>NC_091248.1:117122500-118567500 GCF_042477335.2 Ovis canadensis
AGGAAAAAGCAACAAGTAAGATACAAGGGAATCTCCAAAAGGTTATCAGCTATTCTTTCAAAAGAAACTCTGCAGGCCAGAACGGAAGAGCATGATATATTTAAAGTAATGAAAGGGATAAACCCACAAGCAAGACTACTCTACCCAGCAAGGCTGTCATTTAGATTTGACAAAGAAATCAAAAGCTTAACAAGCAAAAGTTAAAAGAATTCAATGCCACCAAACCAGCTTTACAACAAACCCTGAAGTAACTTCTCTGGGTGGAAGAGAAAAGGCCACAACTTGAAATAAGAAAATTACAAACAGGAAAGCTCACCAGTAAAGTCAAACTTGAAGTAAAGGTAGGAAATCATCCACACACACAAATACGATATCAAAACCAACAACTGTGAGAAGAGAATACAAATGCAGAATATTGGAAATGCATGGAAATTAAGAGGCCAGCAACTTAAAACAATCTTGTATATCTTATATATCTTGTGTATATATATGTGTGTATATATATATGTGTGTGTGCATATATATCTACATATCTTGTGTGTGTGTGTGTCTATATATATATATATATAGAGAGAGAGAGAGATGGCTATATCAAAAACCTCATGGGAGCCATAAACCAAAAATGTACAATAGATACACATACAAATAACAGCAATCCAAACACAACATTAAAGATGGATATCAAATCACAACAGAAGAGAAGAAGGAGGGAAGAAAAAAGACCTACAAAAACAGATTCAAAACAATCAACAAAATGGCACTAAGAACATACATATCATAATTACCTTAAATGTAAGTGGATTACATGTTTCATGTAATCATGTCATCAAAAGATATAGACTGGTTGAATGGATACAAAAACAAGACCCGTATATATGCTGCCTATAAGACACCCACTTCAGATCTAGGGATGCATACAGACTGAAAGTGAGGGGATGGAAAAAGGTATTCCATCCAAAGGGATATTAAAAGAAAGCTGGAGTAGCAGTTCTCATATAAGACAAAATAGACTTTAAAATAAAGACTTATAAGAGACAAAGAAGGATACTACATAATGATCAAGTGATCAATCCAAGAAGTTATTACAATTCTAAATATATATGTACCTAGCAAAGAAGCACCTCAATATATAAGACAAATGCTGAGATTCATAAAAGGGGAAACTGACAGTAACACAAAAATAGCGGGGGACTTTAACACCCCACTTACACCAATGGACAGATCATCCAGACAAAAAATCTATATGGGAACACAGGCTTTAAATGACATATTAGACCAGGCAGACTTAATATGTATAGGACATTCCATCTGAAAACAGCAGAAAACACTTTCTTCTCAAGTGCACATGGAACATTCTTCAGGATAGATTACATATTGGGCCACAAATCAAGCCTCAGTAAATTTAATAAAATTGAAAATACAAGCATCTTTTCTAACCAAAATCTATGAGATTAGAAATCAATTAAAAGGGGGGAAAACTGTAAAAATCAAAAATGTATGGAGGCTAAACTATATGTTATGAATCAATCAATGGATCACTGAAGAAATCAAAGAGGAAAAATAAAAAGTACCTAGAGACAAATGACAATGAAAATTAAATGATCCAAAAACCTATGGAATGCAGAAAAAGCAGTTCTAAGGGAGGACTTTATAGCAATACAATCTCACCTCAAGAAACAAGAAAAATCCCAAATAAACAGCCTAATCTTACACCTAAAACAACTAGAGAAAGAACAAAAAAAAAATCTTAAAGTTTTTGAGGAATAGAAATAAATCATATTAGAACAGAAATAAATGAAATAGCAATGAAGAAAACAAAAGATCAATGAAACTAAAATCTGGTTCTTTGAAAAGATAAGCAAAATTGACAAATCTTTAGCCAGATTCACCCAAAAGAGAGAGAACTCAAATCCATAAAATCAAAAATGGACACAAAAGAGTTAAAATGGACACCACAGAAACAAAGGATCATAAGAAACTACTACAAATAACTATATGCCAATAAAATGAACAACCTAGAAGAGATGGATAAATTCTTTGAATAGTACAACCTTCCAAGACTGAACCAGAAAGAAATAGAAAATATCAACAGACCAATCATAGATATTGAAATTAAAACTGATTTTAAAACTTCCAACAAATGTCCAGGATCAGATGGCCTCACAGGAGATTTCTATCCAATATTTAGAGATTAATTAATACCTATCCTTCTGAAATTCTTCCTAAAAAATTCCAGAGAAAAAAGGAACATTCCCAAGCACATTCTATGATAGCACCATCATCTCAATACCAAAACCAAAGATACAAAAAGAAGAAAAATATTATGTATCAATATCACTGATGAGCACAGACACAAAAATACCCAACAAAATACTAGCAGACTGAATCTGACAATACATTAAAAGGATCACACACCATGATCAAGTGGGATTTATTCAAAGGATTCTTCAATATCCACAAATTAGTGTGATACACCATATTAACAAACTGAAGAATAAAAACCATCTGATCATCTCAATAGATGCAGAAAAAGCTTTTGACAAAATTCAACACCTGTTTAGGATGAAAACTCTCCAGAAAGTGGGCATAGAGGGAACTTACTTTAACTTAAAGAAGGCCATACATGACAAACCCACAACTAACATCATTCCCAACAGTGAACAGCTGAAAGCATTCTAAGATCAGGAACAGGGCAATGATATCCACTTTCATGACTTTTATTCAACATAGTTTTTGGAGTCCAGGCCACAGCAATCAAAAGAAAAAGAAAGAAAAGGAACCAAAATTAGGAAAGAAGAAGTAAAACTATCAATGTTCAGAGAAGACACAATACTATACATAGAAAATCCTAAAGATACTACCAGAAAACTACTAGAACTCAATTAATTCAGTAAACTTGCAGAATACAAAATTAAAAACAAAAGAAAATCTCTTGCATTCCTATACACTAACAGCAAAAGAGTGGAATGAGAGATTAAGGAAGCAATCCCATTTAATATTGCATCAAAAAGAATAAAATGTCTAACAATAAACCTACCTCAGGAGGCAAAAAAAACTGAAAACTATTAATATAAGACACTGATGAAAGAAATCAAAGATGACACAAACAGATGGAAAGATATACTATGTTCTTGGATCGGAACAATCAATTGTTAAAATGACTATACTACCTCAGGCAATCTACAGATTCAATCAGATTGAATTCAATCAAATCTACAGATTCTATCAAATTACCAATGGCATTTTTCACAGAACAAGAAAATTTTAAATTTGTATGGAAACACAGAAGGCCCTGAATAGCCAAAGCAATCTTGAGAAAGAAAATTACAGCTGGAGGAATCAGGCTCTCTGATTCAGACTATACTACAAAGCCACAAATATCACAACAGATGGTACTGGTGCAAAAACAGAAATGTAGATCATTGGAACAGGATAGAAAGCCTAGAAATAAACTCACACACCTTTGGTCAACTAATCTATGAAAAAGGAAGTAAGATTATACAATAGATGGGGCTTCCCTGGTGGTTCAAAGGCTCCCAATATAGGAGACCAGGTTTGATCCCTGGCCAGGGAACCATATCCAACATGCCCCAAGTAAAAGTTCACACACTACAACTAAAGGTTATCCACACCTCAACTAAAAATTCCACATGCCTCAACAAAGACCAAAGATCCTGCATGCCACCACTAAGACTTGGCACAGCCAAAAAAGAAATAAACAAATAAAATACAATAGAGAAAGGACAGTTTCTTCAATAAATGGTATTAGGAAAACTGGACAGCTACATGTAAAACAATAAAATTAGAACATTTTCTAACACCATACACAAAAATAAACCCAAAATGGATCAAAGAGCTACATTTAAGACTGGATACTATAAAAACTCCTAGAGGAAAACATAGGCAGAACACTCTTTTACACAATGACAGCAATAACTTTTTGATCCACCTCCAAGAGTAATGAAAATAAAAAATAAACAAATGGGACCTAATTAAACTTAAAAGATTTTTCATGGCAAAGGAGACCATAAACAAAATGAAAAGACAACCCAGAATGGGAGAAAATATTTGCAAGTGAAGTGACAGACAGGGGATTAATCTCCAAAATATACAAACAGCTCACACAGCTCTATGTCAAAAAAACAAACAACCGAATCCAAAAAAAAAAAAAAAAAAAAATGGGCAGAATATCTAAGTAGACCTTTCTCCAAAGAACATATGCAGAGAGCCAAAACCACATGAAAAGATGCTCAACATCACTAATTATTAGAGAAATGCAAATCAAAACTACCATGAGGTACCACCCCATACCAGTCAGAATGGTCATCACCAGAAAGTCTACAAGAATAAAGGCTGGAGAGGGTGTGGAGAAAACGAACTGTTTTACACTGTTGTGATAAGTCACTTCAGTCATGTCTGACTCTTTGTGACCCGATGGACTAGCACAACAGGCTTCTCTGTCTGTGGGATTCTCCAGGCAAGAATGCTGGAGTGGGTTGCCATGCCCTTCTCCAGGGAATCTTCCTGACCCAGGGTGAAAATTGGTGCAGCCACTAAGGAAAACAGTATGGAGATTCCTCAGAAAACTAAAAATATAATTACCATATGATCCAGCAATCCCAGTCTTAGTATACAGACTTAGTCTTATATATAGACAAAACTATAACTCAGAAAGATACGGGTACTTCTATGTTCATAGCAGCACTAGTCACAGTAAACAAGAAACAGAAACAACCTAAATGTCCATCTACAGATGAATGGATCAAGATGATGTGGTGCATAGACAATGGAATTCTACTCAGCCGTGGAAAGAACAAGACGCCACTTGAAGCAATAGGGATGAAGCTAGAGATTATCATACTAGTGAAAGCAGACAATAAATATCATATGTGGAACCTAATTTTTAAAAATTATATAAATGAAGTTATTTACAAAACAGAAACAGACTCACAGATCTTGAAAACAACCTTTTGGTTACCAAAGAGGAAATATGGAGAGAAGAGATAAATTAGGAATTTGGGATTAACATACACACATGTACTACTATATATGAGATAGATAACCAATAGAGACCTACTGTGTAGCACAGGGAGGTCTACTCAATAATCTGTAATAAACTATACTGATTAAGTTATTATGAAAAAAACCTGAAAATGAATATATGTGTGTATATATAACCAAATCACTTTGCTGTACACCTGAAACTAAGAATAGTATAATTCAACTACACTTCAATAAAATGTAAAAATATAGATTTCACAATGTAGAATCATCCTATGAATAATGCCATCATAAATAGCATGCTAACAACTGAAGAATTATTCCACTAAAGTATTTTAAATACATTAAGATATAAAAAATATACCAACTATGATCATATTTGAGTATACTGTATATACATATTTATATATTACACGCTTATACATATAGCAAGGGCTTCATTAACATATTTATATTTGTTGTTATCACTACTAAAATATTAGGTAGTAATATTTTATTTCTTCTTTGTACTTTCTGTGTTTTCAAAGCAGAAGGAAAAAAATCACATATGGTCAAAACTGCTGCTGAAATCTCTTAAATCACTGAAAATACAGTAAGTTCAGTTCAATCGCTCAGTCATGACTGACTTTTTGTGACCCCATGGACTGCAGCATATCAGGCCTCCCTGTTCAACACCAACCCCCAGAGTCTACTCAAACTCATGTCCATTGAGTCAGTGATGCCATCCAACCGTCTCATCCTCTGTCATCCCCTTCTCCTCCTGCCTTCAATCTTTCCCAGCATTAGGGTCTTTTCCAGTGAGTCAGTTCTTCACATCAGGTGGCCAAAGTATTGGAGTTTCAGCTTCAGCATCAGTCCTTCCAATGAATATTCAGAACTGGTTTCCTCTTCTCCAACATCACAGTTCAAAAGCATCAGTTCTTCAGCGCTCAGCTTTCCTTATAGTCCAACTCTCACATCCATACATGACTACTGGAAAAAACAGCTTTGACTAGACAGGCCTTTGTTGGCAAAGTAATGTCTCTGCTTTTGAATATTCTGTCTAGGTCGGTCATAACTTTTCTTCCAAGGAGCTACTGTCTCAATTTCATGACTGCAGTCACTATCTGCAGTGATTTTGGAGCTCCCCAAAATAAAGTCTGTCACTGTTTCCCCATCTATTTGCCATGAAATGATGGGGCCAAATACAATAAACACAAACGTATTTATGAACCAGGCTTCCCTGGATGTTCAGTGGTAAAGAAACTGCCTGCAATGCAGGAGTCTGCCTGCAATGCAACAGACCCAGGTTCAATCCCTGGGTTGGGAAGATCCTCTGGAGAATGAAATGGCAACCCACTCCAGTATTCTTGCCTGGAGAATCCCATGCACAGAGGAGCCTGGCAGGCTACCGTCCATGGGGTTGCTAAGAGTCAGACACAACTGAGCAACTAACCCTTGCACTTGCATGAATGCATAATTCACTTTCGTATCTTTGACAACATAGTTTCTCAGTAAGTTTATTGCTTACTAGAAATGACTTAAAGATTTCATTTAATTGTGTTCCCTCCCTGTTACTTGACCTGAGGCCAAACTATGGTGGAGGGAATGAAGATAATGGCGACCTCCTTCAAAAGATCCCATGCACGCACTGCTACACTCAGTGCCCCCAGCCATGCAGCAGGCCATGGCCGACCCACGCCTTCACCGGAGGCTCCTGTACACTCACGGGCAAGTCTGGGTCAGTCTCTTGTGGGGTCACTGCTCCTTTCTCCTGGGTCCTGGTATGCACAAGGTTCTGTTTGGGCCCTCCAAGAGTCCGTTTCCCCTGTCCTGTGTAAGCTCTGGTGGTTCTATGGTGGGGCTAATGGTGACGTCCTCCAAGAGGGCTTATGCCATACCCCATCTACTGCACCCAGAGCGCCTGCCACTGCAGCAGTCCACTGCTGACCTGTACCTCCTCAGGAGACACACAAACACAGTTCTGTCTCAGTCTCTGTAGGGTCCCTGGGTCCTGGTGCACACAAGGTATGTTTCAGCCCTCCCAGTATCTCTGGCAGGTATGGGATTTGATTTTAAACCTAATTTAATCAAATCTTTAAATTGGATTAAATATTTACTGAGCATGGCCCCACTCATCAGAAGAAGATGCAGTTTCCCCCTCAAGCAGTCTCTCCCACCAGGAAGCTTTCATAAGCCTCTTATCCTTCTCCATCAGGGGGAAGACAGACTGAAAAACACAATCACAGAAAACTAACCAATCTGATCACATGGACCACAACCTTGTCTAATTCAGTGAAACTACAGGCCTTGCCACGTAGGGCCACCCAAGACAGACGGGTCATGGTGGAGAGTTCTGACAAAATGTGGTCCACTGAGGAAGGAAGTGGCAAACCACTTCAGTACTCCTGTCTTGAAAATCTCGTGAACAATATGAAAAGGCAAAAAGATAGGACACTGAAAGATGAACTCCCCAGGTTGGTAGGTGCCCAATATGCTACTAGAGATCAGTAGAGAAATAACTCCAGAAAGAATGAAGAGACAGAGCCAAAGCAAAAACAACACCCAGTAGTGGATGTGACTGATGAAGGAAGTAAAGTCCAATGCTGTAAAAAGCAATATTGCATAGGAACCTGGAATGTTAGGTCCGTGAATCAAGGCAAATTGGAAGTGGTCAAACAGGAGATGGCATGGGTGAACATTGATATTTTAGGAATCAACAAACTAAAATGGACTGGAATGGGTGAATTTAAATCAGATGACCATTATATCTACTACTGTGGACAGGAATCCCTTAAAATAAATGGAGTAGCCATCATAGTCAACAGAAGAGTCTGAAATGCAGTACTTGGATGCAATCTCAAAAATGACAGAATGACCTCTGTTCATTTCCAAGGCAAACCATTCAAAATCATGGCAATCCAAGTCTATACCCCAACCAGTAATGCTGAAGAAGCTGAAGTTGAATGGTCCTGTGAAGACCTACAAGACCTTCTACAACTAACACCCAAAAAAGATGTCCTTTTCATTATAGGGAACTGGAATGCAAAAGCAGGAAGTCAAGAAATACCTGGAGTAACAGGCAAATTTGGCCTTGGAATATGGAATGAAGCAGGTGAAGGCTAACAGGGTTTTTCCAAGAGAATGCACTAGTCATAGCAAACACCCTCTTCCAACAACGAAAGAAAAGACTCTACACATGGACATCACCAGATGGTCAATACCAAAATCAGACTGATTATATTCTTTGCAATCAAAGATGGAGAAGCTCTCTACAGTCAGCAAAAACAAGATGGGGAGCTGACTGGCTCAGATCATGAACTCCTTATTGCTAAATTCAGACTTAAATTGAAGAAAGTAGGGAAAACCACTAGACGACTCAGGTATGACCTAAATCAAATCCTTTATGACTATACAGTGGAAGTGACAAACAGATTCAAGGGAATAGATCTGATAGAAAGAGGGCCTGAAGAACTATGGATGAAGGTTCGTGACACTGTAGAAGAGGCAGTGATCAAGACCATCCCCAAGAAAAAGAAAGGCAAAATGGTTGTCTGAGGAGGCCTTACAAATAGCTGTGAAAAGAAGAGAAGGCAAAGGAGAAAAGGAAAGATATAAGCATCTGAGTGCAGAGTTCCAAAGAATAGCAAGGAGAGATTTAAAAAAAAGCCTTCCTAAATGTTCAGTGCAAAGAAATAGAGGAAAACAATAGAATGGGAAAGACTAGAGATCTCTTCAAGAAAATTAGAGATACCAAGGGAAATTTTCATGCAAAGATGGGCACAATAAAGGACAGAAATTGTATGGACCTAACAAAGCAAAAGATGTTAAGAAGAGGTAGCAAGAATACACAGAAGAACTATACAAAAAAGACCTTCACGACTCAGATAATCACGATGGTGTGATCACTCACCTAGAGCCAGACATCTTGGAATGCAAAGTCAGGTGGGCCTTAAGAAACATCGCTATGAACAAAGCTAGTGGAGGTGATGAAATTCCAGTTGAGCTATTTCAAATCCTAAAAGATATGCTGTGAAAGTACAGCACTCAATATACCAGCAAATTTGGAAAACTTAGCAGTGGCCATAGGACTAGAAAAGGTCAGTTTCATTCCAATCCCAAAGAAAGGCAATGCCAAAGAATGCTCAACTACCGCACAATTGCACTCATCTCACACGCTAGTAAAGTAATGCTCAAAATTCTCCAAGCCAGCCTTCAATAGTACATGAAACGTGAACTTTCAGATGTTCAAGCTGGATTTAGAAAAGGCAGAGATCAAATTGCCAACATCCGCTGGATCACAAAAAAAATCAAGAGAGTTTCAGAAAAATGTCTACCTCTGCTTTATTGACTATGCCAAAGCCTTTGTGTGGATCACAACAAACTGTGCAAAATTATTCAAGAGATGGGAATACCAGACCACCTGACCTGCCTCCTGAGAAATCTGTATGCAGGTCAAGAAGCTACTGTTAGAACTGGACATGGAACAATAGACTTGTTCCAAATCGGAAAAGGAGTACGTCAAGGCTATAATATTGTCACCCTGCTTTTTTAACTTATAAGCAGAGTACATCATGCGAAATGCTGGGCTGGATGAAGCACAAGATGGACTCAAGATTGCTGGGAGAAATATCAATAACCTCAGATATGCAGATGACACCATCCTTATGGCAGAAAGTGAAGACAAACTAAAGAGCCTCTTGACGATAGTGAAAAAGTTGGCTTAAAACTCAACATTCAGAAAACGAAGATCATGGCATCTGGTTCCATCACTTCATGGCAAATAGATGGGGACACAGTGGAAACAGTGGCAGACTATTTTGGGGCACTCCAAAATCATTGCAGATGGTGACTGCAGCCATGAAATTTAAAGATGCTTGTTCCTTGGGAGAACAATTATGACCAACATCAGTTCAGTTCAGTTACTCAGTCTTGTCCGACTCTTTGCAACCCCATGAATTGCAGCACTCCAGGCCTCCCTGTTCATCACCATCTCCCAGAGTTCACTCAGACTCATGTCCATCGAGTCCATGATGCCATCCAGCCATCTCATCCTCAGTCGTCCCCTTCTCCTCCTGCCCCCAATCCCTCCCAGCATCAGTCTTTTCCAGTGAGTCAACTCTTATCATGAGGTGGCCAAAGTACAGGAGTTTCAGCTTTAGCATCATTCCTTCCAAAGAAATCCCAGGGCTGGTTGGATCTCCTTGCAGTCCAAGGGACTCTCAAGAGTCTTCTCCAACACCACAGTTCAAAAGCATCAATTCTTCAGTGCTCAGCTTTCTTTATAGTCCAACTCTATTTATGTTATAGACACCATATTAAAAAGCAGAGACATCTTTGCCAACAAAGGTCCGTTTAGTTGAAGCTATCGTTTTTCCAGTAGTCATGTATGGATGTGAGAGTTGGACTATAAAGAAAGCTGAGCACTGAAGAATTGATGCTTTTGAACTGCGGTGTTAGAGAAGACTCTTGAGAGTGCCTTGGACTGCAAGGAGATCCAACCAGTCCATCCTAAAGGAAATCAATCCTGAATATTCATTGGAAGGACTGATGCTTAAGGTGAAACTCCACTACTTTGACCACCTGATGTGAATAACTGACTCATTTGAAAAGACCTGATGCTGGAAAAGATTGAAGGCGAGAGGAGAAGGGGATGGCAGAAGATGAGATGGTTGGGTGGCATCACCGACTTAATGGGCATGAGTTTGAGTAAACTCTGGGAGTTGGGGATGGATAGGGAGGCCTAGAGTGCTGTAATTCATGGGTTCACAAAGAGTCAGACATGACTGAGCCATTGAACTGAACTGAGGAATCACTTATAAACCTGGAAAATTGATAGATTTTTCATCCCCATTAACTGGTGAAGTTCCATGTATCATCTGATGTGTTGATTCAATGTGTTTTCAAGCCTCTGGAGTGTCAGGTATTCAACAGGCCAATAAAAATCATTGAATTGTGATGATTCAATTAGGGTTTTTTTGAAACCCTTAAAAAGTAAAGGTTTGTTTTTCATCCTTATCTTGGTTTTTCTGTTTTTTCCCTTGGACAGAACTTTTAAATTTGTACATAGTCTTTCTACACTATCAGAAAAAGGGTGTTCCAGAATTCTGTAATCTCCTATTTCAGATGAGTACCTTATGATAAGTCTGCTCCGCTCTTGCCCTCTCCCAATCCCTTGTCAATTAACCCTTTAGCAACCAGAGTGCTCTTTTTAAAATACAAAAGCTGGTCACATTGCTGCTTAAAACCCTTCAATTATTTCTCACTTCTACAAAAACAAATCCAAAGTCTTTAGTATGCCTGGGAGACAGGTGCTAAGTCTTTTCAGTCATACCTGACTCTGCGATTCTATGGACTGTAGCCTGCCAGGCTCCTCTGTCCATGAATTCTCCAGGCAAGAATATTGGAGTGGGTTGCCATTTCCTCCTCCAGGGGATCTTCCGGATCCAGAGATCAAGCTTGCGTCTCTTGCATCTCCTGCACTGGCAGGCAGGTTCTTTACCACTCACTCCAACAGAGAAGCCCTGACTCTCCCATATCTCTGCATTTTATTCACCATAGCTATCTTCTATTCCAAGAACACACTGAGCTCTTCCTGCTCCAGGACCTTGGACCAGCTTTTATCTCACTTGACTGCTGTTATGCTTTACAAGCTGTTAGTTTCTCACACTTCAGGTCTCAACTCCCATGTCATTTCCCCAGAGAGGCCTTGTCTGTTCCTGTAATTTTGTCTTATTGAAGTATAGTTGATGTACAATACTATTTAAGGTACAGGTGCACAATTTTTAAAGGCTACACTTATACATACTATATAATATTGGCTATATGAAGCCTTGACTTTTATAAAGGACTGTCCCTAATGGAATGTATGGATTTTAATTCAATTTATCTTTCAGGAAAGTAATTTTGAGCCAAAGGACAGAGTGTGTGTCGGGGAAGGGAAGGCCTGTCATTCCTTATCATTGCCTCCAACTTACTTTCCAGCTGAGTGCTTTACAGCTATGTAATTAAGATATACCAATAATTTGACTCATTTTGATTTTTTTCATATATGTAAAGTGTGTGTGCACTACTCACTCTGTTGTGTCCAACTCTTTTCATTTCCATGGATTGTAGCCTGCCAGGCTCCTTTGTCCATGGAATTCTCCAGCAAGAATACTGGAGTAGGTAGCCATTCCCTTCTCCAGGGGATCTTCCCAAGCCAGGGATTGAACCCAGGTCTTCTGCATTGTAGGGAGATTCTTTACCATCTGAGCTGCCTAGGAACCCCAGTTATAAAGACCCTCTTGAAATTATGCCTCTTGAGATCAAGAATCTTGTGGTGGTGTGCTGCCAAATGTTTAACAGGCTTTCCAAAAACAGTCCTAATATAGTATTTGCCTGTGGACATGGGATAAATACCACCACCATGCTAACTTCAAACTGCAATGTGACATCAACTAGATTGCAAAATTACTCCCTAAAAACTTAACAGTTTTCACAAGCCAGGGCAGGCCACTTCTGGCACACCACTGGAACCTGGTCTGGCTTATTTACTGCTGTAAATAAAAAGAACAATGCCAGGCATAGAGTAAGCATGCAACAAATGTTGGTTGAATATTAAACTGGAATAAATTCTCTCTTTTTTTTTTTTTCTGGCCGAGCCTCGTGGCATTCAGGATCTTAGTACCCAGACTAGGGATTAAACCTATGCTCCCTGAAGTAGAACGACAGAAGTCCCTTATAAATCCTTGCTTCTATTCTATCAATTATAAATTGTAGCTTATGGAGTCCTTTTTGCATTCTAACTGCCAAACTATGAAGTGAGTACCTAGAGTTTGTAGAGAATTACTCTGAAAATAACTTGTCAAATGAGTCACCAAAGTAAATGAAAGACAAAAGACAGAGGAGGAGAGAGGGAAGGGGAGTTGGAAGGGAAGGAAGAGGAGAAAGGAATAGAAAGAAGAATGAAAGTAAAGCCAAACTCCTCGTTGACTGCCACACCTCTCACTGGTCCACAGACCAATGACACTGGATTCCCTCTGTTAAAACTATAGGTGATGACTCTCATATTAAGAATCAGAATTTCTGGGTGAAGTCCGGGAATCTTCATGTTATCAAGTTACCCTAGTAATTCTGATAGGCACTGAAGTCTGACAACCACATCCAAGGGTACACTGACTAATGAACTTATGAGAGTGACACCAAGCTCTACTGTCTCCTTGGAACAGTCTACCCCACCCCAAACTCAAGGCAAATATTCTACAAGCGATCAAATCTTCCTAGATTCTAACTTCCCATTCTAAACCTGGTAAGGAAAGAAAAACATTCCAATTTCATTGTGATCAAAGTAATTCAACTAGACCTGGAAAGTATTTTTGTTGTTGAGAAATACTTGTTTGAATATTTAATATCTTACATTGTCAGGGGACGTTCAGCTTTAAGGGACCCAATATGTTATTTTCTTTTGTGTGCTATTTCTCAAGGACTCTCTATTCCTTATCAGTTCCTGGAAAACAGGAATGAGCAGAGCTGCATGCAGTTCTCAGGACTGAGATCATGAGAAAGGGCACCTGCTTGGAATCCGTTCAGTGACTCCCTTCAGTGACCTTTTACTTAAAGGTAATCTGTTCAGTTATGCCCCTCTTACTCAGGATATAGAATGCTTTCTGGCCCTTTGAAGATTGTTATTTACTTGGCTTTGTTTTTGCTCAGTTTTTTTTTTTTTTTACTGCCTAAAGCTGCCGAGGTTAAAGCGTCTGACTCCAATGCAGCAGACCCTGGTTCAATCCCTGGGTCGGGAAGATCCCCTGGAGAAGGAAATGGCAACCCACTCCAGTATTCTTGCCTGGAGAATCTCATGGACAGAGGAGCCTGGTAGGCTACAGTCCACAGGGTCGCAAAGAGTCAGACACGACTGAGCGACTTCACAAAGCTGCCTTGTATAAAGATATATGAACATGAGTTTCTGCAAATAAAGCACCCTTGTTACACTCACGACTTGGGTCCCCAGCGTCCTTCTCATTGACTCCAGTCCCCAGGTCCCAGTCTACAAAGACCGTGACAGGTGGCGCCCGAACAGGGACCTGGTGAACGCCCTTGGCAAGTGGGCGGAGTGACTGTTAGGACCTACGGAGGTCGGTAAGGGTGGGGATATAGTACAAACAGCTGGAAAGCCCCACCACTTTTCTACTTTACTTCATCATTTATTTAAGGCTCAAGGACTTTTGGTTTTGCATCAACAGATACAGGCTTGTCTCCAAACAGTGGTTAAATATAATCCCTGGTTCCCTGATGAAGGCAGTTTTGATTTAGAAATTTGAAACCGGGTTAAAGAAAATGTTGAACAAGTCGCAAGATGGGGAGAAAATATTCCAATAAATTTCTGGCCCTTGTGGGCCCTCATTAAAGCCACAATCTTGCCATTTCAAGGCAATTCTACCCCCCTGATATTCGTCAACAAGCAGAACACTCATTATAAGAATATAAATTAGATGACGACTTTACAGAAGGCCCAATTAGAGTAACATAAAATGTTTCAAAACTTTCCCACCATCCCTGCTCCGGCTGTCCCAAGCGCTCCTCCTCCTTCTCTTTTAAGGATCACAAAACTGAAGGTCCCCTCAATTAGAGAACAAAATGAATCTGATCATGATTCTTGTGATGCTCTCTTTGACACTAAAGCCAACAATACTTTTTTGGATGACAATGATAAGCCCCTAACACACACTTATATTTATGAAAACATGATCCACTCATTTTCCTTCACAATGAAGTCTTTGCAATCTCGAGTCTCTGAGGCCAATGATCTTTTTGCCTTTCCTGTGTTAAGAAATGTTTATGCTCAAAGGCAACTAATACCTCAATATGAAGGCATTGATTTTTCTCACATGCAACAGATGAAAAAGGCTGTAACTATATACAGCCTTCATTCACCTTTTACTAAAGAACTTCTCAACTCTATGGCATCTTCTTCTGAAAATTGTATTCCTTATGATTGGCGAATTTTGATAAAAGCTCTTCTTAAACCAGAAAAATATCTTCAGTGGATAATGTGGTTTCATGATGTGACCCAAGATCACGCCAATTCTAATGCTCAAGCTGGCACTCCCCAAAACCAAACTACTTTAAAAATGTTAACCGGTATGGGGCAATTTGATTCAGTGAAAGCTCAGATACATTGCCCTCCTTTGTTGCATGAACAATTGAAAGAAGGTGCCCTTGAAGCTTGGGATCAAATTACTCCTCAAGGGGAACCTAAAAGTAACTACACAAAGATATTACAAGGGCCTAATGAAGCCTATGCTGATTTTTTAACTAGACTGGAAGTTTCTATCTCCCATAATATTGTCAGAGAAGAGACAAGAGTACAATTAGAAAAACTGCTTGCATATGGGAATGAGAATCAGGAGTGTCAAAGAGCCATCACTCCAATTCGTGAGACTGGGAATGTTATTGATTATTTGAAGACTTGTCGCAACTTAGGATCAGAAACTCAGAAAATTGCAAATGTTAGCTGAAGCAATGGCTGCTGCCTTTAAAAAGGGGAATGAAGGATGTTCTGTTTGTGAAGATAAAAGCCATTTTAAAAAGGATTACCCTAAAAAATACACAGAAAAAAATTAAAACTACTAAAAAACCTCCAGGAGTCTGCCCTCAATGTCATAAAGGGGTACATTGGGCTAAAAAATGTCTATCTAAGTATGATGTTGAAGGGAACCCTGTTTTGGGAAATTCAAAGATGGGGACACCCCGGGTCCCCATCAACAAAAACCAGGGGCAAACTCCATCTTTTTCCTCAAAGCTTCAACATCTAGCAATGCTGCCATTGATGTACCAGCCCTAAATGATTTTCTTCTTTTTCCTCAAGCAGTCACTTCTAGAATACCTACCAGACTTTATGGACCCCTACCCTCACAAACCTTCAGCCTTATACTTGGCCAATCTAGTCTGACTTCTAAAGAAATTACTATTCATCCTGAAATAATTGATTCAGATTATAATAAAAAAAATTCAAATTATTATGTCATCTCAGATACTATGATAATTTAAAAAGGGGGACAAAATTGCCCAATTACTTCTTTTATCTTACATTTATATTAACTCCTTTAATGGTATATGGACAGGTGAATTTGGTAATACAGATCAAAAGCAATCCTAATGGACATCAATAGTATCTGAATATGCATGACCAAATATAAATAGCAAAATTAACGGCAAAAGATCTTCTGGTCTTCTTGATATTGGATCCGACATTACCATTATTTCCAAACATTTATGGCCCAAATCTTGGCCTATACAGAGAATTTCTTGCCAAATTGCAGGAATTTCTCAAATCAAAATACAAGAGGTTTATCAAAATGTCCAAATATATCCATACGAGGGACCAGAAGGCCAGCCTGCAGCCTTAGAACCTTATGTGATAGATGCACCCCTTAATTTAATATGAAGAGATTTACTTATGTAATGGCAAACTCAAATATATATTCCACATTTTCCCAGGGGCCACTGCTCATTTAACAAACAATACAATTATTAAAATAACTTGGAAAAATGATGAGCCAATTTGCACAGAGCAATGGCCCCTTACAAAAGAGAAATTAGAGGCTGCTAAAGAACTTATAGATACACAATTGAAATTAAAACATATTGAGGAATCTTGTTCCCCTTGGAATTCTCCCATTTTTGTAATAAAAAATAAATCTGGCAAATGGCGTCTTTTAACAGATCTTCGAAAAGTTAATACATCTATGAAACCTATGGGTGCATTACAACCAGGAATTCTATCACCTACTGCTATTCCTCAAAACTGGCATATTATTATTATTATAGATATACAGGATTCCTTTTTTACTATACCTTTACACCCTCTAGACCAAGAGAGATCTGCTTTCTCTTTTCCTTATCACAATCATATCGGGCCTCATAAATGGTATCAATGGACTATGTTGCCTCAAGGAATTATGAATTCTCCCACCATGTGTCAATATTATGTAGCCAAAGCACTTGAACCTGTGAGAAAACAATTTCCTGACTTTCTTTTTATTCATTATATGGATGATATATTGTTTTTAGCTCCATCTATTTTAGAAACTCAACAGATGTTTGGCATAGCTCAACAGTGCTTAAAAGCTTCTAAATTAATCATTGCCCTTGGAAAGATTCAAACATCTACACCTTACTATTACTTAAGATTTGTTGTTAATAGACAACATATTACTCCCCAACTAACACAGACTCATGTTAATAAATTATCAACCTTGAATGATTTTCAAAAACTTTCAGATGATATAAATTGGATTAGACCCTCTTTAGACATTACAAATTATCAACTGACTAATTTATTTAACACTTTAAAAAGAGATCCCAATTTAAATAATCCTCGTTCACTTTCACAATAGGCATGAGAAAAACTCTAATACAAAATAAATTGCAAAAACAATTTCTTACTCGTATTAGTCTTGATTTACCTCTAGAATTATTTATACTCCCCTCTCTCCATTCTCCCATAGGACTTCTTACCCAACAAGAATACCCAGTAGAATGGCTCTATACCCATGTTAGAGGGACAGTCACTTACACCCTATCTTGATTTGATCACTCTAATCATTATCAATGAAGAAATAGAGCTAAGACTCTAATTGGCTCTGATCCTCATAAAATTGTAGTCAGTCAGTCAGTTCAGTCACTCAGTCGTGTCCGACTCTTTGCGACCCCATGAATCGCAGCACGCCAGGTCTCCCTGTCCATCACCAATACCCGGAGTTCACTCAAACTCACATCCATCAAGGCGGTGATGCCATCCAGCCATCTCATCCTCTGTCGTCCCCTTCTCCTGCCCCCAATCCCTCCCAACATCAGAGTCTTTTCCAATGAGTCAACTCTTCACGTGAGGTGGCCAAAGTACTGGAGTTTCAGCTTTAGCATCATTCCTTCCAAAACACCCAGGGCTGATCTCCTTTAGAATGGACTGGTTGGATCTCCTTGCAGTCCAAGGGACTCTCAAGAGTCTTCTCCAACACCACAGTTCAAAAGCATCAATTCTTCATATTAATAAACTTCAATTTGAGAATGCATTACAAACTTCTACCGATTTCCAAATAGCCTTTCTGGAATATTTTGAAGAAATTCCATTTCATTATCCTTCTAACAAACTCTGGAATTTCTTAAAAAATACTGAATTTATTCTCTCTCACATTGTCACATCACAACCTATACCTCAAACTGATGTCTTCTATATAGATGGGACTAAAAACGCCAAAGCCTCATTCTGGTCTCTCAAAGAATATAAAGCCTTTTATACTAAATTTCACTCTGCTCGACAAAATGAATTATATGCTCTCATTCAGGTTATTCACCTACATTCTTACCCTATTAATATAGTTTCTGACTCCTTATACTCAGTTTTTGTATTAAGAAATATAGAAACTTCTACCATAAATTCGAATCAATCTATTATCCAACAACTTCTTCTTGAACTACAATCTATTGTTAAGAACCGCACTTCCCCCATTTATATCACCCATATTCAAACACATTCTTTCTTCCTGGCCCTATGGCTCATGGCAATGAACAAGCTGATAAACTTGTCTCTTTTGCTGCTCCTGAAGAGCAACATGCTCTATTACACAATAATCCTGGCTCATTACATCAAATTTGGAAAATTCCATACTGACATGCTTTAGACATTGCTCTACTTGTAGGCCCCTACATCTTTGACCCATTGCACAAAGTATCAGTCCTCGAGGATTACAAGCCAATGAACTATGGCAAATGGATGTAACTCATTGCCCTGAGTTTTCTCCCTCTTCCTTCTTCCCTGTCTCAATCAATACAAATTCTTCTTTTATATGGGCCACACCTCCCCGAGGTGAAACTACAGAACATGTTATAACTCACCTATCAACTTGCTTTACAATAATGGGAACACCTAGTTCTATAAAAACAGACAATGGCCCTACCTATATTTCTAGGCAATTCAAACAGTTTTTGTGATCATTTTCTATTAAACATATTACAGGTATTCCTTATAATCCACAAGCACAGGGCATAGTTGAACGAGCACATCACACACTGAACCTACAAAAAAAAATTTTTTTTAAGAGGGAACACACGGGAACACTTCTATCTTCCTTATCCAGAGCAGACTTTACTAGATTCCAATGCAATATATTCTTTATTCCTATAACTATTGTTAATACAGCTTTATTTGTTTTAAATTTTTTAAACTTACTGCAAGGAGATAGTTTGACAAAAGCAGAAAAACATTTTGAGGTATTGAAGGATACCTCTCTTCCTCTGCCCATTTGGTATCACGATGTGTTGACTAAACAATGGAAATCTGGAGAATTAATATTACAGGGAAAGGGGTATGCTTGTATTTCTCCAGATGGAGCCAACAAAATCAGTTGGCTCCCTCTTCGGAAGATCCACCCCAGGGGAGCCACCTGCATTCAAGATAGAGAAGAAACGGCAAAATCCCCAGGAGGAGAAGTTTCCAGTACAAGCCATGGCGGCTTTAAAAATTTCCAAGAAATGCCGCACTTGACGTCATTGACCTTATGATCTCCCTACTTGGGGACAGATAAAAACCTTTACTAATCAAGCTGAAAATCTGGTTTCTCAACAGGGAATGCCTCGGAATCCTGAAAACATTTTTGTCGCTATGCTTGCTTTTGCTTCCTCCACTCAGGCTGACTTGGTTCATCACACTTATTGGGCTTATATACTTAAACCCCCTTTATTGCAGGTTATAGAATGTACAGATACAGTACAAATCGTATCCATTAATGACTCAGTACGTATGCCCCCTCCTTGGAGCTTGGAGGGGCCCTCTTATCCTGAGGAAGAAGGAAGACTAATTAATACTTCTCTAGGCTATGAAATCCTTCCTTTACGCATGGGCCCAGCAGAATTATGTATTAATGTTAATCGACAAACATGGGCTTTCGTCCTGCCTCCAAAAAAGAACTTCCACATTGTTTAGACTGTTTATTGCTCTGTCCTTTTATGAGAACCATGTCAATACTACCAAAACTCTAGGAAAAGGACAAAAGTTGGAATGTAAGGGGTTTACTTATAAGGATTTTAAATATACTCCTGTTTGAGATACATGTCAAGCTTAATGTTCGTGGCCAACTACACCACTGTTGATTGGAGACCCTATGGTATGTGGTTATCTAACTGCTCAGATGATATTAATAGTACTATGTGTGATTATGTTACTCAAGTAACATGGAAAATTACCAACAGTTCAATGGAACACTTCCATGACAAAGGACTCCTTGGCTGGCTTGATGGCGGAATGGCACCTCCTTGCCCTCAAATCATCCTCAATAAACGAATTGGGCCTGAACAATGGGACATCTGGAAGCTTTCTACAAGTACTAAAAAACTTGGAACTTGGACTAGATATTTCACAGGAACCAGTCATAGTCATAGTAACTATTCCTTCCATTATAATCATTCGTATTTTATACAAGCTTGTGTTCCCCTTCCTTTTGTTATAGCCATAGGAAACTTACAGTTTAATAAGACTTTACGTTCTGTGACTTGTATAGATTGCAAATTGTATACTTGTCTTAATTCCTCTATTTCTCTAAAAAACAAATCCCTTTTGATTCTTCTATCTCGACATAGTCTGTGGTTGCCAGTAGATCTCCACTGACCCTGGAAAGAGGGTCCCATGGCAAGACTTGCCTCCCAGTTACTAAATTACTCCGACGATCTAAGCAATTCATTGGATGGTTGATTCTTGTATTTTGGGGGTTAATAGCCATTTGCACCACTGCTGCTGTTGCAGATGTTGCTTTACAAACTTCAATTCAAACACAAAACTTTATTCAAAATTGGACTAAAGATGCTCACACTATATGGGTTACTCAGGTTCAGACAGATGAAAAAGTTCAAGATAGAATTCAGGAATTAAAAACAGCCATTCAATGGGTTTGAGATCAATTAACAGATTTACAAAAACAAGTATTATTAAATTGTGATTGGAATTCTACTCAATTTTGTATCACTCCTTTTCGGTTCAACCATAGTGCTTATAACTGGGAACAAATCAAATTTCATTTGCAAGATACACATAATAACACTTCCTTAAATGTACAATTCTTGCAAAAGGAAATCCTTGAAATCTTCTCTAAGAGTCTACCCTTTTCCAACAACTTGGAAACCTTAGCTGAACAGCTACCTGATCAATTATCTGGGCTAGACCTTCGAAGATGGTTTCAAAGCATTACACATAGTATTGGATCTGGAACTATAATGCTGATAATTATCCTGGTGATTATATTTTTAATATACCAATGCCTTTCAACTAAAATTGTTCAAACTAAACAAACTCAATTGGTCAGATGCTTTTCACAAAGTATCTACAGTCACCCCCAATTATGAAAAAATAAAAAAGGGGGAACTGTCAGGGGACGTTCAACTTAAGGGATCCAATGTTATTTTCTTCTTTTGTGTGCCATTTCTCAAGGACTCTATTCCTTATCATTTCCTGGAAAACAGGAATGAGCAGAGCTGCATGCAGTTCTCAGGACTGAGATCATGAGAAAGCGCACCTGCTTGGATTCCCTTCAGTGGCTCCCTTCAACAGCTCCCTTCAGTGACCTTTTTCTTAAAGGTAATCTATTCAGTTATGCCCCTCTTACTCAGGATATGGAATGCTTTCTGGCCCTTTGAAGACTGTTATTTGCTTGGCTTTGTTTTTGCTCAATTTTTTAACTGCCTAAAGCTGCCTTGTATGAAAATATATGAACATGCGTTTCTGCAAATAAAGCACCCTTGTTTCACTCAAGACTTGGGTCCCCTGAGTCCTTCTTCTTGTCGACTCCAGTCCTCAGGTCCCAGTCTACAAAGACCATGACATTGCATTGATTGTTATTGATCATTGTTACTGTTATTAGCTAACCTTACTGAGGCCTTGAGTAAGTGTTAGTTGCTCAGCTGTGTCTGACTGTTTGTGACCCAGTGGACTGTAGCCCACCAGACTATTCTATCCATGGAATTCTCCAGGCAAGAATACTGGAGTAGATAGCCATTCCCTTCTCCAGGAGATCTTTCCATCCCAGGGATCAAACCCAGGTCTCCCTCATTACAGGCGGATTCTTTACCCTCTGAGCCACCAGGTAAGCCCAAGAGACTATTTCTAAAGTCTGGAAAACCAACTATACCTCAGTCTGATCAATAGGATCAATATTTTACTGCTGCCGTTCACCATTTTGTTCTTTTCTGAAATGATAAAATAGTAAGTACAAAAGAACTCTGAAAAGAAGAATTGCAAGACCAAACCTGCCCTCATTTTAAATTAAGACAAGGTGGGGACTTCCCTGAGGGTCCAGGGACTAAAACTCCACCTTCCAAAACAGGGGACTTGAGCTCAACTCCTGGTCAGGGAACTAAGATTCCACATGCTGAGGGACTAGTGAGCCTGTGCTCTAAAGCTAGATAGAAGCCCTCACGCCACAATGAAAGATGCCAAGTGCCGCAGCTAAGACACGACGCAGCCAAAAATAAAAAAACTTTTAAATAAATAAAGATGAGAGGGCAAAACATGGCCAAGATAGTCTTAAGAAAAAGGGTAGCAAAATCCTCTGTTAAATTGTAGGAAATACACATGACAGTCTGCTCAGCCCACGCCAATCCAAAACTTTCTCTAAAAACTTCCCCCCCTCCTGCTGCCCCCCACTGCCCAGCTGCTTCTGTGCATAAGCCTGACTCTTGGCTGCAACTGATGTAGCTCAAGTATGAACACCTGACCAGGCCTGGCCAGTGGGATGCAGGGAGAGCAACTTTCTGGGATGTAGAGAGCACATTGGTATCTTCTGGTAGCTGGATCTAAGGAGAGATGTCTGGGATTTGTAAGGCGGCAAGGTCCATGGGCAAGCACAACACACTGGTCTTGAGGGCACACAGTCTGAATGCTCAGTGACCACAGGCCCTAGACAAATGTGAGGAGGCAGAGCCTGGGTCCCCAATAACGTTCATGGCCTGGATCAGGCCCACCCAGTGCTCAACCTCACTCTTGTTTTTGGCTGCAGCCAGGGCAGGTGGATTTTCATTTATTGTGGCCAAAACAGAATGACCAGTGCCGAGGGGCAAGCTGTTTGGTCCCTCTGAGGAACCATGACCCTGTGGGTTACCATATCTGCCTCTGATTCCCTCCTGAAACAAGGTCCCCCTACCATGGTCCCGATCACCTCTGGATTTCCTCCCAGCCTGCAGCTGGTGTGCCTTAGTGCTAGACTTGCCCTTCCCAGGGCCACCTCCCTGCACCCTGGTTCAGCCTCCCTGCATGTTTGTGTTCTGCTTTTCAGTTGCACCCTTGACAGCAGAGTTGGAGCCCACTGTCACTCAACGACTCCAACTCCCCGTGTCATCTGTGTCCTTTGCATCTTTCGCCAACAATGTCCAGCAAAATCCAAACCCTTCACATGACACAAAACATGCTGTTGACTGGAAACATTGATTTAGCCTCTTTTTCCACCAAATTCACCAGACAATGAGAAAACAGCACCTCAAGGAAACAAGCAGACAAATCTTTGGTTAAACCCTTAACCTGAAGGGACCCAGGCTGCTCTTTCCCCACCTCCCTTAGACATATCCTCCCTACCGAGACTGCTGGGCTGTACCTGGGATATAAATGGTGCCACCATTGCTCCAATACGACACAGGGAGCCGCTGGTCCCAAGCCCCAAAGCACGCATCGTTGTGGGGTAGACCTGGATGGGGGCAGTGCAGAAAGCATCCGTTAGTTTAGACCCCTCCTTTCCCAAGTCCTCTGTCCTTCCCTCCCCAGGTCAGGCTTTGATAATATATAAAAGGCCAAATAGTCTGTATAGATAGGATGAGAATAGAAGATGTTCATTTTCTCAGGTACACAACTTTGAATTTTAACAGTATCAGATAATGAACATTTAGAAATTATCCTTTCAGTGAGCAAATTCCAAAATACGTGTTTAATACTCCAAATGTGATTTTAGAAAGCTAAACTTTGGAATCAGATAGAGTTCCACCTTAGAGCTATAAACATATAAGGTGGTTCCACTGAATGGAAAGAAAATATACCCCAATTAATAACAATCCAAGCAAATCTTTAATATAGATATAGGGCACTGGCTGAAGTGTCAGATACATACCACACCATCCCCCATGTTTGCATTTTAAAACCATATGGCACAGTCTACTTTCTTTCATTTATAGCAAGACCTCATTAATCTGCAATGCAGGAGACCCAAGTTCGATCCCTGGGTCAGAAAGATCCCCTGGAGAAGGAAATGGCAACCCACTCCAGTATTCTTGCCTGGAAAATTCCATTGACAGAGAAGGCTGGCAGGCTATAGTCCATGGGGTCACAACCCTCAGACATGACTTATTGATTAAACCACCACCAAAAATCTGTACTTCATTGATTCAGAATTCTTGATAGGCAAATATTTAATAAAGATTATAGGAAGCATATATACGGAGAATATATGAAAGAATGCTTCTTAATTTTGGAAATTTTTCTCTGAATGCTATATAATACGGATCAGTTTTTATCAATTCACCAAAGTAAAGCATGTGACCTCTCTACACACCATCAGTCAGATGCAACATGATGCTATCCTGCCCCAGGGGAAACCACTGTATTTATAAAAGGCGACCTGGGGGCTGAGTGCCTTTTCATGGGGTTCTTTTCTTTTTGTGGAAAATGAGGTTACTGGCTATTGAGAACAGTGGATTCAGATACACAGAGACGATCTTTGCTCTAATATCAATATTTTTGTTTTTTGAAAATTCTAGGAGATGAAATAATCAAGACAATAATCTTTTGGTACACATCTTTGATTTTTTTTAAGCCATAAGTATCAGGGGAAAAAAATACTTAGAAGCAACCCTTTAAATGAACATGTTCCAAAATATGTTAAATTGAATATTCCAAATATAACCTTAGAGGTACACCACAATACATATAGACCTTTAAGTTCACAAATTCACAATAATTTTAGATTTTGTCAATGGAACTAAATGAAGAATTGTGTGTTGATATAAGTCAAATATGTTATAATATCCTATTTTTAATCTGCATGAGAGGAAAAGAATATTTTTTCCCTGTGGCTTTAATGATTTTGATATGTAATATCTGTATTCTGAACAGACTTTTACCTTTCCTGATATGAAAATGAATGCAGTCTTAGCAGTCCCTACAGCACCACTTTCTTTAGCTCAATGAAAGACAAAGCCAGTTAGTTAAAATACTGTTTCCTATTCAGACATTGCTTATTTCTAGGAATGTTTGCTCTTTAAACTGGGGCTTTCTGAGGAGCCTCCTCAGAAGTAGATGTATTAAGTATATGGAATAATTCAATAAATTAAAGATAAATTATTCTTATATTTGAATTTAAGCCACACACAACAAACAGCAGAGTGGGATATGATCTTTCAAAAGAAAAAAGTTGAAAAATACATTCTAATTTCAAAAAGAGAGAGAAATAGGGTGCTTTACATTTTATCAGCAACAAGCAGGTATCAGCCCTATTTCTTCAGGAAGCAGGGTAAGCGGGCAATGATGGGGGTTTTTTTGGGGGAGGGGGGGTTAACGTGAATGTGATTTACTGAGAAAGGGAGAAGGTCCTATCTTTCTTCTCAGAGACTGGCTTTCACTAGACCCCATGGGGCAGGAGAAAGACCACATCAAATACACCTTCTGGTGTCATTTCAATAGGATGTTTTCAGAAACTCATCAAAAGTCAGCAGAAGCCAGGGATGCATTATCTACAGACAAACACCTTGATATAAGCAACCCTGTCCCCAAAACTAACCTCAGCAGTGTAAATGTAGATGGTGTTGAAGTTGGCTGCCACCAGAGCCCTCAGCATGAAGAGGAAGCCAATGAGGCCGGCACTAGGGAACCAGAAGGCAGATATTACAAAGGCAGTATGGGAGGACCTTCCGGGGCCCCCATCCCGGTGCATTATAGCGGCCAACACACACACACCCGTGGAGACCAGGTCCCCAGGGTGCGGCTCATCAGCTGGCCAGACCATGGGGTCCTAAAGCAAAAGCCTGACTCAGACCTTCAATCCCATTCCCCCAAAGTGTGCCGTTCCAGCCTGTCCTCCCCCCAGTATGAGCACACCTCTGTGACCACTCCTGGAAAATAGTACAGTGTGCAGAATAAGTCATACATATTATGAATGAGGCCACCCTAGAGTCACAAATTGAGTGCAGTGAATTTTCCCACCACAAGTATGCTGCCTACATCACTGTCTTGACAATGGTGCAGCTCATTTGGTCAGCGACTAGAGTCCCCATTCTCAAGGAAGCTTTGTACAAAGATCCTAAATATCTTGGTGAGCATACTCAATACCCCCAGACTAGTCCTGTTTCAGGGCCAAAAAAGGAGTAGGACGGGCAGAGGCAGCTTGTACTCTACTTTCCTAGGGAAAGGGACTTGTTCCTGATGTGCACTGAAGGCCATGGGTCAGGAGACCTCATTTTATTTTACTTTTTTTTTTCTGGCTATGGGGCATGTGGGATCTTAGTTCCCCAACCAGGGATCGAACCTGCACTCTCTGCAGTGGAAGCATAGTCTTAACCACTGGACTGCCAGAGAAGTCCCCAGGAGACCTCATTTTAAAACCACCACTCAAAACTAGATTGTTCCAAAGCAAAAAGAGAGCAAATACCTTGAGGTGCAAATATTGAGGAGCAGGAAGAATAAAGCCGTACATCCCATGGTAATAGAAAGGCTCAGCCGTCTCCCAAGGAAATTAATGCCCAGGATGTTTAAAGGATTCACTGGAAAAAAAAAAGAAAACAAAGACAATTTTCAGAACTTTGACAGCAAATGGCATGTATCCACACTGGCATGGGTTCCCCCTTGTCATTTCATAAAGAAACAGCTTAATCCAAACCTCATGGGCATTGCAGCCAAGACACAGTCACACTGTCATCAACATCATGCTCTTTCCACATCCTTTTCCCATGTGGGTCTGAGAAAAACAAGTATTGGTGTATGCGAAGTACATTTTATGCCCAGGATGTGCATTACTGCATGTAGGCCTATTGTAAACTGCCCACTTGTTCGACCTATAAATATTTTATGCTATTTTTCAAATTCAAAATGCCATGAATTTTTTTTGGGGGGGTGGTATATAACACAGTATGTGGAACTTCCCCAACTAGGAATCAGACCCACAGCCCCTGCAGTGGAAGCATGGAGTCTTACCCACTAGACCACCAGGGAAGTCCAAGGTGCCAATGATTAAGTACCATTATTTTATGCCTATTAAAGCAGAAACAGTGCTTCCAAAGGGAAACCTAACAAGTCACTGTAAGACATATCCCAGTTGCAAAGATATTACAATGTGGGGGAATGCATCTTAGAATTGTTTAGATAAAGTTATTCAATGCTCTATGCCTCCAGACTTGTCCTCCCTACATGCATCCACACTGGAGACACGTCAGCATGATTTGGGGACTCGTCTAGTCCTACCAGGCAGGAGCCAAGTGTATGACAGGCCACCCTTCTCTGTGAGGCTCTAAGTTGCTTGTCCTCCACCCAAAACAGAGAGCCACCCAACAGAGAGAGACATTTACGAGCAATTTCGCCAATGGTGCTGATAATCATGGTCCTGTAGTCGGAGGGGGCGAACATGTGGCAGTAACAGGGGCTCTGGCTCTCCTCCAAGACCCCCACGGTCACGGCCACCTCAGACTCAGACCGTGAGCCACAAACTAGGTCCCGCTCCAGCAGCTCGGCACTGGCCAGGATGACCCCGTAGTAGGCAAAAGAGATGCCCAGCCTGGAAGCAAAAAAAGATGGGCATCAGGAAAGGCTGTCTCCAGGCCTGAAGAAGGGGTAGCCCCGTGAGAGGTGGGGAGAAGCAGGGAGAGCTTTTCAGGTAGAAGGCACGGTGTGTGGGAGGGGAATAGAGGGGAGGGGAAAGTGGGGTCACATTTCGGGGGGAGACTGGAGGGTGGCCTTCACCAGAGACTGCACGGGGAGAAACGGATTTGCAAGAAAAAGCAGAAAGGGCCCAGAAGACCCCTCAGGCCAGGAGAGAGTTTTGTCACAGAGTTTTAACATCACGTTGAAACTGCCCCCTCATTCTTTAGCTCATGTACTCTGTTACTTTAGCCCTGAATACACAGAGTTAACTATCAGAGCACCATTGCTTGTGCCCTAAAAACTTATTAAGTTCCCATCCCAGGTGGTCCCGGGTTTGTTATGGCTACTACTTGTAAATAAGTTCATTTTCAGCCTAGAAACATTGCAAATAAGCAGATGGGGCGGTAGAGTAAAAATAACCAATATTGATTTGAAGTTTTGCAGAAACCTTGTGAGCAAACAGAAGAACAAAGAAATGTTAAGCTTCCCTTGAAGGCCAGTGGCTCCAAGAAGTCTGCAACCCATCGTGACCCTTTCATCTCGAACCCTCCCACCTTCATCTTCCCCTCAGCTAAAGAGCAGCCTGAAGGCTACTCTAAGTTAAGATGGTTCTTTGAAACTTTAGTCCGCCATCTTCTCAGTCTGCTGGATAAAGTCACTATAATTTGCCTCAACACCTTGTCTTCTACTTGCCTGTCATGCGGCAAGCAGCGCAAGCTTAGACTGGGTAACAGTTTCCTTCTCTGCAGCTACTCCAACATGCTAGCACAAACTTAATGCTTTAAACAGTTCACAGCTATTATCTCACAGTCCTGGAGGTCAGCACTTCAGTGGGTCTGGCTGACTTCTCTGCTCGGTGTCTCAGGAGGCAGAAATGCCAGTGTAGGCAGGGCTGCTCCACTTTTTATGGGAGAATCCATCTTCAAGCTGATCCAGACGGTTGGCAGAACCCAGCTGCACAGGCTGAAGGACTCATGTCCACATCCTCGCCGGCTGCCGACCAGTGGTTTTCAGCTTCTGCAGGCTCCGCTTGTTCCTCGTCTGTGGAGCCAGCAAGAGCAGTCGGGTACTTCTCGTGCGCCAGCCTTGCCTCACACTTCTCTTCTGCTGCAGCTCTGATTCCAGCTGGAGAGACTTGTCTACTTTTAAAGACTCGGGTGATTAGATTGAGCTCACCTGCCTAATCTAGGTTACGCTCCCTGTTTTGGGTCTGATAACCATACTTAGGACATCCATGTGCTGCCTTCACACCCGCAGTCAAGTGAGTGTTTCATTAAATCACCAGGTGTTGGAAATCTTGGGAGTACTCTTTAGAATTCTGCCTTTCGGAGGTCAGGAAGCCATGCAAGGTTTTTTACTTTTGCTTTATATTTCCTTCATCTCTCTCTCTCTCTCTTTTTTTTTTTTTTTTGGTCTAGTCTTAAACATTTTTATATATTTAAAATAAATATAAATTTTTATATATTTAAAATAAAATTTATTTTATTTTAAATATAAACATAGCATACAGAAAAGTTCATATATCAAACTGAAGAAAAAGAGTAAAGTCAGCCTCCTAGAAGCCCCACTCATGCCTGTTTTATGGAAATGGTTATTAAAGCCACAGGTAAAAGACATATGGGGACAATTAGGGGAAATTACATATATTCTGCACACTGCATGATACTAGTGATGATTGTTAATATTTTTTCATATTTATTTGGCTGCACCGGATCTTAGTTGTGGTAAATGATATCTTTAGTTGCGGCTCTTTAATTGCGACACATGGGATCTAGTTCCCTGACCAGGGATCAAGCCCAGGCTTCCTGCATTAGAAGTGCAGAGTCTTAGCCAACGAACCACCAGCCAGTCCCACAATTGTTAACCTTGTTGGTGTGATTATAGGGTTGGATCACCTAAGAAAATATCCTCAAGTAATTGAGACTCCTAATGAAGTACCTGGGGATGAAATGGCATGAAGTGTTGGGCCTACTTGGAAATACTTCAGAACAGGAAAAACAGCCAAAGCAAATGGGTGAATATCTGTGATTGTCAGATCTAAGTGGCAAGTAAATCAGACTTCATCATGGTATCCTCTCTGCTCTCTTGTGAGCTTGGAAACTCTCATCATGAAATATTGAAATATTTAAAAAGAAGACAATAATCACCTTGTTATTAAGGTAGCTTTAAATTTTGCTTAACTTCCAAATACTGAGAGTATTTTAAAAATTAAAAAGTCTCAAAAGGAGACACGTCAACATACTTTTAGTGATTATATCTGGGAAAGGCAGACAACCAATTTCCTGAATTCAAACACTATTGTCAAGTTTCTACTGTTCTGAATCTTTCTATAAGTGGAAGCATATATTATGCATTCTGTGTCTGACTTGCTTTGCTCATTTGTAAGATTCAGCCATGTTGAAAGCAGAGCATGAGTTTTCTCATTTTTATTGTTGTATGGTATTCTATTTTTCAAATATAACACAATTTATCCATTATACTGTTGATGGGCATATGGGTTGTTTTTAGTTTGGGGCTGTTACAAATAAAATAATGCTATTTTATTTTACTTGGCATTTCTGTTGAATATAAATCTAGGAGTGAAACTTCTGAGCTATAGGTTATGCATACTTTCAACTACAGTAGAAATTGTTAACCAGTTTTTCAAAGTGGTCATGCTAACTTGAATCCAATCATCAGTATATAAAAATTTTATTTACATTACATCCTTCCCAACACTTGATTGGGAAGATCTCCTGGAGAAGGAAATGGCAACCCACTCCAGTACTCTTGCCTGGAAAATCCCATGGACAGAGCAGCCTGGTAGGCTAGAGTCTGCTGCTGCTACTGCTAAGTCACTTCAGTCGTGTCCAACTCTGTGCGACCCCATAGACAGCAGCCCACCAGGCTCCCCCGTCCCTGGGATTCTCCAGGCAAGAACACTGGAGTGGGTTGCCATTGCCTTCTCCAGTGCGTGAAAGTGAAAAGTGAAAGCGAAGTCACTCAGTCGTTTCTGACTCTTCGCGACCCCATGGACTGCAGCCCACCAGGCTCCTCTGTCCATGGGATTTTCCAGGCAAGAGTACTGGAGCAGGGTGCCATCGCCTTCTCCGGATACAGTCTATGGGGTCGCAAAGAGCAGGACATGACTGAGCGACTTCCCTTTCTTTCTTTCAACGCTTGATACAGTTTTTTTAACTTAGCCATTCAGGTGGATTTGTAATGGCTTCTCATTTGGTTTTAATTTGTATTTCCCAGGAGACTTTAAGGTTGAACATGCTTTCATGTATTTATTTGATACACATTTCTGGTCAAGTGGCTGTTCAAGTCTCTGGCCTATTTCTCCACCAGGTCAGGTATGATTTTCTTGTTGAAATAAGTTATATAACAGTAACATATATTAATAATATATATAACATGTATATATAATTTGTTGGACATAATATACTATACATTTCTTTTCTCAGTTGGTGGCATACTTTTCAGGCTCTTAATTTAGTATAGGCAAACTCATCAATCTTTTCTTTTAGCATTAGTACTTTTTGTGTCCTATTTAGAAAATCTTTGCACAGAGAAAACCACTGAATCTATTCCTTTGAATATGACTCTCAGTGACCTCAGAGGATCAGTTCCTGGAAAGTGATGAGGGAAGAGACCAGGCTGCAAAAGGTTAGTACAGAACTCAACTGAAAAAATTTTAAAAACTGGTTACAGATGATTTGGATTTTTTTCTCTCTTTTTATATTGTTATTTTATATCTATTTTTTTGGTCTGTGGTGTTAAGCAAAAAGACAAGGCGTTCCTGGTGTCTGCCTTGTGTTTTCTCCCCAGAGCACTCAGGAAGAGTTTACTTCAGTGGACTTTCTCCCACTGAAAATGTTTGTTTATTTGAACCTAGTTTTTTTTTTTAATCAGAGTATAATTGCTTTACAATGTTGTATCAGTTTCTGCTGTACAACAGTGTGAATCAGCTGTAAGTATACATATATCCCATCCCTCTTGAACCTCCCTAAACCTAATTTTGAAATAATACCATTCTTACCATATGACCCAGATCTGTAACGTGGTCCGTAAATATTTAGCATCCAATAAGTCTGCAAATCTTCCTCTCTTTTCCTGGGGTAGTGAAAAGAGGAGACAGGACAGATTAAGTGGGTTAAGAATGGGCCAAGTTGACTCTAATATTTTAGATCAGAGAAAGCAAGAACAATGTGGGAATGTAGTGCAGAAAGACAGCCATTCCACTCCCTGAATTCCCTTCACCCAAACCCATAAATACTGGCTTTAACACATTTGTCTCAATCAGTCTCTGCATACTTTTTATTACCGCTGGCAAGTACCAAGACCCACTGAATTTAAGATTCTAACCCTTTCACTCTTCTCCTTCTCACCAGTATTGGTAAGAGGTAGACTAGAATACAGAAAATAGGAGGATACAAAAACAAATATGAAACTGATCGAGATTCTTTTAACATTCAGATGAAAAAACCCTAATATTAAAAAAGTGTGAGACTCATGTAAAAAACAAGTGGCCTAAATTTGGAAACAGGATACAGTGTCCAATTTCTTTGTGTGTCTTTAGTAAAAGTTCTTGTCCATAGCCAGTGCCTATTAAATATGTTTGGATCAAAATAAGGCTGAGTTATAAGGATTAGGCAGTAATAGATTCTTATGTAAAGCTAGGAATATTTCAGGTGGAGCGTGTTCAGCTGAAAACCAACTACTCTTTTCTCACAGATCCACCTGGGATTACAGCATCCCACCCTTGGCCCCCTGACCAGGGAGACCAGATGTGTGGTCTGGGAGTCCTGGATCTTGTTGTCACAGGAACAGCTTCCAGAGAACTCAGAGGTCCTTTGCCTCCGTGACTTTCAGGCTCAGCTCCTAGATTTCACTGGGGGTGGACTCGAGCAACTGACACTCCACTTTCATCTGCTTTATATCTTGGGACTCTGGTCACTCATCTTGGAAAACCTCTGATCCAGCCCTATCCTCATATTTTCCAACACAGAATATATGGCCCAGAAAGGGTAAGTGACTTGCCTAAGATCACATAGCTGTTTGAAGACAGAGCCCGTCTGGGTCTTTCCCACCTGCCTCTCTGCCATGGCCCCTGGGTTTAGACACAACTATGGTCCCCTCACCTCCCCAAGTGTCACTGGAGATTCAGAAAGCCAAGTTATATATAAACATAAATTTTATCCTAATAAGTCATTTGGTTCTGAACCTTTGGCTATATAACCCAAATGGGTGGACTTATTCAGCTTCTTCATGGAATGGCCCCTCCTCAGACAGCCCCCAAAGCATCTCAGGAGTGAAGCTGCAGAGGCTCCACCACCCACAGCATCTTGCCCAGCCTCCTCCACACAGCATCCTAATAACCACCTATGTGACCGAATTCACTGCTCATCTCTACCTTTGGTCTCAGCTCACACCATTCCTCCTGCCTGGCCTTTTTCCTCCCCAAGGCTGCCTCTCCTCTCAGTGTGCAATGTCTGCCCCACTTCTCCCTGCAGGTGGCTCTGCCAACCTGGCTCACAGTCACCTCTCTGCTCTGACCCTCCACACCCTGCTGCCCGGACCACTCGCCTGGTTCTAGGCATCTGGGTTCTGTTATGTTATTGATGCTTTCCTATGTAAGTCTCACCTCTCTAACCAGATTTAGGAGACTTGAAGGCAGGGTCCCTTGCTTACAGCTCTGTATTCACAAGGCCTTGCTCAATAGACCACCGTGGAGAAGAACAAGATCATTTAATGGGCATGAGGCATGGAGGCAGCAAGCTGAAGTCAAGAGAAATGAATGGGGGAAAGAAGGAAGGGGGAGAAAAGAGAAGGATGTAAGAGGAAGGAGGGTAGGGGGTGGTTGTAGAGATGACTGAGAATGGAGATGGGGTCTTTAAAGAGTTAAATGAGCTAAAATGAGGTCATTAGGGTGGATTGTAATCCAATATGACCGATGTCCTTACAAAATGAGGTCAGAATACACACACAGGGAAGATGACATGAAGATTCAGGGAGAAGATGGACATCTAAAACGCCAGGGAAAGGAGCCTCAGAAGAAACCAGCTCTGCAACACCTTGACATTGGACATCTAGCCTCCAGAATTATGAGAAAATAATATTTGTTGTTTAAGACACCCAGTCTATGCTATTTTATTATGGCAGCCCAAATGAATTAATACCCAGTGGGATAGGAGATGGAGGAGAAGGGGTGGGAGAGGGAGGAGGGGTGGGAGAGGGAGGAGGGAAAAAGGAAAGAGGAAAGAAGTCGACCTCAGTGCTCCTCAGTTCTGGAACAACTACTGGGTTAAAAAATAATAATAATAATACACATCAGAGACTTTCCCTGATAGTCCAGTGATTAAGACTTCACTTTTCAATGCAGAAGGTGCAGGTTTGATCTCTGGCCGGGGAGCTAAGATCCCACATGGCCTCATGGCCAAAAAAAGCAAACAAAACACAAAACAAAAGCAACTCTGTAACAAATTCAATAAAGACTTTAAAAAAAATGGTCCACATCAAAAAACTCTACAATCAGACGCTCATGATCATTCAGCTGTCCATGGTTTTGTCTCTAAATTTTTTTCTCTCTGAACCCAATTTTATTTTTTATGCTATTGACAATCAAAATTTCACAGCCAGTTAGAGATTATGTGCCAATTTCTACAAAGCATAATAGCTTCTTCCATTTAATCCTTGTTGCCTAGCAACTAGTCTTCCCACCATGCTTTGCATGATAAGATGTAATTGCCAGTATCTTGGTAGAAAGGTAGGAGAGAGCTGATACTGCCTAATAGTAGGGTCCTGACCTGTGAACCACGAATTATTTCCAAAATCCAGAAAATAAATTAAAATAACAGAAGCATCCTTAATTCTTTGGAAGAAAGTTCAAGGTTCCTGTTTCACAAGCGGGAATAATTAGGGGAAACACTCCACAAAGCAAAGGGAGAACACCTTACCAAATGAAAACTGAATGTGAGGAAGTTTGGGGCATTTAATTCTAATTTTTGCATTATTATCAAGCACATTCTATCTCATAACACATCCAGCACCAGGTCAGGCGGCAGTGAGATTACAATGCTTTTGTCATCAGTGATGTCCTGGGAAAGTCAGGAACACCTAGAAAAGCCCACCTCTGACTTGTGTGCTGGACACAGAAGACCTGTACCCTTGACATCACCTTTCTGTCGTGGTCATACAATGCCTGAGGGAGTAAGATGTGGAGAGGTGAGTGGGGAGAGCTGTTGCTGCCCTGGACCCATGTGAGGCATGGAGGAAGAGCCGGGTCACGATCAGGCTCTGCCATAGATTGGTGCAGCCACTGTGGAAAGTGGTATGGACAGTCCTCAGAAGATTAAAAACAGAACTGCCGTATGATCCAGCAATCCCACCTTTGGGTATATATCCAGAGGAAATGAATATGGGGTCTTAAAGAGATCTTCACTCCCACTTCACTTTAAAGTTCTTCTAAAAAAAAAAATCATTCAATTTTGGTTGGTTCACTTGGTTCATTTCCAAGGCAAACCATTCAACATCACAGTAATCCAAGTCTATACCCCAACCACTAATGCAGAAGAAGCTAAAGTTGAACAGTTCTATGAAGACCTGCAAGACCTTCCAGAACTAACACCAAAAAAACAAATTAACAGCATAGGGGATTGGAATGCAAAAGTAGAAAGTCAAGAGATACCTGGAGTAACACGCAAGTTTGGCCTTGGTGTATAAAACGAAGCAAGGCAAAGGCTAACAGAGTTTTGTCAAGAAAACACACATCACAGCAAACACCCTTTTCCAACAACACAAGGGATGACTATACACATGGACATTGTCATATAGCCAATACTGAAATCAGATTGATTATATTCTTTGCAGCTGAAGATGGAAAAGCTTTATACAGTCAGCAAAGACAAGACCAGGAGCAGACTGTGGCTCAGATCATGAACTGCTTATTGCAAAATTCAGGCTTAAATTAAAAAAAGTAGGGGAAACTGCTAGGCTTTTCAGATATGACCTAAAGCAAATCCTTTATGATTATACAGTGGAGGGGATGAATAGATTCAAAGGATTAGATATAGTAGACAGTGCCTGAAGAACTATGGATGCAGGTTTGTAACAATGTACAGGAGGCAGTGACCAAAACCATCCCCCAAAAAAAGAAATGCAAGAAGGCAAAGTGGTTGTCTGAGGTGGCTTTACAAATAGCTGAGAAAACAGAAGTGAAATGCAAGGGAGAAAGGGAAAGATGCATCCAAATGAATGCAGAGTTCCAGAAAATAGCAAGGAGAGATAAGAAAACCTTCTTCAACAAACAATGCAAAGAAATACAGGGAAACAACAGAATGGGAAAGACTAGACATCTCTTCAAGAAAATTGGAGGTATCAAGGGAGTATTTCATGCAAGGATGGGCATGATAAAGGACAGGAATGGTAAGAACCTAACAGAAGCAGAAGAGATTAAGAAAAGGTAGCAAGAATACAAAGAACTATACAAAAAAAGATCTTAATGACTCATAACCACAATGATGTGGCCACTCACCTAGAATCAGACATCCTGGAGTGTGCAGCCAAGTGGGCCATAGGAAGTATCACTATGAACAAAGCTAGTGGGGGTGATGGAATACCAGCCGAGCTATTTAAAATCCTAAAAGATGATGCTGTGAAAGTGCTGCACTCAATATGTCAGCAAATTTGGAAAACTCAGCAGTAGCCACAGAACTGAAAAAGGTCAGTTCTCATTCCAATTCCAAAAACAGGCAATGCCAAAGAATGTTCAAACTACTGTATAGCTGTGCTCATTTCACATGCTAGCAAGGTTATGTTCAAAATCCTTCAAGCTAGGCTTCAGCAGTATATGAACTGAGAAATTCCAGATGTACAAGCTGGGTTTAGAAAGGCAGAGTTCAAATTGCCAACATTTGTTGGATCATAGAGAAAGCAGGGGATTCCAGAAAAACATCTACTTCTCCTTCATTAAAGCAGACTACATTACTTACTAATTACTTACTACAGACTACATTACTGCATTGCTAATTACAGCATACTTCATTGACTACATTAAAGCCTTTAAGTGTGTGGATCACAAAAAACTGTAGAAAATTCTTCAAAAGATGGGAATACCAGACCAGCTTACCTGTCTCCTGAGAAACCCGTATGTGAGTCAAGAAGCAACAGTTAAGAATCAGATATTGGAACAACTGACTGGTTCAGAATTGGGGAAGGAGTACATCGAGGCAGTACATTGTCACCCAACTTATTTAATTTATATACACAGAACATCACGTGAAATATTGAGCTGGTTAAATCACAAGCTGGAATCAAGACTGCCAGGAGATATATCAACAACCTCAGATATGCAGATGATACCACTCTAATGGAAGAAAGTGAAGAGGAACTAAAGACCTTCTTGATGAAGGTGAAAGAGGAAAGTGAAAAAGGTGACTTAAAACTCAATATTCAAAAAAATAAGATCATGGCATCTGGTCCTATCACTTCACAGCAAACAGAAGAGGAAAAAATGGAAGCAGTGACAGGTTTTATTTTCTTGGGCTCCCAAATCACTGCAGATGATGACTGTAGCCATGAAATTAAAAGAAGCTTGCTCCTTGGAAGGAAAGATATGACAAACCTAGACAGCATATCAAAAAGCAGAGACATCACTTTGCCAGCAAAGGTCTGTACTGTCAAAGCTATGGTTTTCCAGTAGTCAAGTATGGAAGAGAATTGGACCATAAAGAAGCCTGAATGCCAAATAATTGATGTTTTCAAAATGTGGTGCTGGAGAAGACTCTTAAGAGTCCCTTGGACTGCAAGATCAAATCAGTCAATTGTAAAGGTAATCAATCCTGAATATTCATTGGAAGGACTGATGCTGAAGCTTTGATACTTTAGCCACCTGATGTGAAGGGCCAACTCATTGGAAAAAACCCTGATGCTGGGAAAGATCGAAGGCAAAAGGAGAAGGGGGCTGTAGAGGATGAGATAGTTAGATAGCATCCCTGACTCAATGGACCTGAGTCTGAGCAAACTCCGGGAGACAGTGAAGGACAGGGGAGCCCAGTGTGCAGCAATCCATGGGGTCACAAAGAGTCGGACACAACCTAGTGACTGAACAAAACAGCAATGACAATGAAAACTAGGCCTGAGAAAATCGCTTGGAAAATTCTGAAAAAGAACTTTGATAACAAGTACATACTTTGTAAGTATGAAACTTATTATAAAATACTATAGACCAACAACTAATGTTCTAGTATATAATAAATCCCATTTATATTTGAACAAACCTAATATTTAGAACATGCCGGCTAAGTTGCTTCAGTTGTGTCCAACTCTTTGTGAACCTATGGCCCATAGCCCACTAGGCTCTTCTCTTCTGGGATTCTCGAGGCAAGAGTACTGGAGCAGGTTGCCATTTCCTTCCTTCTCAAGGTGATCTTCCTGACCCAGGGATCAAACCCACATCTCTTGAATCTCCTGCATTGGCAGGTGGGTTCTTTACCACTAGCACCACATGGGAAGCTTGTTTAGAACAAAATATTCAGCAATAAATATAAATACATAGGGGATGGATTATTCAATAAAAATACATCAGTGTTAGTTATTTGGATATGGCAAAGCTAGATCTGTTCCATGCTTCTTATATCCAATTAAACACACACAGATCCAGCATGTACATATTAAATAAGAAACCAAATTAACCCAATACAAAGGGGAGGGAGACAAAAAAGGAACTGTAAAAATTGAGTTTGACAACAACAAAAAAGTAAAAAACATCGATAACTCTTGATAGATAATGACCCTAAAAATAGAATTTAAATGCCAAATTTTGCTTTGAAAAAATCATTTATGAGGTTTATACAGTTGATATCAGTAGGACAAGGTCAATACAAGGAAAATAAAATTATAAAACAATCTCTTGGCTATAAACAGTGTGGCGATAACATGTGACTAGCTCTGTAAGACGGGTACTGTTATTTCCATTTTGTTGATGAGGAAAGTCATGGCAGGCAGGCAGGCAGAACAGCGATCAATAAAAAATATACAAGTAATAAATGCCAGAAAGGATGTGGAGAAAAGAGAACCCTCTTACACTGTTCGTGGGAATGTAAATTGGTGTGGCCACTAAGGAAATTAGTATGGAAGTTCCTCAAAATACTTTAAAAATAGAATTGCCATATGATCCAGCAATCCCATTCCTGGACATATATCTAGACAAAATTATAAATCAAAGAGATACATGCACCCTAAAATTTATTGCAACACTATTTACAATTGCCAAGATATGGAAACAACCCAAATGTCCACTGATAGATGAATGGATAAAGAAGATGTGGTATAAATATGTGTGTACACACACATACACACACACAGTGGATTACTACTCAGCCATTAAAAATACTGAAATAATGCCATTTGCAGCAGCACGGATGGACCTGGACATTATCATGCTAAGTGAAGTTAAGTCAAAGGCAAATATCGTATATCACTTACATGTGGAATCTGACACAATTGAACTCATCTATGAAACAGAAACAGACAAATATAAAGAACAGCCTTGTTGTTGTTGAGGGGTGGCAGTGGGCAAGGAGGATTGGAAATCCAGGATTAGCAGATGTTGACTGCCTCATCTGTATAGCACATGGAGTTATATTCAATATCCTATGATAAACCATAATGGAAAGGAATTATGAAATAATATATAACTGAGTCACTTTGCTGTACAGCAGAAATTAAACACAACATTGTAAATCAACTATACTTCAGTAAGATTTGGGGGAAAAAAAAAAGTGATATTGCATTACTTGGCTCCACCAGGCTCAAGGTAGAGCTGGATTCAGGCTCATTCTCCTCCATTCTTTTCCTAGTCCTGCCCCTGGAGGGCTCAGGTCCCCTTCCCTCTCACCTCCCACCACTAAGGGGATTTCTGGTGACCCCTGGTTAGAGAAGGACTCACCAGGATGGGCTCCACCAGCTTCCCCTCCGGCATGACTGAGCGGTTCATCTTGGCGATGCGTTCCAGTGTAGCCAGGGCAGCCTGAGTGTTCCCGGTGGAGACATTGAACCTCGCAGATTCAGGAATAAACTGGGCATAGGTGACAAAGAACATCAGAGCTGCAACTGCTGTGGACCCCAGAGATACGACCATCGCAGTTCCACACGCTACACCCTCCCAGTGTCCAGAGAAGGTAAGGACGTGGCAAGCTCTGCGGCAACAAGACAGCAGGCGCACTAGCGTAGAACAAAAAGCTGCCGTTGCCTTATCATAGTCCCATCTAGGATGACAGTGGATCCATGCTAAGCTTCACACCAGCTTGGCCCAACCAACTTAATACAATGAAATTCTTACAGCCGATCTGTAAAGAGCTGCCTTTCAGGGCTCTTTCTACTGCTTTACTTTTTACTGATTTTCTACTCTTTCTACTGCTCCATCACCTAGGCCCTCCCCAGGAACCCCAGAACTCTCCACAGTGGAGGAACCACCCCAATTGTAGAGGCCTTTGACCCACTGATAGTGGCATACTCTGAACACCACACTCAGAAAACAGCACAGCCTTCCACTGACATGAGGACCTTGAAAATCAACTTGAAGGGCCCCTTGCCCTTGGTGCCTCCCCCAGTGAAGACCAGTGGGTTCTTCATCAGCAAACATCTCCCCCAGCAGTGTCCTCTTCCCCATTCCCCGGCCAGAGTGCAGTTCAGGTCATCCTCATCACCCACCAGGATTAATCTGACTGTTTCGAACTGCTTTTCTGACCTTTTCCGTCTTCCCTCCCACCAGCCTGCACATAACCAAGTACCTGTTCCCTAGCACGCAACCCCTTTCACACCACCAGGGCCCCTGGTCCTCCAGGCTCTTTGTAACCTGGACACAGGCCTGTCTTTCCAGCCAGCCTCCCCCGAGCACCCCTCACTCTACAACTCACTGCCTGCCTGATCTCCCCCAAACATATCCTGCATTCACAGCTTCGTGACTGGGCTTGTGCATTAAATCTGCCAAAACACCCTTTTCACATAAACAGACAGAGACAGACACTTAAATAAAGGAGAAAGGTCCCGGGCGTGAGAAAGATCTCTGCAGGCCAAGAAGGCCAATGGGCCAACCAGAGGGAAGGTCAAGAGTGAGCCCACGAGCTTCGTCACCTTGAAGGCCATGATGAGGATGATGCCAGGGATGGAGGCAATGCGGATAAGCCAGCGCCACCCGATGGTGGGGACGACCACGGAGGCCAAGCCAATGATGAGCAGGGATCCAGCCAGCCAGAAAACCTGGGACAGAGAAGGAAGGTTAAAGCCCTCCTATTTTCCAATAGTCACATGTGGATGTGAGACTTGGACTATAAAGAAACCTGAGCTCCAAAGAATAGATGCTTTTGAACTATGCTGTTGGAGAAGACTCTTGAGAGTGTCTTGGACAGCAAGGAGAGCCAACCAGTCCATCCTAAAGAAAATCAGTCCTGAATATTCACTGGAAGGACTGATGCTGAAGCAGAAACTCCAATACTTTGGTCACCTGATGCAAAGAACTGATGCATTGGAAAAGACCCTGATGCTGGGAAAGATTGAAGGCAGGAGGAGAAGGGAATGACAGAGGATGAGATGGTTGGATGGCATCACCAACTTGATGGACATGAGTTTGAGTAAGCTCAGGGAGTAGGTAATGGACAGGGAAGCCTAGTGTGCTGCAATCCATGGAGTCGTAGAGTCAGACACGACTGAGCAACTGAACTGAACTGATTGAATGCACTCCATACCCCCACTCCAGGAGCACCCTGACCTGCATTGTAAGAGGAGGAGATGGGACAGAGGCTTTGCTTGAGGAGCGGCACCACCTCCAGGACTGGATGAATTGGCGAAGTTATTCACTTCTCCACGACTCCATTTGCTTGTCTACAGGTAGGAGGCTCAGCAAGACAGGGAGACAGCAATGCCATCAAAGTTTAAAAACACCTCAGGCCCAAGACATAGACTTTCTTTTCTTGACTAAACAATATAGTCACTGGTTCGTAACTCAAGGTACAAAAGAGAGCACTGTGAATATATTCCTCTTTTCTCCCAGTTTCCTTCCATCCAGTTCCTCTTCTCAGAAGAAACCAGTATCACCAGTTTCTTCCATCCTTTCAAAGCCGTTCTCAGCTCAGTTCAGTCACTCAGTCGTGTCCAACTCTTTGCGACCCCATGAATTGCAGAATTGCAGGCCTCCCTGTCCATCACCAACTCCCAGAGTTCACCCAAACTCATGTCTATTGAGTCAGTGATGCCATCCAGCCATCTTATCCTCTGTCGTCCCCTTCTCCTCCTGCCCTCATTCCCTCCCAGCATCATGGTCTTTTCCAATGAGTCAACTCTTCGCATGAGGTGGCCAAAGTACTGGAGTTTCAGCTCCAGCATCAGTCCTTCCAATGAACACCCAGGGCTGATTTCCTTTAGAATGGACTGGTTGGATCTCCTTGCAGTCCAAGGGACTCTCAAGAGTCTTCTTCAACACCACAGTTCAAAAGCGTCAATTCTTTGGCACTCAGCTTTCTTCACAGTCCCACTCTCACATCCATACATGACCACTGGAAAAACCATAGCCTTGACTAGATGGACCTTTGTTGGCGAAGTAATGTCTCTGCTTTTCAATATGCTATCTAGATTGGTCATAACTTTCCTTCCAAAGAGTAAGTGTCTTTTCATTTCATGGCTGCAATCACCATCTGCAGTGATTTTGGAGCCCCAAAAAATAAATCTGCCACTGTTTCCACTGTTTCCCCATCTATTTCCCATGAAGTGATGGGACCAGATGCCACGATCTTAGTTTTCTGAATGTTGAGCTTTAAGCCAACTTTTTCACTCTCCACTTTCACTTTCAACAAGAGGCTCTTTAGTTCTTCTTCACTTTCTGCCATAAGGGTGGTGTCACCTGCATATCTGAGGTTATTGATATTTCTCCCGGCAATCTTGATTCCAGCTTGTGCTTCTTCCAGCCCAGCCTTTCTCATGATGTACTCTGCATATAAGTTAAATAAGCAGGGTGACAATAGACAGCTTTGACATACTCCTTTTCCTATTTGGAACCAATCTGTTGCTCCATGCCCACTTCTAACTGTTGCTTCCTGACCTGCATATAGGTTTCTCAAGAGGCAGGTCAGGTGGTCTGGGATTCCCATCTCTTTCAGAATTTTCCACAGTGTATTGTGATCCACACAGTCAAAGGCTTTGGCATAGTCAATAAAGCAGAAGTAGATGCTTTTCTGGAACTCTTGCTTTTTCCATGATCCAGCGGATGTTGGCAATGTGATCTCTGGTTCCTCTGCCTTTTCTAAAACCAGCTTGAACATCTGGAAGTTCACGGTTCACATATTGCTGAAGCCTGGCTTGGAGAATTTTGAGCAGTACTTTACTAGTGTGTGAGATGAGTGCAATTGTGCGGTAGTTTGAGCATTCTTTGGCATTGCCTTTCTTTGGGATTGGGAATGAAGACTGCCCTTTTCCAGTCCTGTGGCCACTGCTGAGTTTTCCAAATTTGCTGGTATATTGAGTGCAGCACTTTCACAGCATCATCCTTCAGGTTTTGAAATAGCTTCACTGGAATTCCATCACCTCCAGTAGCTTTGTTCGTAGTGATGTTTTCTAAGGCCCACTTGACCTTAGACCTATTCCAGGATGTCTGGCTCTAGATGAGTGATCACACCATCGTGATTATCTGGGTCGAGAAGATCTTTTTTATACAGTTCTTCTGTGTATTCTTGCCACCTCTTCTTAATATCTTCTGCTTCTGTTAGGTCCATACCATTTCTGTCCTTTATTGAGCCCATCTTTGTATGAAATGTTCCCTTGGTATCTCTAATTTTCTTGAAGAGATCTCTAGTCTTTCCCATTCTGTTGTTTTCCTCTATTTCTTTTTCACTGATCCCTGATGAAGGCATTCTTATCTCTTCTTGCTATTCTTTGGAACTCTGCATTCAGATGCTTACATCTTTCCTTTTCTCATTTGCTTTTCACTCCTCTTCTTTTCACAGCTATTCGTAAGGCCTCCTCAGAGAGCCATTTTGTTTTTTTGCATTTCTTTTCCATGGGGATGGTCTTGATCCCTGTCTCCTGTACAATGTCAAGAACCTCTCCTGTTCTAAACATATACAAGCTAATGAGGATATGTTTTGTTCTTTGCTTAAAATGGTAACATAGCATAAATATTTCTCAATACTGCTTTCTGTCCTGAAAAATTTATCTTGAGATTATTTCATATCAACAAAGAGCATGGCAGCCACCCTCATGAGTTGGGAATTAAAACATGTCTGAGTGTTATTGTGAGCATTATTTTCCCAGTGGAAGATGAAGAATAGATGATAACTCCGTTCCACCTCACAGAGATGGCGAGAAGATAATATTTTAAAAGACCTTTTGGGGGGCCACTTACAGGGTAACTATTTCATCACCAAGGGAGTCTATTTTTAAAACAGCAAGAATATTTGAGAAAGTGGTAAGAGCTATGAAAGAAAGAAGTAATGTGAGAATGACTTGTGTGATCAGGGATGATCTCTCCGAAGAGGCAATGTGCAAGAAGGCCAGTAAGAAGCCACTGCAGCAGACCGGGCAACAGCGTATGCGGCACTGAAAAGGATTTCAGTGGTGAAATGATAAGAAAACAAATTTTATTTCCTGTTTGATGGATTTGGCACATATTTTGGAGGTAAAGGCAACAGGATTTGCTGTTAGATGCTGCCAGGGCTTCTGTGGTGGCTCAGTAGTAAGAAGATGCTCTTCGTTGTAGATAAATATTTGTGGGGGGGGGGCGGTGGAAAGAAACATCAAAAAGTTTGTTTGGTTTTTCCCTTGCGATATTATGGGAAACCCAAAAGAACTTTTTGGCCAACCCATTAGCCACCTGAAACCATTGGATTCATCAATTAGATGACCCCAAAAGACCTGGAATATAAAACCAGCAATGAGAAGATAAAACAATGCCATGACATGGGATCATGACAAAAGCAATGGAAGTAGATGGAAGAGAAAATGTTCACAGATGAGCCTGAACCAGATCATGTCTATTAAATAATATTCCATGTAAAACCCAACCCCTAACTATTGAAAGTGTGGGCATTTATCTTGACAAAGATAAGCAGAAAGCTGGGAGGGATATAAAGAGTTAGCATTTGGTTGCCTACATTTTTTATTGTTGTTGTCTAATTGTAAATATTCTCCTACTGCTTTATTCATTGCCAAATATATTAATATATTTTTCGGTGGGAAGGGTCATCACCTTCCTGGGTCCTCTGAAAGTTAGGGCTTTAGGATAAAGATGACATCAAAGATGGTACAAGGGCACCTAGACTGATAGAGCTTCTGGATGCAAAACCTCTAGTCAGCAGCCAGCAGGAGTCTGAGGAGGGGTGGGAAACATCCTCATCTTTTCACCTGGGGAAACGGCTCAGCTGGGAGGAGGATATTACAAAAGTGCTCACAGGCACAGGCCAGTTATGGACACTATTGTCCACAAGGGAGACTCTAGAAGGGGTGCTGAGAGTGTGATTCCACTGACTCAGTGGGGAGAGAATGTTCATCCCAGATGCATTCCTGAGCGACTGTCATTCTAGTGAAACCAGCCAGTGGACTGTTTCCTGGGGAAGGGGTTACTGTGCTCTAAATCCTGCTGTGGATTAATGGATGATAGAAGTCCTGGCTCAAAAAGCCTTGGAAATGACCTTTGTGGTCCAGCATTCCTAATGCTTTTTGGCTGGTACCAAGTTCCAGGAGTGTGCTGATCAAAGGACCATCAACCGACCAGGAGAAAAACTGGAATCTGAAGACTGGGTAGAATTTGGCTTCACTCACCTGAGACAAGGGGAGCATGTAGCCTCGATATTTTGTAGGCAAGAATTCAGTCTTTATGATTAGCCTAAACAGGAAGGGAGAAACACAATTATGCTTTTATAAAACCAAATAACTCTTCTTATAAAACAGTCGTTGGACTTCCCTGGTGGTACAGTGGATAAGAATCCACCTGCCAATGCAGGAGACACAGGTTCAATCCCTGGTCCAGGAAGATTCCACATGCTGCAGGGCAGCTATGCCCACGTGCCACAACTACTGTGTGCCTAGAGCCCATGCTCTGCAACTCAAGAAGCCACCACAGTGAGAAGCCCGAGCAATGCAACAAACAGTGGTCCTTGCTCACAACTAGAGAAAGCCTGCACAAAGCAATGAAGACGCAGCACAGCAAAAAATAAATAAATAAACATTTCTTTAACAAAAAAAAATCATTTTTCTTGTTTCTTTGATAAATAATTCAGAAAAAAAAATCATCACTGTAAAACGATAAGAAATACATATGTTGGTCTCTGTCCCTGAGAGTGAAAGATGCTCAGTCATGTGCAACTCTTTGCAACCCCACAGACCATAGCCCACCAGGTTCCTCTGTCCATGGGATTCTCCAGGCAAGAATACTGGAGTGGGTTGCCATTCCCTTCTCCAGGAGATCTTCCTGATCCAGGGACTGAACCCAGGCCTTCCAAGATGCAGGCAGGTTTTTTACCATCTGAGCCACTAGGGAAGTCCTGGTGGCAGTTTAATCACTAAGTTGTGTCCAACTCTTGCAACCCTATGAACTGTAGCCCACCAGGCTCCTCTGTCCATGGGGTTCTCCAGGCAAGAATACTGGAATGGGTCACCATTTCCTCCTCCAGGGGATCTTCTGGACTCAGCAATGGAACCCAGGCCTCCTGCAATGCAGGCAGATTCTTTAGCAACTGAGCTATAAGGGAAGCCCCTGGGAAGCCCTGGTTCCTGCTAATATTTGGTCTTTGATGCCAGTCCCCAACACAGAGTTCCTGAAAACCTTGGGATTTCCTGGATGATAGGAGCATCATTTATTCTAAGGAGGTGATGCCTGATGCATCCTGGATGGTGGCTGGTCTTCAAATACTAAGGCATGATTAGAATCTTGGAATTTCAGCCCTATCCCCCTCCTCTGAAGAGAAGAGAGGGGCTGGAAAACTAATTAATAATCAATTATGCCTACATGGGGAAACCTCCATAAAAATCCCTAACAAACAGGGTTCAGAGAGCTTCCAGGCTGGTGAACACAGCTATGTCCTAGGAGCATTGTTCAGTTGCTAAATTGTATTCAACTCTGTGACCCCACAAAATGTAGCATGCCAGACTCCCATTTCCTTCACTGTCTCATGGAATTTTCTCAGATTCATGTCCTTTGATTTGGTGATGCTATCTAACCATCACAAGAGAAGACTCTGCACATGGACATCACGATGTGGTCAACATCAAAATCAGACTGCTTATATTCTTTGCAGCCAAAGATGGAGAAGTTCTATACACAGTCAGCAAAAACAAGACCAGGAGCTGACTGTGGCTCAGGTCATGAACTCCTTATTGCCAAATTCACACTTAAATTGAAGAAAGTAGGAAAAACCACTAGACCATTCAGGTATGACCTAAATCAAATCTGTTATGATTACACAGTGGAAATAAGAAATAGATTTAAGGGACTAGGTAGATCTGATAGATAGAGTGCCTGATGAACTATGGATGGAAGTTTGTGACATTGTACAGCAGACAGGGCTCAAGACTATTCCCAAGAAAAAGAAATGCAAAAGAGCAAAATGGCTGTCTGAGGAGGCCTTACAAACAGCTGTGAACAGAAGAGAAGCAAAAAGCAAAGAAGAAAAGGAAAGATACATCCATGTGAATACAGAGTTCCAAAGAACAGCAAGGAGAGATAAGAAAGCCTTCCTCAGCAATCAGTGCAAAGAAATAGAGGAAAACAATAGAATGGGAAGACTAGAGATTCCTTCAAGAAAATTAGAGATACCAAGGGGACATTTCATGCAAAGATGGGCTCAATAAAGGGCAGAAATGGTATGGACCTAACAGAAGCAGATGTTAAGAAGAGGTGGCAAGAATACACAGAAGAACTATACAAAAAAGATCTTCATGACCCAGATAATCATGATGGTATGATCACTCACTTAGAGTCAGACATCCTGGAATGTGAAGTCAAGTGGGCCTTAGGACATCAATATGAACAAAGCTAGTGGAGGTGATGGAATTTCAGTTGAGCTATTTCAGATCCTAAAAGATGATGCTGTGAAAGTGCTACACTCAAATTTGGAAAACTCAGTGGTGGCCACAGGACTAGAAAAGGTCAGTTTTCATTCCAATCTTTAAGAAAGGAAATGCCAAAGAATGCTCTAACTACTGCACAAATGAACACATCTCACATGCCAGCAAAGTAATGCTCAAAATTCTCCAGGCCAGGCTTCAGCAATACCTGAGCCGTGAACTTCCAGATGTTCAACCTGGATTTAGAAAAGGTAGAGGAACGAGAGATAAAATTGCCAACATCCACTGGATCATAGAAAAAGCAAGAGAGTTCCAGAAAAACATCTATTTCTGCTTTATTGACAATGCCAAAGCCTTAGACTGTGTGGATCACAATAAACTGTGGAAAATTCTGAAAGAAATGGGAATAGCAGAAGATGGCAGAGGAATAGGGCAGTAAGACCACTTTCTCCCCCACAAATTCATCAAAAGAACATTTGAACGCTGAGAAAAATCCACAAAACAACTTCTGAATGCTGGCAGAGGACATCAGGCACCCAGAAAAGCAGCCCATTGTCTTCAAAAGGAGGTAGGAAAAAATAGAAAAGATAAAAAGAGAGACAAAAGAGGTAGGGATGGAGCTCCATCCCAGGAGAGGAGTCTAAAAACAAGAGGTTTCCAAACACAGGAAACACTCTCACTGCCGAGTCTGTGGCGAGCCTTGGAACCACAGAGGGCAACATAACAGGGAGGAAAAATAAATAAATAATTAAAACCCACAGATTACATGCCCAACGGTAACTCCCTCAGTGGAGAAGCAGCACAGATGCCCACATCTGCCACTAGCAAGCGGGGGCTGGGCAGGGAGGCATGGGCTGCATTGCTTAGAGTAAGGACCAGGCCTGAATGCCCCAAGGGCAATCTGAGGTAACTAACTCGGGATAGCAAACCAGACTGTGGGATAGCTACCTCGCAAAAAGTCCTAACCTAAGATACCGCCAGGCCCGCTCACAGAACAAAGGACTGAGCAGAGCTAGCCACCTGCAGACCGGCCCATCTCCTTCCAGTGACAGGCAGGCAAGGGCAGCCAGAGCCGGAAGGGGACAATCATGGCCCCAGAGAGGCATTATCTACCAAACTGCAAGCAGGCTTCATTGCTAACCAAGACTTCTTGGGATTCTGGATGGTCAACATCTGCCTGAGAAGGTGCACAGGTTGTACACCCAGAAAACCGAGCAACAGGGACAGGGGAGGCGATAAGTCACAGCGACTGCTCGCACCAAACACCTGGTCACCTGAGCTGCTCGGACCTGGGAAGGGCACAAAACGCAGGCCCAACTGAGTCTGCGCCTCTGAGGACTACCCAAGTGCCTGAACCTGGGTGGCTTAGACCTGGGAAGTGCATACAACCCAGGGCAGGCCTCATACAGTTCCCAGCAGAGTAACCTAGAGCCTAAGCAGTGTAGACAGGGAAAGCACACACGCCCTGAGCAGGGGCAAAGCCAGTGAGGCCAAGACACTGCAAGCACATGCCAGTGTTATTTGTTTGCAGCATCCCTCCCTCCCCACAGCACGACTGAACAAGTGAGCCTAAAAAGGTGTCCACCACCGCCCCCTTGCATCAGGGCAGAAATTAGACACTGAAGAGACCAGCAAACAGAAGAAGCTAAAACAGAGGAGGTTTGGAACCTCCTTGAAAGTGACAGATGCAATAGATTAAAACCCTGTAGTTAGTACCAACTACATAAGAAGGGGCCTATAGATCTTGAGAAATATAAGCCAGATCAAGGAACTATCTGAAAATGAACTGACCCCACACTGCCCACAGCAACACCAGAGAAAGTCCTAGAGATATTTTTACTATTTATACTATCATTCTTTAATTTTTTATTTTTAAGTCCTCTATTACGCCTTTAATTTTCATTTTTATAACCTACTATTACTTTGCAAAAAAAAAAGAGACCCTAATTTTTAAAGCAAACTTCATATATATATATTTTATAATTTTTGTGACTTTTTTTTTCTTTAATATTGAATTTTTGAAAATCTAACCTCTACTCTAGATTTTTAATCTTTTCTTTTGGGTATTTGTTATCAATTTTGTACCTTTAAGAACCCAATCTTCAGCACCCATTTTTACTTGGGAGTGAGATTACTGGCTTGACTGCTCTCTCCCACTCTGGATTCTCCTTTTTCTCCACCAGGTCGCCTCTATCTCCTCCCTCCCCCTTCTCTTCTCTACCCAACTCTGTGAATCTCTTTGTGTGTTCCAGACAGTGGAGAACACTTAGGGAACTGATTACTGGCCAGATCTGTCTCGCCCCTTTTGATTCCCCCCTTCTCCTCCTGGCCACCTCTGTCTCCTTCCCCCCTCTTCTCTTCACTGTATAACTCCATGAACATCTCTGAGCGGTCCAGACTGTGGAGGGCACATAAGGAAGTGGTTACTGGCTAGCTTGCTCTCTCCTCTTTTGATTACACCTCATCTCATCCTGGTCACCTCTATCTCCTTCCTCCTCTTTCTCATCTCCATGTAACTCTGTGAACCTCTCTGGGTGTCCCTCACTGTGGAGAAACTTTTCATCTTTAACCTAGATGTTTTATCAATGGTGCTGTATAGATGGAGAAGTCTTGAGGCTACTGTAAAAATAAGACTGAAAACCAGAAGCAAGAGGCTTAAGTCCAAATCCTGAGAACACCAGAGAACTCCTGACTCCAGGAAACACTAATCAACAGGAGCTCATCAAATGCCTCCATACCTACACTGAAACCAAGCACCACCCAAGTGCCAACAAGTTCCAGAGCAAGACATACCATGCAAATTCTCCAGCAACACAGGAACATAGCCCTGAGCATCAATATACAGGCTGCCCAAAGTCACTCCAAACCCACTGATATCTCATAACTCATTACTGGACACTTTATTGCACTCCAGAGAGAAGAAATCCAGCTCCACCCACCAGAACATCGACACAAGCTTCCCTAAACAGGAAACCTTGACAAGCCACTTGTACAACCCCACCCACAGCGAGGAAATTCCACAATAAAGAGAACTCCACAAACTGCTAGAACACAGAAAGGCCACCCCAAACACAGCAATAAAGAAACAAACAAAATGAAGAGACACAGGAATACCCAGTAGGTAAAGGAATAGGATAAATGCACACCAAACCGAACCAAAGAGGAAGAGAAAGGGAATCTACCTGATAAAGAATTTCGAATAATGATAGTGAGTTCAGTTCAGTTCAGTCGCTCAGTCGTGAATGACTCTTTGTGACCCCATGAATCGCAGTACACCAGGCCTCCCTGTACATCACCAACTCCCAGAGTTCACTCAGACTCACGTCTATCAAATCAGTGATGCTATCCAGCCATCTCATCCTCTGTCGTCCCCTTCTTCTCCTGCCCTCAATCCCTCCCAGCATCAAAGTCTTTTCCAATGAGTCAACTCTTCGCATGAGGTGGCCAAAGTACTGGAGTTTCAGCTTTAGCATCATTCCTTCCAAAGAAATTCCAGGGTTGATCTCCTTCAAAATGGACTGGTTGGATCTCCTTGCAGTCCAAGGGACTCTCAAGAGTCTTCTCCAACACCACAGTTCAAAAGCATCAATTCTTCAGTGCTCAGCCTTCTTCACAGTCCAACTCTCACATCCATACATGACCACAGGAAAAACCATAGCCTTGACTAGACAGACCTTAGTCAGCAAAGTAATGTCTCTGCTTTTGAATATACTGTCTTGGTTAGTAATAACTTTTCTTCCAAGGAGTAAGCGTCTTTTAATTTCATGGCTGCAATCACCATCTGCAGTGATTTTGGAGCCCAAAAAAGTAAAGTCTGACACTGTTTCCCCATCTATTTCCCATGAAGTGATGGGACCGGATGCCATGATCTTCGTTTTCTGAATGTTGAGCTTTAAGCCAACTTTTTCACTCTCCTCTCTCACTTTCATCAAGAGGCTTTTAAGTTCCTCTTCACTCTCTGCCATAAGGATGGTGTTATCTCCATATCTGAGGTTATTGAGAATTCTCCCGGCAATCTTGATTCCAGCTTGTGTTTCTTCCAGTCCAGCGTTTCTCATGATGTACTCTGCATAGAAGTTAAATAAGCAGGGTGACAATATACAGCCTTGACGTATTCCTTTTCCTATTTGAAACCAGCCTGTTGTTCCATGTCCAGTTCTAACTGCTGCTTCCTGACCTGCATACAGATTTCTCAAGAGGCAGATCAGGTGGTCTGGGATTCCCATCTCTTTCAGAACTTTCCACAGTTTATTGAGATCCACAGAGTCAAAGGCTTTGGCATAGTCAATAAAGCAGAAATAGGTGTTTTTCTGGAACTCTCTTGCTTTTTCCATGATCCAGAGGATGTTGGCAATTTGATCTCTGATTCCTCTGCCTTTTCTAAAACCAGCTTGAACATCAGGGTGTTCACAGTTCACATATTGCTGAAGCCTGGCTTGGAGAATTTTGAGCAGTACTTTACTAGTGTGTGAGATGAGTGCAACTGTACGGTAGTTTGAGCATTCTTTCGCATTGCTTTTCTTTGGGATTGGAATGAAAACTGAGCTTTTCCAGTCCTGTGGCCACTGCTGAGTTTTCCAAATTTGCTGGCATATTGAGTGCAGCACTTTCACAGCATCATCTTTCAGGATTTGAAATAGCTCAACTGGAATTCCATCACCTCCAGTAGCTTTGTTCATAGTGATGTTTTCTAAGGCCCACTTGACTTCACATTCCAGGATGTCTGGCTCTAGATGAGTGATCACACCATCGTGATTATCCAGGTCATGAAGATCCTTTTTGTACAGTTCTTCTGTGTATTCTTGCCACCTTTTCTTAATATCTTCTGCTTCTGTTAGGTCCATACCATTTCTGTCCTTTATCAGGCCCAGCTTTGCATGAAATGTCCCCTTGGTATCTCTAATTTTCTTGAAGAGATCTCTAGTCTTTCCCATTCTGTTCTTTTCCTCTATTTCTTTGCATTGATCGCTGAAGAAGGCTTTCTTATCTCTTCTTGCTATTCTTTGGAACTCTGCCTTCAGATACTTATATCTTTCCTTTTCTCTTTTGCTTTTCACCTCTCTTCTTTTCACAGCTATTTGTAAGGCTTCCCCGGACAGCCACTTTGATGTTTTGCATTTCTTTTCCATGGGGATGGTCTTGATCCCTGTCTCCTGTACAATGTCACGAACCTCATTCCATAGTTCATCAGGTACTCTATCTATCAGATCTAGGCCCTTAAATCTATTTCTCACTTCCACTGTATAATCATAAGGGATTTGGTTTAGGTCACACCTGAATGGTCTAGCGGTTTTCCCTGCTTTCTTCAATTTCAGTCTGAATTTGGCAATAAGGAGTTCATGATCTGAGCCACAGTCAGCTCCTGGTCTTGTTTTTGTTGACTATAGAGAGCTTCTCCATCTTTGGCTGCAAAGAATATAATCAATCTGACTTCGGTGTTGACCATCTGGTGATGTCCATGTGTAGAGTCTTCTCTTGTGTTGTTGGAAGAGGGTGTTTGCTATGACCAGAGCATTTTCTTGGCAAAACTCTATTAGTCTTTGCCCTGCTTCATTCTGCATTCCAAGGTCAAATTTGCCTGTTACTTCAGGTGTTTCTTGACTTCCTACTTTTGCATTCACAAAGTCCCCTATAATGAAAAGGACATCTTTTTTGGATGTTAGTTCTAAAAGGTCTTGTAGGTCTTCATAGAACCATTCAACTTCAGCTTCTTCAACGTTACTGGCTGGGGCATAGACTTGGATTACTGTGGTATTGAATGGTTTTCCTTGGAAACACACAGAGATCATTCTATCGTTTTTGAGATTGCATCCAAGTACTGCATTTCAGACTCTTTTGTTGACCATGATGGCTACTCCATTTCTTCTGAGGGATTCCTCCCTGCAGTAGCAGATATAATGGTCATCTGAGTTAAATTCACCCATTCCAGTCCATTTTAGTTCGCTGATTCCTAGAATGTCAATGTTCACTCTTGCCATCTCCTGTTTGACCACTTCCAATTTGCCTTGATTCATGGACCTGACATTCCAGGTTCCTATGCAATATTGCTCTTTACAGCATCAGACCTTGCTTCTATCACCAGTTAAATCCACAGCTGGGTATTGTTTTTGCTTTGGCTCCATCCCTTCATTCTTTCTGGAGTTTTTTCTCCACTGACCTCCAGTAGCATAATGGGCACCTACTGACCTGGGGAGTACCTCTTTCAGTATCTTACCATTTTGCCTTTTCATACTGTTCATGGAAGGCCTAGAGGAGCCATCCCACATTGAAGGTCAGGAAGGGCAGCAGGAGGAGATACCCCTCATCCAAGGTAAGGAGCAGTGGCTGTGCTTTGCTGGAACAGCCATGAAGAGATACCTCATGCCCAAGGTAAGAGAAACCCAAGTAAGATGGTAGGTGTTGCAAGAGGGCATCAGAGGGCAGACACACTGAAACCATACTCACAGAAAACTAGTCATTCTAATCACACTAGGACCACAGCCTTGTCTAACTCAATGAAACTAAGCCATGCCCGCAGGGCAACCCAAGATGGGTGGGTCATGGTGGAGAGGTCTGACAGAATGCGGTCCACTGGAGAAGGGAATGGCAAACCACTTCAGTATTCTTGCCTTAAGAATGATAGTGAAAATGATCCAAAATCTTGAAAACAAAGTGGAACCACAGATAAATAGCCTGGAGTCAAGGATTGAGAAGATGCAAGAAAGGTTTAACAAAGACCTAGAAGAAATAAAAAAGAGTCAATATATAATGAATAATGCAATAAATGATATCAAAAACACTCTGGAGGGAACAAATAGAATAAGGGAGGCAGAAGATAGGATTAGTGAGGTAGAAGATAGAATGGTAGAAATAAATGAATCAGAGAGGAAAAAAGAAAAACTAATTAAAAGAAATGAGGACAATCTCAGAGACCTCTGGGACAATGTTAAATGCCCCAACATTTGAATCATAGGATTCCCAGAAGAAGACAGAAAGAAAGACCAGGAGAAAATACTTGAGGAGATAATAGTTGAAAACGTCCCTAAAATGGGGAAGGAAATAATCACCCAAGCCCAAGAAACCCAGAGAGTCCCAAACAGGATCAACCCAAGGTGAAACACCCCAAGACACATATTAATCAAATTAACAAAGATCAAACACAAAGAACAAATATTAAAAGCAGCAAGGAAAAAAACAACAAATAACACACAAGGGAATTCCCATAAGGATTAACAGCTGATCTTTCAACAGAAACTCTTCAGGCCAGGAGGGAATGGCAGGACATACTTAAAGTGATGAAAGAAAATAACCTACAGCCAAGATTACTGTACCCAACAAGGATCTCATTCAAATATGAAGGAGAAACCAAAAGCTTTACAGACAAGCAAAAGCTGAGAGAATTTAGCACCACCAAACCAGCTCTCCAACAAATGCTAAAGGATCTTCTCTAGACAGGAAACACAGAAAGGGTGTATAAACTCGAACCCAAAACAACAAAGTAAATGGCAATGGGATCATACTTATCAATAATTGTCTTAAATGTAAATGGGTTGAATGCCCCAACCAAAAGACAAAGACTGGCTGAATGGATACAAAAACAAGACCCCTATATATGTTGTCTACAAGAGGCCCACCTCAAAACAAGGGACACATACAGACTGAAAGTGAAGGGCTGGAAAAAGATATTCCATGCAAATAGAGACCAAAAGAAAGCAAGAGTAGCAATAATCATATCAGATAAAATAGACTTTAAAACAAAGGCTGTGAAAAGAGACAAAGAAGGACACTACATAATGATCAAAGGATCAATCCAAGAAGAAGAAATAACAATTATAAAAATATATGCACCCAACATAGGAGCACCACAATATGTAAGACAAATGCTAACAAGCATGAAAGGGGAAATTACAATAACACAATAATAGTGGGAGACTTTAACACCCCACTCACACCTATGGATAGATAAACTAAACAGAAAATTAACAAGGAAACACAAACTTTAAATGATACAATAGACCAGTTAGACCTAATTGAGATCTATAGAACATTTCACCCCAAAACAATGAATTTCACCTTTTTCTCAAGCACACACGGAACCTTGTCCAGAATAGATTTCATCCTGGGCCATATATCTAGCTTTGGTAAATTCAAAGAAATTGAAATCATTCCAAGCATCTTTTCTGACCACAATGCAGTAACATTAGATCTCAATTACAGGAGAAAAACTATTTTAAAATTCCAACATATGGATGCTAAACAACATGCTGCTGAATAACCAACAAATCACAGAAGAAATCAAAAAAGAAATCAAAATATGCATAGAAAGGAATGAAAATGAAAACACAACAACCCAAAACCTGTGGGACACGGTAAAAGCAGTGCTAAGGGGAAGGTTCATAGCAATACAGGCATACCTCAAGAAACAAGAAAAAAGTCAAATAAATAACCTAACTCTACACCTAAAGCAACTAGAAAAGGAAGAAATGAAGAACCCCAGGGTTAGTAGAAGGAAAGAAATCTTAAAAATTAGGGCAGAAATAAATGCAAAAGAAACAAAAGAGACCATAGCAAAAATCAACAAAGCCAAAAGCTGGTTCTTTGAGAGGATAAATAAAATTGACAAACCATTAGCCAGACTCATCAAGAAACAAAAGGAGAAAACTCAAATCAATAAAATTAGAAATGAAAATGGAGAGATCACAACAGACAACACAGAAATACAAAGGATCATAAGAGACTACTATCAGCAATTATATGCCAGTAAAATGGAAAACTTGGAAGAAATGGACAAATTCTCATAAAAGTACAACTTTCCAAACCTGAACCAGGAAGAAATAGAAAATCTTAACAGACCCATCACAAGCACAGAAATTTAAACTGTAATCCAAAGTCTTCCAGCAAACAAAAGCCCAGGTCCAGATGGCTTCACACCTGAATTCTACCAAAAATTTAGAGAAGAGCTAACATCTATCCTACTCAAACTCTTCCAGAAAATTGCAGAGGAAGGTAAACTTCCAAACTCATTCTATGAGGTCACCATCACCCTAATACCAAAACCTGACAAAGATGCCACAAAACAAGAATACAGGCCAATATCACTGATGAACATAGATGCAAAAATCCTCAACAAAATTCTAGCAATCAGAATCCAACAACACATTTAAAAGATCATACACCATGACCAAGTGGGCTTTATCCCAGGGTTGCAAGGATTCTTCAATATCTGCAAATCAATCAATGTAATACACCACGTTAACAAATTGAAAAATAAAAGCCATATGATTATCTCAATAGATGCAAAGAGAGCCTTTGACAAAATTCAGCATCCATTTATGATTTAAAAAAAAAAAACCTCTCCAGAAAGCAGGAATAGAAGGAACATACCTCAACATAATAAAAGCTATATATGACAAACCCACAGCAAACATTATCTGTGGCTTAGAGGTTAAAGCATCTGCCTGCAATGTGGGAGACCTGGGTTCAATCCCTGGGTCAGGAAGATCCCCTGGAGAAGAAAATGGGGACCCACTCCTGTATTCTTGCCTGGAGAATCCCATGGACAGAGGAGCCTGGCGGGCTACAGTCTATGGGGTCGCAAAGAGTCGGACATGACTGACCGACTTCACTTTCACTTTAAAGTCAGGAACAAGACAAGGGTGTCCACTTTCACCATTACTATTCAACATAGTTTGGAACTTTTGGCCACAGCAATCAGAGCAGAAAAAGAAATAGAAGGATTCCAAATTGGGAAAGAAGAAGTAAAACTCTCACTGTTTGCAGATGACATGATCCTCTACATAGAAAACCCTAAAGACTGCACCAGAAAATTACTAGAGCTGATCAATGAATATAGTAAAGTTGCAGGATATAAAAGCAACACACAGAAATCCCTTGCATTCCTATACACTAATAATGAGAAAATAGAGAAATTAAGGAAACAATTCCATTCACCATTACAACGAAAAGAATAAAATACTTAGGAATGTATCTACCTAAAGGAACAAAAGACCTATATATAGAAAACTATAAAACACTGGTGAAAGAAATCAAAGAGGACACTAATAGATGGAGAAATATACCCTGTTCATGGATTGGAAGAATCAATATAGTGAAAATGAGTATACGACCCAAAGCAATCTATAGATTCGATGCAATCCCTATCAAGCTACCAATGGTATTTTTCACAGAGCTAGAACAAATAATTTCACAATTTGTATGGAAACAGAAAAAACCTCGAATAGCCAAAGCAATCTTGAGAAAGAAGAATGGAACTGGAGGAATCAACCTGCCTGACTTCAGGCTATACTACAAAGTCACAGTCATCAAGACAGTATGGTACTGGCACACAAACAGAAATATAGATCAACAGAACAAAATAGAAAGCCCAGAGATAAACCCACATACCTATGGACACCTTATCTTTGACAAAGGAGGCAAGAATATACAATGGAGAAAAGACAATCTCTTTAACAAATGATGCTGGGAAAACTGGTCAACCACTTGTAAAACAATGAAACTAGAACACTTTCTAACACCCTACACAAAAATAAACTCAAAATGGATTAAAGATCTAAACGTAAGACCAGAAACTATAAAACTCCTAGAGGAAAACATAGGCAAAACACTCTCCGACATAAATCACAGCAGGATCCTCTATGACCCACCTCCCAGAATACTGGAAATAAAAGCAAAAATAAACAAATGGGACCTAATTAAAATTAAAAGCTTCTGAACAACAAAGGAAACTATAAGCAAGGTGAAAAGACAGTCTTCAAATGGGAGAAAATAATAGCAAATGAAGCAATTGACAAAGAATTAATCTCAGAAATATACGAGCAACTCCCACAGCTCAATTCCAGGAAAATAAACGACCCAATCAAAAAATGGGCCAAAGAAGTAAACAGACATTTCTCCAAAGAAGACATGAAGATGGCTTACAAACACATGAAAAGTTGCTCAACATCACTCATTATCAGAGAAATGCAAATCAAACCACAATGAAGTACCATTTCACACCAGTCAGAATGGCTGTGACCCCAAAGTCTACAAACAATAAATGCTGGAGAGGGTGTGGAGAAAAGGGAACCCTCTTACACTGTTGGTGGGAATGCTAACTAGTACAGCCACTATGGAGAACAGTGTGGAGATTCCTTAAAAAACTGGAAATAGAACTGCCATATGACCCAGCACTCCCAATGCTGGGCATACACACCAAGGAAACCAGAATTGAAAGAGACACATGTACCCCAATGTTCACTGCAGCACTGTTTATAATAGCCAGGACATGGAAGCAACCTAGATGTCCATCAGCAGATGAATGGATAAGAAAGCTGTGGTACATATACACAATGGAGTACTACTCAGCCATTAAAAAGAATACATTTGAATCAGTTCTAATGAGGTGGGTGAAACTGGAGCCTATTATACAGAATGAAGTAAGCCAGAAAGAAAAACACCAATACAGTATACTAACGCATATATATGGAATCTAGAAAGATGGTAATGATAACCCTGTATGAGAGACAGCAAAAGAGACACAGATGTATAGAACAGTCTTTTGGACTCTGTGGGAGAGGGCAAGGGTGGGATGATTTGGAAGAATGGCATTGAAACATGTATAATATCATATGTGAAATGAATTGCCAATCCAGGGTCAATGCATGATACAGGATGCTCGGGGCTGGTGCACTGGGATGACCCAGAAGGGTGGTATGGGGAGGGAGGTGGGAGGGGGGTTCAGGATGGGGAACACGTGTACACCCATGGCGGATTCATGTTGATGTATGGCAAAACCAATACAATATTGTAAAGTAATTTGCCTCCACTTAAAATAAATAAATTTATATTTTAAAAAAAGAAAGAAATGGGAATACCAGACCACCTGACCTGCCTCCTGAGAAATCTGTGTGTGGGTCAGGAAGCAATGGTTAGAACTGGACATGGAACAACAGACTGGTTCCAAATAGGAAAAGTAGTACATCAAGGCTATATATTGTCACCATACTTACTTAACTTATATGCAGGGTACATCATGAGAAATGCTGGGCTGGAAGAAGCACAAGCAGGAATCAAGATTGCTGGAAGAAATATCAATAACCTCAGATATGCAGATGACACCACCCTTATGGCAGAAAGTGAAGAACTAAAGAGCCTCTTGATGAAAATTAAAGAGGTGAGTGAAAAAGTTGACTTAAAGCTCAACATTCAGAAAACTAAGATCATGGCATCTGGTCCCATCACTTCATGGCAAATAGATGGGGAAACAGTGCAAACAGTTGCAGACTTTATTTGGGGAGGCTCCAAAATTGCTGCAGATGGTGACTTCAGCCATGAAATTAAAAGATGCTTACTCCTTGGTAGGAAAGTTATGACCAACCTAGACAGCATATTATAAAGCAGAGACATTACTTTGCCAACAAAAGCCTGTCTAGTCAAAGCTATGGTTTTTCTAGTAGTCATGTATGGATGTGAGAGTTGGACTATAAAGAAAGCTAAGAAAATAAAGTCTGTCACTGTTTCCATTGTTTCCCCTTCTATTTGCCATGAAGTGACAGGACCAGATGCTATGATCTTCATTTCTTGAATACTGAGTTTTAAGCCAGCTTTTTCACTCTCCTCTCTCACCTTCATCAAGTGGCTCTTTAGTTCCTCTTCACTTTCTGCCATTAGGGTGGTGTCATCTGCCTATCTCAGGTTATCACTATTTCTCCTGGCAATCTTGATTCCAGCTTGAGCTTCATCCAGCCCAGCATTTCACACGATGTACTTGGCATATAAGTTAAATGAGGAGTGTTTTGGGACTGAGGCTTAAACCTGTCAAGTCCACACTAACCCTAGTGAGGGTCAGAACTAAATGTTGACGTTCTGATGTTGGAGGACACCCAGCTGATGCTGCAGGATTTGTTGGTGTGTAAAAAAAATTCCACACATTTGGTGTCAGCAGTATTGTATTTAAGTGAGTATGTAAAGAGAAACAGAAGCTTTCCCTATGCAGTGATACACCAAAATATAATAATTAACCCATAAAAGAAAACATAAAATATAAAGTTCTAAGTGCTCTTCTGCTTACATTTTTTATTCCCAAATTTATTTGAAGCCTTCTACCATTTAAGAGATATTAGCCTTATTTCTTTCACCAAGAGAAAAAAACACTGGCAAAATGTTTTGTCAAGCCTGATTCCCTTTTCTAAAACATATGTGGGAAATTAAAATACACCCAAGAGAAGGTAAATAGTTTTTCCAACCAATGATGACAGTCAAAGCACAGGTTTCTAATTAAGTCCATATTAGTTTTTTGAACAGCAGAATAAACGGACTTCCAACCCATCCATTTTCTAATTGTTCTTCTCTGTTGATGTTATTAACCAGGGTTTGGAGTTTCAACATTTATTGAGCTGCTTCCTAAGGGATGTTTTCAAATTCTACTTCTACTCCATTAGAGTGCCAGAGTGATGTTTAATTTATGCTCCAGGGAAGAACAATTCTTTCTCCAAACCATTCGGGTAATAATTAGGTGCTTTGATTTCTCCTAAGTGAAGAGGAACTAAAAAGCCTCATGATGAAAGTGAAAGAGGAGAGTGAAAAAGTTGGCTTAAAGCTCAACATTCAGAAAACAAAGATCATGGCAACTGGTCCCATCACTTTATGGCAAATAGATGGGGAAACAGTGGAAACACTGTCAGACTTTATTTTTGGGGGCTCAAAAATCACTGCAGATGGTGATTGTAGCCATGAAATCAAAAGACGCTTACTCTTTGGAAGGAAAGTTATGACCAGCCTAGATAGCATATTCAAAAGCAGAGACGTTACTTTGCCGACAAAGATCCATCTAGTCAAGGCTATGGTTTTTCCAGTGGTCATGTATGGATGTGAGAGTTGGACTGTGAAGAGAGCTGCTGCTGCTGCTGCTGCTGCTGCTGCTGCTGCTGCTGCTGCTGCTGCTGCTGCTGCTGCGTTGCTTCAGTCCTGTCCGCCTCTGTGTGACCCCATAGATGGCAGCCAACCAGGCTCTGCCGTCCATGGGATTCTCCAGGCAAGAACACTGGAGTGGGTTGCCATTTCCTTCTCCAGTGCATGAAAGAGAAAAGTGAAAGTGAAGTTGCTCAGTCATGTCCGACTTCGCGACCCCAAGGACTGCAGCAGACCAGGCTCCGCCATCCATGGGATTTTCCAGGCAAGAGTACTGGAGTGGGGTGCCATATTGATGCTTTTGAACTGTGGTGTTGGAGAAGACTCTTGAGAGTCCCTTGGACTGCAAGGAGATCCAACCAGTCCATTCTGAACCAGTCCATCTCTCTGAAGGAGATCAACCCTGGAATTTCTTTGGAAGGAATGATGCTAAAGCTGAAACTCCAGTACTTTGGCCACTTCATGCGGAGAGTTGACTCATTGGAAAAGACTTTGATGCTGAGAAGGGGACGACAGATGGCTGGATAGCATCACTGACTCGATGGCCGTGAATCTGAGTGAACTCCGGGAGTTGGTGATGGACAGGGAGGCCTGGCGTGCTGCAATTCATGGGGTCGCAAAGAGTCAGACGCAACTGAGCGACTGAACTGAACTGAACTGATAACAACTTTCACACCTTGTATGATGAGACATTACACAACTAACCGAGGGCAGAGAAAAAGCCAAAAGCAGCCCAGCTATTTCAATATGTCTCACCTGCTTTGCAAGTTCACTTTGCAATGGTCTTCAGTTACAGGGCCGTGGCCCTTTAAAATGGTTATTCCTGAGTGTTACAGCGGCCTATGGTCAAACTAGTCTCCCAGAAATTCTCAAGAAATTGTGTTTGGGTTGAAAGGAAGTAAAACTATGTTTGGGTTGACATTTTTGTTACCTACTTTGTATGGCACTTTTTGTTAGCAGTTAGTCTCACAAAAATATTATTTATCTTTAAAAAAATGCTTATCAGCCTTAGGAACAAGGAAATTAACACATCCTCCATCTAATACCCTGCTAGCCTCACCATCAAACATCATTTTCATGGGCAAAGAACCTCCAGTGGGATAAGCAGCCATCACCAGAGGGGAAAAAAGCTCAAAAAGATTAGTACAAGTGAAGTCTATACATTTGCAACTTACTGATGTTCTTAGTCTCTTAACCACAGTGAATGTGACTATGGGTGTTCATAATATCTCCCTCAGGGGGCCTCTAGGTAAAATCTTTACCCTTGTGAATGGCCAGACACGCCACAGCCCACCATGGTTCGCAGGAAGACAAACCAGATGTACGATGGAGAGAATGAAGTCAGCAAGGAGAAGTAAGCTCCCCACAGGAACGAGATGAACAAAATCTGAAGCAACAAAAGGAGACGTTAATTGGATCTGCCCCCATGGAAGGGCAGGAAGACACTTAACTCCTGAAGGTGATTTTCAATCTCATCCAAATATTTGCTTCTCTGTGGAGCTAAACTTTAGAGAACTCACTAATCTCTTATAATCATCAGAAAATATAATCCATATCATTTTATTGTCTGAAAGCCCCAAGTTTCTAAGTTTAGACCATTCATCAAAACTCCTTCAAGATGTCCACCCTCATAGGTGGCAGGAAAGTGAACATGTAAATCAAGATGCAAAACTCACCCTCCCAGCAAACAGGGATGGCAGGACCACAACAAAACATGAGTATGAGAATATAAGGAGAAATTTTAAGGGATTTTCTTTTTTTGTAATTATAAAAATAATAAAAGTTTATAGCAGAAGATATGGAAAAAAGAAAAGATATGCTTCTCCAACCCAGAGAAAATACTATTAACACAGTTTTACCCTATTTTCACTGATTCTAAGGGAAAATATATCCTTAATAGTTGCAAAATATTCCAGTGAAAAGATATACCACAACACACATAATATAATGAAATGCATAAACCTTTCCCCTATATTGACTGTTGGGATGGTTTTATATTTTCTATTAAAATCAGCTGAGACACTGTGCATAAATCTTTGGGATCCTCTGATGGTCTAAATAGAATAGATTTCTGGAAGGCAAACTGTCAGATAGGGAGAATGGGTATTCTCAAGATTCTTGGTTTATGCTGCCAAATTGAGGGTCAGAAAAATTATATCAATTGTCCATGAGGGTGTCTGGACACTTACAGTGTTCTTCAAGAAAAAGAAAAATTCCTTATGGATCTGACGTTTGCTATGGCTTTGACAATGAAAAAAATTGTCTTGCTATGTAATTTTGCTTCTGATAACTCCTGTGATTGAATGCTTTTCAAGGTTTCTTGACAATTTGTATGTCTCCTTTTGTAAAATGACTTTTTGCGCTCTCTACTTTTTTTTTTTTTGCAAAACTTGTGTTTTCATATTCACTTGTCAAAATCTATGATATTTTGTGCACTTTGAAACACACATCCAAACCTATGACTGCCCTCCTTTGTATTTACACCTAGAGAGGTCTTCCCTACCAAAAATCAGACAAGATAGATAGATCTGGGTTTATTATCAGAAAACACAGTTCTGTGTCTTGATGTTGAATTTCAGTATGTGTGACATCAAGCAAGTGGGTTAGTTTCAAAGCTATACCCAAGTTAACTAATGTGAAACTGCTTTATACATGTTTATACATGCAGTCCCTACATTTTAACTGCTGTGTTCTAACTACGCACATCCATCAGTGGCACACCTGGGCTACAGGGATCAGCTATGGGAACAAAAATCTTGGGGAAAGATGACAAAGCAAAAAGACAAGCTGTCGGAGGACATTTCCATACTCTCTCACTTGGGTAGTTATAGAAAAACGTCCATGAAAGAAAAGCAGTGGTAGGCCTTCCCTGGAGGTCAGGTGGCTAAAACTCCAACCTCCCAATGCAGGGGGTCCTGGTTTCATTCTGGGTCAGGGAACTAGATCCCATACAATGTAACCAAGAGTTCACACACTGCAACTAAAGATCCTACATACCACAACAAAGATCAAAGATCCTGTGTGCCCCAACTAATACCTGCTGCAGCCAAATAAATAAATACCAAAAAAAGAAAAACAGTGGTCACGTCACCACAAAAGAATACACAAAAGAAAATTCCCGATAACCCTTAAAGCCAGCCTACCTTCCAGCGGCCATATCTGTCAGCCAAGAGGCCAAAGAGGATGCTGAATACCATGTAGCCGAAAAACACCATCTGGAGGAAGGGTGAGAAGAAGTTATCCTCTAAGCAGCATTTTCGCAATGTGTTAATTTACCCCATTAAGCATTTATCCATCTAAACAAAGAAGACTGGAAATGTGGGTGGGGTTGGAAGTTGAAAAACAGGCTTTCACAAAACTCTCCCCTGACTCCTTTTTAAGATGTCAGAGGCTGATGATTGCCACACCTGAAATCGTTGACACCAGGTAGAAGCAGGGGTCCTAGAAAAAAAAAGCATTTCTTCCACAGGGAACTAATAAAAAAAAATTCATATTTATACTTGAAAAACAAAAGCCATCCTTTTCTTCTGTGCACTGTTCTCTCTAGGACATGACTGAGGAGGGAAAAGCCAATGTTTTCAATGCCACGCCTGGGACAAATGCCATACCATGACAAAATCTAATCCTCAGCAACATGGCAGAAATGAACACAATGTGTCACAGTCTGCATAAACCCAAATTCATTAACTATGAAGGGCTCTTGCTCTGGAGTAATTTTCTGATAATTGGTATTCACATGGCCTTTTTTTTTTTTTTTTTTTTGAAAGATGATCATTGATAGCAAGATTTTCTCCCTCTTGGTGGGGTGTTAAAATTTTCCCTCCACCCTTCTATACTCTATGGCTGGTCTAATAATTAAATTGATTTAAGATAAATTGACACACTGAGGGGCTTCCCAGGTGGCGCTAGTGGTAAAGAACCTACTTGCCAATGCAGGAGATGTAAGAGACACAGGTTTGGTCCCTGAGTCGGAAACATCCCCTGGAGGAAGGCATGGCAACCCATTCCAAGATTCTTTTTTTTCTTTTTTCCACTCCAGTATTCTTGCCTGGAGAATCCTATGGACAGAGGAGGCTGGTGGGCTATAGTCCATGTGGTGGCAAAGAGTCAGACCCAAATGAAGCGACTTAGCATGCAAGACAGCTTGAGAGGAGAAAAGCAAGTTTAATTTTATATGTACAAGAATCCCATAAAAATATAAGACCCAAGGGCACATTGGACAGTTGAGGTTTGTATGGCACTTTGAGCTGAGGAACAGGAGGGCGCCTGGGACTTCAAAGGGGACGAGGGTCATTCACAGGACAATGAGAAGAACAGATGTCTGGTAATTAGATGTCTGTGCTGCCACATGGATAGGTCATTCAGATGAAAGTTATCTCTGGCAATAACTCTCTCCCTCTGAGCCAGGCTCCGTATCTAAATTCTTTTATGTAGTTAAGGGAAATGTAAAAGTTTCTCTTGAGTCTGCTTGGTCTCAAGTGCCTTCAGTTCAAAATAACCCACATGCCAAAGCAGTACTCTTTGGGGTCACACATCCTGCTCCCTTTTGGTTGTTGTTATTCAGTTGCAATATCGTGTCCACTGTTTTGCAACTTTATGGGCTGTAGCCTGCCAGGCTCCTCTGTCCTAAGGTTTTCCCAGACAAAAACACTCAGGTAGGTAGACATTCCCTTCTCCAGATAATCTTCCCAACCCAGGGATCAAACCCATGTCTCCTTCATGGGCAGGCAGATTCTATACCATCCGAGCCACTAGGGAAGCCCCCTTCTCCCTTTTACTCTTCTTCTAATGGCTTTCCTTGTCAAATATATATCTCTTTTAGTGTCAACTCTAGGTCAGCCACTTGATTTTTTTTTTTTTAACTCGTATCAGTTTGTGAATCCCCAAATTTGGCTAAGGCTCACTTTCTCTGATTTGTGTCTCTTCTGGGCTCTTGCTAGGGTGTGGAAAATGAGCAGTTCAAGGTTATCTCCCTAGAGGAAAAGAGAAAAGGGAGAAAGGCCTTAAATGCTAGTTTGGGAACCAAAACAGCAGGTGGAGAGGGATTCCGTGGCCCTCCGGCAAGGGGATGAGGAAGGGGAGCGGAAACCCTGGGTCCTCAGTTGCTTCATTCTCAGCACAGGAAGCAGGCACTCACTGTGGTCACAAGTGCCACCTGCCAGTTCTCCAGCTGCCATTCACAGCGGATGACAGGAGACACAACCGCTATTAACATGATCTCCATGGCCTCGGCAACCTCAAAAAGAAGGAAGGAAAACACTGTGTCAAAGTGCTAGCCTGTTGTCACTGCTTCCCATGTCTGCCTGTCATCCTTCTAGTCCTAACCTCCTCCTTCCTGTCCCCCACTTAGGGAGGATCTACCTATTATATACCCACTCAGCCCTGCTGGTTGGGTAAAGAAGTACAGAACAACTTTGGCTTTCATGGATGTAGCATTTATGGTTTGAACAATTCTGAGAGGCTCCCTAAAGATTTATGACATGTATTCCCTTGTCATATTTCATGTTTTTGCATTTAACACTATGAGGCTGTTGTGTTGGGGCCATTTAGTTGGTAGCTGACCCAAGTTATTCAGCAGCATCCACGTCAACCCAACATTGCTGTCGTATACTTGTCATCCTTGAGATCTCAGGGCATATCCTTTGCAAACGGATTGTTGAAATAGTCCCTGATTTCAAGAGGCTGCAATGGGGAGGCAAGATTCATGAAAGTTGGAAAATAAGCAATGAAAACAAAACAATAAGAGCTCATCATCAGGGAAGAATGACTACTTAGTAATATTAGTGTAAGATGTGTTACTAAATATTTATATTTTCTACTGAAAGAAATATCTTCCTCTGTCCATATCTTGTAATTCATTCCAGGATGAGTTTATCTCCCAGGGAAAGGAAGAAGTAGATGCTAGATGATAGAAATTCAATGCAATAATGAACAAGGAAGATTCCAAGATCATTCTGAGGTTTTCTACCTGGAGGAAGAGATGAATAATGATATGATTGACAGGGACTGAAGGACATTAAGAGAATAAAAGGGAAATTATAGGGAGGGAAAGGTGCATTTGTTTGAGACACATTCTATGAATAATAACAGGATATTTGTATGGGGTGTTTATTATGGTACTTCGTGTATTTGTGTAACTTGAAGGTCTGGGATGAAACAGGCATGGCTAATGTTAGCTAGTATGCAGGAATTTGAAATATATCATAATGGCTCAATTCTCCCTGGAGAGTATTATAGTCATATTTAGAATTCAAATAGCTGGTATGTTTTAGTCCAAAAAAGATCATGTGTAAGAGGTGGCCTGATGATATCAGAAGAAAACTTAGGTATTAAACTTACGTCCTTTACTAATAGAGAGCAGTTAGGTCAGTATTAATCTGGACTCCACTCCTCTCAAGAGTCTTAGAAGGAAATAAGTCAATAAGGGATAAGGTTCTGTCCCACTCTGATTTAACAGCCGTATGGGAGAAGGACCAGCCAAAAGCTAGGGGCAGTCATGAAGGAGCAGCCCTGCAAAAGAAGACCTCAGAAGACCTTAGAGACGCCTGAGACCTAGGGGTCCTTGTCATGGACTGAGACTGTCGTGCTGCCGTTACACACACATCCCAGACACGTGGGGCCCTGGACTCCAGCTACCGTCAGTGGCACCAACAAACCTTCAGGGGTGCCAGTTACAGGGTCGGTGAATCTATAATCACAGCAGCTATCCAGGTGATAGTTATGCATAAAATGTTGAGAACCATGCGTCTAATTTGACTTAGAATGATACCATAGGTTTCTCCTCTCTTTCCAGTGTTTCAATTTAAACCTTTTTAAAAAAGTGAGTATTGACAAATGAACTTATTTACAAGACAGAAATAGACTCGTGATATAGAAAATAAACTTCTGATTACCAGAAGAGAAAGGGATAAATTAGAAGTCTGGGATTAACAGATACACACTCCTATATCCAACTATAAATCAGCTCTAAGCACTCACCCCTGTGCTGCCCATGATCAGAAACAGCGCAATGTGGAAACGTCCGAAGCCGATGGTCTCCACGGCTTCTTCCACGGTGAAGGTCTTTGACTCTAACAAGGAAAAACAAGTGAAAGGAACAGCCTCTGTGGGGAGGCAATGTGTATGGCTTATCACTCACTCTGGAGGACGTTGGAAAACCAATTTGTTGCTATAAAAATAGTAAATACAGAGAAGAGAGGGAATTCAGCAGTAACTTGAGGATGGGAAACTTCTGTGGTCCCCTTACCTCTTGGCCGTGGCTCTGGGGTCGCTAGGTTCAGCTCCCGAAGGCTGATGATCGTGACTGGCTCTGTCTGCTTGGCTGTCATCTTTCAAACGGTGTGGATGCCCCACACGGCTGTCCTGCAGGAGACAGGAGAGGGAAGAGGCAGGGAACTGGGGAAGGAAGAAGGAAAGAAAGAAAATCGCATGCATATTCTCCTCTACTCTTCAAAGAAAATCAGTACAGTCGGCATTGTAATTTATCACCATTTTACAAGTGGAAAACCTGCAACATGGAGAAGTTAAATCATGGAGAGGTTGAATGGCCAAATTAAAGAACTGAGTCCTAGTGGCTAGTAATTAACCTGGAGTCAGGGGCCAGGTGAGCTCTTGACAGTTTAACCAGTAGTGTTCTCTGACTGGGAATGAGGGTGGGCTTTGCTAAAGAGAAATAAGCACAATAGCCAATGCTTTACTGCTCCATCAATGCTATGGTTTACAGTATAATCAGATATTATGGCGTGCTTTCTCACCTTATTTTCATTTAATTCTGGCAAAAACCCATAGAGTTCCTTTTTATCCCTTCACCTTGGGTATTTAATCCTTAAAAAAAAAAAATTAACCCTAAACATCAAAACGAGAATAAAACAAGGGAAGCTGAAATTAGTGGGGAAAAATTTTAAATAGGTTTATAATAGTAATTTCATTCTACAGCCCTGGTAGAATAAACAGACACCCTAATCTATTCTCACTAATTATACTGTTAGCAATAATGCTGGTATCATTATTTTGACACAAGTACATATTGTAGGATAAAGCAATTACGCTATTATTATCAGGGATCAAGATTTCAGTGTAAGAGAAAGAATATACAAAAATCAAAAGTTATGTGAACACTTCACTTATAATTTTGAATTGGAAATATCCATGAATTCATTATGTATTATAGACACACACACACATATATATACATATATACACACATATATATACATATAAAAAAGAAAAATTGCTGCAAAGAATTAAAGCCCAAGGATATAAAAATCCACACACATATATATACATATATACACACATATATATACATATAAAAAAGAAAAATTGCTGCAAAGAATTAAAGCCCAAGGATATAAAAATCCAATGTTCATAGGATTACTAAAATGGTAATCTCACTGATCATCTTTGGAGAATACTAAGAAAACAACTCATTCTGAAAACTAGTAAGTATGTTGCCTTTCTTGTACAAATTGTCTGTATTTTAGAGTAACCAAACAGTCTGTGAAAGAAAAGTATTCTTCATTTCAGCTAAAACATACAGAAATAAGGATGGAATTAAAGTTAATGATTTTGCAACTCCTAACAAAATAAAGGATCCAGGTAATGATCATCAATGGCTGGTAAACTAGATAAAAAGCTAATAGAGAACTTTATTCAAATAGATAAGACTGATAACACCCCTGACCCCATTGACATTGGCCCCTCATGCCACTGAAGATGATCGGAGGCAACATGGCTCCTGATGAGACGCCCAAGGGAGGATATACAACATCACCTGTGATGCAGTCTCATGAAAAGAAACTGACCGTGAGTCTGATTGAGCCTCTAGCTCTACCTACCATTTTATACTTCCTGTAGCTCAGAAGTACAGGACTTCCTTGTGGCTCAAATGGTAAAGAATCTGCCTGCGATACAGGAGAGCAGAGTTTGATCCCTGGGTCGGGAAGATCCCCTGGAGAAGAGAATGGCAATCCACCCCAGTATTCTTGCCTGGAGAAGACAGAGGAGCCTGGCAGGCTACAGTCAATGGGGTCACAAGGAGTCGGACACGACTGAGCGACCAACACATACACACCATTTTATACAGAGAATGAAGAAACAATGCTAAACTACACAATGTGGATGCAGAAAGAAAAATCCAAAATGCCAGAAGTTCTGCAGGTTAATGACCCAACTTCTTCAATAAATAAATGGAAAGAAAAAAAAAAAAAGAGGAGAGGAGAACCTATAGACTAACAGAAAAGAGACAAACCAACCAAATAAATGAGTTAATTTGGCTGGATCTTCAGTCAAACAAAGCAACTATAAAACAACAACAACAAGAGAATGAGATGACAAAGATGACAGAAAATCAGGGAAATTTAAGTTTGGAAGTTTGAGGATATTAAAGAATTACTGATGACATCATTAGGTGGGACAATGACATTATGGCTATAAAAATCCTTATATTTTAGAGATATATGCTGAAATATTTAGATACAACAATGTTTGGGATTTGTTTTAAAATAATTCAGTGGTGGTTAGGAATAGTGTACAGAGGACATGGATGTGTAGATGAAAAAAGAATGGCCTTATAGTAAAAATTATTTAAGGGTAGTGCGTACACTGGGGTTTGACTGTCCTCTGCTTTTGCAGATGTGTAATATTTTTCAAAATAAATAGTTTCAAAAAGGAGGTTCTGAGATTTGTATGTAACTTTTCCAATATCAGACCACTAGTAAGTAGCAAAAGCAGAACTCAAAGATCCCCTTTTCCCAGAACATAAATAGCTGCAGAGCAGTTGCAGAGAAGCAAGTCAAGGTCATCAGTGTTTGCCAAGTGCCACCTCTGTATCTTTGAGTGGGCTCCTGTGGAGCGTTTGTAGGAGTGTCTAACACACTCCCTGCCCTAAGGAGCTTTTAATCTAGCTGGGGACACCAAAGATACACATAAAAACAACCATACTGAAAAGTAGATATTATTTGTTTCCTTAAAACTCTGTCACAGACACACAAATATTCCAGATGGAAGAGAAATCAATAATGCTCAGAAATGAGTTCACAAAATCCTCTCTCCCAAAGGAGATCATGAAAAGTACAAAAGGCTGTTATTTTCACAGAGTGGAAAAAGTAAAAATAATTGGTCTCTTGGACCATCTGAGAGGCTGAAATTCACAAAGATGGAATGTTCCAGAAATTCCTAATGCTCTCTTTCCAAATGTTGTCCAAATACCTTTTGGAGGGGTGTTCTTTACCTGGTAACTTTTAAAAAACTTTTGAGAAAATTCACCTTTGGTTAATTATCGAAAGGACTTCAGTACACATTAAAAATTAGCTATGACTGAATATCATGTTTCCAGATGAAATGAAGTACTAACTTAACCAAAATATGACAATGAGATTACTCAGTGAGAATTAGATGGTGGTGATGGCTGTACAAACTTGTGACTATACTAAAAATCACTGAATTATATATACTCTAAAATGGTGAATTTTATTATATGTCAATTATATCCAATTTTTTTCCTCTAAAGAACAGGCATGCATATCATGACAGCAGACTTAAAAACTGACAGTGAGTATGGCCATTTACAGTGTTAGAGTGGATCAGACAGGAAAGAATCGACCTGCAATGTGGGAGACCTGGGTTCAGTCCCTGGGTTGGGACGATCCCCTGGAGGAGGGCATGGCAACCCGCTCCAGTACTCTTGCCTGGAGAATCCCCATGGACAGAGGAATCTGGCAGGCTACAATAGATAGGGTTGCAAAGAGTCAGACATGACTGAGAGACTAAGCACAGCACAGTGTTAGAGAATAAAACAATTTAGTCTGGTGGAGAAATAATTTTTTTAAATCCCAGTAAGTTCATCTTAAGTTCAGTTACAACTAAAATGCTTAACAGTAAATTCAATCTTCAATCAACACTTAATCTCTGCCAGTCGAGTTTTATGACTTCTCATAACAATCTAAACATGTTTCACAATTTTAACGATCATAAAGGCTTACATTTTAGAAGAGTAATAAAGCGGTCTTTCAGAGAGTCTGCTCACTAAAATATTGAGTGGCAGGAAGAGAAACCCAGGAAATCTACTACTTACTACCAAGTAGACGAGTTTTAATTTAATGTGTTTGTTTTAACTGATTAGGTAGCTCCGTGGGTCATAAACACCCTACAAACTTCCCTTCTCTTATCAGCAAAGTGATTCATCACAGACGGCCTGGCAAAAGCTGTCAGGTCCATGATAATTGCTTCACAGTATCTCTTGAATTAAAGCTGATCGCGGGAAAGGAGATTCACATTTGTGATTTCATGTTTCTCTTTTTTTAGTATTTTTTTTAATGTATTTGGCTGCACCAAGTCTTAGTTGCAGCACACTGGATCTTCAACCTTCATTGCAGCACACGGGATCTTTAGTTATGGCATGTAGGATCTAGTTCCCTGACCAGGAATCAAATCCAAACCCCCTGCATCGGGAGCACAGAGTCTTGGCCACTGGATGACCAGGAGAGTCCTCATCCATTTCGTGACTGAAGAAGAGAATCATAATATTTGCTTTCCATGATATAACAAGAACTATGCCCTCAAATTAAAACAAGTTACCATTTTCCTCTATTGAATTTGAAAAAATACAAAAGATCAATTATACCCAGTGTAGGAACTCCCCTAGTGGTCCACTGGTTACAGCTCTGTGCTTCCAATGCAGGGCGCGCAGGTTCCATCTCTGGTTGGGAACTAAGATCCCACATGCTGTGCAGTGCAACCAGAATAAACAAAAAGCAACACTACCCAGTGTAACTGAAATAGGCACTTATATTGATAGGAGAGTACACGGCTACAGCCTTTCCAGAAGGCAGTTGGGCAAAGATGAAAGAATGTCGACTAAGCAGTTTCACATCTCGGGTTCATCCTACGAGATAATCAAAAAGGTAGATGAAGATAGTGTATGAAAACTCAGCACACTGTTATTTTAATGACGATTGTCGAGGAGTGACCAAACAAATTATACTACAATACACTCTTAGAATGCCATTTAAAAGCTCTTAGGTGAAAGTCTATTTGGTGCTAAAAAGCATTTCCCAAAATATATGTACCTAAAGCCTATAGTGTCAGACTTTACTTTTTGGGCTCCAAAATCACTGCAGATGGTGACTGCAAACATGAAATTAAAAGACACCTACTCCTTGGAAGAAAAGTTATGACCAACCTAGACAGCATATTCAAAAGCAGAGACATTACTTTGCCAACAAAGGTCCATCTAGTCAAGGCTATGGTTTTTCCTGTGGTCATGTATAGATGTGAGAGTTGGACTGTGAAGAAGGCTGAGCACCGAAGAATTGATGCTTCTGAACTGTGGTGTTGGAGAAGACTCTTGAGAGTCCCTTGGACTGCAAGGAGATCCAACCAGCCCATTCTAAAGGTGATCAGCCCTGGGTGTTCTTTGGAAGGAATGATGCTAAAGCTGAAACTCCAGTACTTTGGCCACCTCATGCAAAGAGTTGACTCATTGGAAAAGATTCTGATGCTGGGAGGGATTGGGGGCAGGAGGAGAAGGGGACGGCGGAAGATGAGATGGCTGGATTGCATCACCGACTCGATGGATGTGGGTTTGAGTGAACTTCAGGAGATGGTGATGTACAGGGAGGCCTGGCGTGCTGTAGTTCATGGGGTCTCAAAGAGTCGGACATGACTGAGTGACTGAACTAAACTGAACTGAACTGAAAGGATATATACAATGATCCCAGTTCATAAAATTTCATTTAAATATGTACTCATATAGAAATTTCAGGAGATATGTCTGAAACTGTGTTTTGTCTTTCAACAAATATTTATGGAACATCACCATGTATCAGACAATAAAATATAGTGAAAAGGGTTCCTGTCCCCAAAGCACTTACAAACGGGGGACAAAGTCAAGTATTCAGATGGGAGCCACGTGGTCCAGGGGTGGTAGGCAGAGGTTGCTTTGGCAACGTAAGGGAGGCCCTGCTCTGCCCAGTCCTGGGACCTAGGGCAGCCAGTCTTAAAGGACTGAGGTCTGAAGGACGAGAATTTGGCCAAGAGGAAAAGGTGAGGAAAAAATTACCTGGCTGGTAGAATTTAGGGTGGCTTTTTCTTTCTTCCTTTTATACTTTTCTGCATTGTTTAATTTTTAGAAAGGCTATGCCTGTTACCATGAAAGTTCTGGAAGAAATGAACCAATGAAGATGCCCAGTTGATGTGTCATAGGGCTCCCTAAGTCACTGACACCTGTGCCAGGAGCCCCACCTGCCCTCTATCACTGGCCTTAACCTCCTGGGTCAGGATAGGCTCTTGACCTGGAAACAATCAAGTCATTGGCCACAAGTCTAGAGGGTGGCCTGGCACAGAAAGCCCCCATTGCTAATGCTGGTGTTTGCACAATTTTGTGTAACTAAATTATAAAATTAATGCCACTGAACTGTTCGCTTTATAATTGCTGCAAAGGTAAATTTTATGTGTATTTTTAGCACAATTTCAAAAATTAAAAAACAAGAAGAGCCATTATATAGGTAGTAGACGTCTGCAGTTGATATAAACCATAAATTCAAGGAAAAAAATGTTAAGATTCTAGTGGAATAATGAGCACACTATATAACCAGGAAATTCCCAAGAGAAATTGCAAATAAAACTGGGAAATTGTTCACACCTGTAATAACTGACCAAGTTATAGAAAGTAAAATCTTTAGGTATCCTCTGTGTGTGTGTGTGTGTGTGTGTGTGTGTGTGCGTGTGCGCGTTTGCTTAGTCGCTCAGTCTGGTCTGACTCTTTGTGACTCCATGGACTGTAGCCCACCAGGCTCCTCTGTCCATGGGGATTCTCTGGGCAAGAATATTGTAGTGAGTTGCCATGCCCTCCTCCAGGGATCTTCCAAACCCAGGGATCGAACCCACGTCTCCCACATCACAGGTGAATTCTTTACCATCTGAGCCATAAATTAAATGTAGGAAGAAGGAAGACGAGAAGAGGGAGAGAGGGAAGAAGGAGAGAAGGGGGGAGGAGGAAAGAAAAGGCAGGATAAAGGAGGGAAGGGAAGGGGGAAAGGGATGGAGAGAAGGAAGTAAAGGGGAGAAGAGGAATTAGAGGTGACAAGGAGGGAAGAGGGGAGAAGGAAGGATGAGAGGAAGCAGGGAGGGAGAAACTGCAGTCAGCAGCATGGTGACACAGCGACTGAAACTCTTCTGTTCCCTCACCGGAAAATAAAAATAATACCCTCTACCTTCAGGAGGAGCAGCCTGCTGCCCTCCTAGTGACAAGTCGTCCCTGAACCTTGCTGATGGGGTGGCCACTGAGATACAGGTTGAGGTTGCTGGGGAAGGCTTCTGCGAAAGTCCTTTTGCCCCTCTGTCTCCTCCCTGGATCACGGAGACATGACGGCTGGTGCTTCAGCAGCCATTTTGGGTGGTGATACAAATATGAAGTTGGAGAGATGGAAACTCTCAGCCAAGTCTGAGCATAAGCTAGAAAAGAGCCTGGGACCTGACGACCATGATGTGGAGCTCTTCTACAGCTTTGACCTGTTCACCTGCAGACGTGTTTTCCATGGGGATGAAAGGAAGCTCGCTCTTGTTTGTGTGTCTGTGTGTCCGTGTGTTTTCTTTAGGCTAGTCAAGCGAAGCAGTAGAGAAGGAATGAAGAAGTCTGTAATTAGCTATGATTAATTGTAAACACCAGTGTACTCAGACTAGCCAGGTATGTGTGACTTTTAGCTGATAAACTTTCTTAAGTGCATTATGAGGATTAAATGAAATGATGCTTGTGTAACATGACACAGTGCCCACTGCAACACAAGCACTCGTGATAGTACTGTTTCTCATCAAACTACTAACAAAATTTCTAAAATTTCACCACAATCACAAGTCAAATACACTCAGGGTAAGTTAAGCATCTACAGAGTTATCAAATCTGTATTTCTCCAAAGGCAATTATTTCTAATATTCAGCCAACATGAGAACACCTAGGACTCAAATGGAAAACTATCCAAATTGGGGGGGGGGGGTAGCTTGCTTCCTAAAATAGATTGATTACACTTCAAGAGTCAACTTAAGTGGTGATAGGAAGACCTCACATGTGCCATATGCCTATTGGAAAATAAGACCAAAAAAAACTCCAATCAGATATTTAACACAACATCCACCCTTTTCAATCACCTTACACTTACAAAGGGCAAAACAGAATGGATTAATTTTCACTAAAAATGATCTTGTTGTACATTGCTTTCAGTTATAAAATCAGTGTATTTTACAGAAAGATCTTTTGAAAACGGAAGAAACTAGCTGCTGCAGGGGTGAGATGGTGGACAAAACAGTGGGCAGTCACGTGTGACTCACTCAAAGGAGTGAACCTGTTCAGTTTCACCAACTGTAATATCAGTCTCTCTTGAAGATGTCTTGACTCAAATGCAAGACCAGCCCTTGAAGATGATCAAGGCTCAGATGCATTCTCTGTGTCACTGGAGGTTGCTAAAGGGTTGGGGGGTAAGAAAGCCAAATATACCAACTACCTGAAACAGAAAAAGTCCTCATTCCTGCCCTAGTAAGTTATACAAGGCCTTCAACAGCAAGATTCCTTTGGCGGGGGCATGCTGGTTGGGGGGGAGGAGTGCAGGGGTGTTGATTGGATATTTTTAGGATTTTGGTATTCACATTTGTGAATTATAAAGGGGCTTACATTCCAAGTCATTAAGAGGACACTCAAATACTAACTTGAAGTTAACAGATAAGGAAAGTATTCTCTGTTTTCTTGAGTTTCCACCAGTTTCATAAAATAAGCTTTCATAAACGGGACAAAATGTTTCAGAGATGGATATGAGTGAGACATGTTACTGAGAGATAGAGCTTGTAATCTTAATGCTGAAATGGAGCTTTGGAAGAGCTGAGTTGGCATTTTCTATTCTTTGGCTCCCTAAGTCATTCTAAATCCCTTCTAGCCTAGGAAGAGGTTGGACAGATGGATGGATAGAGGCAGAGATGGAGTGATGGATGGAGGGACTGGTGGATGCATGGTGGATGGACAACGTGTCAGACCAATTCCAAACAATATAGATTGACGTGGGGAAGACGCTCCACATCCTTCACTATCACTCTTGAAAATTTTCAATGGAAAGTAACCATTGCCCACCTTCAAAGAACTGACACATCGGGGATTCACTGTGAAACTCCAGGACTCAGAAGGAGTTCAGGTTTCATTAAAAAAGGAGTTCAGGACATTCTATTTTATTGCATTTTGCTGTGCTTAATTTTTTAGCCAGAGATGATTGAGCCATGTAGAGCTTTTAAAAACTGAACTTGTGTGTGTGATGTAATTTGTTTGGCAATATCATCAGTAAGAAGAGCAACATTTTTATACTTCATCTATATTCAGCCAAGCACTAATGGTCAAATTCCCTCAGCCCCCCAGAGCAGAAAAAAACCCAGAACTATGTTGCCCATCAGAGTTTCTTACCTCTGTATACTTCCTGGAAAACTTTCCTATTTCGAGCTCTTTTTCTCTACCTTACTGCAGCCAAGTCTTACACAGAAGCTGGACCATGCATGGCCTCTTGTGGGCTTCTGGACTTCCCTTTCCAAGAAGCCCGGCTCTCAGATCTTCCCTCCTCCTTTCGGCTCAGTTCTGTGAACAGATTCTTTGAAGAACAACCCTGCGTCCTGAGCTAATGAGTGACATTCAGGTCACACCCTCTTCTCAGCAGCCTTTCACCCAATCCCTTTTTAAAGAGGAAATTACATCTCTCATTGAGAAAGAGACTGCCAATCCTTGGAGGAAACTGCTATGTCGATCCCAGGGAGACTGCAAATTTCTGAAAGAGCAAGGGTCCAGGCAAGGGGCAGAAGAGACAGCTTTGCTCCTTCACGCCTGTTCTCACAGTCATCACTGTTTAGAATTACAGGGCAAAAGACTGTGATTCACCTAAGCATCACATATTTTTAGATAGCCATTGAGAAGGGCAGTGATGAACTGAGAACCTTGAAACCATCTGGTGACCTTGGCAGCATGGGGATTTATGGACTTACAATTGCCACTTACACACAGCTTCAGTCTGTCCTTTCCTTCCACCAGTGCCATTGGCCGAACACCTCGTCCATACCTGGTGCCCTGTGACCGTACCTCCCTCCCCAACCCACAGGGGTAGAGAGTGCTATTTACAGTTTGGCGATGGGAGGAACAACTCCATTTCCTGCCCAAAACCACACCTGATGAAGTACCAGAGTGGGAGCTCAGACATACTTCTTCCGACTCCAACTATTATTCCTGGGCTCAGCCTGTTTTAATCACTAAAGCAATACTTGTTGAGCACCTAACTGGGCCTTAAAATTGTGCTGGACAAATCGTGACGCTTGGCATGGACAGTGACATGGACACTTCCATGAGCACCAGTCAACCCCACAGTGCAGAGAGGCCGATGGGAGCTTAAAAAAAAGGTCTGTCCAAAAGACGATTTGGCGTCTGGTCAGATCCTCTGAAACCTGATTATGAGTTAGATGCTATGTAAAAGTGCTCTGCAGACTATAAAGCATGGCACCGATGTTAATGACACTTAATTCCACCCGTAGAGTTACCATGTGCTCCGTCGTGTCTGACTCTTTATGACCCCGTTGGACGGTAGCCCTCAAGGCTCCTCTGTCCATGGGATTCTCTAAGCAAGAATACTGGAGTGGGTTGGCATTTTCTCCAGTAGATCTTCCCAACCCAGGGGTCAAACCCACACCTCCTGCATCTGCTGCATTCACAGGGGGATTCTTTACCACTGACTTACCTGAGAACCCCATAGTCACCATAAAGACGGTAATGAACCTGGATAAAGGCCCTTCAGACTAGTTGACAGAACACATATTATTCTACACCTGGCTCTTGGAAGTTTGCCAGTGTGGGTGCCTAAGAAATGACCCAGGGGCCGACAGACCCAGAAAGCATCAGGACAGGCTGTCCGGCCATCTCCTTCCCTGCAAGCCATTTTCCAGAACCTGCTGAAGCCTATGGATCCCTTTCCCCAGTTACCCCAGCATAACGTGCATTGAAAATAAACAAAATCACTGTTGAAGGTTGTCACACTTCATTCCACAGGATTTAATGATTCAGAGAGCCACACCGGGGCCAGCCCTCCCTCTCAGCAGAGAATATTATCTGTTCTTCCTCACCTGGAGTGAAAATTCATGAGAAAGTTCCTAATCCTGTAAAGTTTAGCCCCAGACAAGGAAAAGAAGGTGTTTGAGGAAGGAGGAAATGAAGAATTAAAAAAACATAATCCTTTCCTAGGATTTGTTTGTATAACTCTATTGTTTAGCTTTGGCCTATCATTATCAGTGCTAAATTTTACAGAATAGTTTTCTTTAAAAAAGAAAAGAATCTTAAAGAAAGCGTGAATGGCCCAAAAGTTTTTAATTACATGAAAACATGAGTTTGGCACTCCCCCCCCCCCCCGACTCCATCGCAATCATTTTAGTATTCGACAATAGGCCCCAGGTGGAAATGACTTGCCCATGTAGTTTCTCTATGACATGGTGAAGTCATATCAAATCCCAGGGCTTACAGATAAATAATACAGGGCTTCCTGCCTCCAGTTGGTGAGAACAATCATTCCATTGATGGCCTTGCGCAGGCTGACTTTAAAGACAAGACGAAACTTCTTTCATTGGCACAGAGACTGGAACAGGAGGTGGCCAGCGGAGAAGGCAGCCACAGCCTCCAGACGTGCAGCTACTCCTCAGCTGTCCCATCCAGGATTTGTTTGAAGGAGAATGGAGAGAACTTGTAACCAGCCCCGGTGTAGAACTTGTTTTGGAACTCCACCCTGTTGTTGGGGGCAAGGAGAAGGGGAATTGAACACAGAAATGAGAGGCTGGCAGCCGGAAGGGAGAAGTGGAGAGAGGGTAAAATCAAGCCCCAGGTGAGGAAGGCACCCCTGGCAGCCACCACAGGAATCCTGGGGTTTCGAGGCTTTATTTTCAAACCCTTCTCTTGCCTCCCCCTGACACCTTCTTCTCCACCCTCCATTTTCTCCAGGACTTCACTAGTGACCTCAGGGACCACAGCATAACCTCCCCTAGACCCCCAACCACCAGGGAAATCCTTTCTGGGCAGCACTGTCTGAAGAGATGGTCATGGGACAACATATCACCACGTGTTACAAGGTGGTTCACTTCCATCCTGATCTTCAACTGTGGGGCTTACATAACTGCAGAACCACCAGAGCCTTGACTTATACTTTTATAACTTACATAACAGATACCACAAATGGTCATTTCTGTGTTACTATGCTGCAGAGTTCATTTCTTTAATGACATGGGTAGATATAGCCTCGGGCAGGGAAGGCTATGATTCTCTCAAATCAACAGGTGAGATGGAAAACCTTTTCTTTATGAACAGTGGCCACAGACGGAGGGAGGAAGCATCATTGAAGCTAAGGAGAGTCTGGTCAGGACGTATGGGAAACCTGATGCTTCAGTAGAGAAGACACACCCAAAATTCTTGGCTGAAAATTGACCCAGGAGAGAAACAGAAGGCTAAGCAAACGTCCGCATATTCATCAGTCCAGTGATGGCCAATCGTCTCCGGACACATCTATGAATGTCAAGGGCCTCCAGTGAGAGCCTTCTTCCTGGGGGGTACCCTCCTTGAGTTTCCCTTTTCCAAGAACTATTTGCCTGTTCTGCCGGTGTAATTCCCACACTCAGCAACAAGGGCCAGAGAGCCCAGATTCACTCAGCATCTCCCTCTGTGAGCCTTTCCAATCCATCATCTTACCAACAGTTGGGGTGTCCCTTATGAAGCCAATTATAATAACAAATGAACATTTAAAAGGAGTGAATGGGAACTAATAAATCTTCTAGAGCAGTCACTGTGTGTGTGTGTGTGTGTATAAGACATCATTTAATATTACACCAAGAAGGGATGAAATTAAGGTTCCAAAAAGGCACAGGAGTTGCTAATGTCACACAACAGGTCAGGATTTGAACCCAGTCAGCTAGCCCTCCCTCCCATCCACCCTCTTTCCCGAGAGAGTGTCTACACTACAAGCAGTTCATACCAGTGCAGCCGCAGGGCATGCAGGAAAGCAGAGAGGCCCTCCATGATCAGCAGGATGGCTACCGTCAGAACAGCAAACACGGCAAAAATGATGAAGACCCCAATGAGTCCTCCCCAGCCGCGCACGTGAAGGCCGATGTGCATCACCATTGTCCAGAGCACTTCAGACAGCTCTGCCAGACACAAGAGAAACACGCTCAGCCGCGTGGTTTCATGGGCAAATGCAGATCACCCCCATACAGGAATCCTGGATCTGTACACCCTACGATTCAGCAACTCCACTCCCAGGTGGAGGACGTGGGCATCTGTGCCCTAGGGTACCTGACTATGGTCATCTACAGCAGTTTTGGAGGAGTTTCCATCAAGAGGACAAGTGTATGATGGCACATTATTCACCAGTGAAGGTGAGCAAACCGTAGCTATTGGCAGCAACAAGAAGGAACATCTTACGCCAAAGAAGCGAAACACAAAGGAATACATGTAATACGATTTAATACGTACTGAATTCAAATTCATATATGAAAGCCCTAACCCCTAAGGGATGGTACTTGGGAGCTGGGGCCTTTAAGAAGTGAATAGGGGGACTTCTCTGGTTGTCCAGTGGTTAAGACTTTGCCTCCCAAAACCGGGGCCAAAGGTTCGATCCCTGGTTGAGGAACTAAGATCCCACATGCCTTGCGGCCAAAATACCAAAACATAAAACAAGCAATATTGTAACAAGTTCAATAAAGACTTTAAAAATGGTCAACATAAAAAAAAAACCTTTTAAAAAAAAAAAGAATTGATTAGGGTTAGATGGGGTCACACAGGTAGAGTCTTCATGATGGTATTAGTGCCCCTTATAAGAAGGGACACCAAAGAGTCCTCTCACTCCCCCTTCCAGGGACATACTATAATTACAGGAGTTTGTACAAGAAAGCAAGCAGCCAAAGCAGTCAAGACCACACTAACTCTGAGCACCTGCTTTGGCTGTAAATCAACAACCAGGCTCATTTTCACTGCTTTGGTTTCTATTTATTTAACACACACTTCGGCCTGGCTTCTCTGTTCTTGGCATGATGCCCAGGGCTGGGAATGCAGAGTTAAAAGCCAGGGTCCTTACCTTTTAGGAGCTCACAATCTAGTAGGGAGACAGGCTAACAAGACAGGGTTACAATCTGTACTAGGTCAGAGCACCTCCAGAACCTAGGCAAGGGCACCTTCCAGACTGGGAACCAGGGAGGAAGACCACCAGGAAAGGTGCCAACCATGTTGAGTTCTGAAGGAGGAATGAGACATCAGGCTGGGGAGAGGGTTAAAGAAGGGAAGAAGATTACAGGTGAGGGAGCCGCAGGGCAAACACACAGAGGGCCGAGGTGGCGTGGCATCTTCAGGAGCCTCAGGGCAGTTCCTCATGGCCACTACACAGGAAATGGGGAGGGGGGTGGGGGTAACAGAAAGCCAGTGGGGGCATGGAGAGAAACACCAAGAGTCAAGACTGGAGAAGCAGGCAGAAATCAAGAGCAATTTCAAGTTAACTCCATGAGTCAAGATTCCAGATTTAAGTCATTCTTGGGGCTTGAATCTTTACCAATAAATACAAGCGGCCTGTAGAAACTAGGAAAGGCAAGGAAATAGATTCTCCCCAAGAGCTTCCAGAAAAAACAGAGCTGCCAGCACCTTTTTAAGCCTTCTGCCCTCCAGAACTGTAAGAGAGTCAATTTCACAGTGTTCTAAGCTGCTGTGTGCTGCGCTGTCACGTCGGCTATCATTTGTGATAATTTGTTACAGCAGCAACTGGAAGCTGATACAGAGGGTAACCATTTCAGCAATACAAAGCCAGACCTACTGAAAAAAAGTCACTTCTATTAACACTTTGAAAGATTCTGGCAAGCACACCAGAAACAACCCAGAAGGCACTTTCCCCTCCAAGTACATTGCATCTGCTTCCGAAGGGACGTGTGATGGTCACCCTGCCAGGTGGCCCACTCACTCACGTGCGTGTGCCAGACTGAGGGCCCAAAGCCGGAGGTAGGAGGCTGTGTTGGAAATGCAGCCCAGGCAATACTCGATTGTGTGGATGGCCTGATGCACAAAGATGTCTCCAAAATTGAACTGAAAGAGAGAAATTTCTGATGTTACTCCATCAAGTACTTTCTATGCGAACACGTTACAAATGATATATGGAGAAGGCCTGGGCTCTGCTGTGAAGACATTTCTAGTTGAATGAGGGGGAAACAGGTGGAGAGAGTCACAGCAGCGCAGGAATGTCTGGTGAAGAATGAACCTTAGCCAAAGAGAGGTCTGGCTTAGTCCTGGCTGCTGGGAAGCAGTCTCGAAACCCTTGAGATTACCCAAGTGAAAGACAAGTCTATATTCAAGCTCCACTGGTCCCTGGGACCACACCTCATCATCTTTGCTAATCTATACAGAGGCACTTGGTAGTTTACGTGGGCGCTGGCCTCGCCTGAAAGACCTACCATGTGGTTAGAAACTTGAGACTTTGAGCCACATGTTATCAACCTAAACCCAACTCCAGGGAGGGAGTTGGAGATTGAGTGCAACCACCTGGACGGCACTTGGGTGAGTCACATCATGACACCCCAATAAAACATGAAACACAGAAGCTGCATGAGCTTCCTGAGTAAGCAACACGATAACACAGCCGCATGTCAGTGTCAACGCCAGGAGAGCTGTGCATCTCTAAGGACACAGGAGCTCTGCATTCAGAACCTCCCAGTGTCAGATTCTGCTGATGTGCCTCTTAGGAGGATTACTAATGTGCAGACTTTGGCTGTAAATAACACTGCAGCTGAAAGTACAGCATTCTCCTGAGTTCTGTGAACTGTCTACAAATGACTCAACCCGAGGGAATCTGAGGGCTCCCCACCCCCCGACTTGTGACTGATGTCAGAAGTGTTGGGTAGACTTGGAAGTCTGGAGATGTGTGCTGTTGACCTGGAGCTGGGCTAAACGTGGGTGAGGACTAAAGTGGGAGGAGACCTGGGGAGGGGTCACAGTGATAGGAACGTCTGGTGAGGAATGAGCCTCAGTCACAGAGAGGTCTGGCTGAGTCGAGCCGAGCCTGTATGTGCTTTGTCCTGGGAGACCCAGGTATGACGGTACTGGGGGAAAGAGCCATACAGCAGAGCCTGGAGTTGCCCCCACAAGGGCAGCAGGTTGGTGGAGGAGCTGGCAGGGGCACACTGACTGGATATATCCTGAGGTGAATGAGGAAGATGGATGAGGGAGGTTGTACAAGACAGGCTGGGGCTTGATGAGTCAGAAGATGTGTGGGTTGCAGTCTAAAACATTCCAGCAGGTCTGAAGGACCTACTAATACCAATCACCACTAACAAGGGTTATTCTCTATATCTGGAATCTTGTTGGGAAAACTTTCCATGATCCAGTTTTTCAGTAATTCTGACTATCCACTGGTACAAATGAATACTTTTTTAAAAAGTAATTAATACCACAAATGGAGCTACTTATAGCATCTCTGAGGCCTCACAGGAACCCTCTTTCCACTCCAGAATTAGAAGACGCTCCAGTTAAAACCCCCAGCCCAGGGTTCAGGACTCTGGGTGACTTCAGTCAGGGAATAAAAAGTCAGCTGCCTTGTCTGGGGAAACATGGCACATTCCCAAAGAGGGGAGTGGCTGCCGTTGGACAGAAAGGGACAGGGAGGGAGGAGAGAAGAACACGATTTGGGAATTCATGTGCGAGGCAATGTCACAAAGATAAGTGAACAAAGCCGAGAAAGAGCCAGGGTTGAGGCAGGAGCAGGCAATGGCAGCTGCTCATGCTTCCGTTGGGGCGGAGGACTGGCAATAACCCACGTCTTGCTTCAAGATAAGGGACCAGATTTGGGCTCTGTGACTGTAAATGAGGGCACTGATGGGGAAAATAAACCAGCAGATTCCCAGAGGCACGGTTCTGAGCCAAGGGGTCCTTGGTAACATTTACAAGCTTTTGTGTTACTAAATTTGAAGCTGATATGCATCTCATAATCAGAGCAGTACCTGGGCAAAATTTTTAAATGCCCCCTGATTGGTTGGTAAGTAGCTGTAAACTCAAGTGCTCCCCCTTCCCTGGGATCTCCCCAACTTCCCATGACTTAGGGATGACAAGGCCACCCCTAGCAGGGTCTTCCCGGCCCTCCCAGCTCTCCTGCTTAAGTCCAACATGATAGGCTGGTGCCCACACACTGCTAAGTCACTTCAGTCATGCCCACATGCTGCTGCTGCTGCTGCTGCTGCTGCTAAGTCGCTTCAGTCATGTCCAACTCTGTGAGACCCCAGAGACAGCAGCCCACCAGGCTCCCCCGTCCCTGGGATTCTCCAGGCAAGAGTACTGGAGTGGGATGCCATTGTCTTCTCCGTGCCCACACACTACTGGCTGTTAAATACATGAGCATCCTTCCTGGCTAGAACTGACCTCTAGAACCTGTACAAACTGCAAGCCTCCATAGAGTGTCAAGTCCCAAATACCTCTTCTTTAAATAAGCCATTTTCCCCCTAATATTTTGACTGTGCAGCTTGTGGACTCTCAGTTCCCCAACAAGGGATTGAACCCAGGTCATGGAAGAGATGGCACCAAACTTAACCACTAGGCCACCAGGGAGCTCCCTTAACTACCTCTTGATCGTGGTCATCCTGAGCCCCATGGGCACCTGCAGAAGCACTGCGGCCAGAGCTGTCACCCTCGGTGTTCTCGGTGGGGTCTTCTGGGATTCTGGAGGCCTGCAGCTGTCAGCAAACAAGAACATGAAATGGCAGGTTCACTTTTAGGATTACAAAAACCCTCTATAAAATAAAGGCTCTCATTAACTATTAGCTATGTTCCAGATACTGTTCTAAATTCTCAATTATCTCATTTACCCTTTGTAACAATGTTTTTTATGTAAACACAATTATCCCCCCATTGTACAGAAAAGTAAACTAAGGTACAGAAAGGTTAAGAAATGAACCCACAGGATTCCACAGCTAGTTAAGGCCAGTTAGTGACAGAGTAGCATCAGTAGGCAGTCTGATCCTGGGCATGCACTTTTCTCCATCGTGTTCCAGAAGGTGCCAGATTAATCACGCTCTTTACAATAAACCAACAGTCTTGTGACCCAAACAGCCAGATTTCTACAAGCAAATCTAACGAGGAGGGATTAATGAGTGCTACTGTCTGAATGCTTGTGACCCCCACAAAGTTCATGTTAAAATCCTAACCCCCAAAGATGAAAGTATTAGAAAGTGGAACATTTGGAAGGCACTTAGGTCATGAGGGTGGAACCCCTGTGAATGGAATTAGTGTCCGTTATAAAGGAGGCTTCAGAGAGCCCCCTAGCTCCATCTGGTAAGGACACACAGAGACGATGCCAGCAGTGAAGCAGGAAAGTGGTCTCACAAGAAGGTGATGATACTGACACCCTGGTCATGAACATACAGCCTTCAGAACTGTGAGCAATAGATATCTATTGTTTTAGCCACCCAGGATGTGGTACCTTTTTACACAGCCCAAGTGGACTAGACAAAGACTTTTCCAGCACAAACACACTTTTAATTTTTTTTTTTAATTTTTACTTTATTTTGCTTTACAATACTATATTGGTTTTGCCATCCATTGACATGAATCAGCCACGGATGTACATGAGTTCCCCATCCTGAACCCCCCTCCCACCTCCCACTCCATATTATCTCTCTGGATCATCCCCGTGCACCAGCCCCAAGCATCCTGTATCCTGTATCGAACATAGACTGGCGATTCGTTTCTTACATAACACTTTTTAAAATAAAAGCATTACTTTATAAAAATAGCTAAGAGGCTTCCCTGGCAACTCAGTGGTAAAGAATCCATCTGCCGATGCAGGAAATATGGGTTCGATCCCTGATTTGGGAAGATCCTGCCGGGGAGCAACTAAGCACATGTGCTGCAACTACTGAGCCTGTGCTCTAGAGCCCAGGAGCTACACCTGAGACCATGAGTTGCAACCACTGAAGCCCGCGTGCCTGGAGCCCAGCCTCCACAAGAGAAGCCCCCACAATGAGAAGCCCAAGCGCTGCAGCTACAGAGTAGCCCCCGCTTTCAACTAGAGTAAAGCCCACGCAGCAATGAGCATCCAGCACAGCCCAAAATAAATAAAAATTAAAACTTTTAATAATTTTTTTTAAATAGCTAAGAAAAGAATTCAAGGGGGAAAAATTTAGTTGCCATTCAATTTGGCCTGATTTTTATCCTTGAGTCAGAAAAGAATAGTTAAGTCACCCTGAAACTTGATGTCCCAAGGCCAAAGTTGTTCCTAGAATGATTTCACAGGTAGGGTATTGCAAATTAGGCAAGAAAGTGTCTTTAGCGTTCTTTCTTCAGCACATCTGCTCCTAATATTTGCAGACCTTTGGACAAAGGTACAAATGAAAGTCCACGTGCCACATGTTTAAATATTTTAAAGGTATAAATCAAGCCAACAAAGTCCCAAACAAAGTATATTCTGGCCTCTGTCTTGGCAAATAAATTCTCACAAGAGCTTGGAAAGCCAGGTGCAAATTCAACACCCCACACCAGGACAGGGGCACACAGGAGAGTTGGCCCCGCACCTGGCATGTCACCCTTCCCTTCTCACCTCTGATTACACCTCACAGCACAGGGACCATGGCCTTGTGGGCACATGTGTGGGCACTCCCACCCAAGATGTCTACGTCCCACCCACACTCCCCCACACACTGCTGCCCCTTGACTACACCAGGGTCAGCAGTGCCCAGGGGCGGGTTGGCCCTTTGTATGACCCAGAAGTAGGCTTGAGCCCCTCTGGACAGGAATTCCAGGGTGCCCGGTATCAAAAGGGGGCTCTGGGTCAGCCTTTTCCCTTGGCCTATGGTTCCTTGCCCCATGGTGAGGAAAGGGTCTCAAGTTAACATTACTTTGTCTTCTTGAAATCCTATTTTCTCTCCCTGTCAACTTAAAGAAGAAAATATCAAAGAAGAAGTGGAAGACAGTTTTTCCATTTCCGCCCCCTAAATGCTAGGCTTCTCTGGACATATCCTGAAATTGGTTCAAGTAAGCATAAACAATTGTGTAGAAGTGTGATCCGGGGGACTTGGAAAATCTCACTGACTCTTTTTCCTGTTCAAAATATACTTTTCTACCCCCCTAATAAACATCTCACAATGTCTGAGCTGGATGCTGAAATAAAATAGTAATCAACTTGAAATTAGCTACTTGCAACTTTCTAAAAAGGTATAAAACACATGCAAAAAGACAGACACAGGTTGTACACAGCAGCACTATCTATACTTACTAACACTGGAAAAAAGCCGAATAACTACCAACACTTCGATGCTTTCAAATTGCGGTGCTAGAGAAGACTCTTGAGAGTCCCTTGAACAGCAAGGAGATCAAACCAGTCAATCCTAAAGGAAATCAACCCTGAATATTCATTGGAAAGACTGATGTTGAAGCGGAAGCTCCAATACTTTAGCCACCTGATGTGAGCTGACTCATTGGAAAAGACCCTGATGCTGGGAAAGATTGAAGATGGGAGGAGAAGAGGGTGACAGAGGATGAGATGGCTGGATAGTATCACCAACTCAATGGACATGAGTTTGAGCAAGCTCTGGGAGACAGTGGACAGGGAAGCCTAGCAGGCTTCAGCCCATGGGTTGGCAAAGAGTCGGACATGACTGAGCAACTGAAAAACAACTATCAATACATGAATAGATAATTAAATTTTGGTACATCCATGCAAGGGAACAATATATGCCAATCATATACATACAATCTCTCAAATATAATACTGAAGGAAGGAAGCCAGGTCCAAAAGAAGGCACAGTGCATGATTCCATTTACATAAAGTTCAAGAACAGGGAAAACTAACCTACAGTGTTAGAAATCAGGATAATGGTCAACCTTGGGCCAAGAGGGACAGGAAGCAGGCACAAAGGGACTTTGGGGCCTGATGATGTTCTGAGTCTCCACCTGAGTGCTGGTCACACAAGTGTGTTCATGTTGTGATACGTTACTAATATGCACCCTCATCAGTTGTGTACTTGTATGTGTGTAGTCAGTCAGTTCCGTCACTCAGTCGTGTCCGACTCTTTGCAACCCCATGGACTGCAGCACATCAGGCCTCCCTGTCTATCACCAACTCCCAGAGTTTATTCAAACTCATGTCCATTGAGTCAGTGATGCCATCCAGCCATCTCATCCTCTGTCACCCTCTTCTGCTCCCGCCTTCAATCTCTCCCAGCATCAGGGTCTCTTCCAATGAGTCAGTTCTTCACATCAGGTGGCCAAAGTATTGGAGTTTCAGCTTCAGCATCAGTCCTCCCAATGAATATTCAGGACTGATTTCCCTTAGGATGGACTGGTTGGATCTGCTTGTAGTCCAAGGGACTCTCAAGAGTCTTCTCCAACACCACAGTTCAAAAGCATCAATTCTTCGGCACTCAACTTTCTTTATAGCCCAACTCTTATATCCAAACATGACTACTGGAAAAACCATAGCTTTGACTAGATGGACGTTTGTTGGCAAAGTAATGTCTCTGCTTTTTAATATGCTGTCTAGGTTGGTCATAACTTTTTTTCCAAGGAACAAACGTTTTTAATTTCATAGCTGCAGTCACCATCTGCAGAGATTTTGGAGCCCAAAAAAATAAAGTCTGTCACTGTTTCCACTGTTTCCCCATCTATTTGTCATGAAGTAATGGGACCATATGCCATGATCTCAGTTTTCTGAATGTTGAGTTTTAGGCCAACTTTTTCACTCTCCTCTTTCACTTTTAAGAGGCTCTTTAGTTCTTCGCTTTCTGCCATATTTTCTTCTTCGTTTTCTGCAGGGACCCAACATAGTATTACAGAGGAGCCTGAGGAAATAGGACCTCTGTTCACATCCCCTGAGGCCCATCAGAACAAATCTGTTTACAGTCTCTATGTATTGGGCCTCCTTAAGGTTTCATAGAGGGAACTGGAAAGAGGCCAAATAATTCCATTATGGAATCATCTCGTGAATGGAGGTGGGAGGAAATGTTTCGAACATGAGAAAGGACCATCTAATCAGCCTAAGGACTCAACCAACAGCCCTACACTCCAAGGGCCAAGGAGACAAACCTCCAATCAGTCTTTGGGAGCTCCTGTTCCCCTGTGCCAGTCTAGGAGGTACCATCCAAGATGGCAGACCACAGAAACACCTCTACCTTCTTCCGCATTGTACACATCATCCATGGGGAGAAGAGAGAAATCCATCACTTTGAGTTCCACCACTATTTAAATAGTTTTGCTGAGCAAAGAATAAGACAAGCTATGCTTTGAGAGTCCCGGGACTCCGAATAGCCAGCAGGAACCCAGCCCTCAGATTACGAGCAGGTGGAGCTTCTAGGAAAAACAGCTGCATCTATGTCTGCAGAAAAGATATTTGCCACCTTCCTTTCAAACACCCATCACCTATTTGGACAATGGTCCACCTCAGCTGTCCTTCACCATCTTGGTCTCTCACCAGTTAACCAAACAATAAACAAGTATTCTTTGCTTTGCCTTCCTATGTGTGTATATCCCACATAAATTATATTTCAGACAGGCTTTAGATCTAGTCAAGCCTGGCAGGAAAGAGTGGGAGGGGCAGGTGGTTTAGAAAGACGGCGCCACCGAGGGATGAACCTCCTGAACTTCAGCTTCATCTGATCTAGATCCCTGACTCAAATGTCAGCCAGGTCACAGTTTAGAAAAAAAAGGTTTATCCAAATATATTCACAACCACTTAAAATACACTTGATCTCAGAACAGCGCATTTAAATCTTTTGCACGAACAGAGGGAAGCAGAGACTGATCATTTCAAACAGCACCTGTGTGTCATTTCTAGACTCGAAAGCTCCCTGGACAGTTGATCTTCCTTATTCCTACTTGATTTAGGCAGACAGTAAATTCTTTATCAACCCCTGAGTAAACCTGAGGCTCCGGAGAAATTTAGACAAAAGGAGGAAGTGGGCTTAAACTGGTGTTTGCAAATAGAGTGAAAAATCACAAATAAACAAGAATGGACTTATTTGAATTTGTTTACTCCTCTAGTTTCCTCACACGATCTGTAACATGACAGAGTGCATGCATACTAAGTCAATTCAGTTGTGTCCAACTTTTGCGACAGTATCAACTGCAGCCCACTAGGCTCCTCTGTCCATGGCATTCTCCAGGCAAAAATACTGGAGGAAGGTGCCATGCCCTCCTCCACGGGATCTTCCCAACCCAGAGATCGAAGCCCTGTCACATTACATTTCCTGCATTGACAGGTGGATTCTTTACCACTAGCACCACCTGGGAAGCCCAACATAACATAGTAAAAGCCCACAGCTTTATGAAAAACAATGTTCAGTACACACTAAACTTATAAGACTTATTTTAACTAAAAAGGAAACCACGTTCAGACACCTAGAGATCATTAACCAACCCTAGACTCAGTACACATACCCCAAGCACAGTTCGCAACACATAGTCTTTAAATGTGACCTCTAGGCTGGACCATAAGGAAGGCAGAGTGCCTAAGAATTTATGCTTTTGAACTATGGTGCTGGAGAAGACTCTTGAGAGTTCAGGGACAGTAAGGGGATCAAACCAGACAATCCTAAGGGAAATCAACCCTGCATATTCATTAGAAGGACTGATGCTGAAACTTTCAATACTTTGACCGTGTGATGCAGAGAGCCGACTCATTGGAAAAGACCCTGATGCTGGGAAAGACTGAAGGCAGAAAGAGAAGAGGCTGGCAGAGGATGAGATGGTGGATGGCATCACCAACTCAATGGACATGAGTGGGAGCAAACTCCGGGAGACGCTGAGAGACAGAGAGGCCTGGCAAGCTGCAGTCCACAGGATCACAAAGTCAGACAGCACTTAGTGACTGAACAATTATGCTGGAAATGAGATGACCCCAAAGAAAAGCTGAGCTCTATAGAGGAAGCATACCTGGGGTGGGCCAGTTCCTCACCTCTCCACCCTCACCTCAGCAGGCTCTTCAGGCCCTGGTACACCCGGCATTCTCTATAAACCCCTGACTTATATTTCCAGGGAACCCACAGTCCTAACCACAGTGAGGGAACTGAAGGGGATGGTGCTTACCTGGGATTTCCGATGGTTGGCTCTGAGGATAAACGGCTTAATCAGAAGCATCCATGGCACAGAGATCAAAGCCATGATAACAAAGAAACTCTGGACTTCTTGCTGTAAGACCGAAATGGGAAGGTCTTAGTGCTTCAAGGTGATGGCACAGTATACTTTAGATGATACAAATGATTATTATGAATCAACTACACATGATCAATACACACGATCAACCATATTTCATTTGGAGAGATCAGAAGCATTTCAGTAAACCCATCTGCCTTCCCATCGTGGGCTATTCCCACTGCAGAGAGAGACCTGTCAGTCTGGTGGTGTGGGGTGTCCACTCATGGCAGGCACAGGGGACTTCCTCTCTTTATTCCTTACTTTCCATGAAGCCCCTGATTGTACACCCACACCGTATGGAGCCAGTCACTGGACAGGAGTGTTCACGAGCCACATCATAAGGGCATTTTATTTGTCTCATGTCTCCCTGACTCTGTTCTGTGCAGACAGTTAGCACTGGTCCTGGGAAAAGATCAGGCCTGGCACTTTACCAGTCACTCTGGAGTGACCAAAAGTCCTTGCATCACTTTAAGTCACAGACATTATCTCCATCAGTAATCCTGCTTTTTTTAAAAAAATATGTATTTATTTACTTGACTGAATATTACTTTATTTAATTGTGGTATGTGGTATCTAGTTCCCTCACCAGCAATCAAACCTAGGCCCCTGCATTAGGAGCATGGCATCTTAGCCACTAGACCACCAGCAAAGTCCCTCCATCAGTAATCTTATATTTCCAGTATTACTGAGCCCTGCTGCTCTCACATCCAAAAAAAGTACTCACGATGGCCACTTGACTTGTACAGTCTCATTGTGGGTGAGTTATCTAATGGGTTCAGGGACATCTGGACTGAACTATTTCACTGTCTGTGTGTGTGTGTGTGTGTGTGTGTGTGTGTGCCACAATTCACTTCATTTTGGAATGAGACGTCCATGGTCTTTGTGCCTCGTTGAAACCCAGGAGTCATCCCAGTTTATCATCCTGTTAGGTATTTCCTTTCACACCCTCGACCCCACCGCTTCTTCTTACCCTCCTGAGTCACCAGGTTTGAGGAGTGACCCACGGCTCCTGTGGTCTAAAGGATCAGGATGCCAGGGGAGGCTTTTTCAGAGCCACTGTGTTCAGAGTAAAAGGGAAAATGTTTCTTGAGCCCTCACATTTCTCTAACTCTCTGGCATGCTCCCAGTGAGACGATTTATCATCATCCCAACTGTAGTAAGATTCACCCCAATAACAGTGATTTACCCCCACTAACAGTGATAACATCTTACTTTCTCCATCTCCTACCCTCCTCCACCCTTAATTACTTACAAGGAGAACGGGAGGTGGGGTGGGAACCACATGCAAGGCACTCGCCAGTCCCAGGCCCCTGCCCTTGAAGCTACCTCATTGCCTTCTGCCTGATTTTATATCATGCTTTTCCCCTTCACAATGTCTAAAGCAACCAGACGTGTCTCCTGAGCTGCTGCTCTTCTCTTTGATACTGAAACACAGCACAAAGCAGCCAGGGCAGTGTTGGGAGCATGCGTGCTCACTCACTCAGTCATATCCAACTCTTCACAACCCCATGGACTGTAGCCCGCCAGGCTCCTCTGTCCATGGGATTCTCCAGGCAAGAATACCAGAGTGGGTTGCCATTTCCTCCTCCAGGGGATCTTCCCAACCCAGGGATCAAACGCATGTCTCCTGTGCTGGCAGGAGGATTTTGTATCACTGAACTACCTGAGAAGCCCACCAAATATTTATTTATTCGACTGTGGCATATGGGATCCAGCTCCCTGACCAGGGATAGAAGCTGGGCCCTCCTGCACCAGGAGTACAAAGACCCATCCTTTGGACCACCAGGGAAATCCCATGGACAGAGGAGCTTGGCGTGCTATATGGTCCATGGGGTCTCAAAGAATTGAACATGACTTAGCAACTAAACAACAACTAGAGTTTACTTTTATAATAAAAGATTATTCCATTTTAAGATACTATTTGGAGCACTTACAGTTTCAAGCCAATCAATTTGAAGGATTATTTTTCTCTTTCTTCGCAGACAACATACAAGCCAGTTTTCAACCCCACGGCTATAACCCATCAGGTGCATTACCCAAACAGAAACCACTGGAGCTGCCTCAAAATGTGGAGAAGTTATTCATTCAGGGCCTTCTGAAATCTGAAGAACCGAACACGTTGGGTGCTGAGATGGCTCAGTCTTACAGATAATTACTCTCTGCAAAACCCAAGAGCAGGAGAGATTTGACATAATCAAAATGCATGAAAGAAAAAGAAAGCCCAGAAGTACCTGATATTGGTACAGAGGTACATTCGAAGAGTCCTTGTAGTTAAATAGGAACATGTTGATGAAGTGGATAAGGATGCTCGGGGCTCGCCGGGACACAGAGACACTGAAGGAGCACCATTTGAAGATGATCATGAAGACCAGGTATCCAAAAAGACTCAGGATAAAAATCATCTCAGGGATGAACTGCAGAATGATGTTCAGAGTGTTTCTGAAGAACCTGGGGGTGGAAAACACACATACAAGAGAGAACAGTGAAGGAACGCCAATCACTCACCATTCTCTCCAAAGACCCAAGTGTTCATTTTTTTGTTTTTTGAATCCTGCATCCTCTCTCCAGGTAAGTAGTAATCATGCATGGATGGAAAAATGAGAAAGAAAGGTGCTTGTGCACAAACAGTTCAGAGAGAGCCACGGTCTAAAAGGTAAAGTCATGAGGCAAAGGACAGGCTCACACAGACAGCTGGTGACCCGGGCACAGCTTCCTGTGCAGACCCAATTCATACCTACACAGTCAAGGGCATAAGGATACAGACGCAAGGCTTGACAGCTGTTCTCAAAAGGATGCTCTGAAACAGGTGTTGGCCAACAACAGCCCATGAGCCAAACTGAGCCCATTACCTAGTTTTGCACAGCCTGGTTTTTACATTTTTTAATGGTTTGGGGAAAATCAAAAGAACGATATTTTATGACCCAAGAAAACTATAGGAAATCCAAATTTCAGTTTTAATTTGACTGGAACACAGTCACACTCATTTGTTTACGCCCTGTCTGTGGCAGTGTTCATTCACACTATAACACTGGAATTGAGGAGCAGTGACAGAGACCACCTGCCCTGCAAAGCCTAGCATAGGTACTGCCTGGCCCTTCACACAGAAGGTTTGTCAACTCCTGCTCTAAGACACAGAGAGAGTCCCACGAGACTAAGCTGGGGGATCCCCAGGTAAAATGTCAGAAGAGCCTGTTGATTATAAGAGCTATTGCAGGGGAAATGGAGAGCCCGTGATAAAGCAGGCTTGAGAGAGATCGTTGAGGCTGGCCTGACATGCAATGCTAACCACAGTCCACCCGGAAAGTCCTTTCTGGTTTTATCCTGGTTTCACCTCATGTCACTCTCCCAGCACTTTCAGGCAGGCAGCAGCACCAAGGCGTTGCCCTTCACTTAGTCACTAAATCGTTCTCATTTTTCAAGTAAAATCATATGTGTATTGGTTTTCCAGTAGACATGGGGCACCACAAGACTGTTCTGGCCAATGAAATGGGAACAGAGGTGGCACGTGTCACTCTGGGTGGAAGCTTAAGAATCGGTGTGTAACGGACCGCTCTCTCCTGCCACAGCAACTCGCAACTTCTAGGTGGCGGCCGCCCATCAGCCCTGGTCCTAGTGTGAGGATAAGATGAGCAGCACCCCCAGTGGCCCATCATGACATGTATCATGGCCTTGAGACACTGAGATTTGAGAGTTGCTTGTTTCTACACAATAACTGACCCATTCTGACTCCTCTAGTCCCACTCTGTGGAAGAAAACAATCACAGACAAGTTCAGCAACACATCTGTGATCATGCAGCGACAAGCATGTCAAATCTGATTCTAAACCCTGCATCATTTCTGCAGTATGGTACTGCACTCCCGGAAGGTGGGTTTTGGTGATACCTACAAGCGGCCGTGTCCATAAAGGGTCTCTAAATAAGCTGTTTTCAAGCATTTACAACTTTAGCACAAATATGCAAGTTTGACGAGCTTTGGTAGAGATAGAGCATAACAGAAAGGATAGCTGGAGAAATTAACCACCAAAGAAGTGACAGAGGCCACTGCCAGTATGAAGAAGCGACTACCACGTGGAATTCAGAATCTGAGGGCACTCTGGCCCAAATGCAGTGGGGCTGAACCCAGACAGAGCGGCAGCTGGGGCCTGGCGGGTTGGGAGGAGACAGAACACTGTGGCTGCAGCCCATGGGGTTGTGAGGAGTCAGACACAACCATGAGGCTACGCAGCAACAACAGCACTGTGGGCTTGCAGTCTCTTCCTGAACTCTCAAATATTTCTCAGGTGAAAGGTGCACTCAGCTCAGGAAAAACAGAGGTATCATTTCTGGCAAATCAGCTTGTCCAAGCTCACGCCAAGAGACCCAGGACAGTAAAGAATCTGCCTGCAATGCAGGAGACCCAGGTTCGATCCCTAGGTCAGGAAGATCCCCTGGAGGAGGAAATGGCAGCCCACTCCAGTATTCTCGTCTGGGAAATCCCATGGACAGAGGAGCCTAGCGGGCTACGGGCCATAATGTCACCAAGAGCTGGACACAACTGAGCATCTAACACTCTCACACGCCTTAGGAAGGAAACTTACAGATGGACACAGGACCGAACTGGTGGCCCTGTCACCACCCATCACCGATGTGGTCAGACCAACAGGCAGAAAGTTCATCACAGAACCTACCTGTAATTGAAAAGGCTGAGAATGACACCAAAAACCATCTGGACAATTCCCAGGATAACTGACATCTTCATCTTATAGGAGTTCAAAAACGTTAGCTTGTTTGAAGCCAAGTTCCAAATCTGGAAGGGAAAAAAGACAAGAAGCACATGAGACCAAAGGGAGAAAGCAGCACCGACATGCACACCCCACCATGTGCAAAACAGATGATAGGTGCTGAGAAGCTGCTGTGTAACAGGAAGCCCAGCCTGGCGCTGTGTGAGGACCTAGAGGGGCGGGATGGGGAAGGGGAGGGAGGCAGTGTATGTATGGTTATGGCTGATTTGCACTGTTGTATGGCAGAAACCAACATGAGATCGTAAAGTAATTTTCCCCCAAATTAAAGAAAGAAATACATGAGACCAGAGTCTAGAAGTTCTATCAGAGTCAGGTACTAGAGCTATGTTTGCTCTGAGAAAGTCACTTGGGGAAGCACCTCTACTACCCTGATCAACCACTTTGGCATCAGAGCTGCACCAGGCTTGTCCTGCACCCTCTGCTTTGCCTGCCTGGCTGGCCAGTACCCACAGGATCACTCAACACGGTGAGGGCAGGGTTACCTGTACACTTTAGACCCAGCCTGGAAAAGCTAAAAACGTTCATGGGTAAGTACCAGGCACATACTAAGCCCTTTAGGTGTATTTATCTCATTTAATTCTAATAAAAAATCCTATGAGATAGTTATAAGTATTCTCATTTTACAGAGAAGTACAATTACAAAATCTCAGGGAAACTGTTATTTACACACTCAGGGAGAAATAATATAATAGCAAATGGGGCATTTATTCCATGTGCACCAGATTCTTCTGGGTGTTTTACCTGTAAAATCCATTTACTCTTCTGAGCAGCTCTATGATGACTATTATTACACCCATTTTACAGACGAGGAAACAGAGACACAGAGATAATAATTTGCTCAAAATCACATAGCAAATAAACAGAAAAGCCAAGGTTTAAACACAGGCTGTCTGATCCTAAATCACCGGCTTTTAACCACTGTGTAATGCTCATTTATTATAAAATATTTACAACACTTTTAGAAAGTGCCCTCAGCTGATGCTCAAATATTTTGTGATTTGATTCACAAATAGATGTGTAACACAGTTAATAAATGCAGCTGTAGAAATTTACATTATGTAAAAATCAAACCCTTCATTAATATATATAAGTGCTATTAATAGAAATGTTCTATTAAAGAGATTATCTCTGGGGAATCAGATTGTAGGAACAGGAAAGGCAAGAAAGCCAACTCATTCTTTAAAATAATTTTTGCATTATATGGAGTTTTAATCATATATATTGCTGCTGTTGTTCAGTCACTAAGTCACATCCTACTCTTTGCAATCCAATGGACTGCAGCACACCAGGCTTCCCTGTCCTTTACTGTCTCTCGGAGTTTGCTCAAATTCACGTCCATTGTGTCGATGATGTATAATTATTTTGTAAGAAAAAGACTAAAACATTTTAAAAACCTAAATGTTACTAGGAAAAAATGTATCATTTTCAGCATCCCACCTTGCCTTTCACCCTCACATTTTTCTAACTAGTGGGCAGAGGACAAAATTGAATGCAGACGAGAGACCATTTCCCAGATAGCTAAGTAGTAAAGAATCTCCTGCCAATGCAGGAGACACAAGAGATGCGGGTTCGACCCCTGGTTTGGAAAGATCCCCAGGCGGAAGAAATGGCAACCCACTCCAGTATTCCTGCCTGGAAAAGCCCATGGACAGAGGAGCCTGACAGGCTGGAGGCCATAGAGTCGCAAAGGAGCTGTACACGACTGAGCACGCATGCAGAGGCTGGATTACTCAGTTTTGAAAGGCTAAGTACGCTATTCTCCCTTTGTCTGTGAGGAGCAAAACTGGGCAGATAGGATTTGCTGATGCATCAGATGGGGGCTGTGAAGGGAACAGACAAGACGGTGGGAGCAATGATATTCAAAGGAAAGAAAAGTCAAACAGACCTTAAAAATCACACCCATCTATACTCCCCCTCTGCCTGCCTGCTACTCGTGAAACTCCTAGGACCAAAGATAAAGCCTTCCAGTCTACAAAAATAACTACTTGTGTTTATTTTTAGCACCTTGCAGCTTACCAACCAGGCTTCAAGGATTTAACCTATTTTGATAAAACTTAAAATGCAAGTGCCAAGTAAAAACCAGTCCTGGGTGACGCTCGCTGTTTTTATAAGAGAGGGGAGGCAGGCAGAAGGTGGGAGGACTCAAAACTGAAGAGAGGGTGAACCCCAACAGAGGAGAGACCAGAGAAACAATTTTACTGCAGTATTATCCCTCAATTAAAAGCCACTTGTTATTGGAAGGAAAGCTGTGACAAACTTAGCATATTAAAAAGCAGACATCACTTTGCTGGCAAAAGTCTGTATAGTCAAAGCTATGGTTTTTCCAGTAGTCATGTATGGATGTGAAAATTGGACCATAAAGAAGGATGAACATCAAAGAATTGATGCTTTCGAACTATGGTGTTGGAGAAGACTCTTGCGAGTCTCGGACTTCAAGGAGATCAAACCAGTCAATCCTAAAGGAAATCAACCCTGAATATTCATTGGAAGGACTGATGCTAAAGCTGAAGCTCCAATCCTTGATGCAAAGAGCCAACTCACTGGAAAAACCCTGATGCTGGGAAAGATTGAAAGCAGAAGGAGAAGGGGGCGGCAGAGGATGAGATGGTTGGATGGCATCACCAACTCAATGGACAGGAGTTTGAGCAAGCTCCAGGAGACAGTGAAGGACAGGGAAGCCTGGCCTGCTGCAATGCATGGGTTTGCAAAGAGTCAGACATGAGTTAGTGACTGAACAACAGCAACATTATTCCTCTCAACTGTCAGCAAGTAAAACTGTGGTCTCAGGTTCTCTTCCAACAAAAAGAGCATAGAGGAGACGTTTATGAACCGGATCTACCAAGTTCAGGTCCAGATGCTCGTGCTCATTTGGAGCACAAGCCTGCCATCTGCTGGTGATATGTGCTAAGGCTATGGTACCAGTGGCTTTGCACTAACAGGCACGCGTGACTTCTCGAAATCGCTTTGCACCTGAAGTTTGGGCAAAGGAAAACCTTTGTCTGGCTCAAATCCAACTGAAGTAGATATAACAAACCAATTACAGTTAACACATTTTTTTTAACTCTAATTCTATGCAGTAAAATAAAGCAAATATAAAAGCAAATCCATACTTCTCTAGGAAAAAGTTAAGATGCTAATCATTGGAAGAAAATGTCAAAGTTGGGAACCTGGCTAGGATGCTAAATTGCTTATCTAATAAGCATATTTTCCAGGCAAACAAGGGCCTTTTAAAGAAGCAATTGTTAACCACCAAGGGTATGATTGAGAAGAAAGAGGCAGATGTTTGGGAAACTGCAGGGAAAATGACCCAGTGGCTGGATATAGGGTACAGGTAGGACGTGTACTCGAATCTGGGGCAGTGTGTCACAAACACCTCCAGGACCTGCTCTTCTATCTCAACACATGTTTGTGGATTTCATAGGTCCTAGCCCTTTCTTCCCCTCCACACAGAGGAGGGGAAGAAATCTCCTCAGCAAGACATTTTACGTAAGAAATATTTAACCTCAGAAGACATTATTACCGGATCAATTCCAAACGGGTATGGATTTCCAGAGTATACTCCCGGAACAGCTGGGTCCAGCTGCAACAGTGGATTCGTTTTCAATACCTGCATACTATTGAGAGCGAAAGGAAAAACAAAGACAAAACCAATGATCAACCAGAGGCAGGAAAAATACTACAGGAACATCAGTCACCCACTTGCAAGCAGCCAGTCAAAGCCTAACTCTCGGTGTGACTGACCAACTGGCTCGTTCGATTAACAAATAACCGTGCTTCCCTGGTGACTCGGGGAGTAAAGACTCTGCCTGCAATGCTAGGAGACCAGGGTTCGATCCTTGGGTTGGGAAGATTCCCTAAAGGAGGAAATGGCAACCCACTCCAGTATTCTCGCCTGGAAAATCCCATGGACACAGAAGCCTGGCCGCTACAATCCATGAGGTCGCAGAGAGACTGAGTGACATTTACTCACTGAATAACCACTATGTGCTAAGCTACAGAAATTACCCCCTGGCTCCCAAGGAGGTCACAGTCTGAGTTTCCCAAGGGCTCTCAGCCTGATGAGGTAAAGCAAAAACTATCCTGCATCAAAAGAGAGGCAGGGGGAAGGGGTGCCAGGAGCACACACACATGCACACTCAGTCGTGTCTGACTCTTTGCAACCCTGTGGAGTGTTGCCCACCAGGCTCCTCTGTCCATGGGATTTCCCAGGCAAGAGTACTGGAGTGGGTTGCCATTTCCTTCTCCAGGGGATCTTCCTGACACAGGGATTGAACCTACGTCTCCAGCGTCTCCTGCATTGGCAGGCAGGTTCTTCCAGCTGAGCAACCGGGTAAGCCTAGAAGAAATAAAATCCAGCCTTGGGATCAGCCTGGGAAATCTGCCCTGGGGGCCCAAGAGCTGATCCCGGAGGAGTGAACTGGCTTCCACACGTGGCCCCTGACCTCTGGGAACCTCAGCCCCTGAAAGTTATGGTCCACTGACTGCCTTTAGGGAGGAGAAGGGGACGACCGAGGATGGGATGGCTGGATGGCATCACAGACTCGATGGACATGAGTCTGAGTGAACTCCGGGAGATGGTGATGGACAGGGAGGCCTGGCGTGCTGCGATTCATGGGGTTGCAAAGAGTCGGACACAACTGAGCGACTGAACTGAACTGAACTGAACTGACTGCCTTTAAACCTGTGTCCCTTTCTCACTCAGAAGTACAAATGTCAATGAGCAGGAACTTCTTACCGTCTGTACAAACCTGACGGGGCTAAGAACATTAGGGTTTAATTTTTTTTTTTTAAGAGCACATGTCTGTGGAGGGACCCAAGACTGAGTAGCTGAAAGGGTGAAGAACAGGACGGTGGTACCTTAGGCTGCCTAGAAGTACATTCCCTCCCTCCCGCAGTTAGGGCGGTGGTGGTGTTTGTAGCCCAGTGCAGGGAGTGCAGGAAGCCTGATTACGCTGACCAGGCCCCCAGTGCCAGTGGAAGCAGCTGGGCCTGACTGGCCATCTCAGACCCAGACCCCTGTCCAACCTCAGCGCAAATGCTTGGATTTCACTATCAGAGATGTGTTTGTGTGACAAAATAAAAAGAGGAAATTGGCATGGTGCCCACAGCCAAGCCATAGTATCTTCTGTTGAACATAAGCAATTTCAGGGAACATCAGATAAGGCCACAGGGTGACCGTGGTGGATCAAGACAAAAACAAGACCATTTCACAATCATATCTAATGTCAAAACAGGGACATTTCAAGATAAGGATGCTGTCCAAACCACAAAAATGACCTATCCTTCCCCTTATCCTCCCTGAGGCCAAATCCTCGAAGCCCTTCTAATAGCCTCTTACTGAGAGTGGTGCACAGTCCCCAGTGAAGGAGGTTGTGACAGCGTCTCTAGCCCACTGTCAGGGTAAGCAGGCCCAAGACTTAGCTTGCAGCCAGTGACCAAAACCCTCCACTGTGTCCTCTGCCGGCTTCCCTTCACCTCCCTGCTAAAGCAAGTCTGCTTTACATCATCCATGTGTGGGCATGGGACCCAGCCTGGGGCCTCAGTCTGGGCATGGCCTCAAAAGCCTGGAACTGGAGGCAGAGGTCATTTGCCTGCACACAAAAGAACAATATTCTGACCCACATTTGCAGAGTGACAGCCAACCATCAGACTCAGACCTTTCCCAGGCACATTCCAGGGCAAATGAAAATTTGTGTGCATGGTTTGATAAAGTTTTGTCAATTTAACACATTTCCGAGTCCATCGCTATGCTTATGAGTGCAAACCTGAAGAGCAGCACTAAGCAAGCTGTCTTCAAATGGATGAAAGTTTTGTTCTTCGAGGCATCTCTTCAGGGTACTAATTGCAAAGAAAAAAAACACCCATAGATATGGCCATCTGTAATTGGAATCCTGCAAAATGTTTTCTTTCTTCATTTTATTTATTTATTAACATTCCTGTCCTCTACTACAGGGCACTTGGACCCAGCAGAGGGACTAAAAGGAGATTCACGGAGCCTCAGTGACACACACCCCTGACTACTATAGCCCCTCTGAGCCCCGCTTCAGTCAGTACCAAGCCCTCACATGCACTTGGGACGCTCCACATCAAAAGGAACCCTGTGTTGACTCTTTCCTAAGAAATCCTGGGATGAGATGGATGGTGTTTTCTCTCTTCCCACTTACAATATGCAGTGCAGATTTGGCAAGCAGCTAAGACCCTTGACATGCCTTCAACAGAAAGTCCTACTGTGCTTGGGAGAGAAAATACGGAGGAAGGGCTGTGCATCTGGGCAGGCATCTGTCTCTCCTTTCTCCCGGTGCTCTCCGATCACTTCCCCTGGACGCTCCAGGGCAAGACGGAGAAACCTGAAACTGAAGCATCTGTGGGGCAGACGTGAGGAACATCACCTGAGGCTTTTCAGTCGCAGTATGTAGCCCCTATTCCCTGGTGGCTCAGTGGTAAAGACCTGCCTGCCAATGCAGGAGACGCAGGTTCAATCCCTGGGTCAGGAAGATTCCCTGGAGAAGAATACTCCAGTATTCTTGCCTGGAGAATCCCATGCACACAGGAGCCTGGCGGGTTATAGTCCACGTGGCCACAAGAGTCAGACATGACTGAGCTACTAAGACAACAACAAAGTAACCTGGAAGCTCCCTGGTTATCTCGTGTGATGCTGGCAGCCCAAGGTCTCCCAAAGATCACAAAGTACTCAACATTCCCATGGGTTTCCCTCAAAGCTCCCTCTCCTCCACAGCCCTCCTCCCTCAATTCATCACACTGACCCACTCTTCAAATTCGAAAACCTTTCTCCCTTTCCCCAAATCTCCATTCCTGAAGAGCTATTTCCATTCTGATGACTGTGTGTCTGATTAACAGCACAATAACCAGGGATGCCTGCGGGAAGTGTGCCTCAGGCGAGGGGATGCGGAGAGTTTCCAGGTCTCTCTTTCCTAAAGCCAAGACTTCTCCGCACCAGCCAGCCCACAATATCCCCTGCCTTCCTCACCCCGTCACCCACAAGGCAAATACAGGGAACTAGCCGTGCAAAACTTTTTCCTTTGCTTTTAACCAATCAAGCTGCTCTGAGCAGTCAAAGATAACACCCTTCTGCTAAGCCTAGGGCTTTGAACACTGGAAACCAATCATTCAAACAGCTCAACACTAGCATCAGCCTCTCTTCAAGCAAAGCCTCCTAAGTGTGTGGATGCATAATTTCACTCTCTTTCCAATTCCAGGCCAAGCAAGAAAGGCCACCTTCTTCTCTCAAAGTCTTCTTGCTTCCACGCCTGCTACTCGGATGCCCAGTTTATACCTGATTCACCCTTGTTTCCACAGCAGTGCCTGGGAGTGGGATGCACTCCAGGATACCTACATAATACAGCTGAAGTTTTGAAAAAGCTTTCCATGCATAACAGTGACCAGCACAGTTAACTGAGGAAGTGATACAAGGTCTCACACTCAATAGATAACACTGAATTATTTGTTCAATTGGTGGGCACACCTCTGGGCAGAACCAGGCACAGAAGCCCCCGGCATGAGAACAATCACTGAGTGCACCTGGATGACCAGTCAGTGATCCATCTCTGTCCCAACTTACCTCCACGTGCCATTTCTGAACATGGGTTGGACACTCCAGGAGGAGCCGAAGATGTTCAAAGACTTGGCGAAGCAGTCGTTATAGATCAAGCCCGTGTAGATGGAGAAGATGCCCATGAGAAGGATGAGGTAGCGCCCGTGGAAGAAGGTGTTCCAAATCTAGCCCCAGGAAGACAGAAGACAACAGTCAGTGAGCTTTGAACCAGACCCCAGGGACATGTTTTACAGGAGACTCCCAGCACCACTAGACAGCTGCAGCCAAGACACGGGCCTCCTACACAGAGGGGCAGTGTCAGTCGCCAGGCAGGTGTCAAAGTAACCCAAGCAGAAAGGGCACACCCACCCTGATCTTCCTGAGCTTCTAGAGATGATCCAGAAAAGTCCTGAGATGGCAGCTATTGAGGAAACAAACCACATAGCCTCATAGCCTTTAATTCAGCCTTGGTTACAAAATGTAACTGAAGCCAAGTGTCAGCTGTAAAGGACGCACTTGAAAGTGAGCGACTGCTGCCTTACTCCTTCCAGGAGACAAGAACAGAGCTGCCACTTACGCTGCTAAATTGTATGGCAAATCAAATCTATACTTGTGACATTGAGGGGGCTTCTCTGGTGGCTCAGACGATAAAGAATCTGCTTGCAGTACAGGAGACCTCGCTTCAATCCCTGAGTTAGGAAGATCCCCTGGAAAAGGGAATGGCAACCCACTCCAATATTCTTGCCTGAAGAATCCCATGGACAGACGAGCCTGGCGAGCTACAGTCCATAGAGTCGCAAAGAGTCAGACACAACTAAGGACTAACACTTTACTTTGACTGATAACACTGAGTCTCCAAGCACATCCACCAAGAAAAGGGAAGCGCTTTCTGTAAGACTGGTTGATGTATATCAGTCATTCTCAAAACTGCGTAAGTATGAGACTTTAAGTATTAATTATAGGAAAGCATATCCGTGAAGATGCTTGTCGTGGAAAACACTATTGGACATAGGTTGATTCTCCCACTAACCCTGTTTATGATGGACTAGCTATGGTATCATTGAACTAGCTTGATTTAAGTCAACTTGTATTAAAGATGGCAGGTATTCTTAAAATTCAGGATAGAGTTAAAAGGTATGCATCCAGTTAAAATGTACTACAATGGACACAAAGTGACACTAACTGATTAACCATAAAGAAAGCTGAGCACCGAAGAATTGATGCTTTTGAACTGTGGTGTTGGAGAAGACTCTTGAGAGTCCCTTGGACTGCAAGGAGATGCAACCAGTCAATCCTAAAGGAAATTAGTCCTGAATATTCACTGGAAGGACTGATGCTAAAGCTGAAGCTCCAGTACTCTGGCCACCTGATGCAAAGAACTGACTCATTGGAAAAGACCCTGATGCTGAGAAAGATTGAAGGCAGGAGGAGAAGGGGACGACAGAGGATGAGATGCTTGGATGGCATCACCGACTCAATGGACATGAGTTTGAGCAAGCTCTGGGAGCTGGTGAAGGACAGGGAAGCCTGGTGTGCTGCAGTCCATGGGGTCACAAAGAGTCAGACATGACTGAACTGAATTGATTAAGTTCAAACAATGCAGGCTTGAGTTGTCTCAATCTTCACAATTCTGTGAAGGGACTTCATGGAAAATGTGGAAATTTCAAGTGTGAACGGATGTGAAGACATGATATTCAGGATTCCTCAGTGTTACATAAGGACACTGAGAATGGGCTGATTGTAGAAGGGGTCTGCCATGAAAAAATAGTTGTGATATTTTGAGTGAAAAAAAAGGAACCTACAAATTAACATGGACTATTTCATCTCAATTTTAGAAAATTATATACTTGTGTATAAACACAGAAAAAAGCATTAATTGTAATTTTCTCTAGGTAGTTAGATTATTGTATTTTCCCAATTTTTACAAGAAATATATATTGCTTTTCTAATCAAAGGGGGGAAAAAATCAATGTTGGGATAAAAAAGTTAAGGAAAAGATCAATACTTTCTTGAAAAATATACAATAAACAAAGGATTTACCTTTGGCCAGGAATTTTTATGCTGAATTCTGGTCCCTTTTTTAACTTTCCATCTTTCCCTTACTTCTTAAAATATGTTATTTCCATTGTGAAAACAACAGACACATTTTTCATGTTCTACTTATAACCTCCAAGAGAATAGGTGAGACAGTTGATGGGCACCCACCTCATTGGTCGACTTTTGAGCGAGCAAGTGTTTCTCATTAAGGACCATCCAAAGGGCTGCCAGGAACATCACAGTTCCATGACCACAGTCTCCAAACATTACGGCAAACAGGAAGGGGAAAGTGATGATGGTGTAGGGAGCTGTAGAGGTAAGACCACAATGGCCTGAGTGCTCCCAACATTCTTTCAGCCCCACATCAAAGATTTCCCTACCAGGCTCCGTGACATAAAAGCTGGTCCCTTGCATCTTTCTGATTCTTCTCTCACCATCCCCACCCCTGACACTCACTTAGCCCTCACATACATTAACTCCTCAGTAGGTAAGTATTCTTACTCCACACTTTACAGATGAGCTGCATTTTGGAGCAGCTAAGTGACCTTCTGAAGCTCCAATAATTTGGCCATCTGATGAGAAGAGTCAACTCATTGGAAAAAACTCTGACTCTGGAAAATATTGAGGGCAAGAGGAGAAGGGGCAACAGAGGATGAGATGGTTGGATAGCATCACCAACTCAATGGACAGGAGTTTGAGCAAACTCCAGGAAATAATGGAGGACAGGGAAGCCTGGCAGGCTGCAGTCTATGGGGTCGCAAAGAGCTGAATGTGATTTAGCAACTGAACAATACCAACAAAAGTGACTTTCCCCAAGATCACAAAGTTTCAGTCAGTTCAGTTCAGTCGCTCAGTCGTGTCCAACTCTTTGCAACCCCATGAATCACAGCACGCCAGGCCTCCCTGTCCATCACCAACTCCGGAGTTCACTCAGACTCACGTCCATCGAGTCCGTGATGCCATCCAGCCATCTCATCCTCTGTCATCCCCTTCTCCTGCCCCCAACCCCTCCCAGCATCAGAGTCTTTTCCAATGAGTCAACTCTTCGCATGAGGTGGCCAAAGTACTGGAGTTTCAGCTTTAGCATCACTCCTTCCAAAGAAATCCCTGGGCTGATCTCCTTCAGAATGGACTGGTTGGATCTCCTTGCAGTCCAAGGGACTCTCAAGAGTCTTCTCCAACACCACAGTTCAAAAGCATCAATTCTTCAGCGCTCAGCCTTCTTCACAGTCCAACTCGCACATCCATACATGACTACTGGAAAAACCATAAGCTTGACTAGACGGACCTTAGTCGGCAAAGTAATGTCTCTGCTTTTCAATATGCTATCTAGGTTGGTCATAACTTTAATGGGATTTAAAACCAGTTTTCTCTCTCTAAGTGCTTTCTATACCCTGTCCACTACCACCTTTTGTTTGTCAACCACTCACATGCACCACACACCTCCAGCAGTTACTCACAGGACCCTGCAATACAGGTTACAAATTAGTTCAAACTCAGGCTGGAGAACAGCAGCACCATGAACTGCTTGGCTAAAGGACATCTGGTCTACCCCTTTACTTTACAAATCAGACTCAGTGATACAGTATCACTGGGAATCCAGTCTTCTGACTAAAAGTCCTATCTGTGCTCATTGCCATCTCTCCCACACAACACTATGTGACTGTGAAGATGCCTAAGATGACCCTCATTGAATCAGTAAGAAAATGAAAACTGAATTTGTCTGCCTGAGAACAGGTAAAATCCTGTCAAGGAGCAAATCTCACTAATCACCATTTAAAAGACAATTAGGAGCATTAGAAAACTGAGATTTTAGGAATGTCACAATTCAAAGCAATGAATTGCCAAGGCCACCGCTGTGATAAACCTTGTTCAATTTTCATTTTCAAGCTGCCTGGTTGAGAAACACATCAGATTCCTTTACCTGGGTTCATCTCCCGGTAACTGCCTATGCCATATGCATCTACAATATTCTGGAAGCCAGCTGTGAATTTATTTGTCCTGTTAAATGTGGGAGGAGCTGTTTTAGACTGCACTGCTGTCAAGATGGGGACCATGGAGGAGCCACTTAGTTCCTGCAAAAAGACCGTATGAGAAGACGTTAGGAAGAACGCCATCGGCTGGGTGTAAGCACATGGATCACAGTCCAACTCCTATCACTTACTCGGTGAACTTGGGACAATTTCTTGACCTGAGACTCATGATTTCATCTGAAGTTAGTACTCATGTAATTTATCTTAAAGGAGAGTTGTCACAGAGAGTAGAGTTCCTCCTGATTCTCTGGCAATCTCCATCCTCAAGCTCCTGCAAATGTTATGCACAGTTCTGAGCCCTCTACTTTTCCTTCTGACTTACTCTCTCAAGAGTTTATTCACTTTCCAAATTTTGTTCCTGTATTCCTAATGGCCTTGACCCTTTCCCAAATTTCAATGGGGCAAATAGGTGATGAGACAGGCTCCCTACTGGGCAGAGAGACGGCTCAAGAGCACGGTGAGAGTTACACAAGGTGCCTGAGTGCTCAGCACAGCAGCAGGCATGGAGAGCCATCCACTCCCTTCTGGCTGTTGTGGCAGGTGTCTGGCTATCCGGCTTTCCAGCCCGACAAAGCTAGCAGAGTGACAGCACATCAGCGCCCAGCACACTCTTGCTAAGACCAAAGAAATGTTGCCTGTGGGTAAGGCACTGAGAAGAAAAGGCATTTCTGACATGTGCCCACACACTGGGTAAGGACCGAAGGTGGAAAGATAGAGACAATCCTACCAGGTAAGGGTCACGTGACTTAGGAGGCTAGCAATCTGAACACCTGGCAGAGAGCCCACTCAGCTGGACATGACCCTCCCCGCCCCCTACCCCCTCCCCGCCCCCGCCCCCCCACCCCCACGCACCACGCCTTGCTCCAGCGCCCTCCTGATGCGCGCGGTGTCTGCCACCGGGAACCAGATCTCAGCGATGACACACTGCTGGGTGATGTCGATGTTGCACATGTTCAGGATGTGGTATATGGCCTTCATCTTCTGCACTTTGATGGCCCAGGAGTGCCAGTTGGCAGCTGCTTCTTGCAGGAGGCTCTGACGGTGAGACTCTGTCTGTGTTAACACCTGGCCAAAAAAACAGCACCCAGCAAAACAAAGGACACTCAGGGAGATGCCAGACAACACGGCAAAAATGCGGGCCAGCCAGACCTGGAGGCGTCCTCGGCTCCTGGCCACTCCTCTGCCTCGGAGTTCTCACCTGGCCTTGAACTGCCACACTAGAGGTTAAAGCCCTGAGGCCAGGACTGTATCTTCCTTTTATTCTAAATCCCTTATAGTACTATTGTGATGGGTGGAATGGTGTCCCCCACAAAAGACATGCTGAAGTCCTAAGACCGGTAGCTGGGAACATGATCTTACTTGGAAATATGGTCTTTGCAGATGTGATCAAGTTAAAATGAGATCATGCTGGAGTAGGGTGGGCACTATCCCAGTATGACCAGTGTTTTTATAACTGAGGCCCACAGGGAAGATGTGTGTGATGGAGGCAGAGACCGGAGTGATGCATCAACAAAGCAAGGGCCAGCAAGGATGGCTGACAGCCACCAGCAGCTGGGAAGATGCCTTAGTCCACTCGAGCGGCTATGATAAAATATCATAGACCAGTGCTTTGTAACAGAAAGTTTTCCCAGTTCTGGAAGGTAGAAGTCTGAGATTAGCATGGTTGAAGGCCCTTGTCTCGGCTGCAGACTTCAAATTTTAACCCAACATGGCAGAAGGGGCAAGCCAGCTCTCTAGGGTCTTTTTAAAAGGGCATTAATCCCATGCAATCTCATGAACTAATCACCTCCCAAAGGCCCCATCTCCCAATACCATCATCCAGGGGATTCGGTTTTTGTGGGGTTTTGTTGCCTTTTTTTTTTTTTTTTGCTGCACTGGGCCTTTGTTGTAGCACACAGGCTTTCTATTGCTGCCCTTGGGCTCTCCCTAGTTGTGGTAAGCAGGGGCTACTCTCTTGTTAGGGAGCACAGGCTGTAGGGACCACGGACTATAGGGAGTACGGACTATAGGGAGCACGGACTATAGGGAGCACAGACTATAGGGAGCACGGACTCAGTAGTTGTGGGGCATGGGCTTGGTTGCCCCCAGCATGTGATATCTCAGTTCCTGGACCAGGGATTCAACCCATGTCCCCTGCATTGGCAGGCAGATTCTTAACCACTGGACCACCAGGAAAGTCCCAGGCATTACGTTTTTAACATTCAAATTTTGGGGTGATATACACATGCAAACTCTAGCAGAACAGGCAAGCAAGGATCCTTTCCTAGTGCCTTCAGAGGAAGCCTGGCTCTGCTGACACCTTGATTTCAGACTTCTCACCACAGAACTGTGAAAAAATAAATTTGGTTATTTTAAGCCACCCAGTTTGCAGTATTTTGTTACATCAGCCAAAGGAAACTAATACATCTGTTGAAATGCCTTACATACTAAACCTCTCCAATAAATGACAAGTGAATTAACGAATGAAGGAAGGATAGGTGATCTGGCCCACACAGGATTTGTTTAAATGGAAACAGTTTTTGTTCTGATGACACAACCCAGTAACCCTTTCAGTAACCATTACACAGGGCTACCCAAGACATCTGAAACCTAAATCTAAGTCTAGCCTAACTTTCATCCTCCTCGTGAGACTTTTGCTTTGTTTTGGCTGTGCCACCTGGCATGCAGGATCTTGTTCCCTAACCAGGGATCAAACCCGAGTTCCCTGCAGAGGAAGCACAGAGTCCCAACCCCTGAACCACCAGGGAAGTCTCTCCTCATGCAGTTTTCATAAAACCCGGCAAAGTATTCAGGGGAAAGGACTTCAAGGGTAAGTACTTCAGGGAAAGAGTCTCCCTGACAAGTGGCAAAGAGGCAAGAGAGAGGATTAGAGAATCAAACACTGCTTTTTCTGGGAAGATGAACACACACACATCTAATTTCTAAAGATACTCATCGAGGACCTAGATTTGTGCTGACCATACAGCAGCCACATTAAATACAAATAAAAATCCAGTCCCCCGGCCACATTTCAAATGCTCAGAGGTGACACATGGCTCACGGCTATGACACTGGACTCGCACGTTATATAACATTTCCGCCACCACCTACTGGACAGAGCTGATCAGGAATACACCATTTGATACAGGCCAGCAGCTTTCAGGGATTACTCACAAAGCTTATGACTATTATTGAAGATAAGTCCTATGTTTTAAGAGCCATCCTAGGTGATAACAGATTCAGCAAGAAGATATGAACTGGGGGCATGTTCATATGTGAAACTTGACTCACTGCCTTGACAGAATTATTTGCTTGGCTCACACAACTGGGCAATTCCATGCAGAAAAAAATCAGCAAGACTGGCTGTTCGCCTTCATTTGCTATTGAGTTATATCATAGAGGCGGCCTAGGCCAGTCTGGCAATAAAAGGTTCCTTCTATCAGCCTGGGGTGGGGAACTGAAGGCTGATCAGGGCCGCGGTTAACTCTAAGCCCCGGCAAAGCTTCTCTGATAAGCAGAAGCATCACGAGCTTAGTGAATGCCACCCGTCTCCTAATTATGAAGCCTTCTGAAGCAACAGCGAGGCGAGCATAGCAGACATTCCAGCCAACCTTGGAGCAAGGGCCCTGGGAGACAGGACTCATAGGAAATGGCAGGAAATGGCAGGTGTTTATGCTTGAACGCCTCACTCACGGTGAATAAATCTTCCAGCCTCATGTTGACGCCCTGCAGCATCTCTTTGCGCTCCAACGCCAGCTCTGGGCAGGGGTATACAGTGGCTCGAAACCTGTGTTTCAAACATTCCACAGGACACACGTGGGTAATTGCCAAGAAGCATAGGCACATCCTTTTCTACTAACCCATCCCTTGTCCACTTTGGTTAGATGACCACCTTCCCCCACAGTAACCATCTAGTGAGCAGCCAGACAGAGGATCTCGGCCTACGGTTCCCAACACATGGCTCACACCGTCTGAATTAAACCTGTGGTTCTATTATATGAATGGGCTCCACTCAAACCACAAAACCCACCAGCTGGTATATAAAAAGGACTGCAAGCTTGACTAGTCTTATTCTCCCCAGAACTTACTGTGTTGGTATCTTTTCTCTACTGAATTTCTGCTTCTAAGGGGCTGCACAAAAGATAATTCAGTAATCTCAGAAACAACTAAGCATGCAGTTTGCTTGTTCTTTAGCAGCTGATAAAGGGGTGAGAAGGAATCAACTGAAACGTCTTTTTGACCTTTTAAATTTTACTCATCAAGATCTCTCTGTTTCTATCCCTACAATTACTAAACAGCAGTTGCCTTTTTAGCACTATTATCAAATGTGGGCAAGTTATTTGAAAACCTTAAGCAACCTCAAAGAAGCCCTACTCGAGCCTTGTTGTTGTTCAATTGCTAAGTTATGTCCAACTCTCTGTGACCCCATGGACTATAGCCTACCAGGCTTCTCTGTCCATGGGAATTCCCAGATAAGAATACCAGAGAGGGTTGTCATTCCCTTCTCCAGGGGATCTTCCCCATCCAGGAATTGAACCCATGTCTCCTGCGTTGGCAGGAGAATTCATTACCACTGAGCCACCAGGAAAGTTTATTTTGGATTTATTGCATAGACCCTGAACTAATCCTGACCCAAATAGCTGATGAAAAGAACCTTCTTTAATAGTCGCTTACCCATCACAGACCTTCTTGATTTTCTCCCTGAGCTGTTCTCCTTGATAAAATATGATGAATATATTCTTTTTAATTTCTTCTCTCTGGAAAATCAGAACAGTAAAATGCATGTGTTTAGAATTTATTTTTTCTAAATTTAAAATTGGAAAACTTCAACTTCTCCCAGTTGATTCAAGTTTGTAATATTATGACTGAGGGCAAGGCCACAGAGGCAGGCTGGGTGGGGCCCTCAGGCAGACCAATACAGCCTCAGAGGGACAGCATCGCTGTCTGCTACACCAGAGGGATCACAGCTGAACCTTGTATTCAGCTCCAAGTCCTGTGTTCAAGAGATGTGTTAATACACAAGAAAACATGCTGAAGAGACGGAACCAGGATATTCGAGACTTAAAGTAAAAGTAGCTGACCTAGCTCACCAGAGTTAACTCATAAACAATATTTATACTTCAGGGATGAATGATATTTGACATTTAACAAAGACAGAGCCAGCAGTCATGCAGGGATATGAGAGCTGGACCAGAAAGAAGGCTGAGCACCAAAGAATTGAGGCTTTTGAACTGTGGTGTTGGAGAAGACTCTTAAGGGGCCCTGGGACAACAAGACCAAATCAGTCAATCCTAAGGGAAATCAACCCTGAATATTCATCGGAAGGACTGATGCTAAAACTCCAATACTTTGGCCACCTGATGCGAAGGGCCGACTCATTGGAAAAGACCCTGATGCTGGGAAAGATTGAAAGCAAAAGGAGAAGGAGGCAGCAAAGGATGATGGTTAGATGGCATCACTGACTCAATAGACCTGAGTCTGAGCAAACTCCGGGAGACAGTGAAGGACAGGGAGGCCTGGTGTGTGGCAACTCATGGATCTCAAACAGTCAGAGATGACTGAGCAACTGAACAATAACAATGAAGAGCCAGGTCTAATGTTTGACTCACATACTCACTGTATGCCCAAAGGAACACTGATTAAATGCATTTTTAAAGTCCAAGTCTAACGTGTCATAAGAAAAGGAAAATGGGTATTTCACAAGCATATATGGAAATGTTTGACCTTAACTGTAAGCAAAGAAATGCACTGTTTTACTCTTATTTAGTTTGGGGTGGGGAGTGAAGGTAAAATGATGAAAGCCATTGTTGGAAAAGTGATAACAAATCCTACACACTCATTACACATGACTTATGTCTCAGCTATCTTTGGAATCAGGTATGACTCCACTGAAAAGCTACTTGTCAGGACGCATCAAGGGTCATGAAAATGCCCACACCCTTTAAGCCAGCAATCCTATTTCCTTGAATTCATATCATGGAACTAGTTCAGAAGTAAACAAAAATTCACATGCATGAAGATGCTTATCATAGTGTCTATATTCTGGAGAAAAATCGGAAATCAAGTGTCTAAAAACAGATAATGAATGTCACATCAACTTAATGGAAACATTAGATACCAACTGAAAATAATATCAAAATGAATTGTCTCTTTGGTAGCTGCTCATGGGAGCAGGAAAGGGATATTTTAGTTTTCGGGGAGCCGCCTGCTTTACCTTATTCCCAAAGGTTCCCTCACCCATGGAGCATCACTCCCACCCATGGTCCTTTGCTGAATCTCTTAGATATTCTTGTCTCTGGATTCACCAGACCCAGGAATCTATTCTGACCACACACCATCTGCTCAGTGACCTTCAAAGTCATCAGGCTAAAGTCATCTTACTTTATAAACACTCTCTTTACCACCAGGACTACAGAATGTCAAAATACGATTATGAAAAATAATGATTCAATGTCACATTTTAAAATATTAATATTTATAGGACACACTGTAATACAGGAGGGCATTTATATTATCTAAAATCAACAGAAGGCAAAAAAAAAAAAAAGATTTCCATGTTTTAACTACAACCATATTAAATCATGCCTGCCTATAGCTATGGACTACAGAAAAAGAGCACAAGAAAAAAATAAAAATAAAGACATGAGAATGGTGAAGTTTTGTGTTTTTTAAAAACAAACTTTTTTTCTTATTTTAACTCGTATTTAACTATGAAGTTGTTTTCCATGCAATAAAGCTTAAAATTGCATTTTTTAGCCTTTATTTTTTACACTAGATTCTGATTTTTTTTTTTTTAGAAATAAACCAAGCTTCTTGGAATTAAAAAGTGGATTTAAATACTAACCAGAAGGGTGGAAGAAGCAAATCCTACAAAATTAGTGGCAATAACGTGTGGCACTCAGTGAAGGAGACCCTCAAAATCTTCATTGCAAATGTATGGTCTGTTGACTACCAGGAACTAACTGCAAGCTGGTTAACAATGCAGGCTCCTGGGCGCCACCATAGACCCACTGAATCAGAATCCACATTGAACAACATCTTCTGCTCAAGTGCACCCCAGAGCTTGGAGCACACTGACCTACATTAGTTATCAGTGCTTTGTGATGAAGACACAGCTGCCGACCTGTGTGGCACCAGTACAGCCAAGTTTCCAGGAACTGGTCCAGTTAAGTCATTTGGAGGAATGACCACTTATGAGGTGCTAACAAGACTCAGTCCTGGAACTGAACTTTCATAGGTATTTTTGAAAAAGGAGGGATGGGGAAGAAAAACGAAAAGAAAGGGGAAAAAAGGAAATAGATATTAACTTCATAGAGCTAAAGACTCGGGGATTTGAAAGAACAAAACCCCCTGGCAGGGCAAACCCCTCTGGTGGGGCTACAGGAAACTTATGAGAATGTTTTCTGCAGCCTGAGATACCCACTGTAACGGGATCTTCCAGAACTGTGTCCATCTCACTGAACTTTACGTAGATGTTTCCTCGGCAAATTCGCCACAGCAGCCTCTCAAAGGAAGCCATCCTCTCCCGGTTGACCACACCGGCTGTGAACCTGGGCAGTCAGAAGAGGAGATGTTACTGAGGCGCAGGGAGTGGGTACAGGCAGAAGACCCCATGGGATGTGAAGATAAGCAGCCAGAAGGTAGAAGCCCACTGCCCTCTGAGCAGGAGGGAAGGACACGGCCCTGCTTAGCACTCTGGATCCCAGTCCCGATGTACCCCACCTTCCCTCTGACCTCCTGTTTCCTTTGACATGCCCACATGTCCTTAATCATCCCAATACTATGCATTCACTTATTTGCAATTAACAGTATGACAGACCATTCATTGTATCGTTGTAACTAAAAGAAGCAAGTATTCAACCTGCTCAGCAATGGTCTCTATGCATTTACACAAATAATGTACTAAGACTGAAATGTATGTATTGATGTCTGTACATCTCTGCTTACACAGTCATCTAGGTATCTAGATAAGTTTCTAACTCAAACTTTTCACATTAACTTTAAAATGGTTACTTTCATTGGCCCATTATTGTACATGTATGTTACCTTCCGATCAAATATTTTCAATACATAGTTTCCTTTCCTTCCCAAATTCAATGTCTAGTGCCTCAAATAGCAGGCCCCTAAGTATCTGCTGAATAAAGAACTAGAACTCCAAAACTCACTTTCAATTTTACTTCAACAGTAAATGAAATCCCACCATTTTGAATGATCACACATTTTGGTGGCTATTATCATACTCTATTACTTCTACTTGTGGAGGACATGACTGCCCAACTACCTCATTGCTAATCACACTTCAAACTTCACACTCCAAATCTATTATCAAAACAGTATTTTAGAGACAAGGCAAAAAAGAAAAAAAAAATGTATCCCATAGCCCTGTTCCAAAGGCAGGGACAGTCAAGAAAGTCCACCTAAACAATTATCACTAGATCCTTCCCACGTGGAGACAATACAAACATCACACTCTTCAGACTCAAGAATGTCAGTCTCACCATTAAAAAGGTAACACTACCTACACCTCCACCAACCAGGTCAGGTTAGACTTGGGTTTTTTACTGGATGGAGGCCTATAATCATGTGAAACAGTCCTCTTGTCAGTCATGATTTGTCCATTCATTCATTCACTCAAACAGTCAGGGAAATCTACCACACACCCGGCACTGAGCATACAGACCAGGGACCCAACTACACATAACTTTCAGAGCAGGAATTTCACTGACCCCAGCTTTCCACTAATGTACGCAGGCGTAGGTCTTAACTCCAGGAGACCAGAAGTGTCTTCTACAAAGAAATCATCTGCTAAGTTGGCTTCTGTCTGAAAGTCAAAGAATCACTATTTTCATTTAAATGTACTTAGACTATCTTAAAAGCACCCACATTGCATGACTTTGTCTGCTTTTATATACTCAATTTTCTACAAATAGAATTCAGAAGACCTGATGCTTAAACCTAATTTAGTTTTCTGTTTCAAATAAAGATGTAACTGTGTATTTAAAACAAGGTCTCTTCCTACCAAAATCCCAAATCTGCCCAAACTAATTGTTGTGCTTTTTTCTGACTTCCATTTCTCTCTGGGCCATTTGGCCCACGTACTTTATTAGTGAGCTCCTTAATATTTTTGCATTCATTTCAACCCACACCACATGCCACCCTAACCCTCGTCACCCACAGCCCAGCCAGACAACAGAAACATCACAATTTATTCATATTCCAGACCAACCAGTTGTCAAAATAGAAATTTGAGGTTCTAGAGAAAAGGGCCCTTGAATACACAGTCCCCAAATTACAACCTCAAAGAAGTCCTGGGTTTTCTTCAGGAGATATTTGAATTCCGTCAGTTCTAGGAAGTTTTTCTTCAAAGCCTGATAGTTCTGATTGGCTTCCTGAAGCTCTCCTTCCAGTTTTTCTAGAGCAGTCTTTGAAGGAGAGAAAAAGAAAGTAAGCCAGGCAGAAAGCACTATGCCATTCACTGTACATTAACTACAACAAATAATATCAAGTATGCAGAGCATCATAACATAGCTTGAAGTTGAGAGGCCAAACTGAACTTCAAGTTCAGTCAAACTCAATAAGACTGTAGAGCTGAAAAGTACAGACATCACTTTGCTGACAAAGACCTGTATAGTCAAAGCTATGGCTTTTTCAATAGTCATGTAGGGATGTGAGAGATGGACCATAAAGAAGGCTGAGCGCTAAAGAATTGATGCTTTCAAATTGCAGTGCTGGAGAAGGCTCTTGAGAGTCCCTTGGACTGCAAGGAGATCAAACCAGTCAATCCTAAAGAAAATCAACCCTGAATATTCATTGGAAGGACTGAGGTTGAAGCTGAAGCTCCAGTACTTCAGCCACCTGATGCAAAGAGCCAACTCACTGGAAAAGACTCTGATACTGGGAAATATAGAAGGCAGGAGGAGAAGGGGATGACAGGGGAAGAAATGTTTGGATGGCATCACCAATTCAATGGACGCTGAGTTTGAGCAAACTCTGGGAAATGGTGAAGGACAGGGAAGCCTGGCATGCTGCAGTCCATGGGGTTGCAAAGAGTCAGACATAACTCAGCAGCTGAACAACAAGTAAGCCAAAGTCATACATGCTCAGGAGTTCCCTTATCAAATGCAGAGGAGCAGAAAATACTCGGGGAAGGAAAATGAGCTACATGAGAAGTCAAGGGATTCCAGCGAGTCACATATCAGCATGGAGATTTTTGCTTTTGTTAAACAGGTAAGAAGTATATTTGTTTCCAAATTGACACTGATTATTTTAGTGCTCAGACATTCGGTCACGTCCAACTCTTCGTCACCCGATGGACTGTAGCTCGCTAGGTTCCTCTGTCCATGGGATTCTCTAAGCAAGAACACTGGAATGGGTTGCCATTTCCTCTTCCAGGGGATCTTCCCAACCCAAGGATTGAACCTGCATCTCTTATGTCAATTTGGAAACAAAAATACTTGTTACCTGTTTAACAAAAGCAAAAGTCCCTATGCTTGTCAAATTTTAATGTAATATCAAAGAATATCCACAATTATTTGAAAAGACTATTAAAACACTCCTCCCTTTCCCAAGTACCTATTTTTCAAGACTAAATTCTCTTCATATACTTCAATAAGAACATATCACAACAGATTCAAACTTGAGAGGTAGGACAGGGCCAAGGAGAGCAGATCTGCTGGCCAGGATGGACCTGACTCAGGCAAGAAGGACACCATCAACACTCTTAAGCAGGGAGGTGCCATGGTAGAGTGATATAGTCCATGGGGTCACAGAGTCGGACACAGCTGAGCGACTGAGCATGCACACAATAACCTAGAAGGGAAAAGAATCTGGAAAAGAATATATAAAAAGATTACGGAAAAAACATGAGCCATTAAGCTAGCTCACCGTTCACAAGAACAGGTGTAGGTGTTTAGGAAGGTGAGGCGGTCGGCAGCAGGAGTGGAGCTGGTAACTAACAAGGCTGGTATTAGAAAACCAGTGGTAAGAATGAAACCGGAGATGATTTTATGGAAATCCTATTTGTATGGATTAAAACTTTCTCCTCAAATATCCAGATTTTAGTATGACCAGATCCAAAATATATTCAAGCGGAGTTGTCAGTCTTGCCAGTCTCATGTTTCTGTTAGAGAATCTAGATTTATGCTACTCGTGGCTTCAACAGTTTCAAGAATTTTAAATTATCTTAAAAGAAAACCAAAAATCACAGGAGAAAACCCAGCCAGAGATAAGGCTCAATCAATGAAGCTCTTCCATACCTGTTCACCTCTCTTAGTGAGCCCTTTCTCTTTTGAGGATAAAAAGTCCTTTTTTTTTTTTTTTAAACGAAGATCAACAGGGCCTTCCAGGATTTGGATCTGCCCACCTTTTGACAACATGTGAAATGCCAGGCTGGATGAATCACAAGCTGAAATCAAGATTGCCCAGAGAAATATCAACAACCTCAGATATGCAGATAATACCACACTAACGGCAGAACGTGAAGAGAAACTAAGGAGCCTCCTGATGAGGGTGAAGAGGAAGAGAGTGAAAAACCTGGCATAAAATTAAACATCCAAAAAGTTAAGATCATGGCATCTGGTCCCATCAGGCAAGGTCCCTTCAAGGCAAATAGAGGGGGGAAAAGTGGAAGCGGTAAATGATTTTCTTTTCCTGGACTCCAAAATCAGTGTGGATGGTGACTACAGCCAAGAAATTAAAAGATGCTGCCTCTTGGGAAGCAAGCTGTGACAAACCTAGACAGCATATTAAAAAGCAGAGACATCACTTTGCCAACAAAGGGCCATACAGTCAAAAGCTATGGCTTTTCCAGTAGTCATGTACGGATATGAGAGCTGGACCATAAAGAAGGCTGAGCACCAAAGAATTGATGCTTTTGAACAGTGGTGCTAGAGAAGACTTTTGAGAGTCCTTTGGATAGCAAGGAGATCAAACCAGTCAATCCTAAAGGACTGAAGAACCCTAAAGAACATTCATTGGAAGTTCTGATGCTGAAGCTAAAGCCTCAATACTTTGGCTATCTGAAGCCAAGAGCCAATTCACTGGAAAAGACCCTGGATGCCAGGAAAGACTGAAGGCAAAAGATGAGGGTGACAGAGGATGAGATGATTGGATTGGCATCGCCAACACAATGGACATGAGTCTGAGCAAATTCTGGGAGACAGTAAAGGACAGAGAAGCCTGGCATGCTGCAGTTCATGGGGTCGCAAAGAGTCAGACACAACTTAGCAACTGAACAACAACAGTAACCTTTTGACATCCTCTCCCCCTGGCTCACCCTCCCTCCTCTCCCCACAGCCTGCTCTAAAAGCTCCTAGAAGTAAGGCCATGTTTCACCAAGGTGCCTTGTACACAGCAGATACTCAGTGTTTTACAAAAGCAAATTGACAGAGAAGGGAAAGAAAGAGGGAGGGGTCCTCCAGCCATAAAGGCCTTAGCTAAAGAAAACTGCTACCTTCTCCCACTTGACCTCAGAAGCCAATCTGAGGAGAGGCCTCAATCCAGAGTGGACCCAATGCACCAGACAGACAATTAAGAAGCAAACCACTGGATCCCACAACTCTACTTCCGGGTATATTTATCCAAAGGAAAGGAAATCATATCTGGAAAAGAAATGGGCATCCCCCTGTTCATTGCAGAATTGTTTACAATAGCCAAGACATGGAAGCAACACACATGGCCACCAAAAGATGCAAGGGCGACATTAAAAATTGCACGGGGGGCCTTTTCCTGGGGGAGTAACACTGAAAAGTGGACCAACACATAAACCCACCTCCACGCCTTCAGCAATGGGGCAGAGGACCATGAGAGGCTTGCAGGGTTCACAGGAGACAGGCTTCGATACCATCCTCTGTTAAGTCAGAAAGAACCTACCTCCAGGATGATCATTTCCCGTGGGAGAGGGGTCAGCGGGGACTTCTCAGGCACCTGAATCTCAATCTCATCTTGCATCTGATCTTCCAGAAAACCTGAAGGATGAAACCCCACCAGAGAGCCCAAGGTGTGTGTGTTTTCTCATACTTAAGAAATGGGTCAAGTAGGACAGGTGCATTTCCCAGGTCTGCTGCCTGAATTGCCCTGGCACCTGCCACAGAACCTGGCCCCCATCTCTAGCCTCCTCTGCCGCCAACCAGGATCTGTCTCAACCTACAGTAGCAGTATCACACATAGGGGCAGACTGCAGGACATCACCCCTGCAAACCATCTCCCTCCCTGCCAGTGCACATTCAAACCGCAAGCAGAAAACTGGCTTACGCAGGATTCTTTCCAATGATTCACACCTTCTGACTTCATTCACAAATTTCCTCTGGAAGCGGCTCTCTTTCACATTTAACTAGAGGGAGAGGAAAGCCACAAGGCACACATTAGTAGCAACCACTGCCAACACATTCTCTTTGGCTATTACTATTATTAATTATTAATGCCGCAGAATGTTGCTGGAATCATCTTAGGACTAGATACTTCCATGCACAAGACAGGAGAGTTCCAGTCAAAATATACCTTGATATTCTTACCCTCAGTTCCCCAAATGCCACAAGCTCTGGCCTCTGTAAACTTCTCTTAAGTTTTAGCTGCACTTACTATCCAAATTGAATTCCTCAATGGAGTCATGAATACAATAGGACCTTGAATATAGCACAGCTCCATGCAGTGGATCCTGGTCTTCAAGAAAAAGTCAGCATCCTTTTGTGCCGGTGACCCTTCAGCTCAGCCCAATAAATGTTATTAAGGAACTAATATCCCATGTCAGGTCCTGAGTTGGAACTGTAGCTGCAAAGTCATGATCCTTCTCTGAAGGGCTTAGTTTTGACCAGACCTTAGTAAGAAAATGAGTGGAATTAGCGAGTCCCATTTTCTAAACTGAATTCAAAAGCTTTTGGCGAGGATCTCAACTGCCTCTGGGAAATGATACCCCGTCTTACTTAAGACAGTTCTATGGTGACAGACCGGAGAAGGCGATGGCACCCCACTCCAATACTCTCGCCTGGAAAATCCCATGGACAGAAGGGCCTCGTAGGCTGCAGTCCATGGGGTCACAAAGAGACACGACTGAGCGACTTCACTTTCACTTTTCACTTTCATTCATTGGAGAAGGAAATGGCAACCCACTCCAGTGTTCTTGCCTGGAGAATCCCAGGGATGGAGGAGCCTGGTGGGCTGCTGTCTATGGGGTCACACAGAGTCGGACACAACTGAAGGGGCTTAGCAGCAGCAGCAGCAGCATGGTGACAGACTGTAAACAGACTTATTATGGTGATCATTTGAAATGTGTAGAAATATTGATATCCTGGTATTGTGGTGTACCAGGAACTAACAGTGTTGTAAGTCAATCATACTTCAAAATCAAAAAAACTCATAGAAAAAGAGATCAGATTTCAGAGGTGGGGGTTGAGGTAACAGAGAAATTGGATGAAGACCGTCAAAAGGTACAAACTTCCTTTTATTAGATAAATAAATTATTATTAGATAATTAGATAAATAATTTTATCTAATTATGATAAATTATTAGATAATTAGATAAATTATTAGACAAATACGTACTAGGGATATAATGTACATGATAAATATGATGAACACTGCTGTACATTATATATGAAAGTTGTTAAGAGAGTAAATTGTAAGAGTCTTATGATGTAAGTCATTATGCCATACACCTTAAACTTATACAGTGTTATAGGTCAATTATATCTCAATAAAACTGAGGAGGGGGGATACAGTCTAGCTGGAGAATATCACCCTCAAGAGACTGTGGACTCCCAAGATACTTTTTCCTCAAACTAACTGGTCTGGAAGCACTGCTTTTTGCCCTCATAATAAGGTTGGTAATCCATGCGCCCACTGGATATATCAAATGTCTTGAAAAGGTACATAGGAAATAAAGCACAATGTCATCTTTTTAATTATATTAGAGTTTCAAAACATTCCTATAGGGGTGACACATAAGGAAGAAGGGAGAAACGTCTGCAAGTCAGTTGCCCAATGTTATCACAAATTCTAGCCAGAAGAACAAGAACCACTGAATTCCATGACTCCAGCCCAGGGCGCTTCTCCCTGGCCTTTATTCACCACCAAGAAGTGGAAACTCCACCTTCTTTTGGTCTCCTATGAATGCAGTACTTACATCTTTGAACTGAACCAATCCAAGCTCTCCAAGCTCAGCTACACAGCAGTATGCAGCCTCCACCTGGAGAAAGAGCTGTGACAAACACATTTCCTCGCTTCGGAATATGGACGCCATGTTGGCCCAACCTTAGTCTGCGGGACACAAAGATATTTGAGGTAACAAATGTGTCACTGAGTTATATTAAAATCCAACAGAAGAAAAAAAATGCAACAGGAAATCTTTCCTAAATTTAAAAACATAAACAACAAGGTACTACTTTTCACCACCTATCAGATTGGCAAAAGATTTTAAAATATGATTAATAAATACACTTGAAGGTGTGAGGAAGCAAGCATTTTCAGATACTTGAGCATTTTTTTGGTATAGTTTTTTTAGAGGGCAATTTGTCAGTATCCACCAAACTTTGTGTTATTCATATCCATGACACAAGATTTCCACTGCTCTTCACCCAGATAAACTCAGAAATGTAAGGGGAAATGGACTCACAAGGATGTTTCTGACAACACTGTATTTACTAATTATAATAAGTGGACCTAACCTAAATATCCATCAACAGGGGAAAGATTAAACTGATACAACAGAACTCTGTGCAGTCAGCAGGAATGAAATAAATCTGTATGTCCTCTATAAGGAAAAAGGATATTCACCCTAGAACCCACTCTCACCCAAGACCCTCCAGATTGCCCTACTGCTGCCAAACCAAACCGTCTTCCTCAGATCCCAACCTTTCGGAAGAACCATCACATACCCTAGAAGGAATCCCTTTTCCTTATAATTTTATAATGTATGATCCACTATTTGCAAACACTGGGTTTATCCCCCCTGTTTTAATCCTTCCATTGTCCCATTTTCCCACAGGTTAAGGTCTAAAACCCTTGACGTAGCCAAGGAAGGGCTGTGTGCATCATCTGGCCTTGGCCCTCCCTTCCCGTTTCCCCGAAATTCTCTGAGAAATTTTGTTCAGGCTTTCCCAAGGTTTAGAACCTCAACCCCTTCCTCCCCACCCTGCATCCCCCATACCCCACATACTCCTGTCATTTCTCCCTCTTGGGGTAAGAATCCTCTTCTTCCATACACCTCTCCGGATCCCCAACACTCAGAGCAAACTAAGCACCCTTCTTTGTGCTCCCAGAATATGTTGCTTAGTGGCTAAGTCAGGTCTGACTCTTTGCCACCCCACAAACTGTAGCCCACCAGGCTCCTCTGTTCATGGGGTTTCCCAGACAAGAATACTGGAATGGGTTGCCATCTCCTTCTCCAGGGGATTTTCCCAACCTAGGGATCAAACCTGTGTCTCCCGCACAGGCAGGTAGATTCTTTACCACTGAGGCACCTGGGAAGCCCTCCCATAATATAACCGAGTACAATCATCTGCAGTTACTTGCTTCCTGTCTGTTCTGCCCACTAGCCAGAAAAACCCATGAGATCAGAACTGGTTTTCACTCCATCACCCGTCGAGCTCAATCCCAAAGAAGAGGCTCAAAAAACATTTCCGGATTTACAGACTAGAGGCAAAAATCTCCTCCGACCCTCCCGAATGCAGAATCTGGTATTCCATTTGTACCTGCTGACACCCAGATGAATGAATTTTTCACACGGCCGGTTCTAGCAAGCCAAGCAAAGTTTTCATAGAAAAGACACAGAAAACATGAGCTTCCTGCAGACCCAAGAGCACAAGACAGGGACCCTCCCTTCCTACCCCAGCCTTGTCCGAGCCGGTCCCGGTCCTGAGCGCGCGACTCCCGCGGCTTCCTCGGCGGGGCCGGGAGGGTAGGGCTCGCGAGCGGCCGGCGGAGGCGACCAGCCCGGCCGCGGACTCCGCAGGCGACTCCCTCAGCGACCGCCGAGCCCCTCCCGCGGCTTCTCCTCCCCCGGCGCTCGCAGAGCCCGAGGCGGGCTGTGTTGTATCAACACCGGCCTGTCCGAGGCGAGGACAAACCTGCCTCGCCGGCCGGCCCTGTTCACACACCCCCTCCCTCCCCCGCCCCACCTGGGCCCTCGGCCACGACCTTGGGGCACCACCGGGGTCAGAGACTTCCTTCTCTAAGGAAGACACTTATCCCCCAGTGAGGGGAGGGTTTGGGAAGAGCCGACTTGAGGCCTCAGAAGAGCCCTAGAGATAACCTTCCTGTGTTTTAATATCTATTGAAGTGAAGTGAAAGTCTCTCAGTTGTATCCGATTCTTTGCGACCCCATGGACTAAACAGTCCATGGAATTCTCCAGGCCAGAATACTGGAGTGGGTAGCCTTTCCCTTCACCAGGTCATCTTCCCAACCCAGGGCATCTTCCCAACCCAGGGATCGAGCCCAGGTCTCCCGCATTGCAGGCGGATTCTTTATCAGCTGAGCCAAATATCTATTGCTGCTGCTGCTAAGTCGCTTCAGTCGTGTCCAACTCTGTGCGACCGCACAGACGGCAGCCCACCAGTCTCCCCCGTCCCTGGGATTCTCCAGGCAAGAACACTGAAATGGGTTGCCATTTCCTTCTCCAATGCATGAAAGTGAAAGGGAAGTCGCTCAGTCGTGTCCGACTCTTCGTGACCCCACGGACTGCAGCCTACCAGACTCCTCCGTCCATGAGATTTTTCCAGGCAAGAGTACTGGAGTGGGGTGCCATTGCCTTCTCCGAATATCTATTACACAGTATTAAAACACTTCATATCGCTGGAGAAATGTGATAACATTTTAAAAAATAGTTTTGGAAAACCAAAGGGGAAAAAAGAAAAAACACACCACACTCACTACCCTACCAACAATTAATTTACAAAATACTTCAAAAGGCGACTATACAAAGCCATCTAAATATATACGTACACTACAGCTAAAATTCAGCTTTATTGCAGCCCAGGTGAGTTGACACAGGTCAGCTGAGCGATGCACCCTTTCCTCACTGAGGACTGCTCTTTCCCGTTTATCTGGCAGAGGCGTGAGGGGTGAGTCAATGAGGTTGTTTTTCTACAGGGGCCACCTGAGTTCCCTTTGTAGAGCCTTTTCTCTAGGTGGAATGAGTAGATCCCCCTAGAGCCATGCTGGGTGCCTGTAAAATGTACCCTGGAATAAGGAGGGTACCTTTTGGTGTTTTTACACTTTATTATGGAAAAATTATAGCATCTTCACAAATAAAGAGAATAGTATAAAGAACCCCCACCCCCACCCCATGTACTCACCACTCAGCAGCAACAGTTGCTGAATTTTGTATCCTCTAATCCCCACCCATTTCTCCTACCCACTCTGGGCTATTTTGAAGCTAATTGTATACATCATACTTTTCTTTCAAAATATGTGAATATCAAAATATTCAAAAGATAAAGATTTTCTCTGTATATGTTATACACACATACACACACGCACAATACTATGGTCACATGTAAAAATTCAGTAATAATTTCTTAATATCAAATATCCAATCAGTGTTCAGTTTCCAAGATTGTCCGAAATTTGCCTTTTTAGTAAGCCCCTCAGGTGATTTTTGTGTATGACCAAATAAGAACCATTACCTTTGAGAACACAGGGTGAAAATCTAGCTTTCCTTGGGAGGAAACAGAGAAGAGGTGTGAATGCAATTTGCAAACAATCAGCTAAGAAGCAGCTGTTTTGCACCTAGGGCAGTAGAGTCAGGGCCTCTGAGAGCCCTGGAGGAAAGGTAATGCTTGGGCTTCTTAAGAAGCAGAGCTTGGCTACACCCACCCATCTCAACCCGGTAGACCCATTCAAGAGTCCAGACTCACCTGGGCAAAGCTAGCTTTCAAGGCTGAATTCAGGATTGGCAAACCAAAGCAGGAAGCTCAGAACTGAAAACTAACAGAGGCATCACCAGTGTTGACTCTGCTTCTGCCATCAGATAAGCTCCAGGCCAAGGCGAGAGAAGCCCCTGCCCCAGTCCGTGCGTCCCTCTTCTTTCTCCCCTCTCCTCCCCACTTCCATTCTGCTCTTTGCCCCAACTCTGAGTGCTGCATCTTTTGGTCAGTGGAACAGTAGCTCTCAAAGGTCCTGGTGCTCAGGAATCAGAGAAGCAAACACAGAAAAAAGTACATCTTGATGGTTAAGAGCAGAGTTGAGCTCCAAACTGCCTGGGTCAGGACCCCATCTCTGCCTTTGACCACATGTGACCTTGGGGAAGCTATTTAATCCCAGGGTCTCAGTGTCCTAGGTGGCACTGGTGGTAAAGAACCCACCTGCCTACGCAGGAGACATAAGAAACATGAATTCTGATCCATGGGTAGGGAAAATCCCCTGGAGGAGGGCATGGCAACCCACTCCAGTATTCTTGTCTGGAGAAGCCCTTGGACACAGGAGCCTGGCGAGTTACAGCCCATCAGGTCACAAAGAGTCAGACACGACTGAATGACTGTCACTTTCACTTCACTCTCAGTGTCCTATTCTATAAAATAAAATAGGATCTTAGATATTTATTTAGCGTGTGGAAGTACAGGCAGGAGAGGTCATTTTCAGGTTTGCTATTTTTTTCTCCTAGAGCCCCAAATCAAAGGTGCAGAAGGCCAGCATGCCTGTATGACATTATCAGGACTCTGAATTGGCGCAATCTGTCTGAATGGGAGTATGCTTGTCCTTTGACCAAATAATCTCAGAACTCTCAGAAGATCATCCTAAAAAATAATTGAAGGATACAAATCAAAATTTAATTACAATCATGTCTATTGTAGCATTGTTTGTAGTAAGTTCATACTTGTAAAAGACCCAAATTCTTTCATCCATTCAGTAAGTATTTTTTGAGGGTCTAGGGATTTCTTTGGAAGGAATGATGCTAAAGTTGAAACTCCAGTACTTTGGCCACCTCATGTGAAGAGTTAACTCATTGGAAAAGACTCTGATGCTGGGAGGGATTGGGGGCAGGAGGAGAAGGGGACGACAGAGGATGAGATGGCTGGATGGCATCACTGACTCGATGGACGTGTGTCTGAGTGAACTCCGGGAGTTGGTGATGGACAGGGAGGCCTGGCATGCTGTGATTCATGCGGTCGCAAAGAGTCAGACACGACTGAGAGACTGAACTGAGCTGAACTGATTATGTGCTGACAAAGGTCCGTCTAGTCAAAGCTGTGGTTTTTCCAGTAGTCAATTACGGATGTGAGAGTTGGACCATAAAGAAAGCTGAGCGCCAAAGAATGGATGCTTTTAAACTGTGGTGTTGAAGAAGACTCTTGAGAGTCCCTTAAGACTGCAAGGAGATCCAACCAGTCTATCCTAAAGGAAATTAGTCCTGAATAGTCACCGGAAGGGCTGATGCTGCAGCTGAAACTCCAACACTTAGGCCAACTGATGTGAAGAAGTGACTCACTGGAAAATACCCTGATGCTGAGAAAGACTGAAGGCAGGAGAAGGGGCCAACAGAAGATGAGATGGTTGGATGGCATCGCTGACTCAATGGACATGAATTTGAGCAGGCTCCAGAAGTTGGTGATGGACAGGGAAGCCTGGAATGCTGCCGTCCATGGGGTTGCAAAGAGTCAGACATGACTGAGCAACAGAACAGAATGGATTATGTGCCCTCCTGTTCTGGGCTCAAGGATAGGGCAGTAGATGAGAGGCAAGGCCCTGCCCTCATGAAGCTTATGTCCAGATGTAAGGAGACAAACAGTAAACAAGTAATAAGTTAGCAAGATATTGCAGATTACAAAGAGTGCAATTATAGAAAGCTAGACTTTACAGAAATGAAGAGAGATCATTTTAGATAGATGGTCAGGGAAGACCTCTCTCATTTGAGAAGAGATAGCATTTGAGCTGCGGAGAAGGCAATGGCACCCCACTCCAGTACTCTTGCCTGGAAAATCCCATAGACAGAGGAGCCTGGTAGGCTGCAGTCCATGAGGTCACTAAGAGTCAGACATGACTGAGCAACTTCACTTTGACTTTTCAGTTTCATGCATTGGAAAACCCACTTCAGTGTTCTTGCCTAGAGAATCCCAGGCACGGGGGAGCCTGGTGGGCTGCCATCTATGGGGTCGCACAGAGTTGGACACGACTGAAGTGACTTAGCAGCAGTAGCAGCAGCAGCATTTGAGCTGAGGTGTGAAAGATTTTTTAAGGGGCTGGTTTTGCAAAAAGAAGCTGCTGGAAGGGTATTCTAGGCAGCAGGAACCTGGATATGAGAGCAGGGGTGTGACATTGGGGAGCAACATCATCACAATAGTTAGTATATCTATTGAGTTCTTGCCATTGTTTTCATGACTGTAGAACACAATTAGATACTTTACCTGTATTAGGCCGTTTAATTTTCTTAGTAACCCTACGGCAGTGTTCTTATTCTCATATTACGCATGAGGAAATAGAGGCACAAAGAAATTAAGTCATTTGCCCAAGGTCACACAGTCACTCATGACAGGTCATTTGACACAATGGTTGTGCTTGCAACCACTGCATGATATTGTCTTATGGTCTAAAAAGGCTCAACGTATTCCAGAACAGAAAGGAGGCCAGTGTGGCTGGAACATGGGAGGAGTGGGGAGAGGTCATACCAGGTGTGTCAGGTGGAGGCAAGGGCCAAGCCATGTGAGAGCTGATGGGCCAGTAAGAAAGTTGGATTTTATTCTAAACACACTGGGAAGCCCTTTGGGAAATTTGAAGCAGGGGAGTGACATTACTTGATTCACTTTTTTATTTTTTATTTTTTGGCCTTGCCATGTGGCATGTGGCAACTTAGTTCCCCAACCAGGGATCGAACCTGTATCCTCCACATTAAGAGTGAGGAGTCTTAACCACTGGACCTCCAGGGAAATTCCTAGATTAACAGTTTTAAAATATTACTTTGACTTCTGCTTCTGGAAGGATAGAGTAGAAATAGTTTTACTTATCAAGAAGAAAAAGTAAAACCCTTAACATTATATATACAATAAATATTAGAAGGCTCCAAAAGGTACAGAGAAGATAAACTAAGGACCTCCTGGTCTGAGGAACAAGGCCGGGCTGTGTCCTCTGGGTTTTCTTCTGCTTCATATATCCTAGATGAAGTGCTACAGAATCCAGCAAGATATGCAGACAAAAAAAGAAAAAATTTCCAAAGCCTGCTCTCTCTAGCCAAAGGAACAGGAAGGGGGCAGGCTAGCCAGAAAGACTTTCAGATAGGATCACTCTAACACAGCCAAACATCCCAGAAAAAAAAATGTGGCCACAGGCCATCATGCCTAGACTTCTTCCCTCATGCAGTTACACCAAAACAACACCCCCAGGGTAGTGTCAGAGAAGGCTAAGTGGGGTGCCTGGACTCCCCGCCCACCTGTAGTAACAGGGCATTCCTCGTTAACTTGTGTGGGGGTACTGTCAGAGACAATCAGAACGTTCACCTCTGCCAATTGGTAATGAAGCCACCCTCCACTGAGACGTGGAGGTCACCTGATTAGCCAAGCACTGCTGCTCCTCCCAGCCAGGGTGCAGCTGGGGCCCAGGGTAGGTCACCCCACGTTGTGCCCAATAGCATGTTGGTGGTTCAGACAGTAAAGAACCCGCCTGCCAACACAGGAGACCTGGGTTCAATCTTTGGGTCAGGAAGATCCCCTGGAGAAGGGCATGACAACCCACTCCAGTATTCTTGCCTGGAGAATTCCATGGAAAGGGGAGCCTGGCAGACTACAGTCCTCAGGGTCGAAAAGAGTCGAACATGACTAGCACTCTGTTGAATTAAAGTCACTTAAGAAAGTCAGCTCAAGTGGGGCACTCTGACACACACCCTCAGCCAGTCTCCCTGCAAGCAGGAACTAAATCTCTTATGTGAAAGATACTCTCTCTCCCTGCCTCTGGAGGACACCCTTATCACCAAAGACAGGGAACTCAGGAAGCTCATGTGAACAAACCTTGTGACTTCTTTAATTTACTGCCCCAAGCCCAAACGCTGTTTAGAGTCTTCACTAGTTGGACACCCCAAATCTTTGTCCTGTCAATTCCTCACAAATACTGTTTCCTCGCCTATAACCACTCACTAAGGAGGAACTTGCCAGGATCGCTACTCTTGTGCTTTGTGGCCATGACTTGGTAAAATAAGGGTTTCGAGAACGTAAGCACTCTGATACCCTGACAGCCAATCTGATAACCCACCAAGCGGGCTACTAAGTGACACGCTGGGCAAAGGAAAGATTCATATGCTAGAAGGATGAAGGCAGGATGGCACAAGATTTTATGACATGACTCAGAACAGTGCACAACTGAAAACCTAGGGACTAGTTGTTTTTTCAAATTACAGTTGACTGAGGGCAACTGAAACCACAGAAAGCGAAACCTGGGATTAAGAGGGACAACTGTATACAAGTCAACAGATGATGTCTAACACAGATAAATCAAGAATAGCAATGTGAGCATATTATTCGAACATTTTGAAGGTAAACACAAGAAGAAAGAAGTCAAAAGTAGCTCTTAGGGTGACTTCCCAGCTGGTCCAGTGGTTAAGATTCCACCTTCCAATGAAGGAGGTGTGGGTTTGATCCCTGGTCAAGAAGATCCCACATGCCTCTCAGTCAAAAAACCAAAACATAAAGCAGAAGCAATAGTGTTACAAATTTGATAAAGACTTTTAAAATGGTCCACATTAAAAAAAAAGAAATCTTTAAAAAAGAAGTCGTTCCTATAGAACAAACTGTAGATGGAGTAGCGGGAGACTTCAGCATTTTTTTAAATAAATCCTTCCTATTACTTGATTTTTAAAATTCGCATCCATTTACTAATATGAAGACAGTTAAACAATTAAAATCAAAGTTTTAATGGCAATAAAAGAAAATGTGCCAGGGAAGGTACTAGGTGCTTAGAATAAAGGAGGCAAATCAGTTCTGCTTCTGTGGAGCCCGGCAGAGTCGGACACAACAATCCTAATTAATGTCAATGGCTAACACACAGATGTTGCTTCCTGTGGGCTAATTTAAGACAGAACCCTAAGAAATAGGTAAGATTAGGATCCCGGTTTCTTGATTGTTTGTTCTACAGATTCAGAAACTGAGGCAGAGAGAGGGGATCTATTCAAGGTCACTCAGCTAGTAAATGGTAAAGAAAGGACTTGAACCAGACGATGGCTCCAGATCTGAGACACTCTCACCTCAGTCATCAAGTCATCTAATAACTACAGGGACCAACATGGAATATACTGGGATGAACACCCTGAAGGAGTATACACACGGTCTGAGCTGCATAACCAGACCCAGCCTCGGCTAAAGGAAGGCATTCTTGGGGAGAGGAGGCAGAATAAACAGTGTAGAGAGAAAGAAGAAGGCCTGTGAGATGAGGCTGGAGAAGTGGGAAGGACGAGGAAATTCAGGATCTGTGTTAAAGATGGTGTCTTTGGCACTTCCCTGGTAGCCCAGGGGCTAAGACTCCCATTGCCGCAGCCCAGGTTTGATCCCTGGTCAGGGAACTAGATCCCACATGCTGCAATGAAGAACAAAGATCCTGGTGCAGCCAAATAAATAAATAATAATTTAAAAACAGGTGGTGTCTTTGTCCCGAAAGCAACAAGAAGGCCTAGATAGGTGTGAAGCTTTGAAAATATATTTCTAATGACAGGGTGGATTGAAGAGGAGGAAAAAATAGCATTAGGTGGAACAGTTATGAGACTGGAACAGTGGTCCAGGCCAAAGAGAAAATGTTTTTTTATTTTCAATATCCTGTGTGACAGAATGGAAAGTAGACATAAAACACTTCTATGGCATAAAGAAGAAAAGCAATTATTTGACTTGCAGGCTGAATTAGCTGCTATTTTCACTGAAGAGCAATTTTTTTACTTGAAAGAGCAGCTGACAGATTTTGGCATTTGGCAGGCATTTTCTCAAAAAAGGATCCAAATGATTCTGTCACTTCAAAGGAAAACAACTGACAGCATTTGTTGCCAATAATAAAGATACAATTTTAGAAAACTTTTAGCTGCCACCAAGACTTGACAGCTTCCTAAGACTAAAAACTTTTCTGATGGGGCTACTTCTGTGAGGATATTAATAAACATGATCTTCTCTTGGTGTAGCATATCATGAAATGTGACAACATTGGAAGATCTTCATAACTGAATGTACCAATATTTTCCAAATGACTAAAGGATGATGTTATAAAATCATGTGCAGGCAAACGATTCATCGAAAGTGAATGATTAGCCAGTAGGTTTTAATGAAAAAGTCACTGATTTGGTTTCAGATCCCACATTGCAACTAAGCTTTTAAAAATTACTACTTGTTAAGTTTTGGTGTAGTATCAAAGAAAAATATCCACAGCTCTCTGAAAAAGCTGGTAAAACATTTCCCCCCCTTTTAACACTACAAAATCTAAGTTAGGCCAGACTTTCTTAATATACTCAAAAATAACAAATAGCAACAGATTAAATGAAAAAAACAGATGCAAAAGATGAAAAGTGTCTTCTATCATCAGGCCTTAAAGAAATTTGCAAAAATAAAACAATGCCTCTCTTCTCCATAAATTGTTCACTTTGGAAAATATAGTTATTTTCCTGAAAATATATATTTATATCAACATATAACAGGTTAATATTATTTCAGATGACTTAATATACTTTTAAAGTATATTAAATTAATATACTTAAATTTAATATACTTAATTTCTCAGTTTTAATTTCTAGTGTGATAAGTATCAAGTGGGTAGAATCCACATAAGTCAAATCTCTTTGGGGTTCTCAGTAATTTTTAAGAGTATAAAGGGCTGGGAGTTGGCATGAGACGGGAGGTTCAAGAGGGAGGAAAGACATATATATGCTGACAGCTGATTCACGTTTTTGTACAGCAGAAACCAAAACAACAAACATTGTAAAGCACTTATCCTCCAATTTAAAAAATTCCTATGATAAACTATTATGGAAAAGAATATAACTGAATCACTTTGCCATACAACAGGAATTAACAATATTGTAAATCAATTATACTACAATAAAAATAAATAATAAAAAAAGAAAAAAGTTTAATATTTTAAATATATATATTTAAAATCCCAAATAACAGTTAAATTTGGGATTAGATCTTGAAAGAAACTACCTTATTAAGTAGTTACTTACTGATGCTGAAGCTGAAACTCCAGTACTTTGGTCACCTGATGCCAAGAACTGACTCATTGGAAAAGACCATGATGATGGGAAAGATTGAGGGCAGGAGGAGAAGGGGACGACAGAGGATGAGATGGTTGGATGGCATCACTGACTCAGTGGACGTGAGTCTGAGTAAACTCCAGGAGTTGGTGACGGACAGGGAGGCCTAGCATGCTGCAGTCCATGGGGTCGCAAAGAGTCGGACACGACTGAGTGACTGAACTGAACTGAACTGCATCTTATTAACGGCCAAGGAATGAGTGCTCAGTCGTGTCCAGCTCCTTGTGACTGCATGGACTCTTGCCCCCCACGCTCTTCCGTGCATGGGGTTTACCAGACAAGAATACTGGAGTGGGTTGCCATTTCCTATGAGGGGATCTTCCTGACCCAGAAGTTAAACCCACATCTCTTGTGTTTCCTGCATTGGCAGGTAGATCTTTTACCACTTAGAGCAAATAATCCCCTACATTATCCAAATGAACATTGTTTCTGACATTGAGTGTTTAATACCACTGTCCTCTATAGAAAGTCTGGGGCACAATGCCAGCTGCAGCCACTACATACTTGTCCATGCAGGCTTCTAGCAAGACACTTTTATGCCCTACAGACTGTCTCTAAAATGGCTCCTGAGAAGCTTAAGTGGGAAGCATTCACCTTATACACCTTCAAGGCAGACCTAAAACAAAGGGCCTCCTTTGTTCTCGTAGCCCTGGACCTGGGATTAGGATGACGCTGGGCACAACCACATGTTCAGCTCTACTAGATCAATTTTCAGGATATCATAATTTAAAAAATGAAAAGAGTGTTGATGTATGGCAGAAACCAAAGCAATTATCCCTTAATTAAAAATAAATAATTTTTTAATGCTAATCACATCCTTAAAAAAATGAAAAGGGGTTAAGTGGAGAAAAGCCAAAATGCCTGCAAGAAATTTATGCCAGAAATGCCAAAAATAGGCAAGCTGCAACAGTAGCACCCTGATTTTTCTAAAACAATATCAGATCTCTCTGAACTGAAACCTAGCCTGATCACCTTCCTTCAAAGAACTGATTTTACCATCCACTTACCTAGCACTCGTCCGCCTCAGGCCAGGCACTGAGCCCACAAGCCAGGAGCCTTCGCAACAGGCTTTAACAGACAACGTGCTGGAGATGGAAAGAGAATGATTTGAAGTTGTTCAAAAAAGAGGAAATGACATTCAGCTCCACACACATAACAACATGTACAGTCTGTTGACAGCAACATTCATGAGTCCAGGTTATCAGCACACCAATAACCATATTACATATGCTGGCTGGAACCAGGACCGTCCCCTCCCACTAGGCCTTGGACCTGCTCCAGTGATGGGTCTCAGGATGTATTGGTGCCATCCAGTATCCGCTGGGCCCTCACTGTTGTTCTATAGCTTTCCATCCTCTAGATCATGCCCTGAGTAAGAGCCTTCCCAGTTCTCTCAGGGACAGCAACGTTTTTCTTTCCCCTCCATCCCATCTCACCGCCTTTCCCACCTTCAGCCCACAACCACCTTGTTCCCAAGAAGACCCTCCATCATGGCGCCCTCTGGGTCCCCTTTTCTCCACCTCAGCATGCCTTAGTCTTGATTCTGCTTCCCTTCTCTCCAGAGCAGAGCTACTCTACATCCCTTTCATTCTTCACTTGAAGTCACAGTCTGACTGGGAGTAAGATTTAGGAAAATAAAATTTCATCACAAAGAACATACTGCCCCTAGGTTTGTCATGGACAGACTTTACCTGTTGCATCTCTGGATTTTTCACTGGGGAGCATTTCCCCAATGACTCACCTTTTCTGTAATAATATTTACTCTAAATTCTAGTAGGGGGTTTCCCTGGTGGTCTAGTGGTTAAGAATCCATCTGCCAGTGCAGGGGACATGGGTTCAATCCCTGGTCTGAGAAGATCCCACGTGCCGTGGAGCAGCCAAATCCATGCAACACAGCTACTGAGCCTGCGCTCCAAATCCCGAGAACCGCAACAAGAGAAGCCACCACGATGAGAATCCCTTGAAGCACGATGAAGTGTAGCCTTTGCTCACTGTAGCTAGAGAAAGCCTGCATGCAGCAAGGAGATGGGTCTTCCTTGTGGAGCCAAAAATAAGTATCGAGAGAGATGACATACGTATACCTATGGCTGATTCATGTTGCTATATGGCGGAAACTGACACAATATTGTAAAGGAACGATCCTCCAATTAAAAATAAAGTTTTTTTTTTAAGAAAAATCTTTTTTTACAAATAAATTCTCTGAGGGAGCTTCTTCCCAGCATAATTTCTACTGCTACTTTCTTAAAAAAAAAAAAACCTTACTAGCTCATTTCTCTTCCTCCATTAATGTGCAATATTGAACAGAGTCATGGAATCTCGCTTCTGGAAGAAAACTTAGAGATCTATCCAATCCCTTTACTTTAAAGGTAAGCAAACAAGCCCAGGGAGGTGAGGGATTTGCTTAAGGTCACAGAGCTACTCAGGGACACAGTTGGGTACAGAGGCCAGGGCTCCTGACACAAGGTTTTCCCTTCAGCCCCACAACTTCCCAATTTGTTTCTCACAGTTTGTTTCTATATCCCTTTGTGTAGGCACCATATGGAGCAAAATCCCTCTATCCCCTCTGTGGAGTCCTGGGGACCCGAGACAAAGGTCTTCCCACATTGGATGGAAGGCAGCATTTCCTTGGACTTTCCCCCATGCTTGAATTTTCCATTTCCACAGATTTCCCTCCCAGAGGGACACCCACACCCACTATCTCTCTCAGGTAACATTATCAGCAAGGTATGTGACTCCCCCAGGGTCCCACAGGAAGTGACAACATGAAAACTGGAATCCAAGAATCCTGAGTCAGGGTTAGTTTTACTGACCCTAAGAGGTTCTGGGCAGCCTGGGCAGGAGAGATGAGAAAATGAGAGAGAAAGAGAGCAATGGAACATCACAGAAGAGGCTGCAAGGCCATGGAGGAGAGAAGTCAGATGTTGGAAATGAGAGGGCCAACAACCTCTCACTTAGCTGAATACTACCTGGTCCTTTTTAGTTGCATGTAGACAAAACTGGAAAAAAAAAATTGGCTGTTTATTACAAACATGCAGCTTATTTCCCAAAAACCTTAGCTTAAAATTACTTTTTGGGAACACACATCTGTTTATCAAACAAAGGATGAAGCCAACCACAAGCTCTGTTTTGCCAACAGAAGCGTTTTGCACAAATGGTCAGACTGGAAACTGAAGGGAGCCAGGGACTGCCAATCAGAGAGGCTGGGAGTCAACAGGCTCTCCCTCCATTGCTGATTAACCTCACCTTAGTATGCCCTTCTGGGCTCCAGGCTAGTAACTTACTAACTTTCTTCCAGCTGGAGCTACCCCACCTTGGAAATGGCTGCCTTCAAAGTTAGTAATGAACCTGTCACTTGACACATTTTAGCAAAGTCCAAGTAATAACCTTGAGAGGTCAAACACTGCAATACCAAACTGTAACCTACTACTTTTTTGTAGGAGAGAATTCTTATGGGTGAAGGATTGGGCCAGGCAGCCTGTAGGTGCCTTTCCAACACTGAGATTCTATGTTGTTACTGGTGTTCTTTTCTGAGTCTTATTTCCAGTCTTCTTCTTGGGTGTGTCCGCACTTCTGTTATGTATCTTGGGCACCTCAAGCACAAAGACTGTCCAATAAGCAGTTCTCTGTAGCATATGCAACTTGAAACTTCAATAAGGTTATTTTTTAAATGGGAAAGATTTCCTGACCTTGAAATTTTCCCCAGGCAATCAGACAGATGTTGCAAACTATGGCCTATCTACTCCATTCTGACTGCATTGCTTTCCTGTGAACTATTTTTTTTTTAATGTAATAACTTGATTTTATTTCCTGATTTAAGAATAATACACATTCCTTATAGAGGATTTAAAAGACATAAAAAAATGTGAATAAGAAAATGTAAATTTTCTTTTAATTTTATATAGGACTACTGCTAACACCTTGGGCTTTCCTGGCGGCTCAGCTGGTAGAGAATCCGCCTGCAAAGCAGGAGACCTGGGTTCAATCCCTGGGTTGGGAAGATCCCCTGGAGAAGGGAACGGCTATCCACTCCTGCATTCTGGCCTGGAGAATTTCATAAACTGTATAGTCCATGGGGTCAAAAAGAGTCAGACATGATCGAGCAACTTTCACTTCACTGCTAACATCTTGGTAGGGTACTTTTCAAACTTTTTTCTTTGTATATGTAAGTCTTACAAAACTGGAGTGTTACTGGAATATACAGTTTTATATCCTGCTTCTTCTGCTTTGTTATATAGCAAGTGTTTTCCCAAATAATAAATGTTATTCAAAGATATCATCTTAATTTAAAAGTGTTTAACATTTTATTCCATTATAAGCCACTTCTAAGCTTTTATCTTCATAAATATTGTAATGTTGAGATGGAGAATCTTAGACATATATTTTCTGCACATGTGTGTACACTCACCTCTATTTCCTTTAGGAAAAAAATTTATAAAGACCTGCCCCACTGAAGGAAAGGTGACCAAAATAAGCTGAACTAAAGACTGCAAGGAGATCCAACCAGTCCATTCTAAAGGAGATCAGCCCTGGGATTTCTTTGGAAGGAATGATGCTAAAGCTGAAACTCCAATACTTTGGCCACCTCATGCAAAGAGTTGACTCATTGGAAAAGACTCTGATGCTGGGAGAGATTGAGGGCAGGAGGAGAAGGGGACGACAGAGGATGAGATGGCTGGATGGCATCACCGACTCGATGGACTTGAGTCTGAGTGAACTCCAGGAGTTGGTGATGGACAGGGAGGCCTGGCGTGCGGCAATTCATGGGGTCGCAAAGAGTTGGACACGACTGAGCGACTGAACTGAACTGAAACGATGTCTACAAGTCAGGTATAAATCATCTCAATTCCTAAGCAAGGACTGATGTAAGGGCATATTGTTGTAACCACAAGCACCTGATTAAAGCAACCAGGAAAATAAAAAAAATCATGTGTCATCCTAGGTCATCCCAGGTCTCATGTTATTTCTACAAACAATCATATGCAATTACAATTTTTCATACAATAAAAAATACACAAGGAAACACAACAACACGAATGAAAACCAGCAAAAATAATAGACAGTAGAAACAGACCAATGAGAGTGGGCAGATACTGAAGTTGTCTGAGACAGATTTTTTTTTAATTACCCTCACTCTAAGACAAATATCATATGATACGGCTTATGTGTGAGATCTAAAAAAAGTGACACAGATGAACTTAGTTCAGTTCAGTCGCTCAGTTGCTTCTGACTCTTTGCAACCCCATGAATCGCAGCATGCCAGGCCTCCCTGTCCATCACCAACTCCCAGAGTTCACTCAAACTCACGTCCATCAAGTCAGTGACGCCATCCAGCCATCTCATCCTCAGTCGTCCCCTTCTCCTCCTGCCCCCAATCCCTCCCAGCATCAGAGTCTTTTCCAATGAGTCAGCTCTTTGCATGAGGTGCCCAAAGTACTGGAGTTTCAGCTTTAGCATCATTCCTTCCAAAGAACACCCAGGGCTGATCTTCTTTAGAATGGACTGGTTGGATCTCCTTGCAGTCCAAGGGATGCTCAAGAGTCTTCTCCAATACCACAGTTCAAAAGCATCAATTCTTCAGCGCTCAGCTTTCTTCACAGTCCAACTCTCACATCCATACACGACCACTGGGAAAACCATAGCCTTGACTAGACAGACCTTAGTTGGCAAAGTAATATCTCTGCTTTTGAATATGCTATCTAGGTTGGTCATAACTTTCCTTCCAAGGAGTGTCTTTTAATTTCATGGCTGCAGTCACCATCTGCAGTGACTTTGGACAAATTTACAAAACAGAAACAGATTCACCAACTTAGAGAAAGAACATACCATTACAGGGTAGGGAAGGGATAGATGAGCAGTTTGAGACTGACATGGACACACCACTATATTTAGAAGATGTGAGCTATTCATAATTAGCACTCTTTTTTTTTTCCATTAGCATTCTTAATCTAACTTAAGGCAGAATCCTGAAACCCCCACAACTACACAAAACAGACTTTTCAAGTAGCATCAAACATTCATAAAAGTTGGCCATATGATGGTGGTTGGTTTACTCGCTAAGTCATGTCCAACTCTTGCAACCCCGTGGACTGTAGCCTGCCAGGCTCCTCTGTCCATGGGATTCTCCAGGCAAGAATACTGGAGTGCATTGCCATTTCCTTCTCCACGGCCATATGAAGGTTCTTAACAAATTTTAAAAAGTCATCCAAGTATGTTCGCAGATTACACTGAATTAAGCTAGAAATCAAAAACAAAATGATAACTGGAAAACTTCCATATGGTTGAAAATTCAGAAATATACTCTGAGAAGATGGGAAATGATGAAATCCAGGGCTGAGGAGGAAAATGGGCTTTGCCAAGCACAAGTCACATTCTTTTTTGTTAAACCCACCTCTGTCCTGGCCACGGTATCACCAACCTCTAGTGCAACTGTGGAGTATGAGCAAGCTGAAGGGATCACCCCAGGAACTGCTTGGAAATGTTCCAAATAGCAGACTCCAGGCCTTGGTCACATTGTTCCTTTTATCAGCTCTATGGTATGATCTCAAATTGGACTCAGTGTAGTCCTCCGTTTTTCTTATTAGGGTACTCCTCATTCTCGCCAAACCTTACACCTGTAACTGAATGACATTGAGTGAACTTAAGCTCCTCCACCTAAACAGCATATTAAAAGCAGACATTACTTTGCCGACAAAGGTCCATCTAGTCAAGGCTATGGTTTTTCCAGTAGTCATGTATGGATGTGAGAATTGGACCATAAGGAAAGCTGAGCGCTGGAGAACTGATGCTTTTGAACTGTGGTGTAGGAGAAGACACTTAAGAGTCCCTTGGGCTGCCAGGAGATCCAACCAGTCCATCCTAAAGGAAATCAGTCTTGAATATTCACTGGAAGGACTGATGCTGAAGCTGAAGTTCCAATACCATGGCCATCTGATGCGAAGAACTGACTAACTGGAAAAGACTATGATGCTGAGAAAGACTGAAGACAGGAGAAGGGGACAACAGAGGATGAGATGGTTGGATGGCATCACTGACTCCATGGATATGAGTTTCAGCAGGCTCCAGAGTTGGTCATGGACAGGGAAGCCTGGCGTGCTGCAGTCCATGGGGTCACAAAGAGTCAGACACAACTGAGTGACTGAACTGAACTGAACTGAAGCTCCTCCACAAACCAAGTGTTGCTCAGGGAAAGGTCTAGGTGTTCTAGTCCCATAAGCAACTAGCAACCGACATTGTTTTATGAAAAGGGATACTGACAAAGCCACACATAGGAAGAGCCAAAGACCTCATCTCTGCTGAGAAGTTCAGTTCAGTTCAGTTCAGTTGCTCAGTCATGTCCAACTCTTTGCGACCCCATGAATTGCAGCACACCAGGCCTCCCTGTCCACCACCAACTCCCAGAGTTCACTCAGATTCACGTCCATCGAGTCAGTGATGCCATCCAGCCATCTCATCCTCTGTCGTCCCCTTCTCCTCCTGCCCCCAATCCCCCCCAGCATCAGAGTCTTTTCCAATGAGTCAACTCTTCACATGAGGTGGCCAAAGTACTGGAGTTTCAGCTTTAGCATCATTCCTTCCGAAGAAATCCCAGGGCTGATGTCCTTCAGAATGGACTGGTTGGATCTCTTTGCAGTTCAAGGGACTCTCACAAGTCTTCTCCAACACCACAGTTCAAAAGCATCAATTCTTCAGTGCTCAGCTTTCTTCACAGTCCAACTCTCACATCCATACTTTAGGAGACAGCAGACACAAGTGTTGGTAGGACCATGATTCTCAGAGTGGATGAAGCAGAAATGAAAGCCCCAAGTTCAAAGTCAGTGGTCTCTTCCCAGAGATGGAGGGGCAGTTAGAGGGGCCAATCAGGATCACAAGGGGGCCTAGGGAGGGATGGATTTGGAGTTTGGGATTAGCAAAGGCAAACTTTTATATATAAAATATATAAACAAAGCCCTACCATACAGCACAGGGAACTATATTCAATATCCTGTGATAAACCATAGTAAGAAAGAATAAGAAAAAGAATGTATATATGTACAACTGAATCATTTTGCTGTATAGCAGAAATGAACTATACTTCAATAAAATAAATTTTATATATATATATATATGTATATAATCACAAAGGAAGTTCTCTCAACATAAAATATCCTTCCCAAACACAGAGACCATTCCAGGCCAGAGAATCCTGGTTTTAATCATTTAGTACAGGAAACATTTTTCCCCTTCTCCTCTTTTTCAAATGAAATTGTATCAAGGAAAACAGATAAAATTGGAGGCAGCAAGGGTCCTGGAACCCAATCCTCTAGGTCACCCCAACCCCAACTTGGAGCTTGGTCACAAGTACGTTAGCCTGGACTTTAAAGCGTGTGTAACCAAACACCCATCTCAACCACGGGAGAAAAAAAAAAAAAAAGTCTTGAGAAAGTTCCTGCAGAATGTCTAGCTTTGAGCAATGCAACTTCCTGGTATAGTTTCCAAAGCAAACCTGATGTAAAATGAAAGATGAGGCAAGGTAACCTACTGCACGGATTTACTATTTATAGACATGTTAAAATGAAAGACAGCCAATAATGGTGACCCTTATAAAACAGTGACCACACAGCCCTTCTTTGGGGAAATAATGAGCTATCAGAGACCAGTCAAGTCCATCCTATTTTAGGATAATAAAATCCTTTCATCTATTGATAAGAGAATGTTTGATTTTAAAATTGACTTGCAAACACCTGTTCTAAGACAGGCCCAAATAAACTAAAAACGTGTTTAAAAAAGGGGGGGTCATTGCCATCCTCTTTATTTAATTACTTTCTGTTGTATGACTTGATATGATGCTGTCTAAGTTAATGCATCTAATATGATGCCTCTAAGTTGATGGATGTGTGCTTTTCAAACTCTCATCACAACAGTCCCATCCAGGGCTGATGCAAATCTATGTCCCAGGCTCTGACCATTTTGGATGGGCATGTTCTGCTCATATCAAACATATTAGAATGCACACAACATCCTACTTTAAACTATTTCCATTTAAATGTTTGAAATAAATTATATAACTTTGCTTTTGAAATAATTTGTTTTCTTTTTTTTTGGACTTGCCACAGCACTCGGGATCTTAGCTGCCCCCTGCAGTGGAAGCCCCGAGTCCTAACCACTGATCACCAGGAATTCCTGAAATAAATGTTTTTGCTGGAAAAGATTTGGTTGTTGCTGCTGTTGTTCATATTTTGGATCAGAGAACATTTTTTCAGGTCTTAAACATTTTCAGGACCCTTGAGAATCCCGTAGACCCCACATATTGCTGTCGTCTTCAGTGCCTGTTAAATAAACCAGCTCTAATCTGTGAAACTCACAGCAGGGTGTACTGGAGAGAAGTGTCGAGAACAGAGATCAAAAGATGAGAGGAAAAAAAAATCTAAGAAAGTGCTCAATCTCTTAAGTGATGCCATCTCTGTGGGGACCCAAGGGGAAAACGGTATCAAGAGCATCTCTCTGGTTCCTTTGCCTTTTCTAAACCCAGTTTGTACATCTGGAAGTTCTCGGTTCACATACTGCTATGTGAAGCCTAACTTGAAGGATTTGGAGCATAATCTTGCTAGCATGTGAAATTATTGCAATTGTGTGGTAGTTTGAACATTCTTTGGCATTGCCCTTCTTTGGGACTGGAAATGAAAACTGACCTTTTCCAGTTCTGAAGCCACTGCTGAGTTTTCCAAATTTGCTGGCATGTTGAGCGCAGCACTTTCACACCATCATCTTTTATAATTTGAAATAGCTCAGCTGGAATTCCATCACCTCCACTAACTTTGTTGGTAGTAACGCTACCTAAGGCCCACTTGACTTCACATTCCAGGATGTCTGGCTCTAGGTGTGTGACCACACCATCGAGGTTATCTGGGTCTTGAAGACGTTTTTTGTACAGTTCTGTGTATTCTTGCCACCTCTTCTTAATCTCTTCTGCCTCTGTTAGCTCCTTGCTGTTTCTGTTCTTTATCATGCCCATCTTTGCATGAAATATTCCCTTGATAGCTCCAATTTTCTTGAAGAGATCTCTAGTCTTTCCCATTCAAGAGTTTTCCTCTAATTTGTTGTACTGATCACTTAAGAAGGCTTTCTTATCTCTCCTTGTTATTCTCTGGAACTCTGCATTCAGTTGGATATATCTTTCCCTTTTTCTTTTGCCTTTAGCTTCTCTTCTTTTCTCAGCTATTTGTGAGGCCTCCTCAGATAACCATTTTGCCCTTTTTCATTTCTTTTTCTTGGGAATGGTCTTGATCACTGCCTCCTGTACAATGTCATGAACCTCCATCCATAGTTCTTCAGGCACTCTTTCTATCAGATCTAATCCATTGAATCTGTTTGTCACTTCCACTGTATAATCATAAGGGATTTTATTTCGGTCATACCTGAATGATCTAGTGGTTTTTCTCTACTTTCTTCAATTTAAGTCTGAATTTTGCAATGAGGATTTCATGATCTGAGCCACAGTTGGCTCCAAGTCTTGTTTTTGCTGACTATATAGAGCTTCTTCATCTTCGGCTGCAAAGAATATAATCAATCTGATTTTGGTACTGACCATTTGTTGACGTCTGTGTGTAGAGACATCTCTTGTGTTGTTGGAAGAGCATTCTCTTGAAAAAACTCTGTTAGCCTTTGCTCTGTTTCATTTTGTATTTCAAGGCCGAACTTAGCTGTTACTCCAGGTATCTTTTGAGTACTTTGCATTCCAGCCCCCTATGATGAAAAGGACCCCTTTTTTCTGGTGTTAGTTCTAGAAGGTCTTGTAGGTCTTCATAGAACTGGTCAACTTCAGCTGCTTCAGCATTAGTGGTTGGGGCATAGACTTGGATTATTGTGATATTGAATGGTTTGCCCCGGAAATGAACTGAGATCATTCTGTTGGTTTGAGATTGTACCCAAGTACTGAATTTCAGACTCTTTTGTTGACAATGCTGGCTACTCCACTTTTTCTAAGGGATTCTTGCCCACAGTAGTAGATAGAATGGTCATCTGAGTTAAATTCACCCATTCCTGTCCATTTTAGTTCACTGATTACTAAAATGTTGATGTTCACCCTTGCCATCTCCTGCTTGACCACGTCCAACTTACCTTGATTCATGGACCTACTATTCCAGGTTCCGATGCAATACTGTTCTTTACAGCATCAGACTTTACTTTCACCACCAGACACATCCACAGCTGAGCATCATTTCTGCTTTGGCCCAGCCACTTCGTTCTTTTTGGCACTATTTGTAATTGCCCTCTGCTCTTCCCTGGGGGGCTCATCTTGTAGTGCCATCATTTTGCCATTTCATACTGTTCATGGGGTTCTCGTGGCAAGAATACTGGAGTGACTTGCCATTCCCTCCTCCAGTGAACCACATTTTGTCAGAACTCTGCACTGTGACCGGTCCCTCTTGGGTGGCCCTGTAGGGCATGGCTCATAGCTTCATTGAGTTATACAAGTCCCTTCACCATGACAAGCCTGTTATTCATAAAGGGGATATACAAACACATGTATATGTGTGTGTGTCTGTGTCTTTTGCTGTCTGTCTGGGATTTCTGCAACAGCTTCTTGGATAATCTCTCTGAACCCAGACCCGCCCTTTATCCTGTATTTTTTCTGAAATACAAAGGTGGCCCTGTCTACAAATTCCTTATAGGTGCCCCGAATATATGATAGACTATTTCCTCAGTCTGGCATGTAGACCTGCTTACAATCTGTTCTCAGTCTAACCAGATACACAGTGACCCAGGCCATACCCCGAGGACAATAATTACTCCCCAAACAAGAGGCACACAGTCATGCCTCAGAGGCCAAGCACACACTGGTCCCTTCTCCTGTGCCTGGCAAACTACACATCTCTTAAGTTTCAGGTCAAAGTGCCACTTCCCTTGTAAAATGTTTTCTGAATCCTCAAGGCCCCAACCCTCCTCACTACACTTATTTCATTGCGTTGTCACTGTCCATCCATCTTCCTCATTGGACCCTGAGCTTCTTGAGGACGGGGGCCATGTGGCCTTACCCACATCAGACCCCCGCCCGCTAATCCCCACTCCCAAGGGCCTGGATACAGCAGCTGCGTGGTAATTGCTGAATAGTCAGATGAGTGGTAGGTCTAAACTGGACTTTGGTACACTGCCTGAAGATGAACATTCCTAAGGCACTTCTGCTCCCTGCTCCCAAACCCAAGAGTAGAGGGCCACCATTAATTTGTACCTTTCGGTAGATTAGAAAAAAAGTGTCTCTTCCAGGCTCATGTATAACAATGTGCTGTGCTTAGTCACTCAGTTGTATCCAACTCTTTGGGACCTCATGGAGCCCCCCAGGCTCCTCTGTCTGTGGGGATTCTCCAGGCAAGAACGCTGGAGTGGGTTGCCGTGCCTTCTCCAGGGGATCTTCTCACCAGGAATCGAACTCAGGTCTCTGCACTGCAGGCAGATTCTTTACCATCTGAGCCACCAGGGAAGCCCAAGAACACTGGAGTGGGTAGCCTATCCCTTCTCCAGGGGATCTTCCTGACCCAGGAATCTAACCAGAGTCTCCTGCATTGCAGGTGGATTCTTTACCAGCTGAGCTACCAGGGAAGCCCAATATATAACAATTAGACATCCTTATTCTGGGCTTGCCCATGGCTTACAAGTCCTCCTGGTAGGGAGCCATTGATTAAAACCAGCCGCCCTGGCCAGGCACAATGATAACGATTTGCATGGTTATCTCACAACAGGAGGTCTCATAAGGAACATGAGGCAGGTGCTGAAACCAACTGGGAGAATTCGGGAGTGAGGGGAGGCAAAAAGAGGAGGGAGGAGAGGATGTGCCCTGCCAACCTCCCAGAAGCCCTAGCACTGGAATCCATCTTGGTTGAGAGTTGCTTGAGCCCCCCAGGAAGGACCCAGAGTCAACTACAGGCCAAGCACAATGACTGGCCAGAGTCAGCCCTGAAACTAACCCCATCACCATAAAACCCGAGACTGTGAACCACGTGGCAGAGCCATTCTCCTGGGTTTCCCTTACCTTGCTGCTCTCTGCCTGGGAACCCCTCTCCAATAAAGTGTCTTGCTTTGTCAGGACTTGCGTCTCCTCAAACAATTCATTTCTGAGTGTTAGACAAGAGCCCACTCTAGAGCCCTGGGAGGGGTCCTCTTTCCTGTAACGCTGCCACAGAGCTTGGAACAAGCTGCATTTCATCCCTCACTCTCTCAACCAGACCCAAGCTTGCATAGAAACATAATGCCCATATCAAGACCATGGCGGCCAGCCAGCACACACAGACAGTTCTCCCATGTAGGTGTCATTCCTTTCTCTCGAGGTCCATCTACTCTCACCTGCACATGCGAACTTCAATACCCAGCCCAAAGGTCAGCTCCTCTGTGACTCTCTCCCTGCTCCTCTCAGGCAGACTTCCTGCTCCCTCTTATATCCCCATCACCCAGGACGATACCCACAATGAGACCTGTCACATTGCCTCCCAGTTCTTTCCTTCCTGCCTGCCCTCATGGCTGCACTGTGAGTAGGCATCAAGAGGACGGATTGAATCTTAATCATCTTTGGGTCTCGAATGCCTTGGATCATGCCTTTCAAATTTATGGTGGGCCTTCAATGAATGCCTTGGACTGAAGGTGGTGCCTCAATCAAACAACTGCATGTGTGTGCCTTCTAAGTCGCTTCAGTCATGTCCAGCTCTTTGCGACCCTACGGACCATAGCCAACTAGGCTCCTCTAACCCACCAGGCTTCTCTATCCTTGGGATTCTCCAGGCAAGAATACTGGAGTGGGTTGTCATGCCCTCCTCCAGGGGATCTTCCTGACCCAGGGACAGAACCCAGATCTCTTTTTGTTTTTTAATTAATTAGTTTATTTTAATTGGAGGCTAACTACTTTACAATATTGTAGTGGTTTTGCCATACATTTACATGAATCAGCCATGGGTGTACATGTGTTCCCCATCCTGAACCCCTCTCCCACCTCCCTCCCCATCCCATCCCTCAGGGTCATCCCAGTGCACTAGCCCTGAGCGCCCTGTCTCATGCATTGAACCTGGACTGGCGATCTAGTTCACATATGGTAATATACATGTTTCAATGCTATTCTCTCAAATCATCCCACCTTCACCTTCTCCCAGAGTCCGAAAGTCTGTTCTTTACATCTGTGTCTCTTTCGCTGTCTTGCATATAGGGTCATCATTACCATCTTTCTAAATTCCATATATATGCGTTAATATACTGTACTGGTGTTTTTTTTTTTTTTCTGACTTACCTCACTCTGTATAATAGGCTCCAGTTTCATCTACTTCATTAGAACTGATTCAAATGTATTCTTTTTAATGGATGAGTAATACTCCATTGTGTATATGTACCACAGCTTTCTTATCCATTCATCATCCAATGGACATCTAGGTCTCTTCCGTGACCTAGCTATTGTAAACAGTGCTGTGATGAACATTGGGTTACACATGTCTCTTTCAGTTCTGAGAACCCAGATCTCTTTTGTCTCTCTTGCACTGGCAGACAGGTTCTTTACCACTAGCACCACCTGGGAAGCCCCCTCAATCAAATGACTACTCAGTTCAAAATCTTCACAAAACTTGCCTTTGGTCTCCTGACAATTCAGCCCCCGAGCCTGACACATGGGACATTCAGCCTCTTGGCCACAGTGGACTTCTGAGCATCTCTTACCCCTGGGGCTTTGCTTGCCCATCCCTTTTGCTTATGATGTCCCCTTCTCCTCTTTGCCTGTCAAAACCCTAGTTGTCCATCAAGACCCAACCCAAATGTTATCTTCCTTATGCGGCAGCAGGTGATGCCCACGGCTGCTGAGAAGCAAAGTGCTTTGTCTTTCTCAGGTCCTTTCTAAACTACTGCTCTGTACTTTAATGATGCATATTTGTAAAAAGGCACTTTGAGGACATGCATTTCTAGACTTTAGCAAGAGAGTGTGTGTGTGTGTGTGTTATAGTTGCTCAGTCGTGTCCGACCCTTTATGACCCCATGGATTCTCCAGGCATGCATACTGGAGTGGGTTGCCATTCCCTTCTCCGGGGGATCTTCCCGACCCAGGGATCAAACCCTAGTCTCCTGCATTGCAGGCAGATTTTTTACCATCTGAGCCACCAGGGAAGCCCCTAGCAAGAGGGTAGGGGCTCAGAAAGTATTGGACAGGATGGACTAGGGAATATAGGACGTAAGGTTGCAAGTGAAAGAGACAGCAAACTCATCCTCAAGGAACCAGCAGGGCCCAGATTGCCTCCCCTGTCCTCTTTTTTCTCAGCAGGGACAAAATGAAAGCTAAGTAAGAACCACAAAATTTACCCTCTCTTCCTCCCCCAGCCAACACAGCTCAGCTTCCCTCTTGGAGAGGTGAAAGCCAGGTGTGACAGGCCAAGCTCCCTTTGCTCCACCCCCTCTCTCTCCCCCAAACACAGAGCAGAAATTCACCTCTGCCAGCGTTGTTTCCAAGCTCCCGCAGGACGAGACACACACGGGGTGCATGGCAGGCAGCCCTCAGCTCGCCTCTGCAGGGGCAGTGCACACAGAAGCCTCTCTCCTCAGCATGAAGCGCCTCCACCTGGCACCCTGGGCCTCCTTGGTCCTTGGCCTGGCCTTCCTCTCCTTGCACCCGGTTTACTTGGCAGGTAGAACCGTGAGCTTTATTCTCGCCACACTGGGAAGAGTGAGGGAGGGTGGGGGAGAGAAGGAGGCAGGAGGAGGATTCCTTGGCTCGGGTTGGTCCTGCTCAAAGGAAAGAGGAAGCAGGGCTTTCTCATCTGAAGGATTAGGCTGGAGAGGGTAGGGTGGGATGCGGGTTTACCTAAGACCAGAGTAAGCCAAGATGGGAGCTAGCACGAGTCCCTCCCATCAGAGACAGAAGGTGCACCTAAAACGGCATCTTTGGGCTGCTGTTTCTCAGTGGCACCTGCTCAGGGTAATTGTGTTGCAATTCTGTATTTTGTGGCTATCATCCTCCCTTTGCATGCCCTCCTCTCACCTAAGGACATCCATCCGTCCCTTAACCCCGGGCATCCTTTGCAACTTTCACCAAACCTCAACACACAAGGCTGCCGTATGCTGTTAAAACTTCCCCCATCTCACCCGGCTCAGGAGATGTTAGATTATCACCCCACTTTGTCAGGGAGGCCGAGGGGGGTGTTAGGAAGCGCCCTCCCAGGCTGGGCTCTGCACATCAGGGACCTCGCTCCCATTCTCATGCTCCTGGCTTTTGCCTTTGGCTTTGACCTGGTTCCTCAGAACAGCCTGCCCTGCTCCCTGGCAGATTCTCCCTCTCTCAAAGCCAACCCTCACGGTCCCCCATGCCAAGCAGCGTCCATCTCTCTCCTCACAGTCTCTCCTCGGGAGGTTCAGAGGGTGGGCTCTCAAGCCTCTGAGCCTCAACTCTACTTTAGCTTCCACAACTGACTAGTTGTGTGATCTCAAGCAAACTCTTTACCCTCCCTGTGCTTTAGTTCGCTCATATCTAATGTGGAGAGAATCACAGTGCTTATGTAGAGAGCTGTTGTAAAGATGAAGTAGGGGAACTGCACATAAAGACCTTTGAATAAAATAGCATGTGGTAAACACTCCAACGGGGCTTCCCTGGTGGATCAGACAGTAAAGAATCCGCCTGCAATGCAGGAGACCCAGGTTCAGTGCCTGGTTGGGGAAGATCCCCTGGAGGAGGGAATGGCAACCCACTCCAGTATTCTTGCCTGGAGAATTCCAGACAGAGAAGCCTGGTGGGCTACAGTCCACGGGGTCAAAAAGAGTCAGACCTGACTGAATGACTAACACTTTCACTTCATTTCAAACACTCAACAAAGGTTAGCATGTTCTTTTTACTTTTTCCAATATCACCCCTCTCCAAGTAAGAGTGTTTTCTGTTTACCCTGGAGGTGCCTTGCTTATGTGAAGGCCTCAAACACTTGGCCCATTTCACTGCACTGAACAGCTGGATCCTTCCAGTAGCCTTTACTTTGGAAGTGACTCCAAACGGACAAGTCCCTGGCTGGCTTTGCTTATGAGGGAGGTGGGTGATATTTCAGTTCTTCAGAATTTATACTAGGTTATTTGATTTGAACCATATAAAATGTCTGATATTGAATAATTCTGGACCTATAGAAATGGCGATTTTATACGGGTTAACCTACTACTAGTGTTTCATTAACTTGATTTTTTTCCACATACCAGTTCCAGACCAGGACCACTTCCCTACTAAGGTAGAGGGGAGATGAAAGTCAGGGTCAAGGAAGTTATTCAGGTAACAAGGGAAATTAAAACATGGAGGAATCAATTTTTCCAAAGCAAATAAAAACCAAGCTCTGAGGCATTTAGCTGTAAATAATTTACAGTAGCAATCAGATTGCATCAAGCTAGTTACTATATTTTAGCAGGACACTGGAGCGGCTGGGGAGGGGGTAGTGTAAAATTAGTCTGAGCAGAAATTTCCTGGCTTTGGCTAATCAAGAAGTCTCCTCCCAAGTTATTCTGCTATGTGACAGCAAGTACCTTTGAAGGACATGCTAACCTAGAGTCAGTGGGGCCTGGAGATTTTCCAAACTTTTTTCTGTCATTGCCAAAGAAGCAGATTGAGCAGCCATACAATTTCCAGAAAGATTCTTTCAAACGCTCTCTCGGTCTTGCTCTACCTAGATCAGCATTGTCTAACAGAACTTTTTTTTAACTTTTTATTTTATATTGGAGTATAGCTGATTAATAATGTTGTAATAGTTTCAGGGGGACAGCAAAGAAACTAGGCCATATGTGTACATGTATCCATCCTGCCCCAAACTCCCCTTCCATCCAGGCTGCCACAGGACACTGAGCAGAGTTCCCTGTGCTACACAGTAGGTCCTTATTGGTCATCCATTTTAAATATAGCAGTGTGTACGTGTAGATCCCAAACTCCCTAACTATCCCTTCCCCCACATCCTTGCCCCCTAGAAACCATGAGTTTGTTCTCTGAGTCTGTGAGTTTGTTTCTAACAGAACTTTTTTGATTGTGGAAAGGTTCCATGTCTGTGCTATCTTTCTAACATGGAAGCCACCAGCCACATGATTGAGCACTTTGCAAGTGGCTAGTATGGAGAAGGCAATGGCACCCCACTCCTGTACTCTTGCCTGGAAAATCCCATGGATGGAGGAGCCTGGTGGGCTACAGTCCATGGGGTCGCTAAGAGTCGGACACAACTGAGCGAATTCACTTTCACTTTCACTTTTCCCTTTCATGCATTGGAGAAGGAAATGGCAACCCACTCCAGTGTTCTTGCCTGGAGAATCCCAGGGACAGGGGAGCGTGGTGGGCTGCCGTCTATGGGGTCGCACAGAGTTGGACACAACTGAAGCGACTTAGCACCAGCAACAGTATGACCAAGTAGCTGAAGTTTTCATTTAATTTCATTTTAATAAACTTAAACAGCCACTCTGGTTTGTGGCCACCATATTGGACACAGTGGACCCAGATTGCCTACCTTCTTATTCTCAGTGATGGGAGGGAACACAGCCCATGGTTTCTCTCCCTTGGGGATCCTTATGTTCATCTCTGTAATCCCTCCCCACTCCCCAGACTCTGATATTTTCTGCTAAAGTGCCTTTTTATCATTGTGTGCCTTGTTTATTAATCAAGGGCTGTATAATTCTAAGTGCTGTATATGCTAGAAACCTCTCAACTTGCTTGTAGTGTGTTTAGTTTTTCACACCCTTTTTCGGAATACTAACATCATAATTATCAGAAATAAAGAATCAAGGTCAGACTTCGATGTTGTTTAGTTCAAGTTTTTGAAGGAAACTGAAGCTAGTTATGAAACAACGTGGCAGATTTTTAAGTGACTGTGTTAGTATATGCTAGGGAAAAAAAAAACCACTTCTTAGATGTACTAATCTGCATAGAAAGCAGCTTAAACAGAGGCCCTTGGTGACAGAAGGGTGATGAGATATAAAGATAAAGCATCTCAATGGGAATAGGAAGTGGTTGGAAAAGGGGAGTGTGTGAGTTTGCTGCCCAACAAAATACCACAGCCTGGGTGGCTGAAACCACAAAAGCCTCTTTTCTCACAGATCTGGAGGCTCCAGATCTGTGTCACCAGCTGTGTTTACTCCCGAGGCCTCTCTCCTCTGCTTGCAGATCACCCCACTCTGCACTGGGTCCTCATATCCTCTTTTCCCTATGAGTTCCCATCCCTGGTCCCTCTTCCTCTTCTCACAAGGACACCAGTCACACTGGACTAACTTAACCATTTCACCTTAATTGCCTCTTGTAAAGCCCTATTTCCATAACAAAGCACTACCGCATTTGGGGGACATAGTTAAGGCTATAACAGAACTTTGCTGCATGAAATCTCAACATACCTCTACTGGAACTTCTATAATACTGTCATAATACTCACTACTGATTCAAGCAAAAACTGCCAACTCCATGCCTGAGAATGGCTTTTCCCACTGCCTGAGATTGTCATTTATCTTTTCTTTCAGAAGCAAGCAGCAGCAGCAACTCAACCTTGACCGTCCACCATCCAGAGAATCTTGAGACCCTGGAGCAGTGCCCCAGTAAGCTTCTCCTGGCAATTGCCCTAGCCCAGGGCTCATCTCGGAACAGGGAGGGACTCTTGAGCCTCCTGCTTTCTGTTCATTGGCATTGAGTGGCTGAGCGCCTGCCTGGCCCTCTCGCACCCCAGTGTGGTTTGTTCACAGCCCCAGAACCATCTGCAGGGCACGTCTACAAAGCTGTCTTGGCCATGGTCCCCATGTAAGCTCACACTCTTTGGTGCAGTTGGCTTTAATGGCCCATCCTCAGGACAGCAGCAGTCACCCCCTGATTTCGAATGCTTATAGAAGTTTGGGAGTGGAAACATCCTAAACATGAGCCATTCCGATTCCTGCCCAATGCAGGAGCTTCATTCTGGTACCTGTTGCATTTTTCTGTTCATCTTTCACTTGAAGACTTGCAGTGGTAAGGAGCCTAGTGCTTCATAAAACAACCACTGTGGTGCGTGTCTAATTAATAGGAAGTTTGCTTTATTCTAAGTTTGGCTCCTTGATTCTGCCCCCATTGAATGACCACATGTGCTTACTTCTGGGCACTAACAAAGGAGAGTAACAGGCAGCAATATGTAGAGGCTACAAACATGGCTTTGGACTCCTACAGACATGGGTTTGCGTTCTAGTTCTGCCATCTCGTGCCCCTGGGCAGGTGATAGCTTCAGTTCCTGCATGCCAAACAGGAGGAATAACTGTGCCTATCCACTTTGTGAACAATAAAGAAGGGAACATGTGTAGAGCTCTTAGCACAGTGCAGGGCGTGCCTTAGTAAATGGTGCTATCCTGTTATTACTGGTCTTAATGTTATGAATACCAGAGAATAGCCTGGGGGGAAGGGAGGCTGGGGTGACACTGTCCTTCTTGCCCTCTCTTCCCCGCCAGACGCTGACTTCTGCCCACAAGCAGCCCGGTGTTGCCACACGGGAGTAGATGAATACGGCTGGATCGCGGCGGCTGTTGGGTGGAGTCTCTTGTTTCTCACCCTCATCCTGCTCTGTGTGGACAAACTGATGAAGCTCACTCCAGATGAGCCCAAGGACTTGCAAGCCTGAGACTTAGAATCCTAGGCCCAAGAATGTCAATCACCAAGTTGTGGGTAAGAGCAGGAGGGGAGAGCGCTGATGTGGTTTCCAATATTTCAAAGTCCGTTCACCCCTTTTTGTTTGTTTGGAGTTTTTTTGTTTTGTTTTTTGGCCATACTGGGTGGCTGGTGGAATCTTAGTTCTCTGACCAGGGATCAAACCCAGACCTTGGCAGTGAAAGCTCAGCATCCTAACCACTGACAACCATGGAAGTCCCAAAGCCTTGTTACCCTCATAACCTTCAGTTACTTTTAAAAAGGAAAGGAGACAGGGATCCAAGGAAGACAAGACCAGTGCTGCCAACACACCCAATTTCAAAATGTACTTGGGTCCTTTATAATCTGACATCTCCCTGATTGACTCCTCTGCTTGTATTTTTGTGTGGAGAGGGGGGAATTGCTTGTATTTTGACCATGGCTTTCTTCTGCGTTCCAGGTATGTGATACACAAGAAACATAAACTTCAGTCTTATAGTCACCCCATTCAAAACAAAACTCAGAACCTTCTCACCAAAAACAAGTGGTTGTGTTTTATCCCTTATTTCAGTCAAGGGCATCACTGCCATTTCAAAATGTGAAAGCCACCTTGGCAGCTTCCTTAGCCCCACGTCCAACACTTCCTGGGCTCTTGTTCTTCCTTTGGCATGTCCTCATGTCGAGCCTGCCCACCACGTCCTCATGTCGAGCCTGCCCATTCTCCTTGCCGGCACCCTAGGTCTGGCCCTCATTACCCCATCCCACCACCACGTCAGGAATACTTCAGTTTGTTCTCACTGCCTTCAGGATCTGCCCCCCACCCCCTAGCTTGTCCCTCCCCTCATCCCAACATCTTCCACTTCTTTGCTGCCCTTCCCTCTGCAGGGGTGGCTGCCTTCCACCTCCACCCCCAGAACGAAGGCCATTCCTCAAAGTCCAGCTCCAATGCTTGCTCTGCCTTCAAGCTTCTAGGCTTGTCTTCTGGGGGCCAGGAGCTGGTGGTCTTCAGGCACTTGTGTGGTGCCCCGAGCACAGCCACTGTGAACAGCAGGCCTCTCCACAATCAGCTTGTACTTCCTCATGCTCCGGGGGTATAAAAAGCTCTTCTTAATGTTTGTGCAATGAATGAATGAATGAATAAACAAACAAATGAGTTTCTGGCCTAAACAAGATCTCTGATCATCACTCTGCATCCAGAACCTCCATTTTTCTGGAGCTGGTTGACCAAACTGACCTCTGGAGGAGCCATTTGGCTCTGGCCAGCTTAGGGACAATCACTTAGGGCCCAGATGTCAGCATCACTGTGAACTCTTTCAGTGGGAGTCAGGAGGAGAGATGGGTGGGGTCATCAGAAGAAAGAAAGTGACTCTCTAATAAAACACATTTGCCCTTCGACAGCAAATATGTGTTTAGATTGGATAAACTCTAAATAATCATAATACAAAAAGGAAAAGTGAGAGGCCTCTGAAATGGGAAGAAATATTTTCAAATGATTCAAAGCCACCCTACTCCTCTTTCAGAAAGTCTGAATAAATTTCCTCGAACTGAAGGGATTGCCCAGCACAGTTTGCTCTCTTCTGAAGATCCAGATCGTATCAGAATCTTAGTTGTTTAATCAGTGAAACAGGATGGGTTTATTATTTCAGAGTGTTGATCATACGGACACAAGTATCTATAAATGCCTGAGCTACATCATGGACGTACACATGGGTGGTGCTTCACTTTTTTAGAAATTCAAGGAGTCTCCACCATACATGATGGTTTAATTCTTTCAAGATGAAAAGATTCAGTGTGAAACCAACTTTGCTTTCATATCTGCAAATATTTTTAAAATAAATCAGTGTGCAATAATGAAAGAGCACTGTCTCAAAAAGAAAAAAGAAAGAAGGGAGATTAAGATTTATTTCTGGCAAACATGAACAGAATTGACTCACGCTGCCTTGCTGAGGATCAACCTTCTAATCGGAGAATGTAAGAACTGGACCAAACATGTGTATGCAAACCAGATTACAAAAGCTCAGGAAGCTATTTGAGGTTCTGCGTGTAAGTGGGTGGGTGGGAGGCTCTTGCAACCAGAGCAGCGGGGCTCTCATCTCTTTCATGCACGTGTGGACCTCAGTGGCCAGACTGCATTTGCTGCTTCAAAGAGGGGAGAGTCAGAGCACCAGTTGGCATCTGAGACGAGTAGACGCTTAGCCTACACTGAAAAGAATGACATGTAGTTACTGCCACTGTCACAGTGAAATGCAGGCATTCTGTGACTTGCTTTTCTTTCACAAAAGGAAGGCAAAAGTGAAGTCGCTCAGTTGTGTCCGACTCTTTGCGACCCCATGGACTGTAGCCTACCAGGCTCCTCTGTCCATGGGATTTTCCAGGCAATAGTACTGGAGTGGATTGCCATTTCCTTCTCCAGGAAGGAAGGCTAGATCAGATCCAAATAATCACTCTTTTCTTTGAGACTGGAAAGAAAGATGGTTTTATCATCTGGTGGTTATGTGACCCAGATGCTAACTCTCAGATCTACCTTCAACATGGAGTGTCTTTATTCTAGAAAAGCAAAGACTTGTCAGGAAATTTAAAAGGAACACCTGAGAGGGAAAACCAGGGATTAATGTCCATCTAAGAATTTCCTGAGATAACCAGCAGGACCTGCCTCACAGTAGATATACTTTTCATTTAAAAAACTTCGTCCTTAGGGATCAGTGTGGTCCTCAGCACCACTACAGACTGTGTAACACAGGGCATATCCAGTTTGGGGCATTTCTATATCACTATCCTATGCAAAAATAGAATCTTTAAACATTAAGGTGTGCACATTTATCTGACTTTTTAAAATCTATTCCTTTTTAGATGCATGATACCCAAAGATAAATAAACCAAATATATGATTTTTCTATTTAAAATGAAACACTATGCCATGCAAGATTAATAAAAAACAAGTCTTAGGGTAACTTGGGCCTCTTTTCCACAAAAATATATGAAAGCATATTTTTAAACTTAAATAACAGTCTAAAAATGTTTTTGATGAAGAATGCTTCTTTCTGTCAGAGTCCTGACTTCCGTGTTGAAGTCACATATGGACATACACTGACATTCCTGGGTCTTCGTCAGTGTAGGGCAGGAGGGCTGTGCAGACAGCCTCTCCCTGGGTCTACAACCAACCTTACCTGAGGCAGTCCATCCTCTGTACTTCTTTCCAGAATGATCTGTCTAATCCATGAATAAGGAATTGAGTCACTCTCATCTGCCTAAAATCCTCCAGTGACTACCCACACCATATTTCTACCTGACCCATAGGATCTTCTCTAGCTTTTTCTCTTCTGTATCCTTCACACACACCCAGTTATGAATTATTTCAGCTCTCTCTCTATCCTCCAAGCCTTCACTCTTGTTCACACAGTCTGAAACATACCCTTCCCAAGAGGCAGATTTGCCATGAACCAACAGAAGCTTTGTCACCCTGCTAATTTAACTCATATGTAGAGTACATTATATGAAATGCCAGGCTGTAATCAAGGTTGCCAGGAGAAATATCAACAACCTCAGATATGCAGATAACACTACTCTAATGGCAGAAAGCAGAGAGGAACTAAAGAGCCTCTTGATGAGAGTGAAAGAGGACAGTGAAAAAGCTGGCTTAAGACTCAACATTCAAAAAATTAAGATCATGGCATCTGGTCCCATCACTTCATGGCAAATAGATGGGGAAAAAGTGGAAACAGTGACACTTTTTTTCTTTTCTTGGGCTCCAAAATCACTGTGGACAGTGACTGCAGCCACTAAATTAAAAGATGCTTGCTCCTCGGAAGAAAAACTATGACAAGCCTAGACAGCCTATTAAAAAGCAGAGATATCATTTCGCTGACAAAGATCCGTCTAGTTAAAGCTATGGTTTTTCCAGTAGTCATGGGTAGATGTGAAAGTTGGACCATTATGGAGGCTGAGCACCAAAGAACTGATGCTTTTGAACTATGGTGCTGGAGAAGACTTTTGAGAGTCCTTTAGACAGCAAGAAGATCAAACCAGTCAATTCTAAAGGAAATCAAACTGCTGAAGCTGAAGCTCCAATATTTTGGCCACCTGATGTGAAGAGCTGACTCATTGGAAAAGACCCTGATTCTGGGAAAGATGGAGGGCAAGAGGAGAAGGGGGCGGCAGAGGATGAGATGGTTGGATGGCATCACCGACTCAATGAGCATGAGTCTGAGCAAACTGCAGGAGATAGTGAAGGACAGGAAAGGCTGGTGTGCTGCAGTTCATGGGGTCACAAAGAGTTGAACACAACTTAGCAATTGAACAACAACAAAAGATTTAATTTCTGGTCCTCTTTCTTGTTTGCCCCTCTCCAAGACCATCTATCTAGTTTTGTATTTCTTATTTTGTATCTTTTTTTAGAAGTTCAGTTCAGTCGCTCAGTTGTGTCTGACTCTTTGCGACCCCATGAATCGCAGCACACCAGGCCTCCCTGTCCATCACCAACTCCCGGAGTTCACTCAGACTCATGTCCATCAAGTCAGTGATGCCATCCAGCCATCTCATCCTCGGTCGTCCCCTTCTCCTCCTGCCCCCAATCCCTCCCAGTATCAGAGTCTTTTCCAATGAGTCAACTCGTTGCATGAGGTGGCCAAAATACTGGAGTTTCAGCTTTAGCATCATTCCTTCCAAAGAAATCCCAGGGTTGATCTCCTTCAGAATGGACTGGTTGGATCTCTTTGCAGTCCAAGGGACTCTCAAGAGTCTTCTCCAACACCACAGTTCAAATGCATCAATTCTTCAGTGCTCAGCCTTCTTCACAGTCCAACTCTCACATCCATACATGACTACTAGAAAAACCATAGCCTTGACTAGACAGACCTTAGTTGGCAAAGTACTGTCTCTGCTTTTGAATATGCTGTCTAGGTTGGTCATAACTTTCCTTTCAAGGAGTAAGCGTCTTTTAATTTCATGGCTGCAATCACCATCTGCTGTGATGAGGGCACCCTAATTATGTACATTTCAGGTCCCATAAACTGGGACCTGCTCTTGCTCTTCCCTCCCTTCTCCCTCTGCTGATTGGATTTATTGGGTTTATCGGGATTGGTCTTCCAAGTCAAGTTATCCTCTCCTCTCTCAACACACACACATATACACACACATATACATGCACACATGTATAACCTCCCTCAGTGGCCTGTGCTCACCTCCAGGGCAGCACTGTGACAAAGACTTTCTCTCCCCTTAAGGGAGAAAAGGGAACCTTCCCACACTGTTGGTGGGAATGTAAATTGGTACAGCCACTATGAAGAACAGTATGGAGATTTCTTTAAAAACTAGGAATAAAACTGCCATATGACACAGCAATCCCACTACTGGGCACATACCCTGAGAAAACCACAATTTTAAAAGACACATATAACCCAGTGTTCACCACAGCACTATTTACAATAGCCAGGACATGGAAGCAACCTAGATGTCCATCAACAGCTGAATGAATAAAGAAGCTGCGGTACACATATACAGTGGAATATTACTCAGCCATAAAAAGGAACAAATTTGAGTCAACTCTAGTGAGGGGAATGAACTTAGAGTCCGTCATACAGAAAGTTGAGTCACAAAGAGAAAAACAAATATCATATATTAATGCATATATATGGAATCTAGAAAAATGGTACTGGTTAATCTATTTGTAGGGCAGCAATAGAGAGACAAAAAGACATGGAGAACAGACTTGAGGAGACACTGGGGATGTCGGACAAATTGAGAGAGTAGCATTGAAACATATACGCTACAATATGTAAAACAGATAGCCAGTGGGGACTCGCTGTATGATGCAGGGAGCTCACTCTGGTGCTCTGTGACAACCTCGAGGGGTGGGATGGAGGTTCAAGAGGGAGGGGACATATGTATACCTATGGCTGATTCATGTTGATGTATAGTGGAAACCAGCACAAGAATGTAAAGGAAATATCCTCCAATTAAAAACAAATAAATTATACATATATAAAAAGAATCCTCCTGCCAGTGCAGGGGACATAGGTTCGATGCCTGCTCCAGTAAGATTCCACATGACCCGGGGCAACTAAGCCTTCGAACTGCAACTACTGAGCTCACGCACACTCCAAAGCCTGGGCTCTGCAACAAGAGAAACCACTGCAATTAAAAGCCCATGCACTGCAATGAAGAGTAGCTTTCCGCAATTAGACAAAACCTGAATGCAGCAACGAAGACTCAGCACAGTCAAAATAAAAATTAAACACACACACACACACTCTCTCCTTGACCAAACTTCTTTGAGCCTTCTTCTCAACTAGGCCTCAACTTGGTCTATACAAACTACAGACTCTCGACATAAATAACTTTATCCAACGCATCCCCCCATATCAAAGACTTGATCAAACACTAACCTAGTTTCTAACAGCTCAAGATTGCATCCCTAGGATGGCCCTGCTGCTGCTGCTGCTAAGTCACTTCAGTTGTGTCCGACTCTATGTGACCCCATAGACGGCAGCCCATGAGGCTCCACCGTCCCTGGGATTCTCCAGTCGAGAACACTGGAGCAGGTTGCCATTTCCTTCTCCAATGCATAGCCCCCTTTAAAGTGCCTGTCTGAGAAAGCTCAAGGCTGCCAGAGAACCTGCTGTTTCTTCCAGCCAGTGCCTGACAAGAGGCCCTGACCATACTTAGAGCATTTATTAAAAAGGGCTTAGTTGTGAATTCTTCCTCTGTCCCTTCTAAATGTCTCTATCTAGATCAATATCTCTATTGAGATGTCTCTATATTGATGCTGTCTATCCATCCATCCATCTGTATCTCCTACACTTCAAAACCTGAAAGCCATTCCTTTAAAATTTAATCATCAGGAAGGATAGGGCCTCTGTCCCCCGCCTCCCTGGTCTCTGTTGGGGGGACAGAACCCTGGCTTCAATGACTGCCAGAGAGCAAGCAGAGCTGACCTGATCAGCATTCACACTCACCAACTCTATAATTTCTCAATTCCCTGACTCTACTGACCCCTCTCACCCACCTCTGCTCCCTCATTTCCCCATAAAACTCCCAGTCACATCTGTACAGTTTTATCCTAGACTCTCTTCTCTGTTGCAGTAGTTCTTATTAAAATCTGTCTTCACCCTCTTAGTGTCTGGCTCTATTTATCTTGGACAACTGAGCACTGTGGATGATAGTATCTACCTGCCTGCCTCTCTCACTGGTCTCTCTGAAGGCAGAAACTGTCTTTCACCTCTGATTCCTTCCACTGGCCCAGAGCCGGGTGCACAGCAAAAACTCCATAAACATCTGATGAGTTAGTGCATCAGAGGAGACCCAGGAGCGTGGCCTGTGCAAACCACCACAGTGAAGCGAGAGAGCTATGAAGACAAAGAAAGAGGCTCTTGGGGAAATTTGAGGTTTCAAGGTCGGGAAAATTTTAAATTACTGTTTTCTTAAGTTTATAACTATACATAATTAAGTCATTTGTGGAAACAAGTACCTGGCAGACCTACCCCAAAAGCTGATTCTGTGATAAGAGATTCAACATACAAATGGACAAGGGCCAGATCATATATAAAAACAGAACTTCAACCCTACAATCTACAGTAACCAGTCCAGGAAGCCAACCCACTAGCCTCAGCAACTAATCCAGGAAATCAAACCACCTCCACAGCAACTGGCTCAGACAGTCAGGGTTTGGTTAATAACGGACAGCTTCAGATAGTTTAAGATCAAGCACAGAAAGCCAAATATCTGCCCCCTGACCAGTCATACAGAATGCCCCACTCCTCCTCAGTCCATCAGCAGTCATCGCAGGCCTACAGCCTCTTGGGGAGCACACCTGACTATCTGAAGCCTCCCTCCTTTCACCATCAAGCCTTCCCACGCCCCTTCCCACGCCCCTGCCCACATCTGAGTCTCTACCAAACATAAATGATGGTGGCTGACTCCCAGAATAAATAGTATTTTCTTGTTCTTAGTTGGGTGGTCTTTGTTTATTTCCACAGTGATGATTTATTGACCTCTTTGTTGAAATATTTGTCTTGTTCTTTGCATCTTGAAGGAGATCTTTTTATCTGGGAGATTCCTATTACCAGGTCAAAATGAAGCAAGCTATTGAGAGAGATTATTATGGGCTGAGTATTCCATGTGTCCCCCAAAACTCATGTTGGAATTGTAACCCCCAGGACTTTGGAATGTGAACTTATTCGGAAATAGGGTCATTGCAATTGTAACGAATTAAGATAAGGCTACCCTGGAACAGACTTCAACTGGGTCTCTAATTTGATGTGTCCTTATGCAAAAAGGAGATTTTCAATACAGACACACGCACACCACACACAGGGAGGATGCATGTAATGAAGGCAGAGGTCAGGGTGATGTATTCACAAGCCAAGAATTTCTAAAGGTCATCAGCAACTGCCAGAGGCAGGGAGAGGGGTGGGAAGAGGCCCTCCACGCCCCTCAGAAGGAACGACCACCTTGCTCTCAGGTGTTCAGCCTCCAGAACAGTGAGGCCGTGCATTCCTCTTGGTCTCAGCCACCCAGTCTGCAGTACTTTCTTAGAGCAACCACAGCAAACTAATACAAAGAGTATGGCTTTTTGAAAAAAGAGCAGCTTCAACTTGAAATCAAGGGGAGTCTGGTGCCCACGGTTTGCAATGAAGCACTGAATGTGAACAGATTAGGCAGGATGGTTTCCTATGGAGCTTCAAGCTGTGGGCACACGGAGTGAGTCACCCGTGGTGACAATTTCGCTGTGAACCTAAAGAAGGAATAAGGAAGGCCCTGGCCGCCTTTCTGCACCTCTTCACAGCCCAGGATGGCTCTCCTCTCCACACCACACACTACCTGTCCAAGAACAGGTCAAGAGGGTGGAGATGCTGCCTCGGAAGATGCGACACCTGGAAGTGAGAGATGCCAGCCCCAGGGTCACACACAAACGGTGCACAGCATGAAAGCACCATTGCAGCCAGACTTACTGTTTGAGAGCTGGGGGAAGCCAGGGGTGGGGAATGCAGGACTTGAGGGCTCTCATGTCAGTCCTGGGGTGGCAGGAGGCCCCCTTCTAGAAAGCCCCTCTAATAAACCCACACTGCACACAAGGCTGTGCACACACTCAGGAGAGCACACACACAGTGTTGCCTTGTTCTGGCCACAACTACGGCCCTTGAGCCCACTTCCCTCACTGGTCCACTCCCTACCTATTGCCTGACACTGCCTTGCGAGGTCCTCCCCCTCCCCACCTGACTCTGAATGGTCCTAGGGAGAGGAACGCAGAATGCTTGGGAACCCAAGGCAGGGTGCCTGGGGCCTGGAGTGCGCATGAGCGTGAGAGCAAGTATGGGGCAGAGGCTGCTGCCCACTGGAAAGCTCTTCCAGTGTAATTCAGATTATTCACATCCACTTACCCAGGTTTCCTTGAGGAATAGGCACCTTTTAAAATCTGCATTTTTCATTGCAATGAAAAATGCAGTTTTCATTCCAATCCCAAAGAAAGGCAATGCAAAAGAATGCTCAAACTACCACACGATTGTACTCATCTCACATGCTAGTAAAGTCATGCTCAAACTTCTCCAAGCCAGGCTTCAGCAATACGTGAACTGTGAACTTCCAGATGTTCAAGCTGGTTTTAGAAAAGGCAGAAGAACCAGAGATCACATTGCCAACATCCGCTGGATCATGGAAAAAGCAAGAGAGTTCCAGAAAAACATCTATTTCTGCTTTATTGACTATGCCAAAGCCTTTGACTGTGTGGATCACAATCAACTGTGGAAAATTCTGAAAGAGATGGGAATACCAGACCACCTTAACTGCCTCAAGAAACCTATATGCAGGTCAGAAAGCAACAGTTAGAACTGGACATGGAACAACAGATTGGTTCCAAATAGGAAAAGGAGTTCATCAAGGCTGTATATTGTCACCCTGCTTATTTAACTTCTATGCAGAGCACATCATGAGAAATGCTGGGCTGGAAGAAGCACAAGCTGGAATCAAGATTGCCGGGAGAAATATCAATAACCTCAGATATGCAGATGACACCACCCTTATGGCAGAAGGTGAAAAGGAACTAAAAAGCCTCTTGATGAAGGTAAAAGAGGAGAGTGAAAAAGTTGGCTTAAAGCTCAACATTCAGAAAACGAAGATCATGGCATCTGGTCCCATCACTTCATGGGAAATAGATGTGGAAACCGTGGAAACTGTCAGACTTTATTTTGGGGGGCTCCAAAATCACTGCAGATGGTGATTGCAGTCATGAAATTAAAAGACGCTTACTCCTTGGAAGGAAAGTTATGACCAACCTAGATGGCATATTCAAAAGCAGAGACATTACTTTGCCAACAAAGGTCCATCTAGTCAAGGCTATGTTTTTTCTAGTAGTCATATATGTATGTGAGAGTTGGACTGTGAAGAAGGCTGAGCACTGAAGAATTGATGCATTTGAACTGTGGTGTTGGAAAAGACTCTTGAGAGTCCCATGGACTGCAAGGAGACCCAACCAGTCCATTCTAAAGGAGATCAGGCCTGGGTGTTCTTTGGAAGGAATGATGCTAAAGCTGAACCTCCAGTACTTTGGCCACCTCACGTGAAGAGTTGACTCATTGGAAAAGACTCTGATGCTGGGAGGGATTGGGGGCAGGAGGAGAAGGGGACGACCGAGGATGAGATGGCTGGATGGCATCATGGACTCGATGGACGCGAGTCTGAGTGAACTCCGGGAGTTGGTGATGGACGGGGAGGCCTGGCGTGGTGCAGTTCATGGGGTTGCAAAGAGTTGGACATGACTGAGCGACTGAACTGAACTGAACTGAACTGAACTGAAAATTTGCAGAGGTGTTCTAAACCTCTATGCTGAAACCTGAGAAAAAAAGAAATGACACATAAGATGTAATACTTGGCTTCAATTACATGCTTGTCTGGCTACAAAACACCCTTGCTTTATAGCACATTTGGAAATGCATTCTTTGAACTGTACTGAAATGGGGATTCCCTGGGAGTCTAGTGGTTAGGACTTTGAACTTCCACTGCAGGGGCCGTGGGTTCAATTCCTGGTTGGAGAACTAAGACTCTGCGTGCCACCCAGCATGGCGAAAGAAACAAAACAAAACAAACTACTGAAAAGGCTAAAGATTAAAAAAAAAAAAAAGAAAAACTTGATTTTTTTTTTTTTTGGCCAGACTGATACAGTGCCAGTGATGAAAACAGCCACCGCACAGATGGCGACACTGTCTGGTGGACTATAAACATGCAGTTATGCAGTTTCCACAGTCAAAGGAGCCATTCTTCCTCCCCGCGTAAAGCAGACAGGCCCACAAATGCATTCATCACATTTCTTCTGTGACATGTTCATTCCTACCAAGAAGGAATAAGAGCTAAACTGATTCTGGAAGAGTAAACAAATATTTCTGGTTTCACTGGTTGAGCAATTAGCTTCTTTCTCAAATTTTGTATGGTTATAAGCAATATATGCAATATAGGGAATAATTATACTTTGGAGATGATGAAATCAAATATTCTTTTTTTATTTGAATTTTATTTTTTTACTTTACAATACTGTATTGGTTTTGCCATACATTGACATGAATCCACCACAGGTGTACATGAGTTCCCAAATATTCTTTTAAAAACTGACAAGTTATCAAGTCATGCAAAGACATAGAGGAAACTTAAATGCACATTAGCAAGTGAAGGAATTCAGCCTGAAAAGGCTACATACTAAATGATTACAACTATGTGACATTCTGGAAAAGGCAAAACTATAGAGACAGTAAAATAAAAAAGGACCAGTGGTTGGAGATGGGAAGGGATGAAGGGGCTGCTCACGGGGGATTTTTAGGGCAGTAAAACTATTCTGTATGAGGCAACAACGGAGGATACATGTCATTATACATTTGTCCAAAACCGTAGAATGTACACCAGGAGTGAATGCTAATATAAACCGTGGACTTCAGGTGATAATGCTGTGTCAATGTAGGCTCTGTCACAAATGTATCGTTCTGGTGGGAGATGCTGAGAGCCGGGGAAGCGCTGTGTTGTGGAGGCAGGGATCTATGGGAAATCTCTGTACCTTCAACTCAGGTTGGCTCCAAACCTAAAGGTCCAAAAAGCAAAAGTCTATTTTTAAAAGCAGATTTACAAGTATCTGGGAGAATCTTAGTATTCACTCCAGAGAAGGGTGGTTTTTTATGCATCAAACTAAATATCCTTGAATGTACAATCTTGAACAGAAAGCTACTTAGAGGAAGGTAACTTCTGTGTCTTATGCACTAGCACCAAACTTCAATGCCTAAATTAGTTTATCACGTCCATTCTTAGGATCACTGAATAAATCAAAATTGTTAAGTATTTGTTTTCTCTTAAGAGAACTGTGCTCACTTATTTAATTGGGGGGAAATGTATGGTAGACAGTCAATGGTCAGTCCAGCCTGTCTTCATTTTACTCTGTATTCACTTTTACCCCCATCTGTCTCTTATTCTCCTGTTTCAAGACCCTGATGCTGGGAGGGACTGGGGGCAGGAGGAAAAGGGGAGGACAGAGGATGAGATGGCTGGATGGCATCACCGACTCGATGGACATGAGTTTGAGTGAACTCTGGGAGATGATGATGGACAGGGAGGCTGGCGTGCTGTGATTCATAGGGTCACAAAAAGTCAGACACGACTGAGCAACTGAACTGAACTGAACTGAAGGCAACCCTATAGCACCTATACGGGCTCCTGTAAAATATAAAGTACTATTATAAGTGTAAGTACTTTGAATAAGCTAGATCTCATCCTGCCTCTTACTTTGTTCACACACTGGTGATTGTTTTAAGACCTATGTGCTCTTCTATGTCAGTAAGACCAGAGCGTCTTGCTGCTACACAGGGTTCTATCAATGAGCAATCTCAGCTCACTTCCGCATTCCCAGAATGGACCCTCGGACTGCCTCCAGAGCCCAGCTCCACACCACACTGCCACCGAAATCCTCAGAAGTTCCCTTTATGGGTTTGTGAATGTATTTCCCTGGGCAAATACTGCCAGCTACAGTAACACTGTGTCACAGGAGAAACACACTTTTAATTAAAGTAATACAGGATAACTTGCTTTTTAATCAGCATACAGTTATTTCATTCAGTTGTCCCAGAAACTGAAATTGACTTTTCATTGTTTCTTTCTATCTATCTCCCTGTTCCAGAATAGATATCCATCATTTCCACGCCTCACTCAAGAATAATACACATAACATTCCCATTGTTACATGCTGAATTCAATTTATTCAATTCAATTTTATCTTGAATCTGAAGATAGCATTGCTATTGATTTCCATCAGCATTTTTCTTTTCAATGTGATTTTTTTAAGGTTATTTATAAGTGAAATTCTGGCTTCCCAGATGGCTCAGGGGTGAAGTATCTGCCTGCCACTGCAGGGGACGCGGGTTTGATCCCGGGGTCATGAAGATCCCCTGGAACAGGCATGGCAACCCACTCCAGTAGTCATGTCTGGAGAATTCCATGGACAGAGGAGCCTAGCAGGCTACAGTCCGTGGGTCACAAAAGAATCAGACACAGCTGAGCACACACACTATAAATGAAATTTTGGGCAAGTGTGCGTTTTTAGCTGAATTGAAAAATAAATATTTCTGCCCGATTATTCCTGGCTCCAGGGCAGATTTCTCACCTTCAGATACGCCAGGGTTGTGCCAGGTTTGAGGAAATGCAGAGAAGCTGTCTTATTAAGAGAGCAACCCTGATGGATCTTTTTGGAACTATGATGATATCTCAGTGTGTTTTTCCCAGAAAGGAATCAAAATGCAGCTTCTACTGGTCAGTTCTGAAAGTCCATCCCACCAGTGAGAAGAAACAACAGAGTGGGCCACGAGGCTGGATGACAGCTGTGTTCCATGCTAAGATAATGAGAAAACCTCGGACATAGTAACCTACAGGGCTTATGCCAAGGATATTTCAGGTTCTATAGAACACTTCAATGGAAATGTCAGGGAGGCAGGGGGTTTTCATAATTTTAAGAATTATTTTTTAATATTTTAAAATAATTCCACAGATGATACACCACTGCAAGAGTTAAATGTTCCAGGGGGTAAAAAGAACCTTCCAGAGTACCATAACATCTCCAGTTTGCATTCAGAGATGTCAGCCTTCTAGCCCGTCTCTGGATGAAGTCACGTGGAAGGCTGCCAACTCAAGAGAACCAAACTTCTTACCTCCAGCTTTCCAAGGGCAATCCCCTTTGAAGAACCCCAGGAGTGGGGCTGGAGGTGGGGTGGGAGGTGGCAGGGAGTCTGGTGGATAAGACCTGTGTGATGGGAGCAATTTGCATGTAGAGCAAATCAGACTTCCACAACGGTCTGAGGATGAGAACATTTTTTGCTTTTTTCAGTTTTGTGAGTGAAAGTGTTAGTCACTCAGTCATGTCCAACTCTTTGTGACCCCATGGACTGCAGCCCGCCAGGCTTCTGTCCATTATAATTGACAAAAATTTTATATATTTAAGGTATACAACATGGTAATATTTAAAATTTTTTTGCCCAGAGATGTTCAGTTTAACATTCAATGTTATCTACATACATTACTTTTACAGGCATCTGAGGGATTTCAGTGAAATCCAGGGAGATAATGTGAGTAGACCCAAGCCGTATCAGTCTAAGCAGCTCAGCTTGGGTTAAAAATATTCATAAATCTAGGGACCTCCCCAGATGTCCATGGTTAAGACTTGGCACTTCCAATGCACGGGGTGTGAGCTAAATCTTTAGTCGGAAAACTAAGATCCCACATGCTGTGTGGCGTGGCCAAAAAAAAGTAATGATAATAAATCTGATCCCCTCCAGGCTTGGAATTCTTTGCTTTAAATCCTCATCAGCAAGACTTTCTGGGATGCGGGGACAATGTAGTGAGTCACAGAACTGGAAGGGAACTTAGAAGCCAAGAGATTCCATCTCCTTCTCTGCCCATCCCTGCCCCTCCCCCCACCCCCATCCCCATCACACACACATTTAATTACACCTTGAGAAAGATGACTTGTCTGCTTGACGACTTCCAGAAAATTATGTTCATCACACTATGAAAGAGTCCCTTAAATTCCATGTATATTGAAAGCAAATTAATTCAAAGGGAAAAATCCTTAGGAAATAATCTGGAAAAGTAATAGCTGTTTCCAGTATTCACTATTGAAGATAATGTAACCTATTCAGAAAAGAATACTAAATAGCAAAGAAAAAGGTCAAGGAAAGGTAATACAACTATGGGATATTATACAGATATAAAATGATAACTATGAAAAGTATGTGGAAACTTTTATTGGTCAAATTATAAAATATTAAGTATACAAAAAAATACTTTATTACTCAATGCTGGTGAGGATACAATGAGGTGTATTCTCAAGGTGGACCTGGAGGATATAAATTGGCCCAGGAATTCTAAAAAATAATTGATGATATGGAATACGACTTTTTAAACCTATTCAGATTATTCACCTCGGTAATTTCACCTCTAGGAATTTATTCTAAGGAAAGAATCTGAAAATTAAACAATTTATACACAAAGATATTTATCACAGCATTTTTCACAAGAGCAAAACATTAGAAACAACCAAATGTTAACCACCGGGGACATGGTTAAAATCACGGTAGATCACAGACAGGAGTGTCATGCAGAAGAACACAGTGCCCCTTTCACCAGGTGAGGGCACAGTGAGAGGTCAGCAACCCAGAAGGGGTGCCTCACCCCACGATGCTGACACCCTGATCTCCAAGTTCCACCTCCAGAACTAATCACACTTTTCAGACTTGGGCAAGAATGGTGAAGGAACCAGGAATTCCTTCCTTGAAGTGTTAAAGGAAACAGGAGTGCAAACCACAAAAGTTTACAAAGAAAAAAATGTAATCAAGTTACTAAAGGAAAAATGTTTTTAGTGAAGAAGTTAACTCAGATATAGGCAAGCTATAAGATAATAAATTATAAAGAAGTTGGAAAAAATATATCTATTTAGACAGGTCTAAACACAGGTCTTTAGTGACATGAGATACTGCTGAAAAAGAAAACAGGATAGATATTATATGCTATATATATGCTATGTCCCTCAGCTATGTAAAGTAAGAAGCATAGGGAAAAGCCTGGAAGGAATTTCATCCAAAATTGAAAGCCATTTGAATAGGCTGCAGGCAAGCGTGTGTGTGTGTGTGTGTGTGTGTGTCTGTGTGTGTGTGTGTCTGTGTGTGTCTGTGTGTCTGTGTGTGCGTGCATGGGTGCATGCCCATGCACCCACGCATATGGGCCCAGTCATATCTGATTCTGAGTCATATCTGACTCCGTGCACTGTAGCTCGCCAGGCTCCTCTGTCCATCAAATTTTCCAGGCAAGAACACTACAGTGGGTTGTCATTTCCTTCTCTAGAGGATCTTCTCGATCCAGAGATCAAACCCCAATCTCTTGTGTCTCCTGCATTGGCAGACAGATTCTTTACCACTGTGCCACCTGGGAAGCCCCCACAGTAACCTTGGGCAACACTATACAGGAGAACAGGTATGTCTGGGGAGCACATGTGTATGTATTTAATTGACCATCAAGCAATGCAACATGTAAAGTTGAAACTCTGTTAACTTGAAACTCTGTTACAAGGTTTTTGTATCACCTATGAAGCAGTATAGTATTTGCAAGTGGACTTGGGCTAGTCATAAATGTGTATAGCAAACTCTACGGCAATTGCTTAAGAAAGTAAAAATAGAAGTAAAACTGAAATGTTAAGAGAGGAGAGAAATGGAATGATATAGTGAGCGAGTGAGTGAGTGAAAGTCACTCAGTCGTGTACGACTTTTTGCAACCCCATAGACTATACAGTCAATGGAATTCTCCATGCCAGAATACTGGAGTGGGTAGCCTTTCCCTTCTCCAGGGTATCTTCCCAACCCAGCAATCGAACCCAGGTCTCCCGCATTGCCGGCAGATTCTTTACCAACTGAGCCACAAGGGAAGCCCTAAATGCTCATAAAAGCAAAGAAGGTATTAAAAGAGCAGAAGACAAAAAAAAAAAAAAGCAGAAATGAACAAGTCAGTGAATGAAAATAGTAAACATGTCATAATCACTTTAAATGTGAGTGGTCTAAAAAAACCAATTACAAGAATATCAGAATGCACAGAAAAAAAAGACTGAACTACATGTTGTCTATAAGAAACCCACTTGAAATATAAACACATAGATTAAATGTGAAGGGATGGAGAAAGATATGCCATGCTAACACTAATAAAAAGAAAGTTGGTACAGTTATGTTAATTTCAGAGCAGAATTCAGAGAAAGAAATTTATCAGGGATAAAGAGAAGCACTACAAAAAGATAAAGAGGCCAATTTTCCAAGAAGATATAACAATTCTTACTGTGCATACTCCTAACAACAGAGCAACAAAATACATGAGGCAAAAACTGATAGAACTGCAGAGAGAAACAGATAAATCCACTATTATGGCTAGAGACTTTGATACCCTTCTATCAGCAACTGACAAACCCAGCAGGCAGAAAATATCAGTAAGGACATAGTTGAACAGAAGAGCCCCATCAATCAACTGAATATAATTGACATTCATAGACTACTTCACCCAACCACAACAGATTACACATTCTCCTCAAACTCAAAATATTCACCAAGAAGGACTATATTCTGGGCTATAAAAAATTTAAAAGAAATAGCTCCCGGTCACGCAGCCATTGTACGTGTCCGTAGTTGTGTCTGACTCTTTGCAAACCGCTGGGCTGTAGCCCTCCAGGCTTCTCTGTCCAAGGGATTTCCCAGACAAGAATACTGGAGTGGGTTGCCGTTTCCTACTCCAGGGGATCTTCCCAACCCAGGGATTGAACCCATTTCTCTTGCGTGTCTGCTGGCAGTTGGATTCTTTACCACTGGGCCACATGGGGAGCCCATGATACCCCAAGTAACAAACACTATTAATTTTAATGTATCTTTCAAGCCATGGAAAATGAAGCAGAGCTCATCTTATAAAAATCACAAAATTAGACAATCTTTGGGCTTCTCTGGTGGCACAGAGGATAAAACGTCTGCCTTCAATGCAGGAGACCTGAGTTCAATCCCCGGGTCGGGGAGATCCCCTGGAGAAGGAAAGGGCAATCCACTCCAGTCCTCTTGCCTGGAAAATTCGCAGAGTCGCACACAACTGAGCAACTTGACTTCTCTGACTGTGAAATAATATTTTTGCTGCCTATTACAAAATCCTAAGCTAATAAATCTAAAGAAACGGTAACCTACTCATTTGAAATCAATTTTTCCTCCAAAGCAGAAAGGTTGTCAGTTTTTGCATCTCTACAGACGGACCTGAGTCTGGGCTGTGTTCTGTTTCCCCTCTTGCAGAATAATATTCGTACTCCCCCATAATATTCCTACTCCCCCATTATCCACTGAATCCCAGCCTCCTCACTTTATTCTCTTGTCTTCAAGAGAAGACTCCCCCCCCCCATTAGCTCACAACATGTCTAGTATCTATTAATTTTAAGGTTGCCATGTTTAGCAAGTAAAAACACAGATACCTAGGTAAATTTCAGTGTCAGGTAAACAAGTAACATTATTAGTGTGTCTGTCTCATGGAATATTTCAGTTGAGTCACTCAGTTGTGTCCAACTCTTTGCGACCCCATGGACTGCAGCGTCATGCAATATTTGACATACTAAAAACTGAGAACAAAGCCTTCCTATTTGTCTGAAATTCAACTTAATCGGATTCCCTGTATTTGGCAACCTTACATCACTCACCCTACAGCCCTGTCTTCCAGTTACCGTCCCTTTCCTTTTCTTCCCGTCTCAGCAAAGTGCCTGAAAAGAGCTGTCTGAATTCTCCCTTCTCTCCATTCCCCCTCCTAGTCCTATTTCACTCTGTGTCCAAGATAACTTCTTTCACCAGCACTCCAGAGACTGATGGCCTCCATGCTGTTTACTGGAGCATGAAATTGGTCTTATTCCCCAGTGTATTCCAAGTTCCTGGTGCTTATAACAGTACCTATCACAGAGCTGGTACTCGATCAATGTTTATTTAATGAGTGCACTCAGGTAGCTACAGTATTATCAGACGGGTCAGTTTTCAGCAAATTTATTTGCCGTTCCATGAGATTCTCAATGTTGGAGTTGAAATTGTTCACTTTTATATACACATAACACGCCATGTTCTAACTATAGAAGCGACTCTTTAAGCCACTCAACTTTATTCACAGCTACGTTTTCAAGACATACTAAACAACATCTTGCCCTTCCTTCATTTTATGGCATAACTAAGCACAATGAAGCAGGGAGATGGGCGTCCCCTTGCCGTACTGACTCTGGGAAGAGCCGGAGCTGCTTCTGTTCAGTCCTATCCATAGCATCATCTTCGTTCCAGCTGTCCAGAGCCTCCCCTTCTTCCTCGCTGCCCCATGAGCATCTTGGAAAAGAACTGAGTGGAAAGGGAGGACTCAATGCTCAGAGATACAGTCCTTCTGCTGGAGGCCATGAGGGGACAGGCTTAGTGCCATGGAAGAAGGTCCTCACGAGAGGCCAATGGGAAGAAATTCTAGAGATGGCTTTTCTGTGCTGACCTACTGAAATCATTGCTAAGTTCTTTCTTTTAACTGGGCCAAGACCGACTTTCTTGGGTTGATAGTTATGTCTTCCAGAATACAATCAAATATGTAAAGCAAGCCAATTCTCTTTCTCATGATGCCACTTTGAACATGTGAAGATAGCTTTGTCTCCTACAGGCCTTCACTCCTCAGGGCAAAGGAGGTGGTTTCCAGTCCTTACATTCTGGCTCCCTTCCTCCTAGTCTTCCCATCCAATTCATGAGCATTTCTTTCAAAATAGGGTGCCTGAATTCTTCATGTAGCCAACCTGGGAGACAGAAATTCTTACAGGGCAACATGTTACTGTTTATAATGTCTAAGTCAGGGTTGCTCCCCAAACATCTCCAGTGCCCCTAACGCTCCCTAGAGTGTCAGTTAACATCCTCAAATCTTTTCCCATAAAATCCTGTTAGACCATATTCCCTTTATCATATATGCATATTATAGATTTTTTAAACCTGGGAGTAGAACTTTAAATTTTATAGGAATAAATGAAATTCTGTTAACATTCTTGTGTTTTAGCCTGTCAACTTCATTTGTAATTCTGCTTGCCATTTGTCACAATACCATCCTTCTACATGTTGAGGCATCTCAAATTCAGTAAGTCACTCTGAACCCATTGATGGAAAGAGCATACAAACTCTTTAACTTCTGAGGTCCAGGGGCCAGTAACCTCAGAAGACAGAAACCTTAATTATCCAGAAAGGGGTTGAGACACGGAGGACTCTGTCATAGGCAAAAGCAATTTTTGATCCTACAGAAATACTAGACATGTTACTCTTGGTTCATCCATCAGTGGGTTGGGGGGAGAGAGGTAGGCAGTCTGGGAGGAAATGTGTTATGGAAAGTTGATGTCTGTGCCCAGTTAGCCAGTGAAGAGAAAGACACTGAGGCAGACACTTTTCACCAGAGTCCCCCCAAAGCAGTTTATGTGCAGAAGGCAGAGTTTTTGAGTTACCTTAAAACCAAGGCGAGAAATGGGATATTGCTTTCTGAACAGGCCTCCCTGTCCATGAGGTCCTCTATCTTAGCTACAAGCACTGAAGTTCCTGCAAAACTCCACAAAATGTGTCAGGAGGTCAATCAGGCAGTGCTCCCCAGAGGCAGCCGCAGAATTAGCCACAAGGGATGAGGTTCTCAAGGTGATAGTGCCATTTTCCTCCAGCAGTGGAAGGTCCCCAGGCACACATCCCACCCTTCTTTTCAGTTTATACCCTGCACCAATTCTAATGCTTCTGCCCTCTTTCTGATCCTCCTCCAGCCCTTGCATACTTTGGAAACCAAATCAATAGCTTATTAGAAGATCAATTAGAAAGCAAATCACCCTGATCAGTCCCAATCACCAAACAAGATTAAATTGACTGAGATTTATTAAAATTTAAAAAAAATTTTTTTTGACTGCAGTATCTCTAATGGTGAAGTTATATTGGTTTCTATTTCCTTTTTTGCTAACCTGCATTTTGTCCAGAAAAGATAAAATGAAAAAGATTGGGGTTAATGGGCTACCTGCAGTAATATGATGTTCTGATTTAAACTTGATTAATTACATCTTTTTTTTTTAAGAACTTTACTCGTAACTTGTGTATCATATCTGTCTTGCAAAGAATCCAGAAAGAACAGTATCAGGGAAATATAAAAGTAAAACAACATTCAAAACACCTGCTGGTTCTTGACTTCAAATCCAGGCCGTGATTTCTTTCTTTCCCTGGCTCCCCCACCACAACCCACTCCCAACCCCCACCACCGATCCCCACACACACAGCTTTAGGAATTTCTAAAGGGAATAGCTACTTCTCACTTCTTCTAAAAGCAGAACATATCTACTGTTCTTCAAAAACAGGGGCAGTGCAGAACTACTTTAGGGGAAAAAGACCAACATTTGTACTAAAATGCAGCAACTCCATTTGAGCTTTTAAGTCATTCTTAAACAAAACAAACAAAAAACTCTTCATACTGATGTTTTCTTTAGAAAAAATCTCAGAATTGTAAAATGCTAAATGAAAGAAACATCATGAGAAATGCTGGGCTGCATGAAGCACAAGCTGGAATCAAGACTGCCAGGTGAAATATCAATAACCTCAAATATGCAGATGACACCACCCTTATGGCAGAAAGCGAACTAAAGAGCCTCTTGATACAAGTGAAAGAGGATAGTGAAAAAGTTGGCTTAAAGCTCAACATTCAGAAAACTAAGATCATGGCATCTGGTCCCATCACTTCATGGCAAATAGATGGGAAAACAATGCAAACAGTGATAGACTTTATTTTGGGGGGCTCCAAAATCACTGTAGATGGTGACTGCAGCCATGAAATTAAAAGACACCTGCTTCTTGGAAGAAAAGTTATGACCAACCTAGACAGCATATTAAAAAGCAGAGATGTTACTTTGCCAACAAAGGTCCATCTAGTCAAGGCTATGGTTTTTCCAGTGGTCATGTATGGATGTGAGAGTTGGACTATAAAAAGAGCTGAGTGCCGAAGAATTGATGCTTTTAAACTGTGGTGTTGGAGAAGATCTTGAGAGGCCCTTGGACTGCAAAAAGATCCAACCAGTCCTTCCTAAAGGAAATCAGTCCTGAATACTCATTGGCAGGACTGATGCTGAAGTTGAAACTCCAATACTTACCTGATGCAAAGAACTGACTCATTGGAAAAGCCCCTGATGCTGGCAAAGATTGAAGGCAGGAGGACAAGGGGACGACAGAGGATGAGATGGTTAGATGGCATCACCAACTCAATGGACATGGGTTTGAGTAAACTCTAGGAGTTGGCGATGGACAGGGAGGCCTGGTGTGCTGCAATCCATAGGGTCGCAAAGAGTCAGACACAACTGAGCAACTGAACTGAAATGAAAGAAACCACTGATTTCAGGGATATCATCACATCACAAAATCAAAATCTAAATACTGAAACTAATGAGTATTTTCAGGGTACTGATGTAACCACCTATGAGCCAGTTACTCTAAAACAACTTTACAACAGGAGTTGTCCAAATATATTCTGTGTTCCACACTTCTGTAATTCTATCCTTTGGCACAAGTATGACAAACAGTAGTTTAACTACATGAATGTGGGCTACTGAGATTTGTGACTATAATTGTTCCAGTCTCCCAACACCAGAGAGATCAAACACATACCACCTCCAATTACTCCCCCAGGAAGGTCCAGCAAGGAAGGAGAGGGAGATCTTTAGAGGAAGAAAGTTACTAGATAAATAGCATGCAACTCAACAATATAAATATTTCATTAATCACCACAACCCAGGCCCTGGCCCAAGGATCTCTTATTTGTTTTTGCTTCTCGTTTTCTTCTTATCTGAAGCTGAGCTTGGCAGGCGCAACACGGAAGAGGAGAAAAGAGGGAGAAAAAATGCCAATTTGGTTAAAATCCACATTTATGTCAACCTAGTGGTCAGGGTCTGGGCATGGGACCAGCCTGACCTTTCTCCTAAGCCTTAGCTGCTTCTCCTAATTCCCTGTTCTACTATTTTGAACCTTTTTACAATCAGAGCATGTGAAATCTCTTAGGGGAACAGCGTGTGCTAGGCAGTCCCCTGGTTTTAATCTGAAGAATATCAGGGCTTTCCTGATAGCTCAGTTGGTAAAGAATCCACCTGCACAGCAGGAGACCCCGATTCGATTCCTGGGTCAGGAAGATCTGCTGGAGAAGGGATAGGCTACGCATTCCAGTATTCTGACCTGGAGAATTCCATGGACTGTATATAGTCCATGGGGTTGCAAAGACTGAGCAACTTTCAATCCAATTCAATATTGATTAAAAGAGAACATAAAAGTATCTTAAAACTATCACATTTCTTCAGGTATGTCTAAAATATTGGCATATCTTACCAGTGTGTATATATGTATTTTTTTAATCTCTTTTTCTTTCATGGATTTTCAGTTTTGTCAGTGTGCTTAAACTTTCCTGATATCCTGTCTTTCTGTTTACTAGTTTTTTTTTAAGCTCTGTAAACTTTCTTCATAGTGGACTACTCCCTCCAATTTTTAGGCTCAAATTCTCCTTTTGGTTGATCCTGTGAACTCTCCGTCATGAAGTCTTATTTTCTGCCAAGACTTGGAATCATTAACTGTGGTTTCCACTTCACCAGGAGCTGACTGCCTTGAGAAGCGAGGCAAGTTCTGGGTCATCGATGCCCAGGGCAGGCTCTTAATAGTCTCTGTGAGGACCTTTGGGCTTTATCTGTACCACATTAGTTTTGAAAATTTCAATTAACTTTAGAGAAAAACTGCAAAAACAGTGTTTCTGTATACCTTTTCCATAGCTTCTCCTAATACTAAAATTAGCAAAATCAATAAAGGAACCTCTGTGGAATACTGCTAACTGCACGGTAGGCTGTACTTAGATTTCATCCTTTTCCCACTGATAACCTTTTCTGTTGTCCAGAATCCTATCCAGGCTTCCACATTCCATTCCTTTGTCGAGTTCCTCTGTGTTTTGCAATTCCTCTTGCTTTTCTCAGTTTCAAGGGGTTTTTGTTTTCTTGAGTTTCGTAAACAACTCCAGGTTTATCCTATTACAAGTTTGCACAGAAGAGGATCTTCTCAGTTATCTTTCTAGATTATAGTCCTAATCTTTTAATTCCAAAATGAATCTGCTCTTAGTGGAAGCATCAATTTGATTAGTGGAGAGCCTGTAAAGCAAAACAGTGAGTTGAAAGGAGTGGCGCCAACCCCCTTGCGTGACAACTCTGCAAATTCCATGCACTGAATAGACTACTTTCAACTTAATTCCTTGGAAAATGAAAGCATCAGGTGTTCTCACGACCGACACAAAAATCAGAGAACAAAAAACACTGCATTCAACTTTCACATTTTGCACATGAGAGAACTATCATGTTGTGAAGGAAATAAACAGAAAATATCACTTGACACCAATTCAGAGCATTTATTGACATTTCCATTTAAAATGCTAGGAAAGCTGTATAAATTGTAAACATGGAAACCAAACACTTGCATAAATTATTTCAAAAACTCTACAGCACATTAGAAAACAGTGCAGCTAATTGAAGGGAAGAAACAACCAGCAAAGAGAGAGCTTGATTACTAAATCATTTATCCATACTGAAATTTAAGGGCCCGTTTGAGACCAGCAAACCATGATTGTCAAGTTCAAAGTTGCAGGACTGATGCCAGGAGTGGCCTCAATTTACTCTGCATTTTTTCGTACATTAACACTCATAATCTAGGAATGAGAGTGCAGGAACTCAGAAGAACATGGACCTTGACAAAGTCGGAAGTGGCCAGCAGGTACCTCAGAGCGCTCGGTTTGACAGCCTTTCCTGGAAGGGTGCAATTCACCCCACCCCCACACTCCCTAGACCATGCCCTGGAGGAGGGCAAAGTGGAGAGTTTCTACTCCCCTTTTCTGAAATTAACCCTCTGCTGCTTAGAGCAACCGAGCCCACTGATTTGCCTCGGTTCCCCTAGGGCACCGCCCCCCCCCCCCATCCTTCCCCACATTTGCAGGAGGAACAGTACGGGGAGCCTGGCTAGAAGCTGACCCGGCACTACTTCGACCTTGCACACTCAAGGAGTCAAGTGATGAACGCTGGAAACCTGGTGGACATGAGAAGGGGCATTCATGATGTTCCAAGTTGTCCAGAAAGAATCCGTGGAATCAGGGACTGTGAGACCCCAAATCACTTCAATTTTTCTCTTTGTCCCTTCTACTTATCCACTCTTTCTTTAAATGTGAAGTGGCCCCAGAGCAGAAAAACCCGGAGAAAGAAGGAAAAGCAAAGAGTCTGCATGATGACCTACCCTGTGGGAAAGCAATTTCGAGAAGGGTGTCTCAGAGGGTGACATTCCGTCCTTCTTTCACTTGCTTGCTGGTTCCCAACTTTGTTTCATGTTTCCAAGGCATTTGATACTCTTTTGCTAAATGTCAACGCTGCTGGCGTGTTAAGATAAATTTTCAAGTGTACTGTTACACACACAGCATGGAATTAGGATCCTACCGTGAGGATTCGCTTTTCAAGTCTTTTTCATAAAATTAGAGAAAGGAGTCTTAAACACCGCAAATCACCTCCAAGGGTATCAAAAGAAACCTGAAATGCACACACTCCCTGTTCACTAGGTAACAAGTGTAAGCCTAATACAGTGTATGAGTGTGTTACAGCAGCTGTTGATGGAAACCTCTCTCACCTGTTGTAAGAATATCCATGACGGTGTTGGATTAAATGTAAAAATGAAGTTCAGGTTACCATCCCATAAAAACGTGCTTTGTGTTCAAATGGCCTACTTGCAGGTGCAGAAGTGGACTTCCTCATGCTCCTGCCTGGAACAAAGGTGGGTTAGGTAGGCTCTGGAGTCTGGCTTTGGGGACCTGCTCTGGAGGTAGAAATGAAATGGCTAAAACATCTACAGCTAAAGCGTGTGTGGTACCCCTCCCCACCCACCCAGAACCTTTCACCAGCTCTCCTTCCAATCAGCAAATTCATTCATGTCTAGGAATCTCATATGAAAGGCAGAGAGAGAGATGTATTTAATGATTAACTCCTGAATTAACTACAAATGCCAATCTGCGTCCGAGTGATTGGTTTGGTCACTGGAGCACTAAGTTGTGCAAACACAGTGAACACTGACCCTGTACACAGTTCAATGGGAGGCTCGTAAAGCACAGAATTACCTGTTTCAGCCTGCAGCCTCCAGGCGTCCCTTCACCTGTGCCCTGCATCGCAGGCCTCATGCCCTGAAAAACTGTGGTTGGCAGAAACTGGCTTAGTCTGCAGCTCAAAAGCCACATACGACCAAAATGAAAAGATGCTCTGAAATTAAATACAATTTGGAGGAAAAGGTGTAGGTAGCTGTAAAGTCAAATATATTTACTTATAACCCATTATGCTCCACAAAGGATTAAATGTGGCTGAATGACAGACCCTTGAGATCTGCTCTTAGCAGACCTCGGCGGACGTCTTTCACACTTGACACTGGCCCTCTGGCAGTTCTGGGACTCTCCCGTCCCCTCCAGAACAGACGTGTTCCTCCACAGACCTTCCGCCCAGGCCTGGTCATTTTCTTGTTGGGTTCCTGCAGACATTTCCTCAGAGCATCACTTCTTCCTCTTTACAAAACTCCTTCGAAGGTGCAGTTAGGGATTCGGTCTCCATGTTGGAGACCAGGTTCAAGGTTATTTTCAACAGTAGCTTCACCACTTTCTCCATCCTTCCCCAGGCCCACTCTCAGCTCTTCCCATACCATCTCACCATGTGCCTGGGAAGCTCTTGACTTCCGTGGCTTCTGATGTTGAGTTCTCCCCAAGATCCCACTGTTTCCAAACGTGTAAGTTCCATTCCTCCTTCCAATGTACTTGTGTACTTCGCTGCATTTTACTGATGTTTAAACCATGTTGTTTTTCCATCGCTTCCATCTTTTACACCTGAGGGTGTTGTCTGATTCAGATCCTAAGATCTCAGAAGGCAGAGCTCGTGTTTGGTGCCAAAAACAGCAGAAAATCTGAACAATGCATGAGAATTGAAAGTTAATGGTGAAGGAAGTGAACTGAAAGCAAATCGGGAGGGAGGAAGTGGAGTCCCACGGGGCCTCTGGCGTTGCTCTGGTTTCCTCCATGTGAACTCCCTCACTGGGAGGTCACAGCAGATCAGACATCCATCCCAGCACCATCACACAGACAGCCCACGTTCTCACTGTGTTGTGCTCCCTCCTCAAGGGATGTCTGCCCACATGACCACACCTGATCCTTGCAATGAGAAATCCAGGGCCGGGGAGGCCCATTCTCATGTGGCTGATGGGAAGAATGAGGCTCAGACAAGCGGCCTGACACAGCCAGGTAGTGACTGCGCAGAATCTGAAAATGATCATTTCTCCAAACAGTCTCCTCTAAAACTCTGACTCAAATAGATAGCTCTTGCTATTACCATGAAAACTTTTGAAATCAGAAAAAAAAGAACAGACATAAAATTTCAGTTTTCATTTTGCAGTGTTTCAATAAATGGAACTCCAAAGCCACACAACTGCCATGAGGACCTCTCATTTAAGTAGATTCCATTCACTGAGTGTCTGAAGCCCCACTTGGGGTGGTGTTCCCACGACAGCTGGTATGTTCTGGGTCAGTTGACGGTAAAACTGAGTGCAAACTGAGTGTGCTTTACAACCAACGCAAGAGTGCTGGGGATCTCACTGGTCTGCTCATACCCACCACATACCACCGTTTGTCTATTACACGTCATCTTTGGTCTTGACGTTGGTTTAAAAGTGTATCCCTTCTAAGAAGAAAAATAGAGACAGAATCCCCTTATGCTAGTTTGAAAGGCATCAAAACTGCTGTTGCAGCCCCATTTAAAACAGAGGTCCATTTCTGCCACGTGCTAAGGAGGTAACCACATTTGTACACTCCAAGTGTGAACACTTAGGACACTGAGCAGGATGGGAGGGGTGGGGCTATCAGCTGAATTCACCAAAAGGTGTCCGAAATAAAAATTTGCATGAATCTCTGAAATTCTTCCTTACCCATTCAGGATCCTGGTATTTCTGGACAACAGGCAAAGAGACCCCTCCACTCTGGGCAAGTCAGGTATTAAATCAAGACTGACAGGTAAGAGATCAAGCCCACATGAGGGGCCTCTCTCCCTTGCTCTTTGGAGCCCAGGAAGAGTCCCTGAAAAGGAGCTCCCATTACTTTATTTCATATTCTCAACAGACATCCTTCTGTACCTCTCCTGTTTCAGAGGCATAAAGATAAAACATGCCTCCATTTTAATTGCCCAGAACTGACTCTCCCTGGATTGTGAGACGAGTCTACATAACAGACTTAATGCAGGAAGGGCAGAAACATAACACTGGAGCCCAGTGGTTACACTTTGGGGGCCTATTTTAGCTGCTTCGAGATTCTTAAAATTTGACACAGATACAGACATTTTGATTAGTCAGAGCCCCAGATTCTGCCTGTGTTATCTGTTGTTTAATTAAAGATATTAATTGAGCTAATTAAAAAGGATTCATGGCGAAGTGTTATCTGCATCTGCTCTTCTTCGTTTCACTCAGGTCCCAGAAAACAGAACAGCCCTTGTTCCTCTAGTCCTCACTCCACTTCGGGAAGTGGAGAAATAGTCCCTTCAGGAGGCAATCTCAAGTGAGAGGACCCCTCCGTCAGGCCCAAAGGTGGGGTTAACAGTCACTCAGCACAGTTATACACAACAAAATCAGAAATTAGGAGTAACTCTTTCTCCCCCATGGTCTCAAAGCTCCTCTTTCCTTTCTTGGCTCAATACAAAGAGGCTCAAAAGAACTCATTTCCAGGTCTCGAACACAGGGAACGCGATTACCACCGATGCATTCACAAATAACTAACCATTCGGTGGTCCTAGGAACTGTGACAAAGCATTTTTGCTTATGTAAGATTCCTCATTCAAAGTTGGGAGCAACGTATCAGCAAAGTGCCAGGATTCGTCGGGACCTCCTCAAAGCCTCATTCTATAGGACTGGCCTTGATGAAGATATGTACTCAAATGAAATGCAATAGGCAGTTACCTCTGCCAATCAACAAATGGCAAATACAATTAAAGAGTGTAAATCTAAACTTTGATATGTATTTTGAATAACCAAATAACTATTAAGCTTTTCCTATGTGGAGAGGCTTTTTCCCCCCTCTTTCTAGAACAAGATGAAACCTTCCACATGTTCTTCCATTGAGAAAGCCAAAGTTGCATTTCACGGACAAGGTGAAGGGGTTCTTGGAGCTGTAGCACCAGAAGAAGGAAAATGCAGTTGATGGCTTCTTTTTGAATCATCAGGCTCTACAATCTATCATTTGGTTTCTCACTAGTAGCTTTTTAAATTCCCAAACAGTCTTAGTATTCCTGTTGTTAATATTACTATTAAAAGAAGTTTCTAAGGAAGAAAACGAGGGTGAAAATCAAGCAGTTAATAAAATGTCTTCAAAACTCTTTTTCTCAGAAAACAAAGCAGCAGGTTCATCGTACAAACCAGTCTGAGTCACATCTTCCCACGGAAATACTAGGTTCCTTTAATCCCTACACCATCTACACATTTTCATCTTTCACCTTAAAAAAAAAAAAAAGAGAGAGACTAACTTAGGAATTTCATTAGCTTAGAATTGTGGTTGGTCTTTTGTGAAGTGCTGCTGGCTTTTGGCCAAAAGTACATAAATTTCAACTGAATCCAGGTGGTCACAAAACTGCCAACGTATGAAAAGCATCATGGGCTGTCACGTGACTTGGGGCATCTTCTAAAATTGCAACCTGTTCCCTTAGTTGGGCCCCTCGCCCCAGAGATGCTCCTCCTCTTAAAACACCTGCTCAGTTGACTTCCTTTTAGTCTTGCTTCCACAGGAAGCGGATACTTGGCAAATGTGCAAGGCGAGGCTGATCAGCTGTGGAAGTTCTGCACGGCGGTCTGCTTTTGCGAGAGCCGGAGGAGCTCCTCGCGGATCGCTTTGATGAGAGAGGCTGAGGAGTGGCTGGGCTGGAGGTCTTCCGTGGAACTGGTGGGGTAGGCCAATCCAGCACCCGACAGCCCCCTGTGAGGGAGGTTCCCGGGAGGAGCTGAGGGCTCCCGGCCTGAAGTCCTTGGCACCTGGAACAGCGGTGATGAATACTCCTGATGTCCGAGCACATGTGTCTGAAAAACCACAGCAAACACAGGAAAACAGGAGGGAAGATCAGAGGCAAACTGGCATCTGATGCTCTCCATCCACCTCCCAACCAACAACTCAGCCTCCCACCACCAGAATGCAAAGATATAACTGCAGAGAAATTGTGCAAGGGAAAGTAGTCCAATAAAGAAGCCCCTGAACTTAATTTAACAAGGGCCTATACACACTTCATTAAAGACAGAAAGAATGAACGTGCAGTGGGCCCCACTGGCTAATCCCTGGGCTGCCACGTGTGCAAGGAGAGTGGGCCACTGGGGAACCAGGAAGGGCCCTGCAGAGCTGGACAGGGAGGAAGGCTGGAGCATCCCAGAGAGGGCAAGGTCTGATGCGGATGTCTGCTCAGAGCGATAAGCAGAAACTGGCAGACGGACTGACGGGAAGAGCAACTGCCTTTGCTCTGAGTCTGGAACCCAAGGAAGGGGTGACGAGAACACATATGGGGCCTGTGGAACCGCAACAAGATCACAAAGTCATCTTCCACCTCATCTGTCTGTCTGTGTGTCTATGTGTCAGTGCTCCGCACAGCTTTGTTTTTTTCTAAGCTATCTGCACAAAAGCATACACTAGCTTTGCTGACACTGGCAAAATATGGATTAACTGGACATTCCTTTGATAAGAATTATACTTTTCAGTGATTTTTTTTCATATTTTTTCAGTGAAAAAAATCTCTTTATACACACATGCACACACTACATCTGTGACTTCACTTGTGGTAAGAGCAACTTGATAGCCTGGTAAACAGGACATTTGAGCCCTGGAATAACTTCCACATTTCACTTCTGCAAACTGTGACCAAGAGGCCCTCAAAAAGTGCACATTGTATATGATGGGAAAACCCAAAACAATGCAGGAAACTAAGCCAGGCACAGAAAAAGCAAAATGTCAGCAAAGGTAAAGTACAGACCTGAGGCTGTAATGCATCCATGCAAAGTCTCTTCAGTCATGTCCAACTCTCTATGACCCCATGAACTGTAGCCCACCAGGCTCCTCTGTCCATGGGATTCTCCAGGCAAGAATACTGGAGTGGGGCGCCATTTCCTTCTTGCCATCAGAGGCAAACTGGCATCTGATGCTCTCCATCCACCTCCCAACCAACAACTCAGCCTCCCACCACCAGAATGCGAAGATATGACTGCAGAGAAATTGTGCAAGGGAAAGTAGTCCAATAAAGAAGCCCCTGAACTTAATTTAACAAGGGCCTATACACACTTCATTAAAGACAGAAAGAATGAACGTGCAGTGGGCCCCACTGGCTAATCCCTGGGCTGATTTCAATGCCAATAGTCTTCCAGTCTGGTCAGAGGGAATTTGCCATCTACAGGCTGTAAGAATGACTTCCCAGGTGGCGCTAGTGGTAAAGAACCTGCCTGCTAATGCAGCAGAAAAAAGAGAGCCGGGTTTGATCCCTAGGTGGGGAAGATCCCCTGGAGGAGGGCGTGGTAACCCACTTCAGTATTCTTGCTTGGAGAATCCCATGAACAGTGGAGCCTGGCGGGCTATAGTCCATAGGGTCACAAAGAGTCAGACACAACTGAAGCAACTTAGCATGCATGCACAACTGTGTGAAAAGAAAAATACACTCGGAGGAAAAAAGTGACGGAGGTTAAAACTTCATGCAGGTTTTAAATCGAGATCTCCCATGCAGAAGCAGCAGCAGCTATACCATTTACCATTTGAACCATGCTTAAGTGGTCTTAAATACATTCACACTATCATGCAGCCTTCACATCATTTGTCCCCATAGCTCTTTTCATCTTATAAAACTGAAATCCATATCCATCGTGTCTGAATTCTCAACGACGATCCCAACACGAGATACTCACAGCCTCTCTCCGGCCAGCTTCGTCCTCCCCGTAGGCAGGCCAGCCTGGCCCCCCATACTGGCCGCCTCTGCTCGGTGGGATTTCCACTGGCTGAGCTCCGATTCTGCTGGCGATTCCCACCTGCGTCAGGTGCTGGATCTGAGAGCCTGGAGGAACACAGGGAGGGGCCCAGTGAACATCAGCAGGGGAGCTGAAGGCTGCTCAGGTGAGATACTCTGGTTCTGACCTCGGCATGCCTTGGGGACACGAGCATTGTTCAAATGTGGCACCAATTCTACCCCCAGAAAAGACACTTCCTAAGAAAACCAGACCTGAGCTTCTGGGCTTGTGGGCTTTTACTTTCAATACAGTGGCTATTAGTGATGTTCCTATTTTCCTGGTCAGACATCAAAGGACGGGGAATAAAGGGGATAATGGAGGGCCCTTCCATTCATTTCTGTAGAGGCTACAGATAATGGGGACCTTATTCATTCAGAAAAAAAGGAGTGAAAAGTTTTGGAGCCATAAAGAAACTGAAACTTGGTTCTTACTTGCTTATGATTTTCAGACTCATAAGGAAATGAAAGTGCAATATGCCTTTAAAAAAAACAAACAGGCAGAGTGTGCATTTGAGTTCAAAATGTTAAAGTACATTTTTGTTATACTCACATTGTTTTCATAATCTAGTCATATCATAATTAAAAATTTAAAACTATCCATGACAAACGGGCACTTGCCAAGAGCATGTGCCAGCGACCGAGCAGCACGGGCATGTCACCTGCCTCTGCGGAGACCGAACCCTGTGCTGCCGCGGCTGCTGACCTTCAACACCCCAAGGGAGTTCAGGGCGGAGTGAGGCGCTCTGTGCTCCAGGGAATCTGGTGGAGCAAGTCTTTAGATAGTTAGGTATTTTTAGGAACTGATTTCATGATCCCAATCTTTGCATCTCCTCATATCTAGAAAAGCACTAAATCCCTTCATGATGACATCAGCTCCTGGGGACTAGCAGAAAACCTCTTGTAAAGTAAGTGCCTGGTTGCACTGAACTCCCCTTTCACCAAAATCATATATTCACCTTCCCCCACGGCCTCTTTGGAGCAGTCTCTCAGAGCCATCTGAGGTGCTCTCTCCCAGGCTATAGTCCTCATTTTGCCCCAAATAAAACTCACCTCTCAAGTTGTGCCTCTTTTTCAGTCAACAAAGCCACCCACTCACCCTCTTCATCGAGGTATACTGAAGCAAAGACAGATGTCTAGCACGCATTCTACACTCAGGCACGCCATAGCCTTGTGTGGCTGTGAAAGCTAGCCTTTAAATAACATATTTTAATCACCCGTCAACTTTGGCATATGGAAATAACCCTATTCAACAGATCGAGGGAGAAAAAAACCAGATCTTTAAATGCTCTGAAATAAAACATTGATTTCCAAATGCACCTAGGATTGTCTCATTCATCTGGGATGCTCAGGCTAGTCCCACAAAGGTTCAGGGTTTTCCAGAGGTAAGACCTCTCCATCTTCAAGGCTGTTCCTACTCTAGTTACCTAATTAACAGCCTCTGTTAATCAAATACCTTTTTTAAAAATGTACTCTACAGGAGCCCTTGTCATGAAGCATTTGCTACTGAAGATTCCTAACACTATTAAAATTATTAGAACTATCAGACAATGGACATTGCCCAAGAGACATTGTTTGAGCAAATCTTGCAAAGGACGGAAATGCAGCACAGTGCCCGTCATCACTTGTAAAGGCTCAGACAACTGCACAGGGAGAAAAGCATACCTTTGTGTTAGACTTGCAACAGCAGTTGAAATCATAGTTGAGACACAATTCTGTATTTTGCTTTGTTCACTTAACCAGACAGCACAGGCTCCCTCGTGATTCAAGTCACCCATCACCCCCCAGCAGGCAGGGGTTTGCATTCCAGCTCAACCACTGACAAGCCTGTGACCTTGGACACCCAGTAATCACTCCAGTTGAGACTCAATGCCTCACTTTTCAAATGGAGATTTTTTTTAAAAATCTATCTCACAGTGCTATTTCAAGGATTAAAAGAGATAAAATAGGTCAAGTACCAAATGCATAGGAGGCAATCAGGAAATCTTAAATTCCCTTTTCTTGGCTCTGAGCTCTTCATTTTAGATGGCTGTACAAGTTTACTCGCTGATGCCCGTATAACTCGGTATTGAGGGAGCTCACAGTTGTTTGCTATTCTGAATAATGCTTCAATAAACATCCTTGCACATGTAGTTTTTCTCCAATATTTTGGATCTCTTCAGGGGACAGGGAAGAGCCCATATTCCCAAATTACCAAATCAAAGGCTTATAAAGTTATATTGCCAAGCTGCTTTCCAAAAATTTAATGATTTACACCATCACCAGAAATAAGAGTAGTAATAATAATAATGGCAGCTAATATGTATTACAATTTATGATATTCCAGGCACTATTTTAAGCACTTTATATCTGTTATCTTCTAAGACTGTTCTTCTAATGAGGATTTGAAAGAGCAGGTAGAAAAGACCTAGAACCGTTTCACATTGCCACCAGCTTCCCCTGACCTTCCACTGCCGACTCTGCCCAGGAGTGACTGCAGAGAAGGGACAGGCTTAGAGGCATGAGGAAATGACAAGGACGTTTCAGAAAAGAGAAGAAGATAAAGGAAGAAGGGGAAGAATGAGGGAGGTAAGGCTCGAGGACAAAACCGTGGTTGTACCCTCCCAGAAGCGACCAAATAAAACACACATCTCCCTGTAGCCCCTGTGGATCAACTTTAGAAACTGCCTTCTTTAAAATAAACGCTTGTTTTCATGCCACCGTAAGCACTCAGAAATAGGTGTTTCTGTTCACTCTAAGTTTTCAGAAACGTTTTCCCTGGAAGCCATGTGCTGGGAATTTCACACAAAGGGACTGTTTTCGAGACTCTGACTCAGAAACAAATCGGAGGCCCCACGTCTTGGGATCTCAGCCACTCTGTCCTTTCCCACCTCCCAGCCATGCATCTCCCAGAGGACCCAAAGGAACACAGCTCTCACAGCCAGAAGAGGCCAGGGCTGGGATTCTGACACCCTGAAGTCTAAAGTGCTCTCTGCACAATTCAGCCAGAAAGAAATGCCCACGTGTACCTGTGGTGCCCCCAACAGGCCGAGGCCGAGCCACTGACGGCCCCTCCTCAGAGTAGATCCCTCGGGCAGCAAATGAGGTGGCTTCAGACGATGCTTGGGGCTGTGGGGGCTCGGGAGGCACCAGCTCGGAAGACTGCAGCAAACCAGGTCCGAAACCGGGTCTGAAGGCGAAGCACATCCAAACATTAGGACCACACTTGCCTGGTTCTGGTATTTTATTAGGTCCACCCTCAGCCCTGAAGCAATGTAAGACTTCTGTGTCCGCTGGCTTATTAGCCATCGCCTCTCCCAGAACATGGGCTCCCTGAGGACAGGGACTCTATTCGCTCCCTGACAAATCTCCTGTGCTACAGCCTGTATATATACCATCCAGTACACATGCTGGAACACAGCTGATGCTTGACAAATCTGCCGGATGACTGGAGAAAAAAATGCTCTAGTTTACAGACCCAAAAAGGGTGCATCTCAATCTCCAGGGCCAGTTCATCTCCAGCAGTCGACTAAAGGAGTGGATCTCAACCCTGGCTGTATATTAGGGTTACCTGGGGAACCCACACCACACCCCAGACCTCCCCAAAATAGAATCTTTAGACATGGGACCCACACCATGGTAGTTTTTAAAGCTCCACTGACGTTCCTGAGTTTCATCAAGGCTGAAAACTAGTGTTCTAAAGCAGTGGTTCTCAAACCATTTAGTCTCAGGACGTACTTGCATTCATGAAAATAAGGACTCACAAGTGAAAGTCACTCAGTAGTGTCCGACTCTTTGCGGCCCCATGCGCTATTCTATGGAATTCTCCAGGCCAGAATACTGGAGTGGGTAGCCTTTCCCTTTTCCAGGGGATCTTCCCAACTCAGGGATCAAACCCAGGTCTCCCGAATTGCAGGCGGATCCTTTATCAGCTGAGCCACAAGGGAAGCTCAAGAATACTGGAGTGGGTAGCCTATCCCTTCGCCAGTGGATCGTCCTGATCCAGTAATTGAACCAGGGTCTCCTGCATTGCAGGCGGATTCTTTACCAACTGAGCTAAGAGGGAAGGATTCACAAGAGCTTTTGTTTATTTGGTTTCCCTGGTGGCTCAGATGGTTAAGAATCCGCCTGCAATGCAGGAGACTGGGGTTCAGTCCCTGGCTCCGGATGATCCCCTGAAGGACGGTATGGCAACCCATTCCAGTATTCTTGCCTGGAGAATTCCATGGACAGAGGAACTTGGCAGGCTATGGTCCACGGGGTCACAAAGAGTCAGACACAACTGAGTAACTAATGCTTTCAAGAGTTCTTGTTTATGTGGAGCATATCTATAGATAAATATCATGTTCAAAATTAAAACAGAGCAAATGAAAAATTCATTTAAAAATAACAATATTAAACCTATTACATATCAACATTTTTCACAGAATTAACTAATCCTAGAGTGGGTAGCTATTCCCTTCTCCATGGAATCTTCCCGACACAGGGATCAAATCTGGGTCTCTTGCATTGCAGGTGGATTCTTTACCATCTGAGCCACCAGAGAAGCTCATATTTTCCCACATGCCCGCCCCCCCCCCCCCGCCAAATTTAATGAGAAGTGTTCTACGTTTTTAAAATTTTTTCCTTAACAGAAGATATCTAGATTCTCTTACACTTTGTATTCAATCGGTTTCCATCAGTTATTTTACGAAGAAAAGCATAAATATGTAGTTGGAAAAAGGAGGAAGATTTTAATAGCCTACCAAATAATATTCAAATAGTATTTCCGTTAAATATTCTTCTCTGAAACCACACCAAAACTCAACAATATTTCCTATGAAGGTTAGTGGCAATATTGACTCTGAAACTATCTGAACTTTTCATCTTCTGTTATGCTAAAACTACTGGTCTTCCTTGCACTTTGAATAGACTCATGCATGATTGGATGACATTGCTCATTTGGAAAATAATGGTTCACTGCATTATGCAGACTTTCTTGATATTGACACATTTTATTTTACAGTAACCCAAAATCACATTCATTAATATCACCATTGAGCTCATCAGAAAAGGCTTTAAGTACTAGGAAACCGTCCATTTTACCATGGCAGACAAGTTTGTAAAATTTTCATTTCCAATTGAAAACTCAATCTGATCACTGGCAATAACTGCTGTCAGTTGTTTTCCTGCCCACTGCTCATTTTCAAAGCCAAACACTCAAGCCCACAGGCTGTTTGCTCAAGCAAAAACACGGCAACAGTTAGATCAGTTCTCAACTGCAAGGCCATAATCAGCAGAAGTGCTTTATATGCATCTCTTCTCCTGTCATCCAGACCGTCAAGAGACTCTAGGGTCTAGGTTTAATAAAATTAATTTGGGGGCTTCCCTGGCGGTCCAGTGGTTAAGAATCCGCCTGCCCATGCAGGGGACACAGGTTTGATCCCTGGTCTGGGAAGATCCCACCGGCCATGCAGCAACTAAGCCCGTGCAGCACAATTACTGAGCCCTTGTCTCTAGAGCCCACAGGCCACAGCTACGGAAGCTCGCACACTCTAGAGCCCGTGCTCCACAGCAGGAGAAGCTACTGCCACGAGGAGCCTCCACACCGCAACGGAGAGTAGCCCCTGCTCTCCACGACCAGAGAAAGCCTGAACAGCCAGTCAAAACAAATGAGTCTTTAAAATTTATTTTTACTGCTTCAATGATATACTAACATAAAACTGGCATTTTAAAAAATGCTGTAAAAAATAAAAATAAAAAAATCTGTGATTGCCCAGCAGTGAAGAAGACTGGAATGAGTCCTTGAACAGCTAGGTGTCACTGTCTGGATTCGAGTCAAGGCACCACAGCTTCACCCACCACTGCTTTCATACCTCAGTACAAAGGTCAAAGCAATGAGAAAAGTCAGAGGACATCTTTGTGTGATTATAAAAATAGCTTTGACCTCACAGACCTCCCTCAACGGGCCTCAAGGACCCTCTAGGGATCTGACAATCTCACCCTGAGAACCACTCTCTTAAAGATACTCAAAAATTTAAAAAAGAACGATAGTCTAGTTATAATTCCTTGCAAATGACAGTTAACCAGTAATTAATAGATTAAAACTTGGACTGCATGGAGATCCAACCAGTCCATCCTAAAGGAAATCAGTCCTGAATATCCCTTGGAAGAACTGATACTGAAGCTGAAGCTCCAATACTTTGGCCACCTGATACGAAGAACTGACTCACTGGAAAAGACCCTGATGCTGGGAAAGACTGAAGGCAGGAGGAGAAGGGGATGACAGAGGATGAGATGGTTGGATGGCATCAGCAACTCGATGCACATGAGTTTGAGCAAGCTTCAGGAGTTGGTGATGGACAGGGAAACCTGGCATGCTGCAGTCCATGGGGTCGAAAAGAGTCGGACATGACTGAGCAACTGAACTGACTAATAGATTAAATCAGTTTGATTAGAAAGTACACCAACCTGCTCTGATTCTACACTGTCATTTCTGGAGTACAGTCCATAAACTGAAACCCAGGCAACCTGTATTACTCTCTTTAAATAACTGCTGCTATTTTTGACTGACCTCGGAAAGAGGTATCTGACATCTCTGACCTTAGAGATCTAACAGCTTAACCAATACACACTCCTCCTTCTAGCCCTGTAAACTAGAGCTCAGCTAAATTAATTACAATCTCTGGACCATTAACCTAGGAACAAGAGCTTGCCTTTTTATTAATGATTTCTGCTTTATCCAGTCAATTAGCACCCTTCTGCCTATATCTACATCCCTTTCATCCTAAACTGTATACTCAGAGAGTTCTGTGTGATCCAAATACTCTAATTTACCTTGGGTGGCCATAAAATTCAGCATCCAAACCAGAACACTTTTGAGAGTGGAATTTACAATTATGCTGAACAACAGGAGTATATTAGGATTGAACCAGGCAAAACCAGATCATGTGGTCCCCCTAGCATTAGCTTTTGCCCTGGATCATCTAATCTCCACCTGTTCCCTTTACTTTGTTGCTTTTGGACTACAAAGCAGTGCCTGGAGAAGGGGAGAAGGGCTGGGGAAAAATAAAACAAAATCTTCTGAAAATGAGGGCAAATAAAGAGAAAGTAAGGAGAAAGCAGATAACACCCCTACTTCTGTGTGACTAGAGGGATAGCTGAATCATGCAAGGGATAGTTGAATGTGATTTCTGAGACTAAGTCTTTATCACAATTCCTTCACTGTAATAAATCAATTGTCTATTCACACGTGGGTCTGATTATGAATGCTCTTTTCTGTTCTATTGGTCTACTTGTCTTGCTTTACAGCAACACCACACTCCTCATTCCTTGACAGTAATTTGCAACATTTAGAATATAGCCCTAACATCTTATTCTTCTCTCTTACAGTGTCTTGGCTACTCTTGGCCCCTTGCATATCCACATATATTTTAGAGTGAGTTCATCAATTTCCACATATTAAAAAATGCAACAGAGACAGTAAAAGAGACACAGAGATAAAGAACAGACTTTTGGACTCTGTGGGGGAAGGCGAGGGTGGGATGATTTGAGAGAACAGCACTGCAACATGTATATTACCATATGTGAAACAGATGACCAGTCCAAGTTCGATGCATCAAACAGGGCACTCAAAGCCGGTGCACTGGGACAGCCCAGAGGGATGGGCTGGGGGAGGGGGGTTCAGGACAGAGGAACACATGTGCACCCGTGGCTGATTCATGTCAGTGTATGGCCAGAACCACCACAATATGGTAAAGTAATTACCCTCCAATTATAATAAATGAATTAATTTTAAAAAATAAAGAAAAAATGCAACAAACTATTGGGATTTTGAATGGGACTGCAATGAATCTATAGACCATTTGGGGAGATCTGACATTTTAAAAATATTGAGTTGCACAAGCCATGAATATCTTTCTTTAGAAGGCTTGAATATCTTCAGTTAGATTTATCCTGAGGTATTTCATATTTCTGAATGCTATTTTACATAGTACCTTTAAATTTTTTTTATTTTCTGTCATTGCTCATGCACAGAAGAGATTTTTGTATACTGGTCTTATAATGTATACTGATCTTGTTCATCTTGGTATCCAACTACTTTGTAATTTAATTATTAAGATCTTGCTATTTAGCCATCTTGCTAAAGTTCCTTAATTCTAACAATTCATATGTTGACATTTTAGGATTTTTCTACTGCAAAAGTGTATCATCTGTTAATAATAACACTATTAATTCTCTATTTGAATTCCTTAATCTTTCTGTTACTTTTTCTTATGTTATTATACTGGCTAGTTCTTGCCTGGAGAATCCCAGGGATGGGGGAGCCTGGTGGGCTGCCGTCTATGGGGTCACACAGAGTTGGACACGACTGAAGCGACTTAGCAGCAGCAGCAGCAGGATGGCCAGGGCAATGCTGAATAGAAGTAATACAAGCAGGCAACTTTGTCTTGCTTTTGCTCTCAAAGGGGAAGTTTTTAACATTTCACCATTAACCAGTATTTGCCAAGATACTCTTATCAGATTCCTATCTGTCTGCTTCTATCCTGTGTTCACAAAGATTTTTACTATGAATGGATGTTGAACTTTATCAAATGTTGTATCTATTGAAATGAGAAGATTTTCCTCCTTTATTCACTTCAAAGTGGTGAATTACGATGATTTTTTAAAATATTACATTACTCTTGTACTGCTGGGAAAAAATCCAATTTGATTATGATGTGAGAGCCTACTGTATTATATTGCTGGATACACTTGCTAATATACAGTTTCAAATTTTTGGCATCTATGTTCACGAATGAAACTGGCCCTTCATGTTTCCTGTCTTGCAATGTCCTTGTCCTGTCTGTTTTTGGTTATCAAGGTTATGCTGGTCTCACAAAATGAGTTAGGGAGTGTTTTCTTCCCTTCTGTTCTTTAGGAGAGTTTGTATGATACTGGTATCTTTTCTTCCTTCAGTGTTTGGTAGAATTTACTGTTGAAGCCACCAGGCCCTGAAGTTTTTTTTGTAGAAAGAATTTTAATAATGATTTTAATCTCTTTAATAGTTATAGGACTATTCAGGTCTTCTCTTTCTAGGAGTTTTTCAAAGAACTTTCTGCTTTGCTGATCTTCTCTAGTATGGCATTTGTTTTCTACTTCATTGATTCTATTCTTATTTTTATTATTTCCTTCCTCTGCTTCCCTAGGTTTTAAGACTTTTCTTCATGTGGACCATTTTAAAAGTCTTTATTGCACTTGCTACGCTATTGCTTCTGTTGTTTGTGACCTGGTTTTTTGGCCATGAGGCACAGGGGATCTTTGCTCCCTTATCAGGGAATGAATCTGCACCCCCTGCACTGGAAGGCGAAGCCCTAACCACTCGACCACCAGGGAAGTCCCCCCAAAACTTCTGATACAATACATTTTCAGGACTCCAAATCTCATGAGTCTTATCAAAAGTTTTGCTCAGCTTCTCAGCCACCTTGTCTGGAATCAGCAGTATCTGTGGGAGAAAGTGGACCCAAAAGCAGGGCTCACTTCTCTGGATTTGCTAGATCTTGGCTCCATTCTGTTTCACTGCCCTGATGGCTACCTGGTGTTTTGTTTTTGTTCTTAAATCTTGTCCAGCTTTTCCAGTTATCATGAGCAAATTATCTAGTCTGTCATTACTAGAAGCAGGACTTAAATTCTAACTTTTTTCCCTCCTCTTCTGGTTGCATTAAGATAACACGCAACTCAGAGTTTCATTTCTGTTCATATTAGCTAAAAGAAACAAAGCTTCAAAATTTAACAAAGAGCCTGTGTGAAAAAATCTTGATACATTTTCTCCTAAAAACCTTACCTTGGTAACGGGCCTGATGGGGGAGTCATTCCATAGTCTTCATATCTCTGGAAGAAATTCAAAAGAAGATGAAGATGAACATTCAATCCTTATTATGAAGTGACAACAGCAAACTTACAAATTTAGATTTGCAGGATCAGCTTCCAAGAGATTTATTTTCTCATAAAAAGTTAGCATGCTTTCATGGCATTCCGCCACCATGTAATGCTAGAAGCTTCAGTTTGGGGAACTGGGCTAATATGCAACTAGCTTCCAGATCTTTCTTTCTTTTGTAAAAATATTAACAAGAGACAGGGTTCCTGCACCTGCCCTTCCCTGCAGGCTTATCCTCCACAAACCTGTATCTTCTGCTAACCAGATGGGCCTTCATTGCCATATTTAGTGTAAATGACTCTATCAACAAGGACCACAATGGTCTCCAGATCTAGTGGGTGCCTATTAGCAATTCAAATATACTCAAGAAACTAAACAATGCAAAAGTTGTTCCATGTTGTACAATGCTATAAAAAGAGAAAGACTGTAAGAAGAACCGTAATTTGAGAGAGACCCTAAAAGATAAAGTAAACACATTCCTAATGTTATGACTAATACCAAGGAGGTCCAGACATACTCCCTGCCCTTAAATTCCATTACGTCCATGTATCCTTCAATCCACTCTTCTTATTTGAACTAATCTGCACTAACCAAGTGCTCTTTGACTAAAGCAAGATGGCACCAGATTTAAAGAAATCTAGACTTATGTTATATTCCTCATGAAATCATTATATCCTAACCCTAGCACAGTTGGGACTCGGGCTTTTAACACTTCTTTTCGACAACTACGAATCATGATTTTGGAGTCAGATATTTTAGTAGGATAGTAACTCTGGACAGCATCATACTCAACTTCACTCAGTTTAAATTAACTGGCTCCAGGGTAGGAGTTCCATATTAAGTTACTACATCAGCCTTGCTTCTGGACTTGCTCTCATATGAGACTTTTTTTTAAGCTGCCATTTACTGAATTAGTATTTTGCTATGCACTATATGAACACTGATTCAGGTCCACAGCAATGTTAAAAAGTGTTCACTACCTACTGTTTACAGATGAAACCAAAACACAAAGAAATTAAACAAAGTCCTCCTAATCTATCTTTCTGACTCCAAAGACTATGCTTTTAATCACTGGGCTGCACTACCCATGATTTCTAAAACCAGACTTTCCCTCTTAAATAAATCTCTACTTGTGGGAGGCAGGGGGGCAGATAGGGAGTAGCAGCTTTGGTGTCAGACACACTGACCAAAGCACTCTTATTTCCCTTGGTCTATTTCCTTAGAAACAATCTCTGCACCTCATAGAGTCCCAAAGAGATTACTAGACTTGAAACTGTACTCAAATTACTTCACCTCTGACCCTCACTGCTTTCCTTCCCTTGGCAAAGGGAGAGAAATTCAGAACCCCTCAGAGTTCCACAACGGAGGTAAAATAAGCCAAAGTGGATTATGGAAGAAGAGAGGAACAGGATGAAAAGGAGAGTCAATTTATTTTCCAAATAATTAAACAGAAAGCTGAGACTGGATCAAGATTATTCTCTACAGAATAAAATGGCCCCTGCGCTTTCAGCACAGTTTGGCTTTTTCTAAAAACATATTCATATTCAATTCTTATGAACATATTCATATTCAATTTAAAAATAATATTTTTTAAAAAGGTCAAGACTTTACAGTTTATCTGTCAGGATTTCACAAGGTCTAATAAGTGAAAAATGAAAAAGAAAAACAATGCAAAGTAGCTGACCACTCTTTACCTGATCTATTACTGCAGTGCCAGGCATTTCTACTCTACTGTAGTCAGAAAAAGGGTATTATTTTTCTAGAGACTACATGCCCCCAACGATGGCAGGCATCTCCTTTACATGGGTCACACTTGTTAAAAAAAAAAGTCTGGAGGACAAACAGAATTTTAAGGTTGCAATCATCTAGGTGAATAAAAACCCCATTTTAATGCATTCTTTCTATTCCATATAAAACAAGCCAGCAAAGCAAGAAAGACAAGTGATAGGTGGAGTCTGGGAGAGGCCTGAGGTAAAGCAACCAGATGGCAAGGAACGCTTGTAAAATCTCAGGTATTCACACCTGCCACTTGGAGGACAAATCCAAGGAGGTTAATTTTACCTAGGAAAGCAGAAATACCACCTCTCAAGTGGCCTGACTCACCAATGCATAACTAACACTTTTACACTGGCAAGAAAGGGATAAAAGTGTCATCAGATGGTCCATAAACATTCACTGAAACCATCCTGAAATCCACATTTCAGCGGTTTTTACTATAGTCAGAAGGAGCAAATAAAAAGTGATCAGGTTCTTCCTGGCAACAAACAATAACTTTACAACCAATTTCTAAGCATGTTTAAGTTATGTTAGATATGCCCAAATACAACCAGTGATCTGGTTTTCCGCTAGATTAAATTGCTACCACTCCCATCAAAACACTAAGGATAATCAACTAGTAGGGAAAACGATATGACTTACAATCAAATCAATGCCTTCAATCATAATTGAAGGCAGAGAAAAAAGAACAAAGTAGCTAAAGCTGCAGATAAACCGATACAGAAAAGGGACAAAGATGAGCCAATACAAAAATAATGGTTATCTTCAATTCAACAAAGAAAAGTGCTTCAGAAATGAAAGGAAGTTTCCCTGACATGAATGAAATAACTGAATATGAAGATTAAATGGACACTGGTTATTCAGGGGGGAAAATGATTCCGAAAAATTGGTTGAATGCCAAGAACTATTTATGCTTCCCAGAGGACAGGACACGTACGTCTTCTATCAGGTAGGGAGCAATGAAGGCCACAGGTTTCTGCACTGAACAACTCAAGGAGCAGAAAGCAGCAACATGTAGATGCCAGCAGCCAACAAGTATAGGTTGGGAAGTGAGATGAGAATCCTCCTTTTAGAAAACACAAGACTAACACAAGAGGCTCCTGGAAGGTCTCCCTCTTCACTCAAGTCCTCCTGTCCCCCCATAGATGCACCTACTGTTAGCCTCTCAGCTCCTCAAAACCAATAAACAGCATTTTACTTGTCAGCCACCCCCCTGACATCCTACTTTCAAAACCAGAGGCAGAAAGGTGGTAAGGAAATCTTTCAATAGTCTTGGTGAGAGATGATGACGACTCCACCAGTGTAACACAGTGGATAGATTTGAGAGGAAGAGTCTCCAAAGCTCTAGCACATTTAATCAAGCTCAACTTCCTCTACTTCCCCTTTCAGTGCTGGTCTACCATCACTTCAGCTGTACCCTCTGAGCTGCACCTCTCTTCCCAGCTGTCTTATCATCCCACATGCCTGATAAAGCCCCAGTCCTGGATCAGTCCGATTGCCTATTCTCTCCTTGTCTACACCTGGGTATCTGAATGCTGGTAAACTACAAAACTTGAATTTGTGCCACTATAATTTCATGATCGTCAGTCTCAACAGCGGCCTCAAGGCTAAGTGATTACTTCCATGTCCCTAGTCTGTTCTCTCTCATTCTCCTCCATAAGTATTTCATGTTCTACTCTCCCTCAACCCTCTTGCCTTGCTACACTTCTCTCATTCTCAAGAGATGACTCTGCTTTCTCTACGGTGAGAACATAAACCGATGCAGGGAGTCTGGGTTCAATCCTTGGTCAGGGAACAGGATCCCACATGCTGCACTTCAGAGTCTTGTCATAACTAAAGATTCCACATGCTGCAGTGAACATCGAAGATCCCAGATCCTGCATGCCACAACTATTTAATAAGGCCCAGAGCAGCCAAATAAATATCAATAAGCTAATATTTTTAAATGGTTGAACTTGATCTGTATCCTTTAAAATTTTCAACGCTTCTAATTAATGTGTTCAATCTTTCCTCTAGGTTCCTAAACATACAAAACTCCATTAGAATAATTCTTTTAATATGTCTGTCTACTAATGCTATAATCTGTACCATTTTCTTGCTTCTCTGCTTGTCTGGTTAGTTTTGATTGGATGCCAGACATTATTCAGTTTACCTTGTTGGATGCTGTATATTTTTGGTTTTCTATATAAATATTCCTGAGCTTTGTTCAGTTTCAGGTCTTACTTTTTTCTGTGTTAGGCAGAATGAGAGCAGCTTTAACCTGGGGCTATTTGCCCCACTACAGAGGCAAAACTCTTCTGAGTACACTAAGTGATGCTCCGTGAATTACGAGGTCTTCTACAGTGTACCAAAAAAAAAAAAACAAACAAACTACTAGTCATCTCAGGCTGCCATCACAAAATACCACCGATTGGGTGGCTTAAAAAAACAGAAATTTACTTTTTCACAGTTCTGGAGGTGGAAAAACCACAGTCAAGTTTCCAGCAGGGTTCAGTTGTTGCCAGGAGCTTCCCTCCCTGGCTTGTGGACAGCTGCCTACTTGCTGTGTCTTCACATGGTGGACAGCGGGCCCCAGTGTCTCGTCCTCTTTTTATAAGGGTACCAGTTCTATCCGATCAGGGATGCAACCGTTATGACCTCATTTAACCTTTACTTCCTCCTTCAAGACTCAGTCTGCAATACGTGTGCATGCGGGCTTATGCTTCAACATACAAATTTTGGGAGAATACAATTCAATCCACAGCAGGAACATTTTCCCATGCTTATGTGAGCTCTAAGGACTGTTCCCTTTAATCTCATGGGGCAGTTCTTTCCTTCGTTTCGAGTAGTTTCCTCACACCTTAAAACTGATCAAAACTCAAATGAAGATTCTCTGCAACCTCTGGAAGCATCTCTGCGTGCTTCTCTCTGCTTTCCCATACTGTCTGTTGTGAACTCTAACTCTCTTCTCCTTCCCACACTCCCCACTCGATTCTCTCAACCCAGGGAGACCACGGAGTTCTCCCTGGAGTATTCCTCCCTGCACCATAGCTAGAAACGCTCTCAAGACGGGAAGCCGCGGTGACTGTAGGCTTCTACTCATCTCTCATTGATCCCTCTTTTCCGTTGCCTCAAGTCCAATGCGGTGAAAACCCACACATTTTGTTCAGTTATTTTACTTGTTTCTGGAGGGAAGATAAATCCTGAGCCTTTCCTCCATTTTGTCCAGAAGAGGGAGTTTGTACCAGATACTTTTGTTTCTGGGTCTCCGCTAGCTTCCCCACTACCTGGAATATTCTTCTTTAACTGCCATTCTGTCTAGAAACTCCTTCCCCATACTTCCGGTCAGGGGCTCCTCGCACATACTCTCCTCCTGCGCCACACCCACCCTATGCTGAACCGAGTTACTGTTTCCATTGCCCACATACCCCCACTGGGATGCAGGAGCTGGAGTTGTACGTTATGCACTTCTATAGCCCAACACCTCGCAGAGCACTCAGCACAAAGCAGGTGCTCCAGAAATACATTTGAATGAATAAACAAGTGAGATAAGCTTAAAGTAAACAGACAGCAGATATGGTCAAATTCATTTTCATTGCTGAGTTTTGTTCTGTATCATACATTTCCTTAAAGATTATAAACTACTAGTTTATAATTACGTACCACCTATGATTATGAAATGGTTTAACGTTTATTTTCGAAACAATCTATATTTTAATATGTAAACCAACAATGACTAGGTTAGATAGTATTTTTCTCCTGTGTGGTGGCTGTGATCTATACCTCAGATACGTGCTCACTATGCCTTGAAAAAAACTATCTAAGAGCCGACTTTGAAAATCCAAACCAATTTCAGAGATGAAAATTCTTCTTAAAAAAAAAAAAAAGAAGATGGATTTATCTGTGCCAGGTCTTAGTTGCAGCATGTGGGATCAAGTTCCCTGACCAGGGAATCAAACTTGGGCCCCCTGAATTGAGAGGATGGAGTCTTAACCACCAGACAACTAGGGAAGTCTCCAGAGCTGAAAATTCTGTTAACATATGTTATGATCACCCAATTGAACCTTAATATAGTTAACAAAACTAGAGGAACCCTGGATAAATACTCCTTGAAGAAAAAATTTAAACGGTAATCTGTTAACATCTTTCCAGAGTCAAATGTTTCAGTTTGATCATCTGAAATTAGTAAAAGATGATTTTTAATATTATATCCCTGAGTTTTACTTCTTGTCCATGACTTGAGAAAGCACCTTTAAAAGCACCGAATATGGAATAAAAACAGATGAAGCAGGGAAATGTCAGCTCCCGAGATGGAAACCTAGTGTTTGAAGACAACTGTGCTTGGCTCCTCGTGGACTAGAAGCCTCCCCTCCCCGGCCCTCCCCTCCCCTCTTCAGCCCCTCCCCTCCCAGGATCTCCTCTCCTCTCTTCAGCCCCTCCCCTCCCCTGTCCTCCCCTCCTCTCTTCAGCCCCTCCCCTCCCAGGGCCTCCCCTAGCCTCTTCAGTCCGAGGCGGCCTACAAAAAGGAGCTGAATGACTCTGGGGCATTCTTCACCGTATCTTTTATGGAGACATCGATGAAAATTTTCCAGTTGTTGTTTTTAGACTCTAAGTCCTGTCTGATTCTTCCTCGACCCCACGGATTGTAGCCCACCAGGATCCTCTGTCCATGGGATTTCCCAGGCAAGGATACTGGAGTGGGTTGCCATTTCCTGCTCCAAGGGACATTCCCGAACCAGGGGTCGAGCTCATGTCTCCAGCACTGGCAGGTGGATTCTTTACCACTGAGCCACGTCTTTCCCATGGTAAAGAATCCGCCCGCCAATGCAGGAGCTGGAGGAGATGTGAGTTTGATCCCTGGGTTGGGAAGATCACCTGGAGTAGAAAATGGCAATCCACTCCAGTATTCTTGTCTGGAAAATCCAAGGGACAGAGGAGCCTGGTAGGCTAAGTCCATGGCGTCACAAAAGAGTCAGACAGGACTGAACAACTAAACAAACAAAAAAACAAGACTATATTTTGACAGTTATTCCACATATATTTTATGACAATGAATTTTATACCTTTCATGGAGGCAAATTCAGGAAAATACCTCCATGAAACATCCAAGCTGCACAAAAGAATGTTTTCAATATTGTGAATTAACTTAGAAGATAATAAAACTAAGACTCATCCAAACTTTGATTCCAGTCGAATCCAATCAGGGTACTGCAGGGATCCTGAAAATGAGGCAGTCAGACAACATCTTGCCCATGAGAGAACTCCAGAAGGTCCACACTTACACTGCACGGGTTGTTGGCTGTTTGAGCCGGGCTGTAGAAGGACCCCCACTGGGTGGCTCGTCTCTCTTCCCGGGAAGGGGTGCTGTTCACGGGCAGGCCGGCTGGGACCCCGGGGCCTGCAGCCACAGCGTTGGGGGGCTGGCTGCTGGGGGCCACCAGGGCAAAAGCATCGTCTAGGAGGGAGTGCATGGTCTGGCGCGCCTCCTCGATGGACGGCTGGGGCGGGATGTACTGGGAGGCCGGGAAGGGCAGGCCTGGATACCTCCCCAGCTCAGCCGACGATGGCGTGGGCACGTCAGCCGGGAGGTCAGGATCAGACTACAGCAGGGGAAACAGCAAAGTGGAGAATCACATCACTCAGCCATAAAAAGGAACGAAACTGGGTCATGTGTAGAGATGTGGGTGGACCTAGAGTCTGTCATACAGAGGGAAGTCAGTCAGAAAGAGAAAAACAAATATTGCGTACTAATGCATATAAGTGGAATCTAGAAAATGGTACAGATAAGGCCATTTGCAGGGCAGGGATAGAGATAAAGAACAGACGTGGTCACGAGGGGGAGGGGAGGGTGGGATGAACTGGGAGAGCACCACTGACACACACTATCGTGTGTAACACAGACAGCTGGTGGGAAGCTGCTATAGAGTACACGGAGCTCGGTGCCCTGTGACGACCAAGAGGGGCGGGACAAAGATCCAAGAGGGAGGGGATACATGTATACATACTGCTGATTCACTCCACTGAACAGCAGAGACAAACCCAACACTGTAAAGCAATTACATTAAAAAAGAGAGAGAGAGAGAATCAGACACGAGCTTCCGTGGAGAACAAAATTCTAGGACCAAGACAGAATTTTTAACCGTTTTCACTGCCATTGAGGAATGGGTTTACCATAAAAATTTTTCAAATCACAGCCGAGGAATGTGTGTTACCTTTCATTGGGGCAAAAAGTTTGAAATCAGAAAAAAAAAGTAAAAATATTCAACAACCATTTGTCAGGCAAAACTCAATCAACTCCCTGAAAGATATCTCAGTACCTGGAAGTTCATATTTTTCCTGAGAGCCCCCAACAACCAAAAATGATATGTCAGAGTTTACATACTAAAATACCTAGCTGACGTTCCATAGATACAGAAACCGCGCCCCCCCCCCACTAAAGCAGTCTATTGACTATTAGTAATAGAACAGCCCTATACAACCCTAAAGAATTCAAAGTCACCACCATATTACAACTATGCATGTATAAACCATTTTAATACTTATTGCAGCAACTCTTTATAAACAGTAAATAGTATCAATTATTTGTTCAGAAACTACTTTCTTAAAATGGAGGTGTCCCTGGATAACATGAGCCGACAAGAAAAGTTTAACTTCTATACCCACTGTCTAAAAGGCAAGAACATAAGTAATAATTAAAATTTTTAAATTACAATTACTTCAACTGACACACTGAAAAGAGAAGAGGTTCTACTCAGTGGGCTGGTGGCCCCACGTCCTCAAAGAAAAAGTTGTTGTTCAATTGCTCAGTCGTGTCCAACTCTTTGCAACCCCGTGTACTGCAGCATGCTGGGCCTTCTTGTCCTTCACTGTCTCATGGAGCTTGCTCAAAATCATGTCCACTGTGTCAGTGACGCCATCCAACCATCTCATCCTCTGCCTTCCACTCCTGCCTTCAATCTTTCCCAGCATCAAGGTCTTTTCCAGTGAGTCAGCTCTTTACAGCAGGTGGCCAAATTATTAGAGCTTCAGCTTCAGCATCAGTCCTTCCAATTAATACTCCTTAGAATTTTTCAATCCTTTAGGATTGACTGGTTGGATATCCTTGAAGTTCAAGGGACTCTCAAGAGTCTTCTCCAGCGCCACAATTTGAAAGCATCAATTCTTCAGTACCCAGCCTTCTTTATGGTCCAACTCTCACATCCATACATGACTACTAGAAAAACCATAGCTTTGATTATATGCACCTTTGTCAGCAAAGTGACATCTCTGCTTTTTAATACACTGTCTACATTTGTCAAAGCTTTTCTTCCAAGGAGCAAGTGTCTTTTAATTTCATAGCTGTAGTCAGAGTCCACAGTAATTTTGGAGTCCAAGAAAATAAATTCTGCTTCTGTTACCACTTTTTGGGTGGGTACCTTTTCCTGGAATGCTCTGCTTACCCTACAGTCCATAGTTTCAGCTTCACTGGTTGGAACATCCCACAGAAGGGCCAAAGGAATTCCCATATTTGTTTGGATCAGTGAATCTCTTACAAAGAAAATCTCTATTCCAGAGTCACATCCTTACTTTCAGTCAACTGTCTGAAACACTTCCTAATGACAATGGCCTGTCCACCAAGGATCAGTTATTATTCACACCAGCATCAAACACTTAAGAGCAGCAGCTATGTAATTCCAAACAGAGAGAAAAACACACAAACTGGCAAACCCACCAACGGTTCACAAACCTATTTTGCTTGGCCCACGCAGTATTTAAAAAACAGTCGATATTTTAAAAGTCTGAAAATTTCCTACGAAAACTCAGATTTTTGGATTCTCTTGGCAGACTCGGAAGCTGTGGCAGCACTGGGCCCTCGTCCTGCACAGAGACAAGTGCTGTTGGGCAGAGACTGCCCCTGAGATAGGCCGGTGCGCTGTCCTTCACAACTGCAAGTGGGTGGTCTCACTCCCTCCCATACACACTGGGTCCTGAAAGACTGCTTCTCCAAAATTACAATATTCTAGTAAAGTTCCACTAAGTGACTTCATCATCGAGGAAGGATGTGGGGCTCCAAAGGTGTCCGGCTTATGACATCACTCTGGAAAGACTCTGTGATCCGCTCCTTACAAGGTACAAAAATGGCCCACACTCATGCCTTCTCCTGCTTTTGGTTTTCTTGAGGAGCAGATCAGGAAGAATGTGGTGAGTAGAAGGTCACCAACCCAACACCTCATGGCGAAAAAGGGAAGTGTATCTGTAGAAACGTCCTACTGGTAATTAAGAGGGTCTCTCTAAAACCAGGAGCAATGTTCCTGGTGGTGGCTTTCAATAACTGCACCGCAAGGAAGAGAGCACCGTGGCTACAGCGCAAACTGAGATTCAAATGGGGGACAAACCCTATAGACATTTGAGGAGAGTCCCCAAAAGCTACAGCCACTGCCAATCTCAGTATCAGTGGGTGTAACTTTAAAGAAGGTATAACTTCTATAGCAAGAGAGACCTGTTGCAAAGGTGTGAAGTTAGGTTCCCTTGGAGTCTCATTGGTCCCACGAATCCTGCCATGAAGGCAAAGAGCCATAGAGCTATGATGTGAGAGCTTCCTGATCTCTGGCCTTCCTGCTGCCCCCACCCCCCAAATTCACAGACTAGACTCTCAGCAATCTGCAGGCCAAGAGGAAGTTTTATTCATTCTATTTATTCCTGTGTCCCAACATCCAGCACAGTGTTTCACGTGTAGATGGAACTTAACAGATGGTACTATGATCAACAGAAGTTGAGATCTACCTAGGATACCCAGGAGTTGGAATTTGAATTCCATTCTCTTGAATCCAAGTTTGATGACTTTGACATTTTGTTCGTTTCCTTGGCACAAATACATGTTCACCTATCACTCCCCAGAAATATATGAGAACTTTTTTACCTTCAGTAAAAAAAAAAAAGGGGGGGTATGTTATTTTTATGATGTATTCTGGTGCCTCTCTGCAACCCTTCATATTATGAGAGTGATCATGTCCTTTGGTTGGTTCAGGACAATCTCGGTTCATGCTCGTTATCCTAGGATAATTAATCCCATCTACTGTCACCATCACAAGGGTGTGACTTGGAAAATAAATTATATTGGGGTTGACAAACTTCCATAAAGGGCCAGAGAGTAAATATTCTAGGCTTTGTGAGCTATATAACTACTCAGCTCTGCCACCTTAGCAAAAGCAGTCATAGATAACACAAAAATGATGGGTGTGGCTCTGTTCCAATAAAACTTTCTTTACAAAAGCCAGCGGTAGGCTGGATTTGGCCTGAGGGTCATAGTTTGCTGAATCCTGATTTATAATGGTAACCCTGTTTATGAGAAATCCAGGAATATTTCTTTTACTTCAGGAGAAGAAAGCTCTCAAGAAGATATTTTGAGGGGAAAACACAAAATTCAAGACAGTTCAAAAGCAGGTATGCATAGTATAACCTTCAAGATGAAATACTACCTATAAAAAGGTGAGTGCTCAAAAAGGCATTATCTTTGAAAGTATACATTTCATGAGACTCACAGACTTAGAAAACGAATTTATGGCTTTATCAAAGGAGAAAGGTAGGCTGGGGGAGGGATAAATTAGGAGGTTGGGATTAACATATACACCCTACTATATATAACTTGGGCTTCCCAGGTGACTCAGTGGTAAAGAATCTACCTGCCAACACAGGAGACACAAGAGATAGGGTTTGAACCCTCAGCATGGAAAATTCCATAGAGTAGGAAATGGCAACCCACTCCAGTACTCTTGCCTGGAAAATTCTGTGGTCAGAGGAGCCTGGTGGGCTATAGTACATGGGGTCTCAAAGAGTCAGAGGCAACTGAGCACACACACGTATAAATTATATAATCAACAAGTACAGAGAACTCTACTCAATATTCTGTAATAACCTATACTGGAAAAGAATCTGAAAAAGAAAAGATATATGTATAACTGAATCACTTTACTATACACCTGAAACACAACGCTGTAAATCAACTATGTGTGTGTGTGCTCAGCTTGGTCCCGCTTTTATGACCCCATGGTCTGTAGCCCTCCAAGCTCCTCTGTCCATGGGCTTCTCCAGGCAGGAATACTGGAGTGGGTAACCATTTCCTTTTACAGGGCATCTTCCTGACCCAGCGATTGAATCTGCATTTCCTACCCTGGCAGGTGGATTCTTTACCACTACGCCACCTGGGAATCCCAAAATCAACTACACTCCAATATAAAATAAAAACAAAATCATACAATATAAGTATTAAAATAAAAAAGAAAGTACACATTTCAGAATTTTAAGGAGAGAAAGTAAAAAGTCCATATAAAGGAAGAATGTCTTCTTAGGGTACCTCTGCAAATTGGAGCCACTTGGGATGAAGCAGCTGATTGAGGTGGTACTCACCAGGGAAGAGCTTCTTCCCTCCAGCTGAGGGAGGAAACTCTGCACTTTCTGCTAAGAAAAAAAGCGAAGAGAAGGATGGCCTGGGCCACCATGAAAGAAGCCTGATTTAGGATCAAGACAAGAAGGGGAGGACAGGTTCAGTTCAGTTACTCAGTCATGTCCAACTCTTTGCGACCCCATGAACAGCAGCACGCCAGGCCTCCCTGTCCACCACCAACTCCTGGAGTTTACTCAAACTCATGTCCACTGAGTCGGTGATGCCATCCAACCATCTCATCCTCTGTCATCCCCTTTTCCTCCTGCCTTCAATCTTTCCTAGCATCAGGGTCTTTTCCAATGAGTCAGTTCTTCACATCAGGTGGCCAAAGTGCTGGAGTTTCAGCTTCAGCATCAGTCCTTCCAATGAATATTCAGGACTGATTTCCTTTAGGATGGACTGGTTGGATCTTCTTGTAGTCCAAGGGACTCTCAAGAGTCTCCAACACCACAGTTCAAAAGCATCAATTCTTTGGTCCTCAGCTTTCTTTATAGTCCAACTCTCACATCCATACATAACTACTGACTGGAAAAGCCATAGCTTTGACTAGATGGACTTTTGTCAGCAAAGTAATGTTTCTGCTTTTTAATAAGCTGTCTAGGTTGATCATAACTTTTCTTTCAAGAAGCAAGAGTCTTAATTTCATGGCTGCATTAACCCTCTGCAGTGATCTTGGAGTCCCAAAAATAAAGTCTGACACTGTTTCCACTGTTTCCCCATCTATTTGCCATGAAGTGATGGGACCAGATGCCACGATCTTAGTTTTCTGAATGTTGAGCTTTAACCCAACTTTTTCACTCTCTTCTTTCACTTGCATCAAGAGGCTCTTTAGTTCTTCTTCGCTTTCTGCCATAAGGGTGGTGTCATCTGCATATCTGAGGTAATTGATATTTCTCCCAGTAAACTAATCTATTCTTTAGTTTCATACAACACGGTCTCTGAGATCCCAGATTAGACAAAATCAAAAGCTCCAAGGGACCATCCTGGGGAGCCAAGGATACATCCCTTCCGGGATTAAGCCAGTCACCACAGACGCCCAGACACCAGTCCAAAAACCCAGCGGTAGCTCAAGATCGCCATCTACTGTGAGAACTGCCAATGCTGGTTCCCCAGCCAGAGGAATTTATTCACAGCCTTAAGGACGGACTCATTCATTCATCCTGCTGAGGAGCGAAGGAGCCTAATTTGTAGACTGCTAATTTGTGATTCCTTCGGGAATCACATCAACCCTCACAGGCCAGTTAGGAAGGGACAGTCAGTCTTAGGACACCAGAATCACAGTAAGATTCCAAGGAAAAGCCTGGGGAAAGAAGCCTGGGATCACCTCTCAGACGACAACGATGCAATTATATTTAGTCCCAACGTCAGCGTGGCCTTTGGTACATATGTGTAATTATGCTTAGTGTCTCTCAGCATTAGATCTTTGTGCAATTTGAGGGATAAAATACAAAACTCAAATGAAACACTGGTTACATAAGCTTTATCTGAAGTGATCACGTACATCACAAACTCTTTCTCCGAGGGTGTGTTTTTCGCTCGTTTCTTTAACAAAGATAGCTCTGTCAGGGCTGCACCTTGGCACAGGGTCACAGACATCCACTGTGTGCCTCAGTGCCGCTGGACACAGTAGACAAAACTGGATTAACAAGAAGATACCTGGGTATCTGAGGCTGCCCTCCATCTTGGAATATTTTTATATCTGTATTTCTCATGATCCGTTGGGGAGGGTAGCCCTTTCCTCCCTACTTAGTGGGGGTCTGTATGTGTCTTAATGTTGTCAACATCTGCTTTAACACGTCCTTTTCCTTCCAATAAAATTAAGCCCCTATTTCTTAATTTCCATGAAGCTCTTTCTTCCATTAAAATTAGAAATATATATATACACACACACATTGTTATTTAGTCACTTAGTCGTGTCCAACTCATTTGCGACCCCATGGACTGCGATTTTCCAGCAGGAGTACTGGAGTGGGATGCCACTTCCTTTCTCCAGGGTATATTCCCAGCTCAGGGACTGAACCTGTATCTCCTGCACTGCAGGCGGATTCTTTACAGCTGAACCCCTGGGAAGCCATACATACATACATATATATATATGTACACACACACACACACACAAATACACACATACAGAGGGAACATCTTAGCACTCCAAGAGCAGAAGGGGGCACAAAACTCTAAATATCCCTCTTAGCACCAAGAAATCCAAACAGTTCCCTCAACCAGGGGAAGGGAAAAAAAAAACCTTCTGGACATTTCTGTTTTCCAGTGAATCCCCAAAAGTGCCCATCCTGAAGCCCGAGAGGACAGGGCTTGCAGAGAGCATGTTTCCAGAGGGTGCCCCAGCAGCCCCCTGGTCTCCAGGACTCCAGTTTCTCCACAAATGAGCGGCCCATCCCTGCCCACACCCACATGCGCCCCACAACCCAGCTGGCCCCAGAGCATCAACACCACACGTGGCCGCAGCTGGCACTGCTCACTCATCTCCCAATAGCCACCAGACACCAAGGGTCAGCGTTACGCACCGGGCAACCAATATAGGCAGAGTTGTGGACACCAGGCGGCCTTTTGTAAGTGCCGTCGCTGTCTGTAGTGATAAGTCTGTCCTTCTCAGCATCTCCAGGGCAGCCGTTGACCTGGTGTTTCCGGCGTGGCTTAGGGGAACGTTTTATCCTGGAGCTGCCAGGAGAAAAAGACATTATCTTCATAGGAAATCACTTTCCTGCCCTGGCTCATGAACTAAAGGCTAAGGATTTTTTGGGTACCTAGGACCTCCTGGCCACTGTATGAAACACCCCACCAGATATAAACAACGTGTAAGACACAGTCTCTGCTCTGAGAAAGGCACAGTCCACCTGGGCAGACAATACTAAACACACAGAACAATACAGAATAACATCATCGCTGGCTACTGGGACCTGACCTAGGTCTTGAAGAGGGAGGAGGAGCTTTGGATATGCCCAATTTATCCAACAAAAATAATAAATCAGGAAAGAGGTGGAGGGAGTGTGAGGTGCAGCTGGGATCTTGCCCAGAGCCAGAAACGGGAACGTAGATCAATGTCTGGAGGGCAATGAGGCTATCGCCTGGTAGGGCGGCAGGCCCCTCGGTGGGGAGCAGCTGGATAGAGACTCGGGGCCCCACCAGGTACAGGAGCGAGCCAGCACAGGGGTGAGCCAAGCGAGACACAAATGAGAGCTGACCTTCAGAAAACGCCTCTCCCTTAAGGGGAAGGGATCTGAGAGACAAAGAAGACAGAGGCTGAGGGCAGCAGCGGGAAAAGAAATGAGCATCCACCAAACACAGGAGGCGGTGACGACACTGCGGTGAGGGCAGGACGAGGACAGGGAGGAGGGGGAGCCAGGGCTCAGCGTCCGAGAAGGAAGGGGCTCCCATTTCAGAGAGCAATTCCAGGAGACAAGAAAACCGGGAATGGCGACTCCCGGGGTAACTGGGGTGGAAGCGGCCTTCCCCACAGGTGATCGCCAGGCGGGGTCGCCCCCTCCCGGGAGCCCGGAGTCTTCCAAAGGCTTCCCCCGGCAGCACGCCCACCTCTTCCTGGGCTCGATGAACACAGAGGGCACGCTGGCCGTGGGGTCCAGGATCTTGTCGATCTGCATCTGCGCCCTGCGGTACACGCGGTGCCGCTCCCGCGTGTCGCCCGATGACAGCTCGTCCAGCACGGGGAACTCGTAGTGCCCGCGGCGCTTGGCACGCAGCCGGATCTTGTTGCGATGGTGCTCGATCTCAGACTTGTGCCGCAGCGCCGTCTGGATCTGGGGAGCAAGACGGCCCGACCGTTTGCACGGTTCCAGGAACCCGCGCACAAAGTAGTCCGGAGGCATCCTGTGTCTCTCCCCTGCCCTCTCTCCGAGCCCCCCAAAGCTGTCCTAGGCTCCCAAGAGGCACCAAAGGGGTGACAGGGGCAGACACACCCACACCGGGTGCAGAGAGCCTGCCACCGTCCCCGAGCTGCCTCCGCAGCCTCCACGCGGTGCATGTGAGGGGAGAAGCCTCAGTACTGGCCCCGAAACATGCGTGCCTGTGCGCTCAGTCATACTTGACTCTCTTCAACCCCATGGACTGCAGCTCGCCAGGCTCCGCTGTCCATGGGATTTTTTTCAGCCAAGAATACTGGAGTGGGTTGCTAGTTCCTCCTCCACGGAATTTTTCCGACCCAGGGATCAAACCCATGCCTCTTGCATCTCCTGCACTGACAGGTGGATTCTGTACCACTGCACGACCTGGGTAGGCCAAAAGTACTCAAATCCAGGAAATCGTCCAGTGGCAACTTTGAAGATGCTGAGGGGCAGTGATTCGTAGATGTAATTCTTCCTAAGCAAAGAGTAAATATTTTCCATACCCAATAGTATCATTACTTAAAAAGTTTTTAAATTAAGACAGTTCAAAGATGATATTTGCACTATACAACAAAATAGCCATTTAATAATGATGTTTCAGTGTTACGAAACAAGCCCCCTGACAGGAGACCCCCCTCCTCAATGAAGAAAATCAACAGGTATGGAAACACATCCTCCTGGCTCCATGGGGCGTGAACTAGGTCTGGAAGAGTCGGGGAGGAAGGGTAGTGGGCAGAGGGCGAGGGTCAGAAACAGGAATGCAGATGCAGGTCTAGGGGAAGGACGCCATGACTCTGGGAGCAGCCAGTCTGTCCGTCGGTGGTGGAGAACAGACGGGGAATGCCTGCCTTCATCAACGCACATCACCTCATTTTCTAAGCCCTTAGCTGCTTCAGAGAACTTAACCGCAAGTGAGATGGAGGGAGACAGAGGGAAAAAAGGGAAACCAAGATGAGACTCCAACTGGAAAGAGACAACAGGATGCTGTCCAATATCGGACATGGTCCGCCATACCACAGCAGACCAGAAGCCATGTCCTCCTTGAGACTGTTTGAGAAGGAGGGTCAGCTAGATGAGAGTCTCGACAAACTTCCCAGCAGAACTCAGGAAGCCCCTCTAACTCTTTCAGGATCTGTTTTTTAAAATTCATGAGGTCTCACAGGAGGACTAAGATCTGCTAGGAATCTGTGCCAGAATCTCCTACGAAGAAAACATTTCCATTGAGATGTCCGTACCTACCATACAGGTAGGTCCACCAGAACGGATAACGCTCTTATTCCTAAGTTGGTTTTTCATTTTATGCTTCATGATCAGTATATATGTTTCCTATACCATATGTATCCATCAAATACATTTTTAAAAGATAGTAAAAGAACAAAGTGGAGATGAACGCTTTCCAGTGGTGAGGCCACAGACTGGTGAACTCCTTCTCTTCTCTTCTTTCGATCACACCGAGAAGCCACTCGAGAGTGCTTACTCACGGCTGGTGTGAGGCACCTGCAGCACTGGACTGACGGAAACAGGTCTAGGCTAGGACGGGGGTCATGTGAGCAACCCCAGGGCTCCTAAGCACTGGTGAGAAGGGACAGCACATGCCACCTTGAACCCATGACGCACGTTCTTGTGGTCACGTCCCTGGCAAGGAGCCAATGGAGAAGCAAAAGTGTAAGAACTCTTGATAAGACTTCTATAAGATAATCCACTTTAAGGATTCAGTTGTACTAATTATTACTTCACCTAGCAGAACTCACAAGAGCAGCAGGTATTTCTTAGAGGCAGGAAACTGACAGGCACGATGCTGTCGTGCATGTAGCCCTCAATACTATTCCCTGCACTCATGGTCCAGCCCAGGTCAAACTTCCCAAGCTCAACTTAACAGTGACGTGAGCTGGCCTTCTGATTCCAGAATCTTAGGAGGAAAGCAGATCTAACTCACTCTTCCAGGAGTCACTAGAACAGGGTATTTTACCAATCATGATTTAGATCTTGGGGCCAGAGCAGCTCTATCAAAGTTCACAGAATCTGTGGTCCCAAGACTATTCAGCGTTCAGTGATTCACTGGGAGAACCCTCCGGACTCAGCATTCAGTCCAATTTATTACAGCAAAAGGCTAGAAAGCAAAAGCAGCATAGGGGAATGGCACACAGGGTGAGGTCTGGAGGACCCAGGCACAAACTTCCAGGAGTCCTTTCCCAGTAAAGTTATGTGGGATGTGCTAAATTCCTCCAGCAATGACCTGTGACAACGCACGTGAAACGTCTATGAGGGAAGTTTATTAAATACTCAATGCTCACAGGGTCTTTACTGGAGACTGCTCACATAGGTACCCTCTGCCTAGCATGTACCAAAATTTCAGACTCCAGGAAGAGGTGTTCAGCATAAATTATGTTGTTTGTACAAAACTAGTTTAGGTACAGTGAGCCACTCCATTCTGGGAATGGTGGGGATCTTTCCAAAATCTAATTCCCAAACCCCAGCCACAGGCTAAGGCAGAGTACTTTCTAAGGCTAGCCGGCCCTGGTCTTTAACCTGCAATTTCCAAATGCGCCCCCTAGTGTCCATGATCAGTATCTGACCTAAAAATACTGAGTAGCAGATTTAAAGTTAAGAATAGTTGTGAGCAGCTCATGGGACTTCCCAGGTGGCACTAGTGGTAAAGAATTCACTTGATGAAGGAGACATAAGAGACTCGATCCTGAGTCAGGCAGATCCCCTGGAGGAGGGCACGGCAGTCCACTCCATTATTCTTGCCTGGAGAATCCCATGGACAGAGGAGCTGGTGGGCTACAGTCCATAGGGTCCCAAAGAGCTGGACACGGCTGAAGCAACTTAGCATGCACGCACATGAGCAGCTCATATCGTTAGCAACCTTTGACACTAACTTTCACTCATTTTTAAGCAGTAACCAAATCAGAATCTAAGGGTTTTTTTTTTTTTTAAATACTATACTTTTCCATAAAACCAAATACCTCTTTGTTAATTTTGTTGGTTTCTGCCACACGGTCAGCCAGGATGGGGTGCGGAGCCGGAGGAGCTGGGATGGGCTGCATGGCAATCAGCTGGATCTTACTGGGGACCCGCCGACTGGCCTCCGAGGAGCGGGAGATCCTGTCCACGTGCTCGAAGATGGAGGCTGACGAATGCTGCTCGTTCCCTGAGCTGGGTGCTGCCCCTGGAAGAGAGGGAAGAGCAGAATCAATAAACACCACCACCCTAAGAAAAGAGCAAACCATCACAATTATGGATTATTTCCTAAAGGAGCCTTAGATGGGTACCAGACCAAAAACACATCCACAACTCCATGGCAGAATATTTGAAATGTCACTCTTTGAGCCTAAACTGTCTGGGTTAAATAGTGTCTCCTTCAACCTCAGTAATAATTACAGATATCTGTAGGGAAGATAAGAAAATCATTATGACACTTTGTGCCCCAGATGGTCCTGTTTAGTCTAAAGGTGTTTCAAAGTCTTCGGTAAGACAGGGTAAAGGGTAAGAGGAGCCTGAGGTTGGCCAGCCAGGAGTGATTTACAGAACGTGGAGGACATTTCTAACAGCTCGAACGTCCATGCTCATCTGGAGTGAGAGTGATATAAATTTAGTTGCCAAGGCAACTTACCGTCAAGAAAACAAAAGACCAAGGGGACTGTGGACCTGCTAGCAAGTACTGGTTAATGGTGAATGCTGCTGGCTTTTCGGTTCGAATGCAGCAAAAAATGAAGTTGAAGAGTCAGGAGAAGAAAAAGCTGCTGCTGCAAGGAATTAGTTCCCTCTTCACAAAGAGATGCAGATAACACTTGAAAAATGGTTAAAAGGGTAAATTGTATGGCTATATATATTTCACCACAATGAATTTTTTTTAAGTAATCAGAACGGCAAAGAAGAAAGACATTTAAATGTATAGAAAAAAGAAAAACACGTTACAATGTTAATAGAGACTGGATCTTGGTGTAATGGGTCATTTTCTACACTTTTTTGTATTTTCTATAATGAGGATTTTCTCTAGTCAGTATTACTTTTACAATAGAAATAATCTCAATAAACTTTTATTTTTAAAAGGCAAAGAGAGAGGTTAAGAAGGGCCGAATAGATGAAAAGAACTCTCCAGTTACATGCACTAAGATCCCTGATGCGTTTCCTCTAAGCCACAGTCACCTCTGGGATACTCTAACATTGCCTAAAAATAAATGGCCAAACACCAAAAGAGGGGCTTCCGGGGTGGCACTAGTGGTTAAGAATCCATCTGCCAATGCAGGAGATGCAAGAGACATGGGTTCCATCCCTGGGTCTGGAAGATCCCCTGGAGAAGGAAATGGCTACCCGCTCCAGTATTCTTGCCTGGAAAATTCCATGGGCAGAGAAGCCTGGCGGGCTACAGTCCAAGGGGTTGCAAAAGATTCGGACATGACTAAGCAGACACACACAGGCCAAGAGAAGGAGTGAGGGCATATAGAAACTGTTTCTAAACAAACGCCTGAGTTTTGAAACCTCAATCATAAGTGAAAAATATAAAGGTTTCCCCCTCAGTGTAAAAAAGTGTTGAGCAAAGCAGTAAGGAGTAGTAGTTGATATTTTATAGAAGGAATGCACAGCAGCGGGACACAAATCTTTCTATTTCCTCTCAATTTGAATTATATTCATTTATGTTCAGTAACACTCATCCCAAGTAATTAGAAATTACACACTTAACTCTGTGAATGAAGGTGTCTCTTAGCGAGGAGGCACACTTGTCTGCATTCAGGCTGTTCCTGGGCTTTCTTTCCCTGCCTGGAGGGAGCCTGACCCTTTGTATAATGCAAACACAGCCAGACAGCACCATTCACCAGGGAGCTACTCAAATTACAGGCATGAAGCCTGGTAGGAGATAATTAGCTCTATCAGATAAGGGCAGCCTTACTAAGCCAAACTTTTAAACCAACGGCAAATGTCACAAAGGGTGTCCCATTAAGTCACTGATACTGAAGGCAGAGGCGGCCTCCTCCAGGATGGTAAAAAAAAACCCCAGGGTGCAAAGGTGACAGGAAGGAAGGCCCGCCTGCTCGTGCCATCTGCCTGCCTGGGTCCCTGGGGCTGCAGGCCCAGTACTGACTCCTGCCCTGCCCCTTCCCACCCCTCAATCGGATCCTCGCTCTGTAATTCACCAGCTGCAATAGGAGAAGCCGGAGATGCACAGAAAACCCTCAACTTCTAGACTGCCTGGAACTCAGCCCTTCCAAAAGGCTGAAAAGTGCGATATGTTGTTTGCCATATTTATACCTTAAACAGACATATATGTACCTCCATACACCTATATATATAAACAAACTGGATTAGTACACATATATTATTTTACATATAATAATACATATTTTTATTGTTTGCTATCCACCGCACAATTTTTTAAAAAACTACCTGGATAATAATGACAGTGGAAAGTACAAGGGCTACATAGATCAATGCTGCGTGAATACTGCTTACTTAAGGCAAGCAGGTATTAAAATCTTTTCTCTTAAAAAATTATAAAACAAACAACAAAAAAAGTCAGGATAGAAATTATAGTGTAAGATGATGTCCACAGAACAGAATGACACAGCAAAGGGCAACCTGAATTACGGCAATACCAAAGCAACAGAACATTTATAAAGGAATATTAATTCCATTATCAATAAGTAAGTACATCTTTAAACCAAAATAGCAGCATGTGAGCCTTCTAGGACCCCCAAGAACATCTAGGCCACTTGTCTCCTTCCATAGTCAACTCTGAGCCCCAACACTGACATGCTTATTATTACCTGGATTTTTAATATATGGTGAGAGTGATATTTTATTTTTGTTAGCCATGTATAATATACTGGTTCTAATACTATTAGCAAGGATTGTTAAAGGGCTTTCCCGAAGGCTCAGTGGGTAAAGAAACTGCCTGCAATGCAGGAGACACAGAAGACAATGGTTTGATCCCTGGGTTGGGAAGATCCCCTGGAGGAGGAAGTCACAACCCACTCCAGTATTCTTGCCTAGAAAATCTCATGGACAGAGAAGCCTGGTGGGCTGCAGTCCAAAGGGTCACAGAGTCAGACACAACTGAGCGACTAAGCACAGAAGGAGTTAAAAGCAGGAGCTAAAGAGGAAGGTTTTCTTAGACATACAATTAACAGAAATTAAGAAGCTCCAGACCTGATTTTTTTTTCCCCATATATTTCTTTCCCAGGATAAAAATTAGATTTTAATCCTGTCTATCTGAAACAGTACCCCTGTTACCATGGTGCTAACTAATTTCTAAGATTCTATGAAATTAGATCATTAGATCTAAAGAAAAAAATTCTTCCCTTATTCTAAGGTTTTTCTTTTTTGCTTTTGTTTTTAACACCAAAAAAGAAACAACTGGAAGGCATCTCAAAAATCAGCTAGTTTAGTCCCAGGGGAGTTCCCACAACTAAGGGACACACAAGGTCACAAACATGACAGTGGATGAAACAGGCCCTCCAGCTTCTGCCCATAATCTATTCATTTATAGAATATGGCTCAGTCTGTACTACAATTTTATACAGAGATATTTGTAATGGAAAACGTTAAGTATACAAATTACTATTGAAAATTATATCCTGGTAATTCCCTGGACGTCCAGTGGTTAGGACTCTGCAGTTTCACAAGGGCTTGGGTTCAATCCCTAGTTGGGAGCTAAGATCCCAAAAGAGGCGTGATACAACCAAATAAAAAAATTATAAAATGATATCCAGAGACACTTCCATTTTCTTTGCACTACTAAAACACAACCCTGAAATATAAATAAAGCTCCAGCAAGTACAAGAGCATTTATTTAACAGAATCTATTAAACTAACACCAAAGTTACCCTGTCATCAGGCCAAAAAAGGTTCCAAGTCTAGTAAGACCGATGAGCTAAGTTCTACTGCAAGACATATGAGTTTTAAGACAATACTGTTTAGAAGGGGAGTGAAGTACATTTCAAACCTGGCCTAAGAAGCGACAGCATCTGACAACACACACAACCATCTGACCACACTCAACTACCTACTGGAAGACAGACCTAGGACATGGACCAAATACAATGCCCTTGGACCTAGAATAAATAATCAACCTTCTGACAGTGACAGCTGTGAAATACTTAAACGGGATCCTAAGAAGGTCACTGAATCCTGGATGCAGTTTTAATTGGATTCCTCCTTATCCTTTGAAGAGGAAAATTGTTAGGACCCCAAACTAGATTCAAACATGACCAGTTATCTCAAAACACACATCAGTGAATCTCTTAACTTCTAGCCTGGCCCACCAGCTCAAAGCAGGCACCGATATAGTGTTAGATGGTGACAATTAATCTGGAAAATCCACTGTATGAATGACGAATATTCTAATGCACAGGGCTTTTTTACATTCTGCATTTGAAGTAGTATAAGAGCCTAGCCTACTGGAACCTCATAATGACTTTTTTTTTTTCCCACCACACTGCAGGGCTTGTGGGATCTTAGTTCCCTGACCAAGGATCAAACTCACACCCTCTGCGATGAAACGGCAGAGTCCAAACCACTGGACTGTCAGGGAAGTCCCTCATAATTACTACTTTTAAAGTGGAGAACAAGAAGGGTCACAGACCACTCTGTGGGGCTCTGTGGGACTTGCCATCGGTCACAGCTCCTGGAGTCTTGTCCCCCACTTCCCTCTCACTGGACTCTTCACTTACTGTGGAGTCAGCATCCGAGGGAGAAACTCTGCAGATACAAAACAAATGCAGATGTTAGGAAAAAGAAAGAAAGCAGGCAGAAAGGTCACATTTATCTGGATGTGGAAGTCAGGCTTCTGGGCAAAACTGAGAGAAGTCAAAGAGTCCAAAACCCTGTTTCGAGGCGCAGCAACTTCAAGGACCTCAGTGACAGCACGGTCACCTTTTGAGGACAGCATGAGATGCCTTACTAAATGGCTCAGCAGACTCATTTCAACAAATGCTAGAAAACCAAGTACTTGCTGGAGGACAGTCCCCCCAGCTCCCAGGGGAAACCTGGCAATCTGGGACTGCTGTGGGTTGAATCAGAGGATCTGGGATTCAAGTTTGGTTAGGGGTTAGCTGGGCCTGCAGAATTTCTAGGAAGCCAGGGTCATTCTATAGTCACCCCATATAATCCCAAATCTTTGGAGGAAGCCTACACTTCTAACACAAAGGCAATGATTATCGCTGTTAATTGATTCTATATATAAAAAGCAAGTGTGTCAGAGAACCCAAGTTGCTCCAGGATTCACTGAAAAGCCTTAATCAGTTAACACCCCTTCTCTTTGAACTTTCTGAAATGCCCAGACATTCTAGTGCCCTTGAGGGATGCTAAACTCTGATATTAACCATGCAGACCATTGAGATGTTGTGACTAAGTGTCTAGGCTGAGGCTTCCAGAGGAGAAAAAAAGACTTTATTAAATTGTACTAGCATATTCAATAATCTTTAATGATTTGATTTATTCTCACTCTGCAAAATAATTAAGCAAATGATCTCTCTCTACATTATTCATCTTCTTTTGTAAAGATCATGTTCTAACATTCATTAAATTCTTAAAACTAGGCCAGAACACCTGGGGTATGTTTTCTGATAAATCAGAAATTACAATGTCATTTTGAATGTTGGTATGATCACACACTTTTCCCCCTCTCAACAGAAAACCAGAATTTGGTGTTCCAAAGCTCAAAAGAAGGCTGATAATTTGAGGCTTCAATACCAAAGCCTCATCACGCTTTGAACTAAAGCCAAGTTAATAAAATCTGACCCTGAACATTGTCTTCTTTAGAGAAGGGCAGCCCGTCTCACAGGGTCATAGGGTCACAGTAGGTAGTCTGTTAACAGCACGGTCCACCCTGTGTACTGTTAACAGCAGTACCCCGTGTGCTTAATGTTGGTAGGAGGAATGGGAATTAACTGGGAAAGGGGAGCTGGGCAGGGGAGTGGGGAGCAGGGCGATGAAGAATCCATGCACACATGCTAAGAAGGGTGACAAGAGTGGCCGATGAGAAAAGCCAAGCAAAGAAAGTAGGCTGTGACGAAGGTCACCTGCAGACTGAGCGAGGAAGCCACAGCCCCAGCCGCTGGCGTAACAGTCAAGGGCAGAGCCAGTGCTGGCCAAGTGTGTATCATAAGCCAGGCACTTTTTATACATTTTCGTACATTATTCCTAACATCACCTCCATAGGGCCTAGCGTGGTCACCCCAGAATATATACCCTCGAGCTGGTCAATCCCTAATGAAGTTCCAGGGGAACCATCAAACCATATGGGTCGGTGATTCATAACCTTACCCACTTTGGGGAAAGAAAGCACATGGGCCTCCTCTGGGAGTCCATTAGAGTGGATCAAGGGCCCTTGGGTGTGCTGATTTTGGGGGCCAATCTCATCAGTCTTCCAGGCTGCAGACTTGGGCAACATTCACCGTCAGCCCTTCTGCTACTGGAAACTAACAAACGGAAAACAGAACCACAGGTCACGATAGAGAACAATACAGAAAGCCCAGTAAGAACCTTCCTCTGTGACGGATGTTCTTGGAAGGGATCTTTGCCTTGGGGCTCGGCACATCTCCGTTCTCAGAGGGCGTGGTGTGGTCCTTCACGGGTCCCGGCAGTGGTGCTGGCTCGTGAATGATCAGTATGTCGTCCTTATTGTGCTGACCCAGGTGCTGCTTAGCGAAATCGAAGCCCTTCACACTAGGGATCTGCAACTGAAACACACACACACACGTACACGTGAGACAGTCAAGCTGATGGTGAGTGCCAGCTTCTGACCCAAAAGTGTGCTTGCAATCTTACCCATCAAATTCAACATGCATCTTTAGAACACTGACCCGTGCAAGAAGTATACCTTGAGTTTGCAGAAAAGACAGATACTTGCTACAGGTTAAAATACAAAGATTAAAAAGTCAGACCACGATACAAGACATCACAAGACAATGCCTGACCACTGTCACAGCAGTGACCCAAGCCCGGGTAGTGGCATGGGGCAAGACTCTTCTCAGAGAACAGGGACTTGTGCCAGGACTTGGAGGACAGACCAAACACAGCAATAAAAGAGGTGGCTACTCAGAGAATGTGCTCAATTGCGTCAGGGGCCAGAGAAGACTTGAGATCTGGTAAAAGATCACATTAGCTGCACTAGAAGGGTCAGAACGGAGGCAAATGAGAGAAGGCCAGACTGTAATACCCAGGGGTGGGTATTAACTGTTTCCTTTACTCGGCTTGCAAAGTAGAGGAAAATAAGCCACATATTAGTAGTGGTCCCAAGGGTCTCTTTGGCAGGAATCCCCCATGCAATTCCATCAGGCTGAATTCTACACCCACAGAGAGTGCCATCAGTCAGAAGACAAAGTCCAACCCATCTAAGGAGCTGTTCTAGACAATATACTGCATGTGGAAGTGAAAGGTTTTGCTGATTTGCACTAACTTGACGCACAGGTGAGTGACAACATCAGTGGCTTCTATCTGTGATCTCTAAGGTCTTTCAGCACTAAAAAGCTAGGCTGGATGGGTAGAAGGAAAGCAGTCTGCAATACCGACTTACGCCAGCAGAGGGGGACAGCACTTGATATAAATCATGCTTACAAAAACGCTGCTTGGAAACAAAAGGCAAAGACTGGCATGCCTATATTTTCTAAATTAATAACATCTTGTTACCAGCAGTCAGCTTCACCACACACAAGCAGATTGTGCCTGGTGCACATTTCTTGGCTCCAAAATGTTGTTTCCCAAACAATGAGCCCAAACCTGCACCTGCATGTCTCCCCCTACCTCCCAGTCATCGACACTGGGGCTCCGTAAATCTCTGGGACTGTGGGCTTCCCAGGTGGAGCGAGTGGTATAGAATCTGCCTGCCAATGCAGGAGACACAGGAGACAGGTTCACTCCCTGGGTCAGGAAGATCCCCTGGAGGAGGAAATGGCAACCCGCTCCAATATTCCTACCTGGAAAACTGCGTGGACAGAGGAGCTTGATGGGCTACAGTCCATGGGGTCGCAAACAGTCAGGCACAACTGAACATCCATACACACACACCTTCCTGGGGGTGTGTGTTCCTTTTGAAGCAATCAAACTCGAAACAGACAACCTCTGTAGATAAACTTCTGGTTCCTCCTTTCTCAAGAATCCTTCTCCTGCTTTACAGGAAAGGCACATCTCTCATCCATGGGGCTGCTTTTACCCCAGCTACACCTCATTTTAGCTCCATAAGTTTCCTCTAAATGAGAGAGTAACAGATATCATCAATAGTCATCTAATCATAACCCAAAATCTCCTCTTTTGAAAGTTAGAATGATTTGCTTTTATCAAAATTGAAGGAAGAACCACAGATTGCCTCCTCTAAGCAAAGGTCTCTAAAGTGAATAAGCGAAAAAATATACACAGCATCGCCTCCTTGGTACAGTCTGTGTAGCCAGGTCTAGGAACTAAACACCTGCCCTGATATACTCTTAGGTTTATATAAGAAACATACATAAGTGGGAAGCAGCTATATAGTACAGGAAGCTCAGCTCGGTGCTCTGTGCTGACCTAGAGAGGTGGGTGGGAGGCTCAAGAGGAAACTTACAGCTGATTCACACTGTTGTAAAGCAACACAATACTGTAAAGCAATTATCCTCTAATTAAAAACAAGTTTTTTAAAAAACTGAAAAAAAAAAAGATGAAAACCTTGGCAAGAAAAAATGAAACATATATGTACATCATAGGGGAACAAAATTTGCTACCCCCAAATGTCTCTTGAGAGTCCCTTGGACAGCAAGGAGATCCAACCAGTCAATCCTGAAGGAAATCAATCCTGAATATTCATTGGAAGGACTGATGCGGAAGCTCCAATACTTTGGCCACCTGATGCGAAGACCCTGATGCTGGGAACAAATGAGGGCAGGAGGAGAAGTGGGTAATAAAGGACAAGACGGATGGCATCATGGACTCAATGGACATGAGTCTGAGCAAGCTCCAGGATACAGTGAAGGACAGGGAAGCCGGGCGTGCTGCAGTCCATGGGTACGGGGGCGGCGGGGAGGGTGGCACAAAGCGTCGGACCCTACTGAGCGACTGAACAAAAATGTCTTTTCGGCAGGTGCATTATTTGAAGATGAAAACAGTTCAGTTCAGTCGCTCAGTCGTGTCCAACTCTGCGACCCCATGAACTGCAGAACACCAGGCCTCTCTGTCCATCACCAACACCTGGAGTACACCCAGACTCATGTCTATCGAGTCCATGATGCCATCCAGCCATCTCATCCTCCGTCGTCCCCTTCTCCTCCTGCCCCCAATCCCTCCCAGCATCAGAGTCTTTTCCAGTGAGTCAGCTCTTCACATGAGCTGACAAAGTACTGGAGTTTCAGCTTCAGCATCATTCCCTCCAAAGAAATCCCAGGGTTGATCTCCTTCAGAATGGACTGGTTGCATCTCCTTGCAGTCCAAGGGACTTTCAAGAATCTTCTCCAACACCACAGTTCAAAAGTATCAATTCTTCAGCGCTCAGCTTTCTTCACAGTCCCACTCTCACATCCATACATGACCACTGCAAAAACCATAGCCTTGACTAGATGGACCTTTGTTGGCAAAGTAATGTCTCTGCTTTTGAATATACTATCTAGGTTGGTCATAACATTTCTTCCAAGGAGTAAGCATCTTTTAATTTCATGGCTGCAATCACCATCTGCAGTGATTTTGGAGCCCAAAAAAATAAAGTCTGACACTGTTTCCACTGTTTCCCCATCTATTTCCCATGAAGTGATGGGACCGGATGTCAATATCTTTGTTTTCTGAATGTTGAGCTTTAAGCCAACTTTTTCACTCTCCTCTTTCACTTTCATCAAGAGGCTTTTTAGTTCCTCTTCACTTTCTGCCATAAGGGTGGTATCATCTGCATATCTGAGGTTATTGATATTTCTCCCGGCAATCTTGATTCCAGCTTGTGTTTCTTCCAGCCCCACGTTTCTCATGATGTACTCTGCATATAAGTTAAATAAGCAGGGTGACAAAATACAGCCTTGACATACTCCTTTTCCTATTTGGAACCAGTCTGTTGTTCCATGTCCAGTTCTAAAACTAACTGTTGCTTCATGATCTGCATATAGGTTTCTCAAGAGGCAGGTCAGGTGGTCTGGTATTTCCATCTCTTTCAGAATTTTCCACAGTTGATTGTGATTCACACAGTCAAAGGCTTTGGCATAGTCAATAAAGCAGAAATAGATGTGTTTCTGGAACTCTCTTGCTTTTTCCATGATCCAACAGATGTTGGCAATATGATCTCTGGTTCCTCGGCCTTTTCTAAAACCAGCTTGAACGTCAGGAAGTTCACAGTTCATGTATTGCCAAAGACTGGCTTGGAGAATTTTGAGCATTACTTTACTAGCATGTGAGATAAGTGCAATTGTGCGGTAGTTTGAGCATACTTTGGCACTGCCTTTCTTTGGGATTGGAATGAAAACTGACCTTTTCCAGTCCTGTGGCCACTGCTGAGTTTTCCAAATTTGCTGGCATATTGAGTGCAGCACTTTCACAGCATCATCTTTCAGAATTTGAAATAGCTCAACTGGAATTCCATCACCTCCACTAGCTTTGTTCATGGTGATGCTTTCTAAGGCCCACTTGACTTCACATTCCAGGATTTCTGGCTCTAGGTGAGTGATCACACCATCGTGATTATCTGGGTTGTGATGATCTTTTTTGTACAGTTCTTCTGTGTATTCTTGCTATCTCTCCTTAATATCTCTGCTTCTGTTAGGTCCAGACCATTTCTGTCCTTTATTGAGCCCATCTTTGCATGAAATGTTCCCTTGGTATCTCTAATTTTCTTGAAGAGATATCTAGTCTTTCCCATTCTGTTCGTTTTCCTCTATTTCTTTGCATGTTCTTTTCATTATAGGGGACTGGAATGAAAAAGTAGGAAGTCAAGAAACAACTGGAGTAACAGGCAAATTTGGCCTTGGAATGTGGAATGAAGCAGGGCAAAGACTAATAGAGTTTTGCCAAGAAAATGCACTGGTCATAGCAAATACCCTCTTCCAACACAGAAGAGAAGACTCTACACATGGACATCACCAGATGGTCAACACCGAAATCAGATTGAGTATATTCTTTGCAGCCAAAGATGGAGAAGCTCTCTACAGTCAACAAAAACAAGACCAGGAGCTGACTGTGGCTCAGATCATGAACCCCTTATTGCCAAATTCAGACTTAAATTGAAGAAAGTAGGGAAAACCGCTAGACCATTCAGGTATGACCTAAATCAAATCCCTTATGATTATACAGTGGAAGTGAGAAATAGATTTAAGGGCCTAGATCTGATAGATAGAGTACCTGATGAACTATGGACAGAGGTTCGTGACACTGTACAGGAGACAGGGATCAAGACCATCCCCATGGAAAAGAAATGCAAAAAAGCCAAACGGCTGTCTGAGGAGGCCTTACAAATAGCTGTGAAAAGAAGAGAAGCGAAAAGCAAAAGAGAAAAGGAAAGATATAAGCATCTGAATGCAGAGTTCCAAAGAATAGCAAGAAGAGATAAGAAAGCCTTCCTCAGCGATCAATGCAAAGATGAAAACAAGCAAGGCCCAAAAGACTCAGGAAAAACTCTGATATTCACCCCTCCCCCACTCATCTAACTGCCTTCAAAATACAGACAGAGGACTTATTCCAGAAAGAGAGCTATCACCTTTCCTCTCTGGGCCCCTGTCTCTGCAAGACTCAGCAAGATTTAATTACCAAACCTTTGCTTTTCCATCTCCCTGCGAACTGCCTTCCTCCCCTCTACAGTCCCAACCCACTGCCTCTGACACCCTCTCTCGTCTTCAGCCGCTGGTGTATTTAAGGTGAGCACTCTGGCCGTTGCGGTGCGTTGCTCAGTTCCATAGGTGGGTCTCTCCTATGAACCTGCACTATTGAACCTTTCTGTGATTTCCTCCTGTCAATCTGTCTCAGGTCAATTTAATTTGTAGACCAGCCAGGAGAACCTAGAAAATTCCTTCCTCCCCGACAACGTCAAAATGCTTCATACATGCAAAGGCACCATACAAATGAGACTAACAGCGATGTTTTTGCTGTTGGTCGATGAAAGATCACGCAGTTGATATGAATAGTCAGTTGAGAGTTCTCAGAGACCAGATAAAGCTATAGATATAAATTTAGATACAGAATGTTTTAATGCAGCAACGTGACCCGTGGTAGACCCCAATAAATATCTGATGACTGAACAAATTTTAAAAGGGTCACCAAACTTACTGGATTTTGTGGGCAACCAAGAAAAGGGTATCATCATATATGATATTGCAGACATCCTAAACGAAATACACATCCGTTACAGCTTTGAAGTCCTGTTGGCTTTGGTTCATTCCAACTAGCATCTTTAAATACGTTCATTAGATCCCTGACTTCTCTCAGGCTGGGTGAGTCGTCTCCTCCTATGACAATAGAGATTTGGCAACCAGTCTGTGCTTATACACAAAACAAAGGCCATCTCCACACAGAAGGAAAAAATTAGAGAAAACACTGTTCCCCTCACTTATGGAACTATTAACTCCCTTTGTTTCATCCCTGTTTCCCGGAACACTTTTTCTAGTTTTTCCATGTCTTAAAAAAATCTATAGAGTTAGGTCTGGTGTACTGTGCTTCCAGCCTTCACATACAGAAATAAGCATCAATCAGCATTTTATAAAAGAGCCAAGATTCATGAGCGCTTTCAATATTCCTATTAGGACCCAGTTTTTCTAAGGAAAGACAGCTCTTTTGTTCCTTCTTTAATGTATCACAGAGGAGACAACCCCACTGTCTGTGTCTCACTGGAATACATCGCTGACAAGTTGGGGTGGGCTGGTACGGCAGGTCAGCCAAGTAACAGGAGAGACGCCAGATTAATTTTAAAATGTGTGAGCCATAAATATAATGTGACCCAGATGGAACAACGCAGAGTGAAGTCCCCGGGACTCGGGTTAGCCTGAGCCCCTTAGGAAGGAGCAGTTGAGATGACAATGGAAACCGCAGAGCTGATCCCCAAAGTGGCTGAACAAAAACGCACCACCTCCAAAAGAGCGCCATCGTTTAAGCGCTTGCTGTTTGACAGACGTGGTTAGTGAAAAGCCACCATGGCCACCGCGCTGTTTCCACTGAAGAAGTGAAGACAAGGCAAGCCTACTGCCACCCCAGGTCTCCACTGCAGCCCAGTGTGGGGCCACAGCTCACCCCGAGGTCTAGGAGGTGGACAAGCAGTTCTCCAAGATCCTCCCACCCCCAGGCCCCAGGGAGTCCTGGTCAGCTGACCGAGGGCACTCTGGACCCACCAACACTTTAGGTGTTAGCACGATCCTTGCAGAGAAAGGATGAGACGAACTCTGCTCAGATGGAAGAAACTCTCACTTCAAGAAGCTTCACTTCAACCCGTTGATCACACTGCCCTCTTTAGGGACTGTTTCAAACATCAGTGTGTCCAGGGGATTCCCTGGTGGCCCCATGGTTAGGAATCTGCCTTCCAATGCAGGGGACACAGGTTCGATCCTTGGTCGGGGAATTAAGATCCCCTATGCTCGGGGGGGGACAGCCCACGCAGCACTGTAACTACTGAGCCCATGAGCTCCAGAGCCTGGGCACCACAGCAGGAGGAGCTCCCGCCAGAACCAGAGACAGCCTGGGCGCCACAGCAGGAGGAGCTCCCCCCGGAACCAGAGACAGCCTGGGCGCCACAGCAAAGAGCCGACGCGCCACAGCAAAGAGCCCACGCACACACCAAAAGACCCAATGCAACTAAATTTAAAAACAAAGCTACTCTCCCCGCTCTCCCAAGCTACTCTCCCCGCTGAGAACCCCTCAGTGCTCCCTCAAGCCGACAGCATCACCTCCACCCCTTGACACGTCCCATAAACCCTCCGAGCCTGGCTCCTGCCTACACTTGTCACCTCGGTGTTGGCTGTGCCCTTCGTTCCATTCACCTTCGCCCCATCCTTCCTGCCGTCCACACCTGCCCTCCCCCACCGCCTGGGCCCACTTCCTCTGGCTTCCCCTCCTCAACCTCCAAGCTTCAACCCTATATCTGAGCTGCCACAGAGCCCTGGACAGACACGCTGCTGTGTGTCAGCTTTGAGCCACTTCCTCCCTCACGAAAGCCCTTGAAGGCAGATTGGTTTAGGTGGTTTAGTCGCTAAGTCGTGTCCGACTCTTGCGACCCTGTGGACTGTAGCCCACCAGGCTCCTCTGTCCATGGGATTTTCCAGGCAAGGATACTGGAGTGGATTGCCATTTCCTTCTCCAGGGGATCTTCCTAACCCAGGCATCGAACCCAGGTCTCCTGCATTGCAGGTAGATTCCTTACCGACTGAGCTACGAGGGAAGCCCCTCGAAGGCAGGGACCACATGTTATCTGTGCTTGTCATGCAGCCCGACCCTGCTTGGCTGAGAGCAAAGGCTCGGCATTTGGTGAATGAACACGCGGCATCTGAGGCAGCCCCATCCAGCCGCCCATGGTGCCCGCGAGCCGGGAACCAGGTCCCAGGCCAACCACGGGGTGTGGACTGTCCCCATCAGAAGGAACAAGTTTTCACGGAGCAGGCAACATCTAAGCCAATGCTGTTCATGTCTTTAAATAGAACCTCAACAGGGCGAGGCGGGTCCAAGCTGTAATTTTACTGGTAGCAGTAAAAAGTGATGCCTTTGGGCTACAGATTAAAGAGAATACAGATAAAAAGAAAGACATGCGTTAGGGTTTTTGTTTTTGTTTTTTTATCACTCAAAATTTTAAAAGACTCTGCCTCAAAATAGGATGGCTTCTCTCTCTTATCATATTTCGAAACTAATCTACTCCCAGACAATAGGAAGAGGTTTCCTTCTGGTTACAAGAAGAAAGGGGTGTGGATTTGGGGTCAGCAGATTTATTGTTTCCAGATGTTTGCAGCTCTGGGATTTGCTAAAAGATTTCAGAGCACAGCAGTGAAACAGCATAAAGGGGCGGGGTGAGCAGAGCAGAGAGAGAAAACAGAGCCACACTAGAAGGAAAAAGGGCCTCTGCTCTTTTGAGTCACAGGGAAGACAGCATCTTTGCAAAGTGCCCTGAAGAATAGGCTAGAGGCACTTTACTATTGTCAGATAATCTTAGAAGAAACACTTATGAAGCAGAGATGCTTGTTTTTAAACTAAATGGATATCATCATTTTCTTATTAAAAAAACATGACAAGATCCAAACGATGGGCTCTTATGCCAGCCAAACAAAGACCCTGCTATGCTCCTAACCAAGTCAAGGACACCTGTTCTCTTGGGGAATCCTTGGTACAAAAAACCCTTCCTGAAAAGATGGTGTAAAAGTGAATACGCCAATCCATGCAGCATGTGCAGAAAAACACAACTCCAGAGGCGGAAAGTTCTATTGGCAACTGTTCATTTGCGGTATAGCAGCATCAGTGGTTAGCATGTTTCGGAACAGTCCGTTGTGAACTTCAGGGATGTGGTTCTCATGACAGTTTACTGAAGTGAGAGACAACGGATAGGTGTCCACAGGAGTGTTTATGTGAGGAAGCACAGCGCAGTACAGACCCAGATACAGAACCGTCTACACTGCTACATCTCTCTGTAACAGTGCTCTTTCACCAGAACCCGAAACATCTCCAAACCGCCTGCTGATGTCGTCACGGTGAAAGTCACACGACGAGTCGTCAAGGACTTTACCCCCCCAGGTTTTTTCTGCGCTATTCACCAGTCTGACAACAAAACAACCTTAGCAGACTATGTCAATAATAAATGAAGATGGGTAATAAATATGACCTTAATGTATAAACTGCTTCCAAAATGCTGGATAACCATAAGCTTGCAATTTAATCAAGAGTTTGCATTTCTTAGTTAAATCATAAGAAGAAGAAAGCTCTTCATCTACTTTTACAAGCAAAATATATTTAAAATACTTTTTTTCATCCATCAGAACTTCCCTGGTGGTCTAGTGATTAAGATTCCACACTTTGGATGCAGGGAATGTGGGTTCGATCCCTGGTCTGGGAATTAAGATCCCATATGCTGCACAGTGTGGCCAAAGAAACAACCCCAAAAATGACTTTAAATAGTGCTGAATTAATTTGGGCTTCCCTGGGGGCTCAGCTGGTAAAGAATCCATCTGCAATGCAGGAGACCTGGGTTTGATCCCTGCATTGGGAAGATCCCCTGGAAGAAGAAAAGACTACCCACTCCAGTATTCTGGCCTAGACTGTATAGTCCATGGGGTTGCAAAGAGTTGGAAGTGACTTTCACTTTCACTTTTTTCATCCATCAGGTCTAGGTTTATTACGTACAGGATTTTTTTATACCCAGAAAATCAGAGTAAAATTAGAAGGTTAATAGGGTGATCCTTTATTTCCTATTCCTCTGCCTCTTGCTTGCTTTTTCTCACCAAACTCTTAGAGACCATTGAGTCCTCTAAATGTGTGACCCACAGTGGATACACGTTATCAGAGCTGGCAACCACCACTTCTCATGCCCTGGGTGAGGCTGACAGGTGTGCTGAGCTCAGAGCTTGCACCTAACCAGCTCTTCTCTTACTTGGCATGTTCATGCTTCACCAGAGGAGCCAGATACTGACCAAGATGCTGTGTCTTTGCTCTGAAACTTACATGTGACAAATATTGCAGACACTGTTGAAACATAAGTATGAGAAGGGAACTGCTATTATAAAAACTAAAAACTGCTATTACAAATTTCCAAGGAATGCGTTGGAAAGACATGGAAAAGGAGCTGCTAATAAAGAAAGAAAGAAACTGCTATCAAATTAGGTATAAGTTAATTAACTCTAAAAGATTGCAGAGTAGGGTTGGGTAGGGGGGACATGGGGGAAAAAAATAGAAAATTTTGTGCTCAGGTTGTTTCGTTCTTCCCTAAAGTATCCCGATCTGGAAACTGCAGCTGATGCATTTTGTGTGTTGTTAACAAGAAAGACCGCACAGAATTTCTTTTGGTTGACTAGTATTCCAAATTTTTTTGAAGATTGTCCAAAAAATTATGTACATACATACATATATTTATATATATATATACATATAAAGTCAAAATGAAAAAGGCACATATTACCACGTTTTAGTGATTCAGTGCTCTTGATCAAGGTGGGTAAGCAGGCTTGCAATAATGTAGACAGAAAATAAAGGAGCTGCCCAGCGAGGCTGTAGATCAAAGAAAACCTTCCTTGGTTCTTGCTCTCTGAATGTATCCAGGGTTAAAATAGATCAGAATTCATGCACAGAATGGATATGATTTTGTAACTGAATATCTCAAAAATAAGATCACAGTGGAACTCAGAGCCTGCAGCATTGCTAAGCCTTTACACAGCTGCTTTTTCTGGGCAGCGATGGAACACTACAGAAGACCTGGGTTTCAGCAAACAAACGTGGAAGTAAAGGGACATCACCACTAGGGCTGGAAGATTTCCTGACTAGCTCCTCTCCCCATCCTTCAACACCAGGAATCTGAACTCGCCCCATCCCAGCCCACGAAACGCTCATATGAACGTGGCGGTGGAGAGGCCGCCCCTTACCTTCTGACGCTGCTGAACGTTGGCCACGGTGTCAGGCTGAAAGTCCAGCTTGTCCGTGCGGCAGAGCTTCCAGTAGAGGATGATGACAATCACCAGCACTACCAGCGCCGGCACGACCACGCCCACGATGACCCAGAGGTTGCTGCTCTGGGACTCGGGGGACGGCCTCTTCACCCTGTCCACAGCTGCACACGAGAAAGCAAGGTCTCCCAGTGAGTCCTCTGCACTCCTTTACTGGACAGTGAATGCCCCGCCTACTAGCAGAAACCCTCCCACGTCATTTCAGCTCAAGACAACAGGGAGAGATGATGACCCCCTGAAGACAAAAAAGCAGGATGCAGTAAACACAACCCAGGATGTTCCAGCTACAACACAGCAAGGATCACAGCAACATACATGACATGTCTAAAGGAACATCGCTAATTCAACGGCCAAGCGAGGTTGATTCCAGGTCTCCTGACGTCCAGTTTATTCTCCTGACGTCCAGCTTATTCTACCAGGTCCCTCCCTAAATTCTCGCTGCAGGAAGATTTCTAATCCTCACCAAAAATCAGAAATCCCAGTAAGGGGTCTGTGAGCACTGTCTTCATTCCTCATCTGGGTCTCTCTCTAAGCCCTTGAAATAGGACTTTGTATTGAAACTGCTTTACTTAAGGTACAGCTGTCAATTTTACAACTACACTAAAATATTTAAGTTTTTTTTTTTTTGGATGTGGATCATCTTTAAAGTCTTTATTGAATTTGTTAAAATTTTATGTTTTATGTTTTGGCTTGTTGGCATGTGGGATCTTAGGTCCTCAACCAGGGATCAAACTCACACTCTCTGCACTGGAAAGTAAAGTCTTAACCACTGGGCTGTCAAGGAAGTCCCCTCAACTAACATTCTGAATCCTCCACCCTCTGCCCCCCTACCTCCCACCGCCCCCCATCTTCCATGGCCTGGGGCGATCACGCTGCCATTACTTTGTCCTCCTCAACTTCCTTCGCGGGCTCCTCTCCCTAACCCAGCCTCCAGTACTGGGCCCTCATGCTCTTCATTTTGTATTCCTCCTCTTGCAAGATTCAGCTCTTCTTAAAAGCGCAACTCTTTTCGGTGCTTTTAAAGCTCAGGTTCCAATTACCAGGCTCTGGAAACCAAAACACCCCCTCCCCTCTGCCCAGCTCCCTCATCCATTACGGTCACTTCACAACAACCTCTCCATGACAACGGTGGATTCCCCTTGTCTAAGTTCTTTTGTCCTTGGATGTCTTTGTCTTATAAACAGTACTGTGCTATTCTTTCAAAATGCATGTTATTATGCATTATGTTATTACATAAATGTATCATCTTGATGCACAATACCACTTCGCTCATTAATATGGTCATGACTGTGCTTTGTTCAAACACAACCTCAGTCCTCCTAGGCAAGGACTAAGTTTTCTACTTTTTTCATATCCTGTAATGGTTAACACATGCTATGGGATCAGAATGTTTTCACTCAAAGGTGTAACAATAAACAAAGATGCTTAGTGCTGGTTTAAGTATGAGTTTAGGCCCCTGAGTGACCAGGGAGGGGAGAAGCCCTTTAAAGCACGGGCACTCTGAAAGAAGCACAAATTACAAAGCAAAGACTCTGCAGGAAACAGGGAAAGTGACAGGGTGTTAATATTTGGCATCTTTTAGTTTGCCGTGAATATAGTTTGTATATGTAGTTTATTTTGCATGAAAACAACTGACAATACTGGAGTTACACAACCAAACTGAGGAGCTGGGACAACTAGAGACTCTTCTTAGTTCTAACCTAGTAAAACCCTGTGACTCATCAAAATGAGGGCCTGACATGGGGTCCACAACTGTTTTGGGGGCTGGTTCTAGTCTTGGCTGAGGCTTCCAATCCCAGGACTGCTACCCCTGTGGTCTTCAGCACAAAAATGAGCCAAAGAGAGGTGCAAGAGCAGATGGAAGTAGCCTTGAAAAGTGCCCAGAGCCTACTGCAATGCATCTTTTCTAAAAAAGTGAGTGCTCAGCTGGAGTGGGGCACTCATCCAACAGTTAGAAATACCATCTATGAAGAATTGCAAGTAAGTGTTTCATTATTTTTTCTGGCTGCTTTGAAACAGAACACACCAATATACAATCATCTCTCAAATATACAAACACAAACCACCAGTGGTTAATTGCTTCAACTCTCCCATGATCACCTATAAAATGGAGCAAGTGTGCCCACTGGCCCTCATCTTCGTTAGTTTCCAAGAACAGCTCTTACAAAGAACATTCCATTATTGAGGATCATTTCAAAGCTGTCGTTTTTTAAGGGCTGCCTTCATCGCTGAAATCTGGGGGGAGATTTTCAACACTCTCTGGTGCTAAATTCCTTCTAAACATTTAGTAATCCCTTTACTGTTGGGAGGAAATATCTCTGGGCAAAATATCCAAGGATTGCTCCTAGGAACATAAAGGAAAAACACCCACATTAAAATAGTAGTCTGATTCAGAAAGCCATATTTAGAAAAACATACTCTTTCATGTCTCCTTTTCTTACTTTTAAATAACCAAAATCTGGGAGTTGGGGGAAAAAAAAGGCATTGAGAATAGCCATCGCGAGTGGGGGAAGGAGCCTAGACTCTTCCAGCAATAATAAAGAGTATCAAAACACCCCTAAGTTATGAGTTGTGTTAAGGACAGGGTGGGAGAGAAACAGGATTGAAAAGGGTAAAGATCAAGGGATTCTTTGTCTTAGAAGACCCAGGAGGAAGCCAATAAATTCAGAAGGTACTTCCCAGCTTCCTGTTTGACTCACTGTCCCCACCCCATATGTTCAAAATGTGACATATAAGATTTTGGAATAAATACAGGGAAAACACATTATTTTACCTAGGATAAATTTTTTGGGGGGTACAAGAAGGGAAAAATATTAAAGTTAACTTAAGCTATTAAAACTCACTATGACACTATGAATATAAAATGCTGGGTAAGAAAAAGAACAGAGAATGCTACAACTACATGCAACTGAAATAAAGAGGGTCCCGGCAAATTAATTTTAATGACTGACCTCTTATATAAATGATACCTAATAATAAAGATATAAGACATAAATCTACTATGCACACATAAGAAAGTTTTAAATTCAGAGATTATCATCAGAAAAAGACTGGCTTTTGACCCCAGCTCAGCACAGATGACTATGAGCGGCCGAGCCTCACACACTCACGTTGGGCAACAGCGCCTTGAATTCGGTAACCCAAGATGATGGCTGCTCTCTGGATGTCTATCTTGTTAATCAGATCTGAAGACTTGACTGCGCTGAGTCTCTCTCCATCTTGATCCTCCACAAAGTAGATGAGCTGCACAGGATTGTCATCTCCCTCGAGCCTTGACACATTTACCACCTGAAAGATAAGAGAAACCATTAGCATTTTAGAAGCTCACATTTCCAGATGCCCTTTCTTGGGAGCACTCAACCTTGACTGTGTTACCCAGGATTTATTCCTATCCTCCTAATAAGGTCATTACACCACTCCAGATCCCAGAATCCCCAAGATGCTCTCTTGATGAGAAGAAAAACAGTTAAAATGAAAGCTCCTCTCTGCAGAATGACAAGTGTGCTTTGTTTTGCTCAAAGTCTTCTTTGAGACAAAAGAGCAAAGAGGGTACATAGAATATACCAAGTCCAGTCTAGAACTGCTATCAACCAGCTCCAACAGGTCACAGGAGAGTGCCGTTGTCCTCCCAACACCCCTGGTTCTCTGAAACTATTAGTGGTTCGAGCCAATCCTTTCTCAAATCTATTAGCATTTTCTCCCTGTTCTTCTAGGGCAGAGTTTCTCAACCTTGGCACAATTGCCATTTTTGACCCAGATAATTCTTTGATGTGGGACTACCCCAAGTATCATAGGATGTTTAGCAGCATCTCTGCCCTCAACTCACTAAAGGCCGGTAGCAATAGCCATGTCCTTCCTCACCAGCTGTGAAAACCAAGTTTCCAAACATTGCCAAATGTACCCTGCGGGGGAGGGGGGCAAAATCATCCCCTGTTGAGAACCACTGCTCTTGAGATAATAAGTCTTATTAATTTTTCAATATCCCACTTTCAACAAGAGACAGGTCATCCAGACAGGAATCAATAAACAGCAGATTTGAACAATGCTGCAGACCAAATGAACCTGACAGACAGACACAGAACGTTCCATCCAATAGCAACACAATATACATTCTTCTCAAGCACACACGGAACATTTTCTAGTGCAGATCATATGTTAGGCCATACAACAAGTCTCAAGGCGGACATGAGTTTAAGCAAGCTCCGGGAGCTGGTGATGGACAGGGAAGCCTGGCATGCTGCAGTCCAAGGGGTTGCAAAGAGTTGGACACGACTGAGTGACTGAACTGAACTGAACTTCAGTACTTTGGCCACCTCATGCGAAGAGTTGACTCATTGGAAAAGACTCTGATGCTCGGAGGGATTGGGGGCAGGAGGAGAAGGGGATGACAGAGGATGAGATTGCTGGATGGCATCACTGACTCGATGGATGTGAGTCTGAGTGAACTTCAGGAGTTGGTGATGGACAGGGAGGCCTGGCGTGCTGCGATTCATGGGGTTGCAAAGAGTCGGACACGACTGAGCGACTGAACTGAACTGAACCAATAAAAAGAGACAGGACTCAAAAACTATAAGTGAAAGAGAAGACATTACATTAATACCACAGAAACATAAAGGATCAAAAGAGACTACTGTGAACAATTACATGCCTACAGATTTGACAACCTAGAAGAAATGGATAAGTTCCTAGAAACATACAAGCTACTAAGACAGGATCATGATGAAACAGAAAATCTGCTCAGACCAATAATGAGTAAGGAAATTAAATCGGTAATCACGAACTTCCCAGCCAAAAAAAAAAAAAGCCCAGAACTAGATGATTTTACTGATGAATTCTATCAAATATTTAAAGAAAAATTAATGCCAAACCTCAAAATTTTCCAAAAAATTGAGGAGGAAGCATTCTCAAATTGATTGTATAAGACTAACATTATCTTAATACCAAAGCCAGGTATAGACACTACAAGAAAAGAAAACTACAGACCAGTATCTTTAAGAAACACAAATGCAAAAATTTTCAACAGTCTTAGCACACCAAATTCAACAATAAATCACACAATCATATCAACAGATGCAAAAAAAAAGCATCTGACAAAACTCAACATCCGTTTATGATAAAAACTCTCAACAAATTGAATACAGAAGAAACATATCTCTATATAGAAAAAAATCATAAATGGCAAATCCACAGCTAACACTGTGCTCAATGGTGAAAGGCTGAAAGCTTTTCTTTTATGATCAGGAATAAGATGAGATTCTCCACTCTCACTACCCCTATTCAACATAATACTAGAAATCCTAGCTGGAACAATCAGGCAAGAAAAGTAAATAAAAGGCACTCAAGTTGAAAAGGAAGAAACAAAATTGTCTTTGTTTGTAGATGACCTGATATTATATATAGAAAACCCTAAAGACTCTGCAAAAAAAAAAAAAAAAAACAAAAACAACCTAGTGGAATGACCAAGTAAATTCAGTAAAGTTGCAAGATACAAAATAAACATATAAAAATCAGTTGTATTTCTATATACTAATAACAAAATACCTCAAAAAGAAACAGTCCCGTTCAAAATAGTATCAAAAATAATTAACTATTTAGGAATAAATTTAACCAAGGAGGTAAAGATCTGTATACTGAAATCTATAAGACACTGATGAAAGAAACCAAATAATATACAAATAAATGGAAATATATCCCATATTCATGGATCAAAAGAATACTATTAAGATGGCCATACTATCCAAAGATATCTATAGATTCAATGCAGTCCTTACCAAAATTCCAATGGCATTTTTACAGAAATAAAACAACAATCCTAAAATTCATATGGAACCACAAAAGACCCTGGTGACAAAAAAGCCAAGAATACTCAATGGGGAAAAGAAAGTCTTTTCAATAAATGGAGTTGGGAAAACTGGATATTCACATCGGAAAGGATAAAACTGGACACCATCTCACACGCAAAAATTAACTGTAAATGGAAACACCTGAAACCACGAAACTCCTCCCTGAAAACATATGGCAAAAGCTCTGTCATTGGTCTTGGCAATGGGTTTTGGATAAGACATCCAAAGCACAGGCAACAAAGCAAACATAAACAAATGGGACTGCATGTTAACAAAAAAGCCTCTATACGGCAAAATAATCAACAAGATGAAGAAGCAATCTATGAAATGGGATAAAATATTTGCAAATCATGTATTCAACAGGGGGTTAATATTCAAAATATATTAAGGAACTGATAAAACTCAATAGCAAAAAAAAAAAAAAATCTGATTAACAAACGAGCATCAGTTTAGTTCAGTTCACTCAGTCGTTTCCGACTCTTTGCGACTCCATGGACTGCAGCACGCCAGGCTTCCCTGTCTATCACCAACTCCTGGAGCTTGCTCAGACTTATATCCATCGAGTCAGAGATGCCATCCAACTATCTCATCCTCTGTTGCCCCCTTCTCCTCCTGCCTTCAATCTTTCCTAGCATCAGGGTCTTTTCCAATGAGTCAGTTCTTCACATCAGGTGGCCAAAGTATCAGAGCTTCAGCTTCAGCATCAGCATCAATCCTTCCAATGAATATTCAGGACTGATTTCTTCTAGGATTGAATGGTTTGATCTCCTTGCAGTACAAGGCACTCAGGAATCTTCTCCAACAACCACAGTTCAAAAGCATCAATTCTTTGGCACTCAGCTCTCTTTAAAAAAAAAAAAATAGCTTTGACTACACAGACCTTTGTCAGCAAAGTGATGTCTCTGCTTTTTAATACACTGTCTAGCATCAGGGTCTTTTCCAGTGAATCAGTTCTTCACATCAGGTGGCCAAAGTATTAGAGCTTCAGCTTCAGCATCCGTTTTTCCATTGAATATTCAGGGTTGATTTCATCTAGGATTGACTGGCTTGACCTCCTTGCAGTCCAAGGAACTCTTAAGAATCTTCAACACCACAGTTCTAAAGCATCAATTCTTTGGTGCTCTGCTTTCTTTATGGTCCAATTCTCACAACCATACATGACCACTGGAAAAAACCATAGGTTTGACTAGATGGACCTTTGTTGGCAAAGTAATGCCTCTGCTTTATAATATGCTGTCTAGGTTGGTCATAACTTTTCTTCCAAGGAGCAAGTGCCTTTTAATTTCATGGCTGCAGTCACCATATGCAGTGATTTGGGAGCCCAAGAAAATAAAGTCTGTCACTGTTTCCACTGTTTCCCCATCTATTTGCCATGAAGTGATAGGACTGGATGCCATGATCTTAATTTTTTGAGTGCTGAGTTTTATGCCAGCTTTTTGACTCTCCTCTTTCACTTTCATTATGAGGCTCTTTAGTTTCTCTTGACTTTCTGCCATAAGTGATAAAGTGATATCACTTTCTGTGGTGTCATCTGCATGTCTGGGGTGATTGATATTTCTCCCAGCAATCTTGATTCCAGCTTGTGCTTCATCCAATCTGGCACTTTGCATGATGTACTTCGCATATAAGTTAAATAAGCAAGGTGACAATACACAGCCTTGACATATTCCTTTCCCAATTTGGAACCAGTCTGTTGTTCCATGTCCGGTTCTGTTGCTTCTTGACCTGCATACAGATTTCTCAGGAAGCAGATAAGGTGGTCTGGTATTCCCATCTCTTGAAGAATTTTCCACAACTTGCTGTGATCCACACAAAGGGTTTAGGAAAGTCAATGAAGCAGAAGTAGATACTTTTCTGGAATTCTCTTGCTTTTGTGATGATCCAACAGATGTTGGCAATTTGATCTCTGGTTCCTCTGCCTTTTCTAAATCCAGCTTGAACATCTGGAAGTTCATGGTCCATGTACTGTTGAAGCCTGGCTTGGAGAATTTTGAACATTACTTTACTAGCATGTGAGATGAGTCCAACTGTGTGGTAGTTTGAGCATTCTTTGGCATTGCCTTTCTTTGGGATTGGAATGAAAACTGACCTTTTCCAGTCCTGTGGCCACTGCTGAGTCTTCCAAATTTGCTAGTGTATTGAATGCAGCACTTTCACAGCATCATCCTTCAGGATTTGAAATAGCTCCAGTGGAATTCCATCACCTGCATTAGTTTTGTTCGTAGTGATGCTTCCTAAGGCCCATTTGACTTCACACTCCAGGATGTCTAGCTCTAGGTTGAGTGATCACACCATCATGGTTATCTGGGTCATTAAGGTCTTTTTTGTATAGTTCTGTGTATTCTTGCCACCTCGTCTTAATATCTTCTGCTTCTGTTAGGTCCATATCGTTTCTGTCCTTTATTGTGCCCATCATTGCATGAAATGTTCCCTTGGTATCTCCCTTGGAAACAAATGGGCATAGGATCTGAACAGACATATTTCCGAAGATACACAAATGGCCAATGGGTACATGAAAAGGAACTCAATATCACTAATTATCATGGAAATACAAATCAAAACCACATTGAGATATCACCTCACATTTATTAGAATGACTATTATCAAAAGCACAGGAGATAAATGCTAGTGAGGATGTAGAGAAAAGGGAACCTTTGTGCACTATTGGTGGGAATGTAAGTTGGTACAGCCACCACGGAAAATAGTGTGGTTTTGAGGTTCCTCAAAAATTTAAAACTAGAACCAGTATATGGTCCAGGAGCTCCACTTTGGAGTACATATCCAAAGTAAATGAAATCACTGTCTTTGAAAAGATATCTGCACCCCAAGTTCACTATATTCAACAGGCAGGACATGGAAGTAACCTAAGTGTCCATCTATGGACAAATGGATTAAGAAAATGTGATATGATACATATACATGCATGTACACACACAGTGGAATATTATTCATCCCAAAGAAGAAAATCCCATCATTTGCAACTATGTGGGATGAACCTTGAATGTATTACGCTAAGTGAAGTAAGTCCGACAAAGACAGATACTGTATGATCTCACACGTGTGGAATCTAAAAAAGTCAGACTCGTGGAAGGAGTAGCTTGGTGACTGCGAGGGTGGAGGGGAAGAGAAATGGGGAGATGGTGGTCAAAGCGGGTACACTTCCAGTCAACCAGTTCTAGGGATCTAATGTATAGCATGGTGACTACAGTTAATAATATTGTACTGCATACTTGTTGCTAAGAGAACAGACCTTAAAGTTTTCACCACACACACCAATAAAGTAAATATGTGAGCCATGGATGTGCTAACTAATCTTGTATTAGTAACTGTTTCACAATGTATATATAAATCAATGGAGGAGGAGATGGCAACCCACTCCAATATTCTTGCCTGAGAAATCCCATGGATAAAGGAGACCCCTACAGTCCATGAGGTCAAAAAGAGTTGGTCGTGACTTAGCAACTAAACAACGTACATAAAGCATATCATCACACTGTACACTTTAAACTTACACAACGTTATATGTCAATTACTTCATAATCAAGTTGGGAAAAAATCTCATAAATTCATTATCTGCTGGGTCACACAATACTTTAATTTGTCCCAAAATTTGTATCTCTCTGGTGTTAACAGGGAATCCTGTTACATCAGTACTTCAGAATCTATGACACTTGATATATCACAGTTTTGCATAAACATAGCTTTCTATTTTGTTTCTATTTCTCTTAGTAATATGCAACAACTTTACAGCCTCTTTAGACTCTAGCAAAATAGTGGGCTGACATTCTGAGAGAATGATCAACGGTAACCCCAAGCCCTCTATTTTAGACATGTAATTTGAATGTCTGGTCTCTACATTTGCCATTGGCAAAATGTAGCTGCTACTTTTCTAGCCACAACACAGAACTGTAATAGTGCCCTGTGCTCTGGACATGGCTGTTGGCCTCTTTCTTCACCACTGGAAACTTTTGGCAAACTTTGGGCCACTATTTCATGATTTCATTGTGAACGCCTACTTCCATATCATGTATAATGATCCTTTACATAGGTCCAAACTCTTGTCCCTGGAGAATCTATTCTTTATACCTCTACATCTTAAGAACGGCTCACCTGTTCAGCCCTTCATTTGCTGTTTCTAGGCTAGTTCCTTGACCACTTCTGCTCCCTAACCACCTACCTCCTCCCTCAGAACTGTGCTGTAGTAGCTGATTTTCATTAGCCTTAGGATGGAATATTATAAAGGGCTACTGAAACACAACAGATTATATCCACTTGCCTGTCTACCTATGTGCCTACTTATTCCATTGTAAAGTTCGGATAAGTTTTAGAAATGCTTCTTCTTGCAGAAACCATACACCTAAATATCCAGTGACATCTACCTTGATTAAAAATGCTACATGCTTCTCCAATCTGAAAGTAACAGTCTGTAAAATCTAATCCCAACATCCTTTCTAGATGACTTATCACATTAATATCTGAAATCCATAAAACCAGGCTGTGACAGTCATCATTTGGGGCAACATTTTCTATTTTATTTTTTTAAAATATTTTCTGATCAAAATCACATATTCAACTATACAAATTATATGCTCATTGGAGAAATTTTGAAGAACAAGAAAAATAAGGATAAAGAATATAACAAAAATCACCTGAAACTCAATCAACCAAAGAAAATCACTGCAAATATTTTGGCATATTCTCCCCATCACTTTTTTAATAACATGTACATTAATATTTGGATTACATTGCATATATTCATTTGCAGCCTCTTTTTACTTGAGCTTTTTTCTATATTCTCTAATTTAAAAAAAAATGATAATGGGACATTCTAACATAAAGATTTCACTACAGTTTATTTGCCCATTCTCTAATTGCTGGACTTTGAGTTTGTTTTAATACTTTCACTTTTACACATTATGGTTTTTTTTTATTTTAACACCAAAAATACTTTGTGTTGAGGTAGAGCAGATTAACAACATTGTGATAGTTTCAGGCGAACAGCAAAGGCACTAAACCATACATATAAAACATGAACCCATTCTCTCCCAAACTCCCCTCCCATCCAGGCTGGCACATAACACTGAGGAGAGTTCTGTGTGCTAGGCAATAGGGTCTTTACACATTATGGTCTTTTTTCTTTTTTTTTTTAAATTAAATTTATTTATTAGCTTTATAATATTGCATTGGTTTCTGCCAAACATCAACATGAATCAGCCATAGCATTATGTTTTGATGAAGAGTCCTGGTTGTACATAAATCCTTGCCTACGTCTCCATGTTTGGTCACTCTAAAGCAGAAGACATGTAGGGTATGTTTTCTAAGCAATTCATTAGATGGCACCATTAGCCTAGGATGACTTGGTTAACTTTCACATATTCTACATTTCTATCTTAGGGAACTTGCACAGCTAATTAAGCATATCATTATGAAATTTTATGGTCCTCTATAGCTATTTTATGTGCATAAATTAACCTTCACCCAGACCTTGAGCTCTATGAAACCAAGGCTGCTAAATAAGGCAAGGCTTTTTATGTTCATTTTTATTCTTAGTATTACAGTTATTTGTTTAATATTGCTCTCATTTATTTTTAGTTTTTCAATTTCTCCATATTCTATAGCATCTGGCAAAGAAACTAGTTTAGAAACCTAACAACCACCTTTCTGGGAGGGAAAATAAAGAGCAACATTTCCAGGGGAAAACTTGGTAAAAGAGCTGAGGGATGATGGTGATGCTGGTTCTCAGCAAAATGGCCAGCTCCCCACCCAAGTGTCAGCTTCACATCTTTCTCTCTAAAGCCTCTAAACCACCAGCCTCCACGTCTCTGCACGCTGGGGTTTCACCCTGGCTTCTTGTCTCTGAAATGACATAGCTCTAAATATCCCATTTCCCTAGCTTTAAAAGTCAGCATTTGGTAAAGACGAAAATCCAAAATAACATACTTCATATCAAGATGGGAATTAATTACAGCCCCAACCCTCAACTCTTGAGCATGTGCATTTTTAAATGAGTCACGTTTTGATTCAAATGGATCTGTCATTGCAACCTTTCTGCCAGTTTATGTAGTGAAGACAATTTGGGTAACAAGAGACAACCAGGGCTGGCGGGAGGTGGGGAAGACAGAGCGCTGGGATAGAGGACAGTACATTTCCTCTTTCCCGTCTCGCAAGGCCTCTCACAGCTGAATGATTTATCTCTACGATGCTATCAATAATGTGCACCATTCCATAAAATCAGGTCATCCAGCGGCAATCCATTTATACATTCTTTGTGGTCCCTACAAGGCCATTTGCTGCACTGACCAATTATTAAGGACTCGGGAAGTATCTGTCCAGACTCTAGCGGAACGAAATGCTGACACATTCACTGCTGCTTAAGACAGCAATCAGTCTATTTATCAAGACTTTTCTCCTGGCATTTTCCATTTGCGTGAAAACATGGCCCATTTTTAGACGGCTCCTCTCTCCTTCCCCTCCCTCCTCCTCTGGCCTTCTCCCTACCTGCACCATGTTGTTCCCAGCAGCGATGGTGGCCCTTCTCCACATCCGCCTTCTGGTGGAAACTTCGCTGAGCAGCTGGGCCAGCTTGCGCTCCATCTCAGCTTGAAACACTTCATTCTGGAGTTGCTTCTCAACAACACCCAGGAGGACTACATTTAAGGCGAAACACACACAGGCCCCCAAACAAGTTAACAGTGGAGAGGAAAGAGTGTGTGTAAAGGAAATTAACACAGGCTTACTATAAAACGCCGATCCCTAGGAAGGAGACATTAAAAGGGGAAGGAGGGAAGACGAATGGGGTGTGGGAGAGCCTCAGGAGGGTAGGTCACAGGTCTTATCTCTAAAGTTCACAAAGACTGGTAGCCAGAAGTCCCAGGAGTTGAGCAATGCAGGAGCTTTGGAGCTGAGAGTTCCTACACAAGATCAAATGTTTTGTCTGCACTGATTTCAAAATTTCTGTAAATGGTCTGAGCTCATATTCTATCTTGACTCAAGATTCAGACTCATTAACTGATTTGAGATAAGGAAGCCTGTGTTCAGACATCTGGATTATCTAAACAGACAACGGCTTCTCAGCATGATATAGAAGAAAAGAGTCTGAGTTTTTCAGCCAAAACTGGCTCAAATTCCCTTTGAGATAGGACCATGTGCAAGTCACTTAACCACTAGGAAAATTATTTCAAAAATAAGGCCACTGTACCATGCAAAGAGGTGGGGCCTTCATCAGGCATTATGTTGTACGTGAGCAATGAGAACTTGCAGGGCCCAGGAACCTGTCCATAGTGATGATCCCCACTTTGCAAGCTTCCTCCCACAACCAGTGACGTACCAGGCTGCTCCCACACTGTCACAGGCCGGGCGTCTTTTACTCTTTTGTGTCCCAAGTTAGAAACCCTTTATCTGCAATTCCATGGCTATGAATATCTGACCCAGGCCTACAAGACTTTAAAACATGCTTCTTAACTGCTCACCAAGTTACCTTATTTGCCCTTGTCAAACCAGAAATATGAGGCTTTTAGGGGAAAAGAAGAGATCCTTGCTTTGGAACCTTGTCCTGCTCTGATCAGAAGACTGTCAATTCCTCTTAGACTTTGTCCTGGACTTGACGTATGAGTTTTAAAGAAAGCCAACCCTTTCTGTGCCATAACTCAGTGGGACATATTCTCACGGTAGAATCTGAATCCCTTTTCTCATGCATTCTTTGCCAAGAATCTAAGGTACATGTTGCCCTGAATTTAGGACTCAGAAACAGGAAAGGCGGTGTCCCTCTCAGTACACCAGCACAGGCTTCTTCCTCTTACAGTTTCTCAAAACATTATGTAAGTTAAACATACCTGTTCTTACCCAGGAGGACTTCAACAGCTGAGATAAGTTGAGCTGCGGGTACTGGAAGGCTATAAGAAGGAAAGAGTTAGAAAAGGAGAAAGATCTGTTAAAAAAAAAAAAAAAAACATGTTTGCAACAGTCAGAAAGGTGAGTGTTCTAGGGAGCAAGGGATAAAGTCACAATATGCCATCTCTCCTTCACTAATCAGCTCTGTCTGTGGGAGCAAGGCTAGGGTGCCAGGCTGGGGTGAAGGCAGAGACAGTGACAGGGTCCTGAGCATGTCAGCCTCTAGGAGAAAGAGGGAGAAAAGGAAAGAAAGGGTGACATCATGGGACACTGTTTCACAGAGCTCACCCATAAGTTCCCCTTGAAATGTCACTGTTCCAGAGCAACCAGCTTTCACTCCATGTTCCTCAGAGCCCTGGAAATTCCCAGCAATGACTCAGCCAGGGTAAAGTGACCCAATGTCTGGCATACCTATTAGTCCATCCATACCTGCATAATGTATCACTGAAAGTTGCTATTCGTAAATAACAATTTCATCCCTGTCTACTTCTGCATTTTACAAGTTATTCTTTTTCATTTAATTAACACTACACTAAAATACGATAAGGGCTTCCCAGGTAGCTCAAATGGGAAGGAACATGCCTGCAATGCGGGAGACCTGGGTTCGATCCCTGGGTCGGGAAATCTCCTGAAGGAAAGCATGGCTACCCCCTCCAGTATTCTTGCCTAGACAATCCCACGGACAGAGAAGCCTTGCAGGCTACAGTCCATGGGGTTGCAAAGAGTCAACACAACTGAGCGACTAACACAGAACACAGTAATAATCATTAAGCCATCTGGCTGTTCCATTCTGAAAAAGAATTTGATATCTTTTTTTTTTTCCCTTGACTTCAACTCTGGAATCTACTGTTTTTTGGAAGTAAATATTTCCCCTATCCCGACTCCACTCCCTTTGTACTGTGAATTGAACTGTTTCCACCAGGAAGGAAGGTTTTGTTGGTTTTCATTTCTGTTTCTTTTTTCTTCTTAAATGTACACACAGTAAACCTTGGTCTTTTTGCTGTATATTTAGGTTGGTGCAAGCATAATTGCGGTTTTGGACCATGATTTTTAATTCATTATAACTAGGCTCAAACACATCTTTATTAATCAAAATAGGAACCATTACAATCAACACATCTTTGCCAATGAGGAATAAGTTTGTTCACTCCTGTAGTGTGAAAATCCATGCTTCAGGATCTGATGAACTCTTGGAAAGCATTTTCCGCATCCTGCTAGTTGTGGAAGCATTTTCTCTGCAGAAAGTTGTCAAGATGCTTGAAGACCTGGTAGTTGGTTGGCAAGAAATCCGGTGAATATGGCAGATGAGGCAAAACTTCAGAGCCCAATTCATTCAACTTTTGAAACACTGGTTGTGTGACATGTGGTCAGGTGTTTTTGTGGAAAAGAACTGGGCCCTTTCTGTTGACCAAAGCTGGCTGCAATTTTCAGGGTACCTCATCAATTTGCTGAGCATACTTCTCAGACGGAATGGTTTCGCCAGGATTCAGAAAGCTGCAGTGGATCAGACCAGCAGCAGACCACCAAACAGTGACACTGACCTTTTTTGGTACAAGTCTGGCTTTGGGAAGTACTTTGGAGCTTCTTCTTGGTCCAGCCACTGAGCTAGTCACTGCTGGTTGTCGTATAAAATCCACTTTTCAACCCACGACACAATCTGATTGAGAAATGGTTCACTGTTGTTGTCTAGAATAAGAGGACACTTCAAAATGACAATTTGTTTTTTATTTTCAGTCAGCTCACAAGGCACCCACTTGCCGAGCTTTCCCACCTTTCCAATTTGCTTCAAATAGCGAATGACTGTAAAATTGTTGATGTTGAGTTCTTCAGCAACATCTTGTGTAGCTGGAAAAGGATCAGATTTGGTGATGGCTCTCAACTGGCCATTGTCAACTTCCGAACCACGTTCCTCATCTTCAAGGCTTTCCTCTCCTTTGCAAAACTTCTTGAACCACCACTGCACTGTACATTCATTAGCAGTTCTTTGGCCAAATGCTTTGTTGATGTTGTGAGTTGTCTCTGCTGCTTTACGATCCATTTTGAACTCAAATAAGGAAGTCACTCAAATAAGGAAATCACTCAAATTTGCTTTCTGTTTAACATCATTTCCATAGTCTAAAATAAATATAAAATACACAGCCAGTAATAAGTCACTAGCAAAAAAACATAAAGCAAGAAATGGGCATTAAAATGATGCATAACATAACCAAATTTATTTAAGAAGGTATTCCGATGTCAAATGGCGATGTTCGACAATGCAAAACCGCAATTACTTTTGCACCAACCTAATCGTTTTATGGGTTTTTACAAGTGCATAGAGGTGTGTAATCACCACCATAATATACAAGACACTCTCATCACTACCCCCTGCCCCTACTCCAAGCTGCTTTCCTCACATCCTTCACCCCTGGTAACCACAGATCTGTTACTCAGTCCCTCTGGTTTCACCTCTTCTAGGACTGGTATAATCTTGGATAGCACCCTTGGCGCTCTAAAGAGAATAACAAAGCAAGCCTGGGGGGAGAGGAGGGCTCTGGAGGTCCACCCCCGCGTGATCTGAGAAGCTCCAGTTTTATCTGATTTATATTCTGGATTTCTGCTAGCTATTCTGTTTGAAGAGGTCCACCAACGCAAGCGCTCGCAGCCACGTTCCCCAGGAGAGCACCACTCACGTTCGGCGATCTGCAGCACCGGGTACCCCAGGTAGAAACTGAATTCCACCACGCTCAGGTTTCTGAGTAGCTCGCTCACTTCAGATCCGTTCAGAAACCCCTGCGAGCCTCTGACAGCAAAGATGATGTTCACCGGGCCCCGGTGAGGAGCCAGCCTCGAAGATCCCACAGTGATATTCAAGATCTGAAAGAAAGAAATTGGAATGAGTTTCTAAGATAAATTAAAACATCTAGCTAAAAGCCTGACTATGATTTCTCTCTTACAATTTCCCTTACCAATTTTTTTTTTTAAAGAATATTTTTAAAGGAAAAGTAATTGGCTTCACAACCAGGTTCCCTTTTGTAATAATTTTAAACCCTCAGTTTACTGAAAACATTTTTTTACATTAAGTAGAGAAATGAGCACATGTATTTATAGTTCCTCCCCTTTTTGTTCCCATCCCAAATCCCACTGAAATAAGAATAAGATGAACAAAGGGGAATAAATCTACAAAGACACCGAGAAAAGAAGAAAACCAGAGATTCTGTCAAATTACTGGAAGCTGGAGACAGGGTGGGAATCATGTTGATACAAAGCAGAACAGAGGGAACCAAGACCCCCAAACACACACATGCACAGACCACAGTGATCTGAGAAGGGTCTCCTCCAGAGGCCCCAGGAGGCCTCCTCCCAGAGATCTGTAGGAACTGAAACCAGAGTGGGCTGCAGGACAGCCACTGGGGTCACTAGGTAAAGACTGGGTGCCAACAACTGATTCAGGTATCTCCCACCCCTCTCCCTTCCCACATCACACCCAGGCCAACTCAGAAGGGCTGGCAGCCCCAGCTTTACCCCAGGAAGCAGAAGAACTGCTCCCTGAGGAAATGAGCTCCTGGTCTGAGAGGGCCCAAGACCTGTTGTGGGGCAGCCTCTAAGCAGGAAGGTGGGTGAAAATAACCACAGTGCACACAAGAGACAAAGAAGGAAAAAGCGTGAAAGGAGGAGCTGTTCTGCCATGAAAAATACATCAACACACCCCATCCCCAGGATACAACCTCCTCATCTCATATGACGGTCGCCTGCCCCTGACCACATACTGCCTGGTACCTGGAGCTCCAGGGAACTCTATCAGGAGAGAGGGCTGATGTAGACACAGACTCTACAGCTGAAGGGGAAAGATGAACAAGGTGCTAAAACCACCTTCTTCCTCATTCCTAAAGACAACCACTAACGGCCAGCAGATGTTTACAGGAAACTAACAGCACGAAAGTGAAGACCCAAGATAAACACAGAACAATGGCAAAGCATGCAGAGAAAACTTAGGACATGGAAGACAACTTATTAAAAATTCTAATTAACAGCCTCAGAAACTTTCAAGGGAATATTGCAACATCATTCAAGACAAGCCTGCATTATTATAGGAAGCCTGCAATGAAACAAAGAGCAAATAACAATGAAAAACAAATGATAGCTAAAGGAAAATTCAATAGAGGAAATGAAAAACGTAATGAACACAGCTGAAGACTACGTTAATAACTAGGAGGACGAGATTTAGAAATCTGTAAAAGTAGGGAATTTCAAAAAGAGGTAGAGGGACTTCCCTGGTGGTCCAGTGGTTAAGAATCCACCTTCCAATGCAGGGGACTTGGGTTTGATTCCTGGTTGGGGAACTAAGATCCCACATGTCGCAGGACAATGAAGCCCGTGAGCCTCAACTACTGAGCCTGCCTGTGCCACAACTAGAGAGAAGCCCTCACACCGCAATGAAGAGCCTGTACACCACAATAAAAGATCCCGCATGCTGCAACTAAGACCTGACCCAGCCAAAAATACATAAATAAATATTAAAGAGAGAGAGAGAGATGGAAAAAGTAAGAAATATGCATGGGGGATCCAGGATCACCAAGATCTTTTTAAGATGAATTCGAAAAAGAAAAAACAAAGAATATGGAGGAATAAATATCAAAGAAACGTAAAAGCATCAGTTTCTATGTAGTACAAAGCCTGTTCTTTGATAGGTACTATATTCTGTTCATACAGTGAAGCACTGCATTTCATGGTATTCCATGAAATGAAATTGCATACTATGAAACTCCAGTGTATTCAGGCATTCCCCTCACTGGGTATTTAAGTTGATACTGTTCTTTTTTAGAACATTCCTACATTTCCCACGTAGGCTCATCTCTCTTCAGCTCACCATATCTGAGCTCCCTGGTTACTGTGCCACTCTGCAATCTTTCAAATATACTTAACCTATTCATGCTCTGTGGGCTCAATGCCATGCAAAGAGATGCTCTCTAATCCATGAGAACCGAATCTCCTCTGCCGGAGTGAATTAGGAAGAGTTAAGTGTGTCTGAAACAAAACATTAAGAAACGGGTTCCTCTTTAAAAGATAAAGCATCTTGTTCTGCACTCAAGGCTATTCTCACCTGCACCGTGAGGTTATACCTCCCCTGGTGGTGTTTTCTCACTTCTGAGAGCGCTATCATCAGGCCTTTCTCGATGCGCTGGGTGAAGTTGCAGAAGCCGGTGTCCACACTCTGAGGCACAAACTGGAGTACTGAAAAGAAGGACAGCAACAAAGTCCCCTGAACTAGGCGTTTCTTGAGTATTTAAAATGAGGAGAGGGACAAAACAGTGTCTAAATCCATGAACTCTGTCCCATAGTGCACGGTTAAGCTCTATAAAATTATTAGCTTACTGAAGGATAGCTGATGTACACGATTATGTAAGTTTCAAGTGTACAACACGCTGATTCACAATTTTTAAAGGTTATATTTCATTGATAGTTATAAAATACTAGCTATATTCCCTGTGTTATACAATATACCCTTGTAGCTTATCTATTTTATACATAGTTGTTTGCAACCCCTTAATCTCTTACATCTATATTGTCCCCACCCTTGGTTCTCTCCGCTTGTAAACACTAGTTTGTTCTCTCTTGAGTCTATTTCTTTTCTGTTTTACTCACAAAGACACAGTATTTGTCTTTCTCTGTCTGACTTAATTTCACTTAGAATAATACCCTCTAAGTCCATCCATGTTCTTGCAAATGGCAAATTTTTCATTCCTTTTTATGGCTGAGTAGTATATAAATACATAGGGATTTCCAGGTGGCTCAGCAGTAAAGAATCTACCTGCCAATGCAGGAGACACAGGAGACACAGGTTCAAACCCTGTGTCAGGAAGACTTCCTGGAGGAATAAATGGCAACCCACTCCAGCATTCTTGCGGGAAGTTCACATGGACAGAGGAGCCTGGTGGGTTACAATCTGTGGGTTCGCAAAGAGTCTGACATGACTTAGCATCACCATTATATACATGTACACACACATACATATCACATCTTCATCCATTCATCTGTTGACAGGCACTTGGGTGCGTCTATGTCTTGGGTTATTGAAAACAATGCTGCTATGAAACTGAGGTGTATGTATCTTTTTGAATTAGTGTTTTCATTTTTTTGGATACACATCCAAGAGTGGAACTGCTGGGTCATATGGTAGTTCTATTTTCAGTTTTTTGAGAAACCTCCATACTGTTTTCCATAGTGGCTGCACCAATTTACATTCCCAGCAACAGTATACAGGAGTCCATGATGTATTATTCACATGTTTCATATGGAAATGTGAAAAGCCAACTGTACCAAAGGACTACAAGCAATGTGAAGGTGACTCATACCATTTTAAAATGGAAAAATATCTAAGATAATAACTGGAGCCTCAAAAGATACAACACTGAAACATTTGAAACATAAATAAATTCACTAGTGATGAATTCTAAGTATGGGTGAAATGACACGGTATCTGATATTGTTTTAAAACACTCTAGCTTCCTCAAAAAAGTCTGTGTGAGATAAACAAAATTGGGAAAATGTTGATGATTTTTTAGGTTTGTATGCACATATGTGGGCTAACTACAGTATTCTTTCTACTTCTGTATGTTTTTAAAAGTCCATAATAAGAATTTAAATGACATTAAGGAATTACTGCTAATTTCAGGGGGTGCGACAATGATATTGTGAATAGATGTGTGTATGCATGCATGTGTATGTTTTATGTTTAATAGTCTTATCTTTTTTTAAATAATTTATGTTTTTATTTTTGGCTGTGCTGGGTTTTCATGGCTGAGCGTGGGCTTCCTCTAGTTGTGGAGAGTGGAGGCTACTCTCTAGTTGCAGTTCACAAGCTTCTCACTATGGAGCACAGGCTCAGTAGCTGTGGCACACAGGCTTAATTGCCCCATGATATGTGGAATCTTCCTGGACCAGGGATCGAACCTGTGTCCCCTGCATTGGCAGGCAGATTCTTAACCTCTGGACCACCAGGGAAGTCCTAATAGTCTTATCTTTTAGAGGCACAGGCTGAAATATTTATGAATGAGATGACACGAGGCCATATCAAAATAACGTGACAGGAGGGGGTTTATCTGGGGACAAAGATGTAACAAAACTGGCTAGGAGTTGAAAACTATTGTGTGTTAGTCACTCAGTTGCATCTGACTCTTTGCAACCCCATGGACTATTCCTTTGTCCCTGGGGATTCTCCAGGCAAGAATACTAGAGCGCATTGTCATGCCCTCCTCCAAGGGATCTTCACAACCCAGGGAGCTTCCCAACCCAGGGCTTGAACCCAGGCCTCCTGCATTGCAACCGGACTCTTTACTGTCTGAGCCACCAATTGTTGAAGCCGTACAATGAGTACCTAGGGGTTCATTATATTATTCTGTGCACTTTTATATAAGCTAGAAATTCAACATCATTATAAAGTTTTTTGAAACGCTGAATAACAAGTTTTGACACAATCCTTCCCAAACTATTTTAAAACATAAAAAAATAAAATTAAATTCTATTTACAAATCAGAACAACTATACTTAAGTCTTCTTACCTGTTTGAACTTGGAACCTGGACTCTGGCACAAGGAAGGAGGGTTTCACAGCCAAGATTAAAGGAGTTTGGTCTCGTACAAGTTTACTATTTATAAGTACATTGATGACAGATATTGCCGTGTAAACGAAGGGACCAGACGTTACCAGGAAAGTGAAGTCAGCGAATAGTTCATAAACCTATAAAAATAAAGACAAAAGACATTAATTAGAAAATCTGAGGGTAACATAACTCAAACTAAAGGAAGTTGTATTGAGTAGAAAAATAATAAAGTTAGGGCTTCCCTTGTGGCTCAGCTGGTAAAGAATCCACCTGCAATGCGGGAGACCTGGGTTCGATCCCTGGGTTGGGAAGATCCCCTGTAGAAGGGAAAGGCTACCCACTCCAGTATTAAAAAAAAAGAAAAATAATAAAGTTTTAAAAATAATTTTAAATGAAGGGGTATGGCTTCAGAGATAATTTAAATTTTATTTTAGTTATTTCTCTCACATATCTGTCAACTTTCTCAACAAAAGCACAAAATTACAAGATCAAGGACTGTGAAAAAGAATAGTTAAAACAGGAACCAAATAAGGAATTCAGAAAAATTCAAGGTATTTTATTGTATTTAACCCACATAAAAAGGAGCACTGACTCTATTAAGCAGAGCTATCCACAAGAAATATATGAGCCACATATGCAATTTTTAAATTTCTAGTAGCCACACTTAAAAATATAAAAATAAACAGGTGAAATTAATTTTTAAAACATTTTACTTAAACCATATATGAAATATCATCTCATTTGTAGGCAATGCAAAAACATGATTAATGAGATACTGTGCATTCCCTTTTGCACTGAGTCTCTGAAATCTGGTGTTTATTTTGCATTAACAGCACATCTCACTCGGGACAAGCCGCATTCCACATGCTCAACAGCCACACGTGGCTCATGGCTCCGTTCAGGATGGCGCCAGCCTAGAACGTGGCTTTGTGAGCTCAGCAGGGGACAGGAGGCACTAGCAGGCATCCAGCATAAAGCACCTAGAAACCCATCTCACTCAACGCACAGAAACACACACACTCACTCTAAACTCTCATCCAAGCCCTTTCATGTAAATCAAGGGAAGCAAGATCCTTAGGCCATCACCCTAGACTCGAGTCTTAGAGCCCTTTGTTCCCACTCTGCCAACATGTCCCCTGATGGACTAAACCTGGCTTTGTCTGGGGTCAGAAAGGCTTCCTTGGAGAACTGGATATTGAGGGGTGATCCAAAGCAAGAGAAGGTGTCCACCAGAAGGAGGGAGGGGGAGAGAGGAAAGCAAATGTCCTGCTCCCACTGTGACGTGCAATCCACCCAAGCTCCCTGTCCAGATTTCCACACCATGCAGACCCACCTTGAGCTCCACCACGCGGTTAAAGTGGGTCCTCAACACCTCTTTGATGGATGTGATGATATACTCCTGCACGGCTCTGCGGGCCAGCACTGCAAGGCAGGTTAGTGTCATTATGAATGTGCAGAGGACCAACGGGCTCCCTTGGTCTCAGCGTGGAGAAAAAAGACCCAGTGCTTTCTCCTCCCTCCTCCCAGTTCCACCTCCCCTGACCACTCAGCTCCCTGCCTGCTCCTCCTCTCCTGCCATCTTCTTCCTTTCTATCCCTTATCTCCATCCCAACCAACACAGAGAACAAGGCTGTTGATCAACCACACATTATACTTCAGTGCATATGAACAGGACGCTGGCTTGACGCACACCTGCCGCTTCTCAGGAGGAACAAGTGGGAAAGTCTAATGGGAGGCCACGGTCGCCAGACTTGTTCAGACATGACATCTGGGGTACTCCGGGTTCCTACAACTAAAACAGCCAAGCAGCTGCAAGAGAAGCTGTCGCCTGTTGGCCAGTAACTCAGACAGCAGGCTGGGGAGAAGGTCAAGGTTTGTGACCCAGTTCAGAGGACACTGTCACCCCATGTTGCTCTCCTTGGCTTCTCTGGTGGCTCAGACGCTAAAGAATCTGCCTGCAATGCAGGAAACCTGGATTTGATCCCTGGCTCGGGAAGATCCCCTGGCAAAGGGAATGGCTACCCACTCCAGTATTCTTGCCTAGAGAATTCTATGGGCAGAGGAGCCTGGTGGGCTAGTCTGTGGGTTCGCAAAGAGTCAGACACCACTGAGTAACTAACACTTTCATATAAAAACAAAGTTTCCCCCTCTTTTCCAGGAAAAGTGAGAAGAAATTGCAGTGGAGGCCCTTACACATTTGTCCAACTAACTGCTTGAACTAAACTTGAAGATGTTTACTTTAACTGTGTCATCTATGCATCCAATGGGTTATGAGCTCCAAAGACAAAGATCCTAGCAAACACTTCAAAGCTTCATTTAAATCTGTTTTCATTGCTGCTAATCTGTAGCATTTTGTCAGCACTTACTATATAGGCCAGGCACTGGGGTAAGTATTTTATATGCATTAACGCATTGAAATCTCTATTAACAACCCAAAGAAGTAAGTGCCACCATCCTCCCTGTTTGACAGTTGTGGAAACTGAGGCTTAGAGAAGCTAACTGTCCGGAGAACTCATGGGAGCTGGTAAAGCAGTGAGGAGTTGTCTGGACCCAGACCTTATACTTTGCCCCAAAGCTGCACATCATATACACGTTTTGTATTAGCACCTTTGGGAGATCACCCCAACTGAGAGAAGGGATGTGAAGCAGGGGCTTACCAGTTGTGATCAAATAGGCATCAGGAACTGTAATATCACACACGTATGGCGACTTGGTGGTGACCAGCGCTGGAGTATGAACTGATGCTTCGGGAGTGGGGGTGGTCACGGGATGAAGGGACAGGGCAGGGAGAACTGTGCCGCCCTCGTGGGGATCCTGACTGGCAGTTCTGCTGTTCAGGGTAGTGTGGCCAGAATTCTCAGGGGCACCACTGGCATCAGATATGCTTGGTTCAGTGGAGGTGTTCCTTGGTAAATCCGCGGGTGTGAAAGACGGCCCACGCGAACCACCTGTAGGCTCTGTAGGCAGAGGCGAGGGGGTCACGTCAGGAACAGACGAGGATGCTGACGGCAGGTGCCCGGCAGTGGCCAGCACTGTGCTGGTAGGGGTGACTTCCGGGAAAGAGGGTAAGACAGACGTGTGATCGTTTACAGCACTGATATAACCAGAAGGTGTCAGGGTTGAAAAGAGAGAAGGTTCAGTTAACACAGGGGATGTAGGAATAGCAGTCCAAAGTGACAAGAAGTGAGAGTCCGCAGTCAAAACGGGTTCGGAGCTGGAGGGCACCAGGGTGGTGACTGCAGATTCATGCAACATGAGTGAAGACTCAACAGAGGAGGTAGTTTCAGTGAAAGCGGAGGTAAAATGAGCTTCAGCGTCTGCCAGCGACACTGTGGGCGCTGCAGAAAACTTCAGAGAATCAGAGGGGAAGCTGGAGCGTCGTGACACTGCAGAGTAACCAGGGAGAAGAGCGAACGTGCTTAAAAGCAAGTCTGAGCTTGGCCAGGGCTGAGGAAACTCCAGGTTTGTGGAACCGGGAACGGAGGGCTGCGGTGACTGAGAACTGATTGCGTCAGTCAATGTAGGTGTCTCAACCAAGCTGGAAAATGCCTGAGAAACAAAGGTAGACAGATCCCTTGACTTCAGAGATGGAGAAGCAAATACTTCCGAAGGTGGAGGGACGCCGCTGCTGTATTCCAGCGGTGGGGTAGAGAAAAAGCTGGATGCAGAACCCCAAATACTTGCAGTTTCAAGTTGGGAAAAACTGACAGGTTCTCGGTCCAGGAAAAGCAAAGACTCTGCTGGCGGATCTGAACTGTAAGACATAAAAAGACCTGGGCCACTGACAGCGAGCGAAGGTGTATTTCTGTTTGCTGTGATGGGGAAAGAAGAGTCGAGAAGGACGTCGGGGGCGACCGAGGACGGCAGGGCTGTCACGCTGGACGGCATCACCTGAGCCACAGAGGCGGAGCCCAGAGCAGCATCAGGCCACACCGAGGGGTGGCCGTGGGGAGGGTACACCTGCACGGCCACAACACTGCTCATTTCCCCCTTGGCTGAAACACTGACGCTGGTGGCTGAGATTTCCCCGGATGGAGAAGAGAGAGGGACCACTGGCCTGGAGGGGAAAAGTGTATTAAACTCTTGAGAATCTTCCTCAAATTCAGAGAAGTCCGTGACGACGCTGCTCAGTGGAGAGATGCTGCTGGCTTCCAAGGAGGTGGGGGACAGGGTCTCAGCACCATCGCCCGATCCCACGTCCTTCTCCATGAGGCTCGTTGACAGCACGGGCCGGGACGACACCGCAGCGCAGGACACACACCACGTGTATGGTCTGAACGAAGACACCGGGCTCCAGACATGAGAGTCACCTGCACGACTTGGGACCACTGAGTGGCCGGGCCATTCTGATGTCTCACTGGAATCGCCGGGAAGAAAGGGGTTATGTGACATGCCAGCTGATTGAGCAGAAAAGGAGCCAGGTGCCAGAGGAGGCGGAAACAAAGCCCAATGGGCACTGCTGCTGCTGAAAGCAAGGACCCTCGGGGACAGAGCTGCAGGACGGTGTGTACCTGGAGGGACGGTTTTGTCTAGACTCTGACCCAAAGCAGTGGTGACATCAGGGTATCTGTCTGTATCTGTGGCCAGAGCATCCTCTAGAGGTGGTGAGACCTGCCCTGACGGGGGAGATGGCTGCTGAGTAACATCATCACCCAGTGGCCAGGACTCAGAAGACTGTGACCTAAGAAGGAGGGTTCCTGAGCCCTCTGCTCCTGAAGCCATGATCTCCGGCAAAGTCCTGCTTGACACGTGACCACAAGCATCAGAAGGATAAAACACCAAATTCCTACTGGGCACTGGAATTATGCCCTCAGAAGCGGGAAAAGCTGACTGAAAAGCATTGAAATGACTGGGGAGTTCAGCACGCGTGGTTGGTTGCTGCACCGTGTTTAGCCAGGCTGACGTCACTTCCTCATCTTGTAAAGGTATTATGGGTAACGATGGAGTCAGCACGGACTCTAAAGTTTCTTTGGGCGGCTCTGGCAGACTGACTGTGACGTATCGCACCGGAGAAACCACACGGGAGGTGGTCCAATAAGTCTCTGGCAAGAAGTTGTCCATTTCATCGTCATCTAGGACCTCGTTGCTCGTCACTGCCACATAATTTGCCGCAAAGATGCTGGGATCTGCTGTACTTTGGGTCCATTTCCCTTGGTTAAAAAAGGCTGTATCAAAAGTCGTGGTGGATAGAGATGACGTGACGTGGGGAGAACTGCTTTGCGGGGACCCTGGAGCGGTTTCTGTTAAGGCCACGTATGCAGTGCTGGGCACAGGACTTTCCCTCGGCATGAGCTCCACGGAGGAGAAAGAAAGATTGTGCTGTTCCAGAGGGAGCTCATCTGAGAAAATAACAGCCAAGTTTAGTTGAAAGGCAATGAAAAGTCACACTGATAACATTTTGTTTCAGATATGAAAATATTCTCCATCAACAGACACCCACTCACTGAATATCCACGATTCAAAAAAAGTTAAACAACCAATTGAAAGCCAGAAATTGCCAGTTAACTGTCAGCATAATACCTGCAAATATTCATAAATTTGAGCACCACTTTTTACTTAAGCATGTTGTGTCTGTCTGTCTATATACACACACTGATATGTTCCTTGTCTTATCACACCACCACAGAATACTATAGAGGAGGACGTACAGAGCCGTCTCATCTCTTCTCATTTATCACTGAGAAAGAGAAGTTCGGAGAAGGTAACTAAATCACTTACATGACCACCCAGAGGCAGGTGGAGCTGGAATCTTAGTAGAAGTCTGCCTTGATGCCCAAGCCTGTTTTCCTATTCTTTCAGAAAAGCTGGCCCTAATGAGAAATGAACATGACTACTCTGACAGCACCACGTGCTATGCAGGGAAGAGAGTTCAGTAGTTTCCTAGTTATAGGACCTTCCACATCCAGGCTGCAGACTACCTCCAGGCTCACCTCCCATCCTTCCCTGCTCTACTCTCACACCGTCCCAACTATGCTCTGGCTCAATGAGTTACCTGCAGTTCCCCAAGCCCAGATCCTCTGTGGCTCAGTGATCTGTACATCCCTCTCCTTCGCTGCCTGGGATGCCCTCCCTCTGCTCTCTACCTGGATTATTTCTACCGGCCCTGCAGATACAGGCCAGGTACCACCTCCCTCCTCAATGCTCCAAAGGCAGGTAAGTGTCTCTCCCTAGCTTTCTAGCTATCACATCCCTGATTGTGTCCCACTGAAATGAACTGTCTGCTCATTACACTCTGAGCATTTTGAGGACAGAAACTATTGATCTCTCTCCCTAGTGCCTAGCACATTGAGTGACTTATACTAACTGCTCAATAAGTGAAAAGTGAAAGTGGCTCAGTCGTGTCCGACTCTTTGCAACCCCATGGACTATACAGTCCATGGAATTCTCCAGGCCAGAATACTGGAGTGGGTAGCCATTCCCTTCTCCAGGAGTCTTCCCAACCCAGGGATCAAACCCAGATCTGCAATAGGCAGATTCTTTACCAGCTGAGCCACAAGGGAAGCCCAAGAATACTGGAGTGGGTAGCCTATCCCTTCTCCAGTGGATCTTTCCAACCCAGGAATCAAACCCGGATCTTCTGCATTGCAGGCGGATTCTTTACCAACTGAGCCATCAGGGAAGCCCTTTAAACTCAATATACAATATAAAATACACAGCAAACAGCAACTTAGACATAGCTGAAGATTTAGTGAACTAGGGAACAGACCTGGAAATTATTCAGAATGGAGCACAGAGAAACAAAATGAGGAGGCATAGGAAAATAAAGCAGTGAAGAACATACAGAAGGCAAAATGAGATAGTACAACACACATTGCATCAAAGATTTAAAAGAAGCAATGGAGGGAACTGGGTGGAGGCAATATTAAAAGAGAGAGTGCTAGAAACTCTTCAATAAGAGACATGAATCCTTCAATTCAGGAAGACAAAGAATCACAAAGCAAGTGAATTTTTTTTTTTTTTCAAAAACCCATACCGACACATGTGATGATATCATAGGACACCAAAGACAAAAAAAAAATTATTTATAAATAATAATTGTGCAGATAGTCAGAGAAAAGGAATGGCAATTAACCGTCAGGTAACTATTGCACAGAACCAGGAGCCAACGAACAGTCCAGGAGCCAACTAACAATGAGACAATGACATCTTCAACATGCTGAGAGAGAATACCTGACATCTAGACTTGAATAACCAGCAGTACTCACTATTTTTAAAAATAAGGAAAGTTTCAGATTTTTTTTTAAAAAGTGGTTATACTAACAGAAGACCAATAGAAGAGTCTCTCTAAACAAGGATATACATCAAAAGAAAAGGTGATTATCCTGGAGGGAAGATCTGAGAATAAACAGAGAATAAAGGAATGATAAAATGTGGTTAAATCTAAACAAGCACCGATGTTATAAATGAACAGTAAAAATATTATTTAATCTATAAGGTTACAAGAGACCTAATATAGAATTAAAATAGCTTGTTACATGGCATAGAAGTTGAAAGAGCAGCCTTTAGACAAAACTGAATAGATCTTCTGTGTACACACTAAAATTTGTAAATTAAATTCAATCATATATTTACATAGATGAACTATTTCTAGCTGGTTCCGTTAGCATCTGAAAGTTACAAATTTACACCAGACAGAAGCTGCTTACTTTAAAGCTGCTCACTTTCTGTGGAATATGACTTTTAAAAATGAATAGATAATTAGTGAAGAAAACTGTTTCTCAGAGATTTTAGGTTGTTTCATAGCAATATTTATTAGGCATCTGTTGTCTTCCATACAACTGCTGTTGCTGCTGCTGCTAAGTCGCTTCAGTCGTGTCCGACTCTGTGCGACCCCATAGACGGCAGCCCACAAGACTCCCCCATCCCTGGGATTCTCCAGGCAAGAACCCTGGAGTGGGTTGCCATTTCCTTCTCCAGTGCATGAAAGTGAAAAGTGAAAGTGAAGTTGCTCAGTCATGTCTGACTCTTCGTGACCCCATGGACTGTAGCCCACCAGGCTCCTGCATCCATGGGATTTTCCAGGCAAGAGTACTGCAGTGGGGTGCCACATGCTACAACTAGGCTCTAGCATTTCTAGTCTATATGCTTTTACTATTTACCTGCCACATTCCAAGCATGAATAAAAGTAAAGATAATGCTTACTACAAATACAGTAAAGTAGCAGCTGCTCTCCTCCACAGTAAAGGTTAAGATGTGATAAATTTGAGAAGTAATAAAGTAACAATATGTGCAACTATGCAGCACATAGATTTAAAAGTTTTCCTAAGAATAAATTATTTTATGTGTTTGAAAACTCTGCTATAATTTATTTTGAAATAGAAGACCTGAAGAAAGAGCAGGATCCCTTTTTAATCGAATCAGAAACATACTCGTAAGTGTACTGGAAAACTGCAAGAGATAAAACAGCAAAGAGAGAAGCATTTAATGGCTAATTTATGAGCCCAAGTATCTGATGCAACTTAAAATTCAATCAATTCTGCCTACAAAGGACAGGGAACAGGGAAGGCAAAGTGATCAAAAGAACGAAAAATACTCCTGGCTAGTAAAACAGAGGAACAAAAACTTCCTATTAAGAACTGTGAGGTAAGCCAAGCCGTGGTGCTTTCTCCCCCCTCCTTTTGGCCAAGTCCCAGGAGAAAGAAATCAGCTCTAAAGAGACAGCCGCTGAAATGCCATGGGAATCACTTCTGTAGTTAATTCAGGAAGAGGTTAGAAAACCCAGGTGAGTCTCTCCCAGCAGAAAAGGCTTCCAAGACTCTAATTTCAAGCCCTGGAGATCAATTTTCAAGCTCTCAAGTTCACACAAGAGTGCAAGGTTCTCTCTTGGACAACACAGAGAAAGGAATGGGGATGATACACGCGTGATGGGGGATCTTGTTAAGATAGAGGCACTGTCAGGCAGGGCCGGGGCAGGAGAGGGCCCGCTGAGCTTCTGCATGGCGCCCAGGTGGGGCCAGACCCAACCACATTCCAAGTAACAAGTACTGAGCCACTTTCTCCTGTATAGACGGTACAACATACCTTGCACCCCCTTCTCCTTTGTAGGTCCCTACCAAACTGTATGGAACAGAGCAGAAACTGCCCAAGTGCCATGCAGATTCATAGTGATGAAAATTCACAATGCAAACCCACAGAAAGCACATCAAAGGTGAACCCCAAAGTGAACTAGCCTTTGGGTGACAGTGCTGTGTCAGGGTAGGTTCATTTACTGTAATAAATGTACCGTCTGGTGGGGATGTTAACAATGAGTGGGTGGTGGCAGGGAGTATATGGGAAATCTCTCTACCTTCCTCTCAACTTTGCTATCTGAATGAACCTAAAACTGTTCTTTAAAAAAAAATAAAATCTTGGGAATTCCCTGGTGATTCAATAGTTAGTCAGGACTTCATGCTTTCACTGCTGAGGGCCTGGGTTCAATCCCTGGTTGAGCAACTAAGATACCACAAGCTGCACAGTATGGCCAAAAGAACAAAACAAATAAATAAATAATATTTTAAAAATAAAACTTTTTTAAAACTCATGCGTGAGCTGCCTGTCTCTAGGAAGTTGCTGGTCTCATTCACACATGCATAATCTGGTATTTATCCTTTTTGAAAGTTGTATTTTTCCATCTGGAAACCTTCCCTAAATACACTAGTCAAACATGGCATAGTGGACTTTTCAAGCTGAATGGATCCTTTAAGACCTTGGCAACCCCCTCGCATGGCAAATGAGGCTCCGGGTTTAAGCTGACTTGCTCAAAATAGCATCAGGGCAGAGCCAGACTAGAAAGGCAGGTTCCTAAGCCCTCACTGGTTGAATGCTCTTCACACCACACCAGGCTGAGGCAAATCAGCCTATTTCATTAATACTGCTAGTGAAGAAATTACATTGAAAAACATGCTAAGTTGTGTTATAAATGAATTGAAAGCACATGCTAAATTCTGTGCCCCTGAAACCTATGCCAAGGCACACTGTTTGAGCTGTGAGGCCCCACCGTCCACGCGGGGCAGCTCACAGCTGCAGGCACGGGCGCTCAGAAAACAAAACATCCTCTGAGGGCTGCCTGGAAAACCCAAGGGACGGCAACATCAAAAACCTCTAAAGAGCTTTCATCCAAATAGAACCATTACTTTTGCTTCTCTGCTGAACTGTGGAGTTTGCAAAGCAGGGTGAGTCATCGCCACTTCATGGCTATTAAGTCCGCCACAAAACAAGAGCCCGCTAGAGTCTCTAGGTGTTTAAAAACAAAAGCAGTCAGACAATTAAACCAATACCCAAGGTGGCAAATCTTCAGCACCTTTTATCCTACTCCTTAGGCTGTGCTAAGAGCGATTTTAGTGCTGTTCTTAAAACCATCCTCCCTCCTTTTCCTACCTTTCATTTTTCTCTCCCTGGTTTAGAAAAGAGTGTATCTCTTTCTTTCTCCAACCCCAACCGTCTATTAATACCTTCTACCAGCTACCGCCTATCTTCTTCTCTCTCCTCCAAGTGGTAGTGTTTTTATTACCAAATATCTAGTAGATAAGAAATACTACTTATAAAGACATATTTATCAGGTCGCATATATATAGTAACATGAAGAGTTTATGTTACTCTAAATGGTTTATGTTAACCACATAACATCTGAGTTTTATGTGGTCTTTTGATGAACAGAAATGATCAGTTTTAATGTGGTTAAATTTATCAGTCTTTTCTGTAATCGTTTGAGATTTGTGTGTCTGTGTCTTAAGATGGAAAGCTTAAATCCTTCCCTAGAGTAAAAGCCATCATGATATCCTTTAAAAGCATAAAGCAAGAATGACACAATCAGAATAATGATCTAAAAGTCCCTCCTACTACAGCGTGAAGAGCAGGGTAACCAGGGCCAAGAGCAGATGCTGAGTAAATGCGCTTATGAGAACTCTGTTAATTTCGCAACTTTGCTTGATGTCTCAGATGCTCTCCAAATAAAAGCTAAAATAAGTCGGGTTCTCACTCAGCAGGTTGGGCCTGGGGCTCAGGACTCGGTGTGGGTGTCTGTGTTTGCTGCTGCTCCTGTTGTGGTGGAACCTCTGTTTTGAAAACCACACCGTGGGTAATACTAATGCCAAGCACAGAGACTCTTCTTTGTGGGGATCAGACTAGGAACAACGCTGACGGAACAACCCACGAGAGAGGGGGAGGTAAAAGATGCCAAGCCCAGAGGGCTGGGAAGGAAGAAGGAAACGGGGTCCAGAGGGGAGGCAGCCCTTGACCCTCACCTGGAAGAGAGGGTGAGTGCAGACAGGGCACGATACAGGGACTTGCTGGAGAGTACTGAAGGGGATTCTGGCCTGAGGTGGGGACGGCAGCAACCAGGTCAGTGGAGGACGCTGAAACAGACATGAAAGGATACAGCCAGGCTCCGTCAGGGAGCTACCAGAGGGCAGGCTTCAAAGGTCCCATGTGGTTTGGGAAACTGTGGTTCCCAATTCAGCGTTTCAGGTTAGATCTGGGGGTCAGCCAAAGAACAATCACCAAAGAGCTCTCTGCACAGAAAAGACTCAACCTCGAGGTGAATAAATAGTAACTGCTGGCCAGTCCTCAGTATTTTAAAGACCTCAGGTGGCACAAGTGGTAAAGAATCCAACTACCAATGCAGGAGGTATAAGAGACGCAGGTTCAATCCCTGGGTCAGGAAGATCCCCTGGAGGAGGAAACAGCAACCCACTCCAGTATTCTTACTCGGAGAATCCCATGGACTGAGAGCCTGGTGGGCTACAGTCCATGGGGTCGCAAAGAGTCAGCCATGACTGAAGCAACTGAGCATGCTGGCCAGTCCGGGTATTTTAAGACCTCAGCACTACATGAAAACTCCTTGTAGAAACCTTCCTTTGATATCCTTTTTTTCTCAACTCTTATTAAGTCACAAACACCAGTAAACTTCCTGAATCGCTGTCGTTCCCATCAGTCATGAACGGAACTGTGTTGCCCAGGTGTCTGTGTTGAAGCTCTAACCCTCCTATGACGGTGTTTGGAGATGGGGGCCTTTAGGGAGGTGATGGAGGTTAAAGGCAGTCATGAGGATGGGGTCCTTCCTGATCCAACAGAACAGGACCCTTTTTAAGAGGGAAGCCAGAGCTCGCCAGCCCCAGGTGCCGGGCACGGAGGAAAGGCCACGCGAGGACACAGTGAGAGGCAGCATCCGTGCGCACAGGCGTGGAGCCTCGACAGACACCCACCCTGCCGGCACCTCCATCGTGGGCCCAGCCTCAGGGCTAGAAGGAGGCCAGTTCCTGTCAACGCCACACAGCCTGGCGTTTTGTCAGGGCGGCTCGAGTGACCAACACAACACCATTCATTCCTGGCTCAAGCAAAAGGCTCTGTGATGGAGCAGAGATGACAGGAAACCTGTGGGCCCAAGGCCCGGCCCCGGCCCACCGCGGGCCCGGGGGCTGCCGACTCTGAGCGACTCACCTCACATCCCTGGGTCTTGGCTCCCTCTTCTCCTCATGAGATACAAGGTTCCTGAAAATGGGGGTGAAAGTGTGGACTTCCCCCTGTCCAGGCCTGACATGCGACCCTATACTTGCTTGCCTGCTTGTGAGGGTTACTCAATCAGGGTTCTCTGTTGTTCACAGTGGAAACAGCTCTGGCCACATAAGCAGGAGCGGATTCAGTGGGAAGACACACGAGGGTCTACAGAACGAACAAGGTGGCTCAGGCTCAGAACACAATCAAGAGACGAGTGAGGCCGACAGTGAGGGAGCCGGCTAGGGTCTCTGCAAGGAGAGTCAGCTGACGCCGCCCAGCCGGGACCACCACTGGCACAGCTGTCAGTGGACCCTCTGGGCCTCTGCTTCATGACCTCACTCCTGCAAAGCTCAAAGTCCAGCCAGGAGTGCCCCACCAGCCACGCCACACTGCCAGTCAACCTTGCAGCCCTTGGACCTTGGATATAATATGGATTCCCCAGAAAGGGAAAGAGTGGTCCCCAAACTGGCAAATGGCTACTACATCAGTAGTAGGGGCTTCAGTTTTAACTGGAAAAATAAAAGCTAATAAAAAGCACAGCACTGGCATAATACAATCCTGGTCAGAGAGGGAGACAACAGCTCCAGAGCCTTCCACAGATAACAGAACTGGGTTCTGCTCTGTATCAAACTTGCTCAGCTCCCCGGAAGAAAGCTGCTGTAATTAGTCACATCTTCCCCTTCTTCCTCAAGAGATGGAGATACAGATAACAGTTAGTGACATCACTGAAACAAGAAGAGAACTAACGAGCAACTTCAGAAAACAACAACTGCAACCATACAATCCTGAAATAATGGGTCCATGAAGCTTTTCCACAACGCACACTATCATAGTTAAAACACCAGGACAGCTTCCCATTGGGATCTGGGCCTCTCTCTCTCTCTGCACGATTTTCTCATTTGAGGAGGTAAGGATATTAAAATGTTGGTTTAATTCAAAGCATGTTTGAATATTTGTTGGGAGATGTTCTGTTGCACTTTATTTTTTTCCTAAATAAAATGCAATCCTCTTTTACCAACCTGGAAAGCAAGGCTGTCAGCACTTTAAGTAACCAAAACAAACTCAACTAAATACTCAATTCACTAAGAACAAAGGCGAAAAAACTCTCAGTCGGCCATCTGTTTCTAAAATAATTTAATTCAAAACACAGTCCCAGAACAACAGGGAAAAGGACACCATCAGCTTCAAGATAATCTTCCATCTCCAATTACGCTCGGAGCTGGAATGGCACACGACGTCCTGTGACTAAGCATGAGAAGGCACTTCACCCCCAAACATGGGAGCCCGAGGCCATCAGTCTCTGCACAAACACACATGCCTGAAACCAAGTGACCAGAAGACACATCTGCCTCCTGGGTGGCTCCCCTCCCAACAGCCAAGAGCTTATGCTACAGGCTCAATACCTTAATTCACCTCTAAACTGAGTTTTGACTTTATATCAAGGGAGCCAGAGACCTAAGAGAGAGAGTGGGGGCCCATGCTGGCTGGAAGTAGCAGCTTGGACAAAGGCTCCACGTCTGGACAATGTGGGGTGTGTTTGCGTAACAAACAGTAGTAGCTCCACTTGGTTGGAGAGAACACTAGGAAAGTTGGCTGAGGAGCGTGAGAATGTCAGTGAACAATGGGGGAGCCACTGGATATTTGTAGCAGAGTGGGCTTCTTATCAAAATTACCCTGCAGAAGAAAAAAGAAAAAAAGCCTGGCAAAGCAGAGAGAAGCACGAAACATCAATCGCACCCATAGGCACACAGCCGACGGGGCAAGGTGACAGATGAGAATGCAAGCAAAGGTACAAGAGAGACTGTACAGAAGGCTAGTAATAAAGTTAGTTACTGATGACATGGATGGGGCAGGAAATAAGAGTCCAGAGCAATTCTGAGTCACAGATTCAACTGCCCACTACAGACTATTCCACCTGGTTATCTAATGCATGCGGGCTCAGGCATGTCCGACTCTTTGCGACCCTACAAACTGTAGACCACCAGGCTCCTCTGTCCATGGGATTTCGCAGGCAAGAATACTGGAGAGGGTTGCCATTTCCTTCTCCAGGGGATCTTTCTGACCCAGGGATCGAACCTGTGTCTCCTGCACTGGCAGACGGTTTCTTTACCACTGAGCCACCTGGGAAGCCCTGAGTATCTAATAGATATCTAACAGGCCCCTAGGAAAACCTGATCCTCCCTCCTTAGACATTAGTAAGTCCTTCTCACAGTCAGAAGCTTGTAATTCACTCTCAAATCCTTTGGTCCCTGCCACTGCTGAAGTCTGGGCCCTTAACCACTGCTTGATCATCAGCCTCTGTGAGGAGACGGGCTTCCCAAGGGCCTGGAGAGCACAGAAGGCAGGGATGTTCTGACATCCTGGACACAAAACCTGCTTCCTTGCTCACCCTGAGTTTGGTTCAAGAGCCAGGAGAACCCAGAGGATCCTTTAACATTCCTCTGATGGCAAAGAAGCGGCTGTGGTGACAAGTGCTTCCTAGTGGCGTCACACACCACCAGTACAAAGGGTGGTGGCCCAGTAAGGGTGAACACCCCCGACGTGACAATTTCCGGTTCATCACAGCCTCCTGAGAGCTGTATGACTGCCTGCTTCCCATGTGCCCCAGCCCCTAGTGCTCTAGGCCCAAGAGGAGCCATGCTAAGAAATGCTGTAATCGTCAGGAAATTCAGCCTGATCAGAAGTGTGCTCCTGCCCACGGAAATCCATCGGGGCTGTGGTCTCTCCCCACCAGCCACAACCCACCCTAAATTCCTGAAGCCTCTCCTAGCACCTTCAACCCATCTGGAAGGTGTTCTAACACACAGATCCAATCCTTCCATTTCTGTGCATCTGAGGTTTCTGTAAAGCAAGAAGAGAAATAATCCTTTCACAAAATTCCAGTGTTAAGATCCTCCAAGGGTTCCTAACAGCCTTCGGAAATCCACAGTCCTCAGCCGTGACACAACAGCCCTCATCTTCCGGTCACATCCTGTCCTGCTGGTGTCACCTCCCTGACAACCAGCCCACACACTCCCACTATGTAACGTTTTCTCTGACCGCCCTGCTTTTGGAAAGGCTGGTTCCTCGCCTACAAATACCCATCCCTCCTCCTTTCCCTAACTCCAATCATGCTCCCAGATGTCTTGTTCCCATCACTTCCAGAACCTCTGTGTGCTTTTCTCATAAAACTTAAAACTGTAACGTTTGGCTTACTCATCTCCCTCCCCGAGCCAATGACCAAGATGCTTGGAGGAAAAAACTGTATCATTCAAAACTGTATCATCAGTCTGTCTCCTAGGTTTAGCCCAGAGCCAGACGTGTCCATTCATTCATCAATCATTGACTCAATCCAACAAATGTCTACTCATGATGGAAGCAAAGTGCAGGGCGTGAAGTGTCAACCAAGACAGAAAGGTGTCCTGCTTGGGGACCTCACAGTGGAGAAGAGGAGACAATCATTATAAACTGAGAAGATGGCTAAGGACACAGGCAGGGCTGGGGAGAATGGCGCCCAAGGCAGAGCACCGAGAGCTGGTGTGAATGGTGCTCAGCCAGCATGCGGAGCCTCGGGCGAGGCTGGGTGGAAGGCAGGGAACCAAGTCCAGGTGGATGGAAATGTGATTCTAGCGCCCAACTGAGTCATTTGGGCCAAGGATACTGATTTGGCGATCATCTCCAGAGGGATGGTAACAAACTGAAGTCAAATGACTCCATCAAGGCAGAGAGAGAGAGAGAAACAAGTTTGACCCCACACCCTACAGTGCTATGCTCATTTAAGGCGCGGTGGGGGAGCCCCAGATTCTACACCAGTCAGAAGAGACCACCTTTAGCAATCATTACCAAACAGAGTGCTATTTACACACACTTCTGCAAACCAACTCAGTCAAGCACACAAATTATGCTCCTCCTGACTTAATTTATTTCCATTCACTGACAATCTTCCCCAAACCCCCTCGTCTGCCTGTTTATTGGTATGAACAGCCTACTGATTAGCAATTATCCATAGCGTTAACTCTCTAAGTATCTGTAATTATGACTTCTCTTGGTTTATTTGAGGGCTCCTGGGGACTTCAGGATGAGGAATAGCCTGAAGTTAATGTAAATACTAATTTGCCAAGAAACCAACCAGACCAAATATGCAGATAAGCCAAAAGGCAATTTTCCAAAAGCTGAGGTTCTACCCGCCTGGAGAGTTCTGTATTTGTTTTCACTATTTAAAGCGAAGTGTTTGCTGCTGCTGCTGCTAAGTCACTTCAGTCCTGTCTGTGTGACCCCACAGACAGCAGCCCACCAGGCTCCCCCGTCCCTGGGATTCTCCAGGCAAGAACACTGGAGTGGGTTGCCATTTCCTTCTCCCATGCATGAACGTGAAAAGTGAAAGTGAAGTCGCTCAAGTCATGTCCGACTCTTAGTGACCCCATGGACTGCAACCTACCAGTGTTTAAATGCCACCAGTAAACCAATTTCAGCATTTTTAACTTTTTATTATGAAATTTTCAGACATATAGAAGCTAAGAGACTTGAACACATTACCCAGTGTGAACACCACCTTTCTGCCATGCTCACTTCATCTACCCCTCTTCACAGCTCTTTTCGTTTGTTTGTTTTTTCAGATTTTATTTTATTTGATTTTTTTACTTTACAATATTGTATTGGTTTTGCCATACATCAACATGAATCCACCACAGGTGTACACGTGTTCCCAGTTCTGAAACCCCTCCCATCTCCCTCCCCAACAGCTTTTTTTTTTTTTTTAATGAAAGTAAAGCAAATCCCAGACACCATTTATTTCACTAGTATCTACTTCAGTGTCTCTGATAAGGACTTTTCAAAATCATAACCACAATCATTATCACAGCCAACAAAATTAAAAGTAATTCCTAATATCATCTAATTATCTATCCCACACTTAGCTTTCCTTGACAGCCTCAAAATATTTTTGTATAATTGCTTTTTGCAAATCAGGATTGAACACAGGTGCACAACTGCTTAGGGCGATGTGTCTCCCAAGCCTCCTTTACTTGGTTAACAGGTCTCCCCTGCCTCTTTTCTTTTTTAAATCTCTCATTATTCACTTGCTAGAGAAAAAGGTCATTTGTCCCTGTAGACAGCCCATGTTCTATATTTAGTTGACGATATTCCCATGGTGTCATTTAACATGTTCTTCCAACCCTCAAATTTTCTATAAACTGGGGGTTACATCAAGAGGCTTTATTAAATTCAGGAGCAGTGTTTTTGGCAAGAATACTTTCCAGGTGGCCCACTGCATCACATCAGGAGGTGCCTGATCCCTGGCTGTCCCGCTGGGAGCAATACCAACATTCATCCAGGGCTTTAGGTGGTGACAGCCTGCTCTATCCGTCATAAAGCCCTCCATCAACATCTCACCAAACAATGAAGCAGTCAAGAAGGCCGCTGCTCACATCTGCTATTTCCTTAAGAAGGTTGAGTTTCTGAACCCTACTTACTCAAAGATATTCCTAACACTCACAGATACAATTACAGAAAGAATAATTCTTATTTGGTATTTGAAACAATAACATATTTGTGTGTGTTTGAGAACATTTCTGAAGTCACCTAATTAGGAATTCAATACAAAGATGCTGACCCCTAGACTTTTCTTTAGAAAGATTACTTATAAATGACTGACTGTGCATGTAATACAGTAAAGTTCTATGTCTGTCTCTCTCTCTCTCTGGAGTTCAAAGTTCCAAAAAGACAGTGAATAAAGAATCAAGAAAACTTTAGAAATTATGCCAATTATGAAAGAGCAAGGGAGGAGGAAATAGAAATGGCAGAATATTTCCCAAAGCAGTACATTTATTTTAGTCCCTTTCCAAAGGAGAGATTAATGAAGTACCAAAATAACCTTAAGACATGATGGTTAAATAGTTTCAATTTCTACTTTTTCCCAAAGCTCTTAATTAGAGTTTCTAGAAAACAGCCAAAAAGAACCTAAAATCTTTTTCTTCCCTATCCCATAGTCAGATGTTAATAAACAGTATAATACCTGTGTGGATAGAAGCAGGAGATCTTGCCTCCAAAACTGGCAATGAGAGTTAATACCACCTGAAGAACCATTTAATGATCCTGAGAAAGCCTCCATCAATAGCCAAGCCTCCCAGGATGCCTGCATTTCCCTCTTGTGCTAGAGAACTTCCAGCTCACTGAACTTCACCAGCCTGGGGCAAGCAGGAGGCGAGCGGAAGGGGCACCTGTCGCCAGGTGTGACCTCCAGGTATGATGATGAAAGAGGCTAAATGCAGCAAAGAAAAGAAATAATGCAACAATAAAAATGTTGCAATGACTGCCACTGAGTTGCACACTTAATAATCAATGAAATGGAAACTTTTATATTATGTATATTTTACCAAAGCAAAACAACATAAAATGTTTCAATGGTCAACTGAGAGGGCTACAGGCTCTTCTCAACAGTAACCACCACTCTGCCAGCCACTGGGATCCATTATCCTTCTCACTTTACTGGTGAAGGAGATGAGGACCCAAAAGATGAAGTGCCTTGGTCAAGGCCCACAGTCAGTAAGTGGTTCAGGTTTTGAACACGCATCCATCAGCTGCCAAAGCCCCTTGCTCTCTCACAACACCACACAACCTCTCTGGGGAGGGTGTGTTGAACTGCACTCAAAAGTTTTCAAGGCACATTTCTAGATTATCATTCTTGAACAGCTATACACAAAAATCTTCATAATTACACAGCAAACGAGAATTCTATTATATATATATTTAAGATTTTTACATTTTTATTTGTTTTTGACCACACCGGGCCTCAGTTGCGGCACGGGCTTCTCTCTAGTTGTGGCGAATGGGGTCTCCTCTCCAGCTGTGATTTCTCTTAGTTGAGAAGCATGGGCTCTAGGGCTCGCAAGCTTCAGGAGCTGCGTGTAGCACGTGGGCTCAGTAGCTGGGCTCCTAGGCTCCAGAGCACAGGCTCAATAGTTGTGGTACCTGGGCTTGGTTGCTCCGCGCACATGGGACCTTCCCAGATCAGGGATGAAACGCATGAATCGGCAGGTGGATTCTTTACCACTGAGCCACCAGGGAGGCCCCAAGAATTCTATATAATAAAAATGGCTTCCCAATATGTTCCTTACATGCCAATACAGCCCTATCAACTTGAAAGGCATTAAACAATATTTAAAAGAACCATACAGTAAAAATAACATCTCAACACTAAATCCAAAGAGGCACGAAGCTGGCTCCTGGCTCAGCTCTGCATCAGGACCGCATAGGGTGCTGCCCCAGGAGGACTCTGTAACTGGTAAAAAGTTGCCTAGGTCCACGGGAGCCTTCCAGGAAATGGGCTTTCCTGGGCTTTGGGCTGGTAACACGTTTACTCCCCTGACAACCTGGATAAACTACAGTCTGGGCCGGAAGCAGGAACACTCAAGCAATGAATATAGAGGATCACTATCCCTGGCAACCTAAACATGGTTCCCCAGGGCCTCACACAGTAAACGGACAACTGCGATGTGTCCCTCCAGGTTGCCATCCTCAACACTAAGAAAGAAGCACCGATACAATGGCAGAGCGCCTCGTCCAGAGGGCCCACTCTGTGCCCAGATGCATTTGCAGGTCCTTCCTGATGTTCACAAAGCCCTCCAAGGAAGCTGCTGTTAGCATCGCTGTTGCGCCAACAAGGCAGGCAGGCTCAGAGAGTTCCAGCTTGCCCAAAGCCTGGCAAGTCAGGACTAGGATCCTGGGCCGTCTGCCTCCAGCACCAACAACATTCAAAACTGTTACCCTGCATTAAGAAGACCACACCCACCTCAATACGTGGTGACTACTTAAAAGCAGCTCCGTTGCCAAAAAGCACAAGAAAAGATGCTCCGTGTCATTAGTCATTAGGAAAACGCAAGTCAAAACCACAACGAGACACCAATTCGCACCCACTAGGATGGCCAGAAGTTTTTTTTTAAACAAGAAATAAAAAGAAAAAAGAGTCCTGGAAGATGTAGAGTAATTGTAATGCTCATATACTGCTGATGCATCCACTACCATAGAGAGTTTGCCGTTATGCAGAGAATCACCATGCTGCTGCTGCTGCTGCTAAGTGGCTTCAGTCGTGTCCGACTCTGTGCCACCCCATAGACGGCAGCCCCTCCCTGGGATTCTCCAGGTAAGAACACTGGAGTGGGTTGCCATTTCCTTCTCCAATGCATGAAAGTGAAAAGTGAAAGTGAAGTCGCTCAGTCATGTCCGCCTATTCGCGACCCCATGGACTACAGCCCACCAGGCTCCTCCATCCATGGGATTTTCCAGGCAAGAGTACTGGAGTGGGGTGCATCGCCTTCTCCGGAGAATCACCATAGGGCCCAGTAATACCATCCCTAGGTAAATACTTTAAAACATTGGAAACCAGGTGCTCAAAACCCTGTACGAGAATGTTCCCAGCTGTACTATTGACAATAGCCAACCCCTTAAAACCACTCAATCACTCATCAACAGGTGACTGGATAAACAAAGTGTAGTATATCCATACAATGCAATTTTATCCGGCCATAAAAAAGAACGAGGTACTCAAACACGCTTCAACGCGGATGAATCTTGAAAAGGTTATGCTAAGTTGAAAGCAGCCGGACACACCCACGAAGACACATACTGTACGATTCCATTTACATGAAATATCCAGAATCAACAAACCCAGTGAGCAAGAAAGCAGATTAGGGGTTGCCAGGGGCTGGGGGCGGGAGCAACAGAACCAGACAGTGAATGGTGGTTACACACAACACTGCAAATGTACTTAACGCCACAGAACTGCACACTTTCAAAAGGTTCGCCAGTGGTACTTTCAGGCTGTGTGTGTTTTCCTACAATTGACTTATTGTTGCGCTGGGTCTTCATTGCTGCATGTGGGCTTTCTCTAGTTGCAGTGAATGGGGGCTACTCCTCATTGCAGAGGACAGCCTTCTCATTTGGGTGGCTTCCCTTGTTTCAAAACACGGGCTCCGGGTGTACAGGCTTTAGTAGCTTCCACGCACGGACTCCATAGTTGTGGCTGCAAGGCTCTAGAGCTCAGGCTCAGTAGTTGTGGCTCACAGGTTTTAGTGGCTCCGCAGCATGTGGAATCTTCCCAGATTAGGGACTGAAATCGTGTCCTCTGCATTGGCAGGCAGATTCCTAGCCACTGGACCACCAAGGAAGTCTTACAATTTTTTTTTTTTTTAAGCAACCAGTCCCAGGGCTTGAATACAAAAACTCCTAGGTGCAAAGTAAACCTTACCCCAACTTACCCTTGGTAAGCTCTCATTATTCTCAAGCTGTCTTTCCTTTCTACCAGTGCAGTGCTTCTCAGAGTGGTCCTGCTCTCAGAATCACCTGAAGACCTTTTAAGAATGTGGATTTCCAGGCCTCTCTCCAGACTCTCCAAGGCGGCAGAAATGCACAGTTTAACACCTGCCCCAGAGCCTCAGCATCACCTCTAAGACTCCCATCCCCGTCCTTCTAGCCAGCAAGCCAGTTACTGAAGCTTCTCAAAAGAAAAGTGTTAATCAACTTCTTTCCACCTGCTGGCCACGGATGCCTGGGTACCACCTCTGAGCTGTTAGCATCCGCTGTGTTTAGCTCTCAGCTGCTCTTTCCAAGTCAAGCCCCCACATCTGACAGAAGCTGACATCGGCCCCACTATTTGAAGTTCTGTTCCACTTCTGATCCACAGAGGTGGTTATCCTGTTTTTGAGACTGATGAAGTGAAGTAAAGTGAAAGTCGCTCAGTCATGTCCAACTCTTTGCGACCCCATGGACTGTACAGTCCATGGAATTCTCTAGGCTAGAATACTGGAGTGAGTAGCCTTTCCCTTCGCCAGGGGATGTTCCCAACCCAGGGATCGAACCCAGGTCTCCCGCATTGCAGGCAGATTCTTTACCTGCTGAGCCACAAGGGATTGCATTTCATCTACCAACGTTTAAAGCTCACACGTCTTACCCAAAGACTGATTTCTGACTATTCCCACTTCAAAACCAGACCGCTAACATGTTTTCTTCTAGGCATATTATTAATAAAATTCCTTCAAAACACAATAATTTTAACCTAAGTGGCAGTTTTAAAATGTATCCACAAGTTTAAGTCAATAGCAAGCTTGGCAAAGAACATGTTTAAGCTGGTTCCCCCTCTCTGAGCTCACTAACCACCACCACCCCCCACCTCTCCCCCAGTCTCTCTCCATCCTTTGCCAGCTTCTCCCCAGTCCTGTGTTTCTTATCTGCCTCCCATCTTCTCCCTTTCCTCAACTGGATTAACATAAGATTATGAAATCAAATAATTAAGTATACACATTGTTACATTTACTGAGGGAGGTTTCTATTCTCTGTTTTTAAATACTGGTTACAATTTGTTCTTTTAAATAAACTTTTTTTTTCCTCCTGCTTGTGTGTAAGCCTTGGTTGATTTCTCTAGAGGCATCAGGGGCCTCTAAGAGAAAAAAGCTCTTGATTGCTGATGCTATTTAAATAAGGAACACAGGGCATCCTCAGTGAGAATTTTAAACCACCCCACTGTCATGATACAATTCCTCCTTCTTCTGCTTGGCTGCAGAGGCAAAAAGAAAAGGCCCTCATAGACCAAAGATACCATCTGTGCGTGCTCAGTCAGTCAGTCATGTCTGACTCTCTGCAACCCCACAGACTGTGGCCCGCCAGGCTCCTCTATCCATGGGGATCCTCCAAGCAAGAATACTGGAGTGGGTTGCCATCCCTTCTTAGGGGATCTTCCTGACCCAGGGATCAAACCCGCATTGCCTGCTTCTCCTACACTGCAAGTGGATTCTTTACCAGCGAGTCAGCAAAATACCTTAATACAGAACTTTCAAAAATTGAAAATGCAGGCCTTAAAGCAGTCCTATTAGAGGCACCTGGAGGTCCCCAGTTCTGTGGTCTCCCAATCCACTGTCTGTAGTCTTCATCCCCACCCAGACAATGACAACAACCGCCCCTGCAACGATACTGTCCCGGCGAAGAACCCCTGCTGTGCGCTGCATCTTCACCGGGGAGGCCTAGGGAGGGTGGAAAATAACCCCCAAGTCACCATGGTGCCCCCACTGCCATCTGGTGTAGGAAAACCCACAGCAGAATCAGGAAAGCCACAGCAGTGCATTCACTTGGAGAATCAATGCTAATATTTATTGACTGCCTGCTATGTGTCAAGCACCCTGCAGGCATTATATCGTTTAATTTCCCCAACACGGTGTTTTACAAAGGAGGTAACCGAAGCTACGAAGGTCGGGAACCTGCAAAGGCTGGCTGCTAGGAAGTCATGGAATTGGGGTTTCCATGCAAGCCTCTAGCCCTGAGCACTTGACCCTCTGGTCAGACAGCCCAAGTGGTGGTCTCCAAACTGATGGAGTGACACACTCCGTTAGTAAGTGATGAACCATGTGAAAATATGACCTGCTCAATAAAAGGTTAATTTTAAAAAATGTTTTAACAAAGTATAATACCATGCCTGCTGGTTCTGGCTAGAAGCTTGTAATCCAGGGTTTAGATAATACACTTGCTGGAAAACAGTTAAGTTACTGGAATTAAGAAAATCCTCAAAGATACAAAAAGTGTCAGAGAGTCTGAAGGTTCTCCATTTCAACCTCAGGAGACTCTTCGATACAAACACCTAGAGAAGCAAGGGGGAGAAGAAGTTCAAGAGTGAACCTTGCAACTTGCTGGAAAATAGTTAAGTTACTGGAACCAAGAAAAACCTCAATGATACAAAAGTTTCGGAGACTTTGAAGGTTCGTTCTCCTTTTGCGATCTCAGGAGACTCTTATACACAAGAGTCTAGAGACGCAATGGGGAGAAGAGGTTCAGGAGTGAACCTCACAAAATAAAGGGGACAGGGTGAAGGAAAAGGGGTCACAGAGATTCAGTCCCAGCACAGTGCCCCAATTGAGGAAAGCAGGCTTGGTGAGGCCAAGTATTAGTTCATTCCAAGAAAAGACACACATCTACATTTTGATGCAAAATCTCCCGATTTTTAAGTGCTGGCAATTCTTCTGACATTTACAAATAATCTTCAAGTCAATGAAACCACATCATCAGGTTTGAGCTCAAAGTCAGAGTAGAGGAGATGTTTGTGCCAGGATGAAGAGGCCCTAAAGCTACCTAAGCGTTGCTGGCGTTCCCTGCAATAAGTGCAGAGGACCAGCAGCACCCAGGACCTGGGAGAGATCCAGAACCACCTGCAACAGCCCAGGATCCCAGAGACCCATGGGTGTGTCACACACATCAAGCAAACACATCTGAGCCAGTCCCCAGCAGGGCACAGGGCAGCCTGTGCAAGTCCAAGAGTGCAGTGAACAGATCTGAAGTCAGCTGCCCATGCCAAGCCACAAGCCTCCTAACTGACACTACATTTTCAGGAGGAAGACTGAGGCCACCTTACTTCAAGATCTGCACAAAACTAACCCTAACCCTGGCAACAAGCTGTGGACAAGTTTGTGTATTACATGACTGCACATGCTAATTTACCATTTCAGCTCTTACACCAGGGCAGGGATCACACTGGAAGAAGAGGACACACAGCGGAGCTTCGGATGGGCGAGTGACATTCTATTTCTTGATTTCAGTGTTATTATACCCCTGTATCGTTTGTGCAGGGCTTCTCTGGTGGCCCTGCCTGCCAATGCAGCAGACGAGGATTCAAATCCTGGAAGATCCCCTGGAGAAGGGAATGGCAACCCAGTCCAGTATTCTTGCCTGGAGAATCCCATGAACAGAGGAGCCTGGTGGGCTACAGTCCATGGGGGGGGGGGAGGGGGTCACAAAGTGCTGGACACGACTGAGAGACTAAACAACGACACTGCGAGTTCACTGGGTTACACACTTAAGAGCACTTTTCTATGAATACATGCGAAGGTATAGACAGATAAGTAGAGAGAGAAATACACAAAATTTCAAAAGCTCAATTTTTATGAAACTTGAAAAATCCTTAAGACACTTCTAACGGATCCAAACACCCACACTAAGCTGCTCACTTAGTTAAAGCCACTCAACTACTGTTTGGAAAAGGAAAGGTTGGCTACAAGTCTTCCCTCTTTCTAGCCTTACTAGGCTTCAAGAAAAGAGAATATACTGTGTGAGCTTAAATTTGCGCTGTGAGATGAATTCTCGAAAAGCTCTATGAAAACTGCCTCTGCTGCTGCTAAGTCGCTACAGTCGTGTCCAACTCTGTGCAACCCCATAGATGGCAGCCCAACAGGCTCCCCCGTCCCTGGGATCCTCCAGGCAAGAGTACTGGAGTGGGTTGCCATTTCCTTCTCCAATGCATGAAAGTGAAAAGTGAAAATGAAATCGCTCAGTCGTGTCCAACTCCTAGCGACCCCGTGGACTGCAGCCTACCAGGGTCCTCTGTCCATGGGATTTGCTAGGCAAGAGTACTGGAGCGGGTTGCCATTGCCTCTGGAATCTCTAAATTCTATACAAAATGCCTTAGGGGACTTGTCATTTAAAAACTATTCAGCACAAGAATCACTTCCAGGGACTTCACTGGTGGTACAGTGGCTGGGGCTCCACATTTGCAATGCAGGGGACCCAGGTTTGATCCCTGGTAAGGCAACCAGATTCCACATGCCAGAACTAAGAGTTCACATGCTGCAACTAAGACCAGGCACACTCAACTAAAAAATATATACATATATAAAGAATGCGTGTGCTAAGTCACTTCAATCATGTGCGACTCTTTATGACCCTACAGACTGTAGCCCGCCAGGCTCCTCCATCCATGGGATTCTCCAGGCAAGAAAATTCTCCATTGCCACCGCAGCTGCCATGCTCCTGCTCTCCCCTGGGGCTGAAAGCTCACACTCCCATCAGATCATCTCTCCTACTTTGCTGACACTATCGGCACCATCTCACACGAGGTCCCTGCCACCTTCACCCTCACCTCCACCTGCTTCGTCACCACAGTTACCTCCCTGTTGTTCCTTCATCCCCAAGGTCAGGTGCGCCTCTCCCTTCCCCCAACCACACATCTCCTCTGAATAAGCTGAATCCCAAACACGGCATCGCAGAAGGCAGGCTCCGCAGGACACCCCACCACCACCACCATCAACTGACTTCTCTCCCTTTTCCTCAGGGTCTTCTCTCTCTCCTGCAAACAGCACAGGCTTCCTCTCCCTGAAGCCCTCTCCTTAACCCTGTTGCTGCCCCTCACCATCTTTCTCTTTCTCTTTCCCTTCCCTGGGCATTTCCTGGAACGTACCCTTGACCTCCTCCCCGTGCATGTCCTCTTTGCTAGCTCTGCACCCATGGGGCTGGCCCAAGGGACTGTTTACGTCCGTCTCCGCAGTTCTGCAAGAGCTGCTCCCAGGTGAACAACCGCTCGGGCTTAAGCTATCAACCCACTCATTAGATGCTACTACCTGCTCTCCCCACAGAACAACCGACTCCAGAGAAGGACACTTTTTAATAAAGTACTCAAAACTCAACAACTCATCCCCCTGGGATCGCGCACAAACTATCTGAGAGATCAATAATAAAACGCTAATCAGCAAACACTCCTGATCCAACAGAAATTCTGTACGTCCTGATGTGCAGACTACAGGAGAAAAGAACACGATATAGATGCCTGCACACTAACCAGGAATTTAAAAGTACTTCCTGAACTGATGTTACAGAGTGACCTCTGTAAACACTGCAGGATGCCACTGCTCTGTTTTAATCAGTCCGGCTCCAAACCATAACTGATAAGTACTGAAAGAACAGTCTCTTGAATCAGACAAACTGGGTTTGAATCTCCACTAATGTTGGGTTGATCAATCCCGTCCTCGGTGTTTCCAAACATAAAATGTGGAAAATACATGCTCCAGAGGGTCATTAGAGAGATTAAAATAGCACAGGGGGCCCTTGGCTGCCAATCAGAATTGTCTGCAGCACTGAACAGAATACTGGTGCCTTAATCCCTCCCCCAGAGGTTCTGACTCAGTCTGTCTGGGTATACTCTGGAATTCGGAAACTCTGCAGATGATTCTAATGTGCATAAAGTCCAGAAAAACTGAACAAATGTATGGAAAGCTATCCCTCCGAAATGCCAGCTTTTAGTACGATCATTTATAATATGGCCTGGGAAAGGAAGAATTCGTGGTTCCAGGTCTAAACAAGATGAGGCACTTAAAAGAACCAGGCTAAGGCAAGTGAGAATTTTAATAACCAAGAACCCTCAGGGGAAATAAGTTTGTTCCGCTCTTCTTGGATAGTAAAATCAGAAAGATGTCATTCCCAGGAATAAGTTAAGGACTCTACACATCAAGTGACGTTCATGAAGATCAATCAGAATGAATGAGAAGGAACCTAAGTTGTTGGTGTGAATCCCCAGGGCCTGAAGCTCTATCCAGTCACTAGTAAAAATGGGCCACTTTAGCAAAGCAGTTATACTCTAGTCCAAAAATGCATTGTTCACCCACTGAAATTTGCATCTGGCATCACAGACACTAACTCTGATCATTTCTGTCACTTGAAAAGATTCTTGGCTCCTTGATGAAGTGTTCTAGAAAGTCCTATAGGCTTTTTTTTTTTAAGGGTCACCTTCCTCCAGAAAGCACTGCTCCCACAAAAAAAAAAAAAAAAACCTCAATCTGAAAAAAAGTCTATAGGGGAAAACAAAAGAACATGAAAGAAACCATGAGGGAACAAAATGAGGAAAGCTGCGTTAGGAAAGGAAGTAGTAGTGCGCCATTCGAAAGAGGAGGTTATGCGAGTCCCATTCCCAAAAAGAGAGAGAATGGCAGTTTAAAATCTTCAAGAAATAAAATTTTAAGACCTTATCCTGTAATTTCATAAAGTTTCTCATCTATCTTCCACACAACCCAAACAGAAAACAGATACACATGAAACAAAATAAACACTTATTTCACATCTATTATGATTCATTCATTCGAAGACACATTTTTTTTCACAGTCTATAGATGCATTTGCAACCAAGGGTGTGCTGTCATTTAAGTGGCAATGTTTTATCTTCATGATTTCTCTTCCTCAGAGTACAGAAAATAACTAGTCCATCTCACTCTCGACGGCATCCTAGTTCCAATGAAATGTTATGTTAGTAATCGACAATAACATTACTACAGGCAAGGCTTTATGCCAGCAAGGGGCCAATAATATAGTCACGGAGACAGGATGAATGCAGAGAAACTTAGATGAATAATAATTAAAATTAGTTCCAAACAAGGGGCTGTATGTAGTATGGGTGTTAACAAGAGAAACTGCTAAAAGAATATGAAGCAGAGGGCATTCAAGCAATTGAACTCTGTCAGTAAAAATCAGTCTTGAACTTTGCTCTGAAGACGGTAAGAATTTAGCAAACTGGCAAAGCCTGGGCAGGTGCTGCCTTTCGGGACAACAGCATGAGGAAGATGTTAAAGACAGAACACAGAGGGGCCATCTGGGGCATAATTAACCTGGGTCAGGTGGGCAGTTCAGACGTGTAATGGGAGATGGGGTGGATAATGGGATGAGACTCCTGACGACCTGAACTGCCAGACTAAGCAGTTAAAAATTGATCGAACAAGCTGGCCTGGCATCCTGAACATCCACCCCCTGCCAAGGCGTAAGCTCTCTGCAACAGCCAAAAGAAATTCCCCAGGGTGCCTGCCCACTGGCCAAAAATGGTCTGCCTCCTCTCCTACATCTTTCAGGGTACTTCTCTGCCTCTGGGCCCTTCTACTCCCAAAGGATGCCAGAGTCAGTTTTCCACCTTGGCTTCCCCTCCAGAAGTTGTCTTCAGCCATCCTTGCTGGCTCACTAAAGCTTCTGCCTCTCCAGGAAGGGAATGAATCATACAGAGCTATTCAAGTTTCGGGGAAAGGTGGCTTTAAGCAAGAACCATAAGGAAGAGTCGTGTAGTGCAGGAGAAACTGAGCAATGTCAGGACCACGTGATGGGAACTAAGGTGGGGAAGAGAAGCCGCAGATGTGAGGGGGCATCTGGAAGGCAGATCCAGCGACCCAGGGCAAGAAGACAGCAAAGCCATGGAGCATTTGAGGCACAATGCCCCAGAGGCTGAGCACGGGAAAGACCCCCCCAACAGATCGCCCAGGACTCAAGTCACCAGCCCACTATGTGCCAGAGACAGCACCAGGCTTCTGGGATCTGCAGGCACAGTCCCTGTCCCTAAGTTGGTGCTACTCTGATAGTAAAAACAGAACCAAAAATAAGTCACTGTAAGGGTTTCGCTGTGAAAGGATGAGCGATGGCTGCACGACAATGTACCCTGCAAACCCGTGCACTTAATCATGGTGAAAGAGGAAATCTTAGGTATTTTTACCACAATAACCAACCAGTGAAGCACTGTAACACACACAGTAGGAACAGTCAAGTGGAAACAATGAACATAGTTGTGGCACAAAGGAGGATCAGGAAAGAGGTGCTCAACAAAGGAAAGACAGCTGGGCTGAACCCAGAAGAGGAGCAGAAAGCATGCTCCCAAAAGAGCACGTGTTCCTCTCACTTCCATCCGTTCACCGCGAGATCATACCCCCCACACCAGTCCCCCAGGAAGTAACGGCAATGGCTGTTCACATCTCCGGTGTGGCCAAGATTCCTAAATACCCTCTGACTCTTGGGCTCTGGACCTCGAGACGAGTGCACAGGGTAATGACTGCTTTATGGGTAAACACCTGTTCACACTGAAATGCAGTAGAAGATAATCAGGCAACACGGCTAGGAAGAAATATTAGTCCCAGCCAGGGATTCTCTTTCTGGAAAATTACTGAATGATACAAACTATGGGCTTCCCTGGTAGCTCAGTTGGTAAAGAATCCAACTGCAATGCAGGAGACCCTGGTTCAATTCCTGGGTCGGGAAAATCCCCTGGAGAAGGGCTAGGCTACCCACTCCAGTACTCTGGCCTGGAGAATTCCATGACTGTATAGTCCATGGGGTTGCAAAGACAAAGACACGACTGAGCAGCTTGCTCTTTCTTCACATTCATACAAACTATAAACATGTTTCTAAATTCCCATGCAAGTGTCATATTTTGGGATAGTTCGTCTGGAAATGAGTCTGGTTTACATACACACACACACACACACAAACACACAGAGGGGTTTTTGACCCAGTAATTCTCCTATAATCTCATCCTAAAGGAAATAACTAGAAGCCCAAAGATCTATGTATGAAGAGGTTCATGAGAGCATAAATGTATAAAATGGTAAGGATGAAGATCAATGTAGACACCAAACTAAGAATGGCTTGAAAAATTCTGCTCTATAAAGGGATACTATGCAACCATCAAAAATACTTTAAAGGATATATAATGGCCTGGAAAATATTTTGCATTTCATTGCAAATGAAAATTGCAATAAGGAAAATTATACAGATAGTATGACCACATTTTACAAAACAGTCTATTAATTATATATACCTGTATACATGTTTTTGGACTGCAAGGAGATCCAACCAGTCCATCCTAAAGGGACTCAATCCTGAGTGTTCATTGGAAGGACTGGTGTTAAATCTGAAACTCCAATACTTTGGCCACCTGATGCAAAGAGCTGACTCATTGGAAAAGACCCTGATGCTGGGAAAGACTGAGGGAAGGAGGAGAAGGGGACGACAGAGGATCAGATGGTTGGATGGCATCACCGACTCAATGGACATGGGTTTGGGTGGACTCCAGGAGTTGGTGATGGACAGGGAGGCCTGGCATGCTGTGGTTCATGGGGTCGCAAAGACTGAGCGACTGAACTGAACTGATACATGTTTTTTAAAAGATAAGAAAGACACATATCAAACTGTATATGAAATATCATAGTTATTGTTAGATGGTAAAAATAAAGGTGCTTGTTTTCATCTAAATGTATTTCCATATTTCCAAAGAATATATAAATAAGTATTATTTATGCGTGCTAAGTTGCTTCAGTCATGTCTGACTCTTTGCAACCCCATGGACTATAGCCCATCAGGCTCCTCTGTTCATGGGATTCTCCAGGCAGGAATACTGGAGTGGGTTGCCATGCCCTCCTCCAGGGGATCTTTCTGACCCAGGGATGGAACTGCATCTCCTGTGACTAAGTATTAGTTATAATCAGAAACATAAATTTCTCTTATCCCATGAAAGAAAGAATCAATGACATGCAGGAAACTCAGACACTGACAGGAATAAATTTAAAATGACATCTAACATCCACATGAGTTTAAGTTCAAGGACAAGGTCTGGGACAAAGATGTCCCAGAGGACTTTTGAGGCTCAAAAGTATAGAGGGGACTCCTGGGGCCAAGAGACTGAGTAAAATCTTCAAGAAAGAAAAGAGGGTATGAAAAAGAGTCCTGAGTTAGGATTCAGGAGGAGGAAGATGGTAAGTGGCAGTGAAAGATAAAAGGAAGTCTGGCTTTCAGAAGCACCTGTTACATTCACTAAATCATTATTCTGGTTCAATCAACCATTCATATAATCACATCTGGGGCTTTCCAGGTGGCACTGGTGGTAAAGAACCCACCTGCCAATGCAGGAGATGTAAGAGACATGGGTTCGATCCCTGGGTTGGGAAGATCCCTTGGAGGAGGGCATGGCAACCCACTCCAGTATTCCTGCCTGGAGAATCCCATGAACAGAGGAGCCTGAGGGGCTATAGTCCATGGAGTTGCAAAGATTCAGACATGACTGAAGTGACTTAGCACACACAGCACAATCACATATCTGTTCAGTCTTTCACTGACAGCATCACTCCTCTCTTCAGTCATCCATTTAATTAGCCAACAAACATTCACTGAGGGCCAGCCACAGTGCTAAGTGGTGAGGACACGAATTAGAAAAGGAACCATTTTTCTACCCCCAAGAAGCTTCCAATCTAATTAAAAACAAATACTGCACAGAGTGGTCAGGGCTATCACGGAGTGTACGCAGACCATCTAAACCTTTCTGGGATTTCTGGAAGGCTTCCTGCAGGAGGTGATATTTGGGCTGAGTTTTTGAGGATGGAGGAAAATCAAGGAAATGAGGAAGAGAAAGAGCATTCCAGGAGAAGGAACAACACAGAGACAGCATGTGCAAAGGCACGGAGACATAAAGAACTCAACACAGGTCCCCTTATGGGGAAGGAACACGTGGCCTGAGCGGTGTCGTGGAGGACAGGAAACGAAGCAGGAAAGCGAAGAAAGGCTGTTCCACTGGCAAAGGCAGGCCGAGGAAAATGAAGACTGAACAGACCAGGAACACTGCCATGTGCGGCATCACGCTGCCCTTCTGATCCAGTGAACTCAGCGAACATGCTGACTAGGAACAGAGCCAAGAGGCCCAAGAACAACAAGACAAGCAGAAGCCCAAAGTCAACTAATGAATCGCAGCCAACTACGCTGTTAACGCATGTAACTGTGGACCCTTTCACACTGCATGTCACTTGCTGTCCCCTCCTTATCTCTGCTGTCCCCTCTACTCTCTTCCTCATCCTCTCTCTACTATTCAGCCTTCCTGCCCCATGCATTCTCTCTCCAAGCACCCAGGCTCTCTGCCAAGGGCATGTACTCCCCAGTCTGTCTAACTAATCATGTATGTCCATGTATCTATACATGTGTATTTCTGTATGTGCTACTATTAACCTATGTACCTGTACACAGGATGCTTTTTCATGTACTCACATGTCTGTGTATGTAGTATTTGTGAAAATGTCTGTTAACACATATTGCTGTCTTTCCTCACCTTCTGAGTGTCTTCCTCTGGATGTACACACATGCATATTTATCTGTGAGCACACGTATGTATGGAAACAGGTGAAACGTGCTGACCGTGAGTGGGGATGTGATCATCTGCAGTTTCAGCCCACCTGGCACCCACTCCCCCAGTATGGCTTTGGGGAACACTCCTTCCACCATGATCAAGGTGCCTTTGTCACTAAAGATGCCCATTTCCTCAGGGCCAAGGGACAGGCACCTAGCCCAAGCCCCAGGCTCTCCCCTCAGAATTGGAATCCTGAACAGAAAAATCATAAAGGCTGAAATTCACCCAACTGGCTGTGCCCTAAAGAACAGTCTCCCTCTCCTACAGCCTGCATCCCCAAGGTGCAGGCCCCGGGGCATCTTGTCAGGACCACAGAAGTAAAAATTGACACGCATAAGAATATTTACACGCCTTCCCAGCTGCAAAGTTCTATGATTCAGGAACTATTTAACACCCTGTCATATTCTACCCATGACAACAGTTTTGCCTGGGATTATTTTTAAAACTTGTATTTCTCCCTCTCAGGTTCAGTTTCTCGCTGCCTCACTGTCCCACTACCTACTCTTCCTCTTCCAGGTCTGGAGACGCCCAGCTTCTGCCTAGTCACCCCTGACTAATATGGATGGCAGACACTCTGCCTCACTCAGCAACAATCCGATATGACCCAAACAACGTAGCAGAGCTCAGAAACTGTTCCTGTTCAGGCAGACACACAAGTAACACTATTTAAAGAAATACGGACTTGTTTTTTCACTGTGGCCAAAAGTTCTAACTCATATTTCTTTTTCCTTTTGGCTACACTGCAGGACATGTAGGACCTTAGCTCCTCCATCAGGGATCAAACCTGCAACCCCCTGCACTGGAAATACAAAGTCTCAACCACTGGACCACCAGGGAAGTCCCTCTAATCCATTATTTTTTAACCAAACAACCTTAAGTAGTATTATAAAAACCTGCTGTAGATTCATTTATTCCCTCTGGACAATGAGCCACCTATCAAAACTAAGACTACCAGAAATCATGACCATAAACAACTAGAAAAAGTACCAATGATAAAAAAAAATTTAATAAAAAAGTAATAAATAAATAAGCACTATTGATGATAATTCCTCATTCATTTACTAGTGCTGAGCCCTATGGAATACAGATGACTAACTCTAACAGGGATCCCACCGTGGGAAACAGGGAGTGAGGGTGTGTGGCTGAGAGGCCCAATCTGCACAGGGTCTTTGTGTTCATTTCCCATAAAAAGCCTGCAGTTAGAACCCTGATTTTATAAATGGAAAAAATGTAATCATTGTTATGACCCCTTGACGTTGGTTATCAATTATTTCAGCATGAAATGTATCTTGAAAGCTTGTTTACAAAATAAGACTTAAACTTCTGTTAAATTAGAAACTTTCTTAATTAGAGGAGCCATTAACAAATCTCTTTATAAAATTATGTAAGTGTTACTGTCAAAGAATTATAACTTTGTAAATTCCAAAAAGCTCAACTGCAGGGTCAAAGGGTATGTGATGATCACGGGGCACCTGGGTAGGAACTGTGTCTCTGAGCCCGACGTGACCCATCTTTAAACACTCCAGGACTAACAATTTTCAACAATGTCACAGCTGTGTTGTACCGGGTCAGTGCTCAGGGCTAGAGGGCAAAGACGGAAAAGACTGCCAGTTCCCTGACAGGGATAAGATCTGGTCTGGTCAGAGGCTTCAAAAGTTAATCCAGGATATGGTGAATCAAAGCAGGAATTAGAGTGATGTCCCAACCTCAATTGTCAAAGGCTGATGGGGCTACCAGGTCCAGGAGAAGAAGAGTTGACCCCTGGAACTCCGTGGCATGGGAGAGAGTACAGACGATGTGCCTTAGAGCTTTCTGCTCTGCTCTTGCTGCTGTGATCCACAGACACTACACTTAAAAAGCACCTTTTGCACAAAGTTCAACCCGCCCCTGCCCCACCACACTGAAGTGATGACCATCCTACCATCAAAAAGAAAAAAAGAGGCAATCCAACACTAAGTTCCTCCACAGCATCATCCTCACACCCCTCACCTGCACCCACCCGCACCTGTACCCATCACTCCTTCCAGTCCATCTGTCTCAGTGGAAGCAGCACTAGTCTTCCTGTCCAAGAGTGCCCCGGAGTTCGAATCCCTCCCCTCCCAGTTATTAGCTGCATGACCTAAGGTGAGGTACATCATCTTCTTGTGTATCAGTTTCCTCATCTGAAAAATGGAGTTAATAGTTGCAGCTGATAGAGTTGTTCCAGGACAAAATAATACTATTAATCCATGTCAAGTGGCTAGAAGAATGCCTGGCACAGGGTAAATGCACATTAAATGTGAGTTCAGTTCAGTTCAGTCGCTCAGTCTTGTCCGACTCTTTGCGACCTCATGAATCGCAGCGCGCCAGGCCTCCCTGTCCGTCACCAACTCCCGGAGTTCACTCAGACTCATGTCCATCAAGACAGTGATGCCATCCAGCCATCTCATCTTCTGTCGTCCCCTTCTCCTCCTGCCCCCAATCCCTCCCAGCATCAGAGTCTTTTCCAATGGGTAAACTCTTCGCATGAGGTGACCAAAGTACTGGAGTTTCAGCTTTAGCATCATTCCTTCCAAAGAACACCCAGAGCTGATCTCCTTTAGAATGGACTCTCAAGAGTCTTCTCCAACACCACAGTTCAAAAGCATCAATTCTTTGGTGCTCAGCTTTCTTCACAGTCCAACTCTCACATCCACACATGACCACTGGAAAAACCATAGCCTTGACTAGACAGACCTTTGTTGGCAAAGTAATGTCTCTGCTTTTGAATATGCTATCTAGGTTGGTCAAAACTTTTCTTCCAAGGAGTAAGTGTTTTTTAATTTCATGGCTGCAGTCACCATCTGCAGTGATTTTGGAGTCCCCCCAAAATAAAGTCTGACACTGTTTCCACTGTTTCCCCATCTATTTGCCATGAAGTGATGGGACCAGATGCCATGATCTTCGTTTTCTGAATGTGGAGATTTAAGCCAACTTTTTCACTCTCCTCTTTCACTTTCATCAAGAGGCTTTTTAGCTCCTCTTCACTTTCTGCCATAAGGGTGGCATCATCTGCATATCTGAGGTTATTGATATTTCTCCCGGCAATCTTGATTCCAGCTTGTGCTTCTTCCTGCCCAGCGTTTCTCATGAGTTAGCTATTATAATAGGGCAGCAGAGGATAAGATGGTTGGATAGGATCACTGACTCAGTGGACATGAACTTGGGCAAACTCTGGGAGATACTGACGGACAGGAAGCCTGGCGTGCTGCATGGGGGTCACAAAGAGTCAGATACAACTTTGTGACTGAACGACGAACAAGTTATTATAATTGCTATTGCTTTTATAATTTACTTGTGTCTCTTCTGAGAACTTGCCCTGGGGATTTTACCTTTTCCTCCTTTATCCTCAAACAATTTGTGCTTGTGGTAGATAATCTTGATGATCACCATCAATTCATAAGCATATGCTATTCCATCCACCAGTGGTTAGCTTCTCTTCCCTACTGCCTCTTGAATCTTGGCTGGCCTTCTGATTTGTTCTGACCAGGTGAATGCACCAGGGGAACTTTCAAGCCCCAGATCTTAAGTGAACTGGCAGCTTCTGCTTTATCCCTATTGAAAGCCAAATATGATGTCCTACCATCCTGAGACCACTACATTTTGAGGAAGCCCACGACAGCCACATGGGAAGAGAGCAGGAGGGTATGTGGAAGAGCATAAAAATACTAGACAGGTGAGGGAAACCCTCTCAGACCTTCCAGCTCAGTTCCAGTACCAACCACAAGCCAAGTCAGTGACCACAGTCCAGGCTACATGGAGTAGAAGAATTGCCCATCTGAGCCCTGTCCAAATTCCTGACCCACAGGAATCACTAGAAATAAAATACCATTATTGTCTTAAACCACTCAATGTTGGGGTGAGCTGTTATGCAACAAGAGATAACTCAAACAATGCTCCCCTTCAGCACTACAAGCATGTAATCCCATCTTAAAACAGAATATCCCACAGTTCTTCAGCCCTGCGTTTACCACCAGTTACTGACATCTTTGTATCACCACTGCAGTCTTCTGTTATAGCACTCAGCACACTGCTGGATGGTCATTTATGTACAGGACTCTCTCTCCTACTGGACGGAGTTCCTTGGGGCCATGACTGACTGTCATGTCTATCTGAATATCCTCACGGCTAGCACATTCAGCAAGTGGTCGTGAGTGCTCCAAAAAAATGTTAGCTGAGGGAATTCCCCTGGAAGTCCAATGGTTAGGACTCCACCCTCTCACTGCCAAGTGTCTGGGCTCAATTCCTGGTTGAGGAACTAAAATTCCATCAGCTGGTGTGGCATGGCAAAAAAAAAAAAAAAAAGTTAGCTGAATAGCGTATGCATGTATAAAATAAAGGGAACCTCCATACATCTGGTTTACCCCAGACATGCACTGGAAAACCCAAGATGAAGATGGAAACTAACATAGGAACCAAGAAAGCAAAATTTCTAGAACCAGACAAAAGTCAAAAGGTGCAGGAAAGAGGTAAAGGGTAAAATCAGCATGGTGGAGTCAAAAGCACAGAATGAAAGCCACTGAATTTTGAGGGTTGTTTCAGCAGCACAACTAGTTTATCCTGACGGACGGAATACATTTTCTACAAGTATATGTAGCTTTGTTCTCATGAGGAGCTGAACCCTAAATTGGAAGAAGGAGAAGAGGAACTTGAAAGATGTCAATGGTCAAAGTCAATAAAAACTCTCAGTAAAAAATAAGTAAAACAGTTTCAGGCCTCAGATTTCTGGAAATTATTTAGAAGGTTAAACTTTAAAGCCAGATCCAGACAATAACTTAAGGTATGAATACACTGTGTTTTATTAAGAACTAAAAAGGCTCAAGGGGCATATAAAACAATGAAAGTAGGGCAGCTCGGTGCACAGGCTGGGTTTCAAACAACGTATTAATTTTAAGGCCTCAACTTCCTCCCACCAAAATTTCAAAGTTAATGAGAAATTGATTTTAAACCAGTGGCATACACCAATTTATTAACAAAGAGGATGTGTAACAACCCACACACTCTGCTGTCAGAAACAAGCCACAGAAAAATAGTAGTCAAAAACAAAGTAGAAATATTATCAAAACCACAAGGATATGATCCAAGACATGATACAAAAGGAAATGCAATAAGAAAATGTCACTTGGTATTAAGAAAATAATTATCCTCTGTGTTGGAGGATATGGAATATGGGTTCATAACATGAATTTTAACTTTCTGAAACTTTAAAAAATTTTTAATATGTTAGTGTTAAAAAAAAAATGGCACCTTCACATAATATCCTAACTTTCAAAAGCCTGCCTCCTCCATTTCTCTTAACCACTATTTGGTGAGCACCTTCCCATATGTGCTGAGCCCTGGGCTGGCCTTCAGAGCTAGGACATCTGACACAGGCAGGGGGCTGGTGAGGGGCCACAGATGGCCAATAAAGACTTTTTAAATGGTCCATATCAAAAAAAAAAGTCTTTAAGAAACAAAACAAAAAAAACAAAGGCCTAAGTGCCTACTAACAAACAAGGAAGTACAACTTTAAAGATGTTTTTTACCTACGATTTTGGTAAAAATAATAAAGATTGAGAATAGCCTGTATTATAAAAAGGTGGAGTAAAACTGGCACTCAATTCACTGCTAGGGAGAATGCTGACTGCTTCAACCTTTTGAGAGACCAATTTGGTAATATATATTAAAATTTAATACGTGAATACTGTCTGGTCCCGCAGTTCTATTTCTGGGAATTTATCCTAAGGAAATAATTAGAAAAGTGCATAAAGATAGACATACAAAGACGCTCATAGCAGTGTTTTTTAATCACACCAAAGCTGAAAGCAATGTAATTATCTATCAACAGAGAACCGCTTAAATAAAGTATAGAACATCCACAGCATCGGGTAAAATCATGATGTGAACCTGTATTTCCTGACAAGAAGATTCTATGAGCAAGTGTGAAGTGATAAAAAGCAAGTCAGCCAGCAACACTAGAAGACAGTACCATTCCTTCACGTGTGTGGGCTTACACATGCTAAAAAAAAAAAGTCTGAACGGAGAGATACCAGAGTGGCCTAGTGGTTATCTCTGAGTGGAGGGATCTGGGGTGGTTTTCACTTTCTTTCATCTTTTTATATTAAAAGAATGCATTTAATTGCCATAAATCTGACATGTTAAGCCTCATCACATCACTCCTCTAATTCTCACCTTACCTGGGGGCGATGATGAGTCCTGTGACACCTACGATGCTCCACCCAACACTGACTTTCTCCCACACCTGAGCCCCTGCCCCCTACTCCTCATCTCCACCCTCTCTGCTTTGGGCACATTAGCTTTCTTCCCATTCCCCATTGCCCGGACAACTGCACACTGATTGCTTCATCCACAGGAAACACTGTCCCCCAAAGACCTAGTTGGCTGGTCCCCTGGCCTCCTTCAAATCTTAAGAGTAAATGCAACTGTCACAGGTTGAACCATGTCCCCTGTCCCCAAATTCACAGGTTGGAGTCCTAACCCCGAGTACCTCAGGATGTGATCTTATTCGGAAACAGGGTCACTGAAGATGTAAGAAGCTAAGATGAAGTCATATTCGAGTAGGGTGGGTCCTCGATCCAATGGCTGTCCTTACAGAAAGGGGAAATTTGAACACAGGGAGGGCCCCACGTGAAGACTGGACGCTGCCACAAGCCAAGGCCCGCCACGATCCAGGAGAGAGGACAGGACAGACCCTCCCCACCCCCCGCCTTCAGAGGGCTACAGCCCTGCAGACAGGGGACTTCTAGCGTCCAGCACGGGGCTGCAATCAATTCCTGCTGTTTAAGCTGCCATTTTTGTGGCCTTTCATTATGGCGGCTCCAGCAATTAACACAGTCACGGGCTCAATGAGCCCTTCCTCGCCACTGGACTCCCACTTCCATCCCTCGCTCCCAAGCCCTCTACCTGCTCCATTACTTGTTGGCATTTACCAACAAGTAACATGCCATGAAATCACCTCTGTTCACAGAGGCATCCGCAGGGCCCAGTACAAGGTCTGCACAGAGTAGGCACTCAAGAAGGATCTGCTACACAGAGAAACAACACAGGACGAAACAGATCAAGGCTGGCCCAGCCTAGCTTACTCTCTAGTGGAGGGAGACAGAAGAAGCAGACACGTGGAAGGTGGTGACAAGCGCCATGGAGACCACCAAGACAGGGTCAGGCGCAAGGATTTCAGGAAGGGCTGCTGTTTCTTTAAAACAGAGTCAGGGACGGCCTCTCTGATGATGTGAGATCTGAGTACAGACCTGAAGGAAGGGGCGCCCGTAAACCATGGAGATCACAGCTGAGATAAGAATGTTCCAGGCACAGAGAACAGTAAGTACAGATTAGTTCAATAAACACATACCGTTTGTATAATCAGAAGAGAAAAAATAATAATAATAAGGCTATTGTAAGTCTGAAAATGCATCCAAATATTTAAAAGCCCAATGCCAAGGGCAAGGAAGAAGAATCTGGTTTTATAAATTCTTAAGACTCTATCCTGGCCCAGGCTGAAAATTTCAACCCCTTCCCAGCCCTGTCCCCGGCCTATCCTCCAACAAAACGGGGGGAGTTGAGAGGTGAAAAGTGAAGTGAAAGTGGAAGGTGACAAATGAGGTGAGAAGCTTTGAGGTGAGGTGACATGAGGTGAAAGGTGAGATGAGAGATAGAGTATAAGGTGAAGGTGCGCGCTTAGTCACTTCTTTCGTGTCTGACTCTTTGCGACCCTGTAGACCAAAGCCCACAAGGTTTCTCTGTCCATGGGATTCTCCAAGCAAGAATACTGGAGTGGGTTTGCCATGCCCTCCTCCAGGGGATGTTCCCGACCCAAGGATGGAACCTGTGACTCCTACACAGGCAGGTAGGTTCTTTACCACTAGCGCCACCTAGGAACGTGAGGTGAGGTGAATCAGTCCTGAGGCTGAGAAGCCTGGAGATCCCTGATGGTGCCTTAGGGCCAAGAGCAGGGAATGTGACTGCTGTCCTAGCCACCAGCTGCCGACCTGTCCCCATCAGGTCTGGCCTCTGCTAGTCACCTGTGTCAGCCAGCACCTGTCCTGTGCTCTGGCCCTGCCCTAGGCCACCGTGGATCCCAGCTCTGACGACTGTTCACTCCTGCTACCTGACCAGCTAGTTCCCATTCAGCCTCACTTCTGGGTTTTTTTAATTGCAATTTAAAAAAACCCCACGTATCATACAATTTATCATAGTGTTTGGTACATTCGCAAGGTTGTACAACCCATTTCCAGAACGCTTTTCATCCTGCAAAAGTGAAACTCTGCACCCACTGAGCACAGCTCCCCCTGCCCTCCTTCCCTCTGCCCCTGGCCAGCTCCACTCTACTTTCAGTTTCCGCAATTCTGGCAACTCTAGATACAAGTGGAATCTCACAGTATTTTGTCTCTTTTGTGACTGTCTTATTTCACTTAGCATTAATGTCAAGGTCCATCCATGTTGCAACCTGAGTCAGAACTTCCATTTTTTTGTAAGAAGGAATACTTAGTCCCTTGTGTGGACAGATCGCATTTTGTTTATGTCTGTTGATGGACATCTGAGCTGCTTCCACCTTCGCCTAGCTTTTGACACTTGTTTCCTTCAGCCACCTCCAGGTGCTCCTGGAATCCTTGTGGTTCAAGATCAATGCAGGGCAACCTAGGGTGGAGCGAAAGGCCTCCAAACATGCCCAGGCTGAGGGGAAACAAGGAGCAGGGGCGGTTCTGAGCTACACAACCTGCCAGACACCAGCCCAGTTCTGAACCTGCTGCTGCTCCTTCCCTGCTTCCCAACCAAGTTAAAACCTGAATTTTTACCAGTTAAAGACTCCTTACTGATAGGTGAAACCAAGTCTGGGAAATGTACCCATCCTCAAGGACACACTGATGAGGCCAGAGCTTCTCAAACCTGAGTGTGCTAAGTCCCTCTCGTGTCCAACTCTCTGCAACCCCTATGGACCACAGCCCACCAGGCTCCTCTGTCCACGGGATTCTCCAGGCAAGAATACTGGAGTGGGTTGCCGTGCCTTCCTCCAGGGGATCTTCCCGACCCAGGGATCGAACCTGAGACTCTTACATCTCCTGCACTGGCAGGCAGGTTCATTACCACTAGCACCACCTGCACTTAAACATGGACTTGGACTTATGGTATACTCCATAGATCCAAGCAGACCTGGGCAAGGGACTTCCTCACACACTCCCAGAGAGCTTTGGGGACCACTCCATGCCCCATAGCCTGCAGGAGCAAAGGCCTAGCCATCGCCCCCCCAATTCACTCCTGTCTCCTGGGCTCCCCGTTTGCTGTGTGTGCACGCGAGGCGTCCCTCTACAGAGGCTCCCCGGCTGTGTTCACACGGCCCTTCAGGCTGTGTGGCTCCAAAGTGAATCCCGGCACCACGGTGAGGAAGGGCTCCCTCCTTGCCTGCCCCGACGCGAGAGCAAAGAAAGGAGCTGGAGGGCTTCCCCAGGACTCCACAGGGCGGCCAACACCTGCCCGGCACCAAGAGCGGAAGCCTCCGTCCATCCCCGACCCCCGGGCAGGAAGGGCCACCCACCGCCCAGGGGAGCTGTCACCGTGCATGTCCAGCCCCCGGGGCCACCAGGAAAGGCAGGTGGACGGTGCCCGCCTCACCCGCTGCTGAGACAGCCTCCCAACTGCCACCCACACCATTTGAGGCCTGGCCATTCGTCCACTCGCCTCCTCTAGGCTTCCTGCCACAAACCAGCATTATTTCCTCACACTCGCCGTCCCCTCTCATACCCGCCTTCTTCTCAGCAGAGGTCCTGGCCCGCCATTCCCAGGAACGGTCACCCGCTCCTCAGCCCACCTCTGTCCCCCCACCACCTAGCTCCAGCTCTCCTCCACTCTCCGCTGCGTCCCCCCCCCAAAGCCCGGGAGCCTTCGCTCCCACCCTCATCACCCCTTCCAGCCCAGCCCCTCCTCACCGGCACTGGGGGCCCCTGCCCGCCCCCCGCCAGCCAGTCATCCTCAAGTGCATCCCGAGGTTGAAACCATGGAGGATCTGAGGAGAGAGACCTTCAGGCGTCAGATCCTGTCACTTCCCCCTCTCGTTGGCCCTTTCCGGCACAAGCGCTCTGGAGACCCTGCACCCACTGTGTGCACGTTCACGTGAACACCCTCCTCCTACATCCCTGCTCCCACCTGGGTCCCAAGCCTCGTCCTGGGCGCCCAGGCTGTGGACTCGGACCTGAAGGAGCATGAAACCCTGCGAGCCCCCCACGTGTTTCAGCGAGAAAGTGATGATGTGACCTGAGCAAGTGGGGAGATGAACTGGCTGGAGCCAGAGCAGGAATGGGGGAGAAGAGGACGGGAGCATGGACAGGGGCAGTGGTGATGGAGAGAGGGGTGGAGAGACTAAAGGGCCGCTTCCTCCCCTGCCCCGGTGGTCACAGCCCTTCATTCACTGAGGACTCAGTGCCCAGCTCCCGGTTCTCTCAGCTCACTCCTGGCGAACCTGGCACCCACAGAGGATCCACCCAGAGCCTGCATTCACGGTCCACTCCGACAACCGATCCCTGCAGCCACACCCCACACCCTTAACCGAGACCAACACCAGTGCCGATTCACCTCTGAAACCGCCATCCCTCCAGCCCGCCTCCCACCTCGCTGCTATCTGGGATCTCCCCAGACCCCCTTTCTCAGTCTTTCTCCCCTCCTCTTCCCCTTCCTTCCTCATCCAGCCCAGACTCTGCACCGTACCACCCGACCATGTCTTCACAAATCCCCCCACTCCCCTTGGCTCTTGACCACATCTGCCCAAGATTCCCCACCCTGGCTCAAGCCAACTGCCCCCCTCCCCTGGCCCCACACGGCCTGTCAGATGCTACCGGACAAACGCCATCACATGTGCCCTGGCAACACCACCACTATCTCCCGTCGCCTCAGGCTTCACTCCCACCAGTCCCCTCCAGTTCCTTCTCCCATTATTATTTCTCTCCTACATGAGCTATTTTAAGCCTGCCTGCCCAAAGGAACTTCTTCACTTTGGAGAAATATCCTTCAGTTACTTCTATGTGCTCAGTCGTGTCCAACTCTTTGCGAGCCTGTGGACTGCAGCCTACCAGGCTCCTCCATCCATGGGATTTTCCAGGCAAGAGTACTGGAGTGGGTTGCCATTTCCTTCTCCAGGGGATCTTCCCGACCCAAGGATCGAACCCGGGTCTCCCACATTGTAGGCAGATGCTTTACCGTCTGAAGCCACTGGGGATTCTATGTGCTTCTACTCGTTCTTAAATTTTCAACCACTTCTTTACTGATTCTTCCATGATGCCTATGAACATGACCTATGAAGTCTATATATGTTTTCAAAATCTCCATCAACCCCATGAAGTCAATAAGTGGCAAATCTGGTCACCTCCCGCCCTCTTTGCGTCTGTAGGGCCTCTTGTTTTTCTCAAGATCCCCCAAGTCTGAGTCCACAGCCTGTACTCTCAGTAGGAGGTTTATGAGCTGGGCTGGGAGTAGGGACCTAGGATGCAGGGGCTTGTGAGACAATTAACACTGTGGGTGTCCTGGGGGTGGGGATGCAGGAGGGAAGAGTATTTTTGTTTCTTTTTTTTTAAGAACTGAACACAATGGCCTTCAATAGGTCACTAGGCTAGAACATCTTCAGGACAGTGAGATGGTGACACAGACAGTCAGTAGAAGCAGGACAGTTGCTATGACACATGCATCCCAAGGCATCCAACCTTGGACCTGAAACAGAAGAGCTAAAGGGTACTGAGACATCACCTCAGTGACCCCTTCTTACACCCATGAGATAACCCAGCACAGGGCGACCTGTCCACAGTCACACAGCAAGTCATCGGCTGAGAAGAGCACACTCAGCTTTGCTAACTCAGTTTGGTGTGCTTTCCAACGAACCATGCTGCCTAAGCACACGAAAGAGAAATCATGTCACTGCAAGCCCGCAGATGAAAGGTGGGTGGTCACAACTTGGAAACAAATTAGATCAGTGAGAACAGCATCTCCTCGCTGGGAAAATCAACCTAGTGTAATTATAATTACAGTAATTAGCTGCCTCTAGCACCCAGGGCACTGAGAGAAAAACCTGTGGCTCCCAGGTCCCCTGTGACTTTTCACAACCCCTGGCTGGGCTCTGTTTTCAGGATTAAATGAGGCATTTCCTGACAAAGACTGCAGCAGCTGTTCCCAAGGGGCTGGGGAGGTGAGGATTTAAAATGATGTCCTCCATGCCCTTTGATTCTCAACCCAGAGAAAACCAAGGAAACAAGATAGAATCCCAAACAGTTTCAACGTCATGGTTTTAAATCAATTGTTCCAATAGTGAAAAGACATTTGCAAGATATTAAGTGGAATATTGCTCATACACCATCAACTTTCAATTAGGGGTTTATGGCATCTGGATCAGCAGTTCCAAAAGTCAAAGTGCCTAAAAATAAGCTGTGAACTTGTTAAAAAAGGAAGATTCCCAGTTACTAACACCAAAGATTCTAATGTAGGTGAAGGGAGAGCCACAGAAATCTAAATTCTTAACAAGCACCCCCAAAGTCCCCAAAGGATGATGATGATGCAGGGGGTCTAGGGATCACACCTTCGGAACATTTACCTAAGTCTTCGATTATAGGCTACTACACCACTCAAGAAGTACAGCAAATATTCAAATGAAGATGCTTATAATAAAACAGTGTATTAAGTAAGATAAAAAGTTAACATGCCATTAAGCATACACGCAATGAAAAAACAAAATGGCAGATTTTGCTAACTAAAATAATAAAATTTCAAGACTATATAAAATTTAAAGGAAAATCCATTAGGAGGGGGAGAATACAACAAAAAGGAGGGGAAAAAACAGTTGCTATCTTTAAAAAAATTTACATATATATGTGTGTATACATATATATTGGGCTTCCCAGGTGGCTCAGTGATAAAGAACCCACCTCATCAGAGATGAGGGCTGGATTCCTGGGTCGGGAAGATCCCCTAGAAATGGCAATCCACTCCAGTATTCTTGCCTGGGAAATTCCAAGGACAGAGGAGCCTGGCTGGCTACAGTCCACAGGGTCACAAAAGAGTCAGACACGACTTAGTGACTAAACTATAGTATATATCATGGATAAAAAAGCACAAACAGAAAACTCACAGACTACAAATACAAAATAAACAAAAAATATTCAACTCAAAAGTAATAAAAAATTAAAGCAATGTGTTACAAATTTAACAAGAGTTTTAAAAGTAATAATGCTGGTGGTGATGAAGTGAAACAGTACACTGCATAGACTGCTTGGGGTAATTTCAGAATTACAGTTTTACGTAAGAAGCTGATTCCTTTAACAACCACCTACTGAGACACGTATTAGACACCCAGCACACCAAACAAAATATGCAAAGATCCAGGCTGGTGGATTCAGATCTAAACTATAGTCTAATTTCTCTTCTGGAAATGTATTATAAGGGGGGAAAAGAGCCCACACACAAAGAAATCTAGACAAAGCCTTACCTACATACCTATTCATCACAGCATTATTTATAACAGGAAAAAAAAAGCTGGAAATAATAAAAGGATAATTGAGTAAATTATTAGGATGGAAACTGTGTTTGCAAACAATATTTCATAAATAGGGAAATGCTTAAGTTAAATATTGAGTGAAAAAAGTAAATACATAAATTCAATTTTTTTTTATGTTAACAAAGCAAAGACGAAGTTATTTACAGAGTTGGCTACAGATTGTGGGATTAAGGATACCTGTTATCTGTACCTTCCAATAATTTTCGAAGTTTCACTTTCATAATAACTATTATCTTAAGAAAGACTTACCCCTGAATAAAATGAAGAAATGGGATACAATCTTTTCTTTTTACATCGTGGATGTAGGATTCTTAAAGCACTCCATTCAAAAACAAGTCCAAAGCATTACATCTTGTTTCCACAAGAGTGAACCATCAAGACCAAACTTATAAATGTTTAAACAAACCAAAAAAAAAAAAAAAAAAAAAGGGCACATTCAAAATGCTGAATGAAACAGAAATAGACAAGAAATCAATAAGACACAGAAATTTACATAAAGACAGAAATAAATGGGGATAACCGGAGGGCGGATTCCATTCAGCAAAGTTACCAAGGAAAGACAAACCTGTGGAAGGAGGAGAGAGTCTACAGGCAGCCACAGAAGGAACAAGTGCCTAACCTAGGAGACCCAAGGCAGGAGAAAGACACAACACTTTCTAGTGCCACTTACTCTCCAGAAAGAGAACCAGCACAGCAGGGTTTGGCATAGCCTCCTCCAGCCCCACTCCAGTGGGGAAAATACAACACTCAGGACAAGAAGCCCAAGGGTCCTAGTGGCACAGAGCAAGACGTGGGCCAAACAACTGAAACGCAGCATCTCCTCAGGGTCACATGCCACTCACCATGCCCAGGTGTCCTACATTAGGAAGCCACCCTCCGCCACTATCGATTCCACCTTTTAAGAGATCTTCCCTGGGAAGCTGTTTCCCTTGCTGACTCTCCTGCTTGGGGACAGCCCAAGTGAGGTCTCTTGCTTATGAGCTACTTTGGGTCCCAACAGGATCCCTGAGGACAGGCGCCATGTCCTCCCCTTCTTCAGTTCCCATCCTATGACGCAGCCTAGAAGCAGCTGTGCAAACCAGAGGGGCCCAATACACCAACCAGAGAAAGAATGAAGTCTCTGCTTCCGCGATGTTGGCTCTAGAGCGGAAATAAAACGACTTTCAAGTCTCCGCGTTTAATGTTTGCATTGGAGGTTACAGGGAACAGGAAAAGACTAGAGAAGAGAAAATTATGGAGGGACAATACAAACAGCTCCATTTACTTTAAATTTATCAAGAGCCTTAGTATTCTCATCTGTAAAATGGGCATAACAATGCCTAACTCAGAGTATCAGATCATGTATGTAAAATGCGGCGCCTGGCACACAGGACGCACTCAGTAAATGGAAACAATCAGTTTGCCATGTTCCATAGCAGATGAATCCATCAGTATCAGATGAGCTTTACTGCTTGACTAAAGCCAAGAGTCCACTTGATGACTACCTCTTCTCACGAAAAACCTAGGATCTCCATTTCTCTGGACACACAGGCTAGAATACACAGGAACAAGATTGAGAGCTGAGGCACCGGGTCAGGCAGCGCTGTCTCTTTCAAATGCCCGAAAGAGACCCATTTTGTCCCCCTGGTTCTGCTATGGCTCCCTGAGCAGGGTTCCACCCAGCTATGGGAAAGCTATGAGGTGGTCTCAGGTGTGCCTAAGTTCACAGGTTAAGCGCCATGAGGCGAATGGAAAACAGAGGACTCTGCACCAACTAGCCTGTGACCTTCAGCAAGTCAGTTATGTGTCAATTTCCTCTTCAGTAAGAGGAGCAGTTCCCGTCTGTGATCCCTCAAGTCCCTTCCTGTGCTTTTGTGTCCCATCCTCTATGTGGCACTGGTTATAATTCCAACAGTGAGGTCCAGGGACACCTTCAAACGTGTTCCATTTCCTCCCAGAGCCACTTGGCGGTCCCCTGGAACGGCTCCCACCAGAAGGGAGGGTTTGGAGCTGCTTCCACAGCTTTCTGGTTTTGTTCAGCGTGCAGCCGCTCTGCACACTGCTCACTCCACCTTTTCTGCCCCCAAAGTGGTCGTGTGTGTGCGTGCTTGTGTGTCTGTGTGTGTGTGTCTGTGTGTGCACGCGCACAAGCGCGCGCTGGGGCAATCACCGGCTTGCATCATGTCAGTTCAGAGATGGTTTGCAGACCATCCTGCGTGTATGCTCAGGGTGGATAAATAAACATTTCAGAGGAGCAATATGAATTAAATCATTTCCTCAACAACAAAACCCGCCCACATGCTTCTTCATAAATCATGCCTCTTAATTCCACGCTGACTAACAGTCAGTAAACTGCCTCTATTATAAACAACCCTTACTCCTTTCATGCCCTGACACTTAAGAATCACAATATTTTCAATAGTACTCTGTTGTACTAATGCCTTTGCAGAAGTAACAGCAATAGCTATTTCCCTGGAAAGATCCATGGCCAGGGCTCTTTCCAAGAGATATTCTTTGAAATGTTCTTTGTGTCCTGGTGCACTGGGGGACACGGCCAGCTGCCTGCATCTGGGGGACGCAGGGCCACCCAGAGTAATGCAACACTGTTTTAAAGCACACACACCAAATGTACCCTTTAGCCCCGACCATCAAGTATTTCCCCGAATTTGCTGTAACCAAATTCATACAGCCATGCATAAATACAATTCCAGTGCCTGCGTTTTGCAGAGGAAAATAAAGACACATTCTGAGATGAAGCCGCCAGACCCGCCTCAGGCTCTGTGTATAGCAAAATAAGCTTTGCAGACTTTTGGCAAGATTGGCCAGAATCTGCTTGCTTTTTCGTATTATTTTTTCCGTGCCTTTATCTGCTGGGCCCAACGAGAATTGAAAAGCATCTCCAGAAAGGAGGGCGAGGGAGCGGTGGAGAATAAAAGAGGATGGGCGGGGAAAGCCAGATTTTGAAAAGAGCAGCGATAAAGGAAAGGCAGGGTCGCGCCGGAGGGTCTCCGCGGAGCTTACCTGGGGCGCACGAGGTCGGCCGGGCCAGCAGCAGCAGCCAGAGGCCGGGGAGCAGCAGCAGCCCCGAGCGGCGGCGGCGGCGGCGGCGGGCGCGGCGGGCGGAAGGCCCGCGGCCGCTCGGCCCCGGGACCAGCGCGACCCCGGCGCGGGTCTTCCCCTCCATGGCCGCGCCTCGGCGTCGGCGCCGCGCCCCCGGCAGTCCCGGCCGGCGCCCCGGCCCGGCCTCGCGGCTCTGCACTCTCAGGCCCGGGAGGGGCGGCCGCTGCGGCGGCGGCGGCTGGGACGGGGCGCCGCGCACCGGCGCGGAGAGAGGCCGGCCAGGCGGGGGCGGGCCGGGGGCCGGAACCGCGGACGGACGGGGGCTGCCAGCCGCACGCCGGCCTCGCCGCTCCGCCCCCTTCGGAGCCTCCGAGGCGCTGCCCGGCAACGCGCGGGCCCGGGCGCGGGGAGGCGAGCACCACCTCCCGGCCGGCCGGGAACCTGCCTGAGGGGCAGCCAGGCGGCGGGAGCGGGCGCGCGGGGGCTGCGCGGCGCAAGGCCCGAGCCCGGCCCGCCCCCGGGATCCGCCTCCTGGGAGGGGGCGCGCGGGACGCGGGAGGCCTGGGACCAGGGGGCGGCCGGCGCCGCCTGGACCCGCACCGAATGCCGGGTCCCGCCGCCCTGGTGGTCCGGCGTCCAGTTCCCCGGGGGAGCCCGGAGGGAGGGGGCGCCGCGAGGAGGGATCAGAGCCGGAAAACCTGGCCAGCGCGAGCGCGGCGGGCCTCTCGCTCCTCCTCAGGCTCCAGTCGGTGCGGGGCAGCAGGTGTGACTGGGGCTCCTGCGTTGGTAGGACAGCCTTCGGGGCTGCAGTAGGGACAAAACGAAGGAGAAATCGGCGGCCCCTTTCCAAGAGTCCGACGTGCAGTAGAGGAGAGCGCGCGCACAGCCCTACCCATCCTGTCTCCCGCCTGCAGGTCTTGCCTCCGGACCAGGTGACTGAGAAAGGAACAGACAGGATGCTCTGCGCCCGGGAAGCCCGCAAATCGCGCACGTAGTAGGCCTGCAGGAGGCGCTTACAGAATCTAATTGAAGCAGAACGCCGAAGAATTGATGCTTTTGAACTGTGGTGCTGGAGAAGACTCTTGAAAGTCCCTTTGACTGCAAGGAGATCCAACCAGTCCATTCTGAAGGAGATCCGTCCTGAATATTCATTGCAAGGACTGATGCTGAAGCTGAAACTCCAATACTTTGGCCACCTGATGCGAAGAGCTGACTCATTTGAAAAGACCCTGATGCTGGGAAAGATTGAAGGCGGGAGGAGAAGGGGACGACAGAGGATGAGATGGTTGGATGGCATCACCGACTCAATGGACATGAGTTATGGTAAACTCTGGGAGTTGGTGATGGACAGGGCAGTCCATGGGGTCACAAAGAGTCGCACACGACTGAGCAACTGAACTGAACTGACTGGGGAGAGAACCACGCACGCCCAGGCTCTCTTAGAGAAAGCAGTGGTCTTGGGAAGGGAAGAGAATGCCAGAGGATTTTTCGGACTGGTTGCGAGGATCAGGATAGCGAGGATATGAGTTAACATTTGTCTGGTGCCTGCTGTGCAAGTGGAGTGTCTTAACTCCGAGGATGCCCCATGGATTAAAGGTCTTGGGACGTGGAATTGACAGTTTTGGATCTTGGCGTCCTGTTAGAATGCTTGCAGTCAGATTATAAAAGGTGTGAGTTGGGGACACTGTTGTATTGCCCCAGGAAACTACAGTGGACTGTGGAGAATGCGAATCACCCGCAAAGGATGCAGGTTGCTCTCCAGTCCAGTTTCCCTGCTAGGCCCAGCCTTGCAGCTCCAGTCCAACTAGACTTCCTGTCTGGTGGTGAGAATATTGGAGAATCAGCAATAGCCCTTGCTCAGAACAAGGCTGAGGTACCTACCTATACGTACCTACTTGTTAGTTTCAAGGAAGATATTTGAGTGCTTCGGCAGCACATATACTAAAAATTGGGAAGAAGATAATTGAGAATAAAGGTTAAAGATAACTTTTGTTGATATTCCTATTTGGTTTTGTACTTTTTAATCCCTCCTTCTCATAAACAGTCCTTTTTCTTAGCACTTGATCACGTCACTTCATAGATAAAGTGAAAGTGAAGTCGCTCAGTCCTGTCCGACTCTTTGTGACCCCATAGATTGTAGCCTACCAGGCTCCGCTGTCCATGGGATTTTCCAGGCAATAATACTGGAGTGGATTGCCATTTCCTTCTTCAGGGGATCTTCCCAACCCAGGGCTCAAACCCGGGTCTCCCACATTGTTGACAGACGCTTTACTGTCTGAGCCACAACATCACCACTCTCCATAGATAAGGAGCTTTGCAAACCTTGCTTCCAGCTCATAATCTGCAGGTTAATACTCAGATGGAGACACTGCCTATCCATGCACGTCTGGTCCTTGGATATCAACCCTAGATCTTCATTTTCTGATTTCACCTCATTTGACCACAGACCTCTGCCTTGGGTAATTCTTAAATTGTTCTTGTCCTGTTAATGTTATCTTTTATAAATTTATGCTTCGTGTCTCCAGCCAAATTAATAGGAAGCTCAAAGATGATGTCATCCTGTTTAGCACTGCCCATAGCACCAGTCAGCCCTTGTTATCCATTTGTTGATTTGAATCAGAGAGTCCACCTGCCCAGTGAAGAGGTTCAACCTTTCAGATCTGGCCCCAGCCTCCAGGAGGCTTCCACCTACCCTAGAAGATAGGGTGTGACAGAAGGGAGGTGCCCTCACAAATTGTAAGTCAATTCGAGAAAAAGGAAATATTTGCCCAGCCATTAAGAAAGGATCAACATCAATTGGAAATAGACATTGCAACTTCAATAGGAATGAGGCAAGGCCACCAACTCTCTAAGGAAAATGAGATTCCTAGTGTCCCATAGTTTCCCAGCTTTGAAAGCATGAAACTTCCCTGCTGGTCCAGTGGTTGAGAATCCGCCTGCCAATGCTGGGGACACGGGTTCGATCCCTAGTCAGGGAAGATCCCACATGCCAAGGAGCAACTAAGCCCATTTGCCACAGCTACCAAGCTAGATAGAGCTTGTGAGCCACAACTACTGAAGCCCTCAAGTCCAACAAGAGAAGCCACAGCACTGAGAAGCCCTTGCACCACAACTAGAGAGTAGCCCCTGCTCGCCTCAACTAGAGAAAACCGGATCAGCAAGAAAGACTCAGTACAGCCAAATATTTTAAAAAATTTTTTTAAAGAATCCACCTTCAGTGCAGGGGATGTGGGTTCAATCCCTGGTTGGGGAATAAGACATCACATGCAATGGTGCAGCTAACCCTGCAAGACACAACTAGAGAGCCCGTGTGTCAAAACTGAGACCCAATATGAAACCACCTAAGCACTCATCAACAGGTGAATGGTAAAGTAATCACACACACACACACACACACACACACACACACGACTATTATTAAGTCATGGAAAAGAAGGAAATCCTGTTATTTGCAATAACATGGATAGATCTTCAGGCATTAGAGTGGTGATGTTGTGGCTCAGATGGTAAAGCGTCTGTCTACAATGTGGGAGACCCGGGTTCGAGCCCTGGGTTGGGAAGATCCCCTGGAGAAGGGAATGGCAATCCACTCCAGTATTATTGCCTGGAAAATCCCATGGACAGAGGAGCCTGGTAGGCTACAGTCTATGGGGTCGCAAAGAGTTGGACAGGACTGAGCGACTTCACTCTCACTTTCTACAGGCATTATGCTAAGTGCAATAAAGACAGACAAATACTGTATGATCTCATTTATTTGTGGAATCTAAAAACATGGAGCTCATAGAAACAGAGTAGAGTGGTGGTTACTAAGGACCGAGGGAAATGGGGAGATGTTGGTCAGAGAGTACAGACTTTCAGTTAAAAGATGAATAGTTCCAGGGATCTAATGTTTGGCAAAGTGATTGTAATCAATAATAGTTTAAAGTTGTGAGCACAGAGCTTTAATAGCCTTAACATAACAAAATAGTAATTATGTGAGGTGAAAGTTGTGTTAACCTTATTGTAGTAAACATTTCACTATATATCTGAGTATCAAATTGTCACTTTGTGCACCTTCAGCTTATATCTTGTTATATGTCAGTTACACCTCAGTAAAGCCGGAAGAGGTAAGAACCATTGAGCTAGAAGTTTGAGTCCAACTTTCTACTAAAAATAAGACAGAAACTTAGTAGAGAAGCTGGGATAGTCTAAGGACTCAAACACCTGGCTAAAAGGTCGAGACTTAACTTTGTAAGCAAGTGGGGTATCATTAATGATTTTTTTGAGATAGTATTACAACTAAACACAAGAAGGATTACTCAATTAACAATATATAAGATGATTTGGAGAGAGAAAAGACTGCAAGTGGAGAGACTGATTAGAACAAGATCTTAACAGTGCACGACTGAAGTATAAAAGATCACAGGCTTTTCACCATCAAATAGACCTTTTTTAAAAAATTGATTATATCCATTTGTGCCAGAGTGTGGGGAAACAGGCACTCTCAGATTCTAGTAGTGGAGGTGTAAATTGGCATATGCATTTCAGAGGATGATTAAACCTTATCTATCAAAATTTAAAATCAGTTCACCATCTGGTACAGAAAATTCCATATATATATAATATATATATTATATATATATATAAAGTGAAGTGAAGTCACTCAGTTGTGTCTGACTCTTTGTGACCCCATGGACTATAGCCTACCAGGCTCCTCTGTCCATGGAATTTTCCAGGCAAGAGTACTGGAGTGGGGTGCCATTGCCTTCTCCAGGGGATCTTCCTGACCTAGGGATCAAACCCAGGTCTCTCGCATTGCAGGCAGACATTTTACCATCTGAACCACCTGGGAATATATATGCTTTGGTTTCTGCCTCTTTTTCTTCATTGCTTTTCCTTTTTTAAATCAAACTTAATTCAGACAGGTAAATTCAGTCAAATAATTCAATCAGATAAAATTCACCTCTTTAAAGTATACCTACAAGTAAATAAATAAATAAAGTATACCTACAGCTCACTGATTTTTGACAAACAAGTAACTGCCACCACATTTAAGACACAGAGCATTTCTACTGCCCTACAAAGTTCCCTTGTGCCAGCCCACAGTCTATCCCGTGCCCCTTTCCCAATCCCTAACAACCACCAATCTGATTTCTATTTCTATAGCTTTGCTTCTCCCAGAATTTCATATATTAATGGAATAATATGATATGTAGCCTTTTGTGACTGGTTTCTTTTGCTTACTTTGAGATTCATTCAGGTTGTTGTGTATATCAGCAATTTGTCCCTTTCTGTTGCTAACTAGTATTCCGTTGAATGGCCATACCACAATTTGTTAATCCACTCACCAATTGATGGACATTTGGCTTGTTTTCAGTTTTGTTTTGTTTTGGCTGTTATGAATACAGTTGCTATGAACATTTGCTTCCAAGTCTTTGTGTGACAATGTTTTCATTTCTCTTAGGTAAAAACCTTGGATTTGAGTTGGTAAGTCATGTGGCTAATAATATATTTAACTTTACATGAAACTGTCTTCCAAAGTGGATATGATATTTTACATTCTCACCAGCCCTGTATGATAGTTTCAGTTGTTCCATGTCCATGTCAGCACTTGCTTTTATCAGTCATTTTAATTTGGACCATTCTGGTAGGCATGTGGGGCTTCCCAGGTGGCTCAGTGCTAAAGAATCCACCTGCCAATGCAGGAGATGTGGGTTCAATCCCTGGGTCAGGAAGATCCCTGGAGTAGGAAATGGCAACCCACTCCAGTATTCTTGCTTGGAAAATTCCATAGATAGAGGACCTTGGTGGGCTATGGTCTACGGGGTCGCAAAAGAGTCAGACACAGCTGATCGACTGAGCACGCACACAGTAGGCATGTAGTGATATTTTGTTATGGTCTTTAATTTGCATTTTCCTGATGAATGATATTATTGAACACCTTCCGTGTGTTCATTTTCCATTAATATTTCTTTTTTGATGAAGTGCCTGTGTGAATCTTTTACTCATTCTATAATTGCACTGTTTTCTTATTATCAAGTTGTAAGTATCTTTATTTATCCTGGATACAAATTCTTTTTCAGACAACTATTTTGGCAAATATTTTGAGTCCATAACTTGTCTTTCTGTTCTCTTAACAATATCTTTTGAAAAGCAGACATTTTTAACTTTGATGAGGTCCAATTTGTAAATATTTTTGCTTTTGCTTTCTATGTCCCAAGAAAATTTTGTCTAACCCGAGGTCACAAATCTTTTCTATGTTTTGTTTTAGAAATATAATGTTTAGCTTTTATGTTTAGCTCTTCAATTCATCTGAGTCAACTTCTATATATTTTGCTAGATAGAAGTTGCTGTTAACCTTTCACGTACAAAGTCATTATTTTATAGCGCCATTTATTTATACTTTTAAATTTTTATTTTATTAACATAATAATATTAATTATAGTGTTAATTAATGTTTATTTTTACTGCCCTGAGTCTTCACTGCCACATGCTGGTTTTCTCCAGTTGCAGTGATGGGGGGCCACTCTCTGGTTGTGATGTATGGACATCTCATTGCAGTTGGTTCTTGTTGCAGAGCACGGGCTCGAGAGCACATGGATTTCAGTAGTTGTGGTACATGGTGTTAGTTGCCCTGCGGCATGTGGAATTGTCCCAGAGCAAGGATGGAACCCACATCCCCTGCATTGGCAGGTAGATTCTTAACCACTAGACCACAAGGGAAGTCCAATTTTATACCTTTTCAAAATTTATTACAATGTATATGTGGGTCTTTCCTTGGACCTTCTATTCTGTTCCATGTGAGATCTATATACCTCATAAGGGAGGAGAGAAAGCAAGACAGTATAGTGTAATCCCATTAATGGAAAAAAGTGTGTTGATTGGAAATTATTTTTTCCCCAGTTTTCCCACTGGGAAAAGAAATAATATTTGGAAAGGGATTGAGGAGTAAATATTTGAAGAGGAATGTTCACTTTTACGGAGAGGAGCATTCATTTGTTACTCTATATGTTAATACATCTGATTATAGTATAATAATATTATATCATTTGCATTTTTAACACAAGCATAATGCTTTTGTATTTTAACTAAAATCTCTGTGTGTTTGAGTGGAAATTAGAAAACAGATGAGACACACACATCTCGGGGAGATAGTAAAGGATAGGGAAGCCTGGCATGCTGCAGTTCATGGGATCGCAAAGAGTTGAACACGACTTAGTGACTGAACACCACCACCACCACTCTGGATGTTAAATCAGCTGATGAAATATGAGGAAAGAAAAGAATAAAAGATGATTCAGAGGTTTTGAGGTCATATGTGCAAGGGTAAGCCAAAGGAAGCTAGTAGAAAGACTGGGGTGGGGGAAGAAGGAGGTTGGGAGCTAAATTCGAGGAGCTGGGTTAGCACCCAGTGCTAACAGGGAATGATGTCAGCACAAGCAGTGGGTGGTGAAGGTGAGCCTCGGGTTTAGGGGATTAGGCCAGTAGGGTTAAAAGTACACATATGGAAATCATTTGCACAGAAGTATTAGCTAAAGATGTAAAAGTAAATGACTATGCCTGAGAAGAGGGGAAAGCAGAGAAGAGGGCTGAAGATCTTTAGAAAGACCTTCATTTTGGAAAAACTAAAAAGGAGGTTACGATAAAAGCAGAGAAAGATTCTAGCAAAAGCTGAGGCTGCTGCTGCTGCTAAGTCACTTCAGTCGTGTCCGACTCTGTGCGACCCCATAGACGGCAGCCCACCGGGCTCCCCGGTCCCTGGGATTCTCCAGGCAAGAACACTGGAATGGGTTGCCATTTCCTTCTTCAATGCATGAAAGTGAAAAGTGAAAATGAAGTTGCTCAGTAGTGCCGAACTCCTAGTGACCCCCTGGACTGCAGCCTACCAGGCTCCTCTGTCCATGGGATTTTCCAGGCAAGGGTACCAGAGTGGGGTGCCATTGGAGAATGAAGGAAATGTGACATCACCAAGGGCTTGGAGGACTGCTTCAGAAGGGCATGGTCAATGTCAGGCATGATAAGAATTGAATCTTTTTGGACTTGATCAGTCAGTTCAGTCGCTCAGTCGTGTCTGACTCTTTGCAACCCCATGAATCGCAGCACACCAGGCCTCCCTGTCCTCACTAACTCCCAGAGTTCACTCAGACTCATGTCCATCGAGTCAGTGATGCCATCCAGCCATCTCATCTTCTGTCGTCCCCTTCTCCTCCTGCCCCCAATCCCTCCCAGCATCAGAGTCTTTTCCAATGAGTCAACTCTTCGCATGAGGTGGCCAAAGTACTGGAGTTTCAGCTCTAGCATCATTCCTTCCAAAGAAATTCCAGGGCTGATCTCCTTCAGAATGGACTGGTTGGATCTCCTTGCTGTCCAAGGGACTCTCAAGAGTCTTCTCCAACACCACAGCTCAAAAGTATCAATGATGTGGTCATTAAAAGGAGACTGTCGAAATGGGGATGGAGGAGGGTAATAACAGGGGTAACTAAAAGAATGAACTGATTGGAAAACACTGGAGGCAACAGAGAATGGTATCAGCAGGGTTGAAATATGTTTTAAGTTAGATAAGCCGGAACATCTCTGTAGATAGAAGAGAAGGTATCGAAAACAGCGAGAAAATAAAATGCAAGGGAAAATACTTTGAATGACATTATAATTATGGATATATGTTTTTATGGTGCTGTGCTGTGCTTAGTTGCTCAGTCGTGTCCGACTCTTGTGACTCCATGGACTATAGCCTGGCAGGCTCCTCGGTTCATGAGATCCTCCAGGTAAGAATACTGGAGTGGGTAGCCATGCCCTTCTCCAGGGGATCTTCCCAACACACGGATCAAACCCAGGTCTCCTGCAATACAGGTGGATTCTTTACCAGCTGAGCTACCGGGGGAAGCTCATATGTTTTCATACTTTTGTCCAAATCCATAGAATGTATAATGCTACTCACTTTAAAGTGAACCCTAAGATGAACTGGGGGCCTTGGTTGATTATGATGTGTCAATACAGTTCATTCTTGATTTTTTTAAAAAATGTACCACCTGGTTGATAATGGCTATGTGTTCCAGTGGAGGGGGTATATGAGGAATTTCTGTACCTTCTTGTCATTTTTGTTGTGAACCTAAAACTGGTTTTTTAAAAAGTCTCAAAATAATTAACACTCAGAGTAGACATTTTTGGCAAAACTTTTGTTTCACTTTTACTTATGTATACGCATTATATATGTGTGTGTGTGTGTGTGTTGGATTGTGATGTAAAATTGATCTCTTAGGTCAAAAACTTTTCAGGCCACTGTAGTTAAATTATACTGGCAAATAAAAGCACAAATTAACCTTAAAAAATACAAGGGAAGGATAATTGATATAAATTCTCAAAATTCAGAGGAGATGGAATTAAGAGAAGCATGGAATTCTTTTGAAAAATAGAGCCAAAAATAGCACCCGCTCCAGTATTCTGGCCTGGGAAATTCCATGGACAGAGGAGCCTGGCGGGCTACAGTCCATGGGGTCACAAAAGAGTCAGACACGACTTAGTGACTAAACAACAACACAGATTTTTCAGTTTCTGTTATGTGAATACTGTAAGATGCTAAATAATTAAAAGCATTATTTGTGATTAAAAAAGAAAAATGAAAGGAAGAGCCAGCAACCCCTGTCCAGTATCAGGAGAGTGGCTTGATATAATTACATTACAGTAACAAGAGGCAATATTATCCTTCCCCTACAAGAACTGTGAGGAAACTAAAGACATGTTTGGGTTATGATGTTAAGTGGAGAAAAACTAAATATAAAGTGGTTTATGAGATGATGTAAAACAATGAGTATGACTGGAAAGGAATGGTGTAATACTTAAAATTGTTGTATTAAGATGAAATTAAGAGTATTCTATGATCTGAGCCACCAGGGAAGTCCATTCTCTTGTTACATGGCAGGTTTGGGACTATAAATTTGGGGGTTTTTTTCTGGAAAACCCAAATAACAGTTAAGACTCCACACTTGCACGGCAAGGGGTGAGAGTTCGATCTCCGGTGGGGGTGGGGGTGGGGCACTAAGATCCCACATGCCTGAGCAGTGTGGCCAAAAAGTTTTTTTGAAAAAAAAGGAGAGAGGGTATTGCAGAGAAAGCAAGGGTAGGAAGACAAGACAAAGAAAGGTAAGGTAGAAATTCTAAAGACAAGAAGGTAGAAATTAGTGGAATGTGGGCACAGGATGGGACACTTGCTAACTGGAGGAAGAGCTATTTAGAGGAATTTGGGGAGAACAAATAGGTATGGTCAGATTGTGGCAAGCAAAGTTTAGACCTGCCATGTTCTAAACCAAACAACTACCTAAATTGACCTCAGCCTCTAGGAAAGACCTCCTGCCCAGCAAAAGTGAAGCCAGTGGAGAAAGAGATCCTCCAAGTGCTGGTGACCAAGAGTACAAGGTTTGAAACCAGGATCCTGGTCTCAGATGGATTGAGCCAGGGACTTCTGTCTCTCTTGCACCATTTGTTGGCCATAATGACAATAAGAATGTTCCTGAAGCAAGCTTCCCAGCCTCACCTCCCTGTCTGTTGTAGTTTCCCATACCTCCTCCCCACAGCACACAAATGGCCACAGATCAACCAGCTCAATCTTCTGCCCACACCCTCCTAGGCCGTTTCCCACTATAGCCCCAAACCCACAGGCAGCTCCCCTAAGATGTGCAAAAAAAAAAAAAAAAAACCCATAGGAGAACCGTGGCAGCAGTTGGTGAAAGCTGTTTTTAGAATCACCCTCTTTCTCTGGCATTCTACTAACTCCAACTCACATATGACTGGGTTCTAGAACTCATCGACTCTGGCTCCACTTCAGAGAAGGAAAATGATGATCACTCAGTTCCCTTCCTTGTTCTTCCAGCTGGGCCTGAGTGAGAATCAATGACCTGAGTAAGGAAAGCCAAACCCACTCTGTCCATCTGTCCTAATCTCCCTGCTTTTCTAAAAAAACTCTTTGCTCACGCACATCCCTAGATGGATACCCTTCCTAGGAGAGATCTCTGCTCTTGAGCTGTATCCTTCACTTCTCCACTTATTGGTCCTTAATCTCCCCAACCCAGATCTGTTGCCCTCCCTCTATGTTCCCACAGCCCCTGGGATGCCTCGGTCAGGGCACTGACCACGTGGAGTAAATCTACATGTGTCTGCTAGTTCTGCAAGGGCAGAGACCAGCTCGTTTCCACCTCTTTCATTCCTGGATGCCTAGCATAGTGCTTGGCAGGTTGTAGGGCTCAGTTAGTACTTGGATGTACAAGAACTAAGCTCCAAGCTCACCCTTCCCTGCCCCCTGCGAACAATTAACCTAATAAATTAATTAGGAGAGCATGAGTTTGTCCATGGTCCTTGGGTACCAGAGCCAGAAAAATGTACCAGAGCATCTTCTTATCCAACTTTACACAGACAGAGTAATTTCTCAGACTTCAAAGTATATCAAGAAATGCTGGGGACTTCCCTGGTGGTACAGTGGATGGAAACCCACCTGCCAATGAGGGGACACAGGTTTGATCCCTGGTCTGGGAAGATTCCACATGCCTCAGAGCAACTAAGCCCATGCAGCATAACTACTGAGCCCAAACTCTAGAGCAGACAAGCCACAGCTATGGAGTCTGCATGCTGCAACTACTGAAGCCCATGGGCCTAGAGCCTATGCTTCACAACAAGAAAATCCATTGCAATGAGAAGCCCATGCATTGCAACAAAGGGTAGTCCCTGCTCGCTGCAACTAGAGGAAGCCCATGCACAGCAATGAAGACCCAGCACAACCAAAAATAAATAAAATTTTAAAAAGGAAAGAAATGCTGGCTTCCTCTTCTCTATGCTATGAACCATCAACCAGTGATCGCTTAAAAAACAGAAAAGGTCACTTCAGACATGACATTAGCTTGGCCTTGTGTAGAGTCTGGTAAGCTATAGTCATTGGCATCAGCAAAAGCTTGTTAAATTCAGTGAATGACTTTAAAAGCTCTTCACAGAAAAAGAGAAAGAACACAATCTCTGCCCTTTAGGCGATGACAATCTCCAAACAATGAAATATGCTTACAAAATTTGAATTTCATAGGCTCTGGTGAAAATTGTGAGAAGCTGGATGATAAAATTATCCGCCCACAAACAGCTGTGTGTGGAACTCCTCCACCATTTAAAAGAGCAAATTAAGAAATTCCTAGGCCGGTGCTGTCAAGAAGAACTTTATGCGATGATGGAACTGTTCTATAAATCTGTTCTGTCCAGTGAAGTAGCTGCTATGAGCATCCAAAGTGTGACTAAGGAGCTGAATTTTTAATGTTAATTCAGTTTACTGAATTTAAAGTTGAATATCTATGTGGCCACCATACTGGATGGAACAGCTCCATCATGAAAACAAAGTACAACGACTGCTGTGTGATAAGTTGAGTGTAGAAACTGCCAACTTATAACTCACTATTCAGATTCACTAATAAATCCTAGACTTGGTCCATGATGGGCTTGCCTGGTGACTCAGATGGTAGAGAATCTGCCTGCAATGCCAGAGACCTGGGCTCGATCCCTGAGTTGGGAAGACCCCTTGGAGGAGGGCATGGCAACCCACTCCAATATTCTTGCCTGGAGAATCCCCATGGGCAGAGGAGCCTGATTGACTACAGTCCATGGGATCACAAAGAGTTGGACATGACTAAGCACAGCACAGCACATGATATACACTATTTTTGTCTTCCCTGGTATCTCAGTTGGTAAAGAATTCACCTGCACTGCAGAAGACCCTGGTTTGATTCCTGGGTTGGGAAAATCTGCTGGAGAAGGGATAAGCCACACACTCCAGTATTCTTGGGCTTCTGTGGTGGCTCAGCTGGTAAAGAATCCATCTGCAATGTGGGAGACCTGGGTTGGGAAGATCCCCTGGAGAAGGGAAAGGCTACCCACTCCAGTATTCTGGCCTGGAGAATTCATCCATGGGTTCACAAAAAGTCAAACACAACTGAGCAACTTTCATTTTCACTGATCCATGATGGGTATTTGACATTTATGGCAAACACCACTTTCTGTACATTAGTTTCTTCATCTGAAAAATGGGAATAATCATAAAAGTAAAGTGAAGAGGAACTAAAAAGCCTCTTGATGAAAGTGAAAGAGGAGAGTGAAAAAGTTGGCTTAAAGCTCAACATTCAGAAAACGAAGATCATGGCATCTGGTCCCATCACTTCATGGCAAATAGATGGGGAAACAGTGGAAACAGTGTCAGACTTTATTTTGGGGGGCTCCAAAATTACTGCAGATGGTAATTGCAGCCATGAAATTAAAAAACGCTTACTCTTTGGAAGGAAAGTTATGACCAACCTAGATAGCATATTAAAAAGCAGAGACATTACTTTGCCAACAAAGGTCCATCTAGTCAAGGCTATGGTTTTTCCAGTGGTCATGTATGGATGTGAGAGTTGGACTATAAAAAGAGCTGAGTGCCGAAGAATTGATGCTTTTAAACTGTGGTGTTGGAGAAGATCTTGAGACGTCCTTGGACTGCAAGGAGATCCAACCAGTCCATTCTGAAGGAGATCAGACCTGGGTGCTCATTGGAAGGACTGATGCTAAAGCTGAAACTCCAGTACTTTGGCCACCGCATGCGATGAGTTGACTCATTGGGAAAGACCCTGATGCTGGGAGGGATTGGGGGCAGGAGGAAAAGGGGTCGACAGAGGATGAGATGGCTGGATGGCATCACCAACTCGATGGACGTGGGTTTGAGTGAACTTCGGGAGATGGTGATGGACAGGGAGGCCTGGCGTGCTGCGATTCATGGGGTCGCAAAGAGTCGGACACGACTGAGCGACTGAACTGAGCTGAACTACCTCATACCACCCTCACCACCTCTCTAACCTTCTAAGAATCAGTTTGAATTCTACGTTTGGATGTGACGGGCTGTGTGCCCGAGGCTCAGCCAGAAAGGAACTCAGCCGCTGTCACCTGTGACCGCAGAAGATGCTGGCATGAGTCCCATGGACAGAATGGCTTAGCCATCAGGTGAATAAAAAAATAAAAAACACCTGCAGATGAAGCATCTGTAGTGAACAAAAACACTCCATAAATAAAAAACCAAAACTTCGAAATCTCCCCATCACTCTTCAAATAAAACCAGTTGCTTGGCCTGACCAGCAAATGTTCACAGACTCCTTCAGGGATGAGCAGTGTCTGGGACTATGCTTCCAGGCACCGCCCCAGGGCCCCTTCACAGGCTTTCCCACTAGCCCCAGTCCTTCACCCACCCTTCCTCTGATGGGCTTCTCCTCACTCCAGCCTTCCCTGACTGCCCTGTCCCCATCTAAGTAAGCCATTCCTGTTAGTCTCTTATACCTTTTTTACCATTTACTATTTGAAACCACATATTTAATTTTGTGTTTGGTTTTATGTCTGTGTTTGCCATTAAATCATAATCTTCCTGAGGACAGAGGGCATTGCTCCTTGTCTAGAGAGGGGCGTTTTACACAATGGCTATTTGCTCAGACTCTTAGGCCAGAGTTACCTATATTTGTGTCACAGCCCCACCACTTAGTAACTATATGATGCGTTAGCCCCTCTGTGCCTCAGTGTTCTCATCTATAAAATGGAAGAATAGTAATAGTCATTATCTCTTGGGGTTGTGTAAGAACTGAGTTGGTGTATCTAAAGCACTCAGAAAAGAGCCTAGTCTAGCATATAAACAAGCTCTACATTAATATCCTTTGACACTGTTTGAGCAATGCCTGACACATAGTATGTTCCCAGTAAATATTTACTGATTGAATTTCCGTACTATGAATGTTCTGAGTTTTTTCCTAACTACTCTTGCCATCTTGAAAGCAATGTCATTATTGTCAATAATCCCTAAAAATATTCTAAATAATTATGACATTGACCAGTTAATTTGTGGTTAATCCGATGTTGACCTTTTTTTTAATTGAAGTATAGTTGATGCACACATCTTAACTTGTTTTTATTTTTATTTTTTCAAACTTTAAGCTCTTTATTTTGCATTAGGGTATAGCCGATTAACAATGATGTGGTAGTTTCAGGTGAACAGCAAAGGGACTCATGTGTATGTATGGGACTCAGCCATACATACACATGCCGCCATTCTTCCCCAAACCCCCCTGCATCCAGGCTGGCACATAACATTGAGTAGAGCCCCATGTGCTATACAGTAGGTCTTTGTTGGTTATCTATTTTGAATATAACAGTGTGTAAATGACCTTCCCAAACTCCCTAAGTATCCCTTCTCCCCCAGCAACCATAAGTTTTCTAAGTCTGTGAGTCTCTTTAACTCATTTTAAGGATATAGATGCCAAGTATCTACCTGGTTTTAGCTTCGGAGAGTCTTTTAAATATTATACAATGCCTGTGTGGTGTTTATAATCTTCTGATGTTCATTAATCATTCTGTTGTTGACATGAAGTAATGTATTCAGAGTTTTCCTTGCGATCTGCTCATCTTATACTTGGAGATAAGTTCTATTTAGTCATAGTGTGGTTAACAACACAGATTTTATTTATTTTTTATTTATTTTTTAATTGGTGGAAAATTGCTTTATGATTTTGTATTGGTTTCTGCTATACAACAATACAAATCAGTCATAATTTTATATATATATATACATACATACATATATATATATATATATATATATATATATATATATATATACGAACCTCTGTCTCTTCCTCTCATCCCACCCCTGTAGGTCATCACAGAGTGCCAGGCTGGGCTCCCTGAAACACAGATTTTAGATGAAGACAGATCTGACTTTAAATACTGTTTTGTCATTTAATAACCACATGACTTTGAGCATGACTTTTCTGAGCCTTGGTTTCTCTGCCTAAAAATGAAAATGTTACTACCTACTTCATAGTGTTGGATGAAAAATATAGAGAGTTAGGTAAGTTACTCAGTATTGTTACCGGCATCTAATTATATATAGTAATTATTGTTGCTCAATTCTTTGCTAAAATTTCATTGAAGAACGTTGTAACCGTGTTCAAAAGTGAAATTGGCTTCTAATAGAATTTTTAATGAATTTTCCTTATCAGTTTTAAGAATAGCACCTATTTAACTCACAGAATTAATTTGGGATTATGGCATATTTCTCACTTTTCAAAAAAGAACTTTAATTTTTTGTTACACATCGCAGAAAAGGCAGAATATACCAAAAGGCAAAGTTATGCCCTGTAATCTCACCACTCCAAAAGAAGCACTGTTAACATTAGACCGAATATTCTTCCAGACACTACAAATGCATATGCGTGCACACGTATACGTGCACATGCGAACACGCACACGGACACACAATACTAATATAGAATTGGGTTCACGCTGTAGATAAAATTTTGTTTCATTCAACACTATGATATCTTCCCATCTTAGTAAATACTTGCAGACATCATTTTTAATGGTGGCATTGTATTCCCAGATATGAACCTAAGTTGTTCAGGAGTTCCCTAATGTTGGACATGTAGGTGGTTTCTGATATTTTACCATTCTAGGCAATGCTGCATCAGACACTGTGTTCGATGTTTTATTAGCCCACGTCCATCCTTCCCTCTCCACCATGCTGTTTGCTTCAGGAAGCTGACCTTTGCCAGACTGCATCGTCGACCTTCTTTTTTCTCTGGCCTCCTGTTCAATCAATGGGAGCAAGAAATTAGACAACAGAGAAAAGGGAGTCAAGGGTATTTATTCCCCAGGTCCTCCCTAAAGGGCTACTAGTTGTTGGTGTCCATGAGCGAAAGAGCTTGACGGTACCCGGTGGGAGGTTCTCTCCTATGGCTACTCTCCCTGGGCTCCTGTAACAGGCCCTCGCCTTGCTCCTTCATGCTCAGGCTGGCACCCTCATCACCGCTAGCCCATGTACTCCACCAACCCTGGTAGGTTTCCCTTCACCTGACCCATGTCTTAGTAAAGAGCCCTTCATTAAATTCGCCCCACTTATCCAGTTTAAGTGTGCCATGTCTTTCTCACCACAACCCTAACAAACATAAACAACTTTGTAAGTAAATCCCTCTACATGTTTTTTTATTATTATCACATGATAGATTTCTGATTATTTGATCAATGACATGTGTATTTTTAAGACCTTTTATGAGCTTGCCAACTTATCTTCCAGTGACCCTTTCCCCGCAGAGCCTAAGAGTGACAGCCTTCAAGCCCCTTGTCCAACTGGGTATTATAATTTCTTTATCTTCTGCTGCATTCATAAACATTTCTATAATCTGGAGGTCATCTTATCTTTGAAAGTTTTGGGGTTAGAGATTACCTATTAATCGTCACAGTCTGTTTGTTTTGGCTGTTCTTACATAACTTTCTGTGTTTTCCTCCACTACACCTATTATAAATTGACATGCTAGCCCACAATCGGCCTTTAAGAATTTGTTAAAATTTATATGATTTCATCTTACCCGTTTGTATGGGGGCCATTCCTTCCCTCATGCTCTTTCAAGAGACTTCGTTTTTGTGTGACGTCTCTCTGCAGAATCTTGTCACTCTTTGGATTTCAGTAAAGCTGATTGACTTGTGACCACAGCTCTCTTCTGAGCTCAAGAAAGGTTATGGTGATTCCCTGGTGGTCCACTGGTTAAGACTCAGCACTTTCACTGCCAGGGGCCCGGGTTCGATTCCTGGTTGGGGAAACAAGATCCTGCAAGCTGCGTGGAACAGCCAAAAAAGAAATGAAAACTTTTAAAAAGAGAGAAAAGTTATGATTTTGTAGGTGATTTGGCTTTTTCTTGTGACTTTCTGTATCATGAGGTGAAGCGCAACTCTCCATTCAATTTTTAGTTAAATTTAGTTAAATCTTAAGGATCCTTTAATAAAAATAAAACATCATACTATTCAGTACCCAATTCAATGTGTGTGTAATGCCTAAGGACTCAATATCTTGTCTCATATATTACCTGGAAAGCTACTTTATAAATGTTGAAGAGTAGTATGGAATGTTTAATAATGAAAAATGTTCCCCAGCCTCTGTGTGTACTAGGAGCAAATACTATTTAATTTGTGTCTGCAGAACTGCTGATTGGAACACAAAGAGGAAGGGAAATGGACACTGCAAACTACTGGGAAATGTTATTTTATTTCGAAAGATTCTATTGCATCCCCTCTGACAAGCAGGACTTGACAAGTTCGTTTGTTTTTGCTTACCTGCATATTTGCACCAGTGAAATCCTTTGCAAAGCCTAAAACCATACCTGTCTCCACTGTTGGCAGGGGTACAACCCACAGACCTGCACAGCTTTCAGAAGCAATCACTTTGTTTTGGCTGCAACAAGTTAGTTGCTACATCCCTGAACTTTGTTGGGTCATGAGGGATCTTTCGTTGCAGTGCAAGGATTCTCTAGTTGTGGCGTGTGGGCTCAATTGCTCCACCACATGTGGGATCTTAGTTCCCCAGTCAGGGATCAGACCCAAGTACCCTGCTTTACAATGTGGCTTCTCAACCACTAGACCACCGGGGAAGTCCTTTGATCACCTTTTGTGTTGAGGACATAGTGTAAGAGATGTAGAGAAAGATTTTCCTGGGACCTAAATTGTCAGCAGAGAGGAGCTTCTAAAGTCGAGGCCCAGTGCAGAGACGCCCTTGCCCAGTTCTAAGGACAGTACTGATCTAACTCATCTCTGTTTGGATAATTAAATAAGGTAGCCTATTTAAAGGACTTAGGGAACTTCGCAGGCAGTCCAGTGGTTGACTCCACACTTCCAACACAAGGGCATGAGAGCACGCTAAGTCACTTCGGTTGTATCTGATTCTCTGTGAGCAGCCTGCCCGACTCCTCTGTCCAGGCAAAAATACTGGAGTGGGTTGCCATGCCCTCCTCCAGGGGATCTTGGTCAAGGGTTCAGGGAACCCTTAGTTCCCTGACCAGGGAACTAAGATCCCACATGCTGCGCGGCCAAAAAATAAATCAATTAAATTTGTTTTAAAAGGGACTTAGGACTTTCCTGTCACACAGGAAAGGTACAATGAAGGGAAGCTGCCATAATTATCACTATTTCTCATCACTGATGAGACCCATTAGCTCAACATATCTTAAAGATCCTGATTTCAGTCCCTGTGGTTTTTTATTTGGATTTCAAGTCCCAAAATAGTTGTATTGTGATATTTCTTTCAATGTTATCTACCCCTTCTTGGTTGCTTAAAGCATTCTTTATAAGTTCAGCAAGTTAAAATATTTATTCAGGTTTCTTATTTTAAATGATAGTACTTGACAGGACCCCAGGTGTATTTTTGAACTTCAAGCACAACTTATTTCTGTTTCCAGTCCTAGGAAATGCTCTTCTATTACAATGTTGTTTATGCAGCTAGACTAGCACTTTCTCAGAAATTCTTTTTAACCTTCAATTGTATTTCTGTGTCCTGTTGCCTAATTTTGCTAGTCATACTATAACTCTTCTTACTCAATCCCTGTGTCTTGAATTTAATTTTTAATTAATCTTTAGCATTGCTGATTAGATATAGTATAGATTTAATTATATAGTTATATACGTCTACTAAGCACAAAACAATTCAGTATTGTCTTAATTTTTATAGCACTTACAAATACATTAAAATATTTTTCATCCTAATCTGTTTTTCCTCTAGCATTTTCATGAGATCCCAAGTAGATCTAACATTCTGCTTACAATTTAATACTTCCACAATTAGTTTGGGTATTGTTCTTTTTGTAAGATAACTTTTTCCCCCTCAGGCTATTTTCTCCTTTCCCTCATTCTTTGAGTGTTTTTCTACTGCTCTTTGATGTTGAGGGTTTTGCTTCAAATGCTTTCACTGGTATTTTAGGAGATCTTGTCAGTTTTAGCAGATACTACAAAAAAAAAAACTGTGCTTGCATTTTATTGGTAGGGCATCCATTGTATCTCAGAAACAAGCTAAAAAAATGTAAATTCACATTTAGGGCATCAACCATGTTAGAAACCTTCAGTTCACATGATCAACCTTTGAGATTAAAAAAATAGTAACAAATGTAGAATCATTATTGTATTGTTCTTCTTAATATTGACATAATTAATTCTATCAACATCTTTATAAAATATTTTAACTAAATGAATATGAACCAAGAAGCACAGTTTATCAGTCAGCGTCATTTTAATGAGGCAAATATTAAGGAAAATGTTTTCAGCTCTTTTCCTTTTAAGAATAGACTTAGTTCCAGAGAACTGGCTCTTTGTGCCACCTACTTGGACAAGAGCCTTTCCTTACTGAGACGTTTCACTAGTAATTGGTCAAATATCAGACTGATCTTATTGAACTGTGGAAGGGTAATCACTGGAATAAATCTCTGTGTCCTGTTTGTAAACATCCTAGTTCATTATGCTCAGTAGACTGTGACCACTGGCATCGTTCTGGGTTTGGTTTCTTTTTTTCCAATTTCATGTCATTAAAAAAAAAAAAAAAAAAAACTTTTATTGTGTTTATCAAATAATTGTAATTATTTTTAAAAAATCATATAGACAAGTAGTTGAATCAATAATGAATAGTCCTCCAAAACAGAAAGCAAGAGACCCGGAAGGGTTTATCGGTGAATTATACCAAACATTTAAGAAAAAAATTACGCCAATTCTGTACAGTCTCTTTCAGAGAATAGAAGCAGAGGAAATAGTAACTTATTCTATGAAGCCAACACTAACCCAATACCAAAACCAGATAAAGATACTATAAGAAAGCTTCCCGAATGGCTCATTAGGTACAGGATCTGCCTGCAATGCAAGACACAGGAGACTCAGTTTCGATCCCTGGGTTGGGAAGATCCCCTGGAGAAGGAAATGGCACCCACTCCAGTATTCTTTCCTGGAGAATCCCATGGACAGAGGAGCCTGGCAGGTTACAGTCCAGTGGGTCGCAGAGTCGAACATGACTGAGCGACTAAGCACACACAGATCAATATCTCTTGAGAACGCAGATGCAAAAGTCCTCAACAAAGTATTAACAAGTTGAATCCAAAAATGTCCAAAAAAAATTATACACCATGACCAAGTGGGATTTATCACAGATACACAAGATGACTGGGTCAACATTTGAAAATCAGTTACTATCATCTATCACACTGACAGACTAGAAAAGAAAAATCACATGATTATATCGATAGATGCAGAAGAAACATTTGGCAAAATCCAACTCTCAGTGATAAAAACTCTCAGTAAACTGGAGTAGAAGGGAACTTTCTCAAGTTGATAAAGACTGTCTACAAAAAATCTATAGCTAACATCATACTAAATGGTGAGAAATTAAAAGTTTTAAGGCAAGAATGTCCCTTTTTGACACTTCTTTTCAATATAGAACTGAAGTCCTTGCTAATGTGGTAAGGCAAGAAAAGGGTGGTACAGTCACTTTGGAAGACAGTTTGGTGGTTTCTCATAAAACTAAACATTCTTTTATCATATGATCTAGCAATTATACTTCTTGGTATTTACCCAACGATGCTGAAAAAGTATGTCCACACAAAAACCTCAACATGGACATATTTAGCAGTTTTAGTCATAATTACAAAATTGGAAGCAATCAAGATGTCCTTCAGTAGGTGGATGGATAAACTGTGGTACATTCAGACAATGGAATGTTATACAGCACTATAAAGAAATGAGCCCCCAGAGACATGGAGGAACCTAAATGCATAGTACTAAGTGAAAGAAACCAATCTAAAAAAACTATGTACTGTACAATTCCAACTATATAACATCCTGGAAAAAGCAAAACCATGGAAACAATCAAAAGATCAGTGTTTGCCAAGTTGGGGAAGGGAGATGATAGGCAAAGTGCAGAGACTTTTTAAGGCAGTAAAAATATTCTGTATGGCCTCTGGCGGCTCAGACGGTAAAGAACTCGCCTGCAATGCAGGGGCCGCAGGAGAGGCAGGTTCAGTCCTTGGATCAGGAAGATCCCCTGGAGAAGAAAATGGCAACCCACTCCAGTATTCTTGCCTGGGAAATCCCACGGATGGAGCAGACTGGCAGGCTACAGTCCATGGGGTTACAGAGTCCTATACACTGAAGAGACTGAACACACATACTTTATTAATATAATGATGGATATAGGTTATTATACTTTTATCTAAACCTATAGAATATACAACACTAAGAGTGAACCCTAAGGTAAACTAGGGACCTTAGATGATAATGATGTGTAAAAGTAAATTCTGTTGTTGTTCAAAGTTGTGTTCAACTCTTTGCGACCCCAAGGACTGTAGACTGACAGGTTCCTCTGTCCACGTGGTTTTCCAGGCAAGAATACTAGAATGGGTTGCCATTTCCTTCTCCAGAAAGTAGGTACATTCTTGCTAAAAAAATATACTATTCTGGTAAGTGATGTTCATAATGGGAGACGCTATGCATGTATGGGAGCAGAGGGTATATGAGAAATCTCTACCTTCCTCTCATAAATCTAAAACTACTCTAAAAGAAATCGTATACTAAAATATAATAATAAATGCCCAACCATAGAACTATGATTAAATAAATGATACCTTAAAATATAATGCAGCTATCAAATATGAGTGCTTTCAATTGTGTGGGGGAATGCTGACAAAATAATATCAATCCAGAAGTGCATAATATGAAGTTGCACTTATGGTATACCCTCAATGTTTAAGAATATGTGCATAAGGGACTTCCCTGGTGGTCCAATGGTTAAGAATCCACCTTCCAAAGCAGGGGATGCAGGTTCAATCCCCGATCAAGGAACTAAGATCCCACATGCTGCAGGGCAACTAAGGCTGCAAGCTGCAACTACTGAGACCACGTGCCACAACTAAGACCTGAGGCAGTCAAACAAACAAATACTTTAAAAAATGTTTATGAAAAAAGATTGAAAAAAATCCTAAATTATTAACAGTGATTGTCTCTACACAGTTGTATTATGGGTGCGTATGACTTCTCTCTTACGACTTAATTCCTGTACTCTCCAAAATGTCTACAATGATATATTTTCTCCCCAAAAAATCTTTGGGAAAAATATTCCTAAATAATAATACAGTAATTCAATGATACAGTAATCCATTATTTTAAAGTTAATAATGAATGTGAGGGGATGGATGTGCTAACCAGCTTTATCGTGGTAAACAGTTTGAAATATATGCATGTATACAGATGATCAGATCATCTTGTACATCTTAAACTGACACAATGTTATATGTCAGTTACATCTCAATAAAGCCAGACAAAAATTTTAATAAAAATTATAATAACATTACACATCAATTTACAAAAGGTCAAAACAGTACCTAGAATATTTTTTTCAGAATATAGCAATAAAAGGAACTTACTACACACACATAATATGTAAATGAGCTTTATTTATGAATGTTTAGAAGTGTATACTTGAAAATTACCAAATAAGATAAAAAAATACATTAAAAGAATATATACCATTATCAAGTGGAGCTTACTCAAGAATTTAAAGATGCCTTAATATCATGAAAACCATTAATATAATAATATTAGGTGATTTAAATGATTAAAATTACGATTCTATCAAAAGATAACAATGCCTACCAAAAGCTTTCAATAAACAAGAATAAAAGATGCTATTTCACTTATTATAATAGAGCATATTTATTTAAAGCCAAGAATTAACTTCATATTTAATGAATATCCAAAATATGTTATTACAATTTTATTTAACCAGAGATATAACAGAAATATATAAGAAAAGATAAATACAAACCATCTAATACTGATAGGATGAAGACAATTCATCTAAAGACAAATTATTTTGAAAATCAATAGCATTCTAATGATAGAGTCCCATACAGAGTAGCAATACTGACATATTTAGCCAGGACAGAATTTATGCAATAACGTATATTTGAAATCTAGACAAAAACATGAACAAATTATATAGAAAGAAATCAAGAAATATGTCAATAATGTAGACTTATTCCTTGATGGAAGGAATTAGCATCATAAACATAGGTCATAAAGAGGTCATTTTAGACCTAGACAATTCAAATTGAAGTATCAAAAGGGTGTTTACTTTATATGGCATTCCTTATGGGAAAAATATTTTCTAATATTAAAAATATGTGAGGAGAAAGAGAATCAATGAAGAACAATATGATACTGACTCAATAGATGAAAATGAAGAGTTTAATTCATTATATGGCAAAAAATATTTAACCACCAAGTGTATAATTTTGCAAGAAGAATAAATAATGTCTTTGCTCAAAGCCAGGGAATAAAAACACAAAGCATTGCAATGTAATGTAGTAAGTGCTAGAGCTTTGAGAACTTGAGGAGAACTGCCTGTCTTGGGGTCAGGAAAGGCTAACCTGGAACCTTAAAGAACTTAATTTTGCCAGGTTTTGAGGCAGGAGGAAGGAAAGAGCGTTACTTAGAAGAAGCATCACTTACAAACAGAATCACAAGATAAAATGGCACATTCCAAAAACTGCAAGTAGGTCAATTCACAAAATATTGACCTGCATTTTAAAAACTAAAGTAAAAGCCAATATTTAAAAATCAGCAAACTGCTCATAAAAATTTCTGGATTTTTGGCTTCTTTTAAGAAACTGGACAATATGTCAAATTGGGTCCCGCATTCCCACGTGGAAGCAGGTGGCAGGTGCCCCTTTCAGATGGGGCAATCTGCCGCAGCACCTCCTCTCCCCTCCCATTCCTCTCACATGCATCTCACTGTGTCCATTTACCTTGACTTTTTAGTCCCTGTAGGGATTTGAGTTTTACGACTTCTACTCTCCATGATGGGGACCAATGAAGGTATGGCAATGCCATTAGCTTTGCATTTCAAAAGGTTAACCAGACAGCAAAGGGACAGAAGGGTGGTAAGGAGATCAATGCCCTCAGCAAAGGCCTCCTACATGAAAAATTACAAGGGCACTACCATCCTTGAAGTGCACATTACAATGGGGCTACCAACTCCTACCACAAAATTCTAACAAGACATGACTTGAAAACCACAGTTATCCATCTATAAAATGAATACAAGAAGTGATGAGGGCTTACATAAAGGCAGTAGGTTGGGGATGCAAAGAAAGGGGTAGAGAAGGGCAAAAATGTGAGAGATTTTTAAGGTGGAAAATTCTCCAACATGGGGTAACCAATCTGACACGGAATAAGGAGAAAAGCAGAGGACACTTTGCAGGGTTTTCACCTAAGTCATTTGGTGGGGACACTTCAAAATTAAGAACAAAATGAGGAACAAGTCTGAAGGAAAGTCAGTCATTCAATTTAGGGTATTTGGAGTTGAGGGAGCCTGTAGATGTGCAGCTTCATCTGATAAGCCCTGATGGATTGTCAAAGAAAACTCTAACCTGATTAACTCTCCAACAGCCGACTCATCAAGTTAAAATAAGAGAGACAGGTACGAGTACATAAAATGTTTATACAGAATGACTGCTAATGGAACAAAGATTAAAATGGAATATTATAGAATTGAATAAAATATTGCAACAAAGATTAGAGAGTCAATAACTTCATATATAAAGGCATAATTATAAGATATACAAAAATAAAATTTTAAAAAGAACACAATAATGTATGAATCAACCAAAGATGTAAAGAATATGCTTTTATATGCTACACTGTTTCCATTAAGGATTTCACATGGCTTACAAAAGAAATATAATAGTAAAATAATAAAATGCAAGTCATAATAAAATATGAAGATTTTTCTTACAAAGTTATCACCAGGAGCAATCATAACAAGGAAAAAAGAAACAAGATATGCAAAACCTAAGAGTTTTCAGAAATACTGTTGTTGGCAATCAAAGTGAAGGGATTAGCATTAAGTTGCACGGCTCTCATTGTCCATCAGAAGAAAACACAGCACTTTCTCACTTTAAAAAGGACATATTTACTCATCTCACTCAACGGAAAAGAAAAATTTTCATGATTAAAAATTTTCTAAATTAAATAAATTCAGCTGGATGAAAAGCTCACCAATTTGGCCTATTCCTCAAATGTTATGTTATTGCCAGACAGTTAAATTTTAAAAAAAAGAAAGAAAACAACTTTACACACCAATATTTGGGCTATTACTACAACAAACACAGGAAAGAAATTCACAAAGCTGATCTCTGTGGTACCTCTTGATGAAAACAAAGAACTAAACTGGGGTATAGCTCGACAGAGCCGGCTGGGTAGGCAGGGGCAGAGAGAAACGAGGAAGCAGGAAGTCAGTACAGAATGGGCGGGGTATTTAGATTTCTGGTGGTTCATCTTAATCACAGAAAGAATGGACACAACTTGGAGGAACTGCCTACAACGCGGGAGACCTGGGTTCGATCCCTGGGTTGGGAAGATCTCCTGGAGAAGGAAATGGCAACCCGCTCCAGTATTCTTGCCTGGAAAATCCCACAGACGGAGGAACCTGGTAGGCTACAGCCCATGGGGTCGCAAAGAGTTGGACACGACTGAGCGACTTAACCTTTACCTTCCTTCCCACTATAGGAATCTGAGCTTTGATAAAAGTTTAATAAGAAATGGAGAGTAGACAGAGTGAGGTAGAAATCTCTGGTGAGCACCCAAAAGTTAAATTCTCTGCGGAGTTGGCTGAGGGTGAATCCGCAAGGGCTGGATATCATATCATATACAGTCATCATCCTTTTATAAAAACTTTAAGGAACCTAATTCAAGGCCAACTCACATCAGCACAGAGGGCTCCAGCAATTCAAGGGCACGTGCAAACTGTACAAAGTAAAGACATATAGAAAGAAGACACACAGAAAAGGATTTACTGGCATACATATATAGACAATATATTTTTGACTCGTGCCCCCTGCAGTGGAAATGCAGAGTCCTAACCACTGGACCGCCAGGGAATTCCTGCATATATTTTTAAAGAAATGAAAATCAAGAGTATCGTTCAGCAACTATATAGGTGAAGCAAAAGCAAAGAATAACTTAAAAATTAATATTATGTGGATTTTAAGAAGAGCTGTATTCAAAATTTGTTGGAAGAATCAAAATATCCCAGAATAATGGAACTAGTGAAGCAAAGGATGATATATGAGTGTATCTGTGCATAAAAAATGATGATGCTTTATAAATGTGAACACATATGGAGAAATGCTATGGACTATTTAAAAAAAAGCAGTATAAAGTGTGTGTACTCTCTGAATACCACAAGGTAAACTCTGTATAGGGACGTATAGATAGGCACTTGGCTGGGTTCCAGAAGAGGTTAGCAGGAGTCTGTGTCTTTAAGAACTCTACCCAGCCAGCCTGGGAAGGCTCTCCAGAACTGCAGGATTTGCCCAGGACTGACTGAACTGAACTGACCTCATCTCCCTCCAGGTTTTACACTCTCTTAGCCTGTTTAACATCCAACCTCACCCCCAACCACTCAGCCCCAATTTCATCCTCCCAATCTGACATTTTCTCCTTTCCCATCTTCTTTTATTCTCACCACAACCTGTGAGGTAGATATTATTATGGCTATTATTAATAAACGATTAAGTGAATGAACAGTTACAAATCAAATCTCAACAGAAGCTTTGTTTTTAGCCCTTCCGATTGGACAATCTTCTTATCTTGCTGACGTCCCTTAAGGTTTGCCTGCACGTGGCTTCTTGGCTGAGGCAGCAGGGCCAGAGACCAGAGGTCGAGCCTCTGCAGCTCCAGCTACGTGTCCTCCTCGTTTCTCAAGGTCCTGGGAATGCTCAGCAGGAGAAGCTGAATTATCTAAAAAGAAGAAGAAAGAGACAAGGCTTCCTAAGATACTCCTTTATCACTCAAAATTTCGTTTTATGTTGGGAGCATCAGCCCAAGCTAGTCAGACCTCTGGTAAGACTCCCAGTGCTCTGGATTTAGAGAGTTCATGTCTTCCGGATTAAAAAAAATTACATACGTACTTATATACTCGACAGCAAGAAAAAAAGTCACAATTCATAGTTACGAGAGACCCATTACACAAGACCAGATGAAGACAGGGACAGGCCCTACTCATCAAATAGGTTGGGAGGTCCCTGCCACCATTTAGGGACCCACCAACACAGCCTCTGACACTGATACATACAGAGTCCTCCCTACCTTCAAGCCACCACTCATCAGGTCAGTCTCTACTATTCCAACACGAGGAACTTCCATGTTAAAGCTTAGAGGCTCTGATTTTGGATATCTGGTTTTTCCGTCAGCAATTCTTTCAAGCCTTACTACCCTCTGATTTTCAGCTATAAGCAAATCTCATGGAATAAATACCCTCACACTATAATTAAAAGAAGACCAAACCACACTTTGTTGTTGTTTAGTCACTAAGTTGTGTCCGACTCTTTTTCAACTTCATGAACTGAAGCCCGCCAGGCTCCTCTGTCCATGGGATTTCCCAGGCAAGAAGACTGGAGTGGGTTGCCATTTCCTTCTCCTGGGGATCTTCCCAACCCACGGATTGAACCCAAATCTCCTGCATTGGTAGGTGGATTCTTTACCGCTGAGCCGCCAGGGAAGCTCACACTTTATAGACCTTAAAAAAGGATAGACCATGCAGTAATATGGGATGATATTTATGATGCTGTATAACATGAGAACAAAAGGTACTAAACTGCCGCAGACTCTGACCACCACTGGACTGGTATTTTCTAGTAATAAGGCTGCAAGGGCCTGTAATTAAACGGTACCAATTATTGTGGATTAGGGTGAGTCATATGTGATTTTTGGTTCTACTCTCTATTTTCCAAATTCTTCTGTAATGTGCTTAAAATTTCCTAAAAATTTAAGAAAAAAATTTTATTTCAATTTAATAAAAGAAAGCCATCTCTACATTATCCTTATGTTTCCAGTATGGATAACTATATATTGTTTCTAGCCAACCTTCCTCCTCTTTTTTCCTGGTGGTTTAGTCGCTAAGGCATGTCTGACTCTTGCGACCCCACTGACTGTAGCCTGCCAGGCTCCTCTGTCCATGGGATTCTCCAGGCAAGAATACTGGAGCGGGTTGCCATTTCCTTCTCCAGGGGATCTTCCCGACCCAGAAATCGAACCCAGGTATCCTGCATTGCAGGTAGATTCTTTACTGACTGAGCTACGAGGGAAGCCCTCTTTTTTCCTAACAAAGAAGTTAGGCTGTTCTTCCCACTTCCTGATCTCCAACTTACTAAGAAGCTACACTGGCCAAACACTTGGGGGTAGTGCTGAAAATAAACTCGAACCCGACCCTCCCTCCTTTGGTTAGAAGCACAGTTCAATATCATAGAACACTGACTGATAAAGCCTCCCAAGGACCCAGCAGCCATCAACCTACAAAGTGCTTTTTCCTCAGACTCACTTCCAGCTCAGCACTGCACTGTGGACAGTGTTTTGTCCATCTCTGATAGTCTCACCTTTATTTTCTAGCATCTTGTGCAGCTTCATGTGCTTGTAGGTGGAAATGATCTGAAAATTAACGACACTTGAGATCTCCAGTTCTTGGTCCTGCAGCAGCTCCAGGGATGTAGCATGAATGAGTTGATGGGACCGCTTGCATTTCTGCAGCCTGCACTCTCCCCTGACAAAGGACTTGCACACGTGCAACTTGGTGCATTTATCCTTGAGGTTGCAGTAACCATAGAGGGCTTCACCTTTGTTGTAGAGCAAACAGACCTGGTACAGAAATGAAGCAACACTAAGGATGTTTGCGTTCACCGTATCTCAAGACAGTAAAGGACGGTATCTCTAAATGGCACCCTCAGATCATTGATGGCTGTTAAAGTCCCCAAGGGTGAAAGGCAGATGGGTATAAAATAGTTCCTCCACTCACATCTCTCCTGTGTGTACTCAGTGGCTCAGTCGTGTCTGACTCTTTGCCACCCCATGGACTACAGCCCACCAGGCTCCTCTGTCCAAGGAGTTTTTCAGGCTGGAACAGGTTGCCATTTCCTACCTGAAGGGATCTTCCCGACCCAGGTATTGAACCCACGTCTCTTGCACTGGCAGGCAGATTCTTTACCACTGAGCCACCTAGGAAGGCCCACATCTCTCCTAGCTGCAACTAACATTCAGCTGCCCCTCTCTGACCTTGACTCACAGTTGGCCTGCCCTCCTCTCCCAAAGCCGGTAGCCAATGAGTGCAGGTAGAAAAGGCTGGACCCTGCCTCAAAGCTAGAACCTCAAAGTTAGTAATATTTGCTCCCAAGCCTCTGTGTGAATCAAGTCAAGGCCATTCCATCTTGCTTGTAGCTCTCTCCTCCCACTATTTTACCTTACAGATTTTTCCCAAGGATCCCTTCTTCAATATATCACACGTACCTCAATCCCTATGTCAGCCTCTGCCTCCAGGGAAACCAATCTGGACAGGCAGCGTGATCAGATAATTTATTATCCAGACAAGGGCATTTAAAAAGGAGCACTGTTAATATTTGCATTGGGACCAGACATTGTGTACCTCCTGACAAGATGCAATAGGAAATATGACCTTTTAGCAGGAAAGTCTGACAAGGCTGGAAACCCCTCAGTCCCAGGCAAATGGGGACCATTAGTCACCCTAACAATATACCACATGTACAAAAAATTCTTGCTACATAATTCAAGCCTAAATCCAATCAAAGCTCCAGATCAATCAGTTTACAGTAAATTCAGGAACATGTTACATGATACTAGAGGAACACATTAGTCAAACCTAAAATGTGGGCAATTCTATTGGACACAAATGACCAGATGACCAGGGACTGATACCACAAATGACATCAAAGAACAAGGGGGTGGTTGTCCAAGGACAGAGAGGTGGACAATGGGTGAAACAGCAGAAGGGAATTGAGAGGTACAAGCTTCCCGTCTTGAAGGAAGTCACACAAATATAATATACAGCATAAAAATATGGTCAATACTGTATGGAATGATGCCATCCAACACATCATTGATTCACTGGATATGCATGAACTTGGGCAAACTTGGGGTCACAAAGAGTCAGATACAACTTGGCGACTGAACAACAACAAAAATTGTATGGAGACAGACGGTTGTTAGACTTATTTGGTGATCATTTCATAATGTATTTAAACATTATGCATGTGAAACTAACATACTACTTACTGTACATCAATTATATCTCAATCAATAAATTTTTTAAATGGCTTCCTACCTGCAATTGTGATGCCAATTTTCTGAAATGAACACACAATTTTAGTGCAATTCCTACTTCCCCCAAAGAATTCCTATAAACCAGTTTTAGGAATTTAAATGACTGTAAAAACGTATCTAAAAAAGGAAACAAGTGAGAATCGATTAAAGGGAAAACGTTTGAAAAAGACTTAAGGGCATAGAGACTCATAACATCATATCTTAAAATATAATATACTTTCATTAAACAGTATAATACTGGTTCCAGAATGTACAGGAGATCAAAGAAAATAGATCCCAAATCTAGCCCCCATATCAGAATACTCTATTCCTTCAAGATATGTTAAAGTTGAGCAATAGACCCGTAAGGGCTTAATACTCTCTTGTAGAAGACTTACCAAACTTTCTGATTTTGTGAGTTTTTTACATTTTTATTTGAATGCTTTTATTTTTTAAAAAAATGATTCTGGTTTCCTATTTCTTCTTGAATCAATATTGACATGCAATATTTTTCTAGAGATTTGCCCATTTCATGAAAGTTTTCAAATGTATCAGCAAAGTATATTTTCATATTTCCAATGTGTGTGTTTTCCAACACCACCAAGCAATTCTCAGCGGACACTGACCAGGTATCCCACAAATTTAACTCAAGTCTGACGTGATCTCCAGGAGACAGACTTGGAGTGGCGTCAGATCACACAGGTTAAGGGCTAGGGCTTGGTCCCACAAGCCCAGGACTTTCCTGGTAGCTCAGTTGGTAAAAAAAAAAATCTGCCTGCAGTGCAGGAGACCCGGGTTCGATCCCTGGATTGGAAAGATCCTCTGGAGAAGGAATAGCAGGCCACTCCAGTATTGTTGCTTGGAAAATCCCATGGACAGAGGAGCCTAGCAGGCTACAGTCCATCGGATCACAAGGACACGACTTATCGACCCAATCACCACTCACAAGCCTGCCCTCACTTCAGATACAAATCATAAGTCCAGGTTGACACCTGTGCTTCTGATCTTTTAGCTACAGATTAGAAGTTCCCACAACCCCTTCCCTGTGTTCAATTAATTTGCTAGAAAGGCTCACATAACTCAAAGACACATTTTACTTGCTAAATTTCCAGTTTATTATCCCTGTGGACTGCAGCCTACCAGGCTCCTCTGTCCATGGGATTTCCCAAGCAAAAATACTGGAGTGAATCGCCGTTTCCTTCTCCAGGGGATCTTCCTGACCCAAAGATCGAACTGGCATCTCCTAGACCTCCTCCTGCACTGGCAGGCCAGTTCTTTACCACTAACACCACCAGGGAAGCATCAACGGATGTAACTCAGGAACAGCTGGATGGGAGAGACACAAAGGGCATGGGGGAAGGGTACAGTTTCCAGACTCTATGGCCACCACTCTCCCAGGACCTCTACGTGTTCACCAGCCTGAAAGCTCTCTAAAGCCCATCCTTTTGGGGTTTTACCGAGGCTTCCTTGATTAAATCACTGGCCACTGTTAACTGAACTCAACCTCGAGGCCCGCTACCCTCCCAGGACTGGGGGTGGGACTGAAAGTTCCAACCTTCTAATCATGTAATTGGTTCTTAGGGAAACCAGCCCCCATGTCACCTAGGAACTTTTCAAAAGTCATCACATGAACATAACAAAAGTAATGTTTTATTGCTCTCAACATTCAGGAAATTTCAAAAGTTTTAGGAACTCTGTGCCAGAGACAGATATGAAAAGCAAATATATATTTCTTATTATAAATCATAATATCACAATATTTGGGCTTCCCAGGCGGCACTAGTGGTAAAGAACCTGCCTGCCAATACAGGAGAAGTAAGAGATGCAGGCTCCATCCCTGGGTCAGGAAGATACCCTGGAAGAGGGCATGGCAACACACTTCAGTACTCCTGCCTGGAGAATCCCATGGACAGAGGAGCCTAGTGGTCCATAGTCCATAGGGTCGTACAGAGTCAGACACGACTGAAGCAACTTAGCATGTCCATACACACTGCGATACGTGGCCCCACTGTTTTTTTTGGGGGGGGCGCCACATGGCATGCAGGATCTTAGTTCCCCTATTCCATTCAGGGATGGAACTTGCACCCCTTGCAATGGAGGTGCAGGGTCCTAACCACTGAACCACTGGGGAAGTCCCACCCCTTATGATGTTTTACAAATACTGGACCTGCACTGTGTACTGAATCTTTGGCAGAGAGGTAAAAAGGGATCATCAGGTATTTTCACACATGAGACGCGAGGTACCATTTCTGCCTCACCCACCTGCTTGTCCATGGTCCCTGCTGGCTAAGTGGCCGTGTTTTGCGCCACATGACTGTGCTATGTGCTAAGTCGCCTCAGTCGTGTCCAACTCTTTGCGACCCCATGGACTGTAGCCCACCAGGCTCCTCTGTCCATGAGATTCTCCAGGCAAGGATACTGGAGTGGGTTGCCATGCCCTCCTCCAGAGGATCTTCCCTACCCAGGGATCGAACCAGTGTCTCATTATGTCTCCTGCATTGGCAGGCAGGTTCTTTACCACTAGCGCCACCTGGGAAGCCCCCACGACACACACCACCAGCTTCAGATGATCAGCCTGAAGGCAGGCTCCTGTCATAAATGCAGCCAACCCCTCAGCCGCTCACAGAACACTGACATACAGTAATACGACAAGATGAGGCTGGACTCAGGACACTCAGGGAGAAGCCATAAAGAAAAAAATTCAGTACGTTTAACAATATAAAAACGCTAAGTTTCTATTAGTCAAAAAAAAAAAAAATCCATAAACACTAAAGGTAAATAGAACTGGCACTGTCCTGTAGGTGCCGCACCCTCCTCTCCCTTCCTGCCAAGCACCTGCTCCAGCTGCTGCTGGGACTGCATCAGGCAACATGGCTGGAATGAATCTGGCTCGTGACATACCAAACCTGGCTTCAGAACCTGAAATCAGAAAACACATGGACACCGAGCAGAAGCCTGTCAGCCCCTAAGGCTGACTCCAGACTTCTGAGTATAGACTGCTTGCTGCCTGGAGGGCAGCCTCTACCAGCTACCAATTTCTGAGCTCTACCCATTTTTGAGCTACCAAAGATTCTAGCTCAAACCTCCCGCCTTCTGAATTTCTTCCCTGTAGACCCTGAAATTCCTCTGAGTTAAAGGGGGATCACAATCATGAGCTACTCTGTTTTCCTAACATCCTCCCTTCTTCCCATCCCCTTTCTGGCAAGGTGTGTGTGTGTGTGATAAGTCGTTTCGGTCACGTCTGACTCTTTGCAACCCTATGGACTATAGCCCATCGGGCTCCTCTGTCCATGGGATTCTCCAGGCAAGGGTACTGGAGTGGGTTGCCATGCCCTCCTCCAGGGGGTCTTCCTGACCCAGGGATGGACCCTGTGTCTCCTTATGTCTCCTGAAGTGGCAAGCAGGTTCTTTACCACTAGTGTCACCAACATAGAAAGTGTCTATGACAGAATCATTGTGCTAGATTAGAAAACTCTACTTTTAATTGGAGACCTCTTATAATATCTTCTTTGGTGATTCCAACTCTTTTGTTTGAAAAATTCTTTGTGTATAGCTAAACAGATACAAGTGTGCTAATTTTGCCATTATAGCAGTTATAATGAGTACTTTTTAAGCATTTGAAACTATATTATGGAGTTGCAAAGCAATTAAAATTAATATCTAAAATCCCCCAAAATAAATGGGGGTGAATACTTGTAACAAATGTGACCCAAAAAGGGATTTGTAGTTAAAGATATCTTATGAATTAACAGAAAAAGATAAATGCCTAGATAGAAAAACCAGCAAAAGTATAAACAGGTAATTTAGAAAACCGAGGCTTCATAATCAGACAAAACTAAACTCAAATCTGCCATTTACTGTGACCTTGGGCAAGTTATTTAATCAAACCTCAGTTGCCTCACCTATAAAATGGGGACAGGCATACTTCACTCATTAGTTACTAACAGCTTAAGATAATTGAACTATCAATACTTAGCATTTAGTAAGAACTAAAAAAAAAAAAATTCCATAAACCATTATTATTATTTCTGTCCCATACAGGTCCATCACTCCTTGTATGTCAAAGTGTATCAAAGCCCAACAAAACCAGAGTCCAGGAAGGTGACCACTGTACCACACTTGCCCCCTTCCCCTCAGGCTGTCCTGGGCAAGCAAACATTTGATGTTCTTCCCCAACTTTTTTGCTTGGTGACTCACCTCTGGTAGAAGGCAGGGGTCATTCTGTAAAAGCAGGACCCGAAGCTGGGCCTCGTTGAGACCAAACAGTCCCTGTTTTTTCAGAACCTGGATGTTGACAGGCGTGTGGATATCATGAGAAAGGGTGCAGGTGGACCTAGAACCACAAAGGTCTGGATCAGAGGCCCAGATGAGGATGGAACCAGATCGCCAAATCCCTATCCTAGGGTGGCTTTCAACCACAGTCTGGCGTGTATCCTGTGTGTTAGTCGCTCAGTCGTGTCCAACTCTTTGCGACGCTATGGATTGTAGCCCGTTGCCATTGCCTTCTCCAGGGGATCTTCCTGACCCTGGGATCGAATCCCCGTCTCCCGCATTGCAGGCAGATTCTGCATAGCAGGCAGATTCTTTACGGTCCAAGCCACCAGGGAAACCCTGGACCCCCTTACGGTCTAGTAAGTTCTGATAATAAGAAAGCTGGGATAAAGTAACTCCCCTCCCAAAGCCATTTCACGCTGAACAAAGACACTTTATGGCCAAGGGGACCCTCTCCCCCAGTCACCTGCTTTGACGGAGGGTCCCAGCCGGTGGGGTCGGCAGACGTCTGCACTGGCCTTCTCCATCCCAAACGGCTGCCCAGCCCACCATCCCCCAACCTTAAAAAGAATGCATGCCTCCTCCCCCACCCACTTCGGGGCGCTCGAGTCGACCAAGGAAGAATGGAGTCAGGAGGCAGACTCAAACGACCTCCCACAAATCACCCTACCCAACGTTTCCCGGCGGGGGTCGACCTAGATTGCGCGTTCTAAACCCACAGAGCACAGACCCTCTTCTGCTAAAACTGTGTTTAAGTGGGAAGAGCCGACCTCTTCGACAAAGGATCCGTGAATTCCACGGGGTCCGTAAATGGCTGCAAAAAGGCCCCTGGAGGAAAGGAACTCAAAAGTCCTGATTTATCCCGGCCCTGTTGTGGAGAACTGGGGGCGGGGAGGGGGAAGAAGCTGCAAATTTGGGGCGGGGGGAGGCGGAGAGAGGTGGTTGAGAAACCCAAATTGAGACGATCTCCCGTCTCGTTCCGCAGCTGGGAGCGCGGGGGAGGCCTCCGCCCGAAGGACGCGGAGGGGCACCTTCCGCGGGCTTCCCTTCGGCCCTTCCAGAAGAGGTCGTCCGACCCGGATCGACGACCCCTGTTCTCCTTTCCTTCTGGGTCCCGCTCCCTGCTGGACGCGTCAGGCCCGCGGCCCCCGCGCGGAGTCCTTCGCGTCCCGCCCGCCGCCCCGCCCCGCCCTGCCCGGCCCGCAGCCTCACCAGCAGTCGCGGTTCGGGCACTTGCCCTGCATGTGGCGGCGGCAGAGGTGCAGCTGGTCGCAGTCCTGGCACTCGCCGCGCTGGTAGCGGGCGCAGAGGCGCGCGGAGGACACGGCCACCACCCGCCAGGCCGCCGGGCCGCCGCCGCCGCCCGCGCCGGCCGCCACCTCGGCCTCGGCGTCCCACGGGCCCTCGCGCACCTCCACCTCCTGCAGCAGGAAGCGGTCGGGCCCGGCCTGGCGCAGCACGTCCCGCAGCCGGGCCTCGGAGAGCTCCACGTGGCCGCGCAGGTCCTGCAGGAACATGCGGCCGCCGTGGGCGCACAGCACTTTGGTGAGGAAGGAACACACGGTGGGCTCCGCCATGGTCGCGGCCCGGCTCCCTGTGCGGAAATCCGAGGCGGGCAGACTCCTCCCAGTCACGTCCACGACTTCAAACCCGGTTCCCGGGAAGGGCCTGGGAAAGGGCGGGCGAGGGGCGGCCGTGCGAGAGAACAGGCCTGGGGCCCTGGGCCATCAGGGGCTCAGATCAGGCGAGGACAATCCTGATCCGGCGCCTGCTGTGGGTCAGGCACCCTTCAAGGTTAAGTCCTCACTTCGAGGGACTTGTATAGTCGGAGGGAATTGGGAGATACTAGTAAGGGCTGCCTGGTAGGCTGCAGTCCATGGGGTCGCTAATCAGACGTGACTGAGCGACTTCACTTTCTCTTTTCACCTTCATGCATTGGAGAAGGAAATGGCAACCCACTCCAGTGTTCTTGCCTGGAGAATCCCAGGGAGGGGGGAGCCTGGTGGGCTGCCGTCTATGGGGTCGCACAGAGTCGGACACGACTGAAGCGACTTAGGAGCAGCAGCAGTAAGGGCTGCAAAAAAAATGGAACAGGTAATGTGGTAGAAGGTGAATAGCTGGGCGGCCTTAGGGCGATCTCAGAACTTAGCCACTAGCCACAGGTGGCTTTTGGGTGCTTGAAATGTGACCGGTTTGCAGTGGGATGTGTGAAATATACATACACTGGACTTGGAAGCTTTAGAATGCAGAAACTGTAAAATTTTATATTAACGATGTTAAATTGATAATATTTAAATAAAATGTTATAATTTCATCTGTTTCTTTCACTTCTAAGGCAGCTATGAGAAAATGTAAAATTACACACGAAGCTCACTTAATGTTTCTGTTAGACAGCACTGGTTTAGACCTGTAGGTTTGTTAAATGTTGGTGGCTTACTCCTCTCTGTCTCTTTGTAACCCCATGGACTGTAGCCCGCCAGGAATACAGTCTGTTCATGGAATTCTCCAGGCAAGAATGCTGGAGTGGGTTGCCATTCCCTTCTGTAGGGGATCTTCCCCACCAGGGATTGAACTCAGGTCTCCTGCATTATAGGCAGATTCTATACCGTCTGAGCCACCAGGAAATGTTTGTTAAAGAGCTTTTTGCCCAAGGCCATGCTGATTTAATGAGCATTTTTTTGAGCCAACTCTTAATGCAGCCATGGAGTACTGAGATGGATAAAACATGATTGAGGAACTCACCTGATTGAGTTGCTGTCTTGCAAGGTAGTTGTGAAGATTAAATAAGTTAATGGCACGTGAAGAAGCTAAAGAGAAAGTCCACTGGCTAGATGCTCAAAGATCTTTTCTGCCATGTTAAGAAAGTTGGACTTTCAGGAGACTTTGGGAAGCAACTGAAAGAATCTCAGCTGGGGAGTGATCCCTCTGGCTAGAATGCTCCTCGGCATCATCATCGCCTCGCATTCTAGAATTACTAGTCTTCTTGTCATTCAAAACTGAGCTTAAATGTCTTCTCTTTGGTAAGGCCTTTCCTAACTTCCACTCTAAAGTAGCACCCTGGTCTCTGGTGGAACTTATCACTCATGTTTTTCTTCTTATTTATATATTTGTAGAACTCAAGCTTGTGAGAGCAGGAATTTTGTGTTCCTTGCTGTATCCCCAGCACTTAAAAACAGTGCCTGGCTAGGGGCTTCCCTCGTGGCTCAGTGGTAAAGAATCCACCTGCCAGTGCTGGGGACACAGGTTCTCTCCGTGGTCCAGGAAGATCCCATGTGCCAAGAAGCAACTAAGCCATGCGCCACAACTACTGAGCCCACATGTGGCAACTACTGAAACCCATGCACCTAGAGCTTGTGCTCCAAAACAAGAGAAACCACTCCAATGAGAAGTCTGCACACTGCAACTAAGGCCTTCACGCAGCAATGAAGACCCAGCACAGCCAAAAATAAATAAATAAATCAATCTTAAACAAACAACAGTGCTTGGCTATATTGTAGGATAAGTGTTTTTTATGATTATTTAATAGTCTATTATAACATGATTATATATAATATTACATATAAATGTTATTTGATTTAATACTTATTTTTGGCTGTGCTGGGTCTTCATTGCCACTCGAAGGTTTTTTCTAGTTGTAGCTAGCAGGGGCTCCTCTTCATTGCAGTGCACAGACTTCTCACTGCAGCAGCTTCTCTTGTTGCGGAGCACAGGCTTCAATAATTGGAGCACACAGGCCCAGGAGTTGTGGCACACGGGCTTCGCTGCTTCTTGGCATGTGGAATCTTCCTGGATCAGGGATCCAACCATTGTCCCTTGCACTGGCAGGCAGTTTTTTAACCTCTATACTACCAGGGAAGTCCCAGGATAGGTGGTTTTTATTATGGTTGTTTTTTTTTTTTTAGTTAGTAGTAGACAATTTTTCAAGCAGGAAATCAGAAGATAGTGAAATAAGCACCCATATATATCAATTTCGTCGAGTTGTAAAATCTTAACACTTTGTCCTATTTTATGTGCCTGACTGTTTGGGCTGAGAATTTACAAGTTTCAATTTGTAGATATTTCTGGATACTTCAATCCTAAATACTTCATTAGGCATGACTTTAAAAAATGGTAGATTTCCCTACATAATCTTTATTTTCATAATTAACAAAAGTATCAGTCATTTTCCTGAACACTTCTAGTGTGGGATAGATGTTTTGGAAAGATCTCTGGCCGTAATAAAGAATGGATTTCTAGAAAACCAAGACAGAAATAAAACAGAAGAGAAACAGCTGAAGGATTATTGTCTTAATTTTTATTGTGTTGAGTTTGCAGTGGATGGTCCATGGGAAGATGCTTGGTGGGCTGTTGAATTTACAGGTCAAGAGCTTAAGAAAGATTGAAGAGAATATTGATTTGAGTGTCATCAGAGTATAAGGAAATTGGAGCTTTGACCGTTGATAAGCTCACTCAGCACAAATAAAGAAAAGCAGAGGTGGGAGGATCGAACCTTGGGGAGTAGCAACATCAAACATTTCTGAAAAATGTGAGAGCCTGCTATGACAAATCAACAAATAGAACATATAACTAAATGGAAAAACTCAAAGCATTTGCTTGGTTTGATGTCACTTCTAGATATTTGAGTGTGGGTGCTTTGACAGTGATGGGTTGGCTATATATTATTTTATTTCCATTGAGGTCCAAATCAAATGGCACTTTTAACCTTCACTTTAATCATATCTATGGACATGAGTTTGGGTAAACTCCGGGAGTTGGTGATGGACAGGGAGGCCTGGCGTGCTGCGGTTCATGGGGTCGCAAAGGGTCAGACCCAACTGAGTGACTGAACTGCTCTGAACTGAATGCTACCATATTTCCCAGGTGGCTCAGTGGTAAAGAATCAGCCTGCCAGTCTAGAAGACATGGGTTCAGTCCCTGAGTTGGGAAGATCCCCTGGAGGAGGAAGTTGCAACCTACTCCAGTATTCTAGACTGGAGAACTGCCATGGACAGAGAAGCCTGGCAGGCTACAGTCCATGGGGTCACAGAGAGTCCTGCACAGCTGAGCAGCGCGTGCTGCCATACAGATGGTTTCTGTCTCCATCCAAAGCTTTGTGATTAAAAACAAATGGGTGGGACTTCCTGGCAGTTAAGAAGTGCTAGTGCCAAGTCACTTCAGTCGTGTCCAACTCTCTGCAACCCCTCGGACTGCAGCCCACCAGGCTCCTCTGACCACGGGATTCTCCAGGCAAGAGTACTGGAGTGGGTTGCCATTTCCTTCTCCAGGGGATCTTCCCAAACCAGGGATCGAACCCGGGTCTCTTTTGTCTTCTGCATTGGCCGGCAGGTTCTTTACCACTAGCGCCACCTGGGAAGCCCTAGAAGCTGCCTGCCAATGCAGGGCACATGGGTTCGCGCCCTGGTCCAGGAAGATTACACATGCCCTGGGGCAACTGAGCCCATGCCCTAGAGCCCGTGCTCTGAAACAAGAGAAGGCAACATGATGAGACGCCCACGCTTTCTGCAACTAGAGAAGGCACACATGCAGTAACAAAGACCCAGTGCCACTAAAAATGAATAAAAATACTCCTTCCTAAAAAAAAAAAAAAGTGGAGAAGGACTTTTGAAGGCGTTACTAATTGGACAACTCTGCTGATCATTTACATTTTAGCTGCCTCCCACTGGCCCTGTTCCCACTCCTAAGGGGTGTCAGCAGTTTCCACTGTCTCCCTTTCCCCTAAACAGAAGATGTACCAACCCACTGAGGGCTTCTCCATCACCACCACCCTGTCTTCCCCTGGCGGTATGCTAAAGGCTCCTTGGTCACTGAGTCCAGGAATGGTGAAGCTGGAAGGGGCAGCTCACATCCTTTAGCTGCCCTCCTCCCCCACTGAAAGAACAAGTGTCTGCAGGTGACTATCTTTTAGGAGATACCTGGAAATAGAGCAAACACAAGCAGTGGAGCTGAAGTTAATATTTATTTTCTTGTATTAGAACTTCAAATGGAGCTGGGACGAGAACAAGAAGAAATACAACTCAGCTACTGAATTATAAGAAGTTGAACTTTATTCAACAAAATTTATCCAGTGTATCAAGCACTCAGCTGGGTATGCAGTGTGGCACAGTGAACAGGACAGGTTGACTCAGCTCTCATGGAGCTTACACTCTAACTCGAAAAGCGGACAACTTTAAGTCAGACAGGTGCTAAAAATGATCAAAGCAAGATGCAAAGTGTTTTAAAAACCAGGGATGTAGGAGGCAAGCATCCAATTTAATCTATAGGAGGACTCATTATGGAGGATAGTAATCTAAAGATGCTAGATATTAACTGAGTGACTCTTACTGTGGTCTTTTGGAAATTGATGGCTTGTTGGTTTTGTAATAATTGCAGGCTTTTACTGGCATTGAGTGGATGCGGCTAGGGATGAGATGCCCCTATGGTGTATGGGTCAGTCCCATACAAAGAAGACTTATTCGGTACTCTATACGACTTTCTAAGGTCCTACTAGACACTTATATAGGATCCATAGCTCGCCTGAAAGGATATAATTCTTTTTTTCCTCTTAGACAATCTGTCATTGGTCTTGTCCTGCTAAACTTATTTCAATTAAGATAATTTCGTTCTTCCCCTAACTACATACAGAAAAGATATATGGTCTATTATGACTTACCCTAATACTGGTTTTCATTCTGGTGTCACCTATACTTTTAATCTTTCCAGTACTTCTTTATAGGAAGTAGCCTCCGACCGACTCTTAAATCCAAACCTATTCATTATCAGTAGAAGTAAATATCTATTTCATGATGTCGTATAGCGTGGTCATGCTGGAGCATTTACATACTGATATTCATTTTATCATCATTATAAATTTCTTGCCTTCTGTTTCTCCATTATAATAGTTAGGGTAATAAATTGATTATTAAGAAGAAAATTCATGTAGATTGTAGTATCTGAATCATCTCAGGACAGCAAAGGGGATGTTATCATACAAATTATTTGCTCTGAAAATGGTGAATAGATCTGATAAGGTTTATTGTTGCCATCATAATGCGGGTGGGGGAGAGGGCGCTACTGGCATTTAGTATGTGAGAGCCAAGTATGCTGACCATCTTGCAGTGCACTGGACAGCTGCTCACAGTAAGGAATTGCTCTGCACCCTATACGAATGTAGAATGTCTCACTAGACATTCGTGTATGACCTACAGCTCGCCTGCAAGAATATAGTACTTCCTTATTTTCTCCATTTCGACAATCTGTAGATTTCCTCTTTTTTTTTTTTCAGATTTTTAAACTTTTTTTGGTCGGGCCACATGGCATATGGCATCTTGGTTCGCTGACAAGGGTTTGAACCCGTGCCCCCTGCAGTGGAAGCTTAAAGCCTTAACCTTTGGACTGCCAGGGAAGTAAGTCCCTGGTGGAGCCCTTTTAAGCCAGAGTTGTAGAGATCTTTGCACCGATCTAAAACCTAATATAAAATCAACTCTAATGCTAATTAATTTTTACAACATATCTGCTGGAAGTAATTATAACATGAAATGTTGGTGACTGGTATGGAATGTTGAAAATTGGAAGGAAAACCCTCATCCATAATAAGAAAGGAACTCTTGGTCCAGGCACCTCAGCTGCTCTAAAAACTGATTGTGCTACAATTCCACACAATCTGTTATATTTAGAAAAAGAAGCCCCTCGCAGGTGCGAGGCTTGTTTGCAGCACTGTTCCCTTCGTCCTGATTCTGTCTCCCTAGGAAACTAACCTCACCTCCTCAGGGGGCCTATGCTTCGGTAGAATGGCCCTAATTGCCTGGTGAGCTTCAACTAACACAGCGAACAACTACAACAGCACTCGGATTTATCAGTCGTGATTGTGTGGATCTGGTTATTGCAACTCGGTCCACCCAAAATACCAGCACTTCATGTATGTCTGACCTGAAAAAAAGCCTTCTCTGTAATCATATTAGTTAGAATATAAATGTCTACTTTGCCCAAATGGGCAGTTAATTCCAGTTGGTTGCTGCGCTCTGAGCCATACTTAGCAGCTCTTTTAATTGCATTTCAGAAAGCGTCAACTTGGATGAAGTACTGTAAATAAACGTAGAGATAAAGAAATGCATGCCCTCAAATCAGTCTCACCACAGAGATAAGGTACAGTACTGCAGTTATGTCTTGCTAGCATTTAAATTGCCTTTACATTTCCACCCGCCGCAACTATACTCCTATGTATTTTCCCCCAGCTTTCCACAATTTTCTAAGGCTGTACTGTCTTATGTCCTTAATTTTTAGATTTCACTTAAATTTCCCAAATAAATTTTCTTTCAATTTAACCGAAACAAAACCAAATCATGCAATCAACTAAGAGTAGTTGGGGGAGAGAAGGTTGCTGCATTAACAGAAGTTTTAGAAGTGAGTCTTTACCAGTTACATCTAGGTAATGAGTGATTCCCAAACTTATGACACATTTCAATCCTCTTCTTGGCGGTCAACCCCAAAAAAGTGATTTAGTTGGAGTGGTGTGTAATCTGGACACTAAAAAAAAAAATCTTAAATTGTTTTTAAGGCTGCACGCACTGCGCAGCATGCCAGGTCTTAGTTCAGGGGTCGAGCCCGTGCCCCTACCTTGGGAGTGCGCAGCCTTAACCACACTAGGGAAGTTCCCTGGACAGTGGGGTTGTTTAGTGCTTCTAGATGATTCAAATGTGCAGCAAAGTTTGGGAACCACTAATCCAAGGCATTTATAGGAGAGAAAATGTAAGTTTAACTATTATCTTTATGGAAGATCGGGTTCTTTAAGTGAACAGAATGGTTATGACATCCTTTATGAGGCTGTAGCCATCATTTCTAACTAATCACGCAGGGTTTCTCTGTTTTCTCTGATTTCTCTAGTTCGGTATATTCAATCACATATTCTGGGTAAATCTGATCTTTCTGAAAGATGACAAAAACAGAGGGATTCAATCTTGTATCCACACAGCTGTCATACCGCGGAGGGGGACTCTGGTAACCCATATGGCCTTCAATGAAATTTCCAACCAGGACTCGGGCTACAAACATAACGATGTTTTTGGAATCAAACGGGTAATATTTATGGGAACTAATGGCATCTCTTGTGAAGTAGTTTCCTAGAAATAATCAGAAGAAAAAGGTTAAGAATTATTATAAAAGAAGGTATGTAGTTATAAGATTATTTACACATGATCAGATGACAGGCATTGACCAAGTATATGTCAGCAATACCTTATTGATACTAATAACTTTCCTTTGTACTTAGGAAAACGTTTATTATGCAAGTGCACTTGAATACGGTGTATAACCTGACAATTAACAGAAACATTTGCAACTCTATGGAATTCACAGGTACAGTGTTGAGCCACTGGGTACAATAACCAACTGTTGATATCACAGTAATCCAGTTCATGCAAGCAAGTTGAGTTGTAACTAATAAACCAAAGATACTCCAACAAAGGCCATTTCATATTGTGTACATTTTAAGGAAGAAACATCATTTACTACTGCGGGAAGGTCCTGGGGAAAGGAAAAGGGAGAGAGGAGAGATATGACATGAGCCAACACCTGACCCTGGCAGAGCTGGTCAGACACTCAGTCTATCGTCCTCAACTACAAGACAACCTCTGATAATCACTGATATCTCCACAGTCACCAGAGCAACAACCGTTTCCTGACAAATTCAAATTTCCTATTTTTATTTTTATTATTCCCAAGGGAACAAAATAACCTCTTGACAAGGTGAAAGAGGAGAGCGGAAAAGCTGGCTTAGAACTCAACATTCAAAAAACTAAGATCATGGCATCTGGTTCCATCACTTCATGGGAAATAGATGGGGAAAAAGAAACAGTTACAGATTTTATTTTCTTGGGCTCCAAAATCACTGTGGATGGTGACTGCAGCCATTAAATTAAAAGATGCTTGCTCCTTGAAAGAAAAGCTATAACAAACCTAGAAAGCGTACTGAAAAGCAAAGAAGGCAGTTTGCTGACAAAGGTCCATATAATCAAAACTATGGTTTTTCCAGTAGTCATGTATAGATGTGAGAGTTGGACCGCAAAAAGACTGAGCATTGAAGAACTGATGCTTTCCAATTGTTCAGTTCAGTTCAGTTCAGTTCAGTTCAGTCGCTCAGTCATGTCCGACTCTTTGCCACCCCATGAATCGCAGCACGCCAGGCCTCCCTGTCCATCACCATCTCCCGGAGTTCACTCAGACTCACGTCCATCGAGTCCGTGATGCCATCCAGCCATCTCATCCTCAGTCGTCCCCTTCTCCTCCTGCCCCCAATCCCTCCCAGCATCAGAGTCTTTTCCAATGAGTCAACTCTTCGCGTGAGGTGGCCAAAGTACTGGAGTTTCAGCTTTAGCATCATTCCTTCCAAAGAAATCCCAGGGTTGATCTCCTTCAGAATGGACTGGTTGGATCTCCTTGCAGTCCAAGGGACTCTCAAGAGTCTTCTCCAACACCACAGTTCAAAAGCATCCATTCTTCATAGTATATTCAAAAGCAGAGACATTACTTTGCCAACTAAAGTCCGTCTAGTCAAGGCTATGGTTTTTCCTGTGGTCATATATGGATGTGAGAGTTGGACTGTGAAGAAGGCTGAACACTGAAGAATTGATGCTTTCGAACTGTGGTGTTGGAGTGGTGCTGTAGAAAACTCTTGAGAGTCCCTTGGACTGCAAGGAGATCAAACCAATCAATTCTAAAGGAAATTAACCCTGAATATTCATTGAAAGGACTGATGCTGAAGCTGAAGCTCTAATACTTTGGCCACTGATGCAAAGATCTGACTCATTGGAAAAGGCCCTGATGCTGGAAAAGACTGAGGGTGGAAAAAGGGGGCAACAGAGGATGAGATGGTTGGATGACATCACTGACTCAATAGACATGAGTGTGAGCAGATTTCCGAAGATAGTGGAGGACAGAAGAGCCAGACGTGCTTTGGTCCATGGGGTTGCAAAGAATCAGACATGACTTAACAACTGAACAACAGAAAATGTCTTTCTGCCCATTGAAGGAAAAGAGTCTATATTGCAAAATCTGATATTCTGTGAAAAATTAATTGATATTGATAAACTATTACTTGTTGCCTTAAGGTGAGTAATTCTTTGGTTTTTGTTTGGTTGGGTTTCTGGATTTTGAGTTGCATGAAGGAATTTAGGAACAAAAACAAAGCCAAAAAGATCTGGTGTGACCAGCATGGCCTGTGATGGGAAAAGACCTCATCTCCTTTGATTAGAATCCATCAGTGGCAAGAGAAGGGATGGACATAGGTCAGCAAGAGCCATGGCCAGAACTGAGTAGCAACGGTAGACAAAGTCATCAACAAGAGAAAAGACTTTGCAAGATCTACGAGGTGCTCTGGTCTCCACACCCCACCCTTCCCATAAAGCACAGAAGACAGGAAGGAAGCGGGGCTAAAGTACAGGAACCAAGTTCCACAGTGACTTCCCACTCTAATTTGGAAATTTCAGATTAACATGAGCTTATTTTTTCTCCAGGAATGCAAAAGCCTGCAGGTACTGGTTAATACAAAATAATATATCTCATAATAGGAGAGTGTACAGCAGAGCCAAGTGTTGGCTCTCCTTGTTCAGCTTCTCTATTCCATACAAACCTTTCCCATATTTGGTGTCATGACTTCCATGTAAGAACCAGTCAAAATTATTCTCACAGATAGATGCCACGTTGCTGCGTCTTGCTGCACAAAATAGGATTTGCTCTTCTCTCTTCATCTCCATTTTCTTGCTAATATGGAAAACGTAAGACTTAACATGGAGAACATTCCTCACCCACTCCAGTTAATAACATAAATCCCAACTAAAGTCTAATTATCGTAAAATTGTGTTCCACCAGCTTTCAGAATGGAGCTACTAACATTAAGGCAACAGCTATAAAAAAAATAAATACATGAAAACTTTTAAATGATAGATGCATGAAAGCATTTAATTGTAAAGCTAAAACTGAAACAGAGAAGTTTGAGCTTACACTATGAAAACACAACTAGAGATTGAAGAAACTGTTGACCACCAAAATAAAAAAGTGAATATAAATCTTCAAAGATAGGTTTTCACTAATCCTTTCAAACTTCATGTCAAGAGAAGCCCGATAAGGTGGCCACCCACCTTTTAAAAGCCTTCAAGAGCTGTGAGTTCTGGACCTTCTTTATCTTTTCAATCTTGAAATTTCTCATGGAAGCTTTAAAATGATCACTTACTTTAGCATATTCTGGAGTATTGTTAGGGATTTCAAGCAACTGAAAGAAATTTAAAAATATGTAAATGTGAAGCAGGAAACACTTAAGGCATGATGGGGCTTCCCTTGTGGCTCAACTGGCAAAGAATCCACCTGCAATGCGGGAGACCTGGGTTCGATCCCTGGGTTGGGAAGATCCCCTGGGGAAGGGAACGGCTCCCTACTCCAGTATTTTGACCTGGAGAATTCCATGGACTGTATAGTCCACGAGGTTGCAAAGAGTCGGACACGACTGAGCGACTTTCACTTTCACTCCATGTCCCTATGTGGGCTTCGCAGGTGGCGCTAGTGGTCAAGAACCTGCCTGCCAATGCAGGAGATCCAAGAGACTGGGAGTTCGATCCCTGGGTCAGAACCCCTGGAGGAAGGCATGGCAACCCATTCTAGTATTCTTGCCCAGAGAATCCCGTGGACAGAGGAGACTGGAGGGCTATAGTCCATAGAGTTCCAAAGAACTGGACACGATGCAGTGGCTTAGCACAGCACATGTCCATGTGTGTGGCCATGGAGTACCCTTGCCAACCCTCTGACAGCAGGTAGGATAAGCAGGCTTAGGGTTTCCACATCTGATAGTTCCTTCCAGTGATGAACTAGATGGCCCGGGGCCCATCTGTTCAAGGCTAGCAGAGCATTAGCCTGAAGGCAAACACAGCACACGCCCCTCCCCGCCCCACACCCCCAGGTGTGTGATTCAGTCCAGTGACCTGATGAGTTCTTTGCTTAAAGCCAGTGCAGGAGCAGAGGCAATGGAGGTACCCAAGGAGCCCAGGCAGAGTAGCCTGCACCCAAAGCTAGGCTCTGATGTAGCTAAATGATCCAGGAAGAATCTTGCCCCTGGACTTCCCTGGTGATCCTGTGGTTAACAATCTGCCTGCCAATGCAGGGGACATGGGTTCAATCCTTGGTCCAGGAAGATTCCACATGCTGCAGCAACTAAGCCCAGCACCACAACTACTGAACTCGTGTGCTGCAACTACTGAAGCCTGCATGCCCTACAGCCCATGTTCTGCAACAAGAGAAGGCCACTGCAATGAGAAGCTTGTGTACCACAACTAGAGATTAGCCTCTGCTTGCCACAACTAGAGAAAACAACAAAGACCCAGCATACCCAAAAATAAATAACTAAATAAAATTTTTTTAAAAAGAGTCGCCCCAACCAGGTAAGCTGAGGCCCACTTTGAGTCCCATAGCAACCTGCTTTTTAACTCCAATGAATGGAGTTAACAAGTTGCTCTTACTGTCAGTTCCAGTTTGCTCGCCTGTAAGGTAGAGAAGCAAATATCTATTTTACAAGTTTGTCATGAGCATCTGTCCCAAGGAGATCGTGCGTGCCAGAACTCTGGAAACAACGAGGTGCCCTTCTCCTTTGGAAAGTGGCATGTGACACAGTCACCATTCGGATGTTAGCCTTTGAGTCTCGTTTCAAGAGTTTTGCAGAAGTGATTCATTCACTCCTTCACTCATTCATTCATTCAACCACACACATTTGTAGCAAAGTACTTTGTTGCATCTTTAAATAATTCACCCACTACAGAGTAAAAAGCAAGTACCTCAAAGCTATTCGAGACTGAGACGCTCGCGTCCGGTTGGGGAAGATATATAGTGATGAAAGGTTCTGAGGAGGTCTGCCCCTGCTGAGGGCTAGAAACAAGAGAGAGAAAGAAATTTATCTGGCTCCCTGTTTGATACACCCAAGTGATTTTCTGTGCTTAACTCCAACTAAGCTGAAGTTCCTCTGGAAATTTTCTAAGTCCTAATGTGTTAGCATTAAGTAAGGCTAGGGGACTTCCCTGGTGGTCCAATGGTTAGGAATCCATGCTTCCAATACAAGGGGGACATGAGTTTGATCCCTGGTGGGAGAACTAAGATCCCATATGCCTTGTGTTGTGTTAGTCACTCAGTCATGTCCGACTCTTTGTGACCCAATGGACTGTAGCCCACCAGGCTCCTCGGTCCATAGGATTCTCCAGGCATAGTCAAAAAATAATATTAAAAAACGTAAGTTTGTCTTACAGCTTCTCTTCCAAGTGATAAATATTTAAACACTTTAGTGGTATAGGAAAAGAATCCTGCCTTTCCTGTATGAACTGTATTTCAGGAAGAGTAACCATACATTTGAGGGTTCTCCACCCTCAAATAGAGAACCCCTAACATGTACATAGGGGTTTATCACATAATTTTCTTTAAGTTTGATATTTTCCATTATGAGAACATTACATTTTTAAAAATGCTTTAAGGAAAAAACTCTTTAAAAACCTCCTTTCATAAAATGAAAACTCTTTTGGAAAGAAAGAAGCTGGCCCCAGTTTATATGTTAAACTCTGATTTTCATACTGTACTGGTATAGTGCAAAACAGATTCAATTAATATGTTTGTTGTAAGGTGCTCATCAAAAATGCTATCATTCACTTCTCTTCAGATTGTTCAGAGTAGCACTCACAGCCTTTATTCTATCCTAAAGCCATATGTCTCTTCTGGGTTTGTGATAGCAGGATTTAAGCTCAGTTCAGTTCAGTCAATTAGTCATGTCTGATTCTTTGTGACCCCACGGACTGCAGCACGCCAGGCTGCCCTGTCCATCACCAACTCCCAAAGCTTGCTCAAACTCACATCCATGGAGTTGGTGATGCCATCAACCATCTCATCCTCTGTCGTCCCCTTCTCCTTCTGCCTTCAATCTTTCCCAGCACCTCGGTCTTTTCCAGTGAGTCAGTTCTTCGCATCAGGTGGCAAAAGTATTGGATTCAAGCTACTTCTTTCCACAAACACCCACAGACAGTTTTCTCAGTTCATTTTATATTTATTTATTTGGCTGCATCAAACAGTCGCAGCATGCAGGATCTTTAGCTGTGGCATGTGGGATCTAGTCCCCAGACCAGGGATCAAACTGAGGTCCCCGCGGTGGGAGCATGAAGTCCTGGCCTCTGGACCACCAGAGAAGTTCCAGCAATGTAGTTTTGACTGGGTTTCATGAGCAGACAGAGCTGTCACACTGAATCCCTTAGCAACATTTCCTTTAAAAATCCATTTTCATCAACTTTGTATTTCCTCAAAGGCTTTACCAGGCAGCTGCTACATCCCTTTTTTCTCCCCATTTCTCCCTCAAACTCCCACCCCCTGTAAATCCATCCCACAAAACTAAAGATACTCAGAGGAACCCAGAACAGAACAAAAACCCAGTAACTGTGCATCTGATTCTTTCCTAGGCACAGCCAGCCATTCTCAGCTGAAGAAACTGAACCCAGAGTAAGAGGTCTGCTCAAAGTCCCCCGTGAATCTGAAGAAAAGACACACTTCCTACTCTAGAATGCTTTTAGTCACACTGTACTCCTTAGTCAGTACCTTACTCATAGTTAAAGCAAAAGGAAATTGCAGTGTTATGTGAGCACGAACATTTCAGAAAACAGGGTCCAGATTCATGAGTGACTCGAACATCTCAATGTGTGCCAGCAAGCACGGACACTCACTCTTGTCTGTGTTTCACTCGCTCCACATCCCAGTAAGACACAAACGTTGGCCTTCTAATGACATCCTTTTGGGTCTTGGAAGCTATATTTGTCTGAATCATCCCTTTAGACAGAAAAACAAAGAGAAAACACAAATCATGAATTGGTCCTAGGAAATGATTTATCTTTATTCTTCAGAGACTACTAACATAGCTAATATTCATTACTCAACTATATATGCATGAATCGAGAAAATCCTTTTAGATGGAAACTGCTCATGATAAAAATGAATATCCTTCACTGGCCTTAGTATAAGACCCAGAAAACAAAGAGGTAAATGGGCAAAGTGCAATGAATCAAATCTTTCAATCAAAGTCAGGTGGGAAAGGGAACTAGGGCCGCCAGATTACATCACCCATGACCACTGTCCTCAACCAGGCATCAGTGATTATGGGTTGGAACATGGTAGGTATATTTTGAAAGTATTTTCCTATCTCAAATGTGAAATGTTAGTTTTAATTCACACATGTTGTACACCTGGGTCTACGCTGCAGCCTGAGTTCTTTAAAAAGTAAATCATCATACATTGTGAGTAAAAGCATAAAATGGCACAACCACTTTGGAAAAGAATTTGGAAGCTTCTTACCAAGTTAAACATACACTACCTATACAATCCAACAAACCCACTCCTTAGTATTTATCCAAGAGAAATTACATCCACACAAAGATTTGCATTTCAACGTGCCTAGTAACATTATTATAATAAGCAAAATGTGAAAACAATCCAAATATCCATCAACAGGTTAATGGTTAAACAAACCATTGTATATCCATGCAATGGAATATTACTCAGCAACAAAAAAGGACCTCTCTTCATGCAATAATATAGATGAGTGAAAAACAGTATTCTGAGAGGAGTCAGCCATCTGAAGAGTACACACCACAGAGTTCTATTACATGAAGTTCTAGAATAGACTAAACTAAATTATAGTGACAGAAAGTAAATGGGCTGCAAAGGGGAGACTGACCACAAAGGAGCACGAGAAAACTTTCTGGATTGATGGGAATTTTCTAGATCTTGATTAGGATAGCAGCTGGATGCATCCAACTAGACACTTAAAATGGATATACCTGATGGCAGCAGTTATGCCTCACCATAGGTTTACATCCACATCAACAAAACGAACAACAAGGAAAAGAGCAATCAGATCCTGCCATAACTCTGCGCAAAACCTTCTGGACGTTTCCAGCTTGTAAAATATTTAAGTTTCAATGTCTACTCTCAGCTCTTACACACCTCCTTGCTGCATGTATGAGCTGCCTACTCCCTTCCAAAGTGTCCTCCCCAGATAAAAGCAGGCACTCTCCCACGAGCCCTCCATTCTCTGGCAGATTCATCACACAGCTTCATCCTTCCTGTAGCTGTTATTTTCTGAAGGTGCCTGGTTTGCCAGCATTCAGAGTAGTGCCTGGCAACACAGCTCAAATACTAGTTCAATGAACAAGAGCATATTAGAAAGAGAAAGGAAATAGTCTGGAACCCTGAAAACTTCTCTAGACTGGCTTCTGTGAACCAAGGGAACAAATATATGGGATTAAAATTTCTCCAGATTCTGGAACAAGATATATTGGTTTTCATCTCTCCACCACCTTTTTAAACAGCCAGAACAATAGAATACCACTGCAAAAAAATGTTTCAAGTCCATTTTTAATTTGACGACCCAACAGAAGGAATTTTTATTTTCGTCCATTGCTTTCTAGTCTTGGTCCTTATGCACACATTGTTGCACTTACCACACACATTAAATTTTTTAAAAAATTCATTCCTGAAAAAAATATTTATTTCTGTTTTAATTACAGAAACATAAACTTGGGGTTTGGTCTTCTTCATTTAACAATATCAAATTTTGCTTTTATAGCAGTTTTCACAATCATAATTTTTAACAACTACCTAATACTCCACTGAAATGTAATACTTTTATGTGTTCAGTCACAATCCTACTGGTACACAGGCTATTCCTATTCTTTAGTCCTATAAGGAGGCTTTAATAAAGACCTTTATTTCTATAGCTTATTTTTTTCCTTGTGAATTATTTCTTAGAAAGATTCCTGAGAATAAAAAAGTAAGCATATTTTAATATCTCTTGATATGTACTGCCAGGATACTTTCCACAGTAGTTAGTCTAATGCTCCCTCAAAGCTATGTGATTTGGGGTCTTCCCTGATGGTCCAGTGGTTAAGACTCTGCACTTCCAATGTGTAGGGCACAAGTTCAATCCCTAACTGGGGAGCTAAGCTCCTGCATCCCACATGGCACAGCAAAAAAAAGAAAAAGAATGAAAACACAGCAATTGGTACAGGGCCCAAACCTCAGGTACCACCTGGGAATGTCAAGGAGCTGAAAAAGTCTCTTTCATCTCTTTCAAAGCATCTATGAGGACAGTCCTGAAAGGGCACGTATCTGACCATATATGGGGCTGGTGAGGGTGTGGGGGGTGGGGGCAGGATTTGGGGGCAGGGGGACACAGAGGCAGCCGATGGGACACTACATTCAGAGGGAGAACAGTTTCTGCCTTGGTTTCTTACTAAACACAACAGGCAGACAGGCAGAAGGTAACCAAATCTTTCTATGGGGGCTCCAATAAACATGGCAGAAAACAGTCTTTAGAAAAGGTGATGGATAAAAGCATTGACCTAGATGATGACGCCTAAAAGGAACAGCATGGCTCTAAAATTCTGAAGGACCCACGTCCCAAGGTCTCCCCTGCAGTTGCTAACACCTGAAATCTGTCTCACGGAAGCAGCCCACCTAGAATAAGAAATTTAGAATGGCAGAACCAGAAGTGTCCACAGAGACCATGTAATTCAATCCCCCCCATTTTACAGGGTGCCAGGTGCTGTTCCCAGCTACTCTGTGTCACAGTCAAGGCTTAGAGCACGGCCCTTCTGACTGCCGTCGGCTCCCACCCACTGGTCCTGCCGTGCTAGAAAGAACCCGGTCCTGAGTGCAGCATGCCCACGGCTCTATTCCCACTCCCCCGTGGATGCCACAGGCCAGATTGAAAAGACAGGTACCACTGCCAAATGCAGACACTTACCTTGAAAACTCAGCTCGTAGTTGCGTGAACCCGCCTGAAACGGCACAACTCCCCTCCGACAGGATAGAAAAAGAGACTCCAGGTATGAAGAGTCAATGCTCGAAATGTGCTCATTGTCTTTCTATTAAAAATAAAAATAAAAAGGTAAAAACTTCAGGATAGGCTTTTAAGAAATTTCTATCATGATATCTTATGTAACTTTATTTCAGCCGTGGGATTTGAACAGGAATGCATCCTGCTACCCAAACCAGATTGTCAAGGATTCCTGGGTGGGGGCAAGTCAACACCTGTCTTTAGTCTCCACTGGATAGCGTTGATGCTACTGAAACTGATGATACCCTAGGTGGAGGCCTGAAAAATAGAGCTGTTTTGCAATAGTCTTTTACATATTCCATAAAATATGATCCAAGTGTACAGAGCAACTTGTACCTGATATAAGATGTCTAACAAACGTCATGAAGTAGACCATCACAGCTATCGTCTCATCACACAATGAGAAAGAACAGTCTAAAGCTGGAAAGAAGGCATATAAAACTCCAACAGGTGCCTTGTTATTTAGTTGCTAAGTCATGACTCTTTGCCACTCTTTGGCCATGGACTGTAGCCCACCACTGTCCGCTCTGTCCATGGATTTCCCAGGCAAGAATACTGGAGTGGGTTGCCATTTCCTTCTCCATCCTATAGGTGTATCGCTGTCCAAATGAGAGTGACAGGGCAAGGAACACCCCCAAAATGTAAAGATATAATCTCCAGCCATCTCCAGGACCGTCCTCTAGCCCTGCCCTCACTGAACTCCAGTTCTGAATGAGTGAGTAAGAGCCTTCAGTTACATATTCTCCAAGACTTGAATTTATACCTCAGTTTCAATAATCAGGTCTTGTTACTTTTGCCTTGGGCCCACATGACAGCCTTGAATTTGGCTTTCTAGAGCTATGGCTCGCCCTCACTTTGGGCAATTCCTTCAGGTCGTGCACTCCTGCCCCTCAAGGCACGCTACTAAGCTTGACTGTGTGCTGAGTGCTAAGTCGCTTCAGTTGTGTCTGACTCTTTGTGACCCTATGGACTGTAGCCCGCCAGGCTCCTACTGGAGCAGGTGCCATTTCCTTCTCCAGGGGATCTTCCCAACCCAGGGATCGAACCCACATCTCTGGCATCTCTGCATTGGCAGACAGGTTCTCTACCACTGAACTATCTGGGAAGCCCCAGGGACCTTGTAATAGAGTGTGTTTCTTTGATTGCTTTGGCAGCTTGGGAGCTCAGAACCAAATGGATGGCCCAGTGACTTATGCTGAGATAGCCTCATCCCTTTTTTGTCTTTGGCTCCACTTCTATCTCTTGCTTTTCTTTTCTTTCTCATCACTCCAATTTCATTGCCCACTTTAGCTACCTCCCTCTCTGTTTAATCATCTGAATCTAAAGGGAGAAGGCACACGAGACAGAACCTCTGCCTATCTAAATTTCTCTCCCCTATTACTATGTCCCTGTGTGCTAAGTCTGAACCTTCTAGTTCATCTGAATCCAGACTCTGACTAAATTCTAGCAAGCATATATATCAGTCTTTTGATTTCTCACTCTTGCCTACTTTTCTGGCTGAAAGGAGTAGTCTCTGCCCATTTATGTACTAGTACCTAGAAAGCTATCTCAAGGTTCTGCCACAGTCCCTGATAATGAGGAAAGAGGGATATTTGGCTGGCTCATATATCAAGGAGTTTCTTAAAAATAGTTATAATTTTTTATAATGGAATTGGAATACATGCTTGCTGAGTATAATAAAAAAAAAAAACCATCACTTTCTCTACCACATCCATGCTCCATGGGTAATCACATAGGTGTCAGACACTGTACTACTAGATTCTTCTGAAGTTGTCAAGTTTATACAAGAGTATCCACAAGAAGGAATGGTACTCACCTTCTCTCCATATGGAACCCATTCATCAGCTTCATTCCTCCAGTACCAAATCCATTTTGTGGTAAACAGAGAACTGGCCGGCTTTGTGACGGATGAAGGTGTGGAGATACGTCGGACGGGATTAAAATCACAAATCATCTTCTGGAAAATGATGTTATAATTGCCAACAGAAACGCTGTGAGGGAAAAGCTTAGCATTAATAAAATGCTTCACTGAAACAAAACGCTTCTGTTTTCTCTACTCTGATCGTCTTAATAAGAGGGCAGAATTAAAAACTGAGAGTTGAAAGTGGTCTCTGAATTCCCTTTATACAGCTTACGATCTTACACACAAAAGAAAAAACGGAAATACAGAGAGGTAACGTAACCTGCCACGTACCTAATGGTACCACAGAACGTGTTCTTCCCTCAAAAAATATCCCCCAAAGAAATCAATTGATTGGCTCGATGTCAGAAATTCTGAAACTCACAGTAGGTCAATTTTTTCAATTATTACACATTATTTAAATAGTTGGGCTTCCCTGGTGGCAAAGAGGGTAAAGAATTGCTTTCAATGCAGGAGACTGGGATTCAATCCCTGGGTCAGGAAGATCCCCTGGCGAAGGGAATGGCTACCCACTCCAGTGTCCTTCCCTGGAGAATTCCATTATCAAAGCGTAGTTGGACACCTTTTCAAGGAGTCAGCAAGGTCAAAGTTACTTTCATAATAATATTAGGACATTACCCACCTTTTCCACGTTCATACCCTCACAAGTACACAGCGGAGTTTTTCAAGGCTACACAATGCTTGATTTTACCATAAAGAGATTTGTGAAAATATAAAACAATATCATTCTTCCCAGTGAATTTGGTTTGCTTTAGTTTTGGAAAAGTTATTTTTATAGTTATACTTACATACATTTATGTATGCATGTACCGATATATAATTATCTAAAAATGTTATGTTAACACGAATGAGTTTATTCTCATTGTTTTTAATGAATCAATAAACAATTTTTCTCAGTTGTGACTTTTAACATGGTAACTACTACTGCGGGCAGGAATCCCTCAGAAAAAATGGAGTAGCCATCATGGTCAACAAAAGAGTCCAAAATGCAGTACTTGGATGCAATCTCAAAAACGACAGAAGGATCTCTGTTCGTCTCCAAGGCAAACCATTCAATATCACAGTTATCCAAGTCTATGCCCCAACCAGTAACACTGAAGAAACTGAAGTTGAACAGTTTCATGAAGACCTACAAGATCTTTTAGAAATAACACCCAAAAAAGATATCCTTTTCATTATAGGGGACTGGAATGCAAAAGTAGGAAGTCAAGAAACACCTGGAGTAACAGGCAAATTTGGCCTTGGAATGCGGAATGAAGCAGGGCAAAGACTAATAGAGTTTTGCCAAGAAAATGCACTGGTCATAGCAAACATCCTCTTCCAACAACACAAGAGAAGACTCTACACATGGACATCACCAGATGGGCAACACCGAAATCAGATTGAGTATATTCTTTGCAGCCAAAGATGGAGAAGCTCTCTACAGTCAACAAAAACAAGACCGGGAGCTGACTGTGGCTCAGATCATGTACTCCTTATGGCCAAATTCAGACTTAAATTGAAGAAAGTAGGGAAAACCGCTAGACCATTCAGGTATGACCTAAATCAAATCCCTTATGATTATACAGTGGAAGTGAGAAGTAGATTTAAGGGTCTAGATCTAATAGATAGAGGGCCTGATGAACTATGGAATGAGGTTCGTGACATTGTACAGGAGACAGGGATCAAGACCATCCCCATGGAAAAGAAATGCAAAAAAGCAAAATGGCTGTCTGGGGAGGCCTTACAAATAGCTGTGAAAAGAAGAGAGGCGAAAAGCAAAGGAGAAAAGGAAAGATACAAGCATCTGAATGCAGAGTTCCAAAGAATAGCAAGAAGAGATAAGAAAGCCTTCTTCAGCGATCAATGCAAAGAAATAGAGGAAAAGAACAGTATGGGAAAGACTAGAGATCTCGTCAAGAAAATTAGAGATACCAAGGGAACATTTCATGCAAAGATGGGCTCGATAAAGGACAGAAATGGTATGGAACTAACAGAAGCAGAAGATATTAAGAAAAGGTGGCAAGAATACATGGAAGAACTGTACAAAAAAGATCTTCACAACCCAGATAATCATGATGATGTGATCACTAATCTAGAGCCAGACATCTTGGAATGTGAAATCAAGTGGGCCTTACAAAGCATCACTACAAACAAAGCTAGTGGAAGTGATGGAATTCCAGTTGAGCTGTTTCAAATCCTGAAAGATGATGCTGTGAAAGTGCTGCACTCAATATGCCAGCAAATTTGGAAAACTCAGCAGTGGCCACAGGACTGGAAAAGGGCAGTTTTCATTCCAATTCCAAAGAAAGGCAAGGCAAAAGAATGCTCAAACGACCGCACAATTGCACTCATCTCACATGCTAGTAAAGTAATGCTCAAAATTCTCCAAGCCAGGCTTCAGCAATACATGAACCGTGAACTCCCTGATGTTCAAGCTGGTTTTAGAAAAGGCAGAGGAACCAGAGATCAAATTGCCAACATCCGTTGGACCATCGAGAAAGCAAGAGAGTTCCTGAAAAACATCTATTTCTGCTTTATTGACTATGCCAAAGCCTTTGACTGTGTGGATCACAATGAACTGTGGAAAATTCTGAAAGAGATAGGAATACCAGACCACCTAACATACCTCTTGAGAAATCTGTATGCAGGTCAGGAAGCAACAGTTAGAACTGGACATGGAACAACAGACTGGTTCCAAATTGTCACCCTGCTTATTTAACTTATATGCAGAGTACATCATGAGAAACGCTGGGTTGGAAGAAACACAAGCTGGAATCAAGATTGCAGGGAGAAATATCAATAACCTCAGATATGCAGAGGACACCACCCTTATGGCAGAAAGTGAAGAGGAGCTAAAAAGCCTCTTGATGAAAGTGAAAGAGGAGAGTGAAAAAGTCGGCTTAAAGCTCGACATTCAGAAAACAACGATCATGGCATCTGGTCCCATCACTTCATGGCAAATAGATGGGGAAACAGTAGAAACAGTGTCAGACTTCATTTTTGGGGGCTCCAAAATCACTGCAGATGGTGACTGCAGCCATGAAATTAAAAGACGCTTACTCCTTGGAAGAAAAGTTATGAGCAACCTAGATAGCATATTCAAAAGCAGAGACGTTACTTTGCTGACTAAGGTCCGTCTAGTCAAGGCTATGGTTTTTCCAGTGGCCATGTATGGATGTGAGAGTTGGACTGTGAAGAAGGCTGAGTGCCGAAGAATTGATGCTTTTGAACTGTGGTGTTGGAGAAGACTCTTGAGAGTCCCTTGGACTGCAAGGAGATCCAACCAGTTCATTCTGAAGGAGATCAACCCTGGGATTTCTTTGGAAGGAGTGATGCTAAAGCTGAAGCTCCAGTACTTTGGCCACCTCATGCGAAGAGTTGACTCATTGGAAAAGACTCTGACGCTGGGAGGGATTGGGGGCAGGAGGAGAAGGGGATGACCGAGGATGAGATGGCTGGATGGCATCACGGACTCGATGAACGTGAGTCTGAGTGAACTCCGGGAGATGGTGATGGACAGGGAGGCCTGGTGTGCTGCGATTCATGGGGTCGCAAAGAGTCGGACACGACTGAGGGACTGAACTGAACTGAAATATCAATAGCTATAAATCCACATAAACTGAAATCGCTGGGATCCTCAGTACATTTTAAGAATATTAAGGGCTCCGGAAACCAAAAAGTTTGAGAGTTACTGCTCTACAAAATACCTCCTAGATCAGCGATGTTCAACCAGGAATGATATTAGACCCAGGAAACATTGACAATGTCAAAAGATATTTTTGTTTCTCACAACTGGCATGTAGTGGGTAGACACCAGGGATGATGCTAAAATACTCCAGCAAACCAAATAATTATTTGGGCCCCAAAGTCAACAGTGCTAAGGTTGAAAAACCCTGCTTCAGATTTACCTGGTAGGAGACCATACCTAGAAACAAAACAACTGACACCACCCTCTAGTGGCAAAATGCAGCAACACACTCTCCACCAGAGATTCACTAAATTTGAACGGGGTGACAAGTCCTTATTTTCCCTCCTAAAGTATTTCCTTATAAAGTAGGATGCAGCTTATAAATATGGTCATGGGTAGTATCACCCATATCAGCCCTAACAGCAACATATATATAAAGTAGCCTTTTAGAAACCTCCAGGATAGAGAAAATAGCAAATATAGAGGCGGGTATAAAATGCTGACGTATATAACAAAATTCTTCCTTAGAACTATATGAAATGACTCAAATCATTTTCTCAAACAATGAGATTAAGCCAAAGGCTCTTCTGAGCTCATAGGTTTGCAAACCAACCTATGCATTTTGTTGTTCAGACAAATATTACCTGAACAAATATTTGTGTCCCTGTTTATTTCACCTGAGTTAGCAAATATTCCCAGAGTCCCTCATATTAGCCAGGCTCTGGGTGACTTCAAACCTGCCCACCTATTCCTTTATCTTTATTAACTCAGAAGTCATTTGCCATCTTAATCTCAAGAGTTAACCTGAATGGGATTCTGAAGGAAAACCGCTTTTTCTTCTTCCCATGAGCACAGCACTAGGCTCCCCTTTGATGATCTTGCAGATTTCACAAGCTAGACCTGCCACCAACTTACCTGCAGTTTTTGGGGTCACAAAAGGCCTTCTCAATATCCTCCATGAACGGAAGGTCCACCCAGCTGTTTCCAAGTAACATCTGCCACCGGTAGGGCAGGTGAAAATGAACTTTGTTGCAGCTCTCTACAAAGATAGAAAAGAGGTCTGAGCAATTCGACCAAGTTCACTGCCGACTCTCCCCATCAAGGCCTGCCTTTCTCACCCTACCAGCCCTGTAGGCACACTTTCCATCTACACCTGTGCTCATGCCAGCCCCTACCTGCATCATCTCAAGCCCCTATTTCCACATTCATTTACTACCCATGTAGACTCGTCAGAAAACAAAATTCTCCACTCCCCCAAAAGCCATGTTCAGTTCAGTTCAGTTGCTCAGTCGTGTCCAAGTCTTTGCGACCCCATGGACTGCAGCACGCCAGGCTTCCCTGTCCATCATCAACTCCTGGAGCTTGCTCAAACTTAAGTCCATTGAGTTGGTGATGCCACCCAACCATCTCATCCTCTGTTGTCCCCCTCTCCTCTCACCTTCAAAAAAAGAACCACGTTACCCACATGGAAATCTGAGGTCATTAGAAATTTACAGTTATCCTTTCTTCTGCTGCTGCTGCTAGGTCGCTTCAGTTGTGACATCCCTGGGATTCTCCAGGCAAGAACACTGGAGTGGGTTGCCATTCTCTTCTCCAGTTATCCTTTCTGCACCTCCCTCTATATGCATTTATTGAGACAAACTGCTCTCTATTGGAGGCAACTGCCTGTGTGTTTTCTAGGAAGCCCTGGCCTGGAATTCATCTCTTCCAGAATTCCCCCACTGATCTTGTGCTCTTCTGACCTGACTCGTGTTTTATGTTTCTTCAACCAGTGCTCTAGACACAGTTTGTGCTGTATTAGTTCTCTAATTTGTGGATGTTCTGTTTGTTTTGGGCCACACTGCACAGCTTGTGGGATCTTGGTGCTTTGACCAGGGATTGAACCCAAGCCCTTGGGAGTGAGAGCGCACAGACTGGACTAACCACTGGACTGCCAGGGAATTCCCAAATCTGTGGATGTTTTAATGCCCACCTTTAAACTCAGGCTTCCCTTGTGGCTCAGCTGGGAAAGAATCTGCCCGCAATGCGGGAGGCCTGGGTTCGATCCCTGGGTTGGGAAGATCCCCTGGAGAAGGGAAAGGCTACCCACTTACAGTATTCTGGCCTGGAGAATTAAAAGAGTTGCAAAGAGTCAGACACGACTGAGCTACTTTCACTTAATGATAAACTTACTGAAGAAAGGCCTCTGTCAGTGTTAAGCTTATGTCTCCTTGCTTCACTGGCAGAGGAGTAGGCAAGCAAAGGATGCCCTTTCAATGACTGCTTGCTGAATAATGAATTAATGTTAGAAGCTCATAATACAGGAGAACAGAAAACAGTTCTATTTTTCACAATTTGCATTGTTTAAATCATTTTGAAATGTCACCACCAGGAATTTAACTGATTGAAAAATATAACCTTCCTCGCACCCATTAGAATGGCTGATATAAATAAGCAAACAAAAATAAATTTACAATTGTTGGCAAGGATATGGAGAAATTGGAGCCCTTGTGCATTGCTGATAAAAATGTAAAGTGATACAGGCTGCTATAGAAAACTGTGTGGCAGTTTCTTAAAACCTTAAACACAGATTTACCACATAGTCCAGCAATTCCACTTCTGGGTATATACCCAAAAGAACTGAAAGCAAGAACTGATATTTGTACAGTGTTCCTAGCAGCATTATTCACAATAGCTAAAAGGTAGAAGCAACTCAAGTGCCCATCAGTGGATGAGTGGATAAACAAAATGGGATAGAATACAATCGAATAGTGTTCAACCTTCATAAGGGAGGAAACTCTCACAAAGGCTATAATATGGGTGAACCTTGAGGACACTGTACTAAGTGAAATAAGCCAGTGTCAGAAAAGACAAATATTGTGTGAGATCACTCATATGAGGGACATAGAAGAGTCATATTTGTAGACAGAAAGCAAAATGGCAGCTGTCAGGGGCTTCGCTGCCAGAAGGGGGAAATGAGGAGCTGTTGTTTAATAGGTACAGAGTTGCTGTTTTAAAGGAGATCAGTCCTGAATATCTATTGGAAGGACTGATGTTGAAGCTGAAACTCTAAAACTTTGGCCACCTGATGCGAAGAAGTGACTCATTAGAAAAGACCCTGATGCTGGGAAAGATTGAAGGCAGAAGAAGGGGACGACAGAGGCTGAGATGGTTGGATGGCATCTCCGATGCAATGGACATGGGTTTGAATAAGTTCCTGGAGTTGGTGATGACAGGGATACCTGGCGTGCTGCAGTTCATGGGGTTGCAAAGAGTCGGACACGACTGAGCGACTCAACTGAACCGAACTGAACTAATGCTGGGAAAGATTGAAGGCGGGAGGAGAAGGGGACGACAGAGGATGAGACGGTGGGATGGCCTCACCGACGCAATGGATATGAGTTTGAGCAAGCTCTGAGAGTTGGTGAGGGACAGGGAAGCCTGGCATGCTGCAGTCCATGGGGTCACAGAGGGTTGGACAAGACTGAGCGACTGAACTGAGGTAGAGCTTCAGTTTTAAAAGACGAAAAGAGCTCTGGAGATTGGTTGCACAGCAACAGTGCTGAGCAATACATTTAAAAAGGTTAAGATGGAATCTATGTGATGTGTTTTATCTTAGTGAAAAATAAATGTTTGTTGAAGTTAAAGATTTTTGATTTAGAGAACACAGGGCAGAATCTCCTCCTCAGACACAAGGTGAATGACTCCAAGACCACTAAGTGATCAAACAAATGAATCAGACATGCGGCGTAGGCCTGGCGCAGAGACAGGAAAGGAACAGCGTGGTGCAAGAGTGACAGGGAAGTGCTGTGTCCCAGGCAGTCCCGTGGGAAACAGTTCTACAGGAGGCTTGGGGAGAACGAACAGTAAACAGATTCCAGGGAAGCCTGGCTGCTGCAGGCTCTGGGGTCACAAAGAGCTGGACACATCTTAGTGACTGAACAACAACTGCTTCTTCTGTTTGGTTTTAGTATGTAAAAAGAGGGGTCCCTGATTAAGTGTAAGAGTTCAACTAAAACTGAATTGTAAAAGGAGAAAGTATAATATCACGCAGTGGTGAAGTGGTTTGGGGTGAAAACCCAAGTTCTATTTGTGCATCTGTAAAATGAATTGACAACAGAACCTAAAGTTGACTTGAAGGTTAAAGAAGATGCATGTAAGATTCTCAGCACTGCGCTCGACACACTGCACTCAATAAATGCTAGCCATACTGCTATTAATAATGTTTCTGCTTCTAGAAAGTCCTTAAGGTAGTTACTCACTAAGTTGACAACTCTTATACAGATGGTCAAGACAAATTTCGTTTGAGCTGTGTTCTTTCATCCTGGACGATGTGGTACTGGCAGCCTCAGGTACAGAATCTACAAGACAGGGAGGATGCATGTAAGTGAACTGTAACATTTAAAGCAAAAAACAAGACACTTGGTCTAACAGTGGGAAAGAGTATCTGAAGTGGGGGCCAGGTTCAAGAAAATTCCTAAGATTCATGTACTGCTCATGAGAGCCCAGACATGAAAGCAAACATCGAAGTCAGGGTTACTTCATGTCATGCTGCTTTCTTAAACCATGGCTGAACTACTCCTGTTCTCAAATAAATGGAGCAACTTACTCTACACAGTTCTAGGGTTGGTCCTTCTGTCTTCCTATGTCCTCATCAGTACCACTGCTTAACCCAAACCCTTTGCCCTTTAGTACTGCTAAGGAACATCCAAAGAGAAACCACCAGCCGTGGCCACTCTACGCAAACACGAGACATGGGGCCCCTCTTTGTCCCTCAGTGATCACACGGAACCCAGCCTGGAGCCCGCCTTGTCATCTCACTGGCATGGGTAACAGGGATCTGAGCTGCGTTCTGACCATGGGTCCCATAGGCTGCAGCTCTGTTGCTTAAGGAAGGTGTAAAAGAAGGGACCTTGGTAAAAATGATGTTTATGAATCCTTGTACCAAGGTGAGACGTGCCAAATTATAAATCAGTAAAAAAATGTATGCAACATAAAAAATTGCTTATGCAGGATCACCTAAGCTATAAACAAACTAGGTATAGAAAAACATTAAAGAATATAAATGAAAAGTTCATTATACATTTCTTTGTGTAACCGCAGTATCTTTACTTACATTAATATCAATTATTAATATTATAACATCCTTGTATAAAATATTATGTTTATACAAAAGAAAAAGAAGGGACGTTGGGGAGAGCAAGTGCTGCCTTGTGCGGGGGCAGAGGGCTCCCCACGTGTGGGCAGGACCTGCTTGTTAACCCCCGAATTCCAGAGCATAACACATCTTTCTTTCCTGACTGCCACCACGAAGCCAAACCCAGTGGCACCAGTTTTACCTATATCGATAGTTTTACCCATCACTTTATCCATCCATCTACTGGCACTGTGGACAGACTGACTAGCCCAGAAGGTCTCTTCTGTGTGATTACCGTTAACAAAGGCCGAGGCTCCATCCCCAGTCATCTTGCCAGCGGTGGGCAGGTGACTCCGAGGTGTTCCGGTGTCTGGATTCCTAGGTAACGATTTTTCTCTCTGACTACTGCTTGGGGTTTGGTAATTTGCCAGTCTCGTGGAGGTGGTATCTACGGCCATGCCATCAGCCTTATTATCAAAAAGCGGGAAATGCTGGCTGTCTTGATTCCCACTCCTGCACTCCGCCTTCACATGGTCCGAGGAAAGGACAGCGGTGCTCTTTCTGGTGGTGATGGTTTCAGGTGTTTGCGGAGAACCGGGAGGAGAGAAGGAGAAGGCTGGACTGGAGGAAAGCCAACTCTTTTTACCGGTGTCCTGGTCATTCTGCCAGGACGCAGGGCCCTTCCAGTTGAAGGCTAGTGTCAAATCACTATGATTCCCATAGAAAAGATCCTTTGTGCTGCCGTTCTCTGCAAGCTTCTGGCTTCCTCCCCCTTGATGGGTTCCTCCGAGAACAACAGCTGCAGACGGGACGGAGGCAGGCGGGGGACATTCCTGACTTCCCAGATGCGAGAGTTTGTGGGCAAGATCCTCGACAGGCCCATCACTCGGGACAGAGCCGCGGTGGCCAGCAGGCTCTGGGCTTGCTGAGCAGGACCTCTGGGCAGGAGTTGAAGCTGCTGGAAGAAATTCCTCGCCGCCCCGGTCTCTGCTCCTACTCCTCCCTCTGTATGCTGGGTCTCTACGATGGGGAGGAGGAGCTGGGAAAGAAAAACCAAACAACAAAAGTTAGCTTTAATGTCACTAACGCTGTACCCGCCTCCCATTCGGCCTCAGAGGGGCCGGGTGACGTGAGAGTGGGGTAAAGCAGAAACAGTGTCAGCAGGAGAGAAGAAAAGGAAGGGCTTCGTCAGCAGGCAAAAGAAGTTCAGATGTTTTTGTGGGTAAGTATATTTGGAGGTCTAAACATCTTTTCAGGGAGTCCCCATGACCACTTTTAGGGATCTCACTCTTTCCACCTCGGACCCCTAAACGTTCACACTGGAGAAGCAGTGAATTAACCCGGCACTGTCATTCGGCGATCCTGCAGAGTCAAATGCTGCCAGTGCTTGCAACAGCCAGGACCTGAGCCGTGCTGTGCTTAGTCGCTCAGTCATGTCCGACTCTTTGCAACCCCATGGACTGTAGCCCACCAGGCTGCTCTCCGTAGGGATTCTCCAGGCGAGGATACCGGAGAGGGTTGCCATTTCCTCCTCCAGGGGATCTTCCCGACCCAGAAATTGGACCCGTGTCTCCTGCATTGCAGGCGGATTCTTTACCTGCTGAGCTACCAGGGAAGCCCAGCCACGACATGGAGGCAACCTAAATGTCCATTGACAGAGGAATGGATAAAGAAGACGCGGTACCTATCTACAATGGAAAATGCCATTTGCAGCAATACAGATGGGCCTCGAGTGTCATACTACTGCACACTAGAGTGAAGCAAGTCAAATAGAGGAGAACCATGCTGTGACATGCCTTCTATGGGTAATCTTCAAAGAAATGATACAAATGAACTTATCCACAAAACAGAAAAGGACTCATAGACTTAGAGAAGGAACTTATGACTACCAGCGGCAGAAGGATGGCCGGAAGGGATGGTTAGGGAATTTGAGATCAACATATACACACTGCTATATTTAAAGTGAATAACCAAAAAAATAAAAATAAAAAAATAAAGCGGATAACCAACAAGGACCTACTGTGTAGCACAGAGAACTCTGCTCAGTGTTCATGGCAGCCTAGACGGGAGGGGAGTTTGGGGGAGAATGGATACATGTATATATAAGGCTGAGTCCCTCTGCTGTGCACCTGAAACTATAGCAATATTGTTAACTATTCTCCAAAATCAAATAAAAAGTTTAAAAAAATTAATTTGTGTGAAAATCTTGTCAAGGTGGAAAAATCCCCCCTTCCTGCCAGCCCAGCAGAAAACACCACCTTTGGCCTAGGATAAAGGTTGAGCTAACCCTGGCTCTTCTCAGCTTCTCTCATGGGACTTAGACGCAGCTCCTAAATGCCCGCTGTCTTAGGTGGGGCTGTCCACAGTCTTCAAGTTCAAGTCCACATTCACCGCTAGGGTGAATGGAGAGATAGACTAGTGCTCATCAGAGACAAGCGCCCCCAAATCACTAAGAGTTCACCCATATTTTGACACAATCATACCTAAGCTAAGAAGTCACAATACCTAAGACAACAACAAAAAAAGAAAATAAGGAAAGGTCTGATTTCACTGAAGCTTGGAATTATCCAGAGTTGTTCATCTGGCCCCCAAGCTTAAGTCAGCGATATCCAAAATTAAAAAAAAAAAAAAATTGACCTCTTTCTAGAAACATTTTAAGTCACAGCCCCGGGAAGCAAAGAGAAGGGAGGGAATGAGCCTGCATGTGTTCGTGTGTGCAAAAAGTGTGGTGTGCTTGTATGTGATGTTTATATGTGGGGTTCATATGTTTCTGTGAAGTGTGTGCATGTGTGTGTGTGATATGCCTACGTGGTGGACATGTGAGGGGTGTATGTGTATGTACATGAGGTTTGCACAAATGGTATGTGACACATGTCCCTTATATGTTGGCAACGTGCCCAAGTGTGAAGTGTGTTTGTGTGGTGTGGATGCATGGAATAGCATGAAATCAAACTGCAAAATCACACATATACTATGATCATAATTATGTAAAAATTGTGTATGCATATCGACAAGGTCTGAAAGGGAAAATAGTTTTACATGATGAGGTAGGGTGAGTGTAAGTAGAGATTCCCTCTCCTTGTGATTTCTGTTTATTTCCGTTTATCCTGTTAAGAAGGCCACCAAGCTTACCTTTCCACGCTGAGGGCTTCTTCCGGCGGTGCCTGCTATTGCAGATGTCCTGGATGTTCTGGACCACGCTTGAGCTCAGCCCGTGCTCCCTCATGACGGCCAGCACCCTTCTGTCCATCAGGTTATGGGACCGGAAGCAGTTGGCATAACCACAGTTCCCTCGGGTAAAATGTTCACAGACGTGGAGTCTTTCACATGGGGGCTGCTGGTTACAAATCTGTCTTCCACCCTCACCCTTATAATTCTTGCATATCTACAGAAGAAAGAAACAAGAACCAGAAAGAAAACATTGTTTCTCTATGTGCCACACGTTAAGGAAAGTTTGTGTAAATATAATGATCTATATGGGAATAGAATCTAAAAAAGAGTGGATCTATGTATCAGTTCAGTCAGTTGCTCAGTCGTGACCAACTCTGCGACCCCAGGGACTGCAGCATGCCAGGCCTCCCTGTCCATCACCAACTCCCAGAGTTTACTCAAACTCATATCCATTGAGTCAGTGATGCCATACAATCATCTCATCCTCTGTTGTCCCCTTCTCCTCCCACCTTCAATCTTTGCCAGCATCAGAGTCTTCAAATGAGTCAGTTCTTCACATCAGGCGGCCAAAATATTGGAGTTTCAGCATCCACATCAGTCCTTCCAATGAATATTCAGGACCGATTTCCTTTAGGATGGACAGGTTGGGTCTAGGTATAGGTATAACTGATTCACTCCTGAAACTAACACAACTATACACCAATAAATATTGATTAAATAAATAAAAAATTAAAATGCTTTTTTTTTACTTCCTGGTAAGAAAAAAATGCATATTTTCTTATTTCCTGAAAGAAAAAGAAAAAAACAGAAGCACAGATATAAACTTCCCTGATGACTCAGCAGGTAAAGAATCTTCCTTTAATGCAGGAGCTGCAGGAGACGCAGGTTCAATCCCCGTGTCAGGAAGATCCCTTGGAGAAGGAAATGGCAACCCTCTCTAGTATTCTTGTCTGGGAAATCCCATGGACAGAGGAGCCTGGTGGGGTACAGTCCATGGGGTCACAAAGAGTCAGACACGACTGAGCACATGAGCAGAAGCAGAGATATATCTAAGGAAAAAAATTGTATGTGTACAACTCTGTAATCTCTGTTGAGTTATATTCAATCATTGACTTATTTGGGGAAGAAGAGGCCTACAAACTAACTTAAAGAAACTTGACTTTTATTAACCTCTTTTGGAAGAATCAATATAAGATGGCCAGCTATAGATAGAACAAAACAGGACCCAAAGGGACCCCTACATATAAAGGAATCCCAAAGACGAAGGCCCACCTTTGGATATCAACACATCTTCAATTAAAAGACCATCTTCAATTAGAAGAACACTGCAGGGGGCACATGTTATCCTGCATGCCACGTAGAAAGTCAAAAAGAAAAGAAAGGATGTGAGGTCTTACCTTCAGCTGCTGGGAGCTGGGCAGAATGTGGCAGTTTCTCAAAAGCCCAAGTGATAGTTGAACATTTTTATATGTAAATAGGTATATCTACATATCTAGCTCTACAGAGATGTAATTCTTACTGAAAGGAGAGCAGGAGAAGTATATCATCAATGAGGCCAGACCCTGTGATACAGGACTAGAGGATGTTGGTTGAAGTCTGCAGCTGGAAGCAGCTATACATGACTTCACATCTGAGTTACTTACTTACTCCCAGCCTCTTGCCCTTGCTGTAAAAGACAAAAATATTTGCTCCCCTCACCTAACCATGTTGTGGAGCAGGTTAAATAATAAAATACGTAATGTCTTGAGCACAATACAAAATGTGATGCAAATGTTTGAGTCGTTACACAAAGAGGCTTAAACACAAAAGCATCTGTAAGTTGTTTCAACAGACTCTGAGCAAACCAGATCAACATGGGCCACTGTGGTGTATCCAGGTGGGAAAGACATGGATTCAACCATGATTGAGCCATACAAACAACTTCTAAACCTGATGCAAATATATATCATTGTGATAGAGTCTAGGAGCCAGAATCGAGACTCTTGGCCAACAGTTCTCAAAGTGTGGTCCCTGGACCAACAGCATCAGCTCCAACTGAAAACTAACTAGAAATATAAACCCTTGGGCCCTTCCCCATATCTACAGTCAGAATGGCCAGAGAAGCCCAGCAATCTGGGTTTGACAAACACTCCCGGTGATTCTGACCCACACTAAAGCTTGAGAGCCAGAATTCTCGGGGCTCAAGTCAAACAAGGATTATTAGCAACTTCACAAATGATACTTTGGTTAACATTCCTAGCACTATTCTGATGTTTAAGAAAGACTGCTCCTGCCAGAACAAATGAGACCCATTTCTCCCTTTTAATAAATGCACTTCAATTATCCATGTTTATATACCAGGAAGTTCAGGTTTATGTGTTTATGTTCTCACAGGTTAAGCAAAGTGGAAAAGTCTGAACGTGTTCGGTATTTGAGGGCAGGCGTGTGCCTTGCCCACCAGTGGCTTCAGGATTTAACTCAGTGCTACCCTTGCACTCCTGAGTGTTAGCTGAATGACTGCAAAGCAAACAGTTAAGTGAGACCCTGAAGGATGAAATGCCTTGTCCAAGATCACATAGGTAGTTGGTGGCAAAGGCAGAACTTAGAGACATGGAGGAACCATCCTTGATCAACTATCCTTGGAACTAGCTGAACTCCGGCTGACCACTCCCCTCCCCTGCTAAAACCTTGAAAATACTCCGCCTTACTCCCCCAAGTTAAAACACTCCTACAGAGACAACTCTTGCCCAGAACAGTCAAACAGAGACTTATGTCATCGGTGCTCTAGTTGATTCCCCATCACAGGAACCAGCTTCTCAGACTTCTGGTCCCAGGAAGCAGTGCAGTCTGCTAATCTGTGATCCTACCCCAACAGGTGGTAAAAGGCAATTAAGTTATCAGCTAAAAATAAACTTCAAGCACAAACCGTTCCACTCTACCCTCTAATCACGGGTTCTGAATTCTTAAAATCCATGGGTACGGTAAGGGAGCCTCAGGTGACACTTCAGACTCTCTGTGTGATTAAGGTCAGCATCCTCCTACGAGAAGCCTCCCAGCACTTTTGTCAATGGGCTTTTTCTGGGCTAAGTCAGCAACAGCACCATCCAGTAGGTTCTTTCCTAGAGAAAGGAAGAGCCGCCGCTCCTCTTATTCTCCAGGGACGTGATATAGCAAGTCCTTGGTGATTCTGGAGAACAGAAGCAGAGAGCTGACCTGGTGAGTGACGTTTCCAACCCTTCAAGTTTAACACTAGGTTGGACCCCGGGCAACACTCTCTCAAGAGTCATGACAAGTGTTCAACTGTTGTCATTCTTTCACATGAAAGGGAAAGGAGAGGGTGCCTCTGTTAGTCAATGGGACCTTTAACGAGTTAGGGTGTAAGGCATTTTCCCCATACTGGTAGCCAGGAAGGACTGGGCGGGCTGGCACATAGGCCATAGAGATCCTAAGATAAGACCTCTGAACCTTGGGTTCCTGGAAACAGAGAGAATAAGAGAGAGAGAAACTCAAGTACATAAATGAAAGAATGCCTGGGGAAGTGAGTTATATATAGTTAAATATCCCTCCCCCACCCTTCGTCTCTGAAGACATTTTTACAGAGTGTCTTGCATTCCTATCTTGCCTGAGTTCAGTAATCAACACAAAATCACCCCACGTGTCCTAAGTTTTCCTAAGTCCTCAGGGAAACACACTGAGCTTAGAGTCAAAAGATGTTTAATCCTCCAGAAGTCCCTAATAGCTACCTTGTCATACATAAAAGTACGACCGAATTTCAACCTTGTTATCTTATCTCAGTCCCTTCCACCCTCTCAATTTGAGGCTCCCATTACGTTTCTGCGCTACTCTTCCAATGTGAGGCTAACTTCTTTACAAAAGGATTTTTCTGAGATCATTCTCAGATACTATTCTTTAAGCAGCAGCATCTGATTTTCAAGTCAATATTCCTAGGTGGATGAGACTGTTAATTATCTGAGATTATTCTTATCTTTCTTCTAATAGAAGCTTCCAAGTTTTAGCTGGACATAGAGTTACCCAGCCAGAAAACTACATTTCCCAGCCTGCCTTCTGCCTAAGTGCAGTCATGTGATAAGTTCTGGCGAGTGAGATGGAGTATACAATGAATGAGATATAATATCCAAGTCACATCCTTTTAAAAAGGAAGCAGCTTGTTTTTTACTTACTCCTTGTCTACGTTCCTGTTGGCTAGAAAAATGATGACACTGAGAAGAGCCTCCTTGTACCATGGGGAAGAAGCCACATATTAAAAGAGAACAGAGATATCTACTGGTCCAGTAATAAAATAGATCTATTATATATAAGATAACAAGGCTGATCTACTGGCCCGAGTCCCTACATGACATCATGGAATTCAGCTGCCTGACCATCAGACTACCTGCCTGCCTACCTCTAGGCAAGACCAAAAGCCAGCAAACTATTAGCATAAATGATCAAATAGTTTAGGCTTGGCAGGCCATCAATCTCTGTTGCAAATACTCAACTCACTCTTGTATGAGAAAGCGGTCATAGACAATATATAAATGAATGAGTGTGACTGTGTTCCAATTAAACTACAAAAACAGGCGGCAGGTGGGATGTGGTCCATGGAGTAGTTTGGTGACCTCAGATCTACACTACCAAGAGATGGAGAAACCAAGCAATATTTTACTTGAATCACTGCATTTTGAGATCTCTTTGTTACAATTTAGCCTCAAGCAATGTACCCTGTCATCTTCGAAATCTTGCTTCAAAGCCCACCTCTTCCAGGAAGTCCCTCGGATGTAAGGCATCAATTAGTCTTATTGTTAGTTCTTCAGATCATACTTGCTCGCATAGGGTCCCCTAGCAGCCCAGGGGAGGAGGCATTCCAGACTCAAATACTTATTAAACTTCAAATAAGAAGGAAACTGTTGGAATCTCCAGGTCACTTAGCAACAGCCACCTGCTGACTGCCACCTGCTGAGCCCTGGTGCCAGGTTTTCTCTGCCCCCATTCCAACACACACAGGACACCACACTGCCAAAGGCATTCTGCTTGCTTTTCAAACTGAGGAATCAGAACTTACCTCGGGCATAAAAAAAGGGTCACTTTGGAGGAGGAGCACCGCCAATTCCTCTTGGTTCAGTCCAGAGAGCCCATGGTTTGTCAGGACCCTGAAGTTATCTTCTGAGAGAACCTCGTGAGAATATTTGCATAAATTCCTGGAAGGAAATAACAATGGTTAGCATTTCCACTTCACAGAAAAAAAAGAAAAAGCAATCATCCAGGAAACCTTTCAAGTGAAAATCAATGCCCACATCCTTGGGTAACTAACACAAGGTTGGTCCAGCTTCAAGAATACACTTTAAAAATATAAACTGATGAAACACGTAGATAGGAAAAGAGAATATGAGGATCTCTTCATAAATTATACACATGTATTCTTTTTGTTAAACTTTTTATTTTGTATTGGAGTATAGCTGATTGACAACATACACGTTATGCTTTAATTTATTGCAATCCTTCTTTAAACGTCTCCTCTCAGTCAGTTCAGTTCAGTTCAGTCACTCAGTCGTGTCCTTTGCGACCCCATGAATTGCAGCACACCAGGCCTCCCTGTCCATCACCAACTCCCAGAGTTCACTCAGACTCACGTCCATTGAGTCAGTGATGCCATCTCCTCTAGTATACGTTAATTACGTAAGACGAGGAAAAAATAGCAAAGAAACTGAGATCAATTTAGTGGAAATGACTGCTCATTGAGAGGCAAATAATAATTAGGATAACATATCCTAATGACAATAAAATCAATGGGATAAAAGAATTTCATTGATCAAACTAAACTAGATGAAACTGTTCCTTGCTTTATCACTTCTATGAATGTATACCTATGTGATTTGTGACCACAAAGGAATGCAACAAGCTTGTCATCGCATATTTCAAACAACTTTACCAAGAAAGTGATAAAAATCCCCTTCACTTTAAGACTGATGATTTAGGTCTGACAGAACTTTCTGTGATGATGGACTTGTTCTATAATCTGAGCTTTCTGAGATGTAAGCCAGACATGACTAACGCACACGTGAAATATAGGTAGTAAGACTTAGGAAACTAAATTTTCCATTTTATTTCAATTAATCTAAATTTGAATAGCCTCATATGACTAGTGGCCACAAGACTGCATGGCAGAGATTTAAACATTTGCTCTTAAAAATGTGGTGGGAGCAGTAGCTTTACCATTATTACAAATTTAGAATATCCTAGGCTCCACCCCAGCTTGAGTGAATCAAAATCTGCCTTTCAACAAGACCCCCAAATCATAATCACACTGACGTCCCACAAGCACTGAGTTATTAGACCAAGCATTGAGACGCTGACAGCACTGATGTTTTCATCAGACAAACATAACTTGACAATTAGCAATGTTCACCTAACAAATGTCTTCTACTTCTTAACTTATATATGTACATTCCCTATAATATCACCAACATCCTCAGATTTATGGTTTTAATAGTTGCTAATGTGATGGGATCTTAATATTTTCCAGTTTGTACAACCATTATCAAATTGTCAGGTGGTTAGGTAATGGCCAGATTTTCACTATACAACCTTTATAAACCTTTCACTATACAACCTTTATAAACCTTTCCTCTTTCACATTATTTTCTTGAGATTTATTTGAGAGTATTGCCTCAGTGGTTGGTGTTTCATTTTGATCTCCTGCTCTGCAGAAAACATGCTAGTAAATCTAGGGAGTGTGTCTCTTTCCCTCCAAGCACATTAACATAGAGTTTTATCACTTTTGCTACTTAACTAAGAAATAGATTCATGCTTTTAATTTGCACTTTAATTATTAGCAAGACTGAAATATTCCAAATGTAGGTTTGATGCTCATATTTCCTCTTATATTATTTGTTCATATCTTTTAACTGTTTATCTACAGATTTATAATTGTTCTTTATATTTTTAATGCTAATCTTTACCAGCCTTGTTTATTTCAAATAGTTTTGCACTTTTCCCTTTTTATCAAGAACTTATTAAGCTTTCTATTGCTCAATTTTTATACAATCAGATCCTTCCAATTCACCACTTGTAATTTAGCCCACTGTTTTAATACTTGAAAAATTAATTCTTCCACCACAGCTGGATAACTATATCATTTTGTTTCACTTTTTAAAAAGATATTTTCAAAAAAATAAAAAATAAAAAAGATATTTTCAACTTTAAAATATCTAGAGCTTATTTTGAAAACCAGCATCAGAGGGCAGAAGTGCTTTATATCTTTTCTCAGTAATGTCTATTGAATGGGATTCCTTTCTTACTATTTTGTTGTCCAGAACTATTGTTTGTTAACTTTTTAGCAAATTTAGAATGCAGGGAATCCTTATTATGTTTTTATCAATTTACTATTCTGCTTTGCATCTGATACCATACAATATAAATGTTCTTTGTACCACATTTTAAATATTAACAGAATAATTTATCCTATTATCTGTTCTTTTCAAAAATTTCCTTAATATGCTCAAGTATTATTTTCTCTATAGAAACTGTATTATCGTTTTGTCAATTTCCACAAAATATCATATGGAATCTAATTTGTCTTAACTCCATACATTAGATTAGATATTATGTCATCTTACTATTTTAAATCTTCTGATTTTAGGACAGAAAATATCTCCTCATTTATTCAAGTCTTATGCTATTTTTCTTACTGAAAATTAAAATCTTTCTTTTCATAGTTCTCTTTCATTTCCCAAATATTAAACATAAATCAGTTGTCACTATTGTTTTTCGTTGTCACTGTAAACAGAAATGCAACTGACTGCAAAATTATCTTATTGAAATTGACAGTGATTTTTGTAATGTAAACACTTACATAAAAGTTATTCTCTAAGAATTGGTCTTTGAAAGTCACTATGCAAATGCCACTGTCTGTGTAAGGCATTTCTGAAACACTCTGGCATTGCTTTTGGGTCTAGCTGTAGGAACCCCAAAAGAAAAGTCAGAATCAACAACCATGGCAGCTGCCACCTGAGCCCTTAAAACCCAGCCAGCCCTCCCACACTCCCTGCTTCATGCAAAAGTCAAGGGCAGGTGGTCAGGCTCTATTGACAGCCTGTATCCCAGCCATTTTCTAGGGCGTGCACTCTCCTGGTTTTCTTCACCAGGAGTCCTGGCTTTTAGTGTGTTTCTGGCACTCCCTGATAAAGCTGACATCAGCTCTCTGCTTGCTCTCGGGGTTTGTGGTTTCAGATAACTGCTCCCCCACAGCCCTCACTCCCCAGAGCCCTCAGCAGCTATGCAAAACTACACCTTATCTCTCACAACCATCACGGGAGGGGGGCATCTATGAAGAGATTCTACAGCAGGAAGGGGCCCAGCCTCCACCCCAAAGCAGGAAACCCCTCCAGTACAGCTTTTACCAGACACGTGTGAGCCTCCCTACCTCTCTAGACTTCTTACTCCCCTGGGCATTGCCGCTAATGACCCTCTCAATCCGGAGCAGAAAATGAGCTCACTGAAACACCCCACCGCTAGGCAGCTTCTACCCTCTGGCTCAGAGATATCGGACAGCGGGTAGGTGGGAGGAATTAAGAACCTTTCTTTCCTTTGAGCTTCAGTCCAGGTGTTGTGGTCACAGTACCAAGACGATCGTACCTCGCCTATGGCCGGATTACAGTCATACTTGAAGACCCAGCCCCTCTCCAGATTCCAGCAACACACAGCCTCGGTCTTACCTGTCTTGCACCTGCTCTGCCCTTGCCAAGGGGCAGTGGGGCACTTCCAAGGTCCTGGAAGTCAGTATTTCCTCTAAATAACTAAAGGCAACCAGGCAAGCCTATGAAGCCCTCTGCCTGGAGCCCCAAGAGTCTGGGCTTTCCCAGCCCACCTAAGACACTCATGCCCATAGGAGGAGCTCAGCCAGCACACATGATGCTGGCTGGGTCCTTGATGCTGCCTGTCTGAGGGCCCAGATCACTCTTCATTTCTCATCTCCATCCTCAGGCAAACTATTCATTCCTCTAGATCCTATAATCCTCACCTTGAACCCAGCTTCAGTCAGCAGCATGTCATATCTAGCCTTGGGTTCTGACCTGCAGCTCCATCCCTGGGAGGCCCTGCTCTGTTTCCCCACATTTCCTAGACTTTTCCAAGCTTCTTAGAGGATTTATCTCCACCCTAATTTCAAAAAAGTGGGGCAGTTCTCACTCACTTATCTGGGGAGTGACTAAGACCAAGGACTTCCCAGGTGGCACTGGGAAGTGGTTAAAGAACCTGCTTGCCAATCCCGGAGACCTAAGAGACTCGGGTTTGATGGCTGGGTTGGGAAGATCCCCAACATTCCCCAGCATTCTTGCCTGGAGAATCCCATGGACAAAGGAGTCTGTGGGCTAGAATCCACAGAGTCAGACACAAATGAAGTGACTTAGCCCATATGCATGCAAGTAAGACCAGAAGTACGGATGCTAACACTCATCACATAGTTTCTAAGTGACAGGTACTGGATCTGTTATTTATAACCTATGAGGAAATATTCTACTTTTTATTTTGGGAAACTGAGGCTAGGTAACATGAGAAATAAAAGGTGACTCAAATAAGAGGAAAAGCTCATCACTGAACTCAGAACTCAAGAAAATTAAAAACATAATCTGGAAAAATAAAAACAAACAGGACTGAAAATTTTCCAAACCAAAAAGAAAAAAAAGAAAGCCATGCTAGACCATCCCAGTTACTGTTCCCTTGTTGCTCTTATTGTTTAGTAGCTAAGTTGTGTCCAGTTCTTTGCAACCCCATGGACTGTAGCCCATAAGGCTCCTCTGTCCAAGGGAGGCAAGAACACTGGAGTAGATTGCCATTTCTTTCTCCAGGAGATCTTCTCCAGGGATCGAACCTGGGTCTCTTGCATTGCAAGCAGATTCTTTACCATCTGAGCTACCAAGGAAGAATATGGTGTAGGAGGGACACAATAAATGATAGAAACTGTTTCTTGGGACTTCCCTGGCAGTGCAGTGGTTAAGACTCCATGCTTCTACTGCAGGAGGCACAGCTTCAATTCCTGGTTGGAAAACTAAGATCCTGCATGCATCTTAGCAAGGCCAAAAGGAAAAATGAAACTATTTTGGGCTTCCCAGGTGATGCCATTTGGTAAAGAATCTTCCTGCCAATGCAGGAGACTCAACAGGCGAGGGTTCGCTCCCTGGGTCAGGAATATCCCCTGCTATAGGAAAGGGCAACACACTCCAGTATTCTTGCCTGAGAAATCCCATGGACAAAGGAGCCTGGTGGGGCTCCATGGGGTTGCAGAGTCAGACACGACTGAGCACACTCACTTATGCTAGCCTATTTTCTATGGCAGTTCCCAGATCCATAAAGGCTATGTCTAGTACTTCATCAAGCAAATATGAACATCTAATAAATTATTTTTTAAAAAAAGAAAAGAAACTGTTTCTCATGATTGGCATTGAGGAGACAAGTTCAGCAGCTGACTGATTCAACCTTCAGCCGAACCTGTCACGGTCAGGGCTTGATGGAGGTCATGTTTAGGTTTAAGATGCAGAAGCTTCCTTCTCACTTACTTTCTTCTGATCATTCTGTCTCAGTTCCAGGTCCCCGATACTGGCTACGAGGCTTTAGCTAGGAAATGGTGTGAAAATCTCCCAAGGCCTCTTGAGGTTCTCAAAACCAGTGGTTCTCAAAGTGAAGTCCTCCGATCAGCATCACCTAGGAGGCTGTCAGAAACGCAAATTCTCAGGCCCTGTCCCAGACCTACAGAGTGAGTCTCAACTTTCTAGGTCACATCAGAATCGCTGAGAAGGTTTGTTAGAACACAGATTGCTAGACACCACCCCCAGAGTTCCTGATCAGGAGGTCTGGGATAAGGGCTGAGTGTACACTTTTTACAAGCTCCTAGGTGATGCTAATGCTGCTGGACCAAAGGGCACACCTAGATAAGCATGTTCAAGGTGACCTCCTCCAACAAAAGGTTGACTCACAGCCATGGGACTCCCCACCTCCCAACACAGAAAAGAGCTCACCCATAAGCCCTTATGAACTGCCCAGGGGGAGACAAGGGTTTGCAGAAGGCTGCCTGCCCTTGGAGCAGATAAACTTCAAACAGCAAGAGTTGGGATAGGAAATGATAACTTTTCTAAAAAGAGCGAAGATGGCCTTGGGAGAGGCAAGAAGGTCTCTCAGGAATCTCAAGCCAAAAGCCTAAAAACAAATGATCTTTTCATTCTTTTCTTCCAGCCATGGAATGAAAGGTTATTTTAACCCTGGCAGGAAGTGCTCTGCCAACCACAGATGAGGTCTAGCCTGCAGAGAGGTTCTCATCCCTGGCTACACATAATAACCAACTGGGCAGTGCTGAGAAATACCTAAGCCTGGCCACACCCTCAGAGACGGTTATTTAATTTGACAGGAGGTGGGACCCCAGATGATTTCAGTGTGCAGTCAGGGCTGGGAGTTGCTGGTTGGGCCTGTTGGATGAAATTCTAAGCTAGGTTCCTGAATTAGATATTCATACGTGTGAGCTCTGGCACTTCGCAAGTCAATAAACATAGGGTCAACCCTAAACCAGACCAACGAGAAAACGATAACCTTAGGGAGAGTCTTGGTTTTACTTTATTTTTATTTTTAAAAATAATTTTATTTCTTGCTCACTCTCTCTTTTTTTTTTTTTTTTTTTGGCCTGTGCTAGGTCTTCGTTACTGCAAGCGCTTTTCTCTAGTTGTGGTATGCAGAAGCCACTCTCTAGTTGTAGGGGATTCTTAATGTGGTGGCTTCTCTTGTTGTGAAGCACAGACAGAGAGCCCAGACTTCAGTAGTTGCAGCTCATGGGCTTTAGAGCACAGGCTCAATAGCTGAGGCACATGAGCTTAGCTGCTCCGAGGCATGTGGGATCTGCCCAGACCAGGGACCAAACCCTTACCAAACCCTTACCGCCTGCTCTTTACTACTGAGCCACCAGGGGAGCCCCAGTTTGTGTTTTTAATTGGAATACAATTGCTTTACAATGTTGTGTTAGTTTCTGCTGTACAGCCGCGTGAATCAGCCATAGGCATATCCTTCTTGAGCCGCCCTCCCATGCCACTCCTGTAAGTCATCACAGAGCCCTGAGCTGAGCTCCCTGTATTACGCAGCAGCTTCTCACTAGCTATCAAATTTGCCCGTGGTCGTGCATAGATGTCAGTGCTTCTCTCAATCCATCCTGCTCTCTCCTTCCCCCACTGTCTCCACACGCCCATTCTCTAGAGAGTCTTGTTTTTCAACAGTTGTTTGTATCAAAACACCTCTTCCTTTCACCTGATCTGCTCCCCAACACCTCATGGGAGGAGGGTGGACAGAATCAAAGAGCTAGTCAGTTTGTGTAGAACACAGGAAATAGCTCACCACGCCGCCAGCCAAGAGAGAAAGAAACCAAGACCTGTGAAAGATAAAAATCTAGAGAACATTAGTCTACAGAGTAAAATGGCGTCAGTCAAACCAACCCTGAAAAGTATCCAAGTCATGAGACTCCTATTCTCTATATGACTGTACCTCTGATGTTTGAGATTCGATTGCCAGTTACTAGAGGCAGGAATGATTCACCAAATCTGGAACTCCTAGTCAGATGGGGGAAAACCAGAGTAGACCAGCGAACACAGGAGCAGTCTAAGGAACAGTGTGCGGGAAGGGAAAGGGTGGAGCCGAAGAAACAGGCCTGCTTTAACCACAGTGGTGTTACCCAGAGTATACCGGCTGCAAAGACGAGGTGCCCCCTGACTGCTGACTGTGGTGAGCCGCAGGTGCAGATGGCCAAGGTTCCCAGAATGGGAGAGGCGCGGGGCGGAGGAACTGACTGTAATCTCTGCCTGTGGCGCAGGGCGGAGGAACTGACTGTAATCTCTGATTGTACCAAAAGTAAGGCAAACTGTACAGGTGCCACACACTGTAGACAAGCTCCCCAGGTTGACCTATTTCTCTGGTCCTGGGGTTCTCAAACTCAACTCCCCATTAGAACCACCCATGGCCTTTTTTTTAATTATTAATAATTGTCTTTATTTATTTTGGCTGTGCTGGGTCTTGGTTGCTGTGCAGGCTTTTCTCTAGCTGCAGAGAACAGGGCCTGCTCTCTAGCTGTGGTGCGAGGGCTTCTCATTGCCGTGGCTGCTTTTGTGGCAAAGCACAGGCTCTGGGGTGCAGGCTCAACAGTTGTAGTGCATAAGCTTAGTTGCTCCAAGGCATGTGGGATCTTCCCGGACTGGGAATCGAACACCCATCCCCTGCATTGGCAAGGCAGTTTCTTTACCACCGAGCCACCAGGGAAGCCCCACCCATGGCCTTTAAAAAGAACCCCAATGCCCAAGTCATACCCTATACCAATTAAATCAGAACATCCAGGGGTAGGACCTGGGCACCAGTATCTTTAAAAGATTCCTCAAGTGATTCCAATGTGAAGCGAAAGTTTGGCATCATTGCCCTAAGTCCACATCAGGACTGAGAAAAAGCATAGCAAGTGAAGACAATGAAGAGCAGGAGATACTATGTAGCATGTGGGATCTTAGTTCCCTAACCCGGGATCAAACCGGCCCCCCCCCCTTGCAGAGGAAGCCTGGAGTCCTAAACACTAGACCACTAGGTAAGTCCTTGGTCTGAAACATTAAAATTTTTTCTCAGTGAGGAAGCATTCAAAAATCATGAATGAGGTCTCCACTTTCTTCTCCCAAACTGAGTCCAACTTTTGTGCCCCAATTTGGTTAAATTGATTTCTCACTGGACTTGAGATCTGAAGTTCTTCTTTTATTCCTTTTCTAAAACCATCTCGGGACCTTGCCAATTCTAAAGTAGCCTGTAGATTCTTTGTCACCCCATGGACTGTAGCTTGCCAGGCTCTTCTGTCCATGGGATTCCCCAGGCAAAAATACTGGAGTAGATAGCCATTCCCTTCCCCAGGAGATCTTCCCAACCCAGGGATCAAACCCAGGACTCCCAAATTGCAGGTGGATTCTTTACCGTCTGAGCTAGCGGAGAAGCCCAAAGGTCACAGATACTAGTTTGGAAATAAATGTGGTCAGGAGCAGTAATCAAATTAGAACCTTTTTATGTAAACAAATCTATACTTACCTTAAATGTTTAATTCTGTCACCTCTACATTAAGTAAAAAGCAGAAAATATTTTGTTATCAGATTCTTTTTTAATCACTTATTTAAAATGTCAGGAAGACTCCACGGGAAGAGCACAATTAGTAACAAAGGGAACTTCCAGGGAGATTCCTCCTGGGTATATACCCTCACAAAAGACATGTAACATGCAGAAGTAAATGGCAAACTTTGAAGACATTGTGCTAAGTGAAAGAAGCTAGATACAACAGGAAAAATATTGTATGATTCCATTTACAGGAAATTTCCAAAACAGCCAAATCCATGCAAACAGAATGTGGATTAGAGGTTACCAGAGGCTGTGGAGAGGAAAGAATGAGGTGTGCCCATGGATGGGTGTGGGGTTTCTTTTTGGGATTATGAAAATGTTCTGGAACCAGAAAGTGGAGATGGTTGCACAACATCGTGAATGTACTTATTGCCGTTGAACTGTACAGTTTACAATAAAAAACAAAATACAATAAAAGCAATTACAGGCAAAAATATATTGCTAAGAGGACAGAAAAAGAACAATGCAAATAAGAAACAACTGCCAAGAATCAGACACCACGTAAGACAAAGTTAAAAAACAAGCATTAGGCCATAGCAATATTTTTCTTGGATCTGTCTCTTGAAGCAAAGGGAATAAATGCAAAAAGAAACAAATGGGACCTAATTAAACTGAAAAGATTTTGCACAGCAAAGGAAGCCATCGGCAAAATGAGAAGACAACCTACTGAATAGGAGAGAATATTTGCAAACACTATGACCAACAAGGGATGAATAGCCAACGTATATAATATCCAACATATGTAAACAGCTCATACAGCTCAACATCAAAACAAAATCAAACAATTTAAAAATGGGCACAACTGAATAGACATTTTTCCAAAGAGGAAATACAGATAGCCAACAAACACATGAAAAAATTCTCAGCATCACTGATTATCAGGGAAAGGCAAATCACAATCACAATGAGATAGCACTTCACACCTGTCAGAACGGTTATCATCAAAAAGAACACAAACAACAAATGTTGGCAAGGATGTGGAGGAAATGGAACCCTCATACACTGTTGGTGGGAATGTAATTGGTGCAACCATTGTGGAGAAGAGTATGGAGGTCTCTCAGAAAACTAAAAATAAAAACTACCACATGATCCATTAATTCCGATACTGGGTACATGTCTGAAAAAAGCAAAAACACCAATTTAAAAGGATACATACCCGATATTCACAGAAGCACTATTTACAATTGCCAAGTTATGGACGAAACCAAAGTGTCCATCAACAGACAGACAGATAAAGAAAATGTAGTATACTCTGGAATACCACAGTGGAACACTGCTGCTGCTGCTGCTGCTGCTGCTGCTGCTGCTGCTAAGCCGCTTCAATCGTGTCCGACTCTGTGTGACCCCATAGACGGCAGCCCACCAGGCTCCCCCCGACCCTGGGATTCTCCAGGCAAGAACACTGGAGTGGGTTGCCATTTCCTTCTCCAATGCATGAAAGTGAAAGTGAAGTTGCTCAGTCGTGTCCGACTCTTAGCGACCCCATGGACTATAGCCAACCAGGCTCTGTTGTCCATGGGATTTTCCGGGCAAGAGTACTGGAGTGGGGTGCCATTGCCTTCTCTGACAATGGAACACTACTCAGCCATAAAAAAGAACAAAATTTTGCCATTTGCAGAAACACAGAAGGACTTGGAGGACTTTACACTAACTGAAATAAGTCAGACAGAGAAAGAAAAGTACTGTGATATCACATATATATGAATCTAAAAAAATACAACAGTGAATATAACAAAGAGAAGCAGATTCACAGACACAGAGGGAACAAATGAGTGGTTTCCAGTGGGGGTAAGGGGAGGAGAAATGTAGCAGTAGGAGATACAAACTATTAGGTGTAAGATAGGCTCAAGGATATGCTGTACAAACTGGGGAACAGGGTCAACATTTTGTAATAACTATAAATGGAAAGAAACTTTAAAAAACTGCCTAAAACTTTTTAAAAAAATTTTAAAACAAGCAGTATGACTTAGAAGTGCTAGAGAGTAACAATATATAAACTAACAGTATATAAACAATAAATTTATATAAACAATATATAAACTAACAATATATAAAATATGAAAGTATTGAAACCATAATGAGGTACAACTTCACGTTCCTTGTACTGGCACAATTTGATGCCATCAATTGGCAAGGATGTGAAACAAAGGAATGTTCATATTTTCCTGGTGGGACTAAAACTTGGTGTGCACACCTGGAGATTTGGTATCGGCCTCTAAAACTTAAGCATGGGAATTCTGCTACTAGATACCGAGGTAACTCTTCCACGTATACACAAAGAAAGATATTCCAAATTATTAGTTTATAATAACAAAAAACTGAAAACAACCTGTATTTTAATAACAAGAAAACTGATACAAAAATCATGTACATTTGTACAAAAGAAAGCAATTGTTTATAAAAGAAAGAACTAGAGCAGTCCTTCTCTTAAAATGATGGGGTTTGGAGGCCCGTGTTGCTGTTGTTTAGTTGCTAAGTCGTGTCTGACTCTTTTGTGACCCCACAGACTGTAGCCCGCCAGGTTCCTTGGTCCGCAGGATTTCCCAGGTAACAATACTGGAGTGGATTGCCATTTCCTTCTCCAGGGAATCTTTCCAATCCAGAACTCAAGTACCTAGACACTTAGAAGTAATTAATCAAGCTAAGAAATGGTTCAATAAAATATGTTCTCTCTTCCTATCTTGACAAATGCACTTTCATAATGACCTGGAAGGCCAAGTTCAAATTTAGAATGCTCAGACTCCTTTGAGTTCTGTGATAGAATATATTAACAGTAGAATGAAGAAAGTCAGCCCTGGCTCCCACCTCCAGTCCATCACTTCTCTTCTCCCCATCAGGCTCTGTCCCACATTGCTAGTGCCATCAGACAGAGGCGATGAACATGCCAGCCTGTACATCCAAATTCCTTCCGCATGTCGGAAGACACAGGGAAGAGGCCCACTCAGGCCCTGGAAATGGGCTTGGGAATTCTAGGGTTCTGGGAATCCACAGCATAGTCTAGAACGATGAGGGGGAGGGGGAGGGCGCCAGAGGGAGGCCACTGGGTCCAGATGAGCACGATTCCTTAACTCCACAGACTCCTCAAAAGGTGAGCAGGTATAGACTTGGGCTAAAACTAGGACCATACAGCAGTGGGCACAGGGCAGAAATTTGTCTTGCCCAGGCCACAAGGTGTATAGAAACAGGGCTTTGTTAGCAGGAGTGAGTCTCAAACATTAAGTTGTGCAAACAAGATGAAATAAAGCAAATATTTGCATACCCAATCACTGATGTAATCTACAGCCTTGAAAACAGGCAAAACAATCCTAAACATTGTTTAGAAATAAATGCATGTGTAGAAAGATAATAAACATGTGGGGGAAAATAAATATCAAATGCAGAACCGTGTTGTGGGATTGTAAACTGGTATAGCCATTATGGAAAACAGAATGGAGTTCCTCAAAAAATTAAAAATAGAACAACATATGATCCAGTGATCTCACTGCTGGGTGTATATCCAAAGGAAATGAAATCAGTATCTTGAAGAAATATCTGCACTCCCAAGTGGATCGCTGCATTATTCACAAGAGCCAAGACATGGAGCCAATCTGAGTGTGCATCCGCAGATGCGTGGATAAAGAAGATGTGGTTTAGATGCACAAAATGACACGTTATTCAATCATAAACACAAGCAAACTGCCACTTCTGACGTGTGAAACTAAAAGACCTTATGCTAGATGAAATAAGCCAGACACAGAAAGACAAAAACTGCATGATCTCACCTACACACGGAATCTAAGAAAGTCACACACATCAAATATGAGAGTAAAATGGTAGCTGCCAGGGATTTGAGTGGAGGAGGAGGGACATTGGTCAGAGAGTACAAACGCTCACCTATAAGATGAAGAAGTTCTGGATCTCTAAGGTACAGCTTGGTGACCGTAGTTGATAATAAATATCGTATACTTGAGACTTGCTAAGAGAGTTGTTATTAAATGTTCTCATCATTTAAAAAAATGGGGGTAAATAGGACTTCCCTGGTGGCCTCAGCGGCTAAGACTTCCCACTCCCGACTTGCAGGGCCCTGGTTTAATCCCTGGTCAAGGAACTAGATCCCTCATGCCACAACTCAGAGTCCGCATGTCACAATGAAGATCTAAGATCCCCGTGCTGCAACTAAGACCCCAGCGCAGCCAAATGAAGACATAAACTTTTTTAAAATGGGGGGTAAATAGATGAGGTGATAAATAGGTTAATCAGCTTGATAGAGGGAATCACTACACAATGTATGCTGCTGCTGCTAAGTCACTTCAGTCGTGTCCAACTCCATGCGATCCCATAGATGGAAGCCAACCAGGCTCCCTCATCCCTGGGACTCTCCAGGCAAGAGTACTGGAGTGGGTTGCCATTTCCTTGACAAAATACTACATTGTATATCCTAAATGTGCACAAACTGGAAGCTGTTATGTTTACCACTAGTTATCACCTGTAAAATGAGGGAGATAATGAAAGATGATGCCATCCAACCATCTCATGGCATCACCGACTCGATGGATGTGAGTTTGAACAAGCTCCGGTTGGTGATGGACAGAGAAGCCTGGCGTGCTGCAGTCCATGGGGTCGCCAAGAGTCGGACACGACTGAGCAACTAGACTGAACTGATCAAAGGTGAGAATTCCGGGCTTTTAACTGGTAATATTTTATTTCTGAAGCTGATTTGTGGATACACAGATTTTCACTGTATGTATATAGTGTCATAAGCAAATAATACATATTTAAAACTTTCATAAGAAAATAATTTTAAAATTAAAACAATGAGATACAATTGTATACCCTTCAGATTAGCACAAATACAAAGTCTGGGCAGCGGTTCAGTCCCTGGTCAGGGAACTAAGATCTCACATGCTGTGAGGTGCAGTCAAAAAGTTAAAAGGAAAAGAAAAGAAAAAGTCTGATAATACCAAGTGCTAATTGTCTATAAAATCAGGAAAGTGAGACTACCAAACATGAAGATGTCAATTGGCCCCATGGTTCAGATGGTAAAGAATCTACCTGCAACGCAGAAGACCCAGGTTTAATCCCTGGGTCAGAAAGATTCCCCTGAAGATAGGAATGGCAACCCACTCCAGTATTTTTGCCTGGGAAATTTCATGGACGGTGGAGCCCGGTGGGCTACATACAGTCCATGGGGTCACAAAGAGTCAGACATGACCCAACGACTAACACTTTCAAGGTAAAAATATTTATTACATTGATTTGTCAGAATCTGCACTGAACCCAGAAATTCCATTTCCTAATGGGTTTCTGTGGTGACTTAGACGGTAAAGAATTCCCCAGACATGTGGGAGACCTGGGTTCAATCCCTGGGTTAGGAAGATCCCCTGGAGGAGGGCATGGCTACCCACTCCAGTATCCTTGCCTGGAGAACCCCATGGACAGAGGAGGCTGGTGGCTACAGTCCATGGGGTCGCAGAGTCAGGCACGACTGAGCAACTAAGTATAGCATAGCACAATGATATACCTTGGAGAAGCTTTTGCCATGAGCACCAAGAGACAAGTATCCTCTTGGTAGCATGCTTCTTTGTAGCAAAAAATTAGAAATATTCTAAAAGTCCATTATTGGGGGAATAGGTACAAATTATGCGATGAAATGCTATACAGCTGTTAAGATGAATAAACTAGATCCGTATAACGGCATGAATCGATTTTCAAAACACGACACTGAGTAAAAATTCTAAAACACGTAAAGCAACACTACATTTTGTATATGAATAAAAACATAGATGAGAGGAAATTTTAAAATCATGGATATACACCAAAATCATGACTGAGGTGGTTTCTGGGGAAAGAGGTAAATGAGATGAAGAGAAAAAAAACAATAACCTTAGGGATGTTATGATTTTCATTTTATTTTAAAATAAAAGAAGCAAAAATGAAAAATGTAAATATTTATTCTGAGAGGTGAATTATAAGCTTATTATACTATATATTGTTTTATATAGTGTAGCTTTTGGAATATACTCAGAATATATAGACTTTGATGCTTGTTATACTATTCTTTGCAATTTTTTAAATTTATGGAATAATTGATTCATTCTCTTCCTATCTACCCACCCCCACCCAAAGTTTCAATTACGCAAACAGGAAAGTCACACAAACAGGAAGAGCCCAGAGGATACACCCACAGCAGCAGAAGCCGCAAAGCTAGTTGAAAGCACTCAGTCTGCTTTAAACAGTTAAACAGAAAATATGCTTACAAAAAATGTCTTGAACCTGAATTAATGAAAGATCACACTTCCACAGCTACTTGCCAATGCCAGTAGCTAAGTTAAGTTCTCCAGGGGACTGCCCTGGTGGTCCAATGGCTAAGACTCTGTGCTCTCAGTACAGGGGGCCTGGGTTTGATCCTTGGTCAGGGAACTAAGATCCTGAAATCCGCAACTAAGACCCACTGCAGTCAAGTAAATAAACAAATATTTTTTAAAAAAGAAGTTATGTAGATCTGGGTGCAACACTAACTTTGTCAGCTATCTGTTATGTGACCTTTGGTACAATTTTAAACAGCTCTAGGCCTGAGTTTCCTTACATTAAACTGAAACTGAAACTGAAGCAAGCCCTGTCATCAACTAAAATGTCTAGCTAAAAGCAACTTAAAAAAATCAGAACTGCATAATTTATAGGAGAAATCCAGTTTATAAATAATAGTAAAACAGAGGAAAATTTATAAGGCCAGCAAAAGGCAAACAAGTCCTCACGAAAACAGAGAACAGTTACTGAACTAAATGTTAATCTCAACATGGGCATCGATTGGTCAACAGAGCCCATCACCCTGTAATCCACAAAAAAAGCCCTTAGACTCCCATGCGTCACACCCATCTTTTAGAAGATAAGGTTTTATAAGTTGCTAAGAAAGGGAGAATATTTTAAAACATACTTGGGGCAAAAACATATTTTCTAGGCTTTGAGACAAAAGAAAAAGAATTCTCCAATGGTCCTTATTATGAGCACATGATTTACATTAATGGATTAAAACTTTTTAATCCTCAAACTCAAAAGTGATATATAAACAATTTAAAAATATGACCAGACCAATACACTTAAGAAATAAGACTTTATCACTCAACTAAAAAAAAGAAAAAAGACTTTCATGAATTCTCCAGAAAATCCACCCAAACTTGCATAAACTAAATTATTCCTACAGACCATATTATTCATATAGTACATATTATTCCCCTTTTAAAATATGGAAAAGTACAGGTCAACTACCCAATTTATGAACTTAAAACAGTTTTGATGTTTCAAACAACAAAGAATAATAATTATAAAGAAACAAACTAAAGTTTCTAAATGTAGTGTGCGTGATAAAACTAAGTTTCTAAATATATTACATATATTGCAACATATTAAAACAATTATAGATTATGTCTGCACAGGTTTTATTCCCTGTAAATGCAAGTCCAAATATACGGCAGTCAGAGAAATTTGAAAACCAACTGGATATTATATGATATTAAAATTATAATTGTAAAAAAAGTGATCATTGCACTGCAGTTATATTAATAGAGTCCTTCATCCTTGGAGATACTAGAGTATTTTACAAAGCAACTAAACTCTGGCATTTGGCTTAAAATAACACATTGGTGTTGGGACTGGGGATGGGAAGGGGAGAATAAATGAGCCAAGACTGGCCTTACTTTGAAAACTGTTGAAACTATGGGTACATAGGGGTTCATCATTCTCTCCTCTCTACTTTAGTGTATGTTGAAAATACTCATAGTAAAAAAAAAAATGTAAAGACAAGAAGCTTATGTATTTAAAACTAAAAGCCAGCACTAACTGGTGAAGAATTTTTCACAACAAAACAGGAAAGACTACAAAGCCTTTCATCCCCGTTGTTATTTGGTAGAGCACTAGAATGTTCCTTCCTTTTTTTTTTTTTTTTGTCTTAATCTCTACCCTCTTTTCCTCCTTCCTGGTTTCATCTGTTACTGACTTAGACGACTTCTTCCAAACTCATACCTTCCTAAAACTCAGAAACAGACTTTCAAATTGTTGCCCCGCAACACAATAAATATCTCTTTTTAATAACAATGGAGCATATTTTGACAATTTTGCTCTAAACGAATTAAAAAAAAATAATCTCATCTAATCTCATCCTTTTACAACCTCTGTCTTGTATGTTTTATCATACAAGTATTGGAGTAAGAAATCTAAAGTTCTTGGTGAGTATGTGCAGGCTGAAAAGTTTGAAGACCACCCACCATTTTGGACACTAAGACACCACTGAAAGTTTTTAAGGAGGGAGGAAGTGTGACAAATGCTACATGAAGAAAAACAATTTAGCAGAAGTACATACAGATAGGAAAGATGGGGACAAAGACTGTGGTCAGAGAAAATCATTCACTAATTCAACAAGACATTCATTTAGAAGTGAGATTGAAAAGTAGGAAATAGAAAGGGAAGGCTTAGGAGTGCTCAAGGAAAGGACTTACTGATTAATGGTTAAGGTAATGTGAAGGAGGAAGAAGAGGCTGAGGGGAGTGTCAGAAACCCTGCCCTGAGGGAAAGAAAATGGGTTTAACTCCGACTGGTATGATATTTAGACGCAGATACTTCTCAGACACCTGGAGATGAAGAACCTAGAGTCGACTAAACGCCTGCGGAAGTACACAAGGGAGCCATCTTTGTAAATGTGACAACTGAACCCAATGGTGTCAGGGCTTTTGGGGAGAGAAGTGGAAGACAGGCCCATCAATAAGGTTAACCCAAACGTTGGGGCATACCTATATTCAGGAGACAAAACAAGTGGAAACACAGAAGCGGCTGCCTGGGAGACACTGCAGCACCGTCTCAAAGTGGTCCCAAGAGTGGTTTGGTCAAAGGGTGGTTGGCCAAATGTTCAGGCCACCTTGGCGACCACGAGGAAGGATCTGTAAGCGACCACGAGGAAGGATCTGTGAGCGGACCCATCGTTGGTAACCTTGAATAGGACCATTCTGGTCCGGTGGAGCGGTCTAGAGTCAGGTATCAAAAAAGGGATAATAAGAGGGGGGAGAGAGGTGGCTAGGAATGGAGGGCCAAAGCAGAGCCCCGCAGGCACCGCAATGGAGACAGATCCCAGAGGCCAGGCGCGCCTGGGGGTCTGGGAAGACCACACAAAAAGCCCTACCGGGTAAGGTAGCCGAGAGGGAGAGACTTAAGTTTCCAGAGGGTGGAGGCATTTTGGGTGGTTCCCAAACCTGCCTCCAAACCCTCTAGAACCTGGCATGCCCAAAAGAAATTTATTCTTACGAGAAAAGCGAAAGTGTTAGTTGCTCAGTCGTGTCCGACTCTTTGCAACTCCATGGACTGTAGCCCCCCAGGCTCCTCTGGCAAGAGTACTGGAGGAGGTTGCCATGCCCTCCTCCAAGGGATCTTCCCGACCCAGGGATCGACCCCGGGTGTTCCGCATTGCAGACAGACCCTTATGGAAGTGGGGAGTTCATCGTAGTCTTCACCGGGGCAATAGCGCCCTAGCCATACTGGAGGAAAGGTCCGACGACGCTGGAGGGGAGGAAACCTCCAAGAGACAAAGCGCGGGCCCCGCGAGGAGCAAGGCAGAGGCATAGGGCGCGCGGTCCCAGCGAGGGCGCGCCCCTCCAGAGCAGCAGCCACCGTCCTCCCGGAGCCGGGACCCGGGGAAGCCGCCCCTCCCGCTCACGGCACTCACCGCTCCGACTGCGAATAGTGGCACCGGCCCAGCAGGTTGAGCTTGCAGAGGTGCAGGTTCCCGCAGGGTTTGTTGCAGTACTTGCGACGGCAGACCCGGGCTCGAGTGGTGGCTACCACGGACCGGGTGACCCCTTCCTTGCCGCCCATCTCCAACACCACGAAGCGGTCGGGCCCGGCCTCCTCCAGCACCTCGCAGAGCTGCGCTTCGGAGAGCTGCATCTCGCGGAGCAGAGCTTCCAGGGCCATGCGCCCCCCGTGGGCGCACAGGATCTTGGTGATGAAGCTGCACACCCCGGGGTCCGCCATGGCGCGCTATACTGGCCTGACCTCCGCGCGGGACTCGGCTGCCGGGAGAATCGAAACTTACTAGAGTCCCTGAGGCGGGGGGCGGGCGCCGCGCGGGTTGGGCGCGCCCGGGGCCAGCGAGCGAGCGTGCGCTGTCCGCCGCCCGTTAGCCTAGCCTGTCGGTTTCGGTTTCCGAAAAGCTCGGGTCGAGAGGCCAGATCTCACCGACCCCGGTCCCTGCGTCAGATCAAAAGCCGATCGCGACGGCCACCTCGTGCAAAGAGAGCGAACAAGTGCGGGCTTGTCTGCGGGCGACCGTGGAGACCACCGGACGGCTGCCCCCTCGTCTCCAGTCTCCTGGAGGGTCAGGTTCCCCAGCGGGGCGCCGAGAGGCTTCTTTGGAAAGAAGAGAAACTAAAAGGGGAAAAAAAATAACCTCTCGGCTCCGGCAGAGCTTTTATAAGCCAGACGAAGCGGCGAATGACGCGAGTCTTGGGAGCCCTCTTGAGGAGCCCTCTGTTCTCTACCCCACCCATCCCCGGAAAGAACGGACCCAAGAGAGCGCCTGCTCTGAGCCCCGCGCCCTGCCTCCGATATTAGTTGTTGTTGTTCAGTCGCTCAGGCCGACTCTTTGTGACCGCATGGACTGCAGCCCGCCAGGCTTCCCTGTCCTTCACCATCTCCTGGAGTTTGCACCAACTCGAGTCGGTGATGCCATCCAACCATCTCGTCCTCTGTCGCCCCTTTCTCCCCCTGCCCTCAGTCTTTCTCAGCATCAGGGTCTTTCCCAATGATTGAGCTCTTCACATCAGGTGGCCAGAGTATTGGAGCTTCAGCTTCAGCATCAGTAATCTTCACAGCTCCACGAGTTAGATAGTATTATCCTCACTCCAGGAAGTAATCTGAGCAAACAGCCAACAGCTGGAGCCAGAATACTACCCAAGGTTTCCCAAATCTGGCCCCCAGACTCCAGATTGAGGTCTGCCTGGCAGGGACCACTGGGTAGTGTCTTTCTCAGCACCCGACCTTCTCCAAGAACAATCATTATTGCTTTCCCGCTTTTTCACCTTTTTTTGAGTTCTTTGAAGAACCACTTCTTGACACATTCTTGCCTGTCTATAACCATCAACAGAGGTGCCCCAGGCATGCTTAGACAGATCCCAGGACTTAAGCTAGATATCCCCTCTTTGAATATTTGGACACGATCTTTTCCCCTTCGGTGGGGACTCCCTTAAGCCCGCAGAGTTGGTATAAAAGAAAAAAGTGAAAGTGAAAGTTGCTCAGTCTGTCTGGCTCCTGGGGATTCCATGGACTGTAGTCCACCAGGCTTGTCTATCCATGTAATTCTCCAGGCCAGAATACTGGAGTGGGTAGCTGTTCCCTTTTGCAGATCTTCCCAACCCAGGGATCGAACCCAGGTCTCCCACATTTGCAGGCAAAGTCTTCACCATCTGAGCCACCGTATAGAGATTAAAGTGAAAACGTTTGAGCTACAGAGGATGCAGAAATAAATTTATCTGAATTTCTCTTAGTCTGAGTAAAGCAAAAGCCTAAAGAAAATGCAGCTACCTTTCACCCCGTTCCAAGGGAGTTTCCTGCTAACTCAATTGCCCTGCAGACAGAATATCCATTGCAGTTAGCATTAAAAAACCGGATAGAACCTTCCATACCCCTCTGCAGCAGCTGCTGCTGCGTCGCTTCAGTCCTGTCCGACTCTGTGTGACCCCATAGACAGCAGTCCACCAGGCTCCTCTGTCCCTGGGATTTTCCAGGCAAGAACACTGGAGTGGGTTGCCATTTCCTTCTCCAATTCATGAAAGTGAGAAGTGAAATTGAAGTTGCTCAGTCGTATCCAACTCTTAGCCACACCATGGACTGCAGGCTACCAGGCTCCTCCATCCATGGGATTTTCCAGGCAAGAGTACTGGAGTCGGGTACCATTGCCTTACCCCTCTAATGAAGTTCTAAAAGAGAAACCCCTTTGTTAATTGAGATATATAAAGTGATTTCAGGCAATTCTAGGAAGTTTCCATTATTGGAAGCTTCCCCCCACCAATGCTAAATAAATCTTTCTCTCTTTATTTTTTTCCTTTCTCTTTTTAACCTGTCTACTGCCAGTTACTTTGCAAAACCCAATGGTTGAAGAAAGTGGAGAAAACCACTAGACCATTCAGGTATGACCTAAATCAAATCCCTTATGACTCTACACTGGAAGTGAGAAATAGATTTAAGGGATTAGATCTGATAGAGTGCCTGATAAACTATGGATGGAGGTTCATGACATTGTACAGGAGACAGGAATCAAGACCATCCCCATGAAAAAGAAATGCAAAAAACCAAAATGGCTGTCTGAGGAGGCCTTACAAATAGCTGTGAAAAGAAGAGAGGCGAAAAGCAAAGGAGAAAAGGAAAGATATACCCATTTGAATGCAGAGTTCCAAAGAATATTAAGGAGGGATAAGAAAATCTTCCTCAGCGATCAATGCAAAGAAATAGAGAAAAACAATAGAATGGAAAAGACTAGAGATTTCTTCAAGAAAATTAGAGATACCAAGACAACATTTCATGCAAAGATGGGCTCAATAAAGGACAGAACAGAAGCAGAAGATATTAAGAAGAGGTGGCAAGAATACACAGAAGAACTGTACAAAAAAGATCTTCATGACCCAAATAATCATGATGGTGTGATCACTCACCTAGAGCCAGACATCCTGGAATGTGAAGTCAAATGGGCCTTAGGAAGCATCACTACGAACAAAGCTAGTGGAAGTGATGGAACTCCAGTTGAGCTATTTCAAATCCTAAAAATGATGCTGTGAAAGTGCTGCACTCAATATGCCTGCAAATATGGAAAACTCAGCAGTGGCCACAGGACTGGAAAAGGGCAGTTTTCATTCCAATCCCAAAGAAAGGCAATGCAAAAGAATGCTCAAACTACCGCATAATTGCACTCATCTCACATGCTAGTAAAGTAATGCTTAAAATTCTCCAAGCCAGGCTTCAGCAATATGTGAACCGTGAACTTCCAAATGTTCAAGATGGTTTTAGAGAAGGCAGAGGAACCAGAGATCAAATTGCCAACATCTGCTGGATCATGGAAAAAGCAAGAGAGTTCCAGAAACACATCTATTTCTGCTTTATTGACTATGCCAAAGCCATTGACTGTGTGGATCACAATAAACTGGAAAATTCTGAAAGAGATGGGAATACCAGACCACCTGACCTGCCTCTTGAGAAATCTGTATGCAGGTCAGAAAGCAACAGTTAGAACTGGACATGGAGCAACAAACTGGTTCCAAATAGGGAAAGGAGTACGTCAAGGCTGTATATTGTCAGCCTGCTTATTTAACTTCTATGCAGAGTACATCATGAGAAATGCTAGGCTAAATGAAGCACAAGCTGGAATCAAGATTGCAGGGAGAAATATCGATAACCTCAGATATGCAGATAACACTACCCTTATGGCAGAAAGTGAAGAGGAGCTAAACAGCCTCTTAATGAAAGTGAAAGACGAGAATCAAAAAGTTGGCTTAAATCTTGACATTCAGAAAACTAAGATCATGGCATCAGGTCCCATCATTTCATGGGAAATAGATGGGGAAACAGTGGAAACAGTGTCAGACTTTATTTGGGGGGGCTCCAAAATCACTGCAGATGGTGACTGCAGCCATGAAATTAAAAGACGCTTACTCCATGGAAGGAAAGTTATGACCAACCTAGACAGCATATTAAAAAGCAGAGACATTACTTTGCCACAAAGGTTTGTCTAGTCAAGGCTATGGTTTTTCCAGTGGTCATGTATGGATGTGAGTGTTGGACTATAAAGAAAGCTGAGAGCCAAAGAATTGATGCTTTTGAACTGTGGTGTTGGAGAAGACTCTTGAGAGTCCTTTGGACTGCAGGGAGATCCAACCAGTCCATCCTAAAGGAGATCAGTCCTGGGTGTTCATTGGAAGGACTGATGTTGAGGCTGAAGCTCCAATACTTTGGCCACCTGATGCAAAGAGCTGACTCATTGGAAAAGACTCTGATGCTGGGAAAGATTGAGGGCAGGAGGGGAACGGGACGCCAGAAGATGAGATGGTTGGATGGCATTATCAGCTCTATGGACATGGGTTTGGGTGGACTCCGGGAGTTGGTGATGGACAGGGAGGCCTGGCGTGCTGTGGTTCATGGGGTCGCAAAGAGCCGAACACGACTAAGCAATTGAACTGAATGACTGGATTCAAATTGGAATAGGAAAAAGGTTTTCCTCCCAGCACCCCTGAGTGAAACGCCATTGATCAGACAAGTCATAAAGCTTCTTTTTAAATGACAGAATTCAGTAGTCCGACTAAAAATTCTTCAGAATGATGAATGGGCACTCTCAGGGTGGTAATTCATGACTGATGACCAGTGTCTTAGAAACACAGTATTTTGGTATGAAAACCAGCCAAAATCTGTGTTCCTTCTAGCTGTTACTTTATAGTTGCCTTTGATTCACTTGGCCTGATTTGTGGCCTGACATGTTCCCACAGACTGGGTTTTCTTTTCTCTTTTTTAACGTTTGTATTGGAGTATATAGTTGGTTTACAACTAGTTTCGGGTGTACACCAAAGTGAATCAGTTATTCATATATCCACTCTTTTTTAGATTCTTTTCCATATAGGCCATTACAGAGTATTAAATAGAGTTACCTATGCTATAGAGTAGTTCTTTATTAGTCATCTATGTTATATACAGTAGTGTGTATATGTCAATTCCAATCTTCCAATGTATCCCTCCCTCCTTTACCCCCTGGTAACTATAAGTTAGTTTTCTACATCGTTAACTCTATTTCTGTTTTGTAGATAAGTTCATTTGTACCTTTTTTTTTTTTTTTTAGATTTTACGTATAATCATATGGACAGAGCTTTCTATGTGAAATTAGTTAAATTCACCACAGTATCTTCCCTGTGGCTCTTACTTTACTTAGTCATTCTGAATGTTTCAAAGAAAAATCAATTCTAACTCCATGTTAGAACTGATTCTTTGACTTGCTTTTCATTGCTGTTGTTATTATAATCATGCATAATGGCCTGCCTCAATGGCCCCTGACCCTCTGCCTGACTGTTAAACTAAAGTGTCTTTGTTCAGTTAATAGAGAAATAATCTGACCTTGCCCACCTGTAAAAAGGAGATTAACACATCCCTTCCAAAGGCTGGCTATTCCGTTCCCAAAGATGTTTTTCAAGACTGATGGGTTTTTTTACTTTACTTACCTCTCCTCCTCTGTTCTGCCTCTTGACTTCAGTTCCTCAATGCGTCTCTCTCTAGTTCTATAAAAGAAGTTGGCATCAAGACCCCGAGAAGAAGATTATTTTGAGACATTAGTCTGCCATCTTCTCAGCTGGCTTTCGGAATATAGTCATATTCCTTGCCTCAACACCTGTCTCTTAGATTCATTGGCCTGTTATGCGAGGAGCAGAGTGAGCTTGGACTCGGTAACATGAACATACAGAGGTTTAAGAAATCATCCCTGCAGTCAAGGACCTTATGTTTGGGAAGAGATGAACAAACATTAAAACAAAAGAGAATCCATGGTTAAATGCTGGGTCAGGTATATAGGAGACTGGAGAAGAATAGAGTTTGGTGAGAGTGGTTGGGAATAGAGATATAAAATTCCGCTCAGTTTGAAGATCTGAGAGACAAAAGTAAGGGGCTGTGGAAAGGAAAAAAGCAGAGATTTAGGAAATTTGTGTTGTCGCAGGTTGGGTTCTCCAAGAAGCAGACACTGTTACGGAGTTAAGAATACAGAAGATTGCTGGGAGGGTAACACCAAAGAAAGTCAAGGGAAGAAGCCAAGATCGGTCTGTGGGAGCCATCAGGCTTCATTGTAGACTTCACCAAGTCTCTGCCAGTCCAGCTTGAGCAGGAGACTAGGCTCAGGCAGATAGCCTAGGCCCTCACACTGCTGTCCGAGATGGTCATTGGCAGGGGCCACTGGAAAAGTATGGGACTTAAGCTCAGTCACTGAGGGGAACCTTAGAGAGTAGAAGCTGGGTGCCCTCAGCTAAACACGCTCCTTGCAGCCACGGAGCAAGTCCTGGCTTGAAGGGAAATCTGAGTGATGCCATGTCCACCCTCTGTGCCATGTGGTTCTTGTTTCTCCACCTGTACTCAGGGAGCAGCTTCTTCAGGGCTCACTGGGCCGCTCTTCCTGGAAAGAAACTTAGAGAAGGGAAGTTAATGAAGTGAAGGGCTTTCCTGGTGGCTCAGATGGTAAAGAGTCTGCCTGCAGTGCAGGAGACCTGGGTTTGATCCCTGAGTTGGGAAGCTCCCCTGGAAAAGGGCTTGGGCCCACTCCAGTGTTGTTGCCTGGAGAATTCAATGGACGGAGCAGCCTGGTGGGCTGCAGTCCATAGGGATGCAAAGAGTCAGACAGGACTGAAGTGGCTGAGCACACACGCTAGCTTCTGCCTCTGCAGCTGGTAGTAGAAACTGCAACTGGTCCTCATCATTTCCTTCCACCACTATCCATTTCTTTTTCTTTTTACTTATTTTATTGAATATAGTCAATTTACAATATTGTGTTAGTTTTAGGTGTACAGCAAAGTGATTTGGTTATACATATGTATATATCTATATTCTTTTTTGATTCTGTTATTGTTTATTACAAGATATTAAATATAGTTTCCTGTGCTGTGCAGTAAATCCTTGTTGTTTATTTTATATATAGTAGTATATATCTGTTAATCTCATACTCTCCATTTATCCCTCCCTCCCTTCCCCATGGGTAACCGTAAGTTTATTTTCTAGGTGAGTCTGTTTCTGTTTTGTAAGTAAGATCATTTGTACTCTTTTTTAGAATCCACATGTAAGTGATATTATACAATATTTGTCTTTCTCTGACTTACTTAGTATGATAATGTCTAGGTCTATTTGTGTTGCTGCAAATGGATTTATTTCATTTTTTTACGGTTAATATTCCATTGTATGTATGACATCTACTTTATCCATTCATTTGTTGATGGACACTTAGGTTGCTTCTGTGTCTTAGATATTGTAAATAGTACTGCTAAGAACATTGGGGTACATGTATCTTTTCAAATTAGAACTTTCATCTTTTCCAGATATATGCCCAGGAATGGAATAGTTTGACCATATGGTAGTTCTATTTTTAGTTTTCTAAGAGACCACCTAACCTGCCTCTTGAGAAATCTGTATGCAGGCCAGGAAGCAACAGTTAGAACTGGACATGGAACAACAGACTGGTTCCAAATAGGAAAAGGAGTATGTCAAGGCTGTATATTGTCACCCTGCTTATTTAACTTACATGCAGAGTACATCATGAGAAACGCTGGGTTGGAAGAAACACAAGCTGGAATCAAGATTGCAGGGAGAAATATCAATAACCTCAGATATGCAGAGGACACCACCCTTATGGCAGAAAGTGAAGAGGAACTAAAGAGCCTCTTGATGAAAGTGAAAGAGGAGAGTGAAAAGGTTGGCTTAAAGCTCAACATTCAGAAAACGAAGATCATGGCATCTGGTCCCATCACTCCATGGGAAATAGATGGGAAACAGTGGGAAAAGTGTCAGATTTTATTTTTCTAGGCTCCAAAATCACTGCAGATGGTGATTGCAGCCATGAAATTAAAAGACGCTTACTCCTTGGAAGAAAAGTTATGAGCAACCTAGATAGTATATTCAAAAGCAGAGACATTATTTTGCCGACTAAAGTCCGTCTAGTCAAGGCTATGGTTTTTCCAGTAGTCATGTATGGATGTGAGAGTGGGACTGTGAAGAAGGCTGAGCACCAAAGAATTGATGCTTTTGAACTGTGGTGTTGGAGAAGACTCTTGAGAGTTCCTTGGACTGCAAGGAGATCCAACCAGTCCATTCTAAAGGAGATCAACCCAGGGATTTCTTTGGAAGGAATGATGCTAAAGCTGAAACTCCAGTACTTTAGCCACCTCATACAAAGAGTTGACTCATTGGAGAAGACTTTGATGCTGGGAGGGATGGGGGGCAGGAGGAGAAGGGGACAACAGAGGGTGAGATGGCTGGATGGCATCACTGACTCTATGGACGTGAGTCTGAGTGAACTCCGGGAGTTGGTGATCGACAGGGAGGCCTGGTGTGCTGCAATTCATGGGGTCGCAAAGAGTCGGACAGGACTGAGCGACTGAACTGAACTGAACTGAAGAAACCTCCATTACTGTTTTCCATAGTAGCTGCAACCAGTTTTTTCAATACAATCCCATCAACAGTGTAGGAGGGTTCCCTTTTCTCCACACCCTGCCCAGCATTTGTAGACTTTTTGATGACTATCCATTTCCAATTCCCCTCACCCTAGGTGAGTCGCAGTGGTCCACCAGGGTGGGTATCCCAGACCTTCGTTCCTAAGAGGTCCGAACACCTTCACAGACCACTGTTGCTGCTCTTTTCTTGTCCATTCACAGTCGCAGTTGGGCAAAAAGTACCAGCTGACACGGAAATAAGTCTCTGGAGTGCACGCATATTCCTCCCTCCCCCTTGTAACAGCAGCACTACTCCCTCCTGCTGACGGTGTCAAGGTACCCCTGATACGACAGCCGTTTCTTATCTTACTTCTGGTCTCTGACCATCAGGAGGTCAAAGTGTCTGGGGCAGCCATAATGTGCAATCCAGTGGGACATTTGCTGTATCCTCAGGCAATAATGTGCCCTTTTTGGGACTAACACCTCTAATTTTGCAGAGCCCAGATTTGTGAGGAACAGTGGAAGACCAGTGGGTTTGTAGGAGACCCACACTTGACACCCCCAAAATATCTCCTTCGTATGAGGATCATTTCCAGCTGAATATAATTAAGATCCAAAAGACTCAGGAGGAAACGCTGACCTTCCCACAACTGCCTAAAAAAATTTCAGTTGAGGGTATGTTCTGGAATACGGCTATCACCAGAGGTACCTGTAAAGAATACAGGCTGTGGCTGGTGGGGGAACTCTAAACAGGGCCTAGAGATCAGAGTCCATTCTGTGACCCCTTGTCTCTGTGTGACCCAGCAAACATTTATTTACCAAATATTTGTTTTTCCATCTCTATGTGAATTGCCTTCCTCCCCTTTGAAGTTCCAAACCACCACCCTCAACATCCTCTTTTATCTTAAGCTAAAGATGGTATTTGAGGTGAGGGATTCAGCTATTTGGAGGAGTTACTTAGTTTTCCCAAGTCTCTTTCAAGGTATCTTCCACATATGCATGCGTGCTAAGTCACTCAGTCGTGTCCCACTCTGTGTGACCCCATGGACTGCAGCCCGGCAGGCTCCTCTGTCCGTGGGATTCTCCAGGCAAGAGTAGTGGAAGTGGGTTGCTGTGCCCTCCTCCAAGGGATCTTCCCAATCCAGGGATCGAACCCGAGTCTCTTATGTCTCTTGCACTGGCAGGCATGTCCTTTACCAGTAGCACTACCTGAGAAGCCTGAATCCAACATATCCATGTTATTAAACTTTGCTTAATTTTCTTGGGGGCTTCCATGATGGTCCAGTGATTAAGACTTTGCCTTCCAATGCAGGGGATGTGTGTTCAATCCCTGGTCCAGAAGCTACGATTGCATATCTCTTGTAGCCAACAAATGAAAATGTAAAAAGAGAAGCTATATTATAACAAATTCAATAAAGACTTAAAACAAGCAAAAGTTCAGTCAGTTCAGTTCAGTTCATTGGTCATGTTCCACTCTTTGCAGCCCCATGGACTGCAGCACACCAGGCCTCATTGTCCATCACCAACTCCCGGAGTTTATTCAAACTCATGTTCATTGAGTGGGTGATGTCATCCAATCATCTCATCCTCTGTTGTCCCCTTCTCCTCCTGCCCTCAATCTTTCCCAGCATCAGGGTCTTTTCAAATGAGTCAGCTCTTCACATTAGGTGGCCAAAGTATTGGAGTTTCAGCTTCAACATCAGTCCTTCCAATGAACATTCAGGACTGATCTCTTTTAGGATGGACTGGTTGGATCTCCTTGCAGTCCAAGGGACTCTCAAGAGTCTTCTCCAACACCACAGTTCAAAAGCATCAATTCTTTGGTGCTCAGCTTTCTTTATAGTCCAACTCTCACATCCATACATGACCACTGGAAAAACCATAGCTTTGACTAGATAGACCTTTGGTGGCAAAATAATGTCTCTGCTTTTTAATATGCTGTCTAGGTTAGTCATAACTTTTCTTCCAAGGAGCAAGCATCTTTTAATTTCATGGCTGCAGTGATTTTGGAGCCCCCCAAAATAAAGTCTGACACTGTTTCCACTGTTTCCCCATCTGTTTGCCATGAAGTGATGGGACTGGATGCCATGATCTTAGTTTTCTAAATGTTGAGCCTAAGGCAACTTTTTCACTTGCCTCTTTCACTTTCATCAAGAGACTCTTTAGTTCTTCACTTTCTGCCATAAGTGTGGTGTCATTTGCATATCTGAGGTTATTGATATTTCTCCCGGCAATCTTGATTTCAGCTTGTGTTCATCCAGCCGAGCATTTCTCATGATGTACTCTGCATAGAAGTTAAATAAGCAGGGTGACAATATACAGCCTTGACGTACTCCTTTCCCTATTTGGAACCAGTCTGTTGTTCCATGTCCAGTTCTAACTGTTGCTTCCAGACCTGCATACAGATTTCTCAAGAGGCAGGTCAGGTGGTCTGGTATTCCCATCTCTTTGAGAACTTTCCACAGTTTATTGTGATCCACACAGTCAAAGGCTTTGGCATAGTCAATAAAGCAGAAATAGATGTTTTTCGGGAACTATCTTGCTTTTTCCATGATTCAGCAGATGTTGGCAATTTGATCTCTGGTTCCTTTGTCTTTTCTAAAACCAGCTTGAACATCTGGAAGTTCATGGTTTGCGTATTGCTGAAGCCTGGCTTGGAGAATTTTGAGCATTACTTTACTAGCCTGTGAGATGAGTGCAATTGTGTGATAGTTTGAGCATTCTTTTGCATTGCCTTTCTTTGGGATTGGAATGAAAACTGCCCTTTTCCAGTCTTGTGGCCACTGCTGAGTTTCCCAAATTTGCTGGCATATTGAGTGCAGCACTTTCACAGCATCATTTTTAGGATTTGAAATAGCTCAGCTGGAATTCCGTCACCTCCACTAGCTTTGTTCATAGTGATGCTTCCTAAGGCCCACTTGACTTCACATTCCAGGATGTCTGGCTCTAGGTGAGTGATCACACCATCGTGATTATCTGGGTCATGAAGATCCTTTTTGTACAGTTCCTCTGTGTATTCTTGCCACCTCTTCTTAACATCGTCTGCTTCTGTTAGTTCCATACCATTTCTGTCCTTTATTGAGCCCATCTTTGCATGAAATGTTTCCTGATATCTCTAATTTTCTTGAAGAGATCTCTAGTCTTCTAGAAACTAGAAAAGAAAACATTCTATTGTTTTCCTCTATTTCTTTGCATTGATAACTGAGGAAGGCTTTCTTATCTCTCCTTGCTATTCTTTGGAACTCTGCATTCAAATGGGTATATCTTTCCTTTTCTCCTTTGCTTTTCACTTCTCTTCTTTTCACTTCTCTTCTTTTCACAGCTATTTGTAAGGCCTCCTCAGACAGCCGTTTTGCTTTTTTGCATTTCTTTTTCTTGGAGATGGTCTTGTTCCCTGTCTCTTATACAATGTCACGAACCTCTGTGCATAGTTCTTCAGGCACTCTTGTCTATCAGATCTAGTCCCTTAAATCTGTTTCTCACTTCTACTATATAATGTAAGGGATTTGATTTAGGTCATACCTGAATGGTCTAGTGGTTTTCCCTACTTTCTTCAATTTAAGTCTGAATTTGGCAATAAGGAGTTCACAGTCTGAGCCACAGTCAGCTCCCAGTCTTGTTTTTGCTGGCTGTATAGAGTTTCTCCATCTTTGGCTGCAAAGAATATAATCAATCTGATTTCAGTGTTGACCATCAGATGATGTCCATGTGTAGAGTCTTTTTTGTGTTGTTGGAAGAGGGTGTTTGCTATGACCAGTACATTCTCTTGGCAAAACTCTATAGCCTTTGCCCTGCTTCATTCTGTACTCCAAGGCCAAACTTGCCTGTTACTCCAAGTTATATATATATATATATATATATCTTTGCTTAATTTTCTCATGAATTTGTCTCATGTCAGTTTAATTATTAGACCAACCAGAAGAACCTAGGAAGGGAGAAGAAAGTTTCTTCCTCCCCAGTGCGTCACTGGGATGATACTAACTGGGGTCACTCACACTTCCACCCATTGTGAAAGATACAAGTATTCTTTCTACGGTGGACACAGCACCATGCTATGTTATCTGATTGAAGGGGTATGCTCTGATGTCCTGGAGGAAGTGTCATCATGATATGGTGCAGAGCTCTGTGGGGCTCCTGAGCACAAGGTCTTTAAGCCCCCATTTCTTTGATTATAGGAAACAGCCTTCAGTCAGCCTCCATGACCTTCCCTGAGCTCCAATGGGCAGATTCAAGCCATTGTTAATTAGGGAAGGAAGGGAATGGGAGACCAGGGAGAAGCAAACAGTCAAGAGCAGCCTTGGAGCAAAGTCCTATTTCCCCATCAAAGGATACACACAACAATATCTTTAAGCTATTTTGCAAATACTGAAACCCCCTCCAGGTGGGAGAAGTTAATGATTCATGATGGTATGCTGCCCACAAGCATATAGACTCAGACTAGTTGGACCTGAAGGTTGACAACGTGGACTCACTCCTACTTACCTCACCACCAACTTATCAGAAGAAAGTCTACCAGCTGATCATACCCTCTGTGAACAATTGCTAGAAAACTTGTCACTATCTTCCCCAAGTTGGGACACTTGTTCTTGAGGGCATTAATTCCTCTTTGCCTGGCAAAGCAATAAAGCGATCCTTTTCTGCATCACCCAAAACTCTGTCTCCGAGATGTGATTCAGCACCAGTGTGCCAAGCACCTAAGCTTTTGGCATCAATCACTGCAGTGTATCACCTCCGTGATGGAGCTTCTGCTGCGTCTCTAACTGGGTATTCCAATATTTCATGTATATCCAGCTGCTTTGAGGTTACACAGCGATGTGGCCCGCAGATCCCATGTTCATGGGCCCCTCCTTCTACTTCCTGTGATGGAAAGAGTTTTCTGGTCAGATACTGTGTTATGTGGGATTACATGTCTGTGAATTAAGCACCCAGAGAATGGCGCTACTAAGGTCCTGCAGGCAGGAAAGGCAATCCCTATACCTGGAATCAGTGTCTGTTCCTGAGAGAGCAAACCTCTGGCCCTTCCAGGAAAAAAGAGGTCACAGTGCAGTCAACTGGTCACCAAGTAACCTGTTGGTTTCCTTAAGGAGTAGAATTTAGCCTCAGTCTATCAGATTAGACATCTAGAAGTGGCAGTAGTTATATTTGGTACACGTCATTCAGCAGGGGTGGGAGAGTGGCTCTGACAAAGCCTGGCTGTGTCAGCTGGCCAAGTTATTTTGTCTACTTGGCACATCTATTAGAATAGGTATTTACAAATGGGCTTAACACGGGATACGAACAACTTCCCATGTTGCTCCAACTCCTTTACGTCCATCCACAAGTCTCTACACCAGCTCTTCTTGTCTCTCGATTTTACAATCTTTTTCTCTCAAGGTCTCCACCCACCAGCCAGGCCACACATCACTGTCCATGAGTCCACACTTGTTCAAACCATAGGCCATTGTCCTTACACACAACTCAGATGGCCAGGTGCACATCTCAGGGTTCCTCCTATTGGACAGATTTTCTGTCACCACCATCTTTCAAGGGCTCCCCCTGAGGGTGACTGTAACGTAGCTGCCTTCCATGTTCAGCTTGTACCCACATGCTGAGGTGACTCATGCACACTCCCAGCTTGGAATTTTTCTTCTTTCTTTATTGGTTGTATGGGAGCCCCCTCATATGGCCATAGGTAAAAGCTGGTGTATCTGGGGTGGAGGGTTGCTGGTGCAAGTGTAATGAGTGATATAGAGATCTGGGCTACTTGTTCATACAGCTTCCTTGGAGGTGGAAGTGTTAGTTGCTCAGTCGTGTCCAACTCTTCGTGACCCCCTGGACTGTCACCTGACAGGCTCCTCTGGCCACAGGATTTTCCAGTCAAGAATACTGGAGTGGGCTGCCATTCTCCACTCCAGGGGATCTTCCTGACCCAGGGATCGAACCCAGGTCTCCTGCATTGTGGGCAGATTCTTTACCATCTGAGCCACCTGGGACAGCTTCCTTGTACCCCCTTAAATTCTATATCCTGAGAGAGTGCTCCTTTGTCATTAAAGTCTGTATACAGTTTTATATTCCAGCTTACTTGATGGAGGCGATTTCTCGGATTGGTCGGGTTAGAAATCAAAATACATCACTCATTTTAGAGGATTGATAAGGAGAGGAGAGGAGAGGGGAGGAGAGGAATTATTTGGGTAGCCAGGGAGATTTTTTTTTTTTTGACTGAACTCAGTCCTCATTGCTTCTCACTGGCTTTCTCTAGCTGCAGTGAGTGGGGGATACTCTCTAGTTGTGGTGTGTGGGCTGCTTATTGTAGGGGCTTCTCTCATTGCGGAGCACAGGCTCTAGGTGTGCAGACCCAGAAGCTGTGGTGTACAGGCTGGCTTAGTTGCCCCAAGGCACGTGGACTCTTCCTGGACCAGGGATCAAACCTGTGTCCCCTGCATTGGCAGGCAGATTCCTAACCACTAGACCACCAGGGAAATCCTTACAGAGACTTTTTGTTTGCTTGCCTACTTATTGCTGTTATTTTACTGGCAGACCAGAGGCGAGTGTGAAAGTTTCAAAGAAATACATCTGGGGAGGGAGCAAAGCTACAGTTGCTTTGACATGTTAGCAAGAAATCAGGCTACTTGATTCAGTTGAACCACCAATCAGGGAGGGAAGCAAAACATACTCCAGGCAGTGATGAGTTAGCTGTGCCAGGTCATAGAAATGTAAAGTACATAAGCCTTGGATGGTTGAGTCACATGCCGTGTTCAAAGTCCACGGCAAACAGGTGCTCTCCAGGAGCTACGGGAGTCAGAGGAGGCGTTAGTCAGCCAGACAGGGGAGGGCAGAGGCAGGGAGCAGGCAGAAGGGATTTCCCTGGGTTGAAACTGCAGCAGCAAGGCTCCCTCCGAGGAAAAGACCTGGGAAGGGATGGAGCTGGCATAAACAGGTGGAGGGGCTGACTTCAGAGTGAGAAGGGTCATTTCTCTCTCTGAGAATGAATTTCTAGGCTTTGCTCTGGTGGTGTTAAAATCAGGAACTTCAGGCTGCAAATCTTGTTGTTAACACTGGTTTGAAAGCACAGGAAACAGGCGTTTAGACAAGGGCCTGATGTGACAGCCAGAGAGTCTCCAGGGAGTCTCACCTCCTGATATTTGCTCCCTCCCACACTCTGTAGTACTCATCTGCATAATTCATCAGTGGGCTAGGACAGTAATGACAGTGTGAGTTTCAAAGCTAGGTCATAAAAACCATTGTGACTTCCTGGTTCACTCTTATCACCTGCTATGGGGAAGCCAGTTGATATGTCATGAGGACCCTCAAGCAGCCCTGTGGAGAGGTCCATACGACAGGGAACAAAGGCCTCCTGTCCACAGCTAAGCAGCCCTATGGAAAGGCCCACACAACAGGGAACAAAGGCCTCCTGTCCACAGCCAGCACTAACTTGCCAGGCACATGGATAAGCCCCATAGAATGGGACCCTTCAGCTACAGCCAAGCAGTCCAATAACTAGAGCCCCTAACTAACAGCTTGGTTTGAACCTGAGGAAGCACTGAGCCAGAACCACCCAGCTAAGTTACTCAGCAGTACGGGAGCTACTCAGTAACTATGGGAGATAAGAATATTGATTGCTTTAAGCTATTAAGTTTTGGGGGAAATTGTTATGCAGCCATGGATAATTAATATAATATACCCAAACACACAAAATAACAAAGGTCCCAAACAGAAAGCAATGTGAACTGTGGGAAGGCACCTGGGGCGATCATCAGATCCAGAGGAGGAATCAAAGAACAGATTAGTGAAGAGCAGATGACAGGGAGTGGGAATAACAACAGGTTATCAGCTTGTGTGTGGCTGGGAAGAGACAACTGGGAACTCGTGGTTTGTAAGAACACTCTATGGAAGGTCAAGGCAGGACTGGGCAAGGCAGAGTGACAGTCCAACAGGCTGTGTGTAGGTGACCTTTCACAGCCTGGGCCTCTTCCTTGAGTACTAATCCACTTGGGATAAAATAGGACTGGATGGGTTCCCTGAACCCTATGGTATTGGGTGGGATGTTGATAAGACCACCAGGCCCTAAGCATTTGTTCTGTTAAGTGCCTTAATGAATATGACATAGTCGTATTGTGGAATATTATTCAGCCATCAAAAGGAATGGTCTATAGTATGCCCTGTAACATGATTGAGACTGGAAAACATTATTCTAAGTGACAGAAGCCAAAGATAAAGGGTCACACACTGTATGATTCCATTTATATGAAATATCCACAGAGTCAGAAAATAGATTAATGGTTGCCAGGGACAGGCAATGGCACCCACTCCAGTAATCTTGCCTGGAAAACCCCATGGGTGGAGGAGCCTGGTAGGCTGCAGTCCATGGGGTCGCTAAGAGTCAGACACAACTGAGCGACTTCACTTTCTCTTTTCACCTTCATGCATTGGAGAAGGAAATGGCAACCCACTCCAGTATTCTTGCCTGGAGAATCCCAGGGACGGGGGAGCCTGGTGGGCTGCCGTCTATGGGGTCACACAGAGTCGGACACGACTGAAGCGACTTAGCAGCAGTAGCGGTAGCAGCAGGGACATAAGATAAGAGTGAATGTAGAGTGACCATTAATGCATACAGGGGCATTTCTCTCAGAGGTAATGAAAATATTCTAAATCAGATAATAGTGATGTACATTTTTGCAAACATACCAAAATACCATTAAATTGTACACTTAAAAATAGTGAATTTTATGGCATGAAAATTATATTCCAATAAAAAATATGAAGATGGAGGCATATATAATAGCACTGACCATGAACCAGACATGGAACAAAAGACTGGTTCCAAATTGGGAAAGAAGTACATCAAGGCTGTATATTGTCACCCTGCTTATTTAACTTATATGCAGAGAACATCATTTATGCCAGGCTGGATGAAGCACAAAGTGGAATCAAGATTGCCAGGAGAAATATTAATAACCTCAGATATGCAGATGACACCACCCTCATGGCAGAAAGGGAAAAACTAAAGAGCCTCATGATGAAAGCAAAAGAGGAGAGTGAAAAAGTTGGCTTAAAGCTCAACATTCATGAAACAAAGATCATGGCATCTGGTCCCATCACTTTGTGGGAAATAGATGGGGAAACAGTAGAAACAGTGTCAGACTTGATTTTTCTGGGCTCCAAAATCACTGCAGATGGTGACTGCAGCCACGAAATTCAAAGATGCTTGCTCCCTGGAAGAAAAGTTATGACCAACCTAGATAGCATATTAAAAAGCAGAGACATTACTTTACCAACAAAGGTCCGTCTAGTCAAAGCTATGATTTTTCCAGTGGTCAGGTATGGATGTGAGAGTTGGACTGTGAAGAAGGCTGAGCGCTGAAGAATTGATGCTTTTGAACTGTGATGTTGGAGAAGACTCTTGAGAGTCCCTTGGACTGCAAGGAGATCCAACCAGTCCATCCTAAAGGAGACCAGTCCTGAATATTCATTGGAAGGACTGATGTTGAAGCTGAAACTCCAATACTTTGGCCACCTGATACGAAGAACTGACTCATTTGAAAAGACCCTGATGCTGGGAAGGATTGAAGGCGGGAGAAGGGGACGACAGAGGGTGAGGTAGTTGGATGGCATCACCGACTCGATGGACATGAGTTTGAGCAAGCTCCGGGAGTTGGTGATGGACGGGGAGGCCTGGCGTGCTGCAGTCCACAGGGTCGAGTCGGACCCGACTGAGCGACTGAACTGAACTGTGTGCCCAGCACTATTCTAAATGCTTTCTGTGTGTAGTTTAACTTTCACAACCAATGGACCTAGGAGGTAAGAACTATTAATATTATTATGACTTTAGATTTACGAGTGAGGAAACTGAAGCCCAGAGAGGTTAAGCGATTTGCCCAGGTCACACAGCTAAAGTAAGTGCTGGAGCCAAGAACTGAATGCAGGCAGTCTACCTCCTGACTGACTTCACCATTAAGTCACCTTTCTCAGGTGAATTTTAAGCAAATCTGCAAGGTGGGTTTTAGTGTAGTGTTTCTATTTACAGAGGATAAAATTCAGAGAGGTTAAGTGAGCCGCTCAAGGCCCCACAGGTAGGAAGCAGGGAAGGCAATATTCAAATTTCTGACTTCAGAGCACAAGAGCCTATGTCACCCTAACTTCTTGCTGGGAGCTGCCTTCAGCACTAGGCGCTAAGTCGCGTTAGTCATGGCTGACTCTTTGTGACCCCCCTGGACTGTATCCTGCCCCCCTCCTATGCCCATGGGATTCTCCAGGCAAGAATACTGGAGTGGGTTGCTGTTTCCTTCTCCAGAGGATCTTCCTGACCCAGGGACTGAACCCACGTCTCCTGTGTCTCCTGTATTGGGAGGTGGATTCTTTACCACTAGCGCCACCTGGGAAGGCCAGCCCTCAGCACTAGGGAGTGAACTAAAATGGACCGTCTGAGGAGGATCCCATACCTCCGCAGCTGGCCAACACAAGAAGTGCCTTCTCTAAGGCTCATGGAACTGCAATACCTGGTATGTTTCCTTTGCACATGTGATGGTGTCTATACTGCTTTCTGATTTTCCAATTATCTCTTCACCAAATAACAATTACATTAGCAATCAGAAGCTGAAAATCAGCTTGCTCAGTATCCTCATACAGACTTAGTTTTAACTAGTATAAATGCAAGGTACTTTTTATATTGAAATAAATATTGATTCCTATGTCTTTAATTCATTTCAGTTAAAACTTTGGCCATACAGAAAATTTTGGGAGTTTTCAAATGTCTTTTTAATTTTTGGATTATGGAAATTTTCTGTATAAAAATAGAATAGTAAAATAAGCACTCATTGCTCGTCACCCAGCTTCAACAATCATCACCTATAGATTTAAAAAAATATTTATTTATTTGTTTGGCTGTGCTGGGTCTTAGTTGAGGCATTTTGGATCTAGTTCCCTGACCAGGGGTCAAATCTGGGTCCGCTGCATTAGGAGTGGGGAGTCTTAGCCACCGGACCACCAGGGAAGTCCCACCTATAGATTTCTTACAACTAGTTCTCCAGTTTATTAGTAGCTCAGCCATGATTACTTTATCCTTTAGTACTAGTTAAATAAATCACTTTTTAAAAGGCAAAATGTTAATAAATGTTAATAGGTGGTTATACATTTATAGATAATTTGTACTTTCTTCTTTTTAATTCTTAGCATCTTCCAAAGTTTCCATGGTGAATATGTAATACTTTTGTGATAAGGAAAAATGTTACTTTTTACAAGTCCTCAGAAATTGCTGCTCTATTGCAACTGCAGTAAAGTTGCAAATTCCAACTTTGCCTTTTACCCATGCAACCAGTTTTCAGCACAACACCCTAGACTCTTAGAGCTATATCTGGAATAACAGATTCTTCTCAACTACACTCAACTGCCATATTCTGACCTTCATAATTACAGGCAGAAGAAGGACAGAACACTGTACTCAGTCATGTCCAACATTTTGTGACCCCATGCAGCCCGCAGAAGGTGGGCCCCAGGTAGCCCACTAGACTCCATCCACAGGATTTTTCAGGCCAGAACACTGGAGTGGGTAGCCATGTCCTTCTCCAGGGAATCTTCCCAACACAGGGATCAACCCAGGTCTCCTGCATTGCAGTCAGATTCTTTACCAACTGAGCCACCAGGGAAGCCCTCATAATTACAGCTACAGTTCAAACAGCCCCTAAAGGAATTTACAGGTTGAAAGCAGTATTACAAACTGCTGGGGATCCTTTCAATGGATTTAGCAAAATCAACAGGGTTGTTTACAGTGTAATCAGCAACACTGCCCTTAGACCTTGGTGAGCAGAGCCCCTGCCCTGGGCTCCGTGCCCTGACTGCACCCTGCCCTAGGAGTGAAGAGGCCATGCCTGCAGCTGAGGGGTTCCTGCAGCCCTCTCATCATGCTATGGTGTCCAGTCATCTGCCCATAACACCCCAAGCCTGTTTCCACAACTGAGAAAGTCTCCTCCCTTTAGATCTGTTGGGATGACTGCTCATAAGAGAATGGGTGGTTACACTTGCACTGCTGGGCAGGATGTCCACCCATGTGCACAGAGCCCCTTGTGGTGCAGGATGGAGCCTGGGCTGAGAAGAGAAGGACTGAGTGATGGCTGGAGCTAGCTTTCTCCATGCCGTCACCTCCCTCTACAGGATTCCAGGAAGTCTGAGAATTCTACATTGGAACATGACCCTGTTCATCATGGTGTATTTGTCAAGGTAGGAAGACAAAACATTTTAACAGTTTGCTAGGATGATTTAAAATTTTTCAGTATTTAGACATATGGACCTCTGTATGGCTTCATTTTTATGAAATGTCCAAACAGGCAAATCCATAGAGAAAGATAGGTTAGTGGTTGCCAAAGGCTGGGGGAAGAAGGGGAAACTGCATATGCCTGTTGATGTGTCTTTATCCATGTCTGTGTGTATGTGCCGTCCTTAGTCTGGAGAAGGAAATGGCAGCCCACTCCAGTATTCTTGCCCGGAGAATCCCAGGGACAGAGGAGCCTGGTGGGCTGCCGTCTGTGCGGTCGCACAGAGTCAGACACAACTGAAGCAACTTAGAATGCATGCATGCATTGGAGAAGGAAATGGCAACCCACTCGAGTATTCTTGCCTGGAGAATCCCAGGGACAGAGGAGCCTGGTGGGCTGCCATCTATGGGATCGCATCGAGTCAGACACGACTGACTTGCCTTAGCAGCAGCAGCCATGCTTAGTCACTCAGTTGTTTCTGACTCTTTGCTACACCATGAACTATAGTCCGCCAGGTTCCTCTGTCCAAGGGGATTCTCCAGGCAACTATACTGGAGTGGGTTGCCAAGCCCTCCTCCAGGGGATCTTCCCAAACCAGGGATTGAATCCAGGTCTCCCACCTTGCAGGCAGATTCTTTACCATCAGAGCCACCAGGGAAGCCCATGAATACTGGAATGGATAGCCTATCCCTTCTCCAAGGGAATCTTCCTGACTAAGGAATCAAACTGGGGTCTCCTGCATTGAAGGCGGATTCTTAACCAGGTGAGTTACCAGGGAAGCCCCGTTTGTGTGTATACAGAGCTGTATATATCAAGGAATGCAGACAAGTAGACACTCATTTACTCTCCAAGTGTTTGGGGATGGGATGGGGGGCAAGAACTAGAGCACAAGGAGGATGAAGAAGAATCTAGGCAATCATACCTTCCTTCTGTGAGCTTATGGTACACCTGAGTCTTTATATAGGCTAGTTATTCAGAGGGGTATGTAATGTAATTCAAGTATAACACAACAGTCTATACACTTGGGACAATTACTTCACTTCTCCAGATGTTAGTTCCTTAGTCTGTTAATTCTGAGGGTTGGACTAGATGTCCTTTAAAGGTCCCTTCCAGCTCTAATATTCCATGATTTATTGATTTTAGATTACCGTTGCAGCTGGGTTTACTGGATTTGTTCCCAGTGAATTTGAGGTTCTTGCTTCATCATCAAAGAATTTGGAGATGAAATGATAGGTAAGAAGTGGATATATTTAGAGAGAAACACACTCCACAGACAGAGAATGGGCACCTCAGAAGGTGCAAGAGAGCTTCGATAAATGGCATGGTTAGTTTTTTTTTTTTTTGCATGGTTAGTTTTTATGAGTTGGATAATTTTATAGGTTAGTGAGTGGGAGGTTTATTTCAATTATTTGGGGGGAGGGACAGGGACTTCCTGGAACTGGGCTATCACCCACTTTTTGGTCAGAACTGTCATGGCACTAGTGGGTGTGTCATTTAGCTTATGTTAATATTAGAATAGGACACAACTTAGCAACTAAACAGCAACAACAGCGTATTACAGGGAGGAAATTATGAGGCTCAAAGGTCTACTGGAAGTCAACTGTTCCATCATCTTGGATCCAGTTGGTTCTAACTAGACTTGGTCATGTCCTACGGCTATATCATTCTCTTAAAGGCTGTGCCCTGCCCCCTTCTCTCCTGTTTCAGGTTCAGGAGTAAGATAAATCAAGTCACCCAACAACACATATTATAGTTTCTTCTTGTGTGTGGGTGTCATAAGACAAAGCAACAAGGCCAAGTTAGAATCATGGGATTGAGAAGTCATAAAACATGTCATGAGCCAATTGTGTAAGAAGTTCAAGTCACTCAGCTTATTGCACTCAATATACTCAAATTAGTCACACCCAATAGTAAGAAAATACAGAGTCTGAGGAACCACTCTGAGGAGGGATCAGCAACAGGAGGCATTCTCAATGCAGGTGGCAGGCACAGGTTCTGCATGTAGGCATGGCAACCAGCATGGCACTGGCTTTTCTAAGTAGTTACCTTCTACTCCAGCAGCTTCTGACATGGGCAGTCTCCACTTTAGTATGTGTGCTCCACCGAGACCCTTCTCCAGCAAATGCGTTCAGTCAGTTCAGTTGCTCAGTCGTGTCTGACTCTTTGTGGCCCCATGGACTATAGCACACCAGGCTTCCTGTCCGTGACCAACTTCCAGAGCCTTCTCAAACTCATGTCCATTGAGTCAGTGATGTCATCCAACCGTCTCATCCTCTGCTTCCCCCTTCTCCTCCTGCCTTCAATCTTTCCCAGCATCAGGGTCTTTTCAAATGAGTCAGTTCTTCACATCAGGTGGCCAAAGTATTGGAGCTTCAGCTTCAGCATCAGTGCTTCCAATGAATATTCAGGGATGGATTTCCTTTAGGATGGACTGGTTGGATCTCCTTGCAGTCCAAGGGACTCCCAAGAGTCTTCTCCAACATCATAGTTCAAAAGCATCAATTCTTTGACCATCAGCTTTCTTTATGCGTTCAGACCCTATCTTTTGTAAGGTACAGTCCCTAAGGTGCAACAGTTACAATCTCGGCTACAAGGAGCCTTACCTCTGGACAAAACAATGTTGTCTTCTATTTCAGTAACAGAGTGCTGTCTGCCATCAAACCAACAGTCACTGCAGCTGTCCTGACAGTGCCTTTAAGTGGAATTCAGAATGGAGAAAAAGAGGACAGTGGCCCTAGATGCATATCAAAGGAATAATTTCAATGAGCCCAGTCACTTCCATTTTCCCATACATAAAAAACACTGAAGTCTTTGAGGTGTTGGTTTTTTTTTTTTTTTAACAGTAATCTTTTGAAGTTTGACTACATTTTGTTCTTCAACAAAAACCCCTATATACTCTGGTTTCTCGTTTATGTCTTTGGAACAGTTCCTCAGAGCCATCTGAGAGGCTAATTCCCAGGCTATAGTCCTTTAAAAGTTTCCCTGAATAAACATAACTCTCAACTTTTAGGTTGTGCACTTTTTAAAGTCAACATACAAGCATGTGTGTGTACATGTGTGTGTTATGCGTGTGTTTTAGTTGCTCAGTCATGTCCGACTCTGGAGAAGGCGATGGCACCCCACTCCAGTACTCTTGCCTGGAAAATCCCATGGGCAGAGGAGCCTGGTAGGCTGCAGTCCATGGGGTTGCTAAGCGTCGGACATGGCTGAGCAATTTCACTTTCACTTTTCACTTTCATGCATTGGAGAAGGAAATGGCAACCCACTCCAGTGTTCTTGCCTGGAGAATCCCAGAGACGGGTGAGCCTGGTTGGCTTCTGTCTATGGGGTCGCCCAGAGTCGGACACAACTGAAGCAACTTAGCAGCAGCAGCAGCATGCAGCCTTTGCAACCTCACAGATTATAGCCTGCCAGGCTCCTCTGTCCATGTGATTTCCCAAGCAAGAATACAGGAGTGGGTTGCCATTTCTTTCTCCAACATACAAGCATAGACTCCCCCAAAATCAGGATTGCTAAGACAAAGATCATTGCTCACCACCCATTTCCACAAGGGTTCATTTGTAAACTTACCACATTCGCTGACTGACAGTAGGACTCTTGGAGGAATTTAAGGCAAAAACAGGATGAGGCATCTGTGCTTTGGATGCACATGAATACAGACAGGTCCCAGGCTTTGGGTAGCTCAAACAGTAAAGAATCTGCCTGCAATGTGGGAGACCTGGGTTTCATCCCTGGGTCAGGAAGATCCCTGGAGACAGGCATGGCAACCCACTCCACTATTCTTGCCTGGAGAATCCCACGGACAGAGGAGCCTGTTGGGCTACAGTCCATAGGGTTGCAAAGAGTCAGACAGGACCGAGTGACTAACACTTTCACTTTCATAGGTAGTCAAAAGTATATCTCAGGAAGAATTTTAATGACTCTAGATTCTTCCATCCTCCAAACATAGAAAAGCTAAAAAGATTAACTGGAGACATCTGTTCTTTATGATTAGCAGTAATCTTACCAAGATACATGCTTGACTGCAGGTATCCGCCAGCCAAAAGTCATGTATAAACTGACTTTTCCCTTACTTCTACTGAGTGGTTGCTTCAGAGTGCCTAAGTGGCTGTCTCTTGGGCTTTAGTCCTTAGAAAGAGCCTCACTAAAACTTAAAACTCACAGCTCTTATGTTACACATCTTTAAACCTTTTCTCCACACCTTTAAAAACAACTTCCTGGAATTCCCTGGTGGACCAGTGATTAGAATTGCTAGCTTCAGGAGGGTCCCGGCTCCATCCTTGGTTGGGTAACTAAGATCCCACAAGCTCCGTGACACAGCCAAACAAGAACAACAAAACTTACACACACACACACACACACACACACACAGCGCCAAAATAAATTTAATTATTTCACTCCAGTTATCTTAATTTACATATTCAAAATATTACATCAGACCTTTAGAAACAATCAAGATGGGTGCTGCAATTGGTCACTGTGATTGTATCTTGTTTCCCTATTTCTAACGAACGAGAGGTTCCATTCTAAATTCGAAGTAGGAATTATAATGTCACATCACAATGGAGATGTATCTATGGAAATAAGAAATCGTATTCAGGGGAACTCCCGCCTCCAAACATCAGCATCCTCTCTCCGGCAGAAATTTGATTCAAAGCCGCACAGCACAGGAGACCCGCGATCATGTGCCAGTCAGCGCCCAAGGCTGCTCTGGAGCCCAATGAGGTCCAAATCGGAAGTGGTTCCTTGAAAATGACTTTCCCGGGAACCTGTTTTTGAAAAACCGTGTCACTTAAATTCGCTTTTTCCTAATGTAAACTTACAGAAATACAGACAAACTCTCGCTCTCAGTACAGAGAAAGACACTTTCATCCGGAGAGAAAACTTTTCACGCCCGGCAGCAGCGATAAGCCTACGGGAACCAAGATGCGCAGGGCACCAGTTCTCCGGCGAGCGCTACTCTGGGAAGGACCAGTCCCCTGGCGGGGTTGCCGTGGAGACCAAGCGAGCTTTGTGGATGCTGAGGCGCGCTGAAGCCAGGCCTTCTGCTGTCTGTCTGCAGAGAGGGTTCACAGGACCGGCGCCAAGATGGTTAGTGGCGTCGAATAGTGAGGAATAAGTTTGAGTAGGTCCTGGGACTGGAGATAGAGATTCCTAGTACACTTCTGGTTTAAGTCTAAGAGTGTTAGAGGAGGCAGATGTTTGTGCCCGCTCCCGTGTTCCCACCGGGGACAAGGCTGCAACTGTAGACACATCGTTGCTTTCTTCCCTCCTGTTTCTCCGTTTTCCCACTCCTGAGCTGCGCGTGAGATGGGAAGTGGACCAAGGGAAGGCTGAGATGACAACAGCTCCGCGAAAGCATCTCTTACCTCATTCTCGTTGGAGGAGATGAAGAAGTAGGGGATAGCGGTTTCGTTCCGCTCAAGCACCGGGTGATGGACCTTTTAGTAAAATACGTGTTACGGAAAGAGTTTAAATAGGCTTACAAGGGGTTCGTTGTTCAGAACTTGATTTATGAATCCGGGAGCCGTCACTCTCAGTTTAAAATTGACCACGGGATTGGGATCATACAGCTATCTTTGTTGTTTCTTTCACAGATGCTTTCAAGGGCCAAACCTGCTGTAGGCGGGGACCCACCGCACACTGACAAAAGGAAGAAGAAAGGTAGGAAGATTCCAAAGCTAGAGGAGCTACTTTCACAAAGAGATTTCACTGGAGCTATTACCCTGTTGGAGGTAATGTCCAAAGAAAGTTGCTTCTTAGGAAGTAAATAATCAGAATATAGAGGAATGCATGGGTGAATGCTGGTTGCTATGCATGGAACAGGTGGGTGCATTCTGGGACTTCCTGTAAATCTAGTCAGGCACAGATTCCAGGTTAACTGTCAACCTGACTAAAGACGAACTAAAAAGATTGACTTCCTTCTCTCTCTCTTTTGTTACATGACAGACTTATTTCTTGATGGACACTTTTAATTATGTCTAGTTCCACTGATGGCGAGTCCAGCCTAAAAATGTAGAGGGACATTCAACACACTGTCAGTTCACACACTGCCTATTCCACCCCCCGACCAGTTCATGATTTATTCCTGTTAATATGTTATAACATTTTGATCAAATTTGAATAATTCTGCCATGTTTCATGCTTACTGTCTGAAATACTGTATCTTCAGAAGATATTTCAAATCGCTATGGCAGTAGTTCTCAACTTTTAATACTTATTAGAGTCACTTGTGGTACTTGTTTAAATGTGCATTTCTGGACTCCTACCCTGTGTGTGTGTGTGAGTCGCTCAGTTGTGCCTGATTCTTTTCAACCCCATGAACTATAGCCCACCTGGCTCCTCTGTCCATGGGATTTCCCAGACAAGAATTCTGGAGTGGGATGCTATTCCCTTCTCCACGGGATCCTCCCGACCCAAGGATTGAACCCAGGTCTCCCAAGTTGCAGGCAGGTTCTTTACCATCTAAGCCACTAGGGAAACTCAAGAACCCAGTATTTGGGGCAAATAGCCTAAGTGCTGATGTAGATGGTCCAAGGATACTGCACTTTGGGATATGGTTTTGTGGGAAGCACGTGTTGTAGGAGAATGAAGGGGTGCACCAAAGAACAAAGAAGGGAGGAGTTTTGACGGCACAGCCTGGTTGTGTTGTGCTGTAATCATTTCTCTAAAGCACTACAACAGCCATATTACTCTTATCAACAATAAGTGTTTTAATCGGCTTTATTTATCTTTCTCAGTCTTGCATGTCAAGTCCTGTGTTTCTTGCTAGTGCGCTGGTGTTGAGCACATTGCTTAAACTTTTCTGGTGTCAAATTTCTTATCTTTAAATCAGGGGAGCTGCCTTGGAAGGACCCTCTAGCTCCTTAAATCAGTGGACCAACTGGTAGATACATGTGTGATTTTTGTTAGTCTCTTTTTCTCTTTTCTTTAAGGAAGTGACCACACTTTCCTTATTGTGTGATCCCATGCTGCCTTTAATTTGTCCAGGGAGGCTCAGCTCTATGCTTTCATTCTTAGGTAGCCAAAGTGCCATGATGGATGGGAATGGGAACTGCCCTGGTCTGGGATGAGGAAGGGCCTGTGAGCTCTGCTGTGGCTCCAGGGAATTCCAGGGGCAAATTCAGGGAGACCTCAAATAAGAGTTTCTTCAGACTTAAGGCACTGCACTCAAATTCACAGTATTTGGTGAGAGGTTGTTATTGTTTAGTCGCTTCAGTGGTGTCCGACTCTTTGTGACCCCACGAACTGTAGCCCACCAGGCTTCTCTGTCCATTGGGTTTTCCGGGCAAGTATACGGGAGTGGGTTGCCATTTCCTTCTCTAGGTGAAAGGAGAATTTCTAATATTATAGAGTTAGCTACAAGAGTAAGTTTTTATTTAGACAGAGTATCAGTAGATATCTTCATCTTGTACTGGTCAAGGCACCTGAAGTTTTGTAACAATGATTGGCTTTTTAAAATTCTATCTTATTTTTATTAGACTGTAGTTGCCTTGCAATGTTGTTAGCTTCTGCTGTACAGTAAAGTGAATCATGAGACGCGTACATATTTCCACTGTTTTTTAGATTTCCTTCCTACAAATCAACAATGATCTGTTTAGTTTTTACTTTTTCACCTATGTTTTTGGCTTATCACCACACAAAGTAGAAAAAAAAAATCTCCTTTTACCAAAAAAAAAAAAGCTCATGGTAATTCAGACTTCTCCTTCAGGATCTCACACCTTTCCTCCAAAATAGGACTTTTCTTTCATTGGATGATGAATTCATGAATATTTTTCCACAATGGACATAAATGATTAGGTGGTTTTCTAAAATCTTTAATTCTTATAGGCCCTGGCAAGCCTGTTCAAGGGTAATAGAAGGATTTAATGCCTTATCTTCAGTGAAAAGTTATAACCTATGAATAAATATATGTGTGTGCTCATGGGACAGGTTTGAAGTGTGAAGTTAAATGCAGGAGAACATGGGATTGGGGGTGAAAACATGGGCTTTGGAGTCAGTTGGCTGTGTGGTTCCTTCCACCACACTTACTGGCTGTGTGTGGCCTTCAGGTCAATGCTTAATTTATCTAACCTTCAGTTATTTGTCATTAAATAATTTCACAGAGTTCTTATGATCCTTATATTATCACCCGGAATTTTTATGAGGATAACTCTTAGATACTTCCTGGAGTAAGGTGTCAGTAAACACAAAAACAGTTGTGAAATATTTGAGGAAAAGGTAGTTAATTGTGCTGAGTTCTGTAGGTATCAGTTTGATTAAACTGAGATTATCTTGCTTCCTTAATTTGCAACTTCCTATTGTTCATTAATAACATAGTTTTTTAAACAAGGGCTTACCATTCAAAGTATTCATGATTTTTTTTTTCATGAAATTTTAACATGAAGTTCAAACGTCATGTTGGGGAACAAGAAGAGGATACTAATTTGTGGATTGGATACTGTGCTTTTCACCTGGGTGACTACAAGAGAGCTTTGGAGGTTAGTTTAAAGTTGTTTTTTTTTTTTTTTAAAATAACTGTAGGGTTTTGAAATGTTACTAAGTTTTGTATTATAATAATACATGCTTATGGTAAAATTCAAACAATACAGAGGGGAACAAAGGAAAAAGGAAAAAAAGTTACCTTGTCTGCCTTCCTCCATCCTGTTTCTTTGTTAACAGGAGTAAACATTGGATCTTTTTTTGATGTATTGCTTCAGAAATCTTCTATATATATTCAAGTATATGTAGCAATGTTGTTTACTCTTTCCTTTTAGATATATACTAATGAGATTGTTCAATATATTAATATTAGTCTTTCTTAAGGAACTCTTCAGGAAAAGAAAAATAAGCCCTTTTGATTAAAAGTTTTATGATTCTTTTCTCAAAAAATGTTCATGGTTATTTTGAAAGGTTAATTTTAGACATAGGAAATATTATTTTATCTTTATATTTTAAAATATTTTAATATAGTATTTATTTTTTATATTTTTAAAAGTATAGTTTTGAAAATTGTTTTTCTTGGTCATTGTAAACCCTACAATGGGTTTACAACCCTGCATTATAAACCTAACAATCTATAGAATTATGGCTATACATAAAATTGTAGATGCCTTATGTCAATGATTTTTAACTCATAAATGAAATTATTTTGACCTTTCTTACATATTCTCACTCTCAAAATGTAATTTAAAGATATTAAAAACCTCCACTACTAAAATGAAAAATATCCAAGATCACACAATGAGAAACTGATATGAACAAAAGCAACAAAATCAGTGAAGGAAAAGTGAGGATGTGAAGAGGGCAGAATAGAAGCTGGTAGTATTTGTGAAAGATTTAGGAGAAGAGAGAGTAGGTCAAATGGAGTAAAAAAGAAAATAGGCATGTGGTAAAGACTGATAGTAAAAGAGTATGTGGAAAATGTAGTTGACAAAGTGAATTTCAGAAACTCCTTAACAGGGAAGGAAAAACCCTCAAAGACCAAATTTTTAAAATGTAAAGCCAAGTAAACAAAGCCAGAAAACAATTAGAATGAAATAAAATTTGTAGTGTATTAAGGTATCGGATTTTAAGTTAGCTGAATCTATGGCATTTTTAATATCTTTTTAAATGTCTTTTTAAGTTAGCAAAAACAAAATATTTCAGTTGTTTTTCATTTCTGCTGTTTGTTAGCCCATATCAGTATTAAAAGGGAAAGAAAATAAAACAAGTGTAGGGTTCTATGGGCAACAGTCCCACATGGGTAGGCTTGAGCCCTAACTGCAGTATTTAATATTGCAGGTATAGAATATAAGGAGCACATGTGTGTACGTGATAAGTCGCTTCAGTCGTGTCCGACTCTTTGCGACTCTGTGGACTGTAGCCCTCCAGGCTCCTCTCTGTTCATGGGATTCTCCAGGCAAGAATATTGGAGTGGGTTGCCATGCCCTCCTCCAGGGGATCTTCCCGACCCAGGGACTGAAATTACATCTGCATCGGCAGGCAGGTTCTTTACCACTAGCGCCACTTGGGAAGCCCTAAAGAGCGTATAGAATTCTCCTAAATGTGAAATTGCCCAATCAAGAACTCCTATTCCATTATATATAAAGAAATGGCCCATTGATTGCTTTACTGCTATAAGGGATCTCTGCTTATTGTATATTTCAGGAATATGAAAATGCAACAAAAGAAGAAAATTGCAATCCTGAAGTCTGGGTGAACCTAGCCTGTACCTACTTCTTTCTTGGGATGTATAAACAAGCTGAAGCAGCTGGATTTAAAGGTAAATGAGCCCTTTTAATATCTGAAATTCATCACTAATACTAAGAGTCATTTTGGAGATTTTTAAACTTAATACCTTTCTCAAGGAAAAATCAAGTGACATTAAAAAGCTAAAAAAAAAAAACCAAAAAAAAAAACCAAGAAAGAAAAGCTCTACCCTTCAAAGCATATTGGATCTTAGCAACTTTATCTTTAAAGACAGAGTTAATCTCTGTGTGCCTTACCCTTACCCTCCCTACTTCACTTCCCCAGAATCTACAGCCAAAAATCAGAAGGATGAGAGAAGAAAAAGACAAGGTGCCTTTCTTAGGTCCTCCTGTGGTGGGACATTCATGCTATTGGTAGGAGTTGGGTATAGTTGGTCAAGCTCTCATGAATGTGGATTTTATAGCTTCTTGCCCTACTTCTAAATGAGAAGCCTAGTAATTTCAGCTTGAAGAATCCAGATTTCTTCCCTTTTGTTTGACTCATGAGGTCAGTCAGCTTAGGAGAAGTGAATTCAGATTTGCAAATAAGTGTAGGGCAAAATGGAAATATGGGAGGAAAGATTAAGAATAATTAGAGTATGAATCAAATTAAAATCAAAGAAAAATAGAGAAAGTAGGCAAAAGAATGTTTGTTAGGAAATATGTGAGTGACGAGTGTATTCCAGGGTAGAATTCTTAGAGAATTAACTGGCACATACATTTTTAGATAGAATTTCAGTTCAAGGTCATGGAAAATCTCTTGATTTGTACCCAAGTTGTTTCAATTTACTGATGTAGTTTTTCCCAATTCAGTTATAATGGTCTTTGTTTGAGTTATTTATCTCATGCTTCTAGACTTTGTGCGTAAAACAGTTAGTTGCATGTAAGGTGATCAAGGTACCTCTCTCTCTTTCCATATATATTTTTTCTTTTTTAACATTGAAGTGTGACTTTTTGTTGTAAAGAGATAGATTAATAATATTGAGTGTCCAGAATTAGGAAGATTCTCCAAGAGCACAACGGGGATCTGGAATTTAAAAGATGTTAACCTTTTTGCTTGGCTATCTCTTTTAGATGGCAGATTATCATGCCAGAAGATCTGTGGAGAATGGGCTAGTATTTAGGAAAATATGCGAGTGTTCTCAGTTGAGTCTGACTTTGCGACCCCATGGACTGTAGCCCACTGGGCTCTTCTGTCTATGGGATTTTCTGGGCAAAGATATTGGAATGGGTTGCCATTCCCTTCTGCAGGGGATCTTTGTGACCCAGGGATCAAACCTGCATCTCCTGCAATGACAGGCAGATTCTTTACCACTGAGGCACCTGAGAAGCCCCATTTAGGAAAACATGGCAGTGTAACAATGAAAAGAAGAGTTCAGAAGGAATTGACAACACTGGATTCCTATATGTACTGATAGGACCACAACACTTGCTTCCCGTGTTTGGTTCCGAGTGTGAACTACACAGGATGGGCTGCTGCGGGCATTGTGAAGAGTGCAGGCCGTGCTTTACCACGACAGAGTCAGGAAGAACCAGTGTGGGCACGAGCAGAACCCCAGAGTGTTTTCCTTCAGGTTCTTGATGATGTTTCTTCTACTCCAATAGGACTAGACTAAAATAATATGTATTATACAGAGACGTAGCAGGATCCCATGGGTGAGGATTTGGGAATATCCTTATCTGAGCCTCATGTCACTCCTACAAGGGACTGAGTGCCATACACAATTGAGATCTTTAATAAGCACCTTGGATTTTCTTCCTCAGCTCCAAAAAGCCGACTTCAAAACCGCCTCCTCTTCCACTTGGCTCACAAGGTATTTCTGTGCTTATTTCACACTTTTTTTTTAAATGTAAATTTTAGTGTTCCTTTTTTAATTGACATAAATTAAAACTTTTGTTTTTAAAATATTTTTCTCTTTCTTTCTTGTTACCAGCAAGGGTGAAAGAGAATTAAGTAGAAATTCTTGTTAATGATATGTTTAGAGCAAGTAGAATACAGGTATTAATTTTATAGGATTTTTCTCCCCCATTAATGTTTTTTACCCTGGTAATTTATTTAGAGATATTAGGTTTTAGTTCTTCTTAAGCAGTAGTCTTTTATGATTAGTTTGTTTCCACCATCTTATTATCTCTTAGGAAACAGAAGCAAAGATGCCTGTCCTGACTCCTGAAAATAAATCCATACTTTTCTGAATTGCCTGCCTTCTGGCAATAATTTTGATGATCATCATAAAATTATTTCTTAATACTTTTTCATATTATAAAATCACACATGATAGTAATCAAAATATAAATATGCAATAAAAAGATATTGTTGTTGTTGTTCTGTCGCTAAGTTATGTCTGACTCTTTGTGACTCCGTGGACTGCAGTGTCAGGCTTCCCTTTTCTTCACCGTCTCCCAGAGTTTGTTTAAACGTCTACCACATTTAAAGTTAACTATATTTCAACCTTTGGGCATACCTCTTTAGGGGTAATCATTTTTTATATGCATATTTGTATTTTTGTTCATTTTGCAGAATGAGATTTATGTTAAATATATACTCTGTATTCTACAACTTGCCTTTAAATTATGAGCGTATCCCTGAGTCACTAGTCTTCAAACCCATCCTTTTAAAATAACAATCCATCATATGCACGTGCCACAATTCATTCAGCATTTCCTAGTTATTTGGCTTCAAGATTGGTTTTGATTTTAATTATAAAAATGAAATTCTAACATCCTAGAAATAGACTTATTGAGTTATTGAGTATGAACAATAAAAATTTTAAACTGTTAATTGATAGTGCTAAATTTTTACAGGAAATTTATCTATAGAGGTAGTATTTGAAAATAATTATTCTTGGTGTATTTAAAAATTTCATGCTGTAATTATCTCTGTTTAGTTCTTTCAATTTTTGCTTTACATGTTTTACAGACTCTCATTAAGTGCATACAGATATAGAATTATTATGTCTATCTAGTGAATGGAAACACTTATCATTATCATTATGAAATGTCTGTCTTTATCTCTAAAACTCTCTCTTCGTGTAAACACTACTTTGGCACGTTTGTGTAGCTCTATCAGCTCTCTTTTTGTTAGTGGTTGCCTGTTACATCTTTTTATATCCGTTCATTCTCTACTTTTCTATGTCATATTTTAAATGTCTCTCTAATAAACAACATATAAAAAAGATAGAAACATAGAAAATAAAAAGGGAGAGAGAAGATATAAAGAAAGAAATAGAAACAGAAAGTAAGAAGGAGGGGGTTAAGTAATGAGTTGTAACTAAAGACTACGACTCTATCTCTAGAGACTATTTTATCCTTTGTCTGAAGGAGAGATAAAGAAGACTGGGAGCTGAAGAGAAATAGGGAGAACAGAGGCAAGTGGCTGAAGGATGGGTGGAGTTAAATTTGTGTTACATAAGTGTTGATTTCTCTAACCATACTCTAACATGAATTTTTATGTCTTTTTTCTCTCTTACAACTTTAGTTTAATGATGAGAAGAAACTGATGAACTTCCATCAGAATCTTCAGGATATCACAGAAGATCAACTCAGTTTGGCCTCAATCCACTATATGCGATCTCACTACCAAGAAGCCATTGATATTTACAAGCGAATACTGCTAGATAACAGGTATGTGTCCTGTTACTCCTCCTTGAACTCTCATTTTGTTACTTTCTTCTGTACCCAGTTTGGCTGAGGACCTAGTGTCCTTTGGTTCTAATATTACCGTGTGTTCAAGTCTGTTTAGCTAATAATCTGGTGAGATTAAGAACTCCTTATAGTCTATACTCCTTATTGTCTATTGTCTTTCCCCCTCTTAATTGCCCTCCCATTAAGTTTCAGTACCACAGGTATATTGTATATCTGGTTATGTACTGTATGTATATCCGTATACAATATCTGTATATGTACTATATGTTTATCTATGTATGTATATATATAAAATAAATATTATTTTTCATCTCTCCTTAAGAACCAATTTTTCATCTCTCCATAAGAACCAATTTTCACCCCTTTGAGGCTGATATCACACCTGTTGAAAATGCATGGTCTAGATGTATCCATTTCAGTGTTGTAGTTACATTGAAGGTAATTTGCTGACAAAACTAGAAACAAACTAGTATTCCAACTTTATCACTGACTACTTGGTCTCTCTTCTGCATCCCAAAATGTCTCATCCATCTCCCTTCTCCCTCCTTTTGCAGTACTGTCATAGTCTCCCACCTGTTCCGTTCTCAGTTATCCAATCTACTTGCCTTGTCTGTCCATGTTCTGTATGGTGTCAGCTTATTTGCATTTATACTTCATTATTGATTATATTAGTTTTGTTGGTTTTTTTTTTAACATGAAGAGGTAGTAGTTGAACTTCTCCCTTTCTTCTCTAGTTGTCATCTTTTACTCTACTTATATCAAAACACTCAAATATTATAACACAAAAAGAAAAAGACTACACTGATCATATTGCCTTTTTCTTTAAAAAAAAGAAATGTCCTCTTTGCCTTACTGTCCAGTGGAGCCATTAAAAATGTCTGTAGTTTGACAATATTTTTGTGAAGTAGACTTAAATTGTTAATCCTTAATTTTTTTCATCTAATAGGGAATACCTTGCCCTCAATGTTTATGTGGCCCTATGTTACTACAAGTTGGACTACTATGACGTGTCTCAAGAAGTTCTGGCTGTTTATCTTCAGCAAATTCCTGATAGCACCATCGCGCTCAATCTTAAGGCCTGTAATCATTTTCGCCTTTACAACGGCAAAGCCGCTGAGGTAGTGATGAAATTTGTTCTTAATTCACTTAATTCCAGTTTGAATTACCCTATACTTCCCAGGTTATTCATAAAACTATTATCTGTTACTCTTGATTAATATCCCTTTGTTGTTGCCAGTGTGATTCTATAAGAAGCCAACTGTATGAATATTTATATTTACCAGATATTCTAAAAAAGAATGTTGACTTCTGAATTCTCTGTGTGCATCTGATAAACTATAGATGATCTTTATCTGTGTCTTACATTACCATAAATATGTTAAAAACCAAGTACTTCTGCTTCTTTGTCTGAAATATATTTGTGGCTCAGAGTCATCAACACATAATCAGAAACCTAGAGTGCCCATGACTCTCTTCTCCTTCATCCGCGCTCTAATTTTCTACCCGTTCCTGTCATTTCGGTTCCAGATACCTCTCTTCTCTGTGCCTCTTCCTTTGCCACTGCTCTCGTTCAGGCACTCCTTACCTCTTGTTTCAACTCCCCAAATAATTTCCTTGCCTCTCGTCTTTGTTCTCTTCAGTCCAGTCATTGAGTTTGTTTCACACACCCAGATCCTCCTACTGCCGTGTCTTTGTACACTCCATTCTGCTTCCTGGAGTGCCTTTCTCTTCTTAGTGATACTGCAGTATCTCCTTTAAGGTTACCCCAAGAAGCAATAGTGGGAGGCATTTTATAAATAGTTAGAAAGTGGTTAACTTATAGGCACTGTGCAGAATACTTTGTATCCATTATTTAGTTTTCCTGACAATCCTGTGGATAAATTGTGTTAAATAGCTCTCTCTTTTTTCCTTTTTTTGATTTGTTTCCTTGTTGTTATAGCTCTCGTTTTATTTGAAACTGAGTATACAGAAGTCCATACATTATGATCTCATTTTATTAAACTACACACAAACACACGCATACACATATATATGCATATAAACATAGATATAAATAGATAGCATGTTCTATACTATATCTATACAGATTCGGGTATATATATTTGAATATACTTTATGTATAGATATGTTTAGGTTAACCCTATGTGGGAGTCCATGAGTACAAATTACTTCCTTGGCCATTACTTTAGTTGATGTCAGAAGCCACCAAAATTTAAATGCAAAATTTCTTTATGTGCCAACACCCTGCCCAAAAGGTAGTGTAAGTGGCATCATACCGGCCTAGATTAGGGGAAGGAATGATTGTGCTCAGTCGTGTCTGACTCTTTGGTGACCCCATGGACTGTAGCCCGCCAGACTCCTCTATTGATGGGATTTTCCAGGCAAGAGTATTGGAGTGAGCTGCCATTTCCTCCTCCAGGGGGGTCTTCCCAACCCAGGGATCAAACCTGCATCTACTGTGCCTCCTTCATTAGCAGGTGGATTCTTTACCACTGTACCACCTGGGAAGTCCAGAATGGGGGGGGGGGGAGGAAGAAATTGAAACTATAAAATGAACTACTATATCAAACAAAATTTATTGTGTAATAGCAGGAAGCACTATTGATTTACTTTACACTAACAGCAGATTGAGTTGGTGAGTGAAACAGCATTTATCAGCTGGTGGATAGAGAACATATATCCTTAACATTTGCTCAGGTTCACTTTTCATGGCTTGTGTTGATAAAGGTGCTCACTTGAGGCAAAAGAAATGCCTACAATTAAATTGCTTAGTATGCAATGGAATGGTTGCTTTATGTATGAAATAAAATACATTCTTGGATATCCTCATTTCAGCTAAAGTCCCTGCCTAATTAACTAGTTCCCAGCATCAGCAGTTTAATAGTAAACTGGATTTGCAATTTGATCTTTAATTAGAGTTTTGGTTAAAATAAATAAAAGAAGTATATTTTTGTCTTTCTATATTGAGTCAGTCTTGGGGGCTTTGCCAATGTTGGCAAAGGTCCAACCTATTAAATGCTTATATCTTGTCTGCACATGTTCTTTCCATCGTCTGGAATGGGTGACATGGCTAACCAATATGTTCTAGATCTAATGCTATCCAACACAGGACGGCAAATTGTACTTCTTACTCACTAAAAGCATGCTTTTTCATTTGAAATTGTGCCCGTGCAGATTACATATTGATTGTATAATGTTCTCCAGCAGTAGATAACTATGACAAATGTACCCTTAGGAGCTTGCTTTCTTTCTTTTTTTTGACAGCAGTAGGATATAGTTTGTTTTTACTTATAATAGTTTTATTAAACCTTCTAAAAGCAACCATTCCTCCAGTATCTTTTAAAATGGGCTCTATATTATAATTCATTCTCTCCCCAAACACCAAAGCATTCTGCTCTTCTCTAGTAAGCATGAAATATTATGTAATGATTCATTCAATTCTTAAAGTCCTTCGAACACCTCACCCAAAGTTATACAACTGACAAGTGAGAAATTCAGATCTCTGAGGCCCATAGATGGCTGGTTCATGTTGATGTTTGACAGAAAACAACAAAATTCTGTAAAGCAATTATCCTTCAACTAAAAAATAAATTTAAAAAAACAAAAAACAAAACAAAAAATAAAGCCCATAGACGTAACCACTAAAATTTAATGCAACTTTAGGTGTGCAGTCTTCTTCTCTGCTCTTAGCTTATATGTATATATAACTTATATATATGTATACACACATACACATGTGATAATACAGCTACCAAATAACAACCATGATTTTATATATATATATAATCAAACAATATGGTTATTATATCTTACCAACAAATAATTGTTAATAATATGGCTATTATATATGATTCTATATCTATATATGAAATCATGCTTACTGTTTGGTAGTTGCCTAATTACTTTTTTTTTTTCTGAACAAGTTTTATTATTCACAGAGAGGAAGGAGCTCTGTCCTTGGCTGCAACTTTCCTCATGACTACCAGGACATTACTCAGCTCCTCTCCCTTCTTCTTGGCATGGATGTGTGTCCCCACCCTTTTCTTGATGAACTTGAGGCCCTGCTTTCAGAGACCTTGAGTAGCTCCATGGCTTGCCACTCCTAACAGGTGAAGCTGCAGACCTCTCAGATCATGAGGCTTGTTCTTGGTGAAGTGCCCACAGTAACAGTGGCTATAGCTCTGTTGGTTCACATTCTTAGTCATCTTGTAGGCCTTGCTGATGCCCACAGTCATGGGGTAGCACAGAGCCATGGCACTGAGCTGCATGGGGGCCCTTAGGGTCCAGATGGTGGTGGGTCCTACTGGAGCAAGGCCTCATGAACCTGCTTTAATTATCTTTAATCTAGATAAGCTTATTGAGGGTTAAGCCTTGTGACATTTATATCCCAGGACCTGGCACAATGTATATACAAAGTTGATGCCAAGGAAGTAATGGTTGAATGAGAAATTTAAAATATGACTAACAGATTAAGGGCGAGTCATGTTTCAAAAAAGGAGGTGGTTCAAAACAGGTCAATAAAGATGAAGATTAAGAAAAAGCCATTGGGTTTCATAATTGGTATTTCCTATGCTGATTAGAGTATCATTATTATTGAGTGTTGAAGCTAGATGTCAAGGAGATAAGGAGTGAATGAGTAACCTCTTGGACTGAGAAATGTCCTAAGGGATGTGGCAGAAGAAAGACAAGTAGATGAAGAAATAGAAGCAGTGAGAATAGGATGCTTGCGAAAGGAAGGAATAGTTTCAGAGGATAAAGACATTTTATCCAAATTCCAATCTTAGGTTTCTAGCTATGTAGTTTCAGTACAAAGTATGCAAAATAACAGTACTGAATTATTGTAGGTTTTTGTGATGTATATAAAGTCCTTAACTTTATATACATAGTAGATAGTGAGCTGAGCAATTATCAAAGATTTTATAGGCTGAAACATAGTCAATTTATCTTTTTCTTTATGTTTAGTGCTTTTTGTATTTTGTTTAAAAAAATATTTCCTAGCCCAAATTTTGTTCTCTGATATTCTAAAAGCTTATTGTTTTGCCTTTTACAAACCCAAATTATCTTAATTATATCTAAAAGGTTTTGTTTCTCAATTAACGACAAAGATTGACAAGTTAGATTGAAAAGACAAAACCCTAATACATGTTTTAAATATTAGTGTTGTTGTTGTTGAGTCATTAAGTCCTGTCTGACTCTTTGGGGGACTCCATGAATTGCAGTACTCCAGGCTTCTCTATTTATCACCAACTCCTGGAACTTGCTCCAACTCATGTCTATGAGTCAGTGATGCCATCCAACCATCTCATCTCTGTTGCCCCTTCTCCTCTTGTTCTCAGACTTTTCCAGCATCAGGGTCTTTTCCAAAGAGTCAGCTCTTCACATTGCGTGGCCAAAGAATTGGAGCTTCAGCCTCAGTCCTTCCAATGAATATTCATGGTTGATTTCCTTTAGGATTGACTGGTTTAATCTCCTTGCTGTCCAGGGGACTCTCAAGAGTCATCTCCTGCTGCACAGTTCAAAAGCATCAATTTTTCGATGCTCAGCCTTCTTTATGGTCCAACTCTCACATCTGTTTACAACTATTGGAAAAACCATAGCTTTGACTATGCGAACCTTTGTCGGCAAAGTGATATTTCTGCTTTTTAATATTCTGTCTAGGTTTGTCATAGCTTTTCTTCCAAGGAGCAAGCATCTTTTAATTTGGTGGCTGCAGTCACTGTCCACAGTGATTTTGGAGCCCAAGAAAATAAAATCTGTCACTGTTTCCACTTTTCCCCATCTATCTGCCATGAAATGATGGGACCAGATGCCATATCTTCATTTTTTGAATGCTGAATTTTAAGCCAGAGTTTTCATCTTCCTCTTTCACCTTCATCAAGAGGCTCTGTAGTTCCCCTTTGCTTTCTGCTATTAAAGTGGTATCATCTGCATATCTGAAGTTATTGCTACTTCTCCTGGCAGTCTTGATTCCAGCTTACGCTTCATCCAGCCCAGCACTTCACATGATGTACCCTGTATATAAGTTAAATAAGCAGGTGACAATATACAACATTGATGTACTCCTTTCCCGATTTTGAACCAGTCCATTGTTCCATGTCCAGTTGTAACTGTTGCTTCTTGTCCTGCATACAGGTTTCTCAGGAGGCAGGTTAAGGCGGTCTGGTATTCCCATCCCTTTAAGAATTTTCCACAGTTTGTTGTGATACATACAGCCAAAGGCTTTAGCAATGAAGCAGAAATAGATATTTTTTTGGAATTCCCTTGCTTTTTCCTATGATCCAGCATATATTGGCAATTTGATCTCTGGTTCCTCTGCCTTTTCCAAATCCAGCTTGAACATATGGAGGTTCTTAGTTCATCTGCTGCTGAAGCCTAGCTTGAAGGATTGTGAGCATAGTCTTGCTAGCATGTGAAATGAGTGCAATGGTATGGTAATTTGAACATTCTTTGGGATTGGAATGAAAACTGACCTTTTCCAGTCATGTGGCCACTACTGAGTTTTCCAAATTTGCTACCACATTGAGTGCAGCACTTTAACAGCATCTTCTTTTAGAATTTGAAATAGCTCAGCTGGAATTCCATCACCCCCACTAGCTTTGTTCATAATAATGCTTCCTTAAGCCCACTTAACTTCACACTCCAGGATGTCTGGTTCTAGGTGAATGACTACACCACTGTGGTTATCTGGGTCATTAAGACCTTTCTCGTTCAATTCTTCTATGTGTTCTTGCCACATCTTCTTAACCTCTTCTACTTCTGTGATTCCTTGCCATTTCTGTCCTTTATTGTGCCCATCTTTGCGTGAAATGTTCCCCTGTTATCTCGTTTGTTTGAAGAGATCTCTAGTCTTTTTCATTCTATTGTTTTCCTCTTTCTTTGCATTATTCACTAAAGAAGGCTTTCTTATCTCTTCTTGCTATTTTCTGGAGGTCTGCGTTCAGTTGGGTATATCTTTCCCTTTCTCCTTTGCCTTTTGCTTGTCTTCTTTTCTTAGGTATTTGTAAAGTCTCCTCATTCAGCCACTTTGCCTTCTTGCATTTCTTTTTCTCTGGGATGGTTTTGGTCACAACCTCCTGTACAATGTATAAACCTCTGTCCATTGTTCTTCAGACACTGTCTACCAGACCTAATCCCTTGAACCTAGTTGTCATCTCCACTGTATAATCATAAGGGATTTTCATTTTAAATATAGGACACAGAAAATTTGAATGTGAAAGCATGTATATCATGAGGAATATTTCTTACATGATTTCTATTATGTTTTTGTACTTTTAGACAAGTCATTTTAACTCTAAAATAAGATGACCTACGTCTTCTATTTATACCTCTATGTTTTAACAGCTTTATTGAGGTATAACTAACGTACCATGTAGTCACCCTTTTGAAATACACAGTTCTGTAGGTATTCACCACTGTGTTTAATCTTCACCACAGTCAATTTTATTCGTTTATTTATTTTTAAACACTTCCCCCCCCTACTTTTGACTACACCATGCAGCTTGCAAGATCTAACTTCCCTAACCAGGGATTGATCCCACACCCTTGGCAGTGAAAGTGCTGAGTCCTAACCACTGGACTGCCAGGGAATTCCCACCACAGTCAATTCTAAAACACTTCCATTACTTCAAAAAGAAACTCTATAATCTATAGCTATCAACCACCATCCCGCCAACCCCAAACAGCTACTAATCCACTTTCCGTTTCTATAGATTTGTGTGTTTTGGTTATTTCCTCTGAAAAAGAGTCATATATTAATCATATATAACCTTTTATGATTGGCCTGTGTTACTTTAGCTTAATGTCTATGAAGTGCATTGTGTTATAACATGTTTCAGTACTTCATTCATTTTTGTCACCAAATAATATTCTATTGTATGGATATACCACATTGTATCTTTCCAATTGTCAGAGATGGATATTTGGATTGTTTCCACATTCTTCCTATTATGATAATGCTGCTGTAAACATGTATATACATGTTTGGGGGCATGTTTTGAATATGTTTCATTTCTCTTGGGCATATACCTAGAAATGGAATTCCTGGGTCATATGGTAGCTATATTTAATTGAGGGACTTTCAGACTATTTTCCAAAGTGGCTGCACCAGTTTCCACTCCCACTAGCAATGTGTGTAAGAGTTTGGAGTTTCAATTTTTCTACATCCTTACCAACAGTTGTTATTATCTGTCTTTTTTCTTCTAGCCATCCCAGTGGATATGGATTAGAATCTCACTGTAATTTTGATTTGTATTTTCCTGATAGCTAGAATGATGTTGAGCATCTTTTCATGTGCAGTGAGTGCTGCTTTAAATTTTGTGCCCTGCACATCTCACTTGCCTCACCTTTTGTCCTGGCTGGCCCTGTCTGAGATCAAAGCTAGCCTCATAATACTAAAAGATTTTGTCTTTTCGCTTTCATTCACTTTTGAGTGTGCAGTGAAGTTTTCCAGAGACAGCATGATTTCAAAATAGGTTGATTGCAGGCACAGATATGCCAATCAAGCTGTCATCTGTTAAGGCAGACATTGAAGAGACTTGCAAAAATAGATAACAGTACCATTCTTCTCACTAAATTTTTGTATTGGTAAATACAGTTTTTTTTAAATGAAAAATATGTTATTTGTGTTAATGTGTAGTTAGTTTATTAGTACTTTTGATTAATTGAATACTTGAAATTTCTGTTTGAATTTCTAATACAATATATATGAATGGCTGTAACCCACTTAAACAAAAACTCTTTGGAATCCTTAGTAATTTTTAAGGTTTAAAAAAGACCTTGAGATCAAAAAGCTTGAAAACTGCTAAACTAGCCTAATATTACCCAAGACTTTGGAATTCCTGCTGTAGACAAGAGGAGATTAGTAAAAGGTTGCTACATAGGTGTGCATTCCCATATGGCATCAGGTAGAACAAGTTTGTAGTGCTTAGTGAGAACAGTCAAGAATTTAATTATTTTATACAGAAAATCTTAGGTATCCACTGATGGAGGTAGAAAAAGAAGGTGAGAATTAGTCAGAATTATAAATTGGCAAGAGGGAATAGCAGAAAGCTGAGGAAGTGGATAAATAAGCCTAAGACATTACTAAAGACACTGTAGAAATGGCTGACCATTTGTTCTAGGGGAAGTTAAAGAAGCAGGATAAAACAAAAGAGATCTGATAGTTCTAATAAATAGTAACATAGAAGGGAGAAGGTATATTGATTGCATTATGTAAATAAAGGCCAATTCAGCAGGAAGAAAGTATAGGAAAATTCAGGACACAGGTGGAATGGTCAGATTGAAGAATCAACCATAGTGGACTTCCCTGGTGTTACAGTGGTTGAAAGTCCAACTGCTAATGTAGGAGGCACAAGTTCAATCCCTGGTCCAGAAAGATTCTGCCTGCCGTTGAGCAGCTAAAGCCTATGTACCATACCTACTGAGCCTGGGCTCTAGAGCCCTTGACCACAACTACTGAACTACTGAGCCCGAGTGTTGCAGCTACTGGAGCCCAAGTACCTCAACCCCATGCTCTGCAACAAGAGAAGCCTACACACTTCAATGAAGAGTAGCCCCCTCTCACCACAACTACAGAAAGCCCACGTGCAGCAGTAAAGACCCAGTGCAGTCAAAAATAATAAGTAATACATAAGTAAGTTAATTAATATAAAATGTTAAATAAAGAAAAATAACCAACCTTAGTTGTTAAAAGTTTATCACCTGAAAGGAAAGACTAACTCTAGGAGTCTTTAGATTTGGGTTCACCAGTTTCAGACTTGCTGCTTAGAGGTTCAGTCATTTAATGTTTATAAGCCTCAACGTTCTCATCTGTAAAATGAGGAGAATAATAATTACATTGATTATTTCTCAGAGCCCTGCAGAACAAAGGAAGCAGCATGTTAAAGTCTTTGTAAGCTATAAAACTTTGTAATTCTTACAGGTAATGTAAGAACTATACACTTGTCATTTTCATAAGCCTTTCCTTTTTTTAATTTCAGGCAGAACTCAAAAGCTTGATGGACAACGCTTCTTCTTCCTTTGAATTTGCTAAAGAGCTCATCAGGCACAATCTGGTGAATAAGAGTTTCCAGTGTTGATGATTTGAGGCCTACCCTATTTTGGGTACATTACAGTGGTTGGGAAGATGAATGAAGGGAAATATCTCAACAAGTATTTCTCTACTCCAAGTGAATTCTTTCTTCTTGTGGAGGAGAGAGAATGAGTTTAAGATACCAGGTTCTTTCCTTACTGGGAAGGCAGTAACACATACTTTAGAAAGAAGTGTGAGGCAGTGAGATCCAAGTGTTCATTTTGTTGGCAAAGACAAAGGAACATATCCTTTACTTTCTGATGAAAGTGAAAATCCTTTACTTTCTGATGAAAGTAAAACTTGAGCTGGTCTTTGAAGAATGCCTTGGATTTAAAGGGTTCATTTGTGGCAAGGACATGAATGAATGAATGAGGAAGACGTATGTGAGCAGACTGAATTTACTGGAACAGAAAATTTGCACTGGGATAGTTGCTAAAAAAAAAAAAAGATTCAGATAAGTTTCAAGTTTGATTCAATTGACTCAGCAGTAAAGTGGGCGCAGAGCAGCTGTATTCAACTCAGACACCTGGGGACACTGAGCATATTACTCAGTATTGTTGAGTTTCAGATTCCTTGTGTGAATATGGCAATAATAATAACTACACCTTTTCCTTCTGATTTCTCTGCACCTTCGTTAGCACTAAGTCTCCCAGTACCAATGCTGAAAACCGTAGCTGGTTTAGACTCTCTCTTCCCCTTTATTTCTGATACTCAGTCACTTAATCCTATTAATTCTTCGTTGGCAGTGTTTTCTATTTATTCCATTCCTCCTCTAACTCAGGCCTCCATCACAGAGTTTTCTGAGATTATTTTGCATTATGAGCTCCTGGCTCTAACCTTTTCACTTCTAATTTAGTCTATAAATTAAAGCCAGATTCATTTTTGTGGAGAATATGATATGTTAGAGAGAGTAGTCTGGAAATTAAACTTGGAAAGAGATTAAGACTGGAAGATTAAGAGATTAACATTTAGGAGTTTTCATAAGAGTAGGGATAGCTGAAGAAAAGGTTGAAAAAAGAGAAATATTGTTCAAGAGAGTATTTGTATTTAAGGGGCTGAAAGAGGAGAATAAGAAAATAACTCAAAAAGGGGCAGGCGAGAGAAAACACCTACATAATGTACAACCCCTTCTGCAACACAGGTTTGAAATGCGTGGGTCCACTCATACACAGATTTTTCTGTCATTAATACTGTACTATCTGAGGTGGGTTGAATCCTCATATATGGAGGAACCCTGCATGTGGGTGGCTGACTGTAAATTATATTTGCGTTTTCAATTGTGTGGAGAGTCAGCACCCTTAAACAATCCCCCTTACCATTGTTCAATAGTCAACAGTCATTTTATAAAAGTTTTCTAATTTTTATATAATTTTTAAAGGTTATACTCCATTTACAGTTATTACAAAATATCAGCTATGTGCTCTGTGTTATACAAATACGTCTTTATATCCTGTCTTACACCCAATAGTCTATACTTCCCCCACCCCCCACATACTGCCCTCCCCACTGGTAACCACTAGTTTGTTCTCTATATCTGTGAGTCTGTCTGCTTCTTTTCTGCTCTATTCACTGGTGTGTTGCATTTTTTTTTTAGATTCCACATATAAGTGATATCAAACAGTATTTGTCTCTCTGTCTGACTTATTTCACTTAGCATAATGCCTTCCAGGTCCATCCATGTTGCAAATGGCAAATTTTTCATTATTTTTTATGGCTGAGCAATATTCCATTGTATATACAGACCACATCTTCTTTGTCCATTCAGCTCGTCTGTTGATGGATGCATAGGTTGCTTCTGACTGTAATGTCATTGTGCTGTGCTGTGCTTAGTCGCTCAGTTATGTCCGACTCTTTGCAACCCCATGGACTGTAGCCTGCCAGGCTCCTCTGTCCATGAGGATTCTCCAGGCAAGACTACTGGAGTGGGTTGCCATGCCTTCCTCCAGGGGATCTTCCCAGTCCAGGGATTGAACCCAGGTCTCCTGCATTGTAGTGGATTCTTTACTGTCTGAGCCACCAGAGACACCACCACAGAAGTTGTAATGTCATTACAACTACACGTTTTAATCACCCAGGAGATTTTTTAAAATATTAATGTGTGAGATTTTTATTGAATGGTTGGGCTAAGGTTCAACTATCAATACTTCTCTTAAAAGTTTTCCAAGTGGATATGATATACAGCCAGAGTAAAGAACCTTTATATATACATATAACTGGAAGGTGCATATTAGCTAGTGATGGGAGTTATACTTGGAGGGTGGGATTAAAAAGAAAAGTGAGAAAATGGTAATTTTCCTTTTGCCTGTTGTAATGCTGCTGCTGCTACTGCTAAGTCACTTCAGTCGTGTCCGACTCTGTGTGACCCCATAGACGGCAGCCCACCAGGCTCCCCCGTCCCTGGGATTCTCCAGGCAAGAACACTGGCGTGGGTTGCCATATGTAATTTTTTTCTAGTAAATACAGATTAATTTTATAGTTTAAGATAAAACCTGAAAAAAATATTAAGCAGTACACATTGTTACTGACGTCAGCTTTTGCAGTCAGGCCGGATGTCAAAATCAAGTACACTATATACTAGCTTTGTAACTGTGGGTAAGTCACTAAACACTGATGAGTCCCTATGTTCTCTTATGTAGAATAGAGGAAATCACAGCCCCTACCTTATTTCCTTGTGAAGATGAAATGAGGTAATATATGTAAGGTACCTCAGGCAGTATACAGCATACAGTAAGCATTTAGTAAATAGTGCTTTTATTATCATGCTGTGGCCACCAGTGTCAAAACTGCAGATATGTCATGGAGCAAGAAGAGAGGAAAGTCTATTGGATTTGGTCAAAGGGGTTGATATTTGTGACTTGTAGAATGGGTTTATTAGTGTGCAGAGAGCAGCAGCAAGTTTTCTGGGAGGTTAAGGAGAGGAAGAGAGGAAGCTGAAACAGCAAACCACTTACTTTTCAACTGTGGCATTGAAAAAAGGAGAAAAAGTACAATGCTCTTCAGAGGGAACAGTGGCACCAAGTGAAGTGAAGATTTTTCAAGAGAGTAGAAACCTTTGTGCATATTTAAAGTTGAGAAGTGGACCAGGATTAATGAAATAGAATATTACTGCAGAAACAAGATCCAAATGGAGTTAAAATCATGACATCAAAGAAGACAATTGTAGGAATTAATCTTGGCAAGGGAAGGGAACATCTTAGACAAGGAGAACCAAAAAAAATGACCAGATGGATATTTTGATATAGAAAGAAGAGACTAGGTAGTTTATGCCCGATTGCCTTGATTTCTGTATATTTATTTGTGAAATAATTTACTATGTGTCAGATACTGTGCTAGGCTGTGGGTACAAAACAGCATGTAAAACCATCCTTTCATGGATGGTGTTTTTGTTTTAGCCATCCTCTGTAGCTTTTATTACCATATGACAGCATACTTAAGCTTGCTCTTTGAAGGTCTCTCCCCATTTGAGTACAGACTATATACTATAGACAGGACTATATACTATAGTATAACTATAGTATAAGTCAGACAGGAGAAGGACTTTTTCCTGGTGTAGCCCTGGTATTACAATACCAGGCATTTGGTGGGTGTTAATGAATATTTACTAATATTTTAATAAAACAAAATATAACCTACGATATGCCATGCATGTAGCCCACTTTAACTTATTTCATTCTTATGATAACTCTGAAAGGTGGACATTACTAATGCCATTTAGAGATGAGGAAATGATCTCAGAAGGATTTCATAAATTCCTTCATAGAGTTTTTAATGTAGAATATCTGTCTAGAAAAAAGTTTCATTAATTATTGGGTACTTTAAGAGTTTAGTATAGTTCTTATGAGGAGAAAAGGAAATATATGCAATAGGGCTATGCCTTTATTCTATTTCTTACATTTAGGATGACTTTTTTCTGGCCGTGAAGCATGTGGGACTTAGTGACCCCAAAAAAGATCAAATCCATAGCCCCTACACTGAAGCACAGTCTTAACCACTTGACTGCCAGAGAAGTCCCTAGGATGCCTTTTTTTTTTTAATGAGATCAAGGTCATGTGTGTATAGAGAAAGCTTCAAAAATATATTCGTCCCTCCAAAGAGTAACTGTTGAGCCAGCTCCGTGTGTATTTCCACCAATAAACATACTCGTATTTGCTGCCATAATAACGGCTTTTCTCTCTTTAGGTAGTTTTCCGAGGAGGAGAAGGGGCTTTGCAGGTTTTGCCTCCCCTGGTTGATGTCATTCCTGAAGCTAGGCTAAACTTAGTGATTTACTATCTTCGTCAAGGTAAGAGAAATGTGTCTTGATCTTGCCTGTGTAAGACATTTTAGAACATTTACTCTCCAACTAAACTACTTGCTTAACCTTTAAAATCACTTCATAATACTGCCAAAAATATATTTGTAGCAGGTTCACAGGACAGAGCAAATTTATTGATATTTATTTGTTGTGCCTTTTCTCTTTATCTCCTCTTTCCTCTTCTGTTGCTTCCAATCTCTCGCCCATTCTGGTTTTTTTCTTTTCCTCTTATTTTTCTGCCCTTTGTCCTCTATTCATTTCATTTCAGGTTTTCTGTTTTTCCTTTCCCTTCCTCATTTCTTCTTTTCTGTGTGTTCCTCGGTGTGTAATGTCCATCTACAGTTCCTTGTGTCTTTTCTTTCTCATCATTAACTTTTTTATTTGCTCTAATTATCTGTCTTTCTGTTTCCTTGTGCCCCCAGCTTCTGCGAAATATAAAGATGAGAAGTGAGCATGGTATTTGTTGCCCCTAAGTAAGGATAAATTGGAGGCACAGGCCCAAGCAGTGTGTTGTCTCACAGTTGTGAGCACAGGGTGGGAGCTCCCACGCAGGGGTGCTGGCAGTCTGTCATAGGCCTCAGACTAAGTGTGGGCCGTTTAAGGTGCATGGTAGGAACCAACCAGACAACATCCTCATCAAGGGAAATGTGAAGTGTTTATTAACAGGAGACCATGAACTTGCAAATAGTTCTCTCCCATTTGATACATCAGCACAAAGAAATAAGCTTTTGGACAAGAATTAAAGAAACACCTTATATATTTTATAAACTAATTTTTATTCTAAGAACTTTCAAACATAAACAAAATAAAAGTTAATAGTATGAACACCCAAATAATAACCCCAGATACAATAGTCTTGTAGATATTGCCAGTCTTTCTTCATTTATCCTCCCTCTTCCAGTTTTGTTGTGAAATATTTTAAAGCGAGTCCCAGCCTTTGTGTCATTTTACTCCTATGTACTTTATATATATATATATATATATATATATATATATATATGCACACACACACACATATATATATTTTAAAATGGATGTTTTTCTTATATAATTACAATGCCATACGCATATACTTCCCTGTTCCTTATTTTTAGCTTGAACCCTTAAGTGCTTCGTGGCTTAATACAGGTTTCCTACAGATATTTGGTTATCTACTACTAAGCATTGAACTTGATGGAGAGTTAAGAGACAGGAAAAGCAAATCATACTTCTCATCAATATTTGAAGGACCTTATCATTTGGGGTAACTGTTTCAGAAAAGTTTGCTAGGATACAGACTAATATGGCTACTTATTTCTTATATTTCAGATGATGTACAGGAGGCTTATAACTTAATTAAGGATCTGGAACCTACTACTCCTCAGGTAATTGACAATGTGTTACATTTTTACTAACCAAGTTCTGCTGAAGGTGGAATTTCTGTTGAAAGGTAGTTGGAAGGCATATTGGGGAAGATTCCTGCTTGTAGACTCTCAGGAAAGTTTGTGTATGTTGATCTGGGAATATTACATGAGACTTTTGATATGAGAGTCAATATTCTGGGCTTTTTTGACATTTGTAAACTCCCATAAATATGGTCATTTCCTCAAAAGGGTTGAGGTTTGAAAACGCTGAAATCTAGAATTCTGATGAAACGAGACATGGAAACATGTCACCGGTATGACTGTCTGTACTGTGCCTTTGTCCCCTGCTGCTTGCTCACTCCTTGAATGCTGGCACTGTGTTAGTATTGTGTCTCCGGTGATATGAACGCTAAGCATGTACTAGGCGTCCCACTCATTGAGTGAAAGACTGAAAAATACTTCCAGATCTAAGTTGGTATATTTCTCAAGTGTATTAGAAGCTTCAGCATCTTTTGTTTTATTCTTTTTAAGAGCTGTCTTAAATAAAAATAGTACTCACATAAAAATCAGAATTCCCTGGTGATCCAGTCATTAGGACTCCATACTTCCACTGCAGGGGATACTGGTTTGATCTCTGTTCAGGGAACTAAGATCCTGTGTGATACAAAAAAATGAAAAATTCATAAAGCTAAGGAGAGTATCTGTTAAAGAACAGAACCAAGTCTGAAGGGGATACAGATAAGGACTCAGGACTCCAAAATGAGAATACCTTACAAATGAGAGTCAGAGGATTATTGTTATTAATTAATTTATTTATTTTTGAGGAAAGGAATCACTAGCAAAGGAAGGTTATTATATCATTGGAAAAGGAAAATTATATGTGTATGTGTGTGTGATATAGTCACAGAGAATGGCAGTGGCTGATAAAGTGTAAAAATTATTACATAAAATTTTATGGTTAATTTTTCCACTGAATTGAAATAAAAACAAAACTCCTATGCATGTCCACTGAGTTTTTCTGCTTATGATTGAGAATTTACAAATATGATTAATTCTGTTATATGAATACTTTCCTGAGAGCCAAATGAAAGTCTCCTAATTCTTTTATTCTTACCAGGGATAGAACAGAGCAAAGTGACTTTGGGTAACTTTTGATAATATATATAAAGCATTGAGTTGATGCAAATGATTTTTTTGAGAGATATCTGTTAGTTTTTTGTTCCTTTTAAATTAATTACTGATATTGCACATTTCCAGGAGTATATCCTCAAAGGAGTGGTCAATGCAGCCCTTGGCCAGGAAATGTGTTCGGTGAGTATAAAACCACTGGTATCTATAGTTTGTGAAGTTACAATGTGTGGAAAAAATAAAAATGAATGTCAGAGTTCACCTAGTAATGACCTTACAAATAGGCTCCTCTGCAGTTCCTTTTATTTCTCCATATCCACCAATCCAGATTACATTGTGACAGAATTCTGTGTTATTTGAAGACAGAAAAAGGGAATTCCCTGGTGGTCCTGTGGTTAGGACTTGGCGCTCTCATTGCCAAGGGCCCAGGTTCAATCCCTGGATGGAGAACAAGATCCCACAAACCATGTGGCTTGTCCAAAAAATAAAGCAGAATCGAATAAAGACTGAAAAAAAAAAAAAGAAAGCTATAGGCTTAAGAGTTACTGCTTTCTAAGGGGGAAAAAAAGCCCAATTGTTGAACAATGTGTTTATCTAGTAACAATAGCAAATCATTGCAAAACTTCATTTTTACTTTCACTGACTTTTTTTTAACCTTGCATACCTCTGAGCTATAATTTTGGCATCTGTAAAATGAGAATAATTGTTTCTTCGGGAAAGTTTTTTATAAATACAAAACACTAACTAAAATTAAGCTCTTATTCACCTGAATATGGCATAGTAGGTTCTTTTTGGAATGAAATGGGATGTAAATAAATCTTTTTATCTCCAGCTCCCTCCAAATTGCCTCAAATAGGCAGTAAATAGCTATTGAATAAATTAATGATTTTACTAAGTTACTCCTTGTTTTAGCCACAGCTCCTACCACAAGGTCTGATATATGATAAAAGCAATAAATATTTGTTAAATGAATGAATGAATGAGTTCATTTAATGAAGGTACTTTTAAGATAGAATTTGGGAATTGAATTTTTTTTTCCTCCTCTTTTCTATCTGATCTTAACTAGATTTTAATTCAATTACAGATTGTCACTTTCTAGTTGGTGATGCTAATAAAAGTTAGTACTGCTGATTTGAGGAGAATTTAAAATTTGTTAAATCCTGACAGATATGTTGAAACCATAAAGTGTAATACAAATGATGTATTTTCAGTTCATTCCTCTTATCAGCTCTGCTTGGTTTTTTAGAGGGATCATATGAAAATTGCCCAGCAGTTCTTCCAGTTGGTGGGAGGATCAGCTAGCGAATGTGGTATGTTTGAATCTGTACATGTGAGCACGATTTATCACTGGAGTTGGTCGTATATTGACTGGTGAAGTTTGATTCTGTATCCAGGGATATATCTGTTAGGTTTCCCATTGTAAAGCAGGAACCCAGACGCAGGAGAGAATATTAGATTAGCCCTTCTTAACAGCTCAGCTAAAATGGGATGAGAGGATATATAAACAGAGGAGAATAAATATATTCTGTAGTTCATAAGAGTTTTAAATATCTGATTCTGTTTTTTATTTGAAATGTTCACTTTGATTTCTCAAGAGCTCTTTAGGTATAAAGCTTTTGTCATGCTGTAGATATTTTTTCAGAAGGTCATTTGCTTTTAATTTTGCCTATGGTATTTTTCCCATATAAAAACATTTAAATCTTATTTCTCTTTTCTATAATGATTTATTTTATGGGCACCAAGCTTAGAAAATGCTTTTTTATTCCTGAAGTTATGTAATATTCACCTATATTTTGCCAGTAGTTTTGTGGCTTCATTTTTGTTTTTAAACTATTGATCTCATCACTCAAGATTCAGTGTAAGTTTTGAAAAAGGCATCTAAAAAGGACTGATAGTTAGCCAGTATAAAACAGTATGGCTGGCTGTACCTGTTTTCAATGGCTGGCATCTATTCTGACAAATAGTATTCATGCTGAAGTGATTATTAAATATTCTGATCACCGCTGGGGATTCATTTTCTTTCAAATGTTTCACCAAAACCATTTATTGGGTCATATTTTCTTTCCCCATTTCACTTCATTCTTACAACAAAAATTTATTGAGGTGTTAGGGATACAGCAGTAAACAAAACCAGGCAATTCCCCCACCCTTGTGCAGTGTTCAGTCTAGAGAGAACAAACTATAGACATAAGAAATAGATTATACAGTGTATCTGACTGCGATAAGTGTTACAGAGGAAAAAAACTGAACAGAGGAAGGAGGATCAGGAGTGACCGTGGCGAAGGTAGGGTATTACACGAATCCTCTGCCACTTCAAATAGGAATCTGTTATCAGACAAGTTGGTCAGAATCAGGATCAGATGGTTCCATGGCCAAATATTTCTCCATTTGAGATCAGAAGTGTTAGGTTGTCTTAGATGAGTAATGATGAGTACTAATTCATATTCATTGAATGTGCAGGTGTTGGAGCTGAACGAGAGAATCAAAGCCCTGGAAAAAAGACCTAGGGAAAACTGTAGGCCGAAGGACACATGCTCATGTGGGACTCAGAGTTAACCGCAGGGGAGACTGTTGGTCATTCTTGAGTACTGTGACTTCCATATGCCGAGGTTCTATCCACTAAGCAGAATGTAACTTCAGAATCTAGAAAGATGTCTTGGAATACATTTCTTATTGCTAAATTATAAAATAACTCACATTTCAGCTAAAGAGAACTTTTAGTTTCATGAATGCACCTGATTTTTTTCCCATTCCATTTCAGATACAATACCAGGAAGGCAGTGCATGGCTTCCTGTTTCTTCCTGCTTAAGCAGTTTGATGATGTCTTGATTTACCTCAACTCATTTAAGGTCAGTGTAGAGTTTTCTAGGTGATTTTGTATACAAAATACTCTATATAATATGTCACAGATAAGATACTTTTGGAGATGACCCTTTTACTGTGGGAGTAATAGTGGTATCAGTTAATTCCTCAAAATTATTTTTGTATTTATCTGGTATAACTGTTGTTTTTATATTTTATATGTTAAAGCTCAATGTGACCTGTTCTTGGGATGTTTTTCAGAGTTACTTCTATAATGATGACATCTTTAACTTTAATTATGCCCAAGCCAAAGCTGCAACTGGTAATACCAGTGAGGGTGAAGAGGTAGGTACCTGCTTTTGAAGACTTTTGAATGATTCTATCTAAAAACATTATCTTTTTCTCATGGAAATACATGTTTAAAGCTAAAGGATTATTGAAAGTTCCATTGTTCTTAGGTTACATTAAAAAGTACAATATAAATAAACACATAGATTATGACCATATTCATGTTTTCCTTTTTTGGATAAATTTTATGGGGCTTCCCAGGTTGTGCTGGTGGTAAAGAACCCGCCTGTCAGTTCAGGAGACATAAGAGATGCGGGTTTCAATCCCTGGGTGGGGAAGATCCCCTGGAGATGGAAATGGCAACCCACTCCAGTATTCCTTCCTGGAAAGTCGCATGGACAGAGGAGCCTGGCGGGCTACAGTCCATATTGACAGACATACATGTATAAACACATTCATATTTTCCTTTTTTGGATAAATTTTATAGACATAACATACATGGAGAAAAGTATACAAATCAAAGTACACAGCTTGATGAATTTTTAAAGTGAACATACATACCCAAATAGTCAGCACCCAGATAATAGAATTTTATCATAACCTGGGGAACCTTCTCATCCCCTTTTGGAGTCAGTCCCTTTCCCACAAGGCTAACCACTATCTTGATATCTAACTTCATAGATTAATTATCCAAATGATTCAAAATATTTCAGTTGAGTTACTTAATTCAGTTTTGTTATTATTCAACAAATAACTCAACTTATTATTATTGAAATTCTAAGTGTTTTCCAATTTCCATCGTGTTTAGAAATTATCTTTTTATTATCTTTAACTGTGAGTTATTTTAAAACATGTTTCATGATTTTCAAGTGTGTATGTTATCTTTTCCAGGTTTTTTTTATTATTAATATATTTTTTATTGAAGAATAATTGCCTTACAGAATTTTGCTGTTTTTGGTCAAACCTCAACATGAATCAGGAGGGGAAATATATATATCCAGGTTATTTTGATTTCTAACTTAATTGTATTGTGGTCATAGAGTGTGTCTGTATAACACGAATCCTTTAAAATCTGTTAAGACTTGCTTTAATGCCCAGTAGCATCTGCAGTTGTTAATTATTCTGTTCAAATCTTCTGTATCATTACTAACCTCATGTCACCTTATGATATCAATAACTGAGTGCTCGTCCTTAGTCACTAAGTTGTGACTGACTCTTTGCAATCCCATGGACTGTAGCCCATGTTCCTCTGTCCATGGGATTCTCCAGGCAAGAATACTGGAGTGGGTTGCCATTTCCTTCTCCAGGGGACCTTCCCAACCCAGGGATCGAACCCTTCTTCATTGGTAGGAGGATTCTTTACCACTGAGACACCAGGGAAGCCCTCAATAATTGAGATGGTAGTTTAGTCACCAAGTCATGTCTGACTTTTGCAACCCCATGGACTGTAGCCTGCTAGGCCTCCTCTGTCCATGGGATTCTCCAGGCAAGAATACTGGAGTGGGTTGCCATTTGCTTCTCCAGGGGATCTTCCCAACCCAGGAATCAAACCCAGGTCTCCTACATTGCAGGCAGATTCTTTACTGACTGAGCTATGAGGAAAGCCTCAATAACTGAGAGAAATGTGTTAAAAATCACAATTTTATCCTTCACTTTTCTCAGCAGCCTGTGTAGAATTTGGTCATTATAATGCTCATTAGTCTAAGGCAAGCTGCTGTGGATATTTTTACTATAAAAGCTTCTGTATGTTTGTTCCCTTTTCCTTCCTCTTGCAGGTTTTCCTTTTAATCCAAAGTGAGAAGATGAAAAATGACTACATTTACCTCAGTTGGTTAGCTCGGTGCTGTGAGTCTTCTTTTAAACATTATAGAGGAATCTTCCTTTTATTGAGCGTTTTCTGATTTTGTCTTGTAGAATGGTTAAACTCTGAGATTGTGTTGTTAGTGCTGCTCAGTAGAGGTGGCCATGTATGCGTATGTATACAAGTGTGCCCTGCGGTTAGTTCTTCCATATGGCCGTGACCTAGCACCAGCAGTCCAAAAGATGCCAAGTTCTTTCTTTAGCGTATTTCGGCTTCCAGAGTCTCAGTTTACTTTGCTTTTGTTTTTTGCTAAATGATATTGTTATGTTAATTTTACCTTTTCACTATGGTGCAGGCCTGAAAAGTAGTAAAATGTCAAAAACATAATTTTCGTGTGCTATATATATGTATATATACAGCCTATCATCTCTGTCTGTCTTTCTCTCTCCAGTGTTTTTTCTTGTTCCTTTTTTTCACTTGGATTTAAAATGTTCACTAAGTTTTTGATGTCTTAGGAAATTTTAGCAATTAGATCTTCTAAGTGAGGCTGAAACTTTATTAGTGGGATTGAATGAATGATAGATGACTTTTTAAGCAGATGAGCAACGTGAGAACTACTGAAAATCAACTCAGTCTAAAAAGACATACTTACCTGAAGCCTAACAAGTATTTTAAGCACTGCATATAGAGTCCTGATGGGGAACCAGTTTAATGCCAACATTGCAAGCTTTCCATGTAAAATGTTCACTGTTTACTATTACTTACTATGTTTCTAACATAAAACCAAATCCATAGACTAGCAAGATGCAGAAGTATACTTCTTGTACATTTAGAAAACGTAAATCTTTGTTTCTCTTTGTAGACATTATGAATAAGAAGCCAAGACTAGCCTGGGAGCTTTATCTCAAGATGGAAACCTCTGGCGAGTCCTTTAGCCTCCTGCAGCTCATTGCTAATGACTGCTACAAGGTGAGTCTGAGTGAAATCTAAGGGGAAGGTGAAGATCAGTATCACGCTGGTGCATTGACTAAATGTTAGGGGAAAGTGTCCTAGAGACTAAATGGTCATAGGTTGGAGAATCTACATAGTGATATCAGAAATGTCATCCCTTTTATAAATGAACTGAACTCAGAGATAGGCAGGATTTTATGTGTATGTAAAACATGTATACATATAAATGAAACGTGAAAATCATATGTACGGAAATAGTGGTTTAGAGAGGAGGTTTTAGATTTCTAAAGGCTATGACTCTTTAGGTATCATGCAGGTAGAGATAGTCATCTCGTAGTTGGAAGTTTGGTTCTGAAGCTCAAGAATGATGGCCTCTGGACTTCCCTGATGGTCCAGTGGTTATGAATGTGCCTGCCAGTGCAGAGGACATGGATTCGATCCTGGTCTGGGAAGACTCCACATCTGCAGGGCAGCTAAGCCCGGCTGCCACAACTACTGACCCTACCAGCTAAAACACCTGAAGCCAGCTTGCCTAGAGCCAGTGCTCCACAACAGGAGGAGCCATCGCAATGAGAAACTGGCCCACTGCAGCTAGAGAGTAGCCGCTGCTCATGCATAGGAATGGAGACCCAATCCAGCCCAAAGTAAACAAATTAGAAAAAACAGCAATGTCCTCTGACATTGAGAGACAGATTTGGAGAAATCACCTCTTCACTAGTAATGCTGCTGCTGCTGCTGCTAAGTCGCTTCAGTCGTGTCCGACTCTGTGCGGCGCCATAGACAGCAGCCCACTAGGCTCCTCTGTCCCTGGGATTCTCCAGGCAAGAACACTGGAGTGGGTTGCCATTTCCTTTTCCAGTGCATGAAAGTGAAAAGTGAAAGTGAAGTCGCTCAGTTGTGCCCGGCTCTTAGCAACCCAATCGACTGCAGCCTACCAGGCTCCTCCGTCCATGGGATTTCCAGGCAAGAGTACTGGAGTGGGTTGCCATTGCCTTCTCCGTCAATAGTAATAGATGCCCTGAAAAACAGTGAAATTTCCCAGATAAGGAAGTCAAGTAAGAAGAATAAAGAGTTGCAAACCAAACCTTTGGGAAACCTTGGTGTAAATAGTAGACAGGAAGGACAAGGGAACCAGAAAAAGTGGAGTCAGATTTAGTAAAAGAGGAGCTTTGTGTGTGTGTCTATGTGTGTGTGTAGGGAGTTGGAAAGACAGGGAAGAATTTGGGACCCTATCCTATAGATTAAAAGCTTTTTACAAAACTAACCTCAAATTCTGAAAACTATTTGGTGAATATTTCTTCCTGTTCAAAAGACAGGAAAACATTAGGTAAAGAGAGTCTAGTATCAACTTAATCAATAATAGCTCATTTCAAAGTGAATCATTACAAAAATAAAGTGAATCACCATCAATGGAAAAGGTTTTTAAAAATAGGAAACTTGAAAGTGTTTAATAGAACTTAGTGGATGGCAATGATATTAAGTGAGTTAGAGAAGGCAGAGGGAAAGAAAACACTGAAAGACAGGAATTTAGTTCAATTTTAAATGTATAAAATCTGAAGTGTGTTTGGGGCTCCCAGGTAGAGATATTATAGTAGGAAATACGCAGGGTGAACCCAGAGCTCAGGAATGCATGTGAAAGGTTTGGATTGGAGATGTGACTTCAGAAGTCAACAGAAGGTAATGGTGGCGGTGGTGGTGGTAGCCGCAGAGTATTGGGAAAGAATGAGAGTAACCAGTGACTGGGGTGAGGAACCACGTGGAACACCAGTCACTATTTAAGGGATATAAACAGAGGAGTCAGTAAAAGAGATAGATGATGAGGATGAACAGAAGGGAAAGAAAAGAACCAGAAGAGAGAGAAAAAAAGCATTTTTCCTTACTCTTTTTCTTGTTCCTATTTTATCAAATGCCATGGAAGGAAGATGTCAAATCTGCAGCTACATTGAATTGCATGAGGCCTGAGAAAACACTACTAGGTACATTAGAAAATTGGATTAGGAAACAGATTCAGTGAGAATAACATAACCCATAATCTTTAAAAAACTGATAAATGATTTCATATGTATACGTACATATATAAAGCATTCTTGAAATGACAAAATTACAGAGATGTGGGAAAAAACTGATGGTTGCCAGAGGTTAGGAATGGTCAGCTGGGAGGCACAGCTTTGTGGTGATGTACTAGTTCTGTCTTGATAGGGGTGGTGGTTACATGAGTCTGACACACTTGATTAAATAGCAGAAATGTTTACATACGTTGTAGTGATGTCAGTTTCCTGGGTTTGATGTTCCGTGGGACCACTCTGTACTATCTTTGTAACTTCCCGTCAGTTTAAAATTATTCCAAAATAAAAAGGCTTTAGCAAATGACCCAACTAGGGCTATATCCAACAATATAGATAAGTTGTAAAAACATATACAAAGATACAAAATAATATTTACAGCATTATTTCATATAGTTAACATACTAAGAGGCAGCACTCAATTATGTTGTCTCAACGTATATACAAAGCTGATACAACTATACAGTCAAAGAAATGATGCCTGTAAGACTCAGACTAATAGTTATGAAAATAGGGGAAAAGCGGGCTGTGGTGTAGAAGTGAAACACAGAGCTTTGGTTTTGCTATCAGTGTTTTGTTTCTTCACATGGGTGGTAGTTACACTTGTATTGACATTATAGTCATTAAACTGTGCATGTATGTTTCTCACATCATTTGGTGTGTTTCTTTACCAAAAAAAAAAAATATATATATATATATATATTTTAAGTGAACATAGGAAGAAGGATTAACCTTGAAAAGGAATAAGAACACTTCTTTCTGTGAGATAGGCAGAATAATGAAGTATAATTTGAATGGAAGGCAGGAAATTTGTGTCTTCCCTATGAAGTAGAGAAAAAAGCTAAGCTAAGAATACAATAGAGATCTTAAGGAAATTGGAAAGGTTTAGAGCAACAGTTTATGGAAAAGGAGAAGTAATTAAACCACCCTAAATAAGGGAGGATTTCACAGTAACTTGAAGACTTCAGTGAAATTGGTAACCCTATATATTTATGAGACTGCAGCCATGAAATTAAAAGGTGCTTGCTCTTTGGAAGAGAAGCTATGACAAACCTAGACAGCATATTAAAAAGCAGAGACAGCACTTTGCCAACAAAGGTCCATATGGTTTTTCCAGTAGCCATGTACGGATGTGAGAGTTGGACCATAAAGAAGGCTGAGCCCCAAAGAATTGATGCTTTTGAACTGTGGTGCTGGAGAAGACTCTTGAGAGTTCCTTGGACTGCAAGGAGATCAATCCAGTCAATCCTAAGGGAAACCAACCCTGACTAGTCATTGGAAGGACTGATGCTGAAGCTGAAGCTCCAATACTTTGGCCACTTGATGCGAAGAGCTGACTCTTTGGAAAGACTCTGGTGGTGGGAAAGATTGAGGGCAAGAGGAGGAGGGGACGACAGAGGATGAGACGGTTGGATGTTATCACTGACACAAAGGACATGAGTTTGAGCAAACTCCAGGAGAAAGTGAAAGACAGAGAAGTCTGGTGTGTTGCAGTCCATAGGGTCACAAAGAGTTGGACACGACTTCACAACTGAACAACAACAACATCTAAGCAAAATTTAATGATAGCATACTGTACAAGGCCATGGAAGTGTGTAGTGTGTTTGGGAAAGAAATTTGTCAAAAGGAATTAAATATTTAAGAGGTTTGCTGTTTCGGAGTCAGTATACATCTAGGCGTTCTGAGATGACAGGGAAAAGGTCAGGGAAAGATCATCCTCTTGGGTGAAACATGATCAAATTAGCAGAAAATGAATGAAAGTAGTCGGCTATGGTATGTATTGAGGAAACTTGAAAAATAACCAGTTTGGATCAGTTATCGGTGTTTATCCTCACGAACAGAAGAATAGAATTAGAAGAAATGACAAATGTGTTGATTATAGCATAACTTGACTATATGTAGAAGAAATGTCATATTGCTGAAAACTTAATGAAGGTAAGGGGATTTAAACTGAACCCATGTACACAAACTGTGATTTCCCTTCTTGTTTTAATAAGGAATAGAAGTTAATTTGCTAACTAAGAATGTTGTCATTACCCATGCACTTGTTTTATGTACTTATGTAGCTCTGTTTCATGGTATCTTTACATTTAGTTTCATTTTGTGGGATCTTTTGACTACAAGTATTACCACAATACTTTCTTTTATTCAGATGGGCCAGTTTTACTATTCAGCGAAAGCATTTGATGTCTTAGAGAGGCTGGACCCTAATCCTGAATACTGGGAAGGCAAGCGGGGTGCCTGTGTGGGCATATTCCAGATGATCTTGGCTGGGAGGGAACCCAAGTAAGTAGACAGACAAGAGACGCTATTCTGTGCACTTGCTGGTTTCCTGGGGGTGACAATTGTTTTCCTGGGTAATGTCCTCTGAAAACTAAAAATTATACAGTAATCTATAGATTCAATGCAATAAAACGAGTATACTACCCAAAGCAACCTATAGATTCAATGCAATAAAATGAGTATACTACCCAAAGCAACCTATAGATTCAATGCAATAAAATAATGACGTTTTAGAATGATGAATGAAAGTTTAAGTTTTATACTGCCATTTTCACAAGCAATGTCTTTTTCAACCTCTTCTGCTCTTTACTTTGCCTGTTGGGTTTTTTCTTGTGTCTCTTAGTTTAGACCTCAAAGAATTAGAAATGGAGTGAGTGTGGTTAAAAATTAATTTTTTTTTGCCTTCTCATATTTCAGGAAATACTGAGACATTAGACCACACAAAATTACATGGCATATAATTCCATTTGTAATAAAAGTTAAACTACTGAAAACTAAATTCCATTTTCTGAAAGTAATTTCATGGAATGTATTTGTTACTGATATATGATAGAAGATAATGACTATTTTATAAGTAAATAATCTATCAAAAATTAGTTCCTACCTTGTGTATATTTCTAGTACTATTAAGAGTTTAAAAGAATTTGGGTAGTTGAAAGAAGATGCTTGAGGGAAAAGGGGTAAAATATGAGAGAACACTTAGGGAAGAGGATCAGTATGCAGTCATCTATAGATCTGATGATGTAACAGGGAAGATTTGGTATGTATTACTTAAAACATGAGTTTTAATCTTAACTAAATTTAAATAAGTCAGATATAAACATTGCATATTTGCCACATCTTGGTCCTTAATTTTCCCCTCTTCTGTATTTATTAGTGTGTCACTTTTCTTGAAGAGATCATCTACCCCGGCTTTCTGACATTTTCATTTATGGCAGTGACACCCAGTTTGGGGTGATTACCACATTAAACAAAGGAGAACTCTGGGACTCAGTCAAGTTAAGTGACCTGTTAGCACAGAGCTAGAATTTGAACCCAGCTCCTTAATACACACTTTCTATTCTGTCCTACAGAATAACCATAGAAACAGAAATATTTATGTCATATTCAGACAAAAAAAAATATGTGTATATGTGTGTGTGTATGCAAACAAAGAAGACTGAAATTGGTGAGGAGTTCACAGAATTTCCATTTTACTATGGCACCGTAAGAATAGAAAGCTAGGAAGTCTGTGATTGGTTTACGAAAACACAGGAAAAGGACAGGCAGATATGCCGGCCAGAAGGATGTGAAGAACTGTCACAAGTTATTTTAGCTGTTAATTTGCATTCTTGTCCTTCCACACCGTTTCCTCAGAGAGACCCTTCGAGAAGTGCTCCACTTACTGAGAAGCACGGGTAACCCGCAAGTCGAGTACATCGTCCGGATCATGAAGAAATGGGCCAAGGAAAACAGAGTGCCTGTCTAAAACAGCCCCAAGTCCTCCGGAACCCATCACCACTTTGACATAAAACTGGAGATCATTTCCCTCAAGTGTATGTTAGAGACAGGGCTCTGTTTATTGACATCTCCTTCCTTGGTCTCCAAGCCTCTTGATCAGTGACAGGCTAGCTTAGACCAAGCCTCCTGGCTGAGTTAAGAGCTGTAGTCTGGGCTCTGGCTCCCATATGATCCCATGAGCAATAAGACTTTGGACTTGTCCAGTGCCTTTATTCTAAAAATACTCAGAGCACTCTTATGTAATTTACTGACTTTAAGGAGAATGACATAAACTTTTTTTATTTATTAGCATTCCATGGCATTTTCTCCAAGTTGCAATAACAGATGCCTTTACTGCTCAAGGGTCACATCATTTCTGTCATCTTAATTTTAGCTATCTGTGTACATGATCCTGTGTTACTGGGGAAATCCATAAAAAGTTTTGTAATGCATCTCTGAATCTTAGGAGAGCAGAAGTTATAAATAGCTACCTGGTTCTAAGAATGGCAGTAAGACCCTTTATCAAACTGTCCAGGCATTAATAGATAATAGACTTATGGGGTTATTCTTTTGATAGTTGAATTATTGATAATAACATGTTACAGCAGAGTAACATGTATACTGAAGTTTTTAAAAGGTGAGTTCTATATGAAGAAAACTTGTGTGGGACATTTTAAAGATATTCAGCAAACAAAGTATACAGGTCTCATCAGTCACTTCTCCATTATATTTTAGGTAATCTTACTGGTTAGGTTTTCCTTCCTACATCTCACTAAGTAAACATCAATTTTTGAAAGTAGGGCTCCAAAGACTATTTTATTTATTAATGTAATGATAATAGAATATGAATCAGGTCAAGCTCTTTGAGGGATTCCCTAATGGCTGGACTTTGTCCGAAGCGTATTCCAGCTCAATGTTGCTGAGCTCTTACAACACAACTTATACAACCGAGCATTTTTAGGCTCACAACCTATTTTCATAAGATCGACCTACACATTTTATGTACCAGGTTACTTTGTTTCTATATTACATACTTTGTTTCTGCGAGTTGAAAGTAGCAGCATTACAGATACAGAAAGTGCAGAGCCATTCCTATCCAGCAGGAGAACTCAAGGTTGCAATTCCTTGAAGCAGTAAAGACAAGACTTCTATAAGCACTGAGTCAGGTTTTCCACCCCCCACCACCGCCCCCCCCATCCACTGTGGGCGAAGGAGTTGCATAGGATGGAGACGGGAACGTGGCAGAAGTCGGCGCAGCGGAGGTGAGCTCAGTGACGGCAGAGGGTCTTGCCTTCTGGACAGTTATGAGGGTTCTCCCACCTCCACTCAGGAAGATGGCCACAAGTCAAAGCACAAATCAAAATAAACTGGCCCAAATAGCTGAGTTTTGGAAAACAAAGTCACACCACAATTTTTTATGTACAAAAGCTTCTGTTCCTTATTATACTGTTTATGTTTTTTCACTAGTTTGTTCTCAGTATCTAAGTTACTAGGTGGATCAGATCTGGACAGAAACTGCCATAATCTTTAGAGTCCTTGTGATTCTTCCTTACCTCACTCAAAATATTAGGAAACATGACAGTAGAAAAAGACGTATGGGCCTCTTCAGTGGTTCTTGGCAAGAAAATTTGTCTTCCAGTTAGTTGCTGTTATTTTCAAATTTCCTATACTTGGAAAGCTTTTCCACGGATGGCGATTTACTTTTAAATGAGCTCTCGTTGATCTTGACGCTCCAGCTTCTCCCTGCCATTTTTCTGTCTCCTGGAAAAAACAGATATTCCAAAAAGAGCAATTCCCAGAATTTTAGATTAACTTTTTAAAAAGTTTTTATCTATAGAACCAACCTCCCCCACCCCCAAACCCCATAGAGATTAGTTTAGGAGAGATACTACCCAATTCTGTTATTAAGGATAGCTACTTCTGAAGTAGCTTGGCCCCTGGGTGGGTCTCAAGATTGCAGAGTACTGTTGCATGGAGAGGAGAGGGTCCAGGTTTGGGAATAGAGTGGTAATGTGTACAATTCATAGCATCAATGTGCTCTTTTTACTCTGTAGCAGATACTACTTGCAAATGGAAAAAATGTTATTTTTATACTTCCAAAGAATTGTTATGTTCCACTGTAACATATTTAAATTAAAGTTATTATTTGGTTATTTACGGTATTCTGTTAAGTGTGGTGAGTAAGGGCGGTGGGTTTATAATGTGCGTCCTCCCCTTTCTTTCCTGACCTCAGAGTGAAGGGGGAAACACCAAGTTTTACTCTCCACAAGTTACTCTTTCTGAGAAGAGAATAGACAGCCCTAAGAAGCCTTGTCCACTAAGGCTTGTATTTCCTGCTTAGCCATGTTAGGTTTGGCTTTCTACTAAGTCACAGTGCATTCCAGAAGTTCGTTATACAATGTTAACGAACGTTATACAACACTATACAAGTCTCATATGTAGAAAGCTTCCAAATACTTGACTGAATAGTTTAACGTAGTAACTGGAAGAGCAGGGTACTTGTGAGATCTGACCTCATGTATTCTTGTTCCCATCTAATTTTCTTTTCCTTTTGAACTTTTTATTTTGTACTGGGATATAGCCAATAAACAATGATGTGATAGTTTCAGGTGAACAGTGAAGGGACTCAGCCATGGATATACATGTATCCATTCTCCCCCAAACCCTCCCCCCATCCAGGCTGCCACATAACACTGAGCAGAGGTCCCTGTGCTGTACAATAGGTTCTTGTTAGTTATCCATTTTAAATAGAGCAGTACTTGTTTTCTGGTGTGCCAAACATATACTGGGCTTCCCTGGTGGCTCAGACGATAAAGAATTCACCTGGATTGTGGGAGACCTGGGTTTGATCCTTGGGTTGGGAAGATCACCCAGAGGAGGGCATGGTAATCCACTCCAATATTCTTCCCTGGAGAATCCCCATGGACAGAGAAACCTGGCGGACTACAGTCTATGGGGTTGCAAAGAGTTGGACACGACTGAACGGCTAAGCACTGCATAGCACAGCAAGCATATACTAGGTGCTAGAGATGCAGAGAGAAAGCACAATCCTGATCCTTAAGAAACTCAGTCTAAAAGAAGTATACCCACCGAAACACAGTAACATGTGATTGTTGTCTCAATAGGAACAAGCTACTGAGAGAGAAAATAAGGCAGTGGGAATGTTTGTATCCATATATAGGAGACACCTCCTTCCCCATTTGCGAGAAGCAACCAGAATGGATCCTAGAACTCAACAGCTACCAAGACGCCCAGACCTCTGCCATTTGTGTGGCACATGCAATGTATATCCAAGTACACAGAAGCCAAAGGACTGCTTTCCTTCTTCATGGCTTGATACACTTAAAAAGTTTCAAGCTAGTGGGCATTAAATCACAATATCTACTTTCTAACCACAAAAATGAACTTGTGATTTACTTTTGCTGTTATTCAGTCACTAAGTTGTGTATGACTCTGAGACCCCATGGACTGTGGCACGCCTGACCTCTCTGTCCTAGACTTTGAGACACTAGTTCCTAGACTTTGTTCAGACTTGTGTCCATTGAGTCGGTGATGCCATCCAACCATCTCATCCTCTGTCGTCCCCTTCTCCTCCTGCCTTCAACCTTTCCCAGCATTAGAGTCTTTTCCAATGAGTTGGATCTTTGCATCAGATGGCCAAAGGATTGGAGCGTCAGCTTCAGCATCAGTCTTCCAATGACTATTCAGGGTTGATTTCCTTTAGGATTGACTGGTTTGATCTCTTTGCTGTCCAAGGGACTCTCAAGAGTCTTCTCTAGTGTCACAGTTCAAAAGTATCAATTCTTCAGCACTCAGCCTTCTTTATGGACTGACTCTCATATCCATACATGACTACTGGAAAAACTATAGCTTTGAGTATACAGACCTTTGTTGAGAAAGTGATGTCTCTGCTTTTTAATACACTGTCTAATTTTTTCGTAGCTTTTCTTCCAAGTAGCAAGCATCTTTTAATTTCACTGCAGTCACTGTCCACAGTGATTTTGGAGCCCAAGAAAAGAAAATCTGTCATTGTTTCCAGTTATTCCCTTCTATTTGCCATGAGGTGATGAGACCAGATGCTATGATCTTAGTTTTTACTAATTTTAGTGATTTACTAGTTCCTGTATTTATGACTCCCTTAATATGTCTTGCTGCTAAGTCACTTCAGTTGTGTCCGACTCTGTGTGACCCCATAGATGGCAGCCCACCAGGCTCCCCCGTCCCTGGGATTCTCCAGGCAAGAACACTGGAGTGGGTTGCCATTTCCTTCTCCAATGCATGAAAGTGAAAAGTGAAAGTGAAGTTGCTCAGCTGTGTCCGACTCTTCACGACCCCATGGACTGCAGCCTACCAGGCTCCTCCGCCCATGAGATTTTCTAGGCAAGAGTACTGGAGTGGATCGCCATTTGCTAATATGACTTAGATAAATAGGTATCTTTCTTTCTTCTTCATCCTATAAAATACTTCTCAGGTTTGTATGTATTTTATGATAATGTTCAAACAGTCATCTGCTTATTTAGAGATGCTCTCAGAAAAGCAGAGCTGGAGACCTGATGATGTGCCCACAACCTGCCTCGACTCTGGAGGAATATGTGACATGATGAGGCAGCCACACACCAAAAGGATGTGTGAACACAGTCAGCTGATGCATGTGTATTGACTGTGTAGTGTATAGACAACCTTGCACTCTTTTCTGCATCAAACCCCTTCCTTGAAATAAAGTCTAGATGCCAAATACTAAAGGACTACCTTGGTGGTCGGGGCAAAAAGAGAAAAGGAAGCAGACACAGCAGGCCCACCACTCAGGCTACTGAACAAGGCAACACAGTTTACGAACCTCAGATATAGGAAAGCAGGAGGCTGCTAGGTGAACCTCAGGAGAGAGGGCAGTGGGAAACACAGATGTAAGCATCCATACCGCAAATTACAGAAGCATTTGATTTAATTCACCTTTGTGTGTGTGTGTGTATTGATTCATGTATTTATTTGGTCAGTTACTTCTACTATGTTCAAGAAACAATTTGAGATAAATACCAAATAAATATATATACATACATATATATATATAACAAATAGAAGGCATTTAAGAGTAAAAGAAGGAATACCCTGGTGGTCCAGTGGTTAAGATTCCGTGCTTTCACTACAGAGGGTCTGGGTTTGATCCCTGGTCAGGGAACTGAAATCCCATAAGCTATGCAGTCTGGTCAAAAAAAAAAGGAAGGCATGAGTAAAGTTAATACACAAAAATATGTACCAGAATTATGAAAAATGGGCCAGAAATCTACTTTCAAGCTTCCCACAAACCAAAGCAAAAAGGGAAATACAAACAGATAAAAAACTCAGTCCATCTGTGTAAATGAACTCCTTATAGGGAAAAAAAACCTGGGATCTCTGTTGATGGGGTTCTGAATTGGGTTTCTGCATTATAACTTAGACATAGCTATATGTGTAACAAAAATTTCAAGGGAATCTTACTGCATCTCTAAATATGTATAAGTCTTTCCCACTATGTATAAACTATACATATATACTATGTACAGTTAATTACATGAGCCCTTCCAATTTTCATTTCCTCCATAGACATATAATTATACCCTCCTTTGCTAGTTTTAAACTGAGAAGTAGCTATGAATATGATGGAGATGAGACATGTTATTCAAGTCTTAAAAATTAAAAGTGTATGTTAGGATGAAAATGTAGATAACAGCAACCTAAAGAACAATTACAAGGTACTATAAAAGCAATGAAATGATAGGATAGTATAGCTTATATTAATACGTTTACTGAGAAAATGTAACAGGGAAAACACTGTGGATGCGTCACACAGAAAAGGCTACATGGGGAAGTGCATCTTAAGATGAAACTTGAAGTACAGAATTTAACCACATAGAGAATAAGTCAATAATTATGTCCAATGAAGATAACATAAATGAAGGCTTGAATAATATTTACAGATGTTTAATCTTAACTTTAATTGTTCCTGCTACTGCTACTGCTAAGTCGCTTCAGTCATGTCTGACTCTGTGGGACCCCATAGACGGCAGCCCATCAGGCTCCGCCGTCCCTGGGATTCTCCAAGCAAGAACACTGGAGTGGGTTGCCATTTCCTTCTCCATAATTATTCTTATTTACCTACTTTCATTTATTCTTTGAGAAACGGTATGACCTTTTTTGTAAACTTTAGCTTCATACTATGACCCAGGAATTCCACTCTTCAGTAAATGTTCAGGAGAGACTCTTGGATGTCCTTGGTGGTCTTGGGGTCAAGAATCTGTTGCCAGTGTGGGGGACATGGGTTCGATCCCTGTTCCAGGAAGATTCCACATGCCATGGTGCAGCTAACCTCGCGTGCCACAGTTACTGATGTCCGAGCACCTGGAGCCTGTACTCTGCAACAAGAGACACCTGTCATGTCAGGAAACACTTGGTGTGTGGCTCTCCCACTTGCGAAGAATTCTATTCCTGTTAGTAGACTTGTATTACCAAAAAAATTATGGTCAGTTTCTATTTTTAATTTCATCAATAAGAAATTTGGGGAGCTTTGTTTTCTCTCTTGTCATGTAAATAGCTACCGAATAGTCTCAATTTGCCTCTTGGGTCTGCAAAACCTAAAGTATTTACTGATTCTTTACAGAAAGAGTTCTTTGACTCCTGCCCTAGAATATTACCTTATTTTCCTCAGTGAAACTTTCAAGAAAGGTGTGGTTGCTTGAAAAAATTGTTGGGACTTCTCTGAGCTCCCATACTACACAATTACACTTACACGAAGTATCCAAAGCAGTCAAATTCATAGAAGCAGAAAGTTAAATGGTAGCTGCCAGAGGCAGGGAGGGAATTGTTTAATGGATACAGAATTTCTTGTTCTCCAAGATGAAAAAGTTCTGGAGTGTACATTATATATGGTGGCAGCAGTAGTTTGGTCACTAAACTGAAACTGTCAGTCACTCAGTTGTGTCTGATTCCTGTGATCCCACGGACTGTGCCCGCCAGGCTCCTCTGTCCATGGGATTTTCTAGGCAAGAATACTGGAGTGGGTTGTCATTTCCTTCTCCAGGGGATCTTCCCGACCTAGGAATTGAACCTGGGTCTCCTGTATTGCAGGCAGATGATTTACCAACTGAGCTATGAGGGGAGCCTGTATATTATATATAAAAGTTGTTAAAAGAGTAAATCCTAAGTGTGCTCATCACAAGGGAAAATATTTTTTTCTATTTCTTAATTTTTTTTATCTATGAGATGATGGATGTTCACTAAATTTGTGGTAATTCATGATGAAGTCAAATTATGCTGCATACTGTAAACTTCTACAGTGCTGCTGAACATCAACTGTCTCTCAATAAAACTAGGATAAAAAGTAAATAAAACATAAAAACGTTCTGGAGATCTGTTCCAAAACAACATGAAGATACTTCTGAACTATACACTTAAAAATGATTAAGATCATCAACGTTATGTGATTTTTTAAATCACTATTTAAAAAAAGGAAAGGAATGTAAAAAGATATACCATACAAATAATAATCAAAAGCAAGCTGCAGTGTCTATATTAATAACCAGGCAAAGTAGACTTTAGCTTCCCTGGTAGCTCAGCTGGAAAAGAATCCACCTGCAAAGCAGGAGACCCCAGTTTGATTTCTGGGTCAGGAAGATCCCCTGGAGAAGGGATAGGCTACCCACTCCAGTATTCTTGGGCTTCCCTGGTGGCTCAGCTGGCAAAGAATCTGCCTGCAATGTGGGAGACCTCGGTTCAGTCCCTGGGTTGGGAAGATCCCCTGGAGAAAGGATAGGCTACCCACTCCAGTATTCTCACCTGGAGAATCCCATGGACTATATAGTTCATGGGGTCCCAAAGATTTGGACACAACTGAGCAACTTTCACTTTCACTTCAAAGTAGACTTCAGACCAAAGAGCCCACAGAAACCACTCAAATCATTAGCCTTGTTTTTGGACTGACTCTTGATGTTGCTCCCAATATCTTAGCTCCTTGAACAACTGTTCTTGACACAAGGCTGATTTATTCTATTTGCATACATTTTTCATTGACTGCTACAAGCAAACACAGTTTAATTAACTCTCCATTGGTAAATGGCTTTCCTTGCTTGACTAACAAATGAGCCACTCAGAAACCACTGCAGCCTCATTTTCACATTTTATTTTTGTGAAGAAATTCCGCTGTGATGAAACATCATTTTAAATTTTCCTATGTTTTCAAACTTTGCTTTCCTGTGAGCTGGAAATAGTGTGGGGACTGCTTAATCTGGAAATGTGACCTATTGTGTTGTTCTAGAATTATTACACTGTCATTACATAATAACCATGAAGCTTTGACATCTAATTTGACACAAAATAATTCACACTCCAGTTCAGTTCAGTCGCTCAGTCGTGTCCAATTCTTTGCGACCCCATGAATTGCAGCACGCCAGGCCTCCCTTTCCATCACCATCTCCTGGAGTTCACTCAGACTCATGGCCATCTAGCCATCTCATCCTCGGTCGTCTCCTTTGCCTCCTGCCCCCAATCCCTCCCAGCATCAGAGTCTTTTCCAATGAGTCAACACTTCGCATGAGGTGGCCAAAGTACTGGAGCTTCAGCTTTAGCATCATTCCTTCCAAAGAAATCCCAGGGCTGATCTCCTTCAGAATGGACTGGTTGGATCTCCTTGCAGTCCAAGGGACTCTCAAGAGTCTTCTCCAACACCACACTTCAAAAGCATCATTCTTTGGCGCTCAGCCTTCTTCACAGTCCAACTCTCACATCCATACATGACCACAGGAAAAATCATAGCCTTGACTAGACGGACCTTAGTCGGCACAGTAATGTCTCTGCTTTTGAATATACTATCTAGGTTGCTCATAACTTTTCTTCCAAGGAGTAAGCATCTTTTAATTTCATGGCTGCAGTCACCATCTGCAGTGATTTTGGAGCCCCCCAAAAATAAAGTCTGACACTGTTTCCACTGTTTCCCCATCTATTTCCCATGAAGTGATAAAGGCTCCAATATCAAGGGTGAAGACTCACTGGGGTTTCTCTAACTATCAAGTTTGTAGATCCTGATTATATGTTAAAGAAAGGGGAAATGACCACAAGGTGGGTCTACCAACCAGCAGACCCACAGTAAGATGGACTTGGACCAGGGCTGCACTTATTACTTGGTTCCCAGACTCCAAAGCTGTACCAAAAGGGCAAGGGTACATCCTGGGTCTCTGTATCAATGTCAACTAGGACTTTGAGTCTCCCAGTCCTCAGAAAAGTCAAGTATTCCTCAGTTTACTGTCATCTGAGTAAATGGCCATAGGTCCTTTTGGGAAAAGGACTGGGGAAATCATGAAATGTATGTTTTTTACAGTTCGATGGTTTTGACAAATGTATACAGTCATTAGTTCAGTCACTCAGTCGTGTTCGACTCTTTGTGACCCCATGGACTGCAGCACCCCAGGCCTCCCTATCCATCACCAACTCCCAGAGTTTACTCAAACTCATGTCCATTGAGTTGGTGATGCCATCCAACCATCTCATCCTCTGCCATTGCCTTCTCCTCCCGCCTCCAATCTTTCCCAGCATCAGGGTCTTTTCAAATGAGTCAGCTCTTCACATCAGGCGGCCAAAGTATTGGAATTTCAGCTTCAGCATCAGTCCTTCCAATGAATAAAATATGTATGTTATATATAGATTTGTTAATGTATATATGATTTTTTTGGTATAAAAAAGCTATTTTAAAAAAAGAATAGAGAGGACTTCCCTGGTGGTGTCAGTGGTTATGATTCTCTGTTTCCAATGCAGGGGGTGTAAGTTCAATCCCTGGTTGGGGAACTAAGATTCCACATGCTGCAAGGTGCAGCCAAAATAATAATAAAATAAAAAATAGAAATAAAAAAGAATCCCAGGTTTAAGTTCATGCTCACCTGCTATGGTTGCAACCACTGTTTGGAAACTGGCATGAGACCTGGGCAACTGTCCAGTGTGTCAGTGGAACTAAAAAAGATAATTACCGGAACATTGGTGACGAAGAGAACTAAAGCTTATAACGGGGAAGGTTGGCACAGGTTGCAGACAAATATCCAAAAATCAAATTGATAAATGGCCTTGGACTTCTCAGTAGCAACTCTGGAAGCTTTAAAACAGTGTTGCAAAGCCTTAAGAATTCTGAGGAAAAACTGTTTCCAACTAGAAACTGTCATCCAAGTATACAGTAGAACAAATGTCTTTTCAGACATGTATTTAATTTCATAAAATTAGCTCCTGAATTTTGTGCTTTACTATCTGTTCTTGTATTTCCCCATTTTTCTATTAGGTTATTGTGTGCATGCATGCTGTCTCTTCAGTCGTGTCTGACTGTTTGCAACCCTATGGACTGTAGCCCGCCAGGCTCCTCTATCCATGGGATTCTCCAGGTAAGAATACTGGAGTGAGGTGCCATTCCCTTCTCTAGGGGATCTTCCTGACCCAGGGATTGAACCCGCTTCTCCTGAGGCTCCTGCACTGCAAGCAGATTCTTTACCACTGAGCTGCCAGGGTACTGTTGTTGTTTCTCCTTGATTATTATCAGGGAAATTCACCCTTCGTGGAACGTGTTATAATTGTTTCTTTCCTATTTGTCTTTTGACTAAGGCTGTTTTTCTTTCATGAAATTTACTTTAAATAGTCAAAATTATCAATCATAATTGGAAAGGCCTTTCCTAGTGTGAGTTTTTAAAAACATCTCAGCTGATTACTTCTAAAGTTTTTTTATTTCTTTTTTTTACATTTAAAATTTTGATTCACTATGTATTTATCCTTTTGAAAGGTGTGAAATAAAATTTTATTCTTGTCTCAGATTGGTCTCTTGCCTCTTTCCCCATCTTGCTCACTGTGCTCCAGCCACTCTGACCTTTTGTCCCACTCACTCCCTACACAGACCTTTTGCACTTGCTTTTCTTTCTCAGTGATACTCTGCCTTTGGATCTTCCCAAGACATTTTAGTCGTAAACCTGTCATCCTCAGAGAGGATTAACATAAAAAGGACTAACATGACACTGAACTGTCTTTAAATCTACCTATTCATGTTAATTCTATTTGTCTCTGCTATTACCAATTAAGATTTTCCTATTTAACTCCACAAAGCAGCTGTTTTAAGCTTATTGCTAAATTCATTCTGGGGAAGACAGAGATTTGGGGACAATCCTGCTGCTCTGCCTCTAGGACAGAACATTAAGGGAAAGGCATTAAATTAAGGATCAGATTGACCCGCCCTTTCTCTATAAGTACACTTCTCCATAAGTATATGTTTATGGCACCCTGGACAGAACATTGATCCTCAACCTGAGACTTGAAAGTCTGTAAAGTTATCAAAATTGCTGTGAAGATGTTTTAGTAATTATCCATTAAAAAGGTATGAGTAGCTTGATCTCACAGGATATTTTATAGATAACAAAGAATGCCTGCGCTCACAGCCGCTATGTCGGCTTCATTTGTGGCTCAGCTGGTAAAGAATCAACCTGCAATGCGGGAGAGCTGGGTTAGATCTCTGGGTTGGGAAGATCCCCTGGAGAAGGGACTGGCTACCCACTCCAGAATTCTGGCCTGGAGAATTCCATGGACTCTATGGTCCATGGGGTCGCAAAATGTTGGACACGACTGAGGGACTTTCACTTCACAGCGTTACAGTTAGATAACATGAGTATCTGACACATTTTAGGTAATCTAGTATTTTAGACAAAGATATTTTGATTTTGAATGAGAATTGACTTTGACCTCTTCCCAGCTTCTTTAAATGACCTCAAAACTAGGATTCTCATATTAGCAGTTGAGAGCTGGGAGGGAACATCAGAACGATCGATTCCAACACCATCTTTATACAATATGAAAGTAATAATATGAAAGCAAAAAACCCAGAACCTACTCATAATTCGTCTACGACATCACATTGATTCAAAGTCATCCATAGGTGTCAACACTGTTAACTTGGTTAATGGAATTAACAGAAGGCGTGGAGGGCAAGCTCTCAGATTTGTTTTCTATTAAATGTATTATTAATCAAATGGACCGTAACCCTCATTCTTTTAAAGGTGAATTTCAATTAGTTTATGACAGGTGTGCCTGTGAGTCGTTTCCAACTAAGGCTCCTCTCCTACCAGAAATGGGTCATGTAGCATTCCACTTTCGAGAGTCTCATAAAATACCAACACACTCTGTTGAGAAGGGTTTCTTTTGTAAATTAAACAGCTTAGACTTTATGAATGAGTTCAGAAGTGTTCATTGGCTGGTTCAATTTCCCAACTGCAAAACGTTACTGGGCATTTTATGACCCTGTGACACAATCCCCGGCGCAGTCCGACCGAAAGAAAAAAAAGAGGAGTCGGTTTAGGAAAGGGAGGCCTGTGGGAGTAAACGCCGCGCTTTGCGCAAGGAAGCCGCAGGGTGAGTCAGGTTGGAGTTAGCCATTTCCCTTCTTCCCCTGACATTTCGGGCAGCCGGGCGCTGGGCGGGCAGACACCGAGGCTGGTGTTTGCGGCCTTCTACTCTTTCCCCGCATTGGCCTTGACTAACCAGCTGACAACCCCAACTCTCTAGATGCGACAGAGAGACAGAGAGAGACAGAGAGACAGAGAGAGAGAGAGAGAGAGAGAGAGAGAGAGAGACGACCCGCCGCCATAGCTAGGTCGGTCCCAGGCACATCTCCACGCTCGCCACTGAGCGCCCCTCGGGTTTCCAGGTGCGAACAGGAAGCTTCTCGCTTACTCCCAGACCCCTCCCCTTTAGGAAGGGCGCAGACAGCGTCTCTGTTTCCGTGGAAACCGGTCCTGCCATGATGTCACTTCCGCTGACCTGTCTGGACTCCAGACTGTTGGGAGGAAAAGAGGAAAACTGAGCCATAGCCACGACGGTGGATGCGAGCGTCTCCTGCCTGCGCATGCGCCCGCTCGGCGGCCTGCTTCTATTTATGTGGGGGATCCAACATGGCGGCTGCGGCGACCCTGGCGATGGCGGTGGAGCCCGTCAGAACATAGTGGCGGGGAAGGGGGCACAGTCCGCACTCACGGTGGCGTCGGCGGAGACGGCTGAGGGTGGTGGAGGGAAGAAAAGCTACAGAGAGCAAAAGGAAAGGCAGGCAGGCAAACAACTCGGTGTAGAACCGAGCGCCGGCTCGAGCGAAGGCAGAGGGCCAGAACAGTGGGGATGGCGGAGCCACGCAGAGTAGCGTTTATTAGCTTGTCACCGGTGAGGCGGCGCGAGGCCGAGTTCCCGGGGGCCGAACGCGAGCCCGAGTATCCTCGCGAGCCTCCCCGGCTGGAACCGCAGCCGTACCGCGAGCCGGCCCGGACGGAGCCGCCGGCCCCGCGGGAGGTTGCCCCCAGGTCGGAGGCGCAGCCCCCGCCGCGGGAGAAGCCGCTCCCTCAGCGCGAGGTCAGCCGCGCCGAGCCGCCCATGTCGCTGCAGCGCGAGCCCCCGCGGCCCGAGCCGCCGCCCCCGCCGCTCCCGCAGTTGCACTTGCAGCCGCCCCCGCCGCGGGAGTCGACTTCCCGGGCCGAGCCGCAGCCGAGGCCGCCGAGGGAGACGGTGCGCCTGGAGCTGGTGCTCAAAGATCCCACCGACGAGAGCTGCGTGGAGTTCAGTTACCCGGAGCTGTTGCTGTGTGGAGAACAACGGGTACAGAAGATCCCTCCCTCATCCCCCAGACCCCGGGAGCCTCGAGACCAGACCCGTCCGCCTCCCCCCAGTGGTTTGCACCTTCCGACGCCCACCTTGCGCGTCTCGGGTCTCTGCAGAGGGTGGCTGGAAGGGGCAGGGGCCGAGCGGGTGTGCTTTCCTCTGCTCCCCTGGGTTGGCCGAGGCTCCTACCCGCTCCACCGACCATCCTCCCCTACCCCCCGCATCCTGCTCCCGCTCCCGCTCCAGACGCTGTTCGGATCTGGCTTTCCCCTGCACCTTTCGAAACCTCAGGTTTCCTCTCTGCCTTCCACAAAAAAACCTGGGGCCCCTGCAAGTTGCGTTGTTGGGTTTTGCTTGCGGACCTCCAGCAGTCGTTTCGGTAGAAAGGAAGAGAAAACCTGGGGGACACGCCCCCCAGTGTGAAGCAGAGACATTGTGTAACCCCTCCAGGATCATCCTCACCTTCGTCGCTGTTTGTTGTTGTGAGCGCTGAGATGTGCTTCTGAGCGTGGGGTATTTTTCTTAATTGAAGGGGATTTAAAAGTAATCTAAACATTTTCAGACTAAGGATTCCACTTTAGGAATGAGGGATACCTGGGCTAGTTATCTGGTTCCTTATTTTTCTCTTTCGTGTTGATATTGGTAAACCTTTTAAGCTTTGTTTTCTCTAGTGTTCATGCAGCAATTGAATGGAAGGGTGTCTCGTTTTATTTGGTGCTTACCATCATATTCTTATTTGAGTGTACATATCATTAGTTTATTGGTCCTAGTTGAAGGATATTGCACTTGGCCATTGTGATTTTTGGATGATGAAAATAATGTTAGCTTTGAATTTCTAAAAACTTTGTTAAAAATACCTAGGTATGCCTTTGGTGGAACTGGTGAACAATGGAGATAGAAGAGGGGATTGTTGGTAGCTGTAATTTTTATTGTTGGTTGGTGATATTCAGAAGTCGGCTAGAAAGGGAAATGACGGGTTAAGAGTAATAAGAACAATTTCTTCTGTTGTTTAGAGACTATTCTGTTTATTAGGTTTTGCTTTAGCACCCGTCTAATGGACCCCAGGACCCCAGAAGTCACTTGTTTTATTTTCATCCTCGATTTTCTTTATAGTTGAAATGAATAACTTAGTTTAAAAATAGCATATTAAACAATGTCACTAGATTTTGTTGTAAAGCCAGCCAATCTTTTGATCATTATTTACAAATACTATTGTGTGATCAAATCATTACTAAATGTTTGCAACCAAAATGAATTGTTAAGGATAGAGATCATTTTGGTCATTTCCACACAGCATTTTGTCCTCACTTTAGTGCCCCTGTTATTCATAAAGTGATCACATATTTTTCCTCCAAAGAATTTTGAGAATATTGAACTGAAGCATTTTTTCAAAAAATTGTGCTATATTTGATCTTCTAATCTAAAAAAGGCTTGCAGTTGTACTCCCTAATCTACTTCATAAATTATAGGTGATTATATTGGGGAAAAAAATACATGATAATGACATTTACTGATTTCTCACTGTTTGCTAAACACAGTTCTAATTGTGGCTTGTGGAGTTTAGTCCAGCAGAACTGCATGAGAAAAAACCTTCATCCCCATTTTACAAAGAGGCGGCTGGTTCCCAGAGTGCTTATATGTCATCTTATTAGTACTTTTTCCCAAATGCTAGTACCAGTTCTTAGTAAAAACAGAATTCTTACAATTAACTCATATAGTATAAATTTAGAAAGTCCTGCCCAATTGAACTGAAAAAAAGAATTATAGTAGAAATACAAAGACCTCTGTTATGATCTTTATGCTATAATATTCATGGGATGATAGACTAATAATAGATATGTATCTTTTAATTATGAAGTTGATTTTGACACCCTACCCTATTAATTTGATAGTATCAGAACTAATAATTTCATGTACTAGGAGAAAGGTGAATAATTCATTTAATTTTTCTTTTACACTATCAATTTATGGTGTATTAGTCTAGTTATCTTGTACATTCAGCCATATATCATTTGACATATTCCACTGAACCAAAATATCCATTGTTTATACATATAGTGTGCCTTTGCAACAAATATTTGCCAGATTTTCCTATGATTATTTCCAGTGAACATATTTATTACATAAGGAAGTATAGAAAACACCTTTCTAAATGAAGTTGTCACATTTCCATGAAAGGAAATCCTGGGAAGAGAAACCAGGAAAAGGCAAAATGTAAGCAGTAGAATTAATCTGCAAAGAGATTCCCAGCTTTGGTTTTTCTTCCCCTCAGGAGAAGTCCAGTTTATTTTCAATGATGATGGAATATTTTCAAAGTAGTTTTTAAATTTTGTGATGATTTAGTGGCTAAGTCGTGTCCGACTATTTTGACCTCATGGATTGTAGCCTGCCAGGCTCCTCTGTCCATGGAATTCTCTAGGCAAGAATACTGGAGTGGGTTGCCATTTCCTCCAGGGGATCTTCCTGACCCAGGAATAGAACCCAGGTCTCCTGCATTGCAGGTAGATTCTTTACCCACTGAGCTATGAGGGAAGCCCTCATTTTACCTTATTGTAATTGAACAACATACTGTGTAGCAGGGGAAGGAAAAGAGATCTTGTAAAATTAAAAGAAGAAAACTTTCTGCAATATTGGGATAGCTATTACCCAGTAAGACTTTACTTGATAGATATGTAAGTATAAAAAACCTGTTACATGTGAATACAATCTGTACTGGGGTGAATTTAAACCATCTTTCATAAATACACAACAGTAAAACCCCTATTAACTAAATGCAGTCAGGAATTTTTCTAAACTTACTTTTTATTTATAAGGGAAAACATAATCAAATGAGCAGGTGTTGGCAAAATACGGAAAACAAAACCCGCTCTAGTTGTCAGAACACAGATTAGCTAAACCCTTAACCTTGTCTGCGGGAGTATTGATCCTGGTTGAGGTGGAGGCATTGTAATCACCTCTATCCTGAAAGAGTAATTTGTTCACCTTTTCTGGCTCAGGGGAATTGATACACAAGAAATCCTTTTTTAACTCTTAGTAAACCAGAAAATCACTTAACCAGAAAACGTCTTTCCATAAACATGATTAATTGAGCATTTTGTATAAAAATAAATGATTACAATGGTAATGTGATTATACCGTTCCCAGAGAACTCTGTGTTATTCCATTATTTGTCATAATGCATATTTTGGATAACATATATGAAACCTCTTCTGAAAATGGTGTTAATTAACATCAAAGGGAAGAATCGTTGCGTCAGTTTTGCCTATGGGTTGATCGGTTATTTTGGTATTTACTAATTATTAGGTCTTTTCACCCAAACAATGTAAAGCTTAGAGCCTTAATTTTGAAAGCAAGTCAGTTTCCTTAAATTTACTTTTATAGATTATGATGAGTAAATAAGTGATTTAATTTTGCTGCCCATATAAAAATCCACATATAAAATATTTGTTAATGGTATATGAGGTGATTCTTATTTAAAATATCTATTTGTGTGTTTATATTTGCTCATACAGAAATGGGTCAGGTCAGTAGTGAGATGTAGTATTTGGGCTCCATCGTGATATAAGGGGAACAGTTTATAATGGCAAGGGTGGTTGTTTACTGTCCGTAACTCTAATCTCATGTTAAGGCTATCTCCTGAACATGCCTAGTGCTTCTTGTTTCATTACCTTTCTGCTTGCTTGCTTGCTTTTTTTGTTTCTTTCGTTTATGTTTTGTTTCTTTCCTTTCTTGTTTCATCACCTTTCTGCTGCTTTGTTTGCTTCAGGTCATATTTATATTTTCCTTTGATAACTCCTGTTGGGATAAAGGACTGTACATGTTATTTAATATAATAGATACTTTTCAAAATTGATTTAAAAGTTCCTTTAAGCTTTAAAATGTATCCTTTCATTCTAATGCCTCCTAAGTATGATGGATCGTTCTGTATTCATTCTGTCCATATTTTTCGATTAATCATGTCTCAGCCTTTATAGCCAGGATGAAATATCTTGGTTTCAAAGTTCGCAAAATGTCATCCCTTCTACATTTTTTCTTGACCTTCAGGGCAAATCTGTGTCTAATATTTCAGCTGTATTGTACTTTCATTTTAATTACTGCTTGAAGATGGTACGTCAGTTAAAGCATCTAGCCTTTTTTTCCCATGAACTTTATAGTCAGTTCATAATTAGATAATATGTAGCTCCTTGTTTTTTTTTTAATATATTGGATTATCTCTATATATATATATATGAAGTGTGTCTGTGAAGTAGTAAGCTTGAGTAAAAGATGTGATGTGTCTTTTTGTTTATTTTGATCACTAGGTGGTAAATGCTGGATCCTGGCTGTATGTTTTGAACTGTGCTTTATAGTAGATTTTAACTCTTCCTGCTAAAAGGAAGCCTTGATAATCTAATCTGTAGCTATTGAACTTTTCTGCCTTGTTCAGAAGTCGTATGAATTTCTTGAATGGATATTCATTGACAGGATGTAGGTGATACAGAGCTTATCTATGCTTGGCCTCAGCAAAAAGCTATAGCAGCTACAGATATTCCAGTGCTAACTCAGGGCAGATGATTAAATGATGATTGTAATAAACTTTTAAAAGCAAAAGAATTTCTGACCAAATTGGTTAATCTTTGTTGGGAAGTTATCAAAGTACAGTTATAGGTGTTTTGTTTTTTTTTTAAACCTAATTTTCTTGGGTTTCTTTGGCCTTTTTATTTTGGATAGGGTAACCATAGATCATTTTGTGACTGAAGACAATTTGAATTGTTGAGTTTTTAACTGTTGAAAAACTTTAAAATGTGTAAGACTCCATTAAAACTGCAAATATTTTTGCTATAAACACATTTCTTTCTAGTTTTTTTTTAATTTTTAAATTTTTTAAAAATTAAAATGAATTTTTCAAATCAAGTGTGGTTGATTTACAGTGGTTTTTTTAAAGTTACTTTTTAATGCTTCTAATTTATTTGTTAATATTTGGAAAAATTGACTCATTTACTAAATTTTAAAGATATAGTCAACTCTAATTGGAGTAATACTAATACTTCTGTTTCTTTTACCATTCACTTTGAATCAGAAAAAGCCTGTTTACACAGAAGATCCGTTCAGTGATGATCATCAAGAGAGGCAAGAAGTGGAAATGTTGGCTAAGAAGTTTGAAATGAAATATGTGAGTATAATAAACTTCACTGAGGTAATTTTATCCTGTTGGCCTTTTTTTTTTTCTTGTGACTGGTTGGGAGGGCTTATGACATCCATTACTCACATTATCTTGTTCTAATAAATTTAACCCAGATAAATGGTTAGATGATCAAATAAAGATGCTGATAGGTATGTGGTGGCTATAGTAGTAACTGTCATTTCTTGTACTCCTGGAGTTTAGGCAGTTTGCTTATCATTATCTGCAATCCTTGTAACAGCACTGCAAGGTAAGTGACATTGACCACATTTACAGATGAGGAAACAGGTCTGTGCTTAAGGTTAAATAACTGATCTAAGGTCACATGTACTGATGGCAGAAATGAGACTGCGTTTCCAGGTCTATTTTAGCTTAATCCTTTGCTCTTTCCACTGCCATTGAGAACACTGCTTTAATTCCTTTGGTATAGTAGTTCTTAGCCTTCCTGCCTCTTAAGTGTTTAAGAGATTTTGAATGTGTGTCCTTCTAGGCCACTTACAGGATCAATCAGAAGCAGCATGAAATTTCTTTATAAGTGCCTTGTCTACCTTAAAAATCCGTGTGCATTTTATAAACTGTGCCACAATAGATTAGTATTTGTTTTAATATAAAAATAAATTTGAATTTCCTGATTGTGAAGTTGCTTACTATTATTCTCAATTTTTCTGGTGTAATTGACTTTGTTGGAAAATCCCTCCCATACCCTTCCCATGTTTATTCTATGGCTTTAACTACCCCTGTCTTGTTGCTCAGACCTGACCCAAGAGAAGCAAGACCTTACCTGTCTTATGGTTCCTCTGAGAGCACTGAAAAGTATCTCACAGAGAGGATATCAGCTCATGCTAGCCCTGTCATTCGTGTTATCTTCAAAATGCAGTTAGGGTGGCTGTAGTAGTAACTGTCATTTCTTGGTGATCTTGGTGAACACTTGTTGGCTCTTTGTGGTAATGAGGAAGCAGTTTGAGGGGAGGAAAATAGATGAGAATGTTTTGAAATGTGGGTCAGGTTCTAGGTCATACTTTGCCAGCTGCTAATTGTATCCATTGGTGACTTTATTTAACCTCTTTGTGCCAAAGTTTTCTTCCCTGTAAATTTGAGAAGTTCAGATTTTTCACACCCTTCTCTGGCTCTGTAGTCTGCAGCTGTATAATATCTTGAGGGGTGAACTGATGGAAAGAATAGCCAAAGTTGTTACACTGATTTGCAGTGTTAATTATAATGCAGTGTTCTCAGATTATAAATCCTGAAATACCTATCCATAATTTTTCTACAAATTAATAAATGCTTTGGTTAAATTTAGTGTTTTAATCAGCTAGTCCATTTTACACGATTCAAATTCAAAAGTATGGAATGAAAAATCTTCCATTTATTCTCTTGTCCACCCACCTAATCTCATTTCCGAGAGGCAAATAGTGTTCTTGAGTGTCCTTCCCAAAGATATTTTATGTGTATCTTTATACATTATTCCTTCCCCTGCCACCACCCTTTTACACATATTGCAGAATACATGATTCTGCTCTTTGCTTTGTTCATTTCCTATATCATGGAGATTTTTTTCCATATCCAGGCAAAGGGAACTTTCTCTCTTTTTCAAAGCTGCATGGTATTCCGTTGTATGGAAATATCACAGTTTATTTAACTAGTCCCCCACATAATTGCAAAATTGTCTCCGAAAATTTGCTTTTCTAATAGTGCTATAGTAAATTTAGTAGCATGCCATTTCATACTTCTTCAAGTTTATCTGTAGAACAAATTCCTAGAAGGGGATTTTTTAGGTCAAAACATTTATGCATGTATATTTTTGGTATATACAGTATTATCAAATTAGGAGTTTCAATTATTAGTTTCTACTCCCTCCAACACTCTTATTAAAATGTTTTTTTCCCCCATGGGTTATAAAACCAAGGGTTACAATTGCCCTTTGGAAATGGAAGATTCCCAGCATATCCTATAAGGAAGGAACCTCATAGTTTCCATTAAATCTTATTGGGGATCTTTTAGATAGTTCTTGGCATAGAAAAACCAGTGTCCAGAAGATGTTGGTTGTTGTGTAAAATTGTTTTATGTGATTAGGATATACTCAAGCACTGTCGTTTTGCAAGGATAAAATGTTGCTCTTGTTATCATTGAATTTAATGGACTATATTTCTTCTCTAGTTTTTTATTTTGACTGCTGACTCTTTTATTTCATTCTAAGTAGAGATTTAAAATATTCTGCCTCATCAAGGTTTTATGTACATAGATCTAAAAGCATGCCATGAATATCATAACAGTGAATGTTAAGTATGCATATTATTACAAGTTATTTGGAACCTTTTAAGAAAATCGTCAGACTCTTAAGTGACCTGTGAGAAGATATCTTGTCCAGCTCTAGGCTCCAGGCTCCACAAAAGATCACTCTTAAATAGCAGATTTTTATTGGTGTTTAAAGACAGTATATGCAGATGTCTATATGTATATTTATACATGTATGACAGTTGTTTATATAAGTACCATATGTATATTTATATTTTAACTAAAAGAAAATCTTTTAGATATTTGCAAAATGTTAACCCACCAAAGTTCGATTACTTTTTGTGCATATGACAAAAAGGTGACTTATAAACCTTTTGAGGTTTATAAAACACAAATAAAACTTGTATCCCTAGCTACCTTTTCTTCTTACTTTTTTTCCCCCTAAGTAATATAACTTAGATGTCCTTGTCATTATTTCTGAAAATCACTTAAGGTTATTTCTGACCTTTTGTTTCTTGTAACAAGAGATGGAGATAATTTGTTAAATTCTGTATATAAATAATAAAATATTTGAGTATTTATGTTGGACATACAAAGAATCATGTTATTTGCCGCCTCCTGGAGAAACTTTAAAAATAATTGGGAAGACAAAACATATATGACACACAAATGCAGTGTCTGTGGAAATGAATGACTCTCCTTTGGGGACCAAAAATTGAGTAGAAGAGCCAGTCTCATTCTTAAAATTGGGAGGAATTTTGGAGACTTGAATGGATCCTTTGAACCTCCTTTCCACCCTTTCTAGGCTTACACTGGATGAGAGGCGGCAGTAGCAGCGGGTTGTAGTGGAAAGAACCCAGGGTTATGATTTAATGAAGCTGCATTCTAATCTTCTCTGCCATAACTAGCCGGGTTACCTTAGTGAAACCTCTTGGCTTTTTTGTGCTTTAGTATGTGTGAGGGGAAAGTAAGGTCTGCTTAGTCAACTTTATAACACAAAAGTTTTGTCAGCATAAGATGAAAAATAGATTGTTAATGTTTAAAATGTTTAAAGTGCTATCTAAATGCGAAATGCTGTTTAGTCACTTAAACATATCATTCTTTTCTCTGAAAAATAATTTATTTCAGGAAATAGCAAGTAACAGATTAATTTTGCAAAAAAAGACATTAAAACACCAATATTTTTCTCTCTCTTTTAGGCAGATATGTTAACCTGGCCTCCTGATTACCCAGAGGGCTAGATCTATGCAGAGAATTACTTCATTGGATAAAATAGAAATTAAAGCTTATCATTCTTGTGGAGAGTTGCTTTATTCTGTACATGTCATAAATTCTTTGTACATAAACATCTGTGTGGTTTTAACCTCTTAATTGACAACCCCACTGATTTTGATCTTTTCCTTCAGGCATTCTGTTCCATGTAGCCTTTATCTTTGGTCCTCCAATCACTTGTTACATATTCTTCTTAACTGTTGTGTCTTCTTACAGACCACAACAGATTATTTGGAGCCCTTTAAGAAAAATTATTGGCCAACAGTGACTTGGGAGAAGATATCTTCTCCAAATCTAGGCTCTCACAAAAAGAGTACGGTTAAACAACAAATGGGGATATTATTGCCCTATAGTTTATACTGTCCTATAGTTATTTTAGTGTTTGAAATTCAGGAGTAGCAAATTCAGATGTCCTCAGTTGTGCACTGATCAATCAGTGAAGCAAGTCTGATGGACACTGGAAGTGGGGAATTCTTCCGAACAGGGGACAGACAGCACATGCCCTATCTAAAAGGGGACACTGCTGCTTGGTTCCAGCCTTTGTTAACTTTGCAGGAATTTGGCCTTAGGGTTGCCAAATCTTTCCATTTCTCCAAAGAATGCTGAAATCTGCATTTTACTCTATTATTCTTACTTTTGAATGTTGGCTTCTAACTAAAACACCTCCCGGGCTAGCCAAAATATATCAGAGGGCCATATTTGGCTCTCAAGCTTTTGTTTGAGACCTTTGTGTACTTGGTTCGCTGTTTTTTTTTTTTCCCTAATCCATTTAACTCGTCAGTTCATCTACTTTTTACATTCTGCTCTTTCTCTTCTGTGAGCAGGGTGGCTGGTGGTACACATGGGAGCCTATACCATTTCTACTATGATGAAGCATGTATTTGTATGAAGATTCAGAGAACTGGGCAAGCTAAACTCAGTTGGGGATTTCCAGATAAGGAGAAAATAGGATGCATTGAGATGTGGCTGGGTCCAAGAGAGATGTTAGTGATAAATTCTGTGATTTGTTGGAAAGCCTGTGAGGCCAGTTTGTGGGCTTTTTGTGGTCTTTAGTATATATAGCTGTAACTTGTGCTGGAGAGGAGTTATGTGAAGGGGGAGCAGGTGACCACCTAAGGGAGAAGGGAAGGCTGCCTGTGGAGTATAGGATGCACTTTATCCTGTAGCCGTTGCTTGTGGATAGAAGGACTGAGACAGCTTTGGTAGTTGAAAAGCAGTGATAACAGAAATTATGGGGCGTATAGAACCCTGTATTGAATGATTGGTTTGTGTTTTTCCCCCATTCCATCCTATTTTTATTGTCTGTCAGTCATATTTCCTGCTACATTACTTGTCAAATAATGTGACAGTGTGTCAGTTCAGTTCAGTCGCTCAGTCATGTCCAACTGTTTGCGACTCTCACATCCATACATGACCACTGGAAAAACCATAGCCTTGACTGGATGGACCTTTGTCAGCAAAGTAATGTCTCTGCTTTTGAATGTGCTGTCTAGGTTGGTCATAGCTTTCCTTCCAAGGAGCAAGTGTCTTCTAGTTTCATGGCTGCAGTCCCCATCTGCAGTGATTTTGGAGCCCAGGAAAATAAAGTCTGTCACTGTTCCCATTGTTTCCGCATCTGTTTGCCATGAAGTGATGGGACCGGGTGCCATGATCTTTGTTTTTTGAATGTTGAGTTTTAAGCAGCTTCTTCACTTTCCTCTTTCACTTTCATCAAGAAGCTCTTCAGTTCCTCTTCGTTTTATGACATAAGCGTGGTGTCATCTGCATATCTGAGGTTATTGATTTCTCCAGGCAGTCTTGATTCCAGCTTGTGCTTCATCCATCCCGCCATTTTGCATGATGTACTCAGCATATAAGTTAAATAAGCAGGGTGACAGTATACAGCCTTGACATACTGCTTTCCTAATTTGGAACCAGTCTGTTGTTCCATGTCCAGTTCTAACTGTTGCTTCTTCACCTGCATGCAGATTTCTCAGGAGGCAGGTCAGGTGCTCTGGTAGTCCCATCTCTTGAAGAATTTTCCACAGTATGTATTTCCTCAGTATGTGACAGTATGCATTCAGCAGCAGTTGCTAAATTATTTTTTGGAAAAAGGGCAACATAAGTATTCAGCACTTACTTCTACCTAGAATATATCAAAATGGTTGTTGTACACTCATAATGAATAGCTAAGTCCAAGTTTTGACATTTGTCTTATTGGTTATTGTAGGCAGGAAGTAGAAGACAGTTTAAAGAGACCACCATAACTTTCCTCATTCCCAGTCTTAAGGCTCCACATGTTGAGGCTAAATATATATAGTACTTTCCAGTTCAGTTTTTAGATATTTCTAGGTTGTATATGTTTTTCTGAGGCCATGTATACTCTAGATTAGAGCATGGAACGAAGTTTGGTCTGATGGGTATAGACTTGCTCTCTAAACCTGCGAGGCCATAGGATGACATTTGGTGGTTGGAAGATATGTTTTAGTGATTTTCCTCACTCTCTTACCCCAGCATCTTGAAAGATCATGCTGTCCTAGAACTGGATATAAATTCAACAATCTAAAGGAAAGTGCTCGACCCAATATCTGATACCTTGCAGTTAAAACTATTTGAATCTCAATGACTCTCTAAACAGGAAGACATATATTCTGCCAGGCATTTATTAGCCTTTATAAAATCACATCGTGACTTTAAAATCTGCTTATTATACCACATAGATTTTGAATCCCACCTCTGATGCTTTGATTTTGGACTTTCTGAACCCTTAAGTAGCTTCATATTTATTTTAAAAAAGGATGGGGTAGATTTGACGGTTTAAAAGTTATGAGCAGTCTTATAAGTAAGGCATTTGATGAAGTAGAGTTAATACTTTTTAATAAAAATGTACATAAAAAGTCATTCTTCTGGTATGGCTTTTAAAACTGATTTTGTTCAATTATGTTTTAAAAAATGGTAATATCTTGGCATAACTAATTTTCAATGAAATTGGCTTCTTCATAGTATATACTAAACTGAGTTGAAACAAAATATATTTTTGTACTTAAAATAATTATAAATTGTTCGAAAAGTATCCTCAAATGTGAGAATGATATAAGTGGATATCAGAAAGCATTTATGAGCCCTGTCTGGGAATTTTAAGGATTCTCTCTGCTCTTCATATTATTAGATCATCATCCACACTTGCTGAGGCATTCAAGCTTCCTTGAGAACGTCCTGGGCTGGTTTTCCTCTGTTTGTTTTGGCCTTATGCTAGATCTTGTCCCTAAGGATCAACTTGGTAGGACTTTGGGTAAAACAGTTTGGGCGAGCTTGTTAATACTACCACAAAATGAGTTCTACTTACAAAGCGCTAGTGTATTTAAGTTCTGTTGACCAGTAATAGTGTGGAACTGCAAATACAATAAAAATGTAAAATAATAGCCTTTTAAAGCAGTCTGATGGGTGTGGTTTTTCAAAGGGCAAGAGAGAATTCTCCCCTCAAATAATAGTTTCTTTATTGCAGTTAACAATTCTAATTGCTTGCCATGACATGCCCTTTTAAGTCCTTGGCCTGTTTAAGCTAAATAAGTTCTCTTCATCTTCTTTAGATCCCATAGGAACAGTTGAGAATCAGCAGTTTTAGGGTATTTGGGAGGAAGGTTCTGAATCTATAAGTGGTGATTATAGAAATCTGAGTATACTGTTTCTGTGTTGTTAAGTCAGCTCTTGACTGACTTTCCACTGACTTAAATCTCTACCCTTTTCTGTTGGTAGGTTAAGGAAATTAGTAAAGGTGGAAGATAAGGTTGTGATAGGGGTGCAACAACTATCTGTGTGACCAGGAGATATTTTCTTCTCGGTTATCAAATTGGAGTCTTGGCAGTGTCATGCTTTTGTGTTCTGTAGGTGATCGATGAAAGTTGGTTATTCAGTTCAGTTCAGTCACTCAGTCATGTCCGACCCTTTGCGACCCCATGAATCGCAGCACACCAGGCCTCACTGTCCATCACCAACTCCTGGAGTTCACTCAGAGTCACGTCCATCGAGTCCGTGATGCCATCCAGCCATCTCATCCTCTGTCATCCCCTTCTCCTCCTGCCCCCAATCCCTCCCAGCATCAGAGTCTTTTCCAGTGAGTCAACTCTTCGCATGAGGTGGCCAAAGTACTGGAGTTTCAGCTTCAGCATCATTCCCTCTGAAGAAATCCCAGGGTTGATCTCCTTCAGAATGGACTGGTTGGATCTCTTTGCAGTCCAAGGGACTCTCAAGAGCCTTCTAGGGTTATTATAACTTGGAGGCAATAGGTGGTCCTGTAAGTTTGTTTTCCATTCTGGTGTTCCAGTATAATTGGGCCTCCTTGGCTTGAAACACTGATTATTAGGTTAAGCAGGTACTAATGACTCGTAAGCCATTTTTTTCTGAGTCATGGTATGTGAACTAGTACCCTCCAGGAGTAGATTTTAAAGGGATTTCTTCGTCTTAGATGTAGCAAAATAAGGCTTTTTAAAATTTGGAAAATAAAATTTGCGTTGTTTTAAGATGCATTTACTATGTAAACTATAATATTAACAACTGCAGGAGGCCAGACAACTTATCAGGTAAGGCTTTGATGCTTCTGAGGAGTATTTCTGCTAAAGATACTGGACAAGAGAGCAGCTCCAAATAGGCCTAGTAGGAAAGACATGATAATACAGTCCTTTGCCAATCTGTCTTGAGTTTCTTTAGGTGAATTTTAATATTTGTAGATTAAAAAAAAAAAAGAAATTTCACTGGTGGCCTAGAGGTCAGGATTCCAGACTTTTCTTTGCTGTAGTTCTGGATTCAGTCCCTGGTTGGGGAACTGAGATCCTGCAAGCCAAAGTCTTCCTTCACTGCTACTTCCAATTATATCCCTTCCACACTGGTAATAACCATGGTTATAATTCTTTGAGATTTTATATATAAAGCTATATATATATCTATAGACCTATATTGTTATGTTTTTCTTAAATCCTTCCATTTGTATGATAGTTGAGTGAACAACTTGTTATTTTTAATGTTGTCTCTGTGATTACCAGTTAGGTTGAGCACTTCCAGATACTTAGTGAACATCAGCATTACTTTTCCTGTGAATAGCCTGAACTATACATAACATTTGGTAAATTGTTCTTGTTACCTTCTATATTATTGAATAGTCTTCTACCACGTTGTTTTAAAATGGCTGTTCATATTGAATAGATTTGTCATAGTACATATAATTTATACCTTTATCATTGTTATGGTGCTATAATAGGAGCTTGGTAAAATCCTTATACTTCTAAGATCCTAGTTTTAGAGGCATTTTAGTTTGATTAATACTGTTAGGTAAAGCATTAGCCATTTTGGTTGCTATCATTAACAAGTGTCACATTTACTTATTTAACCATTTTACTGAATATAATAGGGATTCAGAGCTGGTGTTCATAACAGCTATCATTTTCAGTGGTAATTACTGGTATCTTTGACTAGACTTAAATGTTCCTAAATATCTCTACTTAGGCGTAAGTTACTGGACTTATGCATAACTCTCATTGTGCTCATTAAAATAGAACCTATTTGTTTTTCAAGTTTTCCCTAGATAAATCTTTTTTAGGCAACTAATTGTGCCTAGACAAAAAAATATATTAGGAGAGCAGAAAAAGATCATTGTGATTGTAAGTGGAAAACATCTAGAAGAAAAGCTTTACAACTTGGGCTAAGCTGTAAAGGGTGGGAGTATTCAGAGAGGTGTAAGGGGAAAGCATGAGGAAAGATAAGCTAGCATGTTTGGGAGGAGAGTGGGTATATAAACTAAATGGATTAAAGTGCTCAAGTGAAAAAAAAGTTGGAAAGGTAGTTTTGAGTTAGCATGTAGAAGGCATTTAATTAATGCCATAGTAAGTTTTGGATTTATGTTGTAATAGGATGCTTCTGAAGTATTTTGAGCAAGGAAATGATATGAAATGATATTTTAGAAATGTTAGATGATATTAGGCAGGATGAATGGAGGATTAATATGAGGAAATAATATGACAAACCCAGGCAGCATATTAAAAAGCAGAGACGTTACTTTGCCAACAAAAGCTATGGTTTTTCCAGTAGTCATGTATGGATGTGAGAGTTGAACCATAAACAAAGCTGAGCGCTGAAGAATTGATGGTTTTGAACTATGTTGGAGAAGACTCTTGAGAGTCCCTTGGACTGCAAGGAGATTAAACCAGTCAATCCTAAAGGAAATCAGTTCTGAATATTCCATTGGAAGGACTGATGTTGACTGGTATTGACCATCTGGTGATGTCCATGTATAGAGTCTTCTCTTACATTGTTGGAAGAGAGTGTTTGCTATGACCAGTACGTTCTTTTGGCAAAACTCTTGTTAGCCTTTGGCCTACTTCATTTGGTACTCCAAGGTCAAACTTGACCGTTACTCCAGGTATCTCTTGACTTCCTACTCTTGCATTCCAGTCCCCTATAATGAAAAGGACATCTTTTTTGGGTGTTCTAGAAGGCCTTATAGATCTTCATAGAACCACTCAACTTCAGCTTCTTCAGCTTAACTGATTGGTACACAGACTTGGATTATTGTGATATTGAATGGTTTGCCTTGGAAAGGAACAGAGATCCTTCTGTCGTTTTTGAGATTACATCCAAGTACTGCGTTTCGGACTCTCCGGTGACCATGATGGCTACTCCATTTCTTCTCAGGAATTGCCCTCAGTCGTAGATATAATGGTCATCTGAGCTAAATTCTCCCATTCCAGTCCATTTTAATTTACTGATTCCTATAATGTCGATACTCACTCTTGTCATCTCCTGTTTGACCACTACCAGTTTGCCTTGATTCATGAACCTAACATTCCAGGTTCCTATTACCAACCTAGACAGCATATTAAAAAGCAGAGACATTACTTTGCCAACAAAGGTCCATCTAGTCAAGGCTATGGTTTTTCCAGTAGTCATGTATGGATGTGAGAGTTGGACTATAAAGAAAGCTGAGTACAGAAAAATTGATGCTTTTGAACTATGGTGTTGAAGAAGACTCTTGGAGTCCATTGGATTGCAAGGAGATCCACCCAGTCCATCCTAAAGGAAATCAGTCCTGAATATTCATTGGAAGGACTGATGCTGAAGCTGAAACTCTAATACTTTGGCCATTTGATGTGAAGAACTGGCTCATTTGAAAAGACCCTGATGGTGGGAAAGATTGAAGGCATAAGGAGAAGGCGACAACAGAGGATGAGATGGTTGGATGGCATCACTGACTCAGTGGACATGAGTTTGAATAAACTCCTGGAGTTGGTGATGGGCAGGGAGGGCTGGCATGCTGCAGTACATGGGGTTGCAAAGAGTCGGACACAAGTGAGCAACTGAACTTACTCACTGATGCAGTATTGCTCTTTATAGCATTGTACTTTACTTCCATCACCAGTTACGTCCACAACTGATTGTTGTTTTTGCTTTGGCTCTGTCTCTTCATTCTTTCTGAAGTTATTTCTCCAGTGATCTTCAGTAGCATATTGGGCACCTGTTGACCAGGGGAGTTCATCTTTCAGTGTCCTATCTTTTTGCCTTTTCATACTGTACATACTGTTCGTACTGAGAAATCTGTATGCAGGTCAAGAAGCAATAGTTAGAAGTGGACATGGAACAACAGACTGGTTCTGAATTGGAAAAGGAGTACATCAAGGCTGTATATTGTCACCCTGCTTATTCAACTTATATGCAGAGTACATCATGAGAAATGCTGGAGTGGATGAAGCACAAGCTGGAATCAAGATTGCCAGGAGAAATATTAGTAACCTCAGATATGCAGATGAAAGCACCCTTACAGCTGAAAGTGAGGAAGAACTAAAGAGCCTCTTGATGGAAGTGAAAGAGGAGAGTGAGAAAGCTGGCTTAAAACTCAGCATTCAGAAAATGAAGATCATGGTATCTGATCCCATCACTTTATGGCAAATAGATGGGGAAACAGTGGAAACAGTGACAGACTTTATTTTCTTGGGCTCCAAAATCACTGTAGATGGTGACTGTCAGCCATGAAATTAAAAGACGTTTGCCCCTTGGAAGAAAAGCTGTGACAAACCTTAATAGCATATTAAAAAGCAGAGACATTACTTTGATGACAAAGGTCCATCTAGTCAAACTATAGTTTTTCCAGTGATCATGTAAGGATGTGAGAGTTGGACCATAAACAAAGCTGAGCACTGAAGAATGGATGCTTTTGAACTGTGGTGTTGGTGTAGACTCTTGAGAGAGTCCCTTGGACTGCAAAGAGATCAAACCAGTCAATTCTCAAGGAAATCACTCCTGAATATTCATTGGAAGGACTGATGCTGAAGCTGAAGCTTCAACACTTTGGCCACCTGGTGTGAAGAACGGACTCATTTGAAGAGACCGTTATGCTGGGAAAGATTGAAGGTGGAAGGAAAGGGAGACGACAGAGGATGAGATGGTTGGATGGCATCACTGACTCAATGGACGTGAGTTTGAGCAAGCTCCAGGAGTTGGTGATGGACAGGAAAGCCTGGCATGCTGCAGTCCATGGGGTCGCAAAGAGTTGGACACAAGTGAGCGACTGTACTGAACTGAACTCAGTCATCTTATCCAGGAAAATAAAAGGGTTTCCACTCTGTGTTGGTCTCCAAATTGTTTTTAAAAGTGGTAAAATATGAAAACGTGAGCAACTACTTTATTTCAAACCAAAATGACACTCTTGCTGGTGATGGTATTGTAACGGTTTTATTCAATGAAAAGCGTACAATGGCGTCATAGTTATGGGGGGTAGGTTTTTTTTAACATTAATATGCGATACAAACATAGCATTTAGTCAGAATTACCTTACAAAATTACCTAAAAAGGAAATGGTTTTATGTTGGAGACATTTCTCAGTAAGTTCATCATAATTTTTTTTTTTTTCATGTGATCACTGGAAGAGATCACTGTTTCTTCACTTGGAAATAGATGAAGTAATTTGCTTTCATTTAAGAGCCATGTTGCAGAAAACTCAGCCATCTTTCACCGGTGGCAGAAATGGTGAAATGAACTGTGCATTGAGAGACATGTGCACTGTGGAAATACAAACCATAGGAGAGTTAGGTCTCACGTGTTACAGCTTCTACAAGGGCTCATTCTCACTCATTGGTGGCATGTGGGCAGGCAGCACCCTTAGCACTGATGGTTTTCTCTCTGCTTTCTGAGCCTCCTTTTCCCCACTCCCGCTTCACAGCAGGTTTGACCTGGTTTTTCTCAGTGGCTTAACTATAGTTACGAAAACTAGGAAATTGGCATTGGCACAATACTATCAGATTTCACCAGTTTCTCCATGCATTCATTTTTTATTTTCTTACATGTCTATGTGTATAATTAATTCTAGGACATTAAAAATACTTTTAAGAATAGTTTGGATTTACAGAAAAGTTGAAAATATAAAGAATTTTCATATAGTTTTCACCCACTCTTCCCTGTAACATCTTATGATTGTATAGCAGACTTGTTACAAGTAACAAACCAACTTTGGTTCATTACTATTAATTGATACTGCATTTTATTCAAGGTTTGCTTATTTCCCTCAATGTCGTTTTTTTAGTGCCTGCATGCCAGGCAGGAGAGCAGGTCACATTTCGTTTTTCTGTCTCTCTAAGCTTATCTAGACTATGACAGCTTTTCAGATTTTTCTTGTTTTTTGTAATCTTGACCACTTTGAGGAATACTGGTCAGTTACTTGTAAGAATGTCTCTCAGTTGAGTTTGGTGTTTTTCTTGTGGTTCCGTTTGTCGTGATTTTGTCTCGTGGTTAACCTATAACTGAGGTGACGGGCTTTTGAAAGGAAGATTGCAGAGTTTAAGTGCCATTTGTGTCTGTTCGTGTCAAGAGTAATGCTGTATCAATATGACTTACCACTGTTGGTGTTGACCTCGATCATGTGGCTGAGCAACGTTAGCCAGGCTTTTCACTTCAAACTTATTTTGGAAGCGAGTCCCTAAGTACAGCTTTCGTTCAAGATGTGAGGGGATTTAAGTTCAACCTCCTGAGGGGTATTATTTACAGAAGTCATTTGCATATTCTTCTGACAGGTTTTTTATAATTTTATGGAAACAACATGAGTACTGATTCAGTCTAACATATCTGTTCTTCACAGGGTGGGAAGCCCCGTAAACACCGGAGGGATCGGCTACAAGATTTAATCGATATAGGCTTTGGCTATGATGAGACAGATCCGTTTATTGATAACTCAGAGGCTGTGAGTAATTTGTCTTTAATATAATAGCACTTCTTTGTTTATTTGGGTAGTGGAATTCAAAGTAAATGTTTCGGCAAGTGTTTTTACTAATTCCCTTTTGATGTATGTCTAAATCATTTACAGTTTTGGTAATTCCCTGGCATTCCACTGGTTAGCACGCAGTGCAGTCTGGGTCAGAGCCTGGGTTTGATCCCTGGTTGGGAAACTAAAACCCCAAAAGCTGCATGGTGTAGCCAAAGGAAAAAATAAGTTTCCAGTTTTATGTGCTTACAGGTAATTGAGCCATCAGTAGTATACACTTCTCTTTGTGTACTTGAGTATGCATGTAAGATAATTATAGTTAAAATTATATTTATAGGTTAAGTTTCTAGTAGTGGGATTTATTGATCAGAGAATATTTCCATCTTGAGTTTTTAATCGATGTTCCCAAGGGCAGGTATGTTTTGAAACTCCTTCCAGATCAGAACCATGAGATTTTGAAGACTGGGGCTGCTGGGTTGTAGTTAATCTGGCAAATACCTTGAAATTGTGCTTCATGGTTTTATTGCTGCCAATCCTTACTACAGTGGTGATAGTTGAATGCTATCCTTCATCACAGCCTGTTTTGATGAAGCCCTACAGCTTTCCCCCTGGAATCTTCTTTCTCTTATAAAAGGAAGAGGAATTCAGGAGAGCATTTCATGACTACAACAGTGCATTGGTCACGTAGCAAATAAATAAAGGCATGTCGTGTTTAGGGGTTGGTAAGTTGTATGTCCTTACATTCTTCTCAGTGTGCTGGAATAATCTAATCCCTGCATTATGATATCCCCTGCACTGTGTAGTGACCACTTACAATATACAGAAGGTTACACTAAGGTGGCTGTTAGACTACCCACAAATTAGTACCTCTTTTTCCTGTTACTACAGTGCTTGGTTGTATAGAGGATGACAAGGCATCTAGCGGTAGGAAAGGGATAGGAAGGACTTCCAGCACGAGGCATACATACCCTGTCATGCTCCTGTGTTACTTTGGTTTCCTGACATAAACTGGTTTGCAAGCCTACTCTGTAGAAGTAAAATGTTGACAGTGTCCTTTGGAGTTGAGAGGACTTTGTTTACCAAAAAGATTGTCAGCCTTTCTGTAGGTTTGGGCATGGAATGGTCGCAAAGAGTTTTGGCTTTGATTTGACATTGAAGTCAAAAGTCCTGGATTCTAGACTCCACTTGTTTTCTAATTCACTGTGGACCAGGAGCAAGTCTTTTATTCTAGCATCACCCAGTTCTCGCTGTTAGGACTGACTTGCCCAGCAGCATTATGTCCTCTGGGACTCAAGGTCATGGCATGCTGCAAAGCCTGCGTGGGTGCTCGGTCGCTTCATTTGTGTCCAGCTTGTTGCAATCCCATGGACCGTGTAGCCCATCACGTTCCCCTGTCCACAGGATTTCATAGGCAAGAATACTGGAGGAGTTTGCCGTTTCCTTCTCCAGGGGATTTTCCCAACCCAGGGATCGAATTCATCTCTCCTAGTGCTCCTGCAGGTGGATTCTTTACCAGTGTGCCACCAGGGAGGCCCATCGAAAAGCATAAAGCAATGGTATTGATGTGAACACTCTACGTAAAGTAGATTTTCAATTCTAAATAACCCAAGAGGAAACTCAGCCATGGCCATATATAAATGAACGTTGCATGTACTCAGGCTTACATAGATAGCATTAAAAAATTTTTTTAATTAATTTTTTTATTGAAGGGTAATTGCTTTGCCAAATTTTGTTGTTTTCTGTCAAACCGCAACATGAATCAGCAATAAGAATACATATTTCCCCTCCCTTTTGAACTTCCCTCCCATCTCCCTCCCTATCTCCCCACCTAGTTGATACAGAGCCCTTGTTTGAGTTTAATTAGTAAACCTAAATTTTTTATAGCAGTTTGAGGTTCACAGAAAAATTGAATGGAAGGTGCAGAAATTGCCCGCGTACTCCTTGCCCTCAGAACATGCACTGCTTCCCCCATTATCAGTGTTCCCCCACCAGAGTGGTGTGCTAGTCACAGGTGGAAGATCGGCATCAACACATCGTCACCCGGAGCCCATAGCTGACCTTCAGATTCACTCTTGGTGTTGTACGTTCTGTGGATTTTGACAAATGTATAATGACATGTATCCACTGTTACACTGTCATACAAGATAGTTTCACTGCCCTAAAAAAAATGCTCTACCTATTCATCCCTCCCTAACACCTGCAACCACTAATCTTTTTATTGTCTTCATAGTTTTGCCTCTTCTCCAGCGTCATACAGTTAGAATCATATGGTATGTAGCCTTTCATAAAGAGCATTTTTAGTATTTTCCTTTTGTAGCATTTCAAATATTTGAATAAAAGTGTTTTTCAAACTGACTTTTGCGAACTGTAATTTCTTTGTGTATTGATTTAAAGATTGGCCGGCATTTTCAAAGAGAATGAAATAGAGTAGGAGCTGTTATAGTAAGCCACTGATACATTATGCAGTTTTTATTATGTGTGTGTGTTTATATATGCATGCACTGGGTTTTGATGGGTAGTGTATTTTCCACTTGGGCTGGTGAAGAAAATTTGCAAGCCACTGCTAATAAATGAGGATAAATTTTGTAGGTATAAGTCGTTGTTATATATATATATTTGATATATATATGTATATATAACTACACAGTTACTGACATTTATAGGACAGTTTCGGTCCCTGTTTTATAGGAGGAAATTGAACTAAAACACAGGTTGTTTATTGACTTTGCAAAATAATTTTGCATCATTTTCTTTAACAGATTATTTCATTTTTACATGAAATAATCCAGTGATTCAAACAAAACACTTATGAGCCAACCAGATTATTTTCTTGTTTTTTTCCAATGGGTATATTGCCAATTGGGTTTTTGGTTTTTTTTCCTCTGCGTCACCCTCATGGGATCTTAGTTCCCTGACTGGGAATTGAACCTGGGCCCTTGAAAGTAAAAGTGCAGAGTCATAACAACTGGACCGCTAGGAAATTCCCACTAGTAGGCTTTCTCTGTTTGTATATTGTTCAATAGGGATTGAAAATAATCTGGTGCTGTTTCACTTTAAGAATTGTGTACTATTAATACTACTGTAATACCTGAAAATAAATGCTTTTGAAGATTATTTTTAGTCTAACATGCATGCTGCCAAATTTTAAAAAAGCAAGGGAAATCTTTTTATTGTTGAAATAATAGCAGATATGATTAATGCTTTTATGTAGGTTATGTCTTTTAAATTTCACTAGAACTTAGTGAAGTAAGTAATATTGAATCTGTTTCATAGCCACAAAGTATTGACGTGAAGTGATGTATTCTGGGTCACAATAGCTAGGCATCTCTGTTGGCAAAGGATCTAATAAATCTGGTTTGCAGGTTCAGTGACCCATTGTCTCTTAATACATTGTACTTAAAAGGCTAAAATTATTACAGAAGTAGAAATGTCACATACTTATGAAACTTATGTAAGGTTATAAATTAGTGTTACCTTAACAAAAACAACCCCAGCACATATCCTGTACCTTGCAAGAAGAAAAAAATGCTTGGTACGTGTATACCTCACGGTGCAGTAGAAGCTGGGTGTTAATCCTTGCTCTGTAACATTGGTTGTGTCACTTTAGCGTGGTTGCCAGGTTTATCAAGTACAACTGTAGTCCACCTGGTTACATTTTTTTAAAAAGGCTAAATAAAATATGCATGAAGAGTTTGTTCTCCTGAAGAGTGTTTTGATAGGGAAAGCTCAGCAGAATACTGCAGAAGATAGACATTGAGCACCTCCACATTGTCTGGTAGCCTGGTGATGCGTGTGTTTCTAAGCGAGATGCTGCTTATTATAATGGATAGGTTGGGAAAACAGTCAGTGACACTGCCATAAACCAATACAGGTACTGTGGCAAAGTTCTTAACCTCTCTGAATTTGGTTTTCACTTATAAAATGGGAGTAATATTTGCCTTCCTTGCCTCAAAGGGGGATCGGGGAACCAAGTGAAATAATTTATATGAGGAAGCTAAAAATTGTAAAGCATTATACAAGTTTATGTAAGCAAAACGTGCAGGTGTATTTATCTTATCACAGTTACACATTTTCAAAATAATTACTACAGAGACTTTTCACTTTGTGAAAAAATTTATTTATTTTTGTCTGCTCTGGGTCTTCATTGCTATGCGTGGGCTTTATCTACTTGTAGCAGGCCGGGGCACCTCTCTAGTTGCAGTGCATGGGCTTCCCATTGCAGTGCCTTCTCGTTTGTACCACATCTTCTTTATCCATTCCTCTGCTGGACATTTAGGTTGTTTCCATGCCTTGGCTATTGTAAACAGCGCTACAGTGACCACTGGGGTGCACGTATTCTTTAGGATCATGTTTTTCTCCAGATAAATGTGGAGATTCCTAAGCACTGGACCACCGTGGAAGCCCGGTCTTTTCACGTCTTATTCTTTACTCCTCACATTACTCCTTTACTTAGAGAGAGTACTGGGCCCTTTCTGAAGGTCTTAGCTGTAGGTCTTTGTTGCTCCCTCAAGTGGAGCAACAAGAAAGGAGTGTGTTCCTTTTTTCTTTTTCTAACATCATTCAGTTTTGGTTCAAAATCATTAAATGTACAGTCTTTCTCCATTCTCCATGTAGCTTAAGAAGATACAGTTTAAAATCACAAGTTTTGTACTTAGCCTTAATATGTTTAACAAATATGTTCTGTACATTTTTTGCCCATGGCAAAAGAATTTTCCTTACAAATACGACTTTCTTAAAGACTAATTACATAATATGAAGAGTACCCTTAAGTAGAGTTCTGGGGACCCCAGGTAGCAGGTATCTTGCTTCTGTTAGATAAGTACTTCCTTTTTTTCTCTTTTGCCATGAAAACCTTCATTTACTTAAGATTGACCTTCCATTTAGTGCTTGTTTTTTCTTCTTCAGGTGAGATAAGATAAACCTTAAAATCCAGACTTACACAACTAGAGAAAGCCCGTGTAGCAACGAAAGACCTAGCACAGCCATAAATACATACATACAGTTTTTAAAAATTGAAGCTTAGAGGACATCAGCTTAATGTGATATTCTAGACCAGATCTTCATATTGATTTATACAATTTAAATCTTTTTTTCAGAGCAGTACCTGGATTCTCAGTGTATGCTTACTGAACAGGGCAGTTCTTTTTCTACTTCCCTTTAAAATTTATTTTTGTTTTATATATTTTTTAAAAAAATCCTTACTTAAAAGCTTAGAACTAAGGCAGAAGAAATAACCTTTAATTTTTACAATCTATTTATGAATAAAATTATATATTAATACCAATATTGGTAAGAAATGAAGTTCATTTGTCGTCTGGCCATTTAGTCTTTTTTAACTTGTATCGATTTCTCAGCAGAATCATTTGTCATTAAGAATAGCAGTGATTGTTAAGTTTTTCTCAGCAGATGATATATTTAGAATTAGCTTCAGTGTTTGAGAAGTTTCTTTTTTTAACAAATACTGAATGATCAGAGCTCATTTCTGTTCCAGATACTAACTTTTTCTAAGTTTATTCACAGACATTTTCATTGCAGTTAGTTTTGTAGTTAAGATGTAAGGAAGATGCTGACAGGATTGAATTTCTTTGACGTATTTATAGAATTAAATATAGTAAGATATATCTGAAAAATTTTTTTCAATCTAGTATGACGAATTAGTTCCTGCTTCTCTAACAACAAAATATGGAGGCTTTTATATCAATACTGGCACTCTCCAGTTTCGCCAAGCTTCAGATACTGAAGAAGACGATACCACAGACAACCAAAAGCACAAGCCACCCAAAGTGAGTTTATCCAACACTGCAACAGCAATGAGAGGATTCAATTAAAAAGAAGTGGTTTTTGAATTTTACTTTTGCTTTACAGCTGTGAATATAAGGAAAAGTAAAATGCTAATCATTTTTAAATGAATTTATAGTTAATTACATGCTTTAAAGTAAAATTTTATAATATGGGGAAATATATTCTTATATCATAATAAGTTATATTTTCTGTTAAAACTTCTCTCTCCATATGTAGTCTAATAATCCACTATTTCTGGATAAGGTTGTGGTTCTAGGATAGCTTAAGACTTAATATGGAAATGACCGGTTTAGTAGTTACTTGTTCTACGATGTAAAGCAAATTTTATAGAATATATATATTGTATTTGAGAAGTGAATAAAATGTCTTTACATGTTTCCCGAAATGTGAGCCAAAGACATATTTGTACCAGAATTATCAAAATGTTTGTTAAAAATGCATATTAAAAGGCTTTCCCCCAGATAACCAAAACCAAGGTTTGGGGGTTCTCATGGACCCAAAGAATTTGCATTTTTAGCAAGCAGTTCTAATGCACCCTGAAATTTGAGTAAAATCATTTTCCCTGGATGCTGGATTGATATCATCAAAGAGTAAAGCAGTAATGCTTAAGTAAGTGATGTACTTTTATCATTTTATAGATTCCCAAAATAAAAGAAGATGATATTGAGATGAAGAAGAGGAAGCGGAAAGAGGAAGGGGAAAAGGAGAAGAAGCCAAGGAAAAAAGTACCCAAGCAACTGGGGTAAGTGAAATTAGGCATCATGAGGGAACTAGTACTGCAGCACAACAAGCACTCTTTTTTAGAAAGATATGTTTACCATTAAGCAGTTCAACTTAGCTGGATCTAATTTAATGCAGCATTTATAAATGTCAGTGACCTATTAACTTATTTTTAGTATTATTTATTAAGTAGAAGTCATCTTAGAGACTTCAGGTGTTTTAGATCAGATTTACATATTTGTTCATGAAGTATTTTGCTTATTACAACATTTTATCAACAAGAACCAGTTTGAAAAATGGAACACGTTTTCTTAATTTTTTGCACTAAAACAAAGCTTAGATACCCGGGGTCTGAGAATTGGCAGTAGTCTTTGTGTTAATGATTGATGGTCGTTTTAATATTTTTTAAAAGTCATTGATTTTATTTAGCTATTCTTAATGCTTGTCACAAGTCATAAGAGGGAATTCCTTGGCAGTCCAGTGGTTAGGACTTGGTGCTTTCACTGCCAGGGCCCGGGTGCAATCCCTGGTTAGAAATTAAGATCCTGTACATTGAGAGGCACAGCCACAAGAAAACAAAAAAAGAGCGAGGGAGAAATGAAATAAAAAGTCATAAAAATAAAATGTACCTTGCAATTACGAAACTACCAGTCTCCCTACTTCTCTCGGCTTTTTTAAATAGAGCCCAGGGACAAAAACTTGTGAGAGGCTGGATTTTTCTCCCTTCCTTAGCAGAGGAAGAAGTACACCTGAATTTGGGACTCTCAAAATCTCAAGAGTTAATGTAAGGACGTATTTAGCCCCTCCTATACGTGAGATTGAGCTTCCCAGGTGGCGCAGTGGTAAAGAATCCATCTGCCAACGCAGGAGACGCAGGTTCAGTCCCTGGGTTGGGAAGATCTACAGAAGGAAGTGGCAACCCACTCCAGTATTCTTGCCTGGGAAATCCCATGGACACAGGAGCCTGGCAGGCTATAGTCAGTGGGGTCACAAAAGAGTTGGACATGACTGAGCGACAAACACACTTCCTGCATACCAGACACTGTCTGGGTTTTGGATATATAATAGTATGAAATGAAACACTGGCCTACCTTCAAAGCACTAATAATCATTTTTAGTTTCTATAGTGCACATAGAAGCATATAAGCCAATGAAATTAGAAAAGATTTTTTAGAGAAACTGATGGCTAAACCAAGACCACCCTTTCCTTATAATCCCCACAGGGAGAAAGTTGTCACTGAAAATTACATGTATCTATATGATACCCTCAGAGAGAAATGGAAAGTGAAAAAGGATCAGAAGGTAGTAGCAGACAGAATGAGTTCTGAATAGATGACATGGTGATGAATGAAGGCTCACAGACTGACACAGAGGACTTCGCATTCCTTGGGGAGTTGGTAGCACGAACCGCCTGGGGCGCCAGTTTGAAGATGTACTATGTGGGCTTCTCTGGTTATTAAAGTCAGCTCTGTTTTCAGCAAAAGTGCAGTTCTTTACTTCATTAATTCTTTAGGTGACTACTTTATAGATGTGGCAAAGAAAGAATATTCCAAAAGGTGTAGAAGTTTAAGTTCATATACTTTCCTTTTTTCTTTTTTTTTTTTTGACTTGCGGGATCTCAATTCCCTGACCAGGGATCAAACCTGCACCCTTGGCAGTGAAAGCTCAGAGTCCTAAACCACTAGACCAGAGGGAATTCCCTAACTTTGTATACTTAATAAACCAGAGCTCTATTCAGTGTTGTTTATTTCTGTTGACTTTATCCCTTTCATTTTATTCACTCTAATGGCCATTCACCCATCTGCCTTTCATAAATGACAGTCCAGATGATGAAGATGATGTTACTTTAACTCTATGCCTTCTTATTTCCATGGGGTTTTAACCTTTAAAATCATACATAGCCTAACTGATCACTATTTTCTTCACAGAGTTATGGCTCTAAATTCACACAAATCTGAAAAAAAGAAGAAACGTTATAAAGATTCTCTTTCTCTAGCTGCCATGATAAGAAAATTTCAGAAAGAGAAGGATGCATTAAAGAAGGAATCTAACCCTAAAACCCCAGTGAACTTCTCAGCCTCCTCTCTGAATAAACCCCCCTCTGCTGCTGTAGCGTTGGGAAATGATGTCTCGGACCTGAATCTGAATAGTGCTGATCCGGACCTCCCCATCTTTGTTAGCACAAACGAACATGAACTATTTCAGGAAGCTGAAAATGCCCTAGAAATGCTAGATGATTTCGACTTTGACAGATTACTGGATGCTGCTTCTAATGGTAGCCCCCTCTCGGAGTCAGGGGGAGAGAATGGAAACACCACCCAGCCAACCTATGCCTCTCAAGTTATGCCCAAGGTGGTACCTACACTCCCAGAGGGTCTGCCTGTCCTCCTTGAAAAACGTATTGAAGACCTCCGTGTAGTAAGTGTGATAATTCTCTTGTTTTTTGTTTACTGCATAAACATAGCAATAAATACTTATTTTCAAGCAAAAATAATAACCTGTAACCCTAACATACTTTTAAGTAACTTTATTTTCTATATTTCCTTTTAAGCATTGGATCTGTGCATAGCCTTTTTAGGTATAGTTATAACATGGGAATGGCAACCCACTCCAGTATTCTTGCCTGGAAAATTCCATAGACAGAGGGACCTGGTGGGCTATAGTCCAGGGCATTGCAAAGAGTCGGAAGTGATTGAGTGATTGAACACAAATGCACACATGACATGGATACAGTTCATTGTTTTATTACCTCACTTAGTCATATTTTTCTGTATAATTTTCATAAATATAATTTTTATTGGCTTACATAGCCTGGTAAAGAAAATACAGGGAAGTTAGGAGCAAATAAGTGTACCTGAACTTGGTCCAACTATGTTGACTGCTAGTTATTCTACAGTTGATTTTACCAGCTAGTCCTGACCTACTCATCAGCTTTCGTAAGTGCACATTGTGTTCTCACTAGACAAACTTTTAAGACTTGAGCTTTTAGCATTTCACAATGGATTCCTCTGCTGATTGACTTGGATACATAATCTCTGTTCAGTTGCAGATTCAGGTATGTGAGTACACTTTTTCCTTTAATCTCAGGGAGATATTATTTTGACTTAAAATGTTCCAAACATAGCTTAAAATGCCCCCTCCCTTTTTTGTTACTACTTTGGCATGTTTGTCTAAACCCATGCCGTGTTTTTAGTCCTCTTTTTTATTTTTTTTTCCCTGATTACAGAAGTTATATATTCAATATAAGTTGTATTTTTCACTTAGGGAGGGAAACATACCTGATAATCAGACATTTTCCACCCCCAGTATGGGACAACCACTATTAAACTACTTATTTTTCTGGATTTTATTTCATGCATTTGCAAATATGTTGTTATTAAAAATAATTATTGTGATTATTAAACATATTAAATAATAAAAATAATTATTAAATAAAATAATCCTGTCCATGGGATTCTCCAGGCAAGAATACTGGAGTGGGTTGCCATTTCCTTCTCCAGGGGATCTTCCCGACCCAGGGATCAAACCCAGGTCTCCTGCATTGCAGGCAGATGCTTTAATCTCTGAGCCACCAGGGAAGCAAATCATTGTTAACAGAAGTATATTCTATAACTTGTCTCTTCTAGGGTTATAGTAGCCATTTAAATCACATTGTAAATTTATTAATCATCTCCATGTTGTATTTATTTCTCTTAACTCTTTCTAAATTTTAAGTATCTGATTAGGGGAGCAAGAGATCTAATTTTTCCAACAGGTGACTCATGGATTCTAATTATCAATTTTATTCTTTTTTCTATTTTTCGTTCTTTAGCATTTCTTCTGAGCTCATCGCTTATTAAATGCTCTAAAATTTTTACTTATTTTAAGGTAATTTGTTAGTTCAGGACTTACAGAAGTGTGTTCAAGTATCTCATTGCCAGTGTTTCTTAGGTTATGACTTGTATTACCATAATTTTTGCTTTATGTCTATGCTGTGTTGTTTGTTGGCCCATACAGTTCTTGCTGGCTAGATCTCTGTTGGATGTGTATCATTTGAAGATGGCCCTGTCTGTGCTGTTAATGTTTCTTACTGCAAATTCAGTATTGTCCGATTTTACTGTGGATTCCTTTCTCTTTATTTTTGCATGGAATAGCTTTTCCCATCATTTCCCTTCATTTTAGCTCTTTTTTGAGTTCGTTCGTTTAAGATTCTCTTTAGGATTTTCTCTTACCTACAGCTGTTACAATGATAATGACATAATCTTTATTCTGTCATTTTGTTTTATATTGTTTTATTCCCTCCCCCTCCTTTGTTTTTTCACTCTTGCTATTTTCTATGCTTATCATTATAGTTTTTTTATTTAATCTTCTTAACCACTGTATGAAGTATAGGTATTGTTTCCTTTTTATGGTTAACAAACTTAAGTGGAGATAGATTAAGTAGCTTGGTCAGGCCCCACAACTAGTAAGTGGTGGAGCCCTAATTTAAACACAAGGGTTCACCTGACTCCAAGGTACATGCTTTTTGCCATTGCGTATTGCCCCTAAAATCTTTAGTTTCTTTGATGGTTTAAATATAAAAGTGCTAGGGATGTAATCCAGGTTTTTCAACATGTAATTAATAATAACAGCTATTATTATTAAGAAATAGCAAATAGTTATTAGCAAATACCTATACCCTGCACTGAGTGTAGTACTCCTGGGACCCACAACTTCACGGGACCCCAGTTACTGTTGAGGAGACAGTGCCCTGAGTGGAAGTGGCTAAGCCGTGATGCAAAGTCAGAATTGAAAGGGAGGACCGTCAAGCTTTATATAACTTGCACTCTGTCCACTGTGTTGTGTACCGTTCTTTCCCACTTAATAAACAAAACTGGTTGGCAGTGAGTGTGTTTCAGCTTTGTCAGGTGCTGGCATATCTCATATACTAAAACCCTTTCTGTAGTAGCCATGGCAGCACTGAAGCAGCTACTTCCTAACCTCTTAGGAAATGATCAGTAAGAAGATTCATTTCATTTGCTAGTATCTGTAAATTCTCCATATTTTTGTCTTTCAAATAGGACTTGGTATTTTTTCCTCAGGAAGTAAGGATTCATCATTGCCTACAGTGTTCACCTCTGTCTGATAAGGTCTTTCTTCTTGTAGTTCTTTTCTCACTTTGTAGCATTCTTCCACTGTTCAGCCTCTTGAAAGTTTAGTTTTCATTCTGGCTTTCTTCCTATATTTCTTCTCCCTACACATACCCAGTCTTCCTCCTTTCTAAGAAATGCTGAGGCACATCCCCAAAATTGTCTTCATCTATTTATAGCATGTGAGGTTGTCAAACAGTGTAAAATTATCAACAAAGTTGACAGAGTCAGCATGTTTCTTGCTCAGATTATTGGATCAGGATGTTTTACATCTCAAGTGTCTTAAGATAAGCTGTCTTTTGTGATTTCCCTGGTAAGTTTCACTTATGGTAGTGTACTGGTTGCATACTTTTTGTTTCTGGTAAACTGGTTAAGAGACACAGTGATGAAAATATCATTCTTATCTTCGTTGAACTGATTTTTGCTTATCCCTTGGTAATGATCATGGCCAGTTTTTTCATTGTTAGTAATTAAGTGGAACCCAGACTGGCTGCGGGGCTTCCCTTGTGGCTCGGATGGTAAAGAATCTGCCTGCAATAGGGGAGATCTTGGTTCCATCCCTGGGTCGGGAAGATGCCCTGGGGAAGAGAAAGGTTACCCACTCTAGTATTCTAGCCTGGAGAATTCTATGGACTGTATAGTCCATGGGGTCCCAAAGAGTTGGAAATGACTGAGTGACTTTCACTTCACAGACTGGCTGCAGAAGCTGAGTATCTTTGTACAGAGTCACAGTATTATACAGTTGAAGTCAGAAAGCTTCTGGTCTGAGTCCTGGATCCACTACTTATTAGCAGTGTGATTTGGGGGCATATCATGTAACTTCTGTAAGATTTAGATTCCTTGTTTGTAAAATGGGAGCTATAATACCAGTGTCACTGGCTGTTACGAAGATTAAACATGATAATGTGTACAGTATATAGAATATCAGACATATTGTTAGACAATATTGCCTAGTAAAAAGTGAGACAGCTGCTTTCTGTTATCTTGGATAACAGAAAGAATAAATAAAACTAACATATTCAAAATACGCAAGACACCCATAGCACTAAAAAATCTTACATGTATAACTTATTGAATTTGGGAAAATTCAGAAAAATGAAATACAGATGTAAAATTAGGAAAGAATGTCATGTATGCCAAATTTTGTTTCAGCACCCTTTAATTGCCTGTCACACCAGGTAATAGCTGAGATGTAAAGTGAAACTAATCCTAGCCCTGCCCTCAAGGAGCTTATTCTAAAGTAAATAGATATGGAAACAAATGTGTTTATTGAGAGTTATATTGACAGTCTTGTGTTTCTGTAGGCTGCCAAACTTTTTGATGAAGAAGGAAGGAAAAAATTCTTTACACAGGATATGAATAATATTCTTCTGGAGTAAGTAATTTTCTTCTTTGATTAAAAAACCATAAGAATTCTTTGAGAAATATTGTAGACCTTTGAGGTGCAGATGCTGCTTGTTTGGTTAGTCTCAGGCCTTAGCTCTTTGCTTTTGGCCTCACAACATGTGTGATTAAGTTTCTTAGCAAAACTATGTGTCTGTGTACAGTGACCCCTTAAGATAATCAAAGCTTCCAATGTGAAAACCGCCAGAGCAAGTGACTACTGTATGGGTTGAATGTTATCCTACGTTTAAATGCAGTCTTTGTCATGTTATGTGAAGATACCTTTTTGAGACATCTCTGATTGTTTACATTAAAATTCACACAAACATTTTATATCCAAATGGAAAGTAGATGGTTTAACGAAGAATCATTGTTATCGGATAGGATGGAGGCAGTGTAGAGAAGACAGATGGAAAGGAAAGGGTAAAAGCTGGTGTATGATACAAACAGTATTTAAATTAATGATGCTCTTCACCCTTAGGTAGAATTTGATGTTAATGAAATTACAGGTTCTAAGATTGTGGTCAACTAAGCTGTATTTGTAAACCTGTTGCCTTATAAATTTTGACCATGGTTCCAGAAATTGAGTATGTAATTGGCTACAGACAGGAATGGGCAAAAGAGAAGTGGTCCTGGGGAAAGCAGTAAATTCCTTTCTGATGAAAATGATTATGCCTACTTTTGGTGGTTTAGTAGCATCATATATACAGAAACGAGGCAATGTTTCCAATACTGTGATTCCTGTCTTTTAAATGTATAATGAAGATAGTTTCTCATGAGATATAAAAGATGAATTGGTTTACTGGTTTTGATAACTATTTTAATTAATGCAGTCTCTCTTTTTCCTGAAGTACTTGAAAAAATCTTTTTGGTCCCATGGACTCATAAAACACATAACCTAGTATGCTGCTAGCATGGAGACCGAGGAATTTCTTGTTCCTATTATTTGTTTTAGCCAGGGGTTTTCAGATTTACTCAGTTTGCTTGCAAATGCTTCCTGTCAGTGCCACCTCCTTTTACTTAGCTCTCCTCTAAACCTTAAATTCAGTAACCAGTGTAACCATTACTCACCACAGCTGCCCCAGATTCCAGGATCAGGGGTCTGACTGGCTCTTTTTCTTTTTACCTAATAGCCCAAGTTTACTAGATTAGGTCTTTTTCCTGTGACTGAGACAGTCTTTTTTTTATTTTACTCTTCTATTAAGGGGACAACTCTTTTTCTCTCTTTGAGAATCAAAAGGTCACACTTGGGACATAACATCTCAAGTAAGCAGAATACCAGTTACAAGTATTCTGTTAACAGGCTTCCCTGTTGATTCCTGCCATGTCTGTCTTAAAACAAATCCTCTAGTCTTTTTTTGAGCCTATTAATTTTTTTATTTCACAGAGAGTGTGCCTGTAATTCTACAAGCCTTAGTGTTCAGGCTTTGAATTTTTTTCCCTTTTAGTAACTTTCTTATGCTCTCTTGTCTTCTTACACTTTCCTGAACAAACATCCCTTATTTCTCTGTACTGAGTTGATTGTCTAAGGGCATATGATACATGATTATTTGGGGGTAGTAATTGCATGAATTTTTTCAGATAAATTTTAGTCATCCCCATATACTAAAAGCGGAGAAGGCAATGGCACCCCACTCCAGTACTCTTGCCTGGAAAATCCCATGGACAGAGGAGCCTGGTGGGCTGCAGTCCATGGGGTTGCTAAGAGTCAGACACGACTGAGCGACTTCACTTTCATTTTTCACTTTCATGCATTGGAGAAGGAAATGGCAACCCACTCCAGTGTTCTTGCCTGGAGAATCCCAGAGACGGGGGAGCCTGGTGGGCTGCCGTCTGTGGGGTTGCGCAGAATTAGACACGACTGAAGTGAGTTAGCAGCAGCATATACTAAAAGATTGGAATTCTTAGAAAAAAATATTAAAGTATATATGTGAGGGATGTGTACTTAAACTGCTCTCGGATACGAATTTGTATCTGGGATAGACCAGTATAGTCAGTAACCTCTAGGGTTAATCCTTTTCTCTAATTTTTCCCTACTTTCACTTTTTACTTCCATGCATTGGAGAAGGAATGGCAAGCTACTCCAGTGTTCTTGCCTGGAGAATCCCAGGGACGGGGGTAACCCTAGTGGGCTGCCATCTATGGGGTCACACAGAGTCGGACACAACTGAAGCGACTTAGCAGGGGCTTGGGAGCAGAGTCAGTGCTTCCAGTTTCTGAGTTGCCCCCTCTTTGGAAACCAGTAATTTTTATAAGTAAGTCATTGATTTAATGTGTTCTTACTTGGAATCTCTTTCTATTTGGAGTTTCTGTTTTATTTTAAGCTTTAACTAACTTTTTATAATGGGACAAGCCTAAAATGCCTCCTACTCAGAGTCTAGACTTTTAATACGTTCTAACCACATTATTCAGCCAAATGTTTACACACAGAACTTATGACCATAGTGGTTGTCTTCCATATGTACCTCTGCGTTTGACCCTCTGGCTCTAGTAGGTCTTAAACTTCTGCTCATTTATTTCTTTATTGGGTTGGCTTCTCTAATACTTAAAATTTTACACTGTCCATTCTAAGGCGTATAGTTAGTTTTCCACGTTTCATTGTTTCTGAAATTGCAGTGTCTGTTGTAAGTGTTAGGTACATTTGATCTGGCAGGCTTTTTGGTTTCTTTTTTCCTCTAAAAGCTGTTAATTGAATCTTTGGATGCACCTACATTTATGAAAGTATTTAAGTCTGTCAGCACCTTCTCCTATAGAAGAACATGATGATTTGGACATAATTTGCTACCAAGGGCCCCAGTTTGGTCTTGGCCTTCAAATTAACATCTGTTCTCACCTTTCTACAGTAGCAGCTGCCAGATATAATGTCTTCCATCTTAAAGAAATCTAAACTGTTTATTATAGACCTATCCTGCTAAGAATATGGTGGCTGTTACAAAATCTTTTTTTTTTTTTAAGCAACTATTTGGCTAAATACCCCTTAGGAACTGGAGAATTAGAATATATTGAGTAGACTAATAAATACCTAGCTTGTTCAGTGGAGGCACAGTAAGGGCAATAAAAGATGGATAAAACAATCTGTGTATGTAGCCTCTTCTGAATCTGTAATTTTTTCAAACACCTTTAAGGAAAATTTATTCAGAACTTATGAAAATTGTAACTCTAGTATAGCAGCTGCAGGGTGGTGAGGAGAATTATGAAATCTCTTTGATGAAATGAGTTTTTGGTTAATAGTGGAGTTCCTGTGCTTTATGCAAAGATGGAGACTGTATCCCTATCATTAGGAAGTTATTTGGTTATAGCTGATTCACGTGGTGGTGTTATACAGCAGAAACCAACATAATGTTGTAAAGCAGTTATCCTCCAATTAAAAATAAAAGATCTCCCCCAAAAATTATTTGCACGGAAGGGGAGTAAATTAGGAGTTAAGGACTTTTTTCTGGCATGTTGTGTGGCTTGCGGGATGTTAGGGCCCCGATCAGGGGTCAAACTTTTGCCCCCTGCAGTGGAAGCATGGAGTTCTAACCACTGGACTGCCAGAGAGTTTCCAGGAATTTAGGGATTAACAGATACTCACTGCTGTATGGTAAAGAATATGCTTGCAGTGCAGGAGACCTGGGTTCAGTCACTGGGTTGGGATTATCTCCTGGACAAAGGAATGGCTACCTACTCCAGTATTCTTGCCTGGAGAATTCCATGCCTTGCTGGCTACAGTCCCAAGGAGAATTCTTTGCCTGGCAGGTTACAGTCTATGGAGTTGCAAGGAGTCGGACACAACTGAGTGACTAACATGATGATGATACATAAAATAGATAAAGATACCGTATAGCACAGGGGACTGTGTTAAATATCTCATAATAACCTATAGTGGAAAAGAACCTGAAAAAAGTATATATATATATAAAACTAAATCACTTTCCTGTATAACTGAAACTAACACAATGTTGTAAATGGCTATACTTAAAAAAAGAAAGCAAATTATTTGCCATCTTGTTTAGGGTTATAAATTCTACTCTTAAACTAGATTCATTGAAATTTTTTTATAGCATAGTTATTTATGTTGTTTTTTTTTATTTTTTTACTTGAACAATGCTGTCCAGAAAATCAGGGAAGTATAAAATGAGAAAAGAATCTGCCTCTGTCTCCTTACCTGTTTGTTACTACCTAAAAGAAATTCTCTACTACATATTTGTTATTGTTTTTGGTCAGCATTGAGTTACAGCTGCAGGAACTAGGCCCTGTCATTCGTAGTGGTGTCTACTCCCACCTTGAAGCTTTCGTGCCATGCAATAAAGAAACACTGGTAAAACGTCTGAAGAAGTTACATCTCAATGTCCAGGTAAGAAGAGGAACAATAATAACTGCATCTGGGGTTTTAGAACCTGTAAAGAGACTGGTTTCTGTTTGCTGCTTTTGCATATTAATTGCTGTATAGTCATAGTATATATATTTAATAACCATAGAATGTTCTTTTTAAGACCTGGGATACAATTGCTTTTCAACAATTGATAAGTTTCAATGAGAAATAATGTTTTCTAATGCTTCCTGGATGAGGTAAATAACTTCCTTCCACAGCTGACACAACTTCATCTTCAACAAATAATCTGACATGTGTCACTCAATTTTCTTATTCCCGAAATAGACCTACATAGATATACTTACTCACATAGGCATGAAGACCAATGGAAAAAAATCACAGGGTTGCATGTAAACTCAAAGATTATTCATTGTAATCATCCATGTTTTGCTAGGTTCTTTTCCACTACAACCCTTCTAAGTGTTTCATTACAATATCAGGAAGTTCTTCCATACATTGGGCCAGATCCAAGTCCTTTCCATCCTTTCAACCCTAATTCTGCTTTTGGCATGGAATTCTGTTACAGGTTGTATACTTTCTTTCTCAGTTCAAGCAGGTTAATGAACAAATGAAATTTATTCTAGGTCTCAGATTTCCTGGACTGTGGAATGTTAGCTATGGAAGAAGACATTTATCTAACCCTTGCTTTTCTTCATGTGGTATAATTATGTACCTTTGTATCCCTAAACATATTGTGTGGTTTGCATGTTTTTGAGCTTCATATAAATGGAGAAAGAGTGTCTGTTTTCTTCCTTAGCTTGCTTATTTACACTCAAGATTATGCATTTCAGGTTTATCTGTCTTTATGTGTAGTGGGACTCCATTTTTACTGCTGTGTGTACAGTGTTCCATTCTATGAATATATTTCAGTTAATTTATTCATTTAACTGTTGATGGATACTTGATGTTTTCCCAGGCAGATAGTCTCAACTATGTAATTCTTAAGATCATCAAGAAACCATGATACTGGATTTGCATTTTTAAGAATGATATTTTATAGCAAACACTGTCATGTGTGCTGCAATATTAATTGGTATGCATGAAATAAGTAAAATGCTTGTTAGTAATATTTGTGTTTTATTTTTATTAGATTTTGGTCACTATTTAATCATTTTATTACATTTAAAGTGTCCATATAATTTACTGCCCAAACATGGAGTACTTCTAAGAATGTAATTGAACACTATTAATTATGCTGAGGCAACAGGCAAATGGAAGGAAAGTTATGACCAACCTAGACAGCATATTAAAAAGCAGAGACGTTACTTTGCCAACAAAGGTCCGTCTAGTCAAGGCTATGGTTTTTCCAGTGGTCATGTATGGACGTGAGAGTTGTACTGTGAGGAAAGCTGAGCACCGAAGAATTGATGCTTTTGAACTGTGGTGTTGGAGAAGACTCTTGAGAGTCCCTTGGATAGCAAGGGGATCCAACCAGTCCATCCTAAGGGAGATCAGTCCTGGGTGTTCACTGGAAAGACTGATGTTGAAGCTGAAACACCAGTACTTTGGCCACCTGATGCAAAGAGCTGACTCATTTGAAAAGACCCTGATGCTGGGAAAGATTGAGGGCAGGAGGAGAAGGGGATGACAGAGGATGAGATGGTTGAATGGCATCATCAACTCGGTGGACATGGGTTTGGGTGGACTCCGGGAGTAAGTGATGGACAGGGAAGCTTGGCGTGCTGCGATTCATGGGGTCGTAAAGAGTCGGACATGACTGTGCGGCTGAACTGAACTGAACAGGCAAAAACTGGGACTCTATTTGGCTGTCTGAGAAGTATGGTTATCCTAATTTTATATCTAGTGTACATTATGAGAAGTCAGCGTTGTAGAAGAAATGTCTATATTTGAGTATGCTATTGTGTGATCAATATCTAAAACCCAGATTTCATCTTTTGAGGATCTGCTTACAAAATAGGCTATGTAAATATGCTTGAAAAAACTTTTAGTTTTTTTTCCCTCAGGATGATCGTTTAAGAGAACCTCTGCAAAAGCTGAAACTGGCTGTCAGCAATGTCATGCCTGAACAGCTATTTAAATACCAGGAGGACTGCCAGGCTCGTAATCAGGCTAAGTGTGCCAAGTATGTACCTCTTTTAATTGGACTGGCTTTTGCACTTGAGAAATAGTTGTTGCTGTTAGGAATTGGTCTTAAGTAGAAATCCACCTAAACCACTAGAGTGGTATAATTGAATATTTTCTAAATGGTCAATCACTTCCCACTCAGTTACTTTGGGGTAAAAGGCAAAAGATCTTTTGATGTTGTGTATGAGTGTGATCAAAGCTAGAGCTGACACTGGTAAGACATTTTACAGGTTGACCTACTTGACTGGTTGCAGTTAGATACAAAAGATAAGTGTTCATGCCTTTATATTAGAATTTGAAGACCTTATTTACCAGAGTGCTATATAATGCACTTCAAATTCAAAGTACTATGTGGAAAGTTAAATTCGTTATTTACCCTGTCTTTGAAGCAATTCAACAAGTATCCAAGGAGCATATTATAGCAATGTTGGGTTACCACTTTGCTGCATAAAGTGTTTTCCATTTTTAGGTTTCATACAGATGAAGAACGAGAAAAAAATGGGTCCGAGGAAGATGATGAGGAGAAACCAGGGAAACGTGTGATAGGACCAAGGAAGAAATTCCACTGGGATGACACCATTAGGTAAGGTTTAACGAAAACCTTCACTTTCAACCAAATAGATAATGCAGAAGTACGGTGTTTACGGTTTCTCATTTAAAAAGACTCTATAGTAAATGGAAAACTTGATTAGAAGCAACCAAAACTTAGTGTGTAGGAAAATTTTATTCAAGGGGAATTAATTTAGTTCTAATATCCATAGAGTTCTGTCACTTTTATTGTCATATAGTGGTTTTCATAAACTAATCTTACTGAGTAAGTCATACTGGTTTCAGAGGTGAAGTACTCAGTGTGTTCGTGTAACACGTCATCTTTCTTACCAGTATTTCTGTACTCTGAGTAGAGGGTTTAGTTGTAGGACTACCCCTTTTAAACTTTGGTGCCTGGATTAAAGGTACCAAAGGGAATTATCTCATACTGGGGATTTGGCTATAGTGCACTGAATGATGTATGTTAGAAATTATTTATCTTCATGTCATCTTCTGAATTCTTCAGATAATATTCTTTATTATTGCTGTCAGATTTGTGTGCTTTTTAAAACATCTGTTTCAAGCTTAATTTTCTACAGTTTGCAGTCAGATTTATATATAAATATATATTTTTAATCTGTTTAGAACTTTGTTATGTAACCTTGTTGAGATCAAATTGGGATGCTATGAGTTAGAGCCAAATAAAAGCCAGTCTGCTGAGGATTATCTTAAATCCTTTATGGAGACAGAGGTGAAACCATTGTGGCCTAAGGGCTGGATGCAGGCAAGGTAAGAAATGTGACATCCTAGATTTTATTTTACTCTCTTATTGCTGTTGTTAAAGACACGTATATACACACACATTACGTTCATTTTCCTAAGAACCTAGTGTGTTTAACATTCTGTAAGTCGTCTCAGAGGATGCCTACTCTGAAAGCTTCATTCACTTAAAAGAAAAAAGTCATATGGACGTAGAGATAAACGTAGAAGTGATTCTCTTTAACTGACCACTTTTTCTTTTTTACACCTAAGTCTTCCTAATACAGAAAAAGGGAGGGGGGAAGAAGGTTATGAACTTTGGGAAGGGGGACTTTATATGGGTATCTTCAAGATAAGTAACTGAATACAAGATTTAGACTGCAGAAAAAGAGGCAGAGCCTTACTTCTATTGAAAATATAGTCAGTGTAGAGTGGTATCTCAAAAACTAAGGGTAGCTCAGTTTAAAGAGTTAAATGTAGAATGTTAAAATCAATAGGCCTGGTTGTCTCAACCTGTCATCGTAAAGTGTTCATCTTAAATCAACAGAAATCTGTTAAAAGATTTAAATAAAGAGGTAATACAAAATTTTGCATAATATAGGTTATTGAATTTACTGTACCATGGTTAGTCTTTATTTGGTAAATAGCAAGTAGTAGCCTATTGAGTATCAAATGATTAAAATTACAAAATGATTATCCTGTTATTGTCTGCTATGGAAAAATAACTGTGTTTTTTTTAATTTTTCCAGAATGCTTTTTAAGGAAAGTCGGAGCGTACATAATCATCTTACTTCTGCTCCGTGAGTAAATGCAGACCCCAGATTTCTTCATTTATTTTTATTCACATTATATTTAGAAAACAAAATATTCATTAAATGCTAGGTAAAATAGGACTTAAACATACAATCTGTCTTAACACAGCTTTAAAAAAAAATCATTTTAACTGTTGACTCTCTAGACCTAAGGACACATTTCTCTATTTAAAAACTTCTCAGGCTGGTCTCTAAAAATTTGAATCTGTAATGCAATATATTGGCTTGAAATCTTGTGGTGAGAAGCCATTTAAATAGTAAGGCTTCAGTGGTTTCCTTTGTTCCTAGACAGTCTGCCCTCCAGTTCTTTTGTATCCTTTTCTTTTCCTCTTAATGACCATCTACAAAGGTAATCTGTTAGCCTCCTGCTTTCCACTACAGTTCTGTATATATCCTACCTAGCCTTGCCTTGCGAAGTGTTTTATTCCACAAGATGAATATACTCTTCATGTCCGTCCTTCTGTCCCAAAATGGATCTTTTCATTCGTGATGTAATTACTAAAGAATGGTCTCTAGTAAAAAGGCAGGTTTTTTCTGTGGTTATATTTTTGTTAAAAGACTTCCCTGGTGGCTCAGATAGTAAAGCATCTGCCTACAATGTGGGAGACCCAGGTTCGGTCCCTGGGTTGAGAAGATCCTCTGGAGAAGGAAATGGCAACCCACTTCAGTACTCTTGCCTGGAATATCTCACGGACGGAGGAGCATTGTAGGTTACAGTCCATGGGGTCGCAAAGAGTCGGACACGACTGAGTGACTTCACTCTACTGGTTATCTTGACAAGGATTCTATTTTTAATTACAACTTAAGGCTCCTTCTCTATAGCCTAGAAGTGTAGTGTTAAGGGTTAATAAAATATAAAATTAGCAGGTCACTGAGAAGTTACTGAACAACTCTAGTGCAGTACTTCACTAAGAGGTCTGGGTAACAATCTGGGTAGTGTTAAAAAATTCCCCCTCTCCTTATATACAGTTGTAGTAGATAGAATTTTTTTTACAGCTTTTAGGAAGGACACTTTGTTAGTATACTATCGGAAATATATTGAAGTTGGCTTTGGTTTTCAGATCTTGCTGTTTTTGTTTTTTGGGGGTATAAATTTGGAGTAGTTTGGTTTTATATGTTATAGGTTTACTTTGTTGCAGGTGGTTTACATATCCCAGGGTCAGCGTAAATGTATTTTTTTATGCATTTATGTGTATTTGTGTCAGTATTCCAGGCCTTTAATTTCCCTGTAGTCCTAAAATCCCATTGCAATTCAAGTATGGAAATGATTTATTTCTTTAATTCTAAAACAAGTTTTACATAGATCCTTTCCCTCAGTTTGTCTTTGTTTTGTTTTTTTTTTTTTTAGTAGCCTCATTATTATGGCTAACTTTTTGTTTTGTTTTGTATCAGAAAGTAGGAATCTGTGTGATAATATAGGCCTGGAAGTCATGAATATTACTGTTGCCTTAATGAAGTTGTAGATTGACTATAAAATTTTACCTGAGACATTTGTTAATTTAATTTAGTGAAGTAGAATTATTCAGACAGTGTTCAGAAATATTCAGACAATTTTAGCTTTACAACCCTTTAATTATTCAGCAAACATGTGAGTACTTTCTTGTGTAAAGAACCCTTAAGAGTTTTTTAATCTTTTCACTTTTTCACACTGCTTCACAAATGTTCTAAGCTTCCATGGTATTTTTTTATTGCCCTTTTTCTGTCAGCTTTGAAATTTTTTATTTGAACTCTTTATGTTAAAAATAACTTTCTTAAAAAACTTGAGGATTTTTTGTTTTGTTTTGTTTTTTAAATAGTATCTCATTTATAACCTCTTAGCATGGTTTCATTTGAGCTTGAAGTTCCTTGAAGCTCTTTTCTATAAATACTTACAAATTCCTACCAATTCTTTGAAATATGTCTCCTTTAGGCAGCTTCGTTAGCCTGTTTTGAGTTTTAATTTTTATTTTTAATAATTATATTTAATTTAAAAAATTTTATCATCTACATTTTACTAATGGTTTGACCTTTATTGTAGTTAAGGGTATATTCACATATAAACTGAATACTTACATATTATGAGATTATGTGTTACAATTTCCTAATGAGTGACTTAACTGCTATTGAGATAACCTCCTTTTTAATCTTTTCTCTTAGGGCAAAGAAAAAGGTGATTCCTGCACCTAAACCCAAAGTGAAGGTAAGTATTGAACCACATCTTTAGTTAGTGATAATTGGTGACTATTCAAATACATTCTTTTGATGAAAAGGTTATATGGCAGTTAGCATAGATTTAGGTACTGTTCTCTTAAGATGGGTATTTTCAAGCATTGTAACAATCCTAGAACCATTGTATTTGGGAGAATAGATGACTGTGGCACTGGGAAGTTTACATACATTAGTTGAATTCTAAGGCTTAGTACTACTTAAAAATATTGGATAAAATATTAATATGACAAATAGCATTTAAAAGCATGGCTGGGATCTTCAATGAGTGAAATCCCTGTCTCAAAACAAAGGAGAAGCTGCCAGGAAATTAATCTGTCACTGAAACTTCAATTGGCTTAGATGCATTGCTGATTTCTATCACCTTTCACAGCATAGCTGATAAGATTTTCTTAGACTTAAATAGATTGGGAATTGGAATGAAGCTCTCCATAAACCTGGGACTCTCAGAGGATGACAATTTTAGTAAAAGGATTAGAAAAGAAATCCATTCACCAGTAGAAAGATTAAGAAATTTGTGTGTTTTGGCTTTGGTTCTGAATTAGGAAAAGAAAGTCTTTCCTGAAAATTTTCCGTGGATTAGTTTATACAACCTGCGTGATCTGGGAAAACCTCAAGCTAAGAAAATAACTTAAAAGTTGCTAGATTAGTATTAATCCAGGGCACTGGCAAATCACATTCTTTCTGGAATAACGTACCCTCATCCCGTACCTCAAAGGCTTATTACATGTGCTTAGTTGCTGAGTCGTATCCCACTCTTTGCGATCCCATGGACTGTAGCCTGCTAGGCTCCTCTGTCCAGGGGGATTCTCCAGGCAAGAATACTGGAGTGTATTGCTATGCCCTCCTCCAGGAAATCTTCCCAACCCAGGGATCAAACCCAGGTCTCCCACATTACAGGCAGATTCTTTAGCATCTGAGCCACCAGGGAAGCCCAAAAATACTGAAGTGGGTAGCCTATCCCTTCTCCCGGGGAACTTCCAGACCCAGGAATCAGACCGGCGTCTCCTGCATTGCAGGTGGATTATTTACCAGCTGAGCTACTGGGGAAACCCAAAGAAAGGTTTCCCTAATTGGGAAACGAACCTAGGTCATGGTGGTGAAAACACCAAATCCTAGCCACTGTATATACTGTGTCAAACATCTGAAAATACGGAATACATGAGGAAATGTTGTGAGGAAGTATTCCTATGAGTGGGTCAGCAGAGACAACCAATAGAATCACTGAGAACAGCAAGTGATGGATTTATTATGTTTAGAACATAAAGTAACTTAAGTTATTTAATATTTTAAAATGGGGGGGGGGGCAAAAAACGTCAAAATAGACAAGGCACAGTTGAACCAAGTATTGGGTTGGCCAAAAAGTTTTGAGTTTTTCTGTAGGCTGTATGGAAAAAACCAAATGAACCTCTAGAAGTGAAAACTGTAATCATTTGAAATTAAAATTGTAATGAAAGCCTATACCTTTTAGATTTCAGACTTTTCCCATAGCTTTCACTCTTTGAATAAAGTTTCTTTGCTTGTGAGGTTATGGGCAGAAGATCTGTATTTGCTACTCTGTGGTCTTCTTAACTTAATAGTGTTAGAGGCTTTTTGAATACAGATTAAGTAGTCTTCTTTTCCTTGGTTAACCTACTTCTAATCCAAATAATATTGAGCCAGTGTTTGATTAAATCTATTGGTTCATGCTTTGTTTTGACATTTGACTTATTTTTAAACTCCTAATACCCACCATAAAGAGTTGGTTAACTTTTGGTACATCTATTTAAACATACAGTTAAATTTACCAGAACTCTGATAACGAGTGTGTTAACAGTGGGATTATCTGTTGTGTTCATCTTTAAAAAAATTTTTTTTAATTTATTTTTGGCTGCACTGGGTCTTTGTTGCTGTGCACGGGCTTTCTCCAGTAACTTTGAGTGGGAGTTACTCTTCATTGTGGTATGCGGGCTTTTCATTGCTCTGGATTCTCATTGCAGAGCACGGGCTCCAGGCACAAGGGCTCAGCAGTTAATGCCAGTAGTAGTAGGGCATGGGCTTAGTTGCCCCCAACGTGTGTCAGATCTTCCCAGGCCAGGGATCAAACCCTTGTCCTCTGCATTGGCAGGCAGATTCTTAACCGCTGAACCACCAGGGTAGTTCTGTTTCATTCATCTCTGTGATAAACTTAACCTTTTTCTTTTCCCCAGATGGAAAAAACTGTATTCTGATTTTTCTTTCCTGTTCTAATGCCCCTTCAATACCTATTTCAGTTATAAAGGTAATACAAGGAATGCTTACAGGAGAAAATGCAAACAATATAGAAAAGTGAAGGAGGAAAGTAAAAGTATCCTGAAATTTCTGCTCACACAGAGGGAAAAAAGCTTCTTACTTTCTGGTACACATCTGCCCTCCTTTCTTCTGGATCTCTGTGCTTGCCTCCCCTCCTTCCTTCCGGATGCATCTGCCCATCCAGTCATTCATTTATCCAGATTGAATTAACATTTTATATAAAAGGAATAACCTGTTTTTTCCACTCATTTATCCTAAACGATTGGCCAGTATAAATCTACACAGTACTCTTGGATGGATTAAATGTTATTTTTATAAAGAAAAAATATTAATAAAGAAGTTACTTTAAAATGGCAGTTTTATACTGGTAACACTACCGATATTATTTTGATGCCCTCCCTCACTCTCAGTTTCTGTCCTCTTTATAGTGATGGAGTTTTCACTGAACGGTATGTCAGTGCCATCGTGTCTCATCTGCATTTCATCTTAGCAGACAGTCTTGACCTTAATGTAGCTACACTTCAGACTGCTAAAAGGCACTGAGGCTTTCAGTCAGGGCTGTTTAGAAGTTTTAGAGAAATTGCTAACAAAGTTAGAGTGCAGTGGCATTCTTAAGAGAAATAAGAATTTACTATTCCTATTTATTGTTATCATAATACCTTAGAAGGTAGATGGTAGAGACTCTATTTCTCCATGCTTTCCCCACTATAGATAAGGTAAGTGCTGTGGTGGTATAAATTAATATATAAGGCTTTGGTTTTATTTGGATTTGTCTCTTTTTGAAAAACTAATTGAAACTTTGAAATGATTTTTGTATAGTTTTTTTTCTTAATTATAAAAATAAAATGTCAAGTACTTCATATTTTTCTTGAGAAAGATACTTTTTTAATGCTTTTGCTCTTTAAGTATTTTAAACTGCTCTAATTCTATCTCTTCCTTGAATTTTAAGAAGGTTAAATTCTTAATTCTCTCTTAGGTATTTAGAGTTTTAATTTCTAATACTCTTGTTTTCTTAGCATAGTACCTTGCTCATAGTGAATATATCTGAAATATGAATGACTTCTACCATAATGAATAGAAAACATAATTTAAATGTGCTTGAATTGAATCATCTACCAGTTTGATGTTCTGGTTTCTCTATGTACTGTCTGTAGGTAGCTGTAAGACAGGCATATAGAGGCCAAAATGCAAGGAAGCAGGGAGTGATGATCTGTATCATAGCAAACTATACTATATAAGATGGGTAAAATCCTAAGATAAAGGCAAAGGGACTTGTGAATTATGAAAATTCTAATCCTTTAAAAACTAATACTGTGTAAATTTTGATTAATTGTTTTTATTTTTCCAATATAATGCTTCTTATGCTAGGAGTGTAGTCCAAAAAAGGACCAGAAAACTCCTGCATCCTCAGTGGCTTCAGTTGGTGGTCCTTCAACGAGCTCTAGCACATCGGCCGTGGCCTCTACCAGTTCTGGCTCCACGCCAGTGCAGGAGACCATCTGCCTTGATGACTCACTAGATGAAGAACTTTCCTTTCATCCACCTGCTCTGGATCTTGTTTCTGAAGCTTTAGCTGTTATCAACAATGGGAACAAGGGCCCTCCAGCTGGCTCAAGGATAAGTATGCCAACTGCAAAACCTCGTCCAGGACTGAGAGAAGAAAAATTAGCAAGTATCATGAGTAAACTGCCACTGGCTACGCCCAAAAAACTAGACTCTACTCAGACTGCACATTCGTCGAGTCTCATTGCTGGCCACACGGGGCCAGTACCAAAGAAACCCCAGGATTTAGCTCACACTGGCATCTCTTCAGGCCTTATTGCTGGTTCTTCAATTCAGAACCCAAAAGTTTCCTTAGAACCTTTGCCAGCCAGGCTGCTTCAGCAAGGACTGCAGAGGTCAAGCCAGATTCATGCTTCTTCCTCTTCACAGACCCATGTCTCCTCCTCTTCCCAAGCCCAGGTTGCTGCCTCTTCTCATACCCTGGGAACATCAGAGGCCCAAGACGCTTCTCCTTTAACTCAAGTAACAAAGGTGCACCAGCATTCAGCTGTCCAGCAGAACTATGTGTCTCCATTACAAGCAACTATTAGTAAATCACAGACCAACCCAGTGGTGAAGTTAAGTAATAATCCCCAGCTTTCCTGTTCATCCCCACTTACTAAGACTTCAGACAAGCCACTTATGTACCGCCTTCCCTTATCTACACCCCCACCTGGAAGTGGTTCTCAAGGGTCCCACTCCCTGGTTTCTAGGACAGTACCTAGCACCACTACCTCCACTAACTATTTAGCCAAGGCGATGGTGTCACAAATCTCCACGCAGGGTTTCAAGTCCCCCTTCTCAATGGCTGCATCCCCAAAACTTGCCTCATCTCCAAAACCCGCCACGTCTCCTAAACCCTTGCCCTCAGCTAAGCCTTCTGCCTCACCCAAGCCCTCTCAGTCAGCTAAGCCTTCAGTATCGACTAAACTTATTTCTAAAAACAACCCAACTCCCAAACCTACTGTATCCCCAAGTTCTTCCAGTCCAAATGCACTAGTGGCCCAGAGTAGCCACTCGAGCAGTAACAACCCAGTCCATAAACAGCCCAGTGGAATGAACATCAGCAGACAGTCTCCCACCTTGAATTTATTGCCCTTGAATCGCACTTCAGGCCTTCCGTCTACAAAAAATCTTCAGGCCCCTTCAAAGCTAACAAACTCACCATCCACTGGAACTGTTGGGAAGAATAGCTTGAGTGGAATTGCAATGAATGTACCTGCCAGCAGAGGTAGCAACCTTAACTCAAGCGGAGCTAATAGGACTAGTCTGTCTGGGGGAACAGGAAGTGGAACACAGGGTGCTACTAAACCGTTGTCTACTCCACAGAGACCATCCTCTGCCTCAGGGTCTTCAGCGGCAACAGCCAGTGTGCAGGTACGTATGTCAGATGCACTTACCTGATGAAGCGGAAGGTGGTGTAATCTCTCTCAGTCAATTTAATGATCTTATTATAATGTGTCAGTTGTTTATAACTTACGGATGTTGACGTCACAGTGATGGATAATCTTGGGGACACAGTTTTTGTTGGGGTGTGTTTTTTTTCATCACATGCTTGCTTTCAAAATTCTTGAAAAACACAATTTAAAACTGTATCTTATCAAAGTCCAGAACAAAATAGTCACTTAGGATTTTAACATACCTTTGCTTGTCTCTTCTTTTCCCTGTCCTAGTCCCTTTCTCCTGTCGCCTTTCATAACTTTTTAAATCAAATTTATACATTCATATTATTTTTTTCCTTTAACTATGTCTTTTTGAATAAAATTATTATTTTTTATAAATTTTGCAGTTGTTCATATATAACTGTCTGTCAAATTAGTATCAGTAGTCTGTTAATACCATACTTCCCCCATTCATGAGTTTTTCATTTAAATTTCTCTCTCAGTTAACAGGAGTACCTAATTCAAGGAATCTTTCCGAAAAGGCTAATGTGAAAGTTGTTCTACTTCAGCACTTATATACCTGATGATTTCTGTCACTCTTGAATAGATACAGACTTCTTGGGTCACTAAGTGTCTCACTCCAGATTTTATAAAGACTGCTCCACTGACCCTTACTATTTAAGGTTATAAAAACATTTGAGGCCATTCTGACTTTTTGTTCCCTTATAAGTAACATGTTTTCTCTGCCTAAATGCTAATCACATTTTATCTTTTTCCTTGAAAATCAAGTGTTCCTAGATAATGGCTAGGTTTATCTAGATAGTTTTCATTAATTTTGTGCCTAGAAAATAGTAACATCTTTCAGTCTCTGACCCACCCATTTTTTCAGCTCAAGAATATTTTATTCTGTTATAGGCCTGATTGTCATTTCTGATCCATTTGCCTAGGTTTTTGAGAGCTCTATTGCTCATATATTTCATCTCTCTGCCTTTCATGTCATCTCTTCTGTTATTATTTTCATCTATCTACCACTTATTTGTATTCTGAGGCTTTCTTATATTTGTTCTTCACTTTACTCATTTGGTTTCTTTAACTTCCCCCCCTCCCTTGAAACATATCCATGTTCACAGTTGGTAAAATTCAGAAAAAATTTTAAAAAGAAAAGTCATGTATCACCTCACCAGTGTTGATGTTTTCCAGATACTTTTATTAGACTCTTCAAGAAAGTAGATTTTATATAATAGTATGTTTCATAAGCTTTTTTAAAAATAGCATTTTATTATGTTATTTCTTAGCTTCTCAATTATCCTTTGAAAATATGACTTATTTGTGAAACTCTGGTGTTTAAGAAAGTGCTCTGACTTTGTACTGCATCTTATTTACGTGGAATAGGAACATCTAATGAAGTAAGTTTCTGCGTGGTATGGGAGAGATTTCCTGCTGTTCAGTACAAGCTAAGTGTTGGTGTTCAATGTGCACCTGAAACCCAGACCGTCACACTGCCTCTGCTATAGGCTTGGAAGTGAATGAATTCTAAAATTCTGATATAGAACAAAATCCCATTAACTGACACTTCATTAATTGAAATCTAGGATTTATAGATATTTTATCCATATGATTTTGCTTTTATCAGAAATAAGAAAATAGCCACACACAAAAAAAAACCCTAGGGATCGTATGTTAAAATTTAAGTTATAACTAAGATCTAGGAGTTAGTCTACATTCTTATTTTATTATCTTTGTTAAAATGTTGACTGTTTTTGAAATCAATCTTTAATTTGATTTAATTTGATGTGAGAGGATTATAACCAAAGTGACAGTTCCGTGGCCCATATCCTCCTTCCTATTGTCAACTGCTTTTAACTGTTAGCTTTTTCTCTTGTGTTTTTTAAAAATAAGAATGAATGGAAGTCTCTTTTAGTGTTATCTTTCAGCTTCTCATTGTGATAAATAAGGCTTTAAACTGTCTTATACTTCTCCCATTCTCTTCAGAGACTAAAATGACAACTTTTGGTTAAATCTGTGACTTTGTAAAAGATTGTCTGTGTTGAGCTAACTATTTTGATCTGTGGTTTCAATCATAAATTTTGGGCTTGTTTCCTGGAGTTAAAATTTGTTTGTTTTTTTCTTTCACTTACTTTGTTTTCTTTAAAGTTAAATCTCCCTCTATCTTTCGTCATCTCCAGAATCTATCAGTTCTGTTCCCCGCCTCCCCCCCTCCCCCCCGCCCCAGAAAACTTCCTACATTTGATCATTTATCCCAAAAGAACAATTTGGTTTATTGTTTACCAGTTAGTTTCTTATCAAGGAACCTACATGGCAAAATTTGTGTTTCTAAAATGTAACTCCTTTCTTCTGATTTCTTCTTCTCCAAAATGGCTTTATGATTTGGAGACCTTAATGTTCCTGCCTCATATCTGATCCTTTTTGTCTTTCTTATTGGTTTGACTGAAGAAAAGATCAGTAATTGAATAAGGTTATTCCTAACTTTTATTCTCTTTTTTAACACAACATCTTATTGATGTCTTATCAGCTACCTTGTGGCCCCTAGATCCTGTCTTTCTAAAGCTAGCCAACAGGAAAAACAGATTTCCTATCTAGGTCTATAAAATATTCCACTTGCCTCTGAAAGATGTCTTTAGCTGTGTGCAGATGTGAAAATGACAGGTCCTGAGGTTAACCAAAGTTAAAGTCTTTCTAGGTTCAGATTAATCTCTACCTGCTTTTTATTTAATAACTTTGCACTAAAGGCTTTCCTGTTCTTTCTTGCCCTTCAGCTTATTGATATTCTTTGAATCCAGTCTTTGCCACTCTATAATTTCCAAAATAATTCATTAAGCAAATATTTACTAAGTGTTTAATATGTGCCAGGCACTCTTCTAGATGCTGGGGAAATTGGGATGAGTCAAGATCATGCCCCCACTGATGGGGCATATATTCTAGGACGAAAATAAGCAAAACACAGTATTTAAAAATATTTTGTGCTATAAAAATAAAAACAATAATATGATAAAGTGCGATTGCTGCTAACGTGGATAAGGGAGATGGAGAAGGCCTCTTGGAAGAGGCAACGTTTGAGCTGATAATTGAATGACTAGGACCAAGCCTTTTGGAGAGAAGAGCAAACAGCCCAGGCAAGAAAGGGAAGGTAGATGTGAAGACACTGAGATAGGAAAGAGCCTGACAGGGCTGGACTGTTGGGAAAGATGGGGAGGTGACAGGTCGAAAAACAACTCCAAACCATGTGATTGAGGACCTTGGGGGCTACAGTAAGGACTTGGGCATTTACTTTGTGTTCAGTGGGAAGCCGTTGGAGGGGAGTGATATGGTCTGATACACATTTCAAAAAATCACTGGGTGTTGTAGAGAGTGTGGGGGGGCAGATGTACTCACCAAAATGAAACATGTCCTTAAAAAGAAATCTAATGCCCACCACGAAGAGCAAGGTGTTCCTTTATATGTTCCCCTGGAGATGACATGTGGAGGTCATGGAAAATATTTCTGATTATGGGGCATTATCCTGAACTGTTTGCCTGCTTCATGTTGACAGCTTCTCCTGTAGTGTTTCTGAATAATACCAACAATGGGATACCTCGCTTTTAAAAGGTCTCCATCTTCTGTGAGAGAAAATTAGAACTGTGATGTAACATTTAGATAAGCTGGTGTTTCATTTTAGTTTTATAAACAAAAGTGGATATGGAAGGTTTTTATAAGTATAAAATGTCAGACAGTTAGGGCCTGGTGCCATTTTTTTCTTTTGCTAATACACATAACTTAATTTTGGAAGTTCCCCTAATTTACATTTTCTGTCAGCTTTAATGCTTCAATGAACCTACTCCAGAAAAGCATAAGAGTTTTCCTTATTAGCAGTATTTAATGTTCTTCACCAGGAGGGCTCCACTTGGGGAACACAGTTTTAGAGTGTGTTTCCCATATTATCCTGAGACTGTAGTAGAATGTTGATGAAAAAGAAGAGAAAACTCTTGTTAACTGTTGATACTGATCCTTTTTTTTTTTTTTTGCTTCAAACCACTGTTGTTTCTAAGTTAGTAATTTTTTCCTAAATCACCCATTTTTAATATCATGGTTGGCACAGTAGAGGGGAACAACTGACAAATAAGAAAAACAGTTAAGTCCAAGGGTAAATTGATAAAGATTTGCACTTAAATGTGGGAGAAAGTTGTGATTAAAAAAAAAGGATATGTTGAATATGAGATCATTTTGTCTTTCATTTTGTGTTGCGTAAAAACTAAGGTTTCAAGCCTTGGGTGGTGGGAAAGAATTGAAACTACTGATCTTAGCAGCTAACATATATGGGAGGGAAATGATTGTAACAGATGATGAGTTCAGTTCTGAGCATAACAATTTGGTGAGGTTAGATATCCAAGTGGAATTCTTCACTAAACCATTAGCTAAATAGGATTGGAAGTGAGGTGAGAGGTTAGAACTGTAGGTACAAATTTGAGACATAAATAAAGGAGGTAAGGGAAGGCAATTGGAGAACTAGTGAAAAAACAGTTTTAGAAAACTTTTTAAGAATGTTCTTCATTTTTTCGTTCAGCAGTGGTGTGGACCATTGAGTGTATAAATAACATGAGATGATGTGGCATTTTTGCATGAGAAAATCACCTACATTTTTCCTATAGATTAACTGAGAAATAAAATGACCAGCCCTTTATTAATAATGTTTACTGGTAGAAATCATCAGTATACAAAATAAAAGTAACAGTTGCTAATGCTTATTATTGATTAACAAATATTCAGAGAATTCAGTTTTCTTGACCAAACTTAGAACTGTGAGAATTTTTTACCACAGAAATTTGGAGTTGATAAAATAAGGCTATAAAGGAAAGCTCACAGTTGCAGATATAGTAGGTAATATCTGATACTGAGAAATTTTGGTTATAATCTTTATTAAGTACACACACAAAAAAGTCGGAATGGAAAAAAATGTTTACTTGCTGTACAGAAAATTGTTCAAAGAACTAAATTAGCTTTATAGAGTATATTTCAGTAATTTCTCAATGAAAGCTTATCAGTGCTGGCATGTTTCGAAGTGTTTTTCTTCATAACGATGGCATCAAAGCCCAAGTGGGGGAGTGTCAAAACACTCTATAATTTACCTTTTGCCGTAGGAGTTTGAGTTCAGAAATGTAGTGGAATTGAAAATCAGCTTTCAGGGGTTAAGAAGAGATGAGATAGTGTGGAAAATGAAGGCTGCCATTCAGTAAGTTTGATAATAAAAGAAAGATACATAAGTCAGGTTGTTGCTAGGGGTTAGGGAAGAGCCAGGATTAACGGTTGGTTGTAAAACAGTTGGTTTTAAGATATGTCAGCGGTCTCTGTACATGCAAAAGCAGAGGAAATGCAGAGAATGTGCAGTTCTTGGTTGACATCTGTGACAGAAAGTTCTGCAGGGATGATATTCATGGCATAGGTCAGGTGGTTGGCTTTTGAGGAAGAGGCAGATGAAGCTTTTGAAGAGGAAAACACGGATGGGCGTTAACGATGAAAGTACAGGGTATCGAGTTGAGGGATCTGAGAGAGTAACAGTCTAGAACAGAAGCTGCAGAGATTGTGCCCAGAAAGACAGTTAAATTGCAGATCAGAGACCGAATTGAAATTATATGGAATTAATTCCCTGTGTCAGATGTAGAGGTAAGAGCAAAAGTGGAAATCCAAATTTAGAAATTGAGAGGAATGGGTGTTAATGTAGACACTGCAGTAACAGTTAAGGAAGCTTAACTGGTGCTGAAGAGCTACGTAGAAGTATTTCCAAAGCCAGTGTTGGTCACTCATTGAAATGTAATTTACACTTCAGCCTTCATTTCTGTCTCCCAGAGTTTCTGTTAGAGTAGATGTAAGACAGTCTCACGTCCATGAGGATATTAAGTAAAATAAATCAATTCAGGTTAAAGACTTGATTTCTTATGTATTTTGACCCCTGGTTTCTGCAGTCCACAGCAGGAGCATCATTATTGGCTAATGCCTCACCTCTGACTCTCATGACATCACCTTTGTCTGTAACAAATCAAAATGTGACTCCTTTTGGGATGCTGGGTGGCCTTGTTCCAGTGACCATGCCCTTCCAGTTTCCCTTGGAGCTACTTGGCTTTGGAACGGACACAGCTGGAGTGACAACCACCTCGGGATCTACCTCAGCCGCTTTCCACCATAGCCTAACTCAGAGTAAGTGGGACTCTTTTTCTTACATGGCTGCCTAGTCTTGACAGAACAGGAAACCTCACAAATTTATACTAATTGAGAGCAGTCCAGTTGGAGTCAGTGGAGATTATAGAATTTCTTTTTAGAAGAAATCCAGTTTATTTCTTGTGTATATAGAAAATAAGTGGAATTACTGGACTCTGAAATTTTTTTATAGGTTCTAAAGTGAACTGGCTATTCCATACTTCTATCTTAATGAAATTTATAGTAAGAGGAAGTCAGATTTCCTGGGTTATTTGCATGCACATTTATATTTATACACATAATGTATGTGCTCTAGTTTACAAAACCTTTAAAGTTGAGGTCTGTGCTTGCATTGGATAAATTATTTTCATTTTTGTATCTAAGAGGGCTCAGGTCTTAGTTTGAAGAAGATCACTGACAAGTGTGTTCTTCCCCCAGATTTACTAAAGGGTTTACAGCCAGGAGCTCAGCACGCAGCAGCGCTTTCCCACGCACCTCTGCCTACACATGTACAGCAAACATTTAATGGTAAGAGAGCCCCCTGTTTCTTCCTCTATCTAATATTTATACAGATTTACCAATATATTAAACAATGTGAGAGAATGACAAAGATTGGAAAAAGTAATTTCCATATGAGCAAATCCTCATTGGCAACAAATACCTTTTCAGAGAAAGGAAACAGGTAAAGGAAATCTTTTGTTACATGTGCAGAGAGCCTTTTTGAAGGTGTTTGTTATATGGGAATGAGGACAAAGAATAGGATTCATAAGACAGTATACAAAAATCATGTCCAATAGTTAATCACACTTGACCTTTATGGAAATTTTCCAAAGTGCCAGATAGTCTTGTGACACACACATTAGCTAATTTAATCCTTACAATAAAGCTGTGAATGAGATCACAGTCCCCATATTACAGATCAGGAAATGGAATCAGAGGTAAGCAACTTGCCCAAGTTGATGGGATAATAAGTGTTTAATCTGAGATACAAATCCAGGAAGTCGGACTCCATGGCCTGTATTCTTAACTATCACTCTTTTCTGCGTCTTAGCACTGATTAAACTAATGTGATTTCAGACTGTCTGTGTTATATACTTGCAGCCCAGCTAGATTCTCTGAGATCTGGAGTTGGACAGTGGACACTGCACCCAAACTTGGCCTCCAGATTCTCGCTCTCATCAGCAGCTGACCCCAGTATAATGCTGAAACTGTTCTGAGGGCCATTTTCAGCATCTTTGAGCAGCTCAGCTGCTCTCTTAACTTTGAAAGCTGACTAGGGCCTCACTGTTCTTTTTGGCCACTGCATTTAAAATGGTTGTTGAGCAAGTTTACAGCTGACCACAAAGTGGAAATGAGAGCTTCAGAGCAATCTTGAGGCAGTAGGTTGTAGTAAATGCTCCAAGACACCCAAGTGTTAAGCTGCCCCAGACTAACTCCTTGAGAGAATGAACACAAGGCCACAGTTGTACCAGTGTGGGAACAAAGTGTGAGTCACTCAGTTGTGTCTGACTCTTTGTGACCCCATGGACTATAGCCTGCCAGACTCTTCTGTTCATGGGATTCTCCAGGCAAGAATACTCAGGCCTGGTGGAGCTTAATTTTCCTTGACAAGGCAACAAATGATAAGAGATTTTCTGCATTTTTTTTTTTTTTTTGGCCCTCGAAGTCACCCAGTCCTACTCTTGTCCAGTTTAAGTAGAGTGATTAGCATTTTCCCAGTATAAGTTTCATAGCCATATGTAAAACTAGAAAAATCATTCTTCCCATAGCAGACTTTCCTGCCTTTTACGTTTGCCAGGTTAGGACTAAAAGATGCAGCTGGAATTTTCACTCCCAGTGTGGTCCAGTCATTTACATAAATAATTTAGAGTTATTAACTGCTATGTCATGGCAAGAAGTTTCACCTGCATGAAAATGAAGTCGACCTTGAAGTTGACCTTGTTTTCTAAGGGAATCAAAAAATGTGATAAGTTCCTTGAAGGAGGGGGACTGATTGTGTTTTTACGTTTCTGTATAATCCTCGCAGCATTTGACACAGTTGACTATAAGGTAGATAACAAATACTTGTTGAAATAGTATTTGTAGGACACTGGAAACCAATTAAACCATAGTCATATTGAGATAAGAGAATCATTCTTTATATCTCAACTTCTCTGTGCTGTAACATGTAAGGTACTAAAGGTTATCTTTCTAGCAATGTCGTCATCCACGTGAAAATTAGAAGTTAATTGTATGTTTTGCTTCATATGCTTTTATTTTTTATGACATGCTGACCCATACTGATTAAACACCTCTTTTCTCAGATGGAGGCCAAAGTAAAGGGGACACTAAGTTACCACGGAAATCTCAGTGACTTCCCAGTAAACAAAGGAGATGGCACACTTGGCTGGCTGTTGGGACCTACCTGATGGGAAAGTACTCGTGTGGTCTTAGGGCTGCTGTTCTGTCGATGTTTACATTCTCTCGTCCCAAGCACTGTGGTGAGGAGGAAAAAGAAAAGGAAACATTACTTGAGTAAAGCCAGGTGCAGGAGGAAGAAATGCTTTTGTGCAAAGTTAAGTGTGACCCTTAGTCTCTTCTAAAGAAAGACAAAGTTACCATATTAACTGACTTGAAAGAGACTCAGTTGTCAAACCCACAGAAATACAAATTTGATTTTTCCCTGGGCAGGAAAAAGGAAATTGAGGATTTGGGTAAACTCCATCCATCCTGGGGGTTGGATCTGAACACTTGTAGACATAGTTGCATAATAAAAGGCAGTATACCCCAAATTAGGCCAGTTTGTCAGGAGTAATGGTCATGTCTGAGTGGACTATGCAGCAGATTTGCCACAAAAAATATTTAATGGCCCTATGTCTGATGCAGACAGTAGCTGAGTATAAATCATGTACCCTCAAAAATCCTGAACAAACTTGAATCTTCTCCAGTGTGTAGCAACTCCTGTGTAAATCAGTGGACTAAAGATGTTTCAGGAAAGTTATTTTAGCACAGTGATATATATTACATTTTTTTAAGTCAAAAAATTGAGCCTGTTGCTCATAACAGATGAAACTTAGATGTCCCCTTTTTGTAAAAGGGTCAATTACATCTTCCATTCAGAAGCAGGTACTTAACTCTCTTCTTCAGGTGATTTGTGCATCTGGTGTTGACTGGTTAATTCTTATTTCCATTCTTGATGTTAAAATGTGACTTGTGTTCACATTTTCCTCTTGAGAAATGGGGATCTTTGTTGTAGGACTGCAGCTTTGGTCCACTTAGCCTTTGCAGGCCTGCCAGTATGAACTGTCAGTTTCCCCCAGCATCACTTTAGTTCATAACCTCTCCTTCTGTTCTTTTAGCTAGTGGTATTTCAGGTGATTATTAACTGTTGATATAAACAGGCATAAGTGTGTGTTGCAGTGCTTCTTCATTGGTCATTCAAATGGCATATATGTATTTGGGGGGAATTTTGAAGATGGTATTTTAAAGGGAGGAATTAAATTAGGATCATTGTGTACAGGGGATTATTTTTTTAACAATCATAGTGTATTTTTACTCCCTATATCCACTGTAGTGAAACTGATTTGGAGCCTTTGAAATTTTAAAGTTTCACTAATACTTAGAGTATTGATATATGAGTAAACCTGCAGATAATAAGACTCCGTTACTAGAGCTTTCTCATGCAAATTGCATGTTCAACAAAGGATGTTAAGGGAGAAACTTATAGTGTTTGGATATATTTTGTTGACTTTTTTCACCTCATCATTGTTCTAGTCTTTTTCTTCCTGTTTAGGCTTCTGAATGTTTTCAAACTGTTCACAAGAATGGTGTAAGGTTGGTCCATTAATAACGCCAGACACCTAAAAAAATTGCACCAGGTTGGTGGTAGCAAGATTTCTTATGTATGTTTTCATTACAGGTCACCCAATACCATTAATATTTATCCAGATAAGGGTATAATCAGGCCCTTTTTTCCTTTCACAAGCAAAAGTTGCAAATAGGCTTTAGGACTGTGAATAAATTAACACAATGCTTTAGATCTGTAAGCCCATATTTTGACTTCAGAGTCATATGGCTTACTTCACAGCGGAAAAAAAAAAGTTAATAACCGAAAACTTTAGTTCCAAGAACTTGTTACAATAAGAGGAAAGGGTTATTTTTAAAAAATCATTGATATAATTACTTGCTTCTAAGAATTTAGTTTATCAGTAAAGCAAATAAGAATGTTCTGTCAACCCTAGTAGATATTTTGAAAGGATATTGGGATGTTGCAGATAGGTTTGGCTTGCATGGAGAATGTTTGATTAAAGTTTGTTCGGTTTTTTTAACTAGGGAAGCTTACCCAGTTCTTGAGTTCTTCCAGTGTAGCATACCTCTTGCTTTTATCTAATTTAGAGGGGAAAAAAAGTCTGCTAATCCTTAGGGATTTTCCTTTGAGAAGCCACCTTCATTTTACTCCCTGAACAAGGAGGGAACCCAGTGCAGATTCCTTTCTCTTCTGGTGGAGAGTGGTGCATGTACTCATCTGTGTGTGTGTGTTTGTACACATATATTTATTGATAGATGAGTTCAGTGGTAGTTTAAGTTGAGGAATGACAGCTTTAATTTGGTAAGCCCATCAACTCAATCACACCATATGAAGACACCCCCCCCCGACCCCCCCCCCCCCGCCGCCATGATTCTGTCTTCATTCGAGAAGAGTGGGATTATCAGTTCCTCCCCCATATCGTTTTATAAACACCTGAGGGCTCTGGGCTCTGAGGCCTCCTCTGTGGAGATTTTATTCTGTTCTCTTCAATCCTAACTTCTGTGAGAACTGCTGCCTCACCCCCATCACATTTTCATTACCTTCATCCATTTCAATCAAGACTGCCCTTTTATGTTGTACAAATGAAATAAACATCCTTATATTTCTTAAAAAGTATGATCAAAGAGTTACCGCATGTAAATACCTGTTTCTTTTCTAGGTCATAACATTGAAAATGGTGTCCATACCGTATGGTCACCTATTTTTACAGCTTTTCTTACTAAAAACATACATACAAATCAGTTATTTTTTAGCACAGAGGCTTGCGACTCATATTCTATTTTTGCACTTGAAAATCAAATTATGTTATTTTTTAAAGTGGAGAGTAATTGGAAAGGCTATAGAGCAATGTGTCTTTTCTGAAGAGCATTAGCAACATCCCAGTGTAAAAGTAATCAGCACACAGTTACATCCCATGCCATGGGATTCTTGATTCAGGAAAAGTAAGCTGTTTTCAACGGTCTTGTATTTTAAATTGCCTTCGCTGACGTATAAGCTGTTACTGTACATACAAGTTAATCCTCAGTATTCACAAGCAATAATGAATGATCAGCAGAGCTGTCTCTAGAGATAGCAGTGCTGAGCCTCGGCTGGAGACTGAGAGCAAAGTGTCAAGCTCATTCAGAGCCTCCACAATCGACGTAAGCAATAATTTCATTACCAGTCGGTTATAATTCTTTCTCATCTGCCTCTGAGATCAGAGAGTAAAAGAAATCATGATTTTAAAACCAACTGAAGAGATTAAGTATTGGGGGAAGAAGTGAAGTTCATCTGAGGTCCCCAAATCTCAATTTTGAGGGACTCAGAGCATTGTGTCAGCACATTCCTTCATGCCTGCCACCCCTTTGATGGATGTTGTTAGCCCAAATTTCTTTCTTTTTTTTTTAATATCATAGAAGCTGAATAGGGTTTATCATACCACCCAGCTAGAAGGAAGAACCGGGCACACACCTGTTTGAATGCTGTGGGTTTGACACCTGTATGAAAACAACTTCTACGAAAAGATATTTAATCGAGGATTCCCACCCACCCCCAAAGCAGATTTAAATTGTTTACTACCCAGGTTTGGAAAGGGCAGACACCTCTAATCTTTCTCCTCTCGTTGCCCTCTACCACACCCCCTTTCCACCTCTACTTGGTTCAAGACATTTTCTGAAATGGAATTCTACTGTTATTCAAACTGCCATTGATTACGTGAATACTGTGTCCCTTGGGATCATCTCTTAGCACTCCAATTAATCTATCAGATTTGCTGCTACATTTGTTAAATGAACTTTGCCTGTAATGTTCAACTTCAATTTACAGTTCTTTATTTCTGGGAGGCTTTGTCATATAATTTGACCCATGTACAGAACTAGGATACTTTATTTTAGGGGTGTACCATAAAAGCACACTGGTCCTTGTATTCTTTTCATCATTTAGGTTTTGAATTTTTGTTTGCTCTTTTTGTTGGTCGATGTTTATTTTGTCCTGTTTTAAATTAGAAGAGTGAGAGAAATCTGCAATCAGGCCAAACTTGAGAACATGCCCCCGTGCTTCAGCACTGCAGTTTCTGCTGACCTTATGTTCTCAGAAGGGCACTTTTACTTGCTGTTGCGCATGTATGGTGGTTTTTGTTCGTTGTTTTTGTTTTTGCTTTTAGGGGGCTTTTGTTTTTGTAACAATGATGCAGAAGACAAATGCAGTAGTAGGTAAATGATTAGAAACATGTTAGTTTTATTTCACAAAATTTAAGAGGAAAGGTTTAACTCTGTAAATCGTTTCTTAGCTCTGGTAAAATGGCTTATATTACTCCTCTGAAGCATATTCAATTCAGGCCTTTGTCTTTGTTAAGTGCCTTTTTTCCTTTCTTTTTTCCCCTCTTTTGAAACTGTTCTCAGATATCCTAAAGTACAGGCTAATAACTAACGTCAGGGGATTCAGGAGGAAGAATCTCAGAGTTGCCAAGATCATGCCATGCTGTAATCTTCTTTTTCTTTATATGTATATGGATATATGTGTAAGATGCACACATACATGCATACATATATATGTGTATATGTGTATACATATGTAATATATATATATATATAACTAGTAGCTGCTGTACCATTGCGTCCTTTCCAAGCACTCCCCTTTTAATGTTTGCAAAATTTCTGCCTTGTTTATTCCATCGCCTTTAGTTGATTTGAATGGGTAGATTGGGAAATTGTCTTCTCACAAGATACTGTCTCTGCCCTTCGAATATCTGTTTGTAGAAGTTAACAGGAACAACAACTACATATAAAACAAGTCAGTTACTATAACTGAAATAAATTTAGTGGGCTCATTGGCTGCTCCTGGATGTAATCCACTGCTGTGCCCTCTGGACTGGGCATATGTAATACTAGAGAAAGCATCGGCACAACAAGAGTCTGTCCAGGTCAGGTTGATAAGGCACATGATGTCAGGCAAGACCAGAGACATGTGAGAGCTAGAGTTAGAACCATGGTCTTGTTTCTGAGTTTCGAAGCAAGTTAGCAACTTTGTCCATATTAAAAATGCACCATATACTCTTCTGGAAAATGGGTTTTGAAGAATTCATAGAGCTGCTTATTTATTAAAAGGGTAATAAACTTAGAAGCAGAAGGACTTCAGATATGGAGGGAAACACTCGTATAACCCATGGCATTCTTGAGAGAGCTTCAGTTTTCTCATTTGCCAAATAATTACATTTGGCTTAATATGATTTAATGGTTATTTACGTTTCTCCTTTGAGCAAAATAACATAATATCAGTAATTAGTGTCCATCTGTTTCTTGTTGAAAACAGGTGTGACATGTGAAGGGAGACTAAGTTGAACCAATCCTCAAAACCCAGTATAAATATGTTTAATAAACGCCCCCTTTTAAATTCATTTTAACTGAGGAGACTGGTGGCCAAAAAGGAGAAAGCAGAGGCTCCTGGCAGTGTTACTTGATAGCAAGACTGTTATCAGGTAGCCTCAGTTCAGTCATGTTACTCTTGAATTATTGTGTTTAGGGGGAATATCGTTTAACCTTTGTGCCTCAGATTACCCATTAGAAAATTGGGTATAATAATATTGACCTACCTCCCAGGGATATCAGAGACTTTTTCAAAAATATTTTGAGTTTTTCTAAAATGTCCTGTATAATTTTAAAAAGTATTATCATCTTCCTGCAGAGGCTAAAAAAATGTTTCCCTATGATGGGTATAAAAAGCACCATATGATTTTTAGGTTTAAAAAAAATCACTGGAATTCTAATTTAGATACATATGTGTTATTTAAACATACTATATTTGTGGTTGGATAAAATGCTTAGTTTCAGGTTAATAAGAGGGGAGGGGGTAAATAACACTAAGTTTCCTAATTATAAGTAGTTTTTTTTTTTTAAAGCTGTTTATGGTATTATTACATGTGTGATTTTTGCCAAGATTGTGGAGCTGAAGCTAGCTAAAGTGTGAATGATTGGTTACTGGAGTTGATTAATGATCCCAAATGTTTTATCTGCCTCACTTTGCCATGTTCTCAGCCTAATTTCCTTATATTACTGTTCAGTGATGAGAATAGCTAAGCTTTTAACTTTCTAAGAATGAATGGGGGTCTCCTTCTCGTAGAGACTGTGTCCTGTTCCTGTAACCGTAGGTTCATCCAGCTCCGCACTGAAGGGGCAAGCACTACACAGTCTGCTAGGCGCACTTCAGCCTGTCTCCCTTTGTGATTTATGCTTCTTCAGCGTGAAAGAGTTGGAGCCATCAACTGCTCAGGTTGTAGAAAAATGGGAGAGAGGAGGCAGGTTCCTCTTCCTAGCTGGGGCAACCGTGGGAAGGGTGGGGGTACAAAGAAGTATATTTTGCCCAGCTCCAGGGACGAGAGGAAGGTCATCTTATCCTGCCCTCCATCAGGTATATGAAGCAGTAATACATAGAATTTTCCTTTTATCATTTTAAACAGTAACAACAGGAAACATTGGATGCTGCTTCTCTGTTAGAGCTAGATGCTGAGCACCATTTGTGAGATGTGTGTAGATTTTGTAGCACATATTCAGGGTCAGGAAAGAGAATGTCAGGGGTTTAAAGACAAATGATCCAGTGTGAGTGAGTCGGAAGAAGGCCCCAGGCCCAAGTAGACAAAGCCTCTGAGTTAATTCCCAGAACTGGCTGAGGCCCATTTACTGTCTAGTGATAGGATGTTTTTCCTTAAAAGTCACTTTTTGGTTTTTTGTTATGTTTTCCAGATAAAGCCTTAGTTAGTAGCCTCTAAATATCAACTATGCAGATAAACATACACGTTTTCCACATTCTTCCTCTTTTTTCCATTCTTTAAATAACAGGTGTTAATTAAGACTTCTACCCAAAGAAATAAGGCATAAGGGTTTTGTTGAATGTGTGTTTGTTCCTCTTGGGAAAATTAATGGAAACATAAAAATAGAGATATTTTGTGTGTTCATCTGTCCTAAAATGTGAACTTTATATTCAGAAACTAAGTACAGATTCTGGTGCACACTGTAGTTAGAATCATGGAATGTCTTCGGGTTGTTAAGATAAAACCATCCCAGTGTTCAATTCTGAGAAAGTTTTAGATTCTCTGGCACAGTGTTCAGGTTTGTGGAGCTAATAAACAGATGGTCAGACTATCATTACAAAGTGGCATTAAATATTAATGTCAGATTCTCATTCTTTCTCCACTTTATTTAGTTTTCATTCTTCTTTTCTCTAGTCTGAGCTCTCAAGTTAACCATTTCATCAACCAGTGGCTACACTAGAATAAAAGTTGCTAAGAGTCTGGGGAGGAAAGGTTTAACTTTCACTTCCTCTTCTCATTCACGTTGGTCATCTATGCTGGGTCCCCACTGAATTTGAAAGTAAAGACTACAAGCGTGTTGTAGGAGACTGTTTACATCCCAGCACACTCAGACAGGGACTGGTAGGATTTTAATCAGGCTGCCTTTGAATAACTTGATATTTTTCTCAGATATTCCCAAAGTACCATTTGCTTGAAAGTAGCTATTTGCAATCTTTATTTAATTTCCTCATACTGTAATATGTAATACTTCTGCTTTTCAGACTTCTTTCATATGTCCATTTTAGAGCAGGTTAGTACTTAAATTTTGGACACTTTTCCGAACTGTTACCCAAACAGGTCAAGAATACTTTAAAAATAAATAAATAAATAAATAAATAAATAAATAAATAAATCTCAGTAGCATAATTAAGGGGGTCTATATGTCCAGGACTTAGAATCATCACTGGTGACCTGAATTTTTTTTCTCTTCTCCTTTGTGTTAAAAATAGATTCCTCTACTATGTAATATAGTAGTAGCTACATTGCATGGCCTCTTCTTGATACTTTTCAAGGTTATTCAGAAGAGAACTCTTACTTGTTTTTGTTGGGTTCTTATTTCACATAATAGTCTGCCTTGCTTCTTTTCATTAATTCCTCTGGAATAAACCTACTTTACAAAGGTCTGCGTCAGAAAGGCCATATGAATCCTTAGTACCAATTTTAGGTTCCTCAGAAAACTCTTGATATATTATTTGTTACTGTTTTGCCAATAATAATAATTCTATTTTATCTTGTCTAGTTTTAAAATATTTTGTAACAAAGCACTAATGGAAACTTAATTGAAACACAAGCAAGGTGACTATTACCTTAGATAACGTGGAGATACTGTTTTTTAATTGAACAGTTCCATCTACCCTCCAAGCACATTTAGGAGTTGGCAGTAACCAAGACTAGCCAAGTGGCATATTCTTCTATATGACAACCTGCTACATTACATTTCATGCTCTTTTGGCTATAAACTTCCCTCCTTTTTTGCTTCTCTCATCTGTTTGCAGGGGTAGTGTGCCCTGTGCCAGCATATTGGGTTTTCTTTCCTGTACCTGTGAAATTACCAAGAATTACCCCCAATTTTGGCCAGAGGCATTAAAAGAGAAATTATTCTCAGTTGACAGAGTTATTACTGTTTTAAATAGGTAGTCGGAAAGTTGACCAAGTTTGGCCAACTTTTGAAATCCTGGCTATGCTTATATAATTAATTACATAGACCTTCTGAGGCTTGTAGATAAGCAAGGGGCCCTTGCACCGGTAGAGGTAGGTTTCCAACATACACACGATTTTTTTGGCCAGCCTCCAGAGAAGGGATTCAAGCTTTGTACTGCTCTTTTGTTGGCTGTCATTGAAAAATTATATTACAGAATGTATCAAAAATATCTAATTGTTCTTAAGAGTATGTAAATCTTGGAGCTTGCCCTTCCTTATCTGTTGCTTGCTAAAAACACTGGCAAGCTGAAAAGGAAAGGAAAGGAAATCTCTGGCTGGTGAAAATTTTGTGCCCCAAATAAGTTAATCAAAGTCTCCCAAGGTAACCAAGTGATGAGTGTTTTCTCGTTTATTACAAGCAAGAAAATTTATTCGCAGTTGTAAAAATTATCGTGGGACTGCAGACCGATTTGCTATAACTGATTGGAAATAAGGATTCTGATTTTTAGTCTGGGTAAGCACATATTTCCAATTCTTGCAGTATGAATTTTGATAAAGGAAAGACTTTTGTTTGGTAACAGAAGGAAAAACGGGACTTATTTATACAGTGAATGTTCACTCTATAGAGGAATGTCCCTCCGGTTACACAGCATCTTCTTTCTTGAGCCACCTCCCCGCTTTATATAGATGCCAACAGGTTTTATAATGCATCTTGAAGGAAGGAGCCTAAATAATTACTGCTCCTCTGGGTGAAAGGCCCTGACTACGATATTGCAGTTGTTTTTAGGGAGGTGCATTTTTGCTAACTTGAAGGGATATGCTGTATTTTAAATTTAAATAAATGTGTGACTTAATATTTTGGGAATTTTTTTTCCTCCTTTAAAACTGGACCTGAACACAGCTTTGAGTTGATATTTGTAATAATCTCAGGACCTGAAAGATTGTAGCATTTAGTGTGTCTTAAAAATTATGTACTGTACCAGCCATGGATTTTTGTAAATATACCTGTCTCCCTTTTTTGTATTATTTTAGTAAAAAAAAAATAATAATAAATTTAAATAAAAGGGGGTGGTGAGGAGATGTGAATGGGTGTGGGTGTGTATGTTTGTATAAGGCTCTTTTGAGATGAACTGGTGCTTGTTTAATTTCCGGCTCTAATCAGAGCAGGAATATGGACAAACTGCTGCTACCGAACCCTGCACTGAGCCTAGATGTTTCCATTGTGTTTCCTAGTGACTGATCAGGAAATGACTAAGTTAAATTCTTCTTCCCACTGCCATCTTGCCTTTGAATTCTCAGTTCTACACACTTTTTGAACATTAATGGTAAAGCTTTCCAAACTTTGGGTGGTTTGCTGGTCTCTAGTTTTTAGAGAGCTCTTGTCACTATTTTCTAAAAAGAGAGGACAGGTAAAAATTTTTAACCCCCCCAAAAAAATCATATTTCATAAAACCCTGATGACTTTTGGATATGTAAGAAGACTTAAACATTCCTAGATGTGGATCTGTGAATTTAGTAAATTGACCCCATTGATAATATATACTCCTTCAGTGCAGGGATTTTTTTTTTCCTTCTTTTTTTTGCAACAGCCTTGCTCATATTCCAAGTGTAGCTAAGCAAACCCCTGTTTTAAAGCAGGAGCCTTATTTGATTGTGTAGATGTTTCCTGTCTATCCTTTGCGACAGGGCCTTTTACATGAGTGTTTTTTCTTTTTGTATGTGTTACGTGTTGTTGTATTAAATAAAGAGGAATGTACATATTATTCTTGCGTCTGTTGTATCATTGAGTTAACTTGAATTTTAATATCTCATTCTTTCAGTGGTGCTGGAGTATCTCTTGCTTGTATCACTGTGCTGGGCGCTATGGGATACAGAAATCCAGGCATAGGCCCTACCCTCCATGTATTTACAAAGAGTCTCCCATCATATGACAAGTTACAGTTCAAAATGTGTCACAAAGGTGTGGTCCATGGCCACCTGCCACTTGAGTTCAGAGCAGGGGAGAGATGGGCTGGAAAGATCTGAGGAGACCTTGTCAGGTTGATGACATTTGAACTGGGCCTCCACGGATAAATGGGATTTGACTGGGAAGGAGGAAAAGGGAGCATCCTGAGCAGACTCAGGAAGAAACGGGAAGGAGGCCAGGCTGGTGTGAGGTGGGTGCTGGGGTGACTAGAGGAAGCCAGACTCTGGGAGTCCTGGAATGCCGGCATACTAGGTTCCTCCTTCAGATTAGAGGGTGTGTGCCTGTGTACGCCTCCAGGGTCAAGGCTTGCAGTTGCAGATACAGGATGCCCACCTAGTCGCATAGGTGAGCATCTTTTAGTTTTACTCGTAGAGGACTTCTTTAGGGAAAATATTGGTGTGAAAAAAAGAATTTAACCTTAGAAATCCAGGTAAGGAGTGGGAAAGAGGGTGAAAAGATAGCAATTTGTGAGAGAATGGTCGAACAGTTTCGTCATTTATAAGTGTTATGTGCGTGTAAGATTCAGAAAAGAACATATGCCCTCAAATATAAACAGTCCTGGTATTTAAGTGTATTTTCAGTGCACTGTCATTAAGATGAAGTTTAAAGACATGGTCCTTAGGCAGGAGAGGGTAGGCTGCAAGTGCTTTTACGAAAAACTAGTAACATTTAAGGCCAGTTTTGCAAAAGTGTGTTTTGGGGAGTAACAGCCCCTCAGATTTGTAGCTAAGTAATCTGACTACTATCTTGCAAAAGTGGATTAACGTATTAAAACTGCCATTGTTAAACAGGATTTTTTAAAGCCATAATTTCCTCAAGCTCCTTTGACTGGAATACTTTTTTTCATGTAACTTTGATTAACATTAAATTATATATAAGGCATGTGAAGCACTTAGCACAGTGACTCATAGTGAGTACCAGATAAATGTTAGCTTTTATCATCATTTATACTAGTTCTGTTTTATTATTGATTGTATGGTGTGTATATATATATATATATATATATGTTTGAAGTTTTTAAGAAGAAAAAACATGGCCCAAGGAGTTAAGGATTTCAGAATAACCAAGTCAATATAGAGCCAAGAATTAAACAAGAGATGCAGCCTGTTCTCTGAGGCTGAACTGAATGAGGGACAGATGTCCAGAGGGGTTGGTTCACAGGAGTATAGAAAACTGAAGCAGCAGGTATGTTTTATACTTGTCCATGTAGTCAAGAAATCATTTCCAACCTTAGTTTTAGTGCAGAAAAGTGTCTGTAGCTAGTTAGGAAAAGTGACAACGGTAGATGGAGCTCAAAGGCAGAAGTTAACTTTGTTTTTACAAACATATTCTAAGGAGAAAAGGGACTCATACAAGGGTGTTCGTCTGTGTTGCTCATAACAGTAAAATTTTGAAACAGCCTAATGTGCTGGAGGGGATTGGTTGAGTGAATAAAATCACACTACTAAATTGTTTTAAGATAAGAAATGATCAAGATGTTCATGTATTATTAATAAATAAAAGAGCAGTTATAAGTGTTAATGCACATACATATGCACAGAAAGAAAGGAAAAAAAACCTGGACATACACTTCAAAATACAAAGAGTGGTGAGATAAATGCTTTTTATATCTTTTTACATAAATGGATTTTCAGTGAACGTGGATACCATGAATAAGTTTTTTGGTTTGGGAGTTTTGTAAAGAAACAAAGAGGTAGGCTTAGTTGGAGAAAAGGGGGAAAAATGGGAAGGAGCCTCTTGCTATCTAATCACTGGGAGAAGGGAAATAAATAATTTATTTCTCCTACTCAGACCCCAAAATTGGATCTGGTTTAGAGGGAAGACACAACTGAACTGCTTGATATAAAGATTTTAGGGGAAAAGATTATTCTTGCACTTGGATAGAAGAAATACCAAATACGTGATTGACAGTGAATGCAAAGCATCTTTGCTACCCATTGTCCCCCTTTTTCTTCCCCAGACCAACCACTGCTACCAAGTTCTCCAGTTAAAAGTGTAAATATGTATCCAACTTTTAACATATCTTGGAGGTTGTTCCATGTCAGTACATAGAGATCTGTCTTTACTTGTTGACAGTTCATATAGTATTCCATAGTTGCAGTACCACAGTTATTGACGAGCGGTTAGATAACTATTATAGGTCAAATTGTGCTATCCTTTAGGTATTTGGTATCTATATGCATAACCAAACCAGCAGTCACAGGTTTGTTTTGTAATGGATAATAAGGACTGACATTCCAGATTTGAAACTCAGTGTCTGGAATCTGTAACATTGCTTCATATCCATGTAAAGCTTTGAGGAATACTTGAGAAAATAAATATATTTTTTAAGAGTTTTGAAAATTGGAAGTAAAAGCAGAAGAGCTGACTCTGGATGCTCGAAGGATTGCATTACATTGCAGGTGAGATCACGAGCTTTTCAAAGGGCAGTGACAGGTGTCGGCTCGTATGATGGTTCTTCCTCATCGGAATGTGCCCTGATGTGGCTTGTTTTCTTTCTGTCTCTGTGTATTTACCTCGTCTGTGTCCCTGTGTCTGTCCCTTCGCTATTTTCCACTATCGTTTCTGTACCAGGGTGGCACAGCGTGCAGAACAGGGTGACATTAGACTTGGGCTCTGAGGTCCCCTTCATGAAGGTGGCACTTCAGACAACATGTGGCTTTCTGTTCAGCCTCCTCATTTCTGCAGGGATAATTCCCAGTGGTGGGTTTTGCTGTTGAATTAACAGACAAGGTAAGGAAAGCACCTAGCATAGTGCCTAGCACATGAGAACTAATACAGGGTGGCCGCTATTATTCTGTCTCTTCTGCCTCTTTTTTTCCCCCGTGTAAACTCATGCTTCCTCTTGCTCTAATTTTCCCGAATATATGTGAAACCAGTACTTTTTAAAATCTTAATGTATATTTGAAAGTATAGGAGTGGATAAATACCAGTTAAAATTCTTCCATGACAGGTGTCAGTCCCTTGGCATATAAAGTGAAGGGAGACTGCGCTAAACATCTGTTAAGCAAAACAATTAAGGGAATCTTTTGGTTCATGTAATGAGCAGTCTAGAGGTAAACCTAGCTTTGTTGCTGTTCAGTTGCTAAGTCGTGTCACACTCTTTGCAACCCCATGGACTGCAGCATGCCAGGCTCTATCCTTCACTGTCTCCCGGATTTTGTTCAAATTCATGTCTATTGAGTCAGTGATGTTATCTTTCTCATCCTCTGCCACCCCCTTCTCCTTTTGTCTTCAATCTTTCCCAGGATCAGGGTCTTTTCCAATGAGTTGCCTCTTCCCATCAGGTGGCCAAAGTATTGGAGCTTCAGCATCAGTTCTTCCAGTGAAAATTCAGGGTTGATTTCCTTTAGGATTGACTAGTTTGATTTTGCTCTCCAAGGGACTCTCAAGAGTCTTCTCCAGCATCACAATTCAAAAGCATCAATTCTTTGGCCCTCAGCTTTCGTTATTGTCCAACTCTCACGTCCATACATGACTACTGGAAAAACTAGATTTGACTATACAGACCTTTGTCAGCAAAGTGGTGTCTCTGCTTTTTAATATGCTGTCTAGTTTTGTCATAGCTTCTCACTGTCCACACTGATTGGAGTCCAAATCACTACTTCCACTTTCTCCACTTGTATTGAAGTAAAGCTTGAAGTAAAGCCATGAAGAGAAATAAAGCTTTATCCAGTGCTTCAGTTTCACCTCTGTCTCTGCCCTTGCACTCAACGTATCAGGTTTCACACGTAACCCTCTGACAACTACTGCCTCTCCCATCATAATTTGCTGCTGCATCTTCAAACTGTGTGTCAGTGTGTGTTGTATATAGTTCATTTCTGCTTTCCGTACCGCAAATGCAAAGCAGTGCATTAACTGTGTACCTTAATCCATAGCACATGGTTTTCATCTCTTAATAGAAGCTCTCGTGTCCTCCTTTTATGATAAATTGTTTCTCCTTCCTTTCTTATCCCCCACTCCCTCTATCCCAAAAGTACCCACCCTTAGTTTTGCTTCTTGTTCTGCTTCTTGTTCTTCATCCTTAAAAATCCTCTTTCATGTCTTCTAGTAAAGCTTTTAAATTTTCTCTGTAAAGGTATTGTTCATGTATTGATTTCTAGGTACTTTAGATTTGTTATTTTCACAAATGGTTATGTTAATATATCTTCTAGTGGTTTTCTTGGGATCAATGCTTTTGATTTCACAAATTGAGTTAGTATCCAGCAGCTTTATTATCTTCTAGTTACTTGTCTGATTATTAATTTTTTAACTGAGTTGATCATATAATTACAAATAATGGCAGGTTAATTTCCTCTTCCAATTTTTTTACTTTTTTTTTGGTCATGCCATGTGGCTTGTAGGATCTTTGTTCCCTCATCAGGTATTGAACCTGGGCCCACGTGGTGAAAGTGCCAAGTCTTAGCCACTTGGCAGCCAGGGTTCCCATCTTTGTTTCTTATTTTAATGGGAAAATTTTCTAAGTATAGCATTTGTTCTATATTTTTGGTATATAGTTTTTATGAAGTTAAAATTCTATTCCTAGTTTTCTGGAAATCTTATTAAGTATGAGTTGAATTATGTCAATTGCTTGTCCTGTAGCACCTATATATGATCAATCCACTTGTAGACAGTTTCTTAGAAGTGTATTAAAAATATTTTTATTAAATAATATTTTTAATATATAATCTGTTGTATTTGCATTTGTTTTCCTGCTCTCATTCTCTGTTTTTGTTCATGTGCATCTTCTTCCTTTTCCTTTGGTCTTGGCATATATTGAGTGAATATATGTTCATTATGGTTATATCTATTCTTTCTTTTTTTTTTAATTGAAGTATAGTTGATTTACAGTGTTGTATTTGTTTTGGTTATATCTTTTTGATATATTTTTCTTTTCAACAATATATAATGTCGCTTACATTTCTTTATATTTTTGCCCTAATATTAAATTTAATATCTAAGCTATCTATATCCTGAATAGTATCTTGTTGTATTAATATATTATACTTTTATATAACCATTTATTAGTATAGATACTTGGGCTGTTTCTACTTTTTTAATATTATGAATAATACTGCTATGAACATTTGTGTACAAGCTTTTGTGGAATATGTGTCTTCAGTTCTTTTGTATATATACCAAGGAATGGTATTCCTGGGTCATATGGTAACTTTATGTGTAATTTTTTTGAGGAAACATCAAACTGTTTCCCATAGTAGCTGGACCATTTTACATTCCCAGCTGATGTAAAATATTGTATATTATAGCATACAATATAGTGATTCATAATTTTTAAAGGTTATATTCCACTTATTATTATAAAATATTGACTTTCTTCCCCATGTTGTATAATATATCCTTGTAGCTTATTTTATACCTAAGTTTGTACTCTGCCCACTTCCCTCTCCCCACTTGTACCCACTAGTTTGTTCTCTGTATCTGTTGAGTCTGCTTCCTTATTATATTCACAAGTTTGCTGTATATTTTAAATTCCATATGTAAGTGATATTATACAGTTTTTGTCTTTCTCTGGCTCATTTCACTTAAGCAGGAGGGCTTTCAAAGAGACTTTTTGTGCTGTAAATTTTCCAAGGCCTTGTATGTCTGAATATATCATCTTTCTGTCCTTACATTTAAGTAATAGTTTAGCTGGATATAATACTCTTAGGTTATTTTCCTTAGGAAAATATATTCTGTATTCACTTAGAATATATAACTTCACCAGTTTTCTTGTCTCCATTGTATTTTTTAGGAAGACTAATATAAATCGAATTCTTATGCTTTTGTGAGCTTTCTGCTGCTTCTCTCCAGAAGCTTTTAGCATTTTGTCTTTTAAAAAACTTTTATTTTTCACTGGAGAATAATTCCTTTAAGATGTTGTGTTGGTTTCTGCTGTCCAACAATGGGAACCAGCCATAAGTATACACATATCCCCTCCCTCTTGTGTTCTTAAATATGACATAATGGGTCAAAATTTTGATTTTTCCATAATTTTTCTATTTGGTGCTCCATGAGAACTTTGGAATCCTTTTTATCTTTAATTTTTGAAAGTTCTTACTTATGATTTAAGTATCTCTTCCCTAAATCCATTTTCTCTCTTTCTGGGTGGGATTCATATTGTTCAGATACTGACTTATTATTACTTCTTAAATGTTCTTTCATATTTTTCATCTCTTTCCAATACCTTCTAAGAAAATTGCTTGAGCTGATGTAGATTATTATTCATTTTTTCAGCTAGGTAGCCATTGTTTTTATCCACTGTATTGGGGTTCTTCAGCTATTACATATTTCATATATATTTCCATTTAGTTCTACATAATTGCTTGTTTCTTACTATTATCCTGTTTGTGAGGACTTTTATTATGCTTAAGTTTTTGATCAGTGTTGTTCCATTCTGGTTTGTCTAGCATGGTATGTTGCATTTATTGCCTCTCTGTTGTGATTATATTCCTCAAATATCTCATTTTCATGTGTGAGCTGATTTTTTCCTTGGTTTAGCAGCATTCTTAGCTGGTGAAGTGTGCTAAAGAGTGAGGCCAATGTCAGGGCCCTAGCCTGTGCTTAGTGGGTTGGGAGCATCAGACCCACAAAGTTCTAGACACCAGAGTCAGATCTTGAACCAACTGTAGGTCCAGTCCTACAGTTTTTCTACTAACTTGCTTATACTGGCTTATTTCTGCATGTGTTTGGTGATTTCTTCTTCTTTTTTTAATATACCCCTGCACTTTGACTTTGGACATTCTTTGAGGCCTGGATTTAAAGTGTGTTCCTCTAAAGAGTATTTGAGTTTGCTTCTTCCAGGTTTCTAGGGACATTACCAATCCAAGACCACTTCAAACTAAATGTTCAGCTTAAGGATTTCAAGGCCACAGAGATAGGATGACTTTCCAGCCACAGATGTATATGAGTAGTTACTGCTGGTGGTTAAGAATTCTTGTATAGAAGCTTTTCCTCACATGCCACCCAGCCCTGAGCTGAGACAGAAAAGTCTCCTCTCAGTGAGGTCAGGGATATTGTTTTCATTCCTAGCAATAAGGTTAATTGTTGGGGGTGCCATCATTTTGTAAGAGTTTATGATCTGACCCGGGCTTCCCTGATGGCTCTGTGGTAAAGGATTGCCTGCCAATGCGGGAGATATAGGTTCAATCCCTGGGACGGGAAGATACCCTGGAGGAAGGAAATGGTAACCCACTCCAGCATTCTAGCTTGGAGAATCCCATGGACAGAGCAGCGTGGCAGGCTACAGTCTGTGAGGTCCCAAAGAATTGGACATGACTGAGGAGCATAGCAACGTGATCTGACCTACCACCAAGGTGATATGAGGCTTTCTCTTTTTTTTGGACTGCCTAAGGCAAATTAGACCTTCCCTTGTGGTTCAGCAATACAAGAGACCCCAGTTCAATTCCTGGGTTGGGAAGATCCCTTGGAAAAGGGAAAGGCTACCCACTCCAGTATTCTGGCCTGGAGAATTCCATGGACTCTCTATAGTCCATGGCGTCCCAAAGAGTCAGACACGACTAAGTGACTTTCACTAAGGCAAATTAAAATCCACACTCTAGGCCACCAGGGATAGCAGGCCACCAGGATTATCCCTCAGGGTAAATGCTACTTTTATTGTTCCCTTTCTTCCTTTCTGATTTCTGGTTATTCTGGCTTCTTTTACTCATTCACACTTTGAAAAAATATTTTTATGTGTATGGAAATTTCACCCAGCACTTTAAGGTGTTTTATATTGAGATTTCTCTGTACATCTAATCTTCCACAATGTGAAAAACAACTTCTAGGAAATATTTCAGAATGTCAGCTAATACCTTTGCACAAAGATTTTCACACCAGCACGGTGTTTAATCAAGAAAGAGTTCATAAATATCCAACAATAAAGGAAGTGTTACTAAAATTCCTTATAAATAATATTTATGGGGAATTTTTATAAGGATATTTTTATGATGTTTTCATGATAAGAGATTAAAGGTATGATTTTATATCACAAAAAAAGTCTTATACATAGTTTTCATAAAAATAGCTATCTCTCTATATAAACATATGTTAAGGTCAAGGTCACTGTCCTCAGTCGTGTCTGACTTTGCAACCCCATGGACTGTAGCCCGCCAGGTTCCTCTGTCCGTGGGAGTCTCCAGGCAGGAATACTGGAGTGGGTTGCCATTTCCTTCTTCAGGGCATCTTCCTGATGCAGGGATGTAACCCACACCTTTTGCGTCTCCTGCATTGGCAGGTAGATTCTTTACCACTGCGCCACCTGGGAAGCCCCATAAACATATATGATATTGAAATTTAACAAATCAATAAGATTATATTTAATAATTAATATGTAAGGGCAAAGAAACTGCCTGCAATGCAGGAGACACGGGTCCAGTTTCTCGGTCAGGAAGATCCCCTGGAGAAGGGAATGGCAATCCCCACTCCAATATTCTTGCTGGGAAACCCCATGGATAGAGAAGCCTGGTGGGCAACAGTCCATGGGGTCACGAAAGAGTCGGACATGACTTAGTCACTAAAATGAAAAAGCAAATATTAATACTTCTGTATTAACCGTACATTCAAGCAGTCTAGTTCACTAGCCGTGTTGCCTGCAGTGCCTCAGGCATCCTGATGAAAGAACAGGGGTTCCATAAGGAAAGTCTGAAAATGGTACCTTCATTTACTAAAGTGAGACTCTCTGTGTCAGTTTCACCAGAAACCCCAAAGGCCGAGAACAAAACAGTAGGTGCCAAGTCCATCCACGTTCTAAAGGGAAAGGGAACTAGATTACCTGTGTGCCACGTGAAGACTGTGAAGAGGATCCTGGGAAGCACTACCTCAGTGCTGGGATGGATGAGCTGGCTTGGCACCTGCCTCAAGGCTCCTTGAGAGAATGTGAGAAGATTCCTCTGGAAGCAGTTGTCAATATGCTGGACATTTCCTTTCTGCTGCCCAAGCAGGAGAGGGTCGGGGTGCTTCCTCTTCATCTCGTGCCAAATGAGGGAGCCCCTCCACAGGACTGTTTGGAGGGCTTAACCCATGTCCGGTGGAATCTGAGGGACATAGGAGCCTGACTCACTCCTTAAAGTCTAAAGACAAGTGAGGAGTAGGTGACGAGCTCCTGGAGAAGACAGAAGAGGAGAGAAGGCTGCATGGGGAGTGTGGCATGACTGCATGCCCAAGTTCCCGAGTACCTGTGAGTCTGATGTGGTTCTCAAGAAAGGGAATCAGATTTGCTCATTTTAAGAAGGAACCCAGCCAAAGGGAACACTTGGATGTATGAAATGACTTCAGTGGAGGGGCAGATCTTGGAAACTAAGCGGCTGGTGCAGGCATCCTGAGTAACTAGAGGACACGGCCCACAAGGGAAGGCAGCTGAGAGATCCCCAGAGAAAGAGAAACTATTGCGCTATAAAAGAAGAAGCAACGCTGAATCTGCTGCTCCTAGAGGTCACGGACACCAGTTTATCTCTCTACCAGCGAAAAAAACCTCATCTCTTCTCTCCCTTGCTGCAACTGCTGCTGGAACAGCAGCCAGCAAGGAGGCAAGAGGGAGTGAGAATCAGAAATGACACTGACCCTGATAGCCCTTCTCTTCACATTTCCAGGCTGGAGGAGGAGAGAAATGTTAAATCAGAACTGGCATTTGCAGTTTTGATCTGATACTGGATGAGACTGGTTCATACCTAAAAAAAAAAAGACTTAAAAATGATAACTCTTTAACCTGTTTGTCACCTAAAAGAAAAAAAGCCGTGAATTTCATCCAAGCATAGCAAATCATTACAGCAAGTGTGTAGGGGCACTCCTGAGAAAACAACGTTGCTTTCTGTTTATACAAATCCAGCTCGTTCCAGGAAGAGGTTACATCTGAAGAGCGGGAGAGAGAAGTAGGCTGCATCCTGCAGTCCTAACTGCTCGTCTCAGCCTGTGGCAGCCTCAGCTGACAACGGGGAGAAGTTTTATGGAAACAAGTTTGGAGTTTTAATGTTAAACAGGTTGAACTTTTTAAAAAACCAAAGCGGGGTCGGGGGTTGGGGGAAGAAAAAAAAAGCCAATTGCCTGTTATTCCCTGCAAAAGCTATGTGAACCACCCAGGATTTCATGCCAGAGAGGAAGAAGTCCATGAGCAGCAGTGGTGGGAGGGATAAATTGCATTCTGCTTACATCCAGCAAGTCTGGCTTGCTGGTTAATAGTCACCTTTGTTTCTGAGTGTTATACTGCAGTCTATACGCTACAGGATGTTATTGGTAAGGTTAATATTTAAAAGTAAGTCCTTTAAAAAGCAGAAACTACTATGAAATGGGAAGTAGACTACATAAAAATACATAAGCTACACTGATACAGTGATTAGCTTGCTGGAAAAGATTTACAAGAGCTGTCTAACTTAAAATTTACCTATTTTTCTTTTATGAAAGGGGCGAGTGTTTCTCACTTGCTGTCCCTTTCTGTGATGACAAGAGGCTCATGAGTATGCTGCTGTGTGGGCTACAGCCTGGTTTTTGGCAGCCAGCATTCATTCCTACATCCTTTTATGTATCACAGGGATTAGAATTATGGAAACGTTTCCCAAACTCCTTGCCTTTGAGGTTCTGGATGTGATTTCTTTCTGCCAGATGTATTCATAGGGTATTTTGTAGATGGGAGGGAAAAGCGGCAGCACCTAGCAAAATGGGCTGTCTGTGGGAGACTTAAAAGTTCTCTGCAGCTCACAGGTAATCTCCGGTCAGCTCCTATATGAGTACTTGGGGGCGTGGGGGGGGGGTGGGCAGCTCTGATCAGCACTGGGGCGGGGGCAGGGAGTGTCCCTGTATTTTCCGACCTATGTAAGAACAGCAACCTCCCAATACTCTGAACTGCTGAATGTAAGTGGCGACTTCCCCTGACTCCTGCAGGTCCTCCAATAGCGCCATCAGGCATCTCAATGCCCTGCACTCGACTGCTTTCTGCTTGAAAAGCCTGCAGTGGTTTCTCTTTTTCTGATTCATCCCTGATGGATACAACTGCCTAGCTGATCTTCTGAAAGAAATGAACATATTTAAAGGTTCCCTTTAAGTTAAAAGTAATTTTTTAAAACTGTGACTGCCTTTTTAAAAGAAACTCATGCAATGAAGAGAGAAATTTGAAAATGGATGTTTAGAAATGTTTATCACTGTGTGATCTTGTTGCCCCAAATGTGTTAGACCAAGATTTTCAAAATAATAAAACATATTGTATTACACTGCATTTTCAATAAAGTATGTTCATCTTTCTTTACTGAGAGAAATTAGGACTTTGTTTTTTACTGTTAATAAATACAATAAAAATGTTTTCAAAATACTGTTTTTCATTTTTAAAACATTTTATTTCTACTTTGTGCAGGTTTTAAATATATATACTAATCAATAGTACATGTATGTAATTTTAAAATAAATAGAAAAACTTATGGGGGAGGCACAAGATTTTTACCACTGTGGATACACAAGGATGTTTAGAAATCACTGCCTTGTGACACATGTCTCTAGAATCATGACTTATGGAAGCAAGTGCCTACGTATGTCTCATCTCAGAATCACCCTCTTTCATTAGTCTTGTCTCTTTCCCACTAAAACTTCCCCCAGATTCCCACGTGCACAGCCAGGTAGCCAGTCATTGCTGTAGTTGCAGAGTTAAGACTAGACTTCCAAGGGTCTGTTCTACCATCTCTCTGGGCATAGAAAACTTGTCCCAGAACTTCTGTACCTCACAGAGCTTGAAGGACAGAATAACGGTGGCCTCACAATGGGTGGGAAATGGAGGCAGGGTCTTACTTAAAATGTGGGTACACACACACAAGCTGAAGATGCAGTTTCTGCACATCATTTGGGTCTCTGCTCAAATGTCCTTACCTTATCCAGAAGGACCGCCCAGAACCCGAAACAGGTCTTAATCCCCGGCCCCTGGCTTTATTTAGTTATTTTTCATACCACTCCTCACCATTTGACAAATTTTATGTTCTGTTTGTTTATTTGCTTATTGTCTGTCTGCCCCTTTCTAGAATGGAAACTTTCATGAGTAGAGGAAAGTTTGACCTATACTACTTGTGCTTTTGTTTCCCTAGCATCTAGAAGTGCCTGCCTCATAGTAGAAGCTTAATAAAAATTCACTGAATGACAAAGTATTTGCTCTCCCAGCCGCCTCTGACCAGCACGGGAACATGACCCAGGCCATGTTTATTAGAAGTAGTCAGCCCAGAGCTCTCTTAGGTAATGACTTTCTCCATTCTGGCTCACGTTGGAGCAGAGGAGCCAGCTACTGACAACGTCCTGGAGCCACAGGTTTGGTGCCAGCATCCAGACCCTGTGCAGCGTCCCTGTGTCAGCACTGCAAGCTGCAGTGACTGCCTGCTGCTGTTTTCACTGGACCACATCTGGAGCAGGCTTTTAGGTGAGGTTCTTGGCTGTGTAGCTTCCAAACCTGGTCTCTAACCTTACCCAGTTCTGATTATGACACCCCACCTCTTTTTCATAAAAATCCCTTTTCTGCTATAAAACTTTAAGTTTAAAAAATAGGCTTTGGAGTTAAGACTGCCTGAGAGCAAATGCTGGCTTTATCACTGAGCAGTCAGTAAAGCTGACTAAACCATGGAACTGCCTTGAGCTTGTTCCCACATTTCAAAGTAGGTAAAGTCAGAGTACTACCTCATAGGGTCCCATGAGACATTGCCTGTGAAATGCCCTGGGACACAGTGTGCACCCTTGCAACCTTAGATTGTATAAGGTCAACAGAAGTATTTTATTCGACAAACAGTATTGGTTTTAACTGACTGCTAACACTTTTAATTAAAGAAGCATTGCATTGACTGATTTGATTTTCTTTTGACACACAGTTGTTCTAAAATTTAGTGGAATTTATACCCAAACAACAGTTATGTTATTTTAACGTTTCTTTAGGTTGACTAGATTCATCTGGGCAATTCTCTGCTACATGTGACACCAATTAAGACTATCGTAGTTTGTGGGTACTACTGGATTGGAACATTCAAGATGGCCCACTTCCCTGGTTGGTAATTAGTGCTGTCAGTTGAGAGCTCAGCTGGGCCTGTCTCAGGATTCTTCTATGAGCCCTGTGGTTTTCATAGCATGGTAGCTAGATAAGCACACTGTGAAAAGTAAGTTTTAAAGCCTGGGGTACCATAGAAGTTCCAGAACATTCTACTTATTAGTTAAAGCTAGTCACAAAGCCTGCTCAGATTTAAGAGCAGGAATGGTGGAAAGGATGGGTAAAACGCTTCACCTCTTGTTTTAAGAAACAACGTATGTATGAAAGGGGAAGCTTGTTAGGAGGCCGTCTTTGGTGACGAGTGGCTACACAGAACTAACTTTTCATGATTATCTATTTACTCTGCTTTAGTCTAAAAATGGAAGAAAAGAGTCCCTTAGCAGTTCAGTAAAAAGGAACTCAGAATTATGTCTTATTGTCCCTTACCATAACATATTAACAGTTACTGAAAACCTACTTCCAATTATTCTCCTTCTTTCTCAGAGCTGGCTTAAATTTGCAACATCTTTGAAAGCTGGATAAACAAATTTCAATTAAGGGGAGAATATCTGAAAGAGACCAGACTACCTGACCTGCTCTTGAGAAATCTGTATGCAAGTCAGGAAGCAACAGTTAGAACTGGACACAGAACAACAGACTGGTTCCAAATAGGAAAAGCTGTATATTGTCACTCTGCTTATTTAACTTATATGCAGAGTACATCATGAGAAACGCTGGGCTAGATGAAGCACAAGCTGGAATAAAGATAGCTGGGAGAAGTATCAGCAACCTCAGATATGCAGATGACACCACCCTTACGGCAGAAAGTGAAGAACTAAAGAGCCTCTTGATGAAAATGAAAGAAGGGAGTGAAAAAGTTGGCTTAAAGCTCAACGTTCAGAAAACTAAGATCATGGCATCTGGTCCCATCACTTCATGGCAAATAGATGGGGAAGCTGGCTGACTTTATTTTTTTTGGGGGGGGGGGCTCCAAAATCACTGCAGATGGTGACTGTAGCCATGAAATTAAAAGACGCTTTACTCCTTGGAAGGAAAGTTATAACCAACCTAGACAGCATATTAAAAAGCAGAGACATTACTTTGCCAACAAAGGTCCGCGGGGTCAAGGCTATGGTTTTTCCAGTAGTCATGTATGGATGTGAGAGTTGGACTATAAAGAAAGCTGAGCGCCGAAGAATTGATGCTTTTGAACTGTGGTGTTGGAGAAGACTCCAGAGTTCCTTGGACTGCAAGGAGATCCAACCAGTCCATCGTAAAGGAGATCAGTCCTGGGTGTTCACTGGAAGGAGTGATGTTGAAGCTGAAACTCCGAATACTTTGGCCACCTGATGCGAAGAGCTGACTCATTTGAAAAGACCCTGATGCTGGGAAAGATTGAGGGCAGGAGAAGGGGACGACAGAGGATGAGATGGTTGGATGGCATCACCGACTCAATGGACATGAGTTTGGGTAAACTCCCGGAGGTGGTGATGGACAGGAAGGCGTGGCGTGCTGCAGTCCATGGGGTCACAAACATGGGACACGACTAAGCGACTGAACTGAACTGAAGATACAGACGACGGTCAATTTAGGTAGGGTCCAGCGGTCTTATCTTACTGGCAACGGGGAGCCACTGCGAGATTTTAAGCAAGGGGTAATGTCGCTGAGACTCAGAAAAGAATTGTCCGATTTATGCAACTAGATAAAGAACCAAAATAAACTCCTAGTTGTTTCCAATTAACTAATTCTTAATTAACTCGGAGAAGGCAGTGGCACCCCACTCCAGTACTCTTGCCTGGAAAACCCCATGGACCGAGGAGCCTGGCAGGCTGCAGTCCATGGGGTCGCTAGGAGTCGAACACTACTGAGCGACTTCACTTTCATGCATTGAAGAAGGAAATGGCAACCGACTCCAGTGTTCTTGCCTGGAGAATCCCAGGGACGGGGGAGCCTGGTGGGCTGCCGTCTATGGGGTCGCACAGAGTCGGACACGACTGAAGGCACTTAGAAGCAGTAATTAATTAACTCCAATTCCCTGCTGGCCCATGTTTCCCACTGAACAGCCAACTCAGAACGCAAGATAAACGTTTCTAACTGGCCCCTTACTCTGCGGAAATGGCCTCAAAGTTTCAACCGGAAACAGAAAATGACCGCCACAAACGCCACCTAATGGCAGGATGAAGGGCAAGCTAAGTCCGGAAAGCCGCAACACCGGAAGGGGCCGGCCGTTTCCGGAGAAAACCCAACGCAACAGAAACTCTAGAGGCGAATCTAGAAGAGTCAGCCAGCGTCCCAAGAGGGTTCGGCTCCGCGACGTCGCATGTGCGCTTCAGCGCAGGCGCGGGGGTACCGCGTAGGAAACGTGTACACAAAACCGTGCGCGCGCCCGTTCTCCGTCCGGCGCATCGGGGCTGTTTTCGAGGGTAAACCTTTTGGAGCTGTAACGCGGGATTTTGTTTCTTGAACTACAACTCCCAGCATGCCTCGCCCCCTATTATTGGTACTAAGTGTGGTTTCCTAGGATAGGTTAAAAGGAAACTCTGACATGACGTACCAAGAAGGAAAAAAAACTGAAAACGTTGTTTGAGCACGTTATTCATAGAAGCCCCAGTGGCCTAATGGATAAGGCATTGGCCTCCTAAGCCAGGGATTGTGGGTTCGAGTCCCATCTGGGGTGGTAAGGTTTTTTTTTGCCTTTAAAATGAACTTTTCAATAAAACTTTTGCCTTTTCCCCTTCTTAAACAATTATAGAGAAATGATTTTACTTTTTAACGATGGGAAGTGTATGCGTGGTTTTTCTAGGTTTGGGGCTACAGTTTGCGAGAATCAATAGACTTCCATTTCCTTCTGAGCCGTAATCTCTTTAAGATTTTGGGAAAGCCGATAGGTTCAATTTTTATATCCCCTTTAGAAATAAAATCTCAAAGTTTTCTATTTTTAAATTGACACCCACTTGCGATATGCCCTCATTTTCTCCAGGTTCGGCGGTGGTCCGTCAGCGAATGGCGTCTGACATGACGCAGTAAGGAAACGAACCAGGACCTTCTTTCTCTCCGCCAGGCTTTTTCCAGCCCATTCAGTTACACTCGGCTTTCGTTTGCTTTTCTCTTAACACCTTAGGAAGCCGCTCGGCGTTCGATTAATGCTGCTCGGCAGAGAAGGGAAGTGAGACATCCCACTATCCTGCAATCGATAGGGGGAGCCTGCAGTCTGGTCTCAACCCTACCATTAAGCGGCTGGGCCGGAGGGTGAGGGAGCAGGGGGGTCGTAGAGCGCCGTCCGGCACCTGACTCCGACGACGGGAAAATGGCGGCCTTAGGGTCACCGCTGCGCACTTGGCGAGGCCTTCTACGGGAGTTGCGCTACTTGAACGCGGCCACAGGCCGACCCTTTCGCGACACCGCAGCCTATCGGTACCTCGTCAAAGCTTTCCGTGCACATCGGGTACGGAAGCCTGTGTCCGGGTGCTCCAGCGTCCCCTTTCCGGGGAGGGAGGGAGTCGCGTCTGGGCGGGATGGAGCCTGCCTGGCCTTAACCTTAATTCTGAGGCCCAGGCTTCCTCCAGACAGACCCAGGCCCTAGGCCCTGGGCTAAGATCTAAGCCCAGGGACTAAGCAAGGACCGGGGGGGAGAGCAAACTCGTCCTGAGGTAGAGCCGTCCCTGGAGATTCCACTGGCTGTCTTTGGCCTGTGTGGATGGGAAAGTTAGAGTAAAGTGAAATGGAAGAAACAGGGACAAGCAGAAAGATGAGTGTAGGGTTGCTAGTCACAGCATCTATCCAACACGCGCCTTCACTAGGAGAGCTATTCTGAGAAGCAGTTCTAGATGGGGCGAGGGATATTGGGAGCTACTTGAAGAGCATGGCTACACCGCCACTTGGAGCTGGCTCAGTGGTAAAGTATCCGCCTGCTAATTGAAGAGACGCGGGTTCAACTCCTGGGTGGGGAAGAGCCCCTGGAGGAGGAAATGGGAGCTCATTCTTACCGGCTCCCAAAAAGTGGGACAGGACTGAGCACGCACGTTGTAGAGCTGAACTAGACACCTCTAATGAGGTAGTACTGTTGAGTTACAACATTAGTGTGATGTATGACCAAGTAACAATTTTTCCATCTGTAGCAGATAAATATGAACATCCATCAGTTCAGTTCAGTTCAGTCGCTTAGTCGTGTCCGACTCTATCCATCATCCTTGGACAATTCCTTTATGAATTCTGCACTCCAGCACTCCATTTACCCCGGATAGGCAGGATGGAATGAAAGATAGTATCTTTTTTCAAATGGGGCAACTGAGACTCAGGGACAGTTGAACTATACAAGCCCAACTAGATTTAGAGTACTGATCTGGGTTGGAAAGAATTTGCAATCTATCTCAAAAGTAAGTTGACTAATTAGCTTGGGCTTTAGTGAAGGAAACCTGGTGTCCTTCGAGCAGTGTGGAAAGGGGAGAACCATTATCTTAAACTCGATTTTCTGAGCCATGGAAGTTAGAATGCAAAATGTTAGAACTAAAGTTCAACTAAGTTTTGAAAGGTCGCAATATTAGGTACTAATAGGAACTTGACTAAAAATGACGAGTAAGATCCACATGGGTCTTGTCTTTTAAGAAGCTTGCATTCCACCTGAGGAGCCATTTGACCAAGGACTTAGAATAAACAAATGCTAAAGGAGTAGAGACCCTGGAGTCCTGGTATATAGAAGAGGTAGGCTTTACAGGATGGAATTTATTAAGTTTATTACCCAGGAACTTGAAAAATATTAGTTAGCAAGTAAATGAGGGTTAGTAAAAGTCCAAGAAGCTGCACAACTGAAAGCCAAGAGGGTAGAGGAACTGACAGTTGAGAGCAGCTAAGGCTTAGGGTGTGGTGGATGAAGTGGAGGAAGATGAGGTAGGCAGGAATTTAAACTTTCTTGTAAATGCAACAGGAAGTCACTCTAAGATTCTTAATGTGACAAGATTATAGTTTATGCCTTATGGAGGCAACATTATTTGCCCTTGAGAGAGGCTTGGAAATGGCTGTGAAATCCCTTGAGAATAAATGAGAAAATTCATGCTAAATATTCCGGAAACAACTCTTTGGAATACATGAGAGGAATTGGGAATGGTTTCTATTTCCTGCTGGCTCAGAGATAACTCTGGAGAAGGAAATGGCAACCCACTCCAGTGTTCTTGCCTGGAGAATCCCAGGGACTGGGGAGCCTGGTGGGCTGCCGTCTATGGGGTTGCACAGACTCGGACACGACTGAAGCGACTTAGCAGCAGCAGCAGCAGCAGCAGAGCTAACTCAGTAATCATTTTTGCCCATTGTCTCCTTTCTCTAGGCTGAAGGGATTCAATTACGGAGAGGTCTCCCCTTTCGCCATAGGGGAAATACAGCTTTCTATTTCATTAGATCTCTTGATCTCTGGTGGTTCATTTACTAAGTTATATTACTGACACTTCTCTCCTCATAATTCAGGCTTAGCTTAATCAAGATTGGTTATGGTCTTATACTAACGTAGAATTCCTGTTTCAAATTCTATCAAACTAGACTTAAGAGATGAATATTACTCTTTGTTGATGCTTAACGTTAGTGTTGATCTCATAAATTTTTAATTATAAAAGTTAAATTGATTAAAACGGATGAATTCTCTTTTTGAGCAGCTTATATTTTCATATATATGATCTGCAGATCTTAAATCAGACATACTAGTTTTCAGATTCCAAACCTAGATATTCCAGTAAAGAAAGGTCAAAGAAAAGCGTATGTAGGCAGTGGTGCCTAGAGCTTAATCCACACTTGGGCAGGGCTCCTTGAGTCATTTGAGGCTATGCATACACCTCCCTCTCACCTTTCCTGCCCCTTTATCACAGCCTCAGAACATAAAACTAGTCAAGTAAAGTCTGTTCTAATGTACTTAATATTAAAGTTAATTATCACTGGCTTCAGATGACCTTAGGTCATCAGAATATAGATTTTTTAGATGAAAACGTAAATTGTGAGAGGGAGTATATATAATTACGTAATATGAACATATGATTCTCATATATATAAAACCTTCATTTTGTTACTGGTGAAGACAAAACTATTTTTCAGATAAAATAAGTTTTTAGTTTTCATTGAAAGGCATGTGCCATGTTAACCACAGTCCACAGTCACATAAAAGTAGTCCTTCATTTTTTGAAGGGTAGAAAGTTCTGTATTTTATTCCTTAGGTGACATTAATGATTAGTGACCTGACTATAGTTCCCCATCTCTGCATTAACCAACCATGAAACCTCTCTGGGCTTTAGATCACTCATTCGTTAAATGAGGATGTTGAAATGAGGTAACTTTTTTTCCCCAGTATTAAAATTTGAGGACACTCAATGAAATGCTTCAGTGAAACTTGTAAAATTCTTCAGCTAACGGGTGGACAAATTACAGATGTACTAAGTATACACAAACATATGTTTGTATTTCCTATGTGCAGTTTACTTTTATTCTAGAGAATGCTTGTTTAATGATGCTATCTCAATACAGTGCTTCTGTATCTGCAGCTGGGCTGTTAATAGACTATCTGACCTTGCTACTTTTCCAGGTCACCAGTGAGAAACTGTGCAGAGCCCAGCATGAGCTTCATTTCCAAGCTGCCACCTATCTCTGCCTGCTACGCAGCATTCGAGAACACATGGCCCTTCATCAGGAATTTCATGGCAAGGGTGAGCGCTCAGTGGAGGAGTCTGCTGGCTTAGTGGGTCTCAAGTTGCCCCAGCAGCCTGGAGGGAAGGGCTGGGAGCCATGAAGGAGAAATTCCTTGGATGCTGTCTTCATGCAAGAGTTTACTAATTTCTGTTGATATGTATTTATCATTAAATTTTTAAAAAAAAGTTTAGGGGTTTTCTCTGAAATTTTGTTGACTGAGTGTTTCTCAGGGAGGTTTCATCTTTACTCTCAGTGAATTTACTGAAGTTCTTACACTAGGCTGATTGATGTCCTTGATTTACTTTGAAAACTCTTAGTTATTTTTCAATTTAAAAAAATACAGCCTATTATTAAGAAATTCAAATAGTATAGATATATAAAATAAAGCCCTCTCATCTTTTCCCTTATATCTCCCTCCCCTCTTCCAAACCCATTACCAATCCTACAATTGCTGACAGTTGGTATGCATCCTTCTAGATGTTTCCTACGCATAAACAAATAATTATACAGATGCACCTTTTATTTAAAAGTACACAAATACGATGTTAAGATTCTGGCAGGAAACAGATGGTACATTCAAACAGGGTTATTGAGGAGAGTTAACAATGGGATATATATGGAAATGGCAACCCACTCCAGTGTTCTTGCCTGGAGAATCCCAGGGACGGGGGAGCCTGGTGGGCTGCCCTCTATGGGGTTGCACAGAGTCGGACATGACTGAAGCGATTTAGCAGCAGCATGTATATATATGTGTGTGTATATATATATATATATATATATATATATATATAAAGATATGGTTTGAATTAAGGTGAACGAGATGGGCTACAACAGTGGAGAGCTAGTGCCTCCCTAGGCCTGACCCTTAGGTAATGAGAACACGGCCACCACTAAAGTACAGGCTGCAGAAAGACCAGAGAGGGTGATGGAATGAGAACACTGACTTCTCTCCCCTTCTGCCTTCTACCCTCCATGTCAAATTGCTCTTCCTCTTGAATTCTTTATCAAGGTGAGGGATTCTACCATGCACTTTGCTGAAAAAGTCAAGAACTTGGGCTTCATTCTGTATTTCTCTTTCTTCTCACTCTCCACATCCAGTCAATAAGTTTGGAGTGAAAACAGTTCTCCAAGAACTGTTAGCATCACTATCTCTGTCCTGGTTCAAGCACTGGAAATCACTGGCCTGAACTATTAAACTAGACTCCTAAATGTTTCCTTTGCCTCTAACATCTTGAATTCCTTAAATAAAAATTCTCTGAACTACCAATCATTCTTTACCTGTGCCCCCTTTGTGGTATATTGCAATTTCTTCTGGAATAATTGTAGACATATAACCTCTTTTTCCCTGAATGTCAGCTCCTTTACAGTAAGGAAGACACCTCATTCATTTTTGTATTCTGTAAAGCGTCTTCCACAGTGACTTACATAGACAGTTATTCAGTGTTTTGAATGCATGGCTCAGTCCTACTCACTAGGAGTACAACCTAAACAAACACTCATAAAGTACTTCAAAACATCATCTTTTTCTTCTAAGAGATTAACATTAAAATAACAGTATTAAGAGTCAAACCAAGCATCTATTCAATTGAACAGATCAAAAAAGTAAAAATGTTTAATATGCTATCTCCCCTGCTTTATTTCATATGTGCGTGTGTGCTCTGTTGCTTCAGTCGTGTCTGACTGTGTGACCCCATGGACTATAGCCCGCCAGGCTCCTCTGTTCATGGGATTCTCCAGGCAAGAACACTGGAGTGGATTGCCATTTCCTCCTCCAGATCTTCCCTACTTAGGGATTGAAGCTGCGTCTCTTCCATCTCCTTGCCCTGGTAGGTGGGTTCTTTACCACTAGTGCCCCCTGGGTATATTATTATCTGAAGATGTTTTACTTTACTAAGATGAAGAAAGGGAAAGGATTAAGATAGACTGATCTTTTGATTGCTTTTGTTAAAATATATACCCAGGCAGCTGTATATAATAATTTTTTTTTTTTGGCTACGTGGCTTGTGGGAATCTTAGTTCCCCGACCAGGGATTGAATCCAACACACAGCAGTGAAAATGCCAAGTCTTAACCACTGAACTGCCAGGGAATTCCCATAGCATTTTTAAAGAATGAGAGTTGAGGCAGAACTGCATAACAGGGTGGTTGTTTAGTCAGTAAGTCCTGTCCGACTCTTTTTCAACCCCATGGACTGTAACTTAGCAGGCTTCTCTCCATGGGGTTTCCCAGGCAAGAATACTGAAGTGGGTAGCCATTTCCTTTTCCAGGGGATCTTCCCAAGCCAGGAATCAAACTTGTATCTCTTGCTTGGCAGGCGGATTCTTTACCACTCAGCCCCAAGCCCTGAATAGCAGGGTAAGAAATACTTACTATGGGTTTGAAATCATATAGTGTGCATGCTCAGTTGCTTCAGTTGTGTCCTACTCTTTGCGACCCCATAGACTAGCCTGCCAGGCTTCTCTGTCCATGAGATTCTTCAGGCAACAGTACTGGAGTGGGTTGCCATGCCCTTCTCCAGGGGATTTTCCTGACCCAGGGGTTGAACCCACATCTTCAGCTCCTGCACTGCAAGCAGATTCTTTACTGCTGAGCCACCGAGGAAGCCTGAAATACAGACGTAGGCTTTAATCCCACCTTTATAATGTGTGTGATCTTGGCTAGGTTAATTGACCTGGGCTTGCTCCCTCTTCTGTAGAATGAGAATGCCAACAAGGTGGTTGTAACAAATGAGAATAATGCTGACATAAAACATTTGCACAGTACCAAAGTGCTTGACAAAGAAAATCTTGTTTTCATCTTCAACCACTGCACCCTTATTTTATCACGAACCCTTCTCTACGCCCTGGAGAAGAAAGTGGCAACCTGTTCTGCTATTCTTACCTGGGAAATCCCATGGACAGAGGAGCCTGGTGAGCTACAGTCCATGGGGTCAAAAGTCAGACAGGACTTAGCAACTAAACAACAACTTCTCTAAGCCCTATTGCCACCAGTCTTCTGAAATAAATTATTTCCCATGGTTTAAATGATCTGCTTAGGCCGTTTCTGTCCATATATAACCAACCTGTACCTCTTATCAGTGGTCTTACTATCCAGAATTAACTGAACTCAACATGAAAAATGGAAGGAACTGATTGTGGAATATGAATTGTATTGGCAATAAACTCTCTATACTTGGATGTCCTAAAACTAGGGACTCCTGAGGTTTGGGTACTTGTTAGCTCACTATTCTAATTTTTGATGTGGTTCATCCTTTATCATATTCCTTCACTTTATCATATTCCTTCTCTTACCTGCTATGCTTTAACTGCTTCCTCTCACTGAATTTTTTTAGTATTTAAATATGTTCAAGGCTCTTCCATCTAAAAGCAACTATAATTGACCCTTGAACAATTTGGAGGATTAGGGCACTGACCCTCCACACAGAACTCTGAGTATAACTACAGCTGGCCCTCCATGGTTCTGCATCTGTGGATTCAGCCAACTACAGATCCGGTAGTACTTTAGTATTTCCTATTGAAAAAAGTCCAGGTATAAGTGGGTCAGCACAGTTCAAACATCTGTCATTCAAGGCTCAATTGTAGTCAGCTTTATCTCAAATATTTTTTCAGCTGCTATCTTCTAACTTGTTCCTCTTTGCAAACGAATGTATTCAGTGAATTGAATGAATTTTCATTTTCTACATTAAAATTTTTTTATTATTTATTTTTGGCTGTGCTGGGTCTTTGTTGCTGCATGTGGGCTTTCTCTAGTTGTGGCGAGTGGGAGCCACTCTCTAGTTGTCGGCATGCTTCTCACTCCAGTGGCTTCTCTTGGTGCAGAGCACAGGTTCTAGGGTGCATGGGCTTTAGTAGTTGTGGGCTTCTTAGTTGTCTCACAGTATGTGGAATCTTCCTGGGCCAGGGATCAAACCTGTGTCCCCTGTCGGCAGGCAGATTCTCAACCACTGGACCACCAGGGAAGTCCTCACTTTCTATATTTTTTAAACTTGTAAAATAAGTTGTAGTGAGGTATAATTTACATATAATAAATATGCAGGTCAACAAATAATGACAAATGAATGCACCTGTGTAATAACCACCCCAGTAAAGCCATATAATATTTTCACCTCCCCTCAAAGTTCCCCTATGCCCCCCTTTGCAGACATCTCCCCTTCCCCACACCTGGTCCCAGGCAACCACTGACCTGCTTGTTGTCACAGTAGATTAATTTGGCCTGTTCAAGTATTTAATACAAATGCAGTCATAATATGTATGTACTGTTTTTAAGTTGGCTTCTTTGGCTCAGCATACAGATTTTGAAGTTAATAATCTATGTTGTCTCATGACATTTTCTACATTTTTCATGGCCATTCATCCTTAATCCACTGCAGTCTGGTTTCTCCCCTACTAGAACTGCCTTGCAAGTTTACAAATGACCTTCATCCACTAAACCCAATGGATCATTCCTTATCTTGCTGAGCAAATTTGGAAAACTCAGCAGTGGCCACAGGACTGGAAAAGGTCAGTTTTCATTCCAATTCCAAAGAAAGGAAATGCAAAAGAATGCTCAAACTACCGCACAATTGCACTCATCTCACATGCTAGTAAAGTAATGCTCAAAATTCTCCAAGCCAGGCTTCAGCAATACGTGAACCGTGAACTTCCAGATGTTCAAGCTGGTTTTAGAGAAGGCAGAGGAACCAGAGATCAAATTGCCAACATCTGCTGGATCATGGAAAAAGCAAGAGAGTTCCAGAAACACATCTATTTCTGCTTTATTGACTATGCCAAAGCCTTTGACTGTGTGGATTACAATAAACTGTGGAAAATTCTGAGAGAGATGGGAATACCAGACCACCTGATCTGCCTCTTGAGAATCCTATATGCAGGTCAGGAAGCAATAGTTAGAACTGGACATGGAACAACAGACTGGTTCCAAATAGGAAAAGGAGTACGTCAAGGCTGTATATTGTCACCCTGCTTATTTAACTTCTATGCAGAGTACATCATGAGAAACGCTGGACTGGAAGAAACACAAGCTGGAATCAAGATTGCCAGGAGAAATATCAATAACCTCAGATATGCAGATGACACCACCCTTACGGCAGAAAGTGAAGAGGAGTTAAAAAGCCTCTTGATAAAAGTGAAAGAGGAGAGCGAAAAAGTTGGCTTAAAGCTCAACATTCGGAAAACGAAGATCATGGCATCCGGTCCCATCACTTCATGGGAAATAGATGGGGAAACAGTGGAAACAGTGTCAGACTTTATTTATTTGGGCTCCAAAATCACTGCAGATGGTGATTGCAGCCATGAAATTAAAAGACGCTTACTCCTTGGAAGAAAAGTTATGACCAACCTAGATAGCATATTCAAAAGCAGAGACATTACTTTGCCAACAAAGGTCTGTCTAGTTAAGGCTATGATTTTTCCTGTGGTCATGTATGGATGTGAGAGTTAGACTGTGAAGAAGGCTGAGCGCCAAAGAATTGATGCTTTTGAACTGTGGTGTTGGAGAAGACTCTTGAGAGTCCCTTGGACTGCAAGGAGATCCAACCAGTCCATTCTGAAGGAGATCAACCCTGGGATTTCTTTGGAAGGAATGATGCTAAAGCTGAAGCTCCAGTACTTTGGCCACCTCATGCGGAGAGTTGACTCATTGGAAAAGACTCTGATGCTGTGAGGGATTAGGGGCAGGAGGAGAAGGGGATGACCGAGGATGAGATGGCTGGATGGCATCACTGACTCTATGGACGTGAGTCTGAGTGAACTCCGGGAGTTGGTGATGAACAGGGAGGCCTGGCATGCTGCTATTCATGGGGTCGCAGAGTCGGACACGACTGAGGGACTGAACTGAACTGAAGGACCATTTGCCACTATTAACCACTCCTTCCTTTTTTCTCTTTGCTTTCATGATACATATTGTTTTCTTCTCACTCCAGCCATTTGTCTTCAGTGTTCTCTTCTGTATATCACTTACATGTTGGTGTTTGTTGGGTGCAGACCTAGGTCTTTAACCTCATACTCTATATGCTTTCCCTGGTTGATCACCTCCATTCCAATGCTTTAATTATCAACAGGCTAACTCCAGTCCATGATCCCCACCCCAATCAAGTTATAAAAACCTGTTTGTCCAGTGGCCAGAAACCACCACTTAGATGACTCAAAGGCATCTCAAATTCAGTGCTTCTAAAATGGAACCTCCTCATTCCCTCATAAATCTCTCTGGCATTCCCTAACATTTTTACTCAATCACTCAAGTCATAAATCTGAGTTATTCTAGACTGCTTCCTTACCTTCACATCCTCAGTTAAATAATCACTAAATTAGGTAATACCCTCCTAAGAATCTTGAACCTCTATTGCTACTACCCTATTGGAGACCTTATGTCTTGCATCTTTTCTGTGAACCTTTGCCCTCCCTAATTGGTCTCACTAAATCCAAATTATGCTCTTCAATCAATTAATATTCCATAATGTACAGATCTGATCTTGTCTCTCCAACTTATAACCCTTCAAGCTAAACTTAACAAGGTCCTCTAGGATCTGGCCCTTGCTAAATCTCTTTAGCTTCATTTCTCCTCTTTACATCTGACGGTCTAGCCATACAGAAATTCACTCAGTTCTACAAGCCATGGCTCTCTTTCAATATTCTGTTGTTCCATATGCATGGAAAGCTCTTTCTCTCAACTATCCCCCACTTCTCAGGCTAATTCCGATTCACTCTTTAGCTCTCAGGTTAAATTTTGCTTTCTCTCTTTTTTTCCTTCTTCCTTCAACAAGGTTTTTGGTTTTTTTGCACGTGCTGTGTGCCAACCAGGGATTGAGCCCTGGGCAACAGCATTGAAAGCGCCGAGTACTAACCACTGGACCGCTAAGGAATTCCCTCAATAAGCATTTTAAAATGCCTATTATGGGGCTGACTGTGGCGTCAATATCTACTTTTCACTCTTTAAAACCTCTATCTTTAATAGAGCAGTCAAGTAGCTCACTCAGTTTAGGCTTGGTTCTTGCTATTTCAGTCAGTTCACTTGCTTAGTAGTGTGCGACTCATGGGACCCTATTGCCTGCAGCACACCAGGCCTCCCTGTCCATCACCAATTCCCAGAATTTACTCAGACTCATATTCAATGAGTCAGTTATGCCATCCAACCATCTCATCCTCTCTCATCCCCTTCTCCTCCTGCCCTCAGTCTTTCCCAGCATCAGGGTATCTTCAAATGAGTCAGCTCTTCGCATCAGGTGGCCAAAGTACTGGAGTTTCAGCTTTAGCATTAGTCCTTCCAATGAACACCCAGGACTGATCTCCTTTAGAATGAACTGGTTGGATCTCCTCGCAGACCAAGGGACTCTCAAGAGTATTCTCCAACACCACAGTTCAAAAGCATCAGTTCTTCGGCACTCAGCTTTCTTTATAGTCCAACTCTCACATCCATACATGACTATTGGAAAAACCATAGCTTTGACTAGACAGACCTTTGTTGGTAATGTCTCACTATTTCTCCTCTCCATAAACTTCAAATGTTTATGAATTTTGACTAGACTGTTTCTGTCTGGTTTTGAGTCATTAGTACTTTGCTTGTCCTTCATATGGATAAATGTTCAAGACATAAATACAAACACAATGATAACAAAAGGTTCACATACTAGGATTATGTGGGGTGGAAAAAAAGCAGTGTAGTTTTGAACTAAAGGCAGGCTAATCCAAGGTACTTTATGTTTGTAAGGTAAATTTTTAATCACTCAACTAAAAAGATATAATTTACATTGATTTCTTCTTTGGGGGGGCAGGGGTCATGCTGCATGCAGGATCTTAGCCCAACCAGCGGTCTAACCAGTGCTTCCCTGCGGTGGAAGTACAGACTCTTAACCACTGGATCACAAGGGAATTACCCCAGAATTTGAAGTTTTTAATCTGTATTTAAATTAACAGGAACAATGTTTATAAAATTTGTTATTAGGTAGGTACTCATCATGAAAGAATCACTGCAATATTAAATTTTACTATATAGCCTTTATTTACTAATTTATAAATTACAATAAAATGAAGAGTTGTCCACTCTGGATGGCTAGCAAAATGTATGCTATTTAGGTTGGTGCAAAAGTAACTGTGGTTTTGGACCATGAATTTTAAATCATTATAACTAGACTCAAACACATCTTTATTAACCAAAATAGGAAACATTACAATCAACATATTTTTGCCAACAAGAAATGTTTGTTTATTCCTGTGGCATAAAAATCCATGCTTCAGGATCCCATGAACTCCTGGAAAGCATTTTCTGCCTCCTGCTGGTTGTGGAAGCATTTTCCCTGCAAAAATTTGTTGAGATGCTTGAAGAAGTGGTAGTTGGTTGGCAAGAGGTCAGGTGAATATGGCGGATGAGGCGAAACTTCATAGCCCAATTCATTCTACTTTTGAAGCACTGGTGGTGCGATGTGCAGTTGGGCATTCTTGTGGAGAAGAACTGGGCCCTGTTTGTTGACCAATGCCAGCTGCAGGCGTTGCGGTGTCCGGTGCATCTCATCAATTTGCTGAGCATACTTCTCAGGTGTAATGGTTTCCCAGAGATTCAAATAGCTGTAGTGGATCAGACTGGCAGTAGACCACCAAACGGTGACCGTGACCTTTTTTTGGTGCAAGCTTGGCTTTGGGAAATGCTTTGGAGCTTCTTCTCAGTCTAACCACTGAACTGGTTGTCATATAAAATCCACTTTTTGTCGCATGTCACAATCTGATCAAGAAATGGTTTGTTGCTTTGCACAGTATAAAGAGATGACACTTCAAAACGACGTTTTTTTTGATTTTCGATCAGTTCATGAGGCACCCACTTATCTTTTTCACCTTTCTAATTTGCTTCAAATGCCAAATGACCATAGAATGGTTGACGCTGAGTTCTTTCAGCAACTTCTTGTGTAGTTGTAAGAGGATCAGCTTTGATGATTGCTCTGTTGATCGTTATCAACTTCTGATGGCCAACTACTGCACTTCTCATCTTCAAGGCTCTCATCTCCTTTGCAAAACTTCTTAAACCACCACTGCCACTGTATGTTCGCTAGCAGTTCCTGGGCCAAATGCATTGTTGATGTTTCGAGTTGTCACTGCTGCTTTACGACCCATTTTGAACTCGAATTAAGAAAATTGCTCGAATTTACTTTTGGTCTAACATCATTTCCTAGTCTAAAATAAATATAAAATAAACAGGAAGTAATAAGTCATTAGCAAAACATCAAAGCAAGAAATGTGCATTAAAATGATGTATAATATAACCACATTTAAGAATGCATTCCAATTTTAACAATGCAAAAACTACAATTACTTTTGCACCAACCTTGTACCTATTCTAATTTTTAATTACCTAGTTGATGGCATGTATAGATTAAGAGTATATACTACTCTTGTAAATTCCTGTTTCCTTATGACAACTTATTCCTGAAGGAATGGATATCATTGCTAGAATGTACACAAAGACATATTCACAGGTTTGGTTTTGTTTTTGGATAAGAGTAACATAGTCCATTCTAAAGGAGATCAGCCCTGGGTGTTCTTTGGAAGGAATGATGCTAAAGTTGAAACTCCAGTACTTTGGCCACCTCATGTGAAGAGCTGACTCACTGGAAAAGACTGATGCTGGGAGGCAGGAGGAGAAGGGGACGACAGAGGATGAGATGGCTGGATGGCATCACGACTCAATGGATGTGAGTTTGAGTGAACTCCGGGAGATGGTGATGGACAGGGAGGCCTGGCGTGCTGCGATTCATGGGGTCACAAAGAGTCAGACACGACTGAGTGACTGAACTGAACTGACTGAATACACGGTTACTAAATTTTAAAAATTAGAAAAAGATTAAAAAGAGAACAAACTTCTGTTAATGACAGTCTAGGTAATTTAGATTTACACTTCAGTTGAACACAGCTAAAAACCATGGATGAAATATTTTAATTCTTAAAATCATTAAAGAGCTGTTAAGATAAGTAGGAAATAGTAGGCCAAATCTTAGAAGACAAGAACCAAGAAAAGTGCAGCACACAAAGGCACATTTTTGGCCTCAGGACATTTGCCAATTTAGTAGCAATAGCTTCAGTTTTGGAGAAGGCAATGGCAACCCACTCCAGTACTCTTGCCTGGAAAATCCCATGGGCGGAGGAACCTGCTAGGCTGCAGTCCATGGGGTCGCGAAGAGTCGGACACGACCGAGTGACTTACTTACACTTTTCATTTTCATGCATTGGAGAAGGAAATGGCAACCCACTCCAGTGTTCTTGCCTGGAGAATCCCAGGGACAGGGGAGCCTGGTGGGAAGCCGTCTTTGGGGTTGCACAGAGTCGGACATGACTGAAGCGACTCTGCAGCAGCAGCAGCTTCAGTTTTGAAATTAACCTGCACTTTTGGTAGGATCATAGAGGTGAGGGAGGCAAAAAGCCAAGTCTCAGGCCTACCAAGGTGAGTACTCTAAGAAACCCACACTCACTTTAAATTAGGACTCTGCAGTTCACTCTCAAGGGTGAAATGGAAATTAAAAAGTCCTTGTCAGCCTTTCAGACCAGATTTTTGCCATTTTGGTGTCAAGAGAAATTAAAGCATTGAATTTGTATTATGATGATCCTCTTTGGAGAAAGACAGCATTATATCCTACACATATTTTTTCAAGTACATGTTCAGCAGACAAAGATAATCAGATAGATAAGAAAACAAGACCCCAAAAGTGAAATCCAGGAGAAACAACAGACACAGAACCATAGAAAACTTCAGAGATATTATAATTAGCAAACTCAGATTACAAGACAATTATGATCACTGGGTCAAGTAATAGCCAACCTTGGGAATTTCATCAAGGAACCAGAAACCATAAAAAATTACTTAGATTTGAAAAACAACCAAATAAAAATTCTGTAACTGAAAAAATAAAGAATTCATCACATAAGTTTAACAACAGACTAGATACAGCTGAAAGGTTAGTGAACAATAAAATTCATCAGAAAAGAAAGCATCAAGAAGGGAGCTTGGCACAACAAGGTGGAAAATGCAACGAGAATAAAGAGATATAGAGGAAACAATGAAAACTTGATTTAGAGGTCCAGAAGTTGATGAATGACAGTATTCAAGAATAGCTAAAAATTTTCCTGAAATTGATTAAAAAAAAAGATGTCAGTCCACTGTTTCTAAAAGCTCAATGAATCACAAGCAGAATAAAAATAAATCCATACCCAGATAGAGCAAGCTGCAGAAAAATACAGGCAAAAAGAACACAATTTGAAAGTAAACAGCCCAGCTTTCTTCAAAGGAATGAGACTGAGAACTGACCTCCCAGGAACAAGGAAGGCAGCAGAATGACAGAATTTATGTGCCAAAAGGAAATAACTTTCAACCTAGAATATCCATCTAGAATTGAGAAAGGCAAGCTAAAGGTCTTTTCAGATCAACAAAAATGGCAGAGTTCTCTACTAGCAAGCCAATAGGAAAGCAAACCCGGAGGCAGGGCAGGCAAGTGTCTGGAAAGAGCTAGACAGTAAATATTTCAGTCTTCCAGGTCATAGGGTATGGTATCTGCCAACCACTTAACTCTGCTGTTGTAGTCTAAAGAAACTGTAGACAGTAACACATGAACAAGCCTGGCAGTATTTCAATGAAACTAGTCACAAAAATTGGCAATGGCCTGGATCTGATGAGTGAATTGTATATTGCTGACTCCTGTCCTAAAGTTTAAACATAAGACAAAAGGGAAATGATCCCAGATGGAAAGGCAGATTCCACAAAGAAAGAAAAAGTGGTAAATAAACAAACATTGATATGAAATTTGGTTTTAAAAAGCCATATTGAACTGGGAAATCCCAGGTGGCCCAGTGGTTAAGACTCCATGCTTTCACTGCTGCAGGCCCAGGTTCAATCCCTAATGGGGAGCTAAGATCTTGCAAGCTCTGGGGTGCAGCCAAAAAAAGAAAAGAAAAAAACAAACCAAAATTCTAAACCATATGATTAACAAGTGCATTTATCTTGGGAAGAGGTTTAAATGTAGTTTTCTTGGTTCTCTGTATTAGCTCTCTGAGTGAAGTGTAAAGGCATTGATTAGATTTTGATACATTAAAAATGGCCCTTATAACTTCTAGCTGCTGCTGCTGCTGCTGCTATCGCTTCAGTCGTGTCCGACTCTGTGCGACCCCATGGACTTCTAGAATAACTGCTAAAAGAAAAGACTAAAATTTCCAAACTACCAGAAGTGGAAAAAATGAAATGATTAAAAGGCAGACAAGAAAGGAGAGAAAATTAAACCCAAAATAGGTGAGATAAATAGACAAGAGCTTTAAAATCAAGCACGTATGTAATTACATGAATATAAATGAGTAAATTCTTCAATTAAAAGGCAGTGAATATCAGATTATTAAAAAAGACAAAAACTCTGTTTTCTGAAAATAAAGATTTATCTAAAAAGTGAGCAATCACAAAGGTAGAAAGTAAGCGAGAGATAGAACTAAACTGTCCTCACTAACACAAACCATTTCAATATTTTAGTATATTTTCCTCTTAAGGATGGCGTGCTGCAGTCCTCGGGGTCGTAGAGAGTCGGACAAGACTGACCGACTGAACTGAAGGATACTGCACACGTAATAGTGTTAGTTGTTCAGTCGTGTCCTTCTCTGCGACCTCATGCGCCACCGGGGACGGCCATATATAGTAGTGCATTTCTCTCACACGTATTAATTTGTAAATTTTTCTTTTACTGTAAATAGTTTCCAAAGGATGACACTCCACGTATTTGGAGTTGTTTGAATTTTCAACTCTCTGAATAACTGGTAGGAAACTATCTTTTCAGTTACTAAACACTGCGATTATTCGAAGATAGACCCAATATGCTTTTAAAGGGATCTGGGGGGATATTCCCTGGCGGTAGGGCCAGTGGTTAGTTCTGAGGCTTCCCTCCCAAGCTGCACCGTAAGGCCGAATAAAAAGGGTGTGGTGGGGGGGGGCACCTTGAGACTACAATTGCTATTTCACGTACATTTTTTATTGATCTTGCTAATAAAGTTCACAGGCGATGTATATAACATTTTAATGAAACAAAAATTTTCACCATTATTTCCTTTCAAAAAGTACCTGTGTCTCTTCTTAAGGAATTATTATTTTACAATAAAAGTTAAAACATCAGGACAAGGCTCTGGGATAAGCATTTTCTGTGAGCTCATTTAGTCCTCACATACCTATAGCTTCATCGGAGATTGAGATTTAAGGGGAAAAAAAAATCACGGAAGGTCCCACAGTTAGGAATCCGTCCACCTATGTCTGGAACGTAGGGTGATGGCTAAGCTAACCCAAACCACAGGCTTTCTTTTCCATTGTCAAAGCTGCTGATATACCAAAAAAGCCTCCTCCTTCAAATTTAGCTGTCAAGTAAGGGAGAAAATTCTCTACAAAATGACCTCCTTTCTTTAGAATACTGCTTAATTTTTATAGTTTATAATTTAGACTAACAGCCTCCTGCTATATAAGTAACGATGATAAATCCGAATGGGTTGATGACCTGCTCCTAGTGTATTAATTTCAGACATTATTTCCTGAACCTAACTTATTCCAGTTGGGCGGCTTAAAGCCTCTCTGCATAGATTAAGGAAAATGACCCAGCTGTCAGATCTCCAGGGCTTCTTTCGCAGGCGGTCGGGTCATAATGAGAAAAGGGTTGAGTCTACATGATCACAGGCCCTTGGGCTTGTGAAAACGAGTTAATTGGTCAGGTCAATGAGTATGTCAGGAATACGCCCATAATAGCTACTAACGCTGCTAACCTCCGTCGAAATGCCAGATATGGTTTCTACTTACTTTCGACTCTGGCTAACCCTCTGGCCCACTGGCTAACTTGGGTCTGGCTCGCCAGCACACCGCCCGGCGAAGCCCTAGCGGACCCACAACCCGGAGAGCGAGGTTTCGCGCCCGGGGCGTATCCGGCTTGAGTCACCCGAGTCTCGCGATATCTAGAGGCAGGGGCGGGAGAGGCCGGCGTGCACGCGCCCGAGAGACGTTAGGGTGGAACCCCTCCCGTGCGGGGCGGGCGGAGCGAATACAGTTAGACGCCAGTTGGTGGAGCCCCCGCGGGAAACGACTAAGCGCGAGGAGCGTGCGCGCTCTCGTCGCGGCGACGGTGGCGGCGAGCAGCGTCAGAACTTGGAGGGGGGGCTGACGTCTTCTGGCGGGTGGCGGTGTTGGAGACGAGAGCTTGGTTAGCCGGTATTGCTTCCGTCCCAGGAACCGACGGAGAGAGAGGGAACGAGGGTCGCTTTCGGGGGCTGCTGACTTCCACGTACGCGTCGTCGTGAGGAGCCGCAGCCCGGACTCTCCTGCAACCCCTCCGGCTTCCTTTCCGCACGCCTCGAGGCAGCGGCGGCAGAGACAGGCGTCTCAGCTTCCCCCACCCCTTCCCCTTGTCCCCCCCGCCCTAAAGGGCCCTTTCTGCGCCCCACCCCCGCCCGCCCGCCCGCTACGCCGCCGCCATGTCGGCGCAAGCCCAGATGCGCGCGATGCTGGACCAGTTGATGGGCACCTCCCGGGACGGTAAGTCTCTGCCAGTGCCCTGGGGGTGGGGGAAGGGATGGGGAAGGCGAGGGGAAGGGGCTCCGCGGGCGCACCTGGGCTTGTGTGTGTGGCTGAGTAAGGGGCTCCCAGATTGGTAACACGAGGTCCCGGCTCCCGTCCCATCCAATGAGGGCTGGGCAGGCGGGCCCGGGGGGCGGCGACCGAGCGGATTGGCGGGAACTGCTGCCAATGGGGTCAGGCGGGGCCTGGAGCCTGAAAGGAGAGTTTGAGCCCCGAGTGTTGACTTGGCTGGGACGGGAGAGCCCACGTCTCTCTTGCGTAGTTCGGTGGCCTGTGTTGTCGCTGGTTAGGTACCTGCGGACCGCTAAGGCCTCCGCCCCCTGAACTAATTCCTTAACCCAGAGCTGTGGGATCAGCCCTCGCCGCCGCCCTGCGGAGTATCCAGAGAGAACTGGTCCCCACCCTCCACTCCTTTACCTAGGTCCGGAGAAAACCTTTCCTAGAATCCAGTTCCAGAGATGAAACCACCATTCTTATGGGAAAATCTGACCCAAACCATGGTTTCCTGAAGCGGGTGTGTTTGGCCCATTTTGTGAAGAGAATGTTACGGCCTGTTTTTTCCGAGAGACCTCCATTTTGTTAGACAATTTAATAGAAGCTTTGTTCAGTAAATATTGACGAACTTTGCATGTGCCCCGAATAGAACCATTTTGAAAATGTGGTGCCCAGTGACGTAGAATTGAGGGAAACAACGATGCTTTTAGGCACTTAGGTTAGTGTTTGTACAAAGAAGCACTAAAGGCTGGATATCTTTTTGTCATAGAGAATTTCTAGATAAGATGAAATGCTGTTGCTTTTTTGGTGATGGTAATTAGTAATAGTCTTTGAAATTCGAGTGAAGCCCATGCTAATATGGAGGAAGGGTGTAGTCCACTACTTTCTTAGAAACAAAGCCAATACTTGCTCATTTTTGTATGTTGTTTGTTCAGGCAAATAGTTTCATAGCCATTAAACCAATGCTTTTTTCTCGAGTTACTTAAGTTGTTTGATGTAAGAGAAAAGGCACACTCTTAACTTTTGAGCAGTCGCTGTTAAAATTTCCTTGAGTGCTTTGCAGCAAAATGTGAGTAGATTTAAAACATTTTATTGAATTCAAATGTTTTTAGCAGCGCATAATTTGCATGGTTTATCAGTGTTCATAATTCAGTTTTAATAAAAACCCACATTTGGAACTTTTCTTCTTAGAACGTATAGAAAAACAGGTGTAGATCGCAAACCTACTTGTGGTTGTGTATAGAGGAGGGGAAGATTGGGAAGGAAATGAGTTTTATTTATGTAGTAAACCCTTGAAAGTTAGCATTGATTAAAAATTCCACTGGAGAAATTTCTATCAGTTAACGTTTTTCACTTTTAGTTTAGAGTGGTTTTTATAACTGTAGCGTGTTTTAACATTGCTCCTTTTCCATTGTGAAGATGGTGTTGAGAAGGGGCTTAATTCAGGATTTTAACTAACAGAATAACTAATCTTTGTAGTAAAATTATAGAAATCATTTTATTTAAGGCATACTTTACACGATCCTGTTAATCCTAGTTGGGTGCCATTTTTGGTACCTTCTTCATGGATTTAGTGTCCTAATTTTACTGGGTGGGTAGTTGAATCAAAGCAACTATTATCACCTGATAAACTCCAACTAGACTGCAATCTAATGTTGCAAAACTGAATTAAAATGTGTGTACTCACACACATATATACATACATACCTATTTTTCCTATGTGCGTAATCTGCAGAAACTTGCATTTCTTGAAATCCACTCTGCTTTGTATACAGATAAATTTATATTTTTACGTGTCTGTTACTGGATTTTTTTTGCCTTCAGACTAAGGATTTACCAGTGAACTCATGTTTACAAGTCCACGATATTATTTTAGCTGAAATGACTGGATTTTCACTGCTGTGTTGGGCTAGAAGTAAGAAACATACTACTTTCAAGGAGAAGAATGTTTTTTTAGATACCCAGATTAGTTATTTTATGTATATAGGAATCAGAGCATTGTTTTCTTTCTTACCACATAGTTAATGAGCTTATATACTCACCTTATTCAGGACCTTCAAATAGGATTTTTTTTTAAGTGTTCAGTCAACTTCAAGTTATCCAGGGATAGGGGATATGGACGCCTTCCTGAATAACACCATGTAATTTGAAATTATATAATGGGAAGCTTTGTATGGGACACAGGAACAGCTTAAGGGAATGGTTACTAAGAAGTGGAAATGGGATCCAAGGGGTGGGAGAGAGATGGAAAAGGTACGTAGAGTATTTAAAACAGCTGTGTCCAATTTCTTTTTTTTTTTTTTAATCCCAGAGACTGACTATAAAGCAACCACTGTCTTTTTGTCAGGGTGGCAGTAACCACCCCCTCTACTCTTAGAGTGCTGTCTGTGAGGGAATCTGAAGTGGCGCAGGAAGCCTAGGGCACTTTCTCTTTCACCTCCTTTGCCCCTCTAATGAAAAATTTATTTCCTCTTTCCCACCCCAAATCAGAATTTCTAATTAGTTCCTTTTTAAACTCCTTGGAGATTTGTGTGTTAAGTGTAACTTGGCATTACTCAAATCAGTTAATTCATGTAGATGACCTAAACTTGACTGAAATTCTCAGAAGAGGGACTTTTAGTAGGGAAAAGGAGAGGTAATTTTGGATCACTGGGCACTTCCAGAAAGGACAGTCCTGGGTGGGTGGTGGAAGTGGGAGGCTTTGGACAACCAGAGGGCAGCATGATCGCGCTGGGAGGCTGGGCAGGGGGATGACCAGGAGGTGGGAGAGGAATGCATAAGGGAAGTGGGAGGGCCAAAGACAAACTTTGCCTTCTTTGCAATTTTGCCTAGGGCCCTGGTGGTGGCAACCGCCTGTGTGCCACTGAAAATCGTGCCGATGCCTGGCATACTGCATAAATGGAAGCAGGGTACCGCGTGAGTTGAAACATTGGTCACACTATATAAAGTTTGTATATGTGAATCAGTGTAACTCATACACATGTAACTGGGGGTCTGACTGTATTTGGATTTTTCTGATAAGGCATCATGGGCTAAGGAAAAGAGCATTGGGCTGAGACTCAGGAGACCTGGTTTCTAGCCCCAGCTGTACCTCTAATTGTAACCTTGGGTAAGTCACTTAACCTTTTTTGCCTCAAGTTAAATCTATACTTTGTTAAATGAGAAGTCAAGTAATTTCTTATGTTATTCTCAGAAATGTTGACAAATATATTTTAAATTTTTTAAAGGAAGAAACCATAGGTAGATACTAGCATCTTATTTAAGATACATTAAATTTTATACTTTGTTTTAGTTGTTAGCAGTAACAGAAAAGAGAGGGATAATTTGTTTTCCTCAAAATATTCCATTTGAAAAGAAGGAGCAACACAGGAAAAGTCAAACAGCGGTTCAGTTGAATTGTCTGTGATGGTTGGAGGAGCCTAGTGTCCCCACACAGACTAGTCATTTTTGTTGTGTTGGTTTAATTGAAAGGGTGTCCCTTAGCTAAAGCCCTTTTGCCGGCAAGTACGGTTTAGTTATGAGAGGTCTCTTGTCCTGACCCCAGAAAGGTCTTGCAAGATTTGAGGGATAGGAGTTAAACAAAATTGAGGATGTATATTTAGATTACTTTCTAAGTTTAGCAACTAGGGAAGTTACAGAAGGTAGTTTTAAGGATTCCATACTTCTTGAATTGCTTATAACTCTTAAATGGGAATACAGTCCATCTCTGAAAGGTTATATCAGGCCAGAAATGGCAATCTGCCCTCAAAAACAACCAGTAGACTATAGGATTCAGAATATAGATAAGAATTTTAAAGCATCATTTGTTGTCCATTATGGTTAGGGAATGTTTGGGGCAGGTTAAAGTTTTCGGGTAATTTTAGCTGTTTTGGATGATAATCGTTCTGAACCTATGAGGTACTTTCTCAGTTAACAGTACATTAACCATAATTAAATATTTTTGCTGATCATTTATATTGCATGGTGGTTGTATCTTATGGGATATAAAGTTAAAGGGACATGAATCCCAGGAGATAATCAGGAAGATACAGTTCAGAAAATCAGTTACTTGTTCCTGGTACTAGTGACGCATAACTGTTGAACCTATAGGACAGTATGACCATGCTGCTTTTCTTCAAAATAAATAGTGAATCAAAGATTGTAGTGTTCTTTTCAGTGGGTTTTCTTCATAAAATCACCTTGACTGTAATCTGTGTTCCCTTAGTTGTCATCAGCATCGAGAGCATTTTCTCCTCATTTTCTCTCATTAACATAATGGATCATTTATTTCTTGGTCAGTTGTAAATCATTCTTGTATTTCACTTGGATTGTTCATTTTAAGTGAAGGAGGCGTAGCCTTTAGTGTGTAAGCACACATTTTTTGAAATAATAATGGGATATATCTAGTTCTAGAGCTTGTGAATTCTTTTGACATTTTAAGAAATTTTAACAAACATTAAATAGTTAAACATAAAGTTAAAACAGTTTTAGTAAATATAGGATTTTATCAGAGGTCCAGGCATATCAAAACATTGAAAACTGTTAATACCCACATAGTGAATTCATTTTTTAAAAAAAACTAGTTTTGAACTCTGACTGATATTTCTGACTACAGCACAGCTTGGAAAACAATAATAGTATCACCTCCTACAACTCTGCATCATTCTTGGATTTTCTACATTTTAGCTCTCCTGAAGGAAGCCTGTGCTTCTGAGACATTCTTTGCTTCGGGTAAAAAAAATAGTAATAAAACCAAAGAAATCATTTTGTCTATCAGTGCATAAGTTTTATAAGCAGCAAGTAAATACTTTTATTTGGTTTGGTTAAGATGTCATATAGGGATAAATGTGAGTGAGCCACATCTTTTAAGATGGGTAGTAGGAAGTTAAGGGCAAGTAAGGTGTCATGGATGTGGGTGAGGGTTAGTCAGTGTTCAGTACCAGGTGGTTCATATAAACATTAAACCTTGGAGTTGCTGGGGTTCAGGCAAATTCGGGGTTGCAAGGATAGGCAGAGGGCTTAAAACTGTGGGCAAGACTAGGTAAATGAGACAGGTACTCCTCAAGAATGGAATTCCAGAAAGGTGCTTGAAATGGACTGAATCCTAAAAGCTCAGGGCTATTAGTATATTCATTGAGGACACATAGATGACTGTACTACCCAACTTAATAATCGGTGTATGGAAAAATTGTAGGTAAGATGAAGAAAGTTGGAACATTTTGCTGGAGAAAGAGTGAGGGAGTGGGCAGAGGGGTAAGTTTATGACAGAAATCTTACGGATTCAGCACCTGCAAAAGTCATTCTATTCCTTTCCAGTTTAAGTTCTCATAGGATAGAAATTAGAAGGCAAGGCCTTTTGATCATTTAATCAGTTATGTAAGATTATTGAGGATGTAGAGAGAAGTACTTTGTAAAAACTCTGAATTTAGCTACAGTTTTGTGTTTTAACTAAGTAGCTTAAGACTTGAAAAATCAAAGCCATTAGAAAATAACATGTAACTAGTCAGCTAAATAACTGTTATATTTTGCTATTTAACATGGGCTAGAGAAAGGAGTCTTTAAAACTTTTTTCTTAAAAAAGCACTCACTAGATACTGATCCTTATGTTCTGATTTAGTTGTGAACCATGTGCAATGATGTTTGACCTCTGTGATTCTACATGAAAAGAATTTAACCAGCTGCCCTTGCTGAATCTTTTGTCATGTCTCCTGAATGCATGGTAAATTGTTTTGTTTTTATTTTCTTGAGACCTCAGTTTTCTGCAGACAGTTTTCTCTTTCAGAGTTAAACTTTGCAAAGCTTTTCCTTTGAATAAAATTGGTTAGATATTTATGGATAGTATCTATAGTGTACGAACCTTGCTGTTTGGTGGCTTCTATATTCTGTCCTACTGCTGTGTTATACATTATACTCTTCTCTGTCTCTTGAGGGTGTGTTTTAGGTCAGGGTTGGTACTATAGCCCACTCGCTTTTTGTAAATAAAGTTTTGTTGGAACACAGTTGTACATAGACATACGGTCTATGTCTCCTTTGCTTTGCAGCAGAGATATATAGCTGGTAAGTTTAAAGTATTTGCCATCTGGCCCTTTAAGAAAAGCGTGCTGACCATTGTTCTGGATCAGTGTTTCTCAAAAGTGTGGTGCCTGATCAACCTTAGGGAACCTGGGAACTTGTTACAAATACAGATTCTTGGACCTACCACTCCAGGCCTACCAAATTAGAAGTTCTGGGGTTGGGTGCAAGCAATTTGTGTTTTAAGAAGCCTTCCACGTGACTCTAATGCACATTAAAAGTTTGAGAAACCCTGTTCTAGATAAATGTTTCCCAAATGTTAGTCACATATATCACTTTACTATTTTTCACCCTGTTTTAACATTTTTAATTGTCAACTCACTTTCTGAAAATTTAAGCTAACTTTAAGGTGAAAGCTTATGTCACCAGAAAAATACAGTGAAAACAACATGGTGTTATAAGAGAAAACTAGATTCTGCTGTCATTTACCTGTGTTAAAAATGAGCTTGTTAGATGTATTAATTAAACACATACTAGGCAGTAAGTGGGAACTTTTTTCTTGACTTAATCATGACATATAATCACCACTAAGTGATTGAGTGGTGTTCAAAGTGTCATGCTGGTGAAATTACATAACACCTAAAATCACTTTTTGTACAAATCCACACTTTAGGAAATGCAGTGCTAGTTCCTTACATGGAAGGAAAGCTGTTTGAACTGTACATATCTAAACCCCTAAGTAGAAATGACTTTTCCGTAGACATAGAAATACACACCCATAAGATGGAACGATATTGAAGCCCCTAGAGAGGTCCATTCAGACTTCTGGGATGAAATTCCCTATTTAGCTCGATCTTACCTCTCCATTAATGTTCCAGTCTGTGGTGGTCAGTATTTCTGCAGGATTTCACCAACCTATTCCACAGTGGGATTGTGAAAAGGTGCTGGCTGTTTGTCAGAGAAAACTCATGGACTAGAAACTAGGGAGAAGTGCTGTAATTCTGCATTATGGGCAGGGAACCATCAGCGCATGCTTACTAAGGAAAACAATTGATTCACATCAGATTTTAGAAACCATGTATTTGAGAAATTTTGGTATGAAAATAAATGATTTAATTTGCCTCATAGTATTACAGGGAATACTTCCCCAGACATGGTATTCTGATACCGGCTGATGTGTTTTAGGATGTAGTCATTGTTGGTGCGACTAGAACCTGAATATCCCTAGGTTGCTGGGTTGCTTCAGATTTTTCTTGATTTCTTTTCTTAGAGCTTATGGACATATTTGCTGCTTTTGTCATTTGACTCTGCAATAAAGTAGTGACATAAGACTCTGACCCTAGATGGACTGAAAGTCTGGTAGGGAGTGAAGGTGTACAGTAAGTGATAAATTCTGTATGCTGATTACATATATAGATATCTAATTTTGAAAAAAATGTTAAAAAATATAAAACACTGCCAAACACCTCTAAGACTGAGCAAATGTTTTGTAAGTTTCCCTTAAGTTAAAAAAATTTAAAAAGTGTTACAAATGAAGTCTCTTAGGTTCTCCTTCACAGTTTTAGTCCTTTCCCCCAAAGGCATTTTTTGTGAATATGTCAGTGGATTTTCCTCTGTGTTGTTTCAATAGTTACAAGGCTCAGTCTCCTTCATGCTAATCTGTTTTTTCGTTTTAAATTCCTTTATCATTGAGTTGTCTGTCACCTCTGTCCTTTGATATTCTCATTTCTTTTCCATTTTTGTTTCTTTACTTTGTTTTAGATTTGGGGAGTTTCTGCTTAGCTTTTATAGCAATCATCAAGCATTGAAAACTTGCCTCATTAATAGACAGATCTGCCGAATACTTTTTCTTATGCTGTTTTCAGCTATTTTTTCATAGCCAGAGATAGCTTTTGTTACTTCTAATTTTGTGTATGAAACGTTGTGGATGATAGAAGGCACCAGATATCCAGAGTATGAGTGTTATTGTATCAGAATTGCAGCTCTGCAAGTAAGCATCAAAATATAAAATTTAGCAGGCTACAGCTTTTTAATAATTGACTTCCCTTAATGGCATGTATATAAAACAAAGTATGTGTAATCCATTTTTAGGACTACATTTGTGGATAACTATTTATTCAAGACACACTTCTAATGTGTGCCTTAAATCTAAGAGGAGCAACATGTTGATTTCCTAAAGCATATATCCCCTGGCGGAAGTGTGATGGCACTGACCCCTGCCAGTGGCCAAGACTCTGCTTTATAATGAGAGAAAATAGGGTTGTGGCAAGAGGTGGAATAGAATTCTTGGAATGCAGCTACTTTAGTATTTATTTTTGAACATTTCTTTTACCATTCTGTTAGCTCTTAAAGACCCTGAGTAAGCTTTTTCTCCCACTACAAGGCTGTTTCTGTTTCATTCCTTATTGTCTATTTTCACAGACAAATAGACTGGAAAATTTAAAAAATTATTTTAGCATTATTTATCTTTGATATTCAGCAAGAACAAACTTGCCTTGGGAATTTCTTCTGCAGTGGGCATTGCATTTTAAAAATGGGCTTGTCATGGGGAATATGATAGTGGGGGTGATACAAGTACCAACTTGTGATGATAAACCCATAGGACCATCTGAAAGAGTTAAGAGGGCTAGCCTTTTAATACCCTAATTTTTTTGGATTTTTCTGGGGGAAAGGAAAGCCTCTACTAGTATTCTGTATGATTTCCTAAGTTCTGTTAGAAAGAAATGACTTGATATTACATTTGGAAGGGAAAATGCCCTCATTAGTTTTTCCTGCTGCCATCTTTGAGTATTTTTTCTTTCCTTATATAATAAATATGTTCCTGGAAAGTTGCATATGTGCCAGGTTATATTAAATATTTTTAAAGCATCAATAATCATTATTTTAAGACATGGTAGTGAATGCTTTCATAAAATGAACTTACACTTTGTACTGTATAAATATACGATGGATTAAACTGAGTGTATTTATTAACAAGGTAAAGGGAGTAATGAGTTTTTTCTTTAGAGATTATTTTAAAAGGATCCTTATAGGTGAGCTTTAGGCTAAATTTAGGCTGTAGATGAGCTTCAGGCTAAAGGAACAACAAAGGTAGGTGGGAGAAGTTAGGGGAGTTGGTGAGACTGTTGGAGAAAGCTGTAAAAATGATCAAATTTGTTCTTTACTGTAATAGTTACTGTGTAGCAGTAGCTATTATCTTGGTTCCACAAGAAGACCTAAGAGTTTCACAAAAACATATGAAGATGAGTGTTTACCAGTACAGGACAGGTCTCTTTCTGCTCTGTACTAGATTAGAAATTGGTGTTTATATAGTTTCCACATTCTGTTGACTCATAGCTTATGTTGTAAGAAATGGTGATAAGAAGGTGACACATTTGAAGATGCGAGGGCACAGGGAAATAAGAAACTTTACGCTTATTCACTGCTCTTTCTAGTTGTGGCTTTTCTTTCACTGAAAGAGTAAGGAATTTATTTCAGAGGGAGTAAGCCTGTCCTGCCCCAGCCAATAGTGACACATGGCCCCAACAATTACACGTGTGGGGAGGGGAGGGATTTGGTTACCACAGAAGAGAGCGTGGGAGCGCTTTTCCCCTCTTGGCCCCCGTTTATCAACTACAACGCTTCTGTTTGCTTTGTGTGCTGTTGAGTTTTTCCCTCTGTTTTCTCTAAGCTAAGCTTTAAGCTAATTCTGTACAAAAGAAATACTAATCAGTTGTTTTTATATAAATTGCTTGCCATTAATGCCTGATAAAATGCAGTAAAATAAGGATTCTGCATACCATTATATATGTCAAATATTACAGACTTTAAGGTTATTTTGAAATTACAATACTAAACTCAGTTCACTTTTGCTTAGCCTTCACAGTTGTTGATCACATAGCATGGTCATCCACTCACAGCTTAAAAAAATACAGGGAGCATCGGAGAGAATGGGTAAAGTAAAATTTTGATGTTTTTAAAATAGCACCTGAATCTATGAAAATTGATTTGATTTATTGTTTGTATGGGAGGGAGAGGGTGGTTGGCACTCGAAGGGAGGGGGTGGATATTGGGGAAATAGCATGCACCATGTAAAATGATGTTAGATATCATACAAGCTAAAATTTTAAGTATTACTACTGCAGTTTAAATACAAGTCTGTTTCAGAAGAGGCAGGACCATACAGTGGCAGTGTTGGGATTTACAGTGGGCCTAGCTTTTTCTCCCTGCAGATTGAAGGGGATTTTGAGAATAGCAGTTTTTGAGTAGTTTGGACAGAAGTCGCCTTTTTAGAGTGACCTGTCCATATTCCCTGAGTGAAGCTGCTTTGGTAGCACCTCAGGTTCTGTTAATGTTACTGAGGAACATTGTTTAAGAGGAACAATGTGCATTCTAGTTTTCATTGTACACCTGTGACTCACGTGTTCCTAAATATAGGTTAGGATTCATGAAGCCCTTGAGGGGGTTGAAGAACAGAGAGAGGTTACTCTGAAGTTAGTTGTTTGGTAGAAAAAATAGAAATTTTGGTGCTTCCTTTCAAATGAAGAATACTTTTCCTTTCAAAGTTCTAAATCAAGGTTTTAATCTCAATCCATACCATTATAGTTATCTACAAAGCCTAATTAATGAGTATTGTGGAGGTTATAGAGAAGAGAGTCTGCCATGTTTTTATGGGTAGGGCATTTTGTGGTAAATTGTGTTGACTTGATCTAATCTCTGCTTCATTATTTTTAAGCTTTGTCTTTGTTTACACATTTAAAATCTGGGGGAAGAAATTAAAGAAACCAGATTTTACCCTAAAAATATTCTTGCCTCAACTTTGCTAGTCCCCTACCTGAAACCACTTGCCAAAGCCGGGTAAGATTTACGTACCGTTTCCCAAACCTTCCTGCCTTCCTAAGCTTTGTCAAAGATGGTGCCAGTTTGGAATGCTCTTCTTTCCCCATTCCTTTGGTCTAAGGCCTGTCTTTCCTTCAAATAATGTCTTCTATGTATTGCACAAAGCCTCCTCTAACCTCTTCAGTCCTGTGGTCATTCTAATCTAGAATCCCTGAAGTACTACTATTTGATAGTATTCCATCCATTATAGACATTCATTTGGCACTTGGATCATGCCCCCTTTTGTTGTTACTGTATTTAATACCCTCTCTTCTCTAGGAGAGTGATGGGCTCCTTGAGGGTAGAGAGCTTATTAAATGCCTCTTTGTAATCCCATTGCCTGGCACAGAGGATATCTTCAGGAGTCGGCTTGATTCTTTGATTTGGATCCAGTATTAGTGTAACGGGGCAGTTGTTTAACTTAGGCTATTTTTATAGTGAGGACATGCCCAGAAACCCCAAAGATAAAGTACATCTGAAGTACATTTGATTAATAATTTCTTGTGTTGTAGGGAGATTTGGTTCATATTGGTTCCTTATTAATTACAGCCCCTCTCCCCACCTTTGTTTTTCAGTGGGTGCTGTTGTACCTAGTTTCTTTTGAAAAACATGGTTTGGGCCAGATATGTTGACAGAAATCAAAATTACTAGTATTTTTTATTTTAAAATTCTTTGATTAGTCAGATGATATTTTCATGGTATAAGCCCAAATAAATTTATTAAATACTACGTGGTAATGTAGCCAAATTATTTTAAAATGTTAACCTTAAGGTCTCTTAAGTAAAATTTTAAAAATACCAATAGACAGATACTCAGTTGCTAATCCTTCTCACTTCTGTATCTCAGATTATTAGGAATTTTATTATTTCTTTGTTTATAAAGATTTCTTTACGATGCAGGCTGATGTTTGATAACTGTGTTTATTGTGTTTGCTGCAGTTATCAAATAGAGCAGACGTTTATATGCAGTGAAGAATTAATTAAAAATACTTTTTGATGTTTATGGAAACTGATACATTTTTTTAGTATCCCCACACTCACTGGGGATAATTTTAATTCATATTTGAAACTGTTTACATTTTATCTGATAGCAGTGTCTTCAAGGCACATATGTATATTAGATTTATGTTGTGATTTCTTACAAAATGCTTAACTAGTAAAACTTCTAAAATCTTAATTTTGTTCTAAAGCCTGGCTTATAGTATTCTTGAGCCATTAGTTTGACAAAGCACTGAAACGATACTTCTGTTGCATTACTGAAAAGCTTAGATAATTGTGGCAGGGGACTTGTTGAATATAAGTTTTTTTCCTCTTCAAAAATTTTTATTTAAATTTCTTAGCATAATTTGGGTACAGAATTAAGGTAAAATATTTTTTCTTACATGTGAGGAAGCAAAAAGCCTCTAATAATGGCATTGCCATTCTGATGTGAGCTCATCAGAGTACCATATGACATGAGCTTAAGGCCCTGATCAGTCTTAATGAAATAAGCTTTATAAAAAAATTTTTTTTTCTGAAACCCCAGTTGGCCCAGGGACCACTTTACAGAGCTCCAGCCTTGGACTTTCACCTATGATCAGTCATATTCTTCTCCAGGGTTTATACTTGTTAAGTCAATATTAAAACACAGGAAACACCCCCCCCACCCCGATTTTGTTCACTTTTGTTTTCATATACAAGAATCTTTACAGTCAACATGTACTTCTAGATGCTGTATTGAAATTGCTGGCAGAGTCTATTCTATACAAACTGAACAATCTGGCCCCTTGTTTTATTTGTAAAGGTTCAATGTATCTATGCCTGCCTACTTCAGTCTGCAAGGGAGTGTCAGAAAGGCCCCGCATTCGCCGAGCCGTGAGTTATCACTAACTTTTCAGATGTGTTAATGAATGTGGAACAAAAAGCAGTTGTGTTTAAAAGGAAAAAAGGACCATCAAAATAACCTCTATTATAGTAGCAGGCGTGAACACTAAATGAATTACTCCAAATTGTGGTGTCAAAAATAACATACTTTAACTAGAGACTAGCCTCTAGAAAACCTATTGTTGAACTGCTCTGAAGCTGTTGTTTTAGCTATAAGTTACTGTTCTTAAAGTTTTATAAACCATGATTGCAAATTAATATGTTCTTTAAGTCTTTTTAACCAAGTTAAAACAATCTGAACAAAATCTTACCCCACCTAAAAATGGTAGTATTTAATTGACTCTGAGTTAAGCTGTTTAAATAATACCATGTGAAAGGGGTAAAGTTTTAACCTTTTTTATTACTCACATGTGAAAAACAAACAACTGAACCTCTTCCTCTATGAAAAGTTTTAGTACAGTGTTATTTACAGTCTGTTTTGGTACCAACAGTTCTTGCTTCAGTAATTCACCAGTAGGTTTTCATTCATCAATGACTATGTCAATTTAAGGCTAAAAATAAAACACTTTCATTTCCTAGGGCTTAATCAGTCTCCTTAGAGGAAACCATCCTTAAGAGTTCCCCCCTCCCAAAGAGATTTGAAGCAAAAAAAAAAAAAAATGTAACTAACATCAATTTTTTGTTGTTGTTAGAGCTAGTTACCTTTCTTTTTCTTCGATTCTTTCAAGTTTTGAGTAGATAGGTATATTTGACTAGCAGGTCGGAAGCTTCTGTTGCCTAGGAGGTGTTATTGTGTTAAGTGAAGACAGAATAAATTTAAATGTACCCAGTTTGGCCATTTATAGCACAGACTACCTAAAACTTGGAGGTATGGGACCTTTGGAGCCATTAAGTTAAATGTTTCATTTAGGCAGTGTTCCTTTGTTTGACTGGTGTGTAAGTCCTTCTTCCAGGTTTGTACACTCTTAAACACGTCATTCTACCCTCTCTAACTCCTCCCAGCAGCAAAAGGGAGACACTTCAGCTGGAACAAAATAGTGGAAGAAATGGCGTCTGGGGTTCAGTGGGGATTCGCAGTGTGTATGCAATGTTTGCAAGATTACTTTTTATGTTTTTCAATTAATGTAAATAATTACAGAATAAATCAGTGCTTAGTGTCAACGTAGGGAACATCGTATACCAATAGAAATTCTCCTAGTGGGTCTGCTGCAAGTCGTTCAACCTCTTGGGTCCTCAGTTTTCTCATCTACAGTATGAAGGAGTTGGACTCAATAATCTTTAAGGTCCATTCCTGCTCTAAATCCTGTGCTTTTCTGAAGTACTCTATTTAACAGAATGCATTGCTTTCCCATTTTGACTGTTTGAATTACATGTGCAGTACATGTACTGCAGCTGCATGTTGTCTAAAGTAGTTTTTCTGTAGGATATTATATGAACTAACCCCTCTTGAGGTGATTTATAAATGTGTGTGTATAGCCACACATATAAAGCTAGTGTTAGTAGGGCGCTCAGAAAATACATATTTTCCAAATGTCTAACCTTGAATGTCATTAACTTTCCTCTATTACAGGAGATACTACTCGTCAACGAATCAAATTCAGTGATGACAGAGTATGCAAGAGTCACCTTCTCAACTGTTGCCCCCATGATGTCCTGTCTGGAACTGTATGTGTTTATTAAATCTATTATTTTATTGTTGATATACTACAAAAACAAACTGTTTGATAAAGTCTTAGTTTTGTGTCTAATTACTATGCAGTGATTTTTTTAAAAAACACTTGTTAGCAGAGCAATTTACATCTATTTTATCCAGGTTGATTATTTAGGTCTGCAATAATGGGATTCCTCACAGAAATTATTGCTATTTTACTTTATAATATTTTCCATTCTTTAGAGCATTTATTGGAACAAAGAGGCAGTTATAACACAGCAGTTACACTTTTAGTTTAAAAATAATGTAAATGATTTTTTAAATTATTTGCTTTAGTGTTGAGCATAGTAGACTTTTATCCAAAACAGTTTACATATTCATTAAGATTTCTGCACATTTGTATTATAGAAATTATTGTGAAGCAGTGTATTGGTAATCACTTAAATTCACAGTAAAGTTTGTGAGTAGTGTTGTTGGTTAAAACTCACTTATATTGCTTACTCCTGATAATACATAAAGCTCACTTAATTTATATTCTACATCTAGTGATGTTAGTTTATCTTAAAGTATTATTATTTTTAATTTGGTGGATAAATCACATATCATGGACCTGTAGAACAAAGGATTTGGTTACCTGGGTTTTGGATTTGATTGAAATGATACTTTTAAGAGCTCCTGGTCACCTGGATAGCAGAGGAGGGCTAGTAGGGCCTAAATATTTAGCTGCCTTTGTCATTTTTCTAAAATGGGAGGATTTCATACTTCATTTGCAGAAGCAGTGAGCTCCCTTAATTAAAGATGTCTAAATGAATGGTTTCTTCTGCCATAAGACGTGGGATGTTAGTTCCCTGACAAGGGATGAGACCCACATTTCCTGCAGTGGAAGTGTGGAGTCTTAACGAGTAGTGTCTTTTTGGTAGGAGGAGTAAAATACCCCGAATGTATAGGTATCCAGGCATTTTTGATTTAAAAAAACACCTGTCTTTTGGGGGCTTCCCTGATAGCTCAGTTGGTAAAGAATCCACCTGCAGTTCAGGAGACCCAGTTTGATTCCTGGGTCAGGAAGATCCCCTGGAGAAGGGATAGGCTACCCACTCCAGTATTGTTGGGCTTCCCCTGTGGCTCAGCTGGTAAAGAATCCGCCTGCAATACAGGAGACCTGGGTTGGGAAGATCTCCTGGAGAAGGGAAAGGCTACCCACTCCAGTATTCTGACTGTCACTACCCACTCCAGTGTTTGGTCTTCCCTGTAGCTCAAATGGTAAAGAATCTGCCTGCAATGCAGGAGACCTGGGTTCTATCCCTGAGTCAGGAAGTTCCTCTGAAGGGAATGCAGTCCTCTCCAGTATTCTTACCTGGAGAATCCCATGGACAGAGGAGCCTGGCGGCAGGCTACAGTCCATGGGGACCCAAAGAGGCGGACATGACTGAGCGACTAACACTGCTACACTTGTCTTTTTCCAATAGGGAGGACCATTGAAACTATGTTATATAAGTTAAAAGGAATAGAAGTGCTAACATATTAAAAACATATAAATACTTAAATTTATTTTTTAAGTATCAATATATTACAAGACAAGCATGCTGGTTTCTCAGTGCTTGAATTAGGACTGTGACAGATATATCTCTGTTAGACCCTCATATCTACTCTTTAGAATTTGCATAATTAAAATATTCTGCTCTGCTGTAATATTGAAATCTATATTATCTGTAGTTATCTGTGGTATTATTTGATTCTTCACATTTACTGTTTAACACTTAATGATACTTAATGGATAAATTATCACTTCAAATGAATTTTGAGAACAAGATCAGTTGTTAAGCAGGAGGATTTAAGTTTTTGGTACTTTAAAACCAGCAATAGCAAGACTTTGACACATTATTACATTCTTCAGGTATGGCATTTAATAATAACAACTTTAAAAATCTGACATCACAGTTGTGCTTTTGCAGTTTATAATTATATAATTCAGTTACACTCATTTGTTTCTCTGTTGGGTAAAACAATTTGTTAAGTATATGTTCCATAGTTATCCTTATAGTAAAGTGATTTATTAAAAATCATTCAGTTCTGTTGATTTAAAGTAAAACTGGGACCAAAGCCAAATTTTCTGAGCTCTAGTTTTGTTTACTCTGTAGGTAATACTTAATCCTTCATCATGCTGGTCTTAGACTTTCATTGTAAAATTCTTGCTGGTGGATTTGTAAGAAGCACATTTTTTTCAAATTTCAGTGTCTCTGTAGTATGCATCTTAAAATTGATGACAGAAAAATACTATTTTAATTTGTAACATTTTTCTTACAGTGAGGCTTAAAATTGGTGTTTTGGATCACATGAAAAATAGCGAATGACCTTTGAAAGGCACTTGCTAGAGAAATTCTATATGAGACATATCTTCTTTATGTCAGCTTAATAGGCAAGAGATTGTCATTTACATAGGGATGGAGTTAAGTCCTTATGAGCCTCTTAAGCAAAGTTTTCAGGGCTGGCTCTAGAATTTTGTAAGAGTCCAAGGTTGTCTAGAGTGAGGAACTTGAGAACTTGAAACCACCCATGAGTGACTGTTTTATGACGCTTACTATAACACTAAGAAAGGCTGTTTATAGCAGTTTATCCTATGTGCATGTGGTTTTTAATTACAGAGCTCTGACTTCTTTAGCAACCAATCTGTGTCGGGCTAATGCTTTTCTGGCACAGAATCGAATAGTTCACACCTCTGTACGTTGAAGGTATTTTTTTGACCTCTTAGATCAAAGATGAAAAGAACCAAATTGTAATTGTTGATTTTATAGTGCTTTTTGTTTGTTTTATAACTAAAAGTTGCCCTTTAGTTTTCCAGCCCTTGTTCCTCAGATCTGTCACTGCCAGGAGAATAGGACTCATCAGTGTTCTAGGTTATTTAGCAGAAGATAACACGGAAATATATTCTCTGGCTTTTCTTTATTATTATTGTACAAAGGTTGAGCTTTATACTGAGTACTTGGAGATAAAGGGTATGGTTTCTGAAAATGTATTCATAACCGACAAATTGGAATATTTTTGAAATTCACTTTGATGAAAAGGCCCCTGTAGCATTGTACCTTTCTTTAGTCTGGTACTTTGGTATAACTTTTTTTTTTTTTTTTTTGAGTATAGTTGATTTACAAAGTTGTATTAGTTTCAGGTATACAGCAGACAGATTCAGTGTTTTACACACACACACAGTGTTTACACACACACACACATACATACATACAAATATCATTGTTTAGTCGCTAAGTACATGTGACCCAGGTACTGTAGCCCGCCAGGCTCCTCTGTCCCTGGGATTTCCCAGGCAAGAATACTGGAGTGGGTTGCCATTTCCTTCTAATTCAATAGCTTGGATTACTTCCCTGTTCATCTAGAACTTTTTGTTTGTCTCACTCTTTTCATCCTTTGGTCCATTTAGTTGTCTCCTTATATTTAGCATGCATAAAGTAGACAGCACCCCCTTTCAGATTTAGGCAAAACAAAAAGCCTAAGAGTTGTCATCTCCCCCTGCTCCCTCCCTCCACGAAAATAAATCACATTGTTTCTGGTTCATATATTCCCTAAGGAAAGATAAGGATATTGAAGTGCTTAAAAAAATCTTTGCATCTAGTTCCTAGGAACCTGGGGGAAAGGTATATAATAGTAATAATTTATAGAAGGTGTTAAATCTGAAGCAGGTGGCATCAGAGATTGAAATTAAGATCTGCAGGGATGGGGATGTATACTCACAATACATTTATCCTAAATTCAAAAATGGCCACTACTAATTTTCTTACAGACTTCATCATAGCATAATTTTAGTGTTGACAGGCCATCATGTCTTCTAGCTTAAGGCCATCATTTTATGTAGATAGAAAAATTAAGATTCAGGGAAATTGTCAGATGTCTCACAGATAATCATGGTATATTATGCCACAGGGGAATCTTAGAGTTATTTTAATCCAAATACTCTTTAATGTTTTATGTTGTAAAGAGCTGATCTTGAGAAATACTTCAGTTCAGTTGCTCAGTCGTGTCTGACTCTCTGCAAACCCACGGACTGCAGCACGCCAGGCTTCCCTGTCCACCACCAGCTCCCAGAATTTGCTCAGACTCATGTCTATCGAGTCAGTGATACCATCCAACCATCTCGTCCTCCGTCGTCCCCTTCTCTTCCTGCCTTCAATCTTTCCCAGCATCAGGGTCTTTTCCAGTGTGTCAGTTCTTCGCATTGGATGGCCAAGTATTGGAGCTTCAGCGTCAGTCCTTCCAATGAATATTTGGACTGAGTTCCTTTAGGATTGACTGGTTTGATTTCCGTGCAGTCCAAGGGACTCTCAAGAGTCTTCTGCAACACCACAGTTCAAAAGTATCCTTTCTCCAGTGCTCGGCTTTCATTATCATCCAACTCCCATGTCCATACATGACTATTGGAAAAACCATAGCTTTGACTAGACAGACCTTTGACAGCAAAGTAATGTCTCTGCCTTTTAATATGCTGTCTAGCTTGGTCATAACTTTTCTTCCAAGAAGCAAGTGTCTTTTAATTTCATGGCTGCAGTCACCATCTACAGTCATTTTGGAGCCCAAGGAAAAAAAGTCTGTCAATATTTCCATTGTTTCCCCGTCTGTTTGCCATGAAGTGATGGGACCAGGTGCCATGATCTTTGTTTACTGAATGTTGAGTTTTAAGCCAACTTTTTCACTCTCTTTTACTTTCATCAAGAGGCTCTTCGGTTCCTCTTTGCTTTCTGGCGTAAGGGTGGTGTCGTCTGCTATCTGAGGTTATTGATATTTCTCTTGGCAATCTTGATTCCAGCTTGTGCTTCATCCAGCCCAGCAATTTGCGTAATGTACTCTGCATATAAGTTAAATAAGCAGGGTGACTATACAGCCTTGACGTACTCCTTTCCCAATTTGGAACCAGTCTGTTCCATGTTTGGTTCTGACTGTTGCTTCTTGACCTGCATACAGATTTCTCAGGAGGCAGGTAAGATGGTCTGGTATTCCCATCTTTTGAAGAATTTTCCAGTTTGTCATGGTCCACATAGCCAAAGCCTTTGGCATAGTCAATAAGGCAGAAGTAGATGTTTTTCTGGAACTCTCTTGCCTTTTCTATGATCCAGTGGATGTTGGCAATTTGATCTCTGGTTCCTCTGCCTTTTCTAAGTGCTTGAACATCTGGAAGTTCTCGGTTCATGTACTGTTGAAGCCTGGCTTGGAGAATTTTGAGCATTACTTTACTAGCATGTGAGATGAGTGCAATTGTGCAGTAGTTTGAACAGTCTTTGACATTGTCTTTCTTTGGGATTGGAATGAAAACTGACCTTTTCCAGTCCTATGGCCACTGCCGAGTCTTCCAAATTTGTTGGCATATTGAGTGCAGCACTTCAACAGCATCATGTTTTAGGACTTGAAATAGCTCAGCTGGAATTCCATCACCTCTACTAGCTTTGTTCATAGTGATACTTCCTAAGGCCCACTTGACTTAGGACTCCAGGAGAAATACTTAGGGACAGGGATAAGGTAAAATTTTATCTGCCTCTTTGAAGTGATTGGGTGGGAGTATTGGTTGTCAAAAATCCTGAGTCGATTTCTGAACCAGTAGGTTCAAAAATTTTTCAGTTCCCCAGTAGGTTCTGGGTTTTATCCAAAATGAAAGTTTTATTAATCAGAACTCCTTTACTGCTTCTCTCTTGAGACTTGGTTAAAGTCAGTTCCTTGAATACCTACAAACCTGAACTTTACAACTGCTGAAGTGTCTTTGATAGTACAAATTTAAAGGAGCCATGAAAGTTTAGAGAAGCATTGATAAGAAATAAACCTGCACAAAATTTTCTCAGCCACTAAGTAGAATGTAAATTTCATAGTGAGAGCAGACACATTTCGTTCAGTTGCTGTATCTCTAGAATCTAGAATGGTGTCCTTCCCTTGTGTTAACATGAATAATCAATCACTTTGACTTTTCACTTTCATGCATTGAGGAAGGAAATGGCAACCCACTCCAGTGTTCTTGCCTGGAGAATCCCAGGGACGGGGGAGCCTGGTGGGCTGCCGTCTATGGGGTCGCACAGAGTAAGACACGACTGAAGCGACTTAGCAGCAGCAGCACAAGTAGGACATGGAGCAAGTGTTTTTCAGAACAAGCTTTAAGTTTCAAAAATTAATGATTGTGGAAAAAAGTGTTATCTTCTCGTGGATAAGGAGTGTATCTTGATTTTGAATTACTTACCAAAACATGACAGCAGTGGTTTCCCATGCATATGTGAAAAAGTCTGTAGATGATTTAAATAAACTTACAGCCTTTCCTCTGGAAAGGGTTTGTTTTCGGACACTTTAAACATTTTTAAGCAAGTGTTTTTTGTTTTTTTAATTGGAGGCTAATTACTTTACAATATTGTATTGGTTTTGCCATACATCAACATGAATCTGCCGTGGATGTACATGTGTTCCTCATCCTGAAACCCCCTCCTACCTCCCTCCCTGTACCATCCCTCTGGTAAGCAAGTGTTTTTAACATTAGGTTCCCAAGTGATCTAGTGGTTAGGATTTAGCATTCTCACTGCCATGGCCTGGATTCAGTCCCTGGTCAAGGAACTGAGATATCCCTTAAGCTGTGGTGGCATGGCTAAAATGAAAAAAAAGAAGGAAAGCAAAATAAAACACGTGCCTAGATTACTAGCTTGAAATTTTTCCCCCTAATTTCTATGACCCCCAGTTTCTAGAGCTTCCCAATTTATGAAACTGCCAGATAACCTAGGTTTTTAGCAGAGTTGGCTTTTGAGGTGTTCTTATATTATCAAAGTTCCTGTTTGTATTTTAGTCTCGGTTTCTTACAGAAAGTGCCTTACAGTAAAAATACATTTGATGCCTAGGAAAGCAGAGTCACATTAAGAGCTTCCCAGTGAATAATTTGATCTTTACTGCCATGCTTCAAAAACCTAGTCCTTTTTATGGCTGACTAATAATATTCCATTGTATGTATGTAGCACAACTTCTTTATCCATTCATCTGCTGGTGAACATCTAGGTTGCTTCCATGTCCTAGGTATTGTAAATAGTGCAGTTCTGAACAGGGTACATGTTCTTTTTCATTTGTGGTTTTCTCAGGGTATGTGCCTAGTAGTGGGATTGCTGGGTCATATGATAGTTTTATTCATAGCTTTTTAAGGAAACTGCATACTATTCTCCATAGCGGCTGTATCAGTTTACATTCAGGAAATTCAGCCCTTAACATTCAGGGAGTTCAGCCCAGTACAGTGCGACAGGGATAGGAATGGGGAATGGCCTGCGAGGCTCAGGAGGGAGAGGGAGGGGTCATAAGTGTACTTGTGTCTGATTCACACTGTTGTATGGCAGAAGCCAACACAGTATTGTAAAGCGGTTATCCTGCAATTAAAAAAAAGAGAAGCTCAGTCCTGGGGACTTCCTGGCAGTCCAGGTGGTAAGGAATTCGCCTTCAAATGCAGGGGGTGTCGGTTCAGTCCCTTGAGACCAAAAAATGAAAACATGAAACAGAAGCAATGGTGTAACAAATTCAAAAGACTTAAAAATGGTCCACATTAAAAAAAAAAGAATGAAATTTGAAACCAAGTCCTGAATGTAATTTAGAGTATTATTGACTTGGAATATGAATACCCTGAACTGTTCAGCTTCAGGTGGTTCTGTCCTTAGGAAATGACCCTTTTCTATTGTTCTGAATAATCTTTCGGTCATTCATTTCATGTTCTTAAAATAAGTTAATATACTTCAGGCTTGTGGAAGTAATCTTTTAAAAGGAGATCGTGAGACCATCTCTGGGTTTTGTTCTACTTTCTTGTCTCTGGTTAAGATCAGTCAGCATATTTGTCCATGACACTTGGATTAATGGTTAAATACAAAAGTACATATATGTAAATATACGTGCATCTATTGTGCTGATGTCCAGTCTTTGTAGATCAAATACAAATTAATTTTACTTTTCATTTTTATTCTGTGCTATTGAATCCGTTTGAGGGGAAAAAATCTTCTGAAACTTAAGTTTCAACTATATGTAAAAGTAGAGTTGTATACTGAACTTCATATACCCATATACCAACTTCATAAGTATTTTACACACAACTACCTTATGTCATTTATAATTACTTAATGTCCTCTTCATCCTTTTGTTTTTTGAGGTAAATCTTAACATTTTGGACCTGTCATTTAGGATAACTCTTGAAACACTATAAAGTAGCAAAGACCAGTAACTTCCAAGCAAAGAAGAATGAGGTCTGGAAGTCATTGTTCAAGCAGATTGTTTTTAATACCCTGGTACTTGGTCAGTATATTTCACTGTCACATCGGTTTTTGTTTGGGGGCGGGGCAGGGTGTTTTGTGGGATCTTAGTTCCCCAGGGATTGAACCTGGACCCTCCACAGTTAAGAGTGTGGATCCTAACCCCTGAACTGCCAGGTAGTTCCCACACATTTGTTTCTCTGTACAGTGGCTCTTAATAAATGTTTATTATTTAAAAACTAGGAATCATCACTCAGTAGTCTCTTGAACTCTTTAGGTCTTTTTTAGACGTAGGAACAGTTTTATAAATTGCATTTTAACAAATCTGAATTAGTGTGTTTTCTGAGGCTATTCATTGAGAAAGGTGGGATGAGTTATAAATGCGTTGTTTGGAAGAATCAGACTGTGAACACAAAGCAGACATATAGTAATAAATAAAAACTTGAAACATTTTTATTGTACAGGTAATTTAACTGCAGGCATCAAGCAAAATCATGAAATGTCTTATCATTGAAAATGTTTTTTTTTAATGTGATGCATTCTACCTTGATGTGCTGGTGGCAGGGTCAAATGACTTAGTATAATCCTTCCTTATTTAAGGGTAGTTACAAAGGAAACTTTTAAAAACATTTGGTGTTTTACTCTGATTTATATTGACTAAAACATCTTGACTATATATTACCCTATAGACATTTTTGGTCTATAAAGTCAAAAAATATAAGCATATATGTTGATGTGTTTGTATGATGCAGTTTGTAAAATATCCAAATTTAGGTAGATTTTTGTGTGTTCCTACCCCTTTTGTATTTATTATTACAGTGTTTGGAACAATGAAGTTAGGCAGAGGAAGAAATAGAAAAGGACGAGCAAGAGTATCAGATTAATGAGGGGCTAGATGGAAAACGTAAAGAAAATTCACAGTAAAAATAAACAAAATTCTCCTTCAAGAAATTAATTTTTTTTTTTTACATCTCTGGGAGCGTTGCTGATTGCTGAGATCAGCATTCATTCGTTAATTCACTTAACAAATACATATTGAGGACCTGCTATGTGCCATATACAAAAATGCTGGAGATAACAGAAGTATATAGGGGTTTCTCTTTCAGCGATGGGAGCTTACCTTCTAAGGTTCTTCCACAGTCAAGTGTGAAAAGAAATACTATGATTTCAGGAATGTTGCAAGTGCTGTGACAAAAATGCATGGTTAGATCTGGGATGGTCGGCAAGGGGCTGCTCTGACAGGACGACTGGAGAAAACATTTTGATGAGATGACATTTGAAGAGTTCTAAATGTGGGGAAAAGAAGCCAGTTATTCCTGAGAGGAAATAAATTTGGCGTATATTGCCTCCACTCAAAAACTTCTGGTGGCTCCCTATTATGTATTCATATATGGTCAAAAATCTGAAAATCTTTAGTTAGATTTGTCTCTTCCTTGAATAAATAAATCAGTTTGGTCCTGTTTGGACCAGACTGATTTTTTCATTGTTGTCACACTGCTTTCCTTGCCCAGCTTGTTCATTATTACCTATTTGCCTTTCTATGCCTGGAATAACCCTTTCTCTACAAATTTAAATCCTGCCTAGGATACTACATGTGATTGCTCTCAACCCCAGGGGAGCACCTGCCCTCCATATTACTGAGTGGTCACTTTTTTATCTTGTTTATATATATCCTTTGTGAGGCAAGGCCTTCTGTTTTAATTTTATCCCGTTATGTTTGCATATCTAAGATTAGAAATGGATAAGATATTTCCTACTGTATTAATCAAAAAACATTCATTAAGAAATGGTAAACAAAGAGCTTTATTTTTCTTTATCCACTCAGGAAAAGGTGAACTTGGAGGAAGAACATTCAAGTGAGAATGGGCAGTTAACAAGTGGGGAAGTGGTGGAAAAGCAGGAGCTACTTGGTGTGTTCCCAGTGGGCCCCATTCCTCTTCATTCACCACTCACGTTTGATTTGTTAGTTTTGAGTGCCAACATTGGAATTAGGAAAGAAAAGCCTTCTTAAAACAGTCGTGGCATAACTGAAACTCGTATGCAGGTTTTGTTATTTTAAGACTTTTTCCGTAGTTTATTCAGCTTTCTCTTGTTCTTAAGCTGGGTCTTAAGGTGGGCACTGAACATGGATGAAAGAGCAAGATTTTATCAGTGTGAGGAGGAGGAAGAAAGTGAAGATGTAAAATGTGAAGATGTAAATGTCAAAGTATAGATGATCTGTGTTTTGGAAAATAGCATTGGCATTGGAACCATGCCTGGAGTGGTTCAGATGCTAGACCAAGGGCTTGTGTCTGCTGTGCGCTCTGCCCTGCTGTCATGGTTTTGTTTTACTTTTTCTTCAGTTGGTTTGTATTCCTTTTAGTACTTTGCCAGCATTGCTGTCCATTCTTAAACATTTGTTGCTGTCTGACAAGGATGTTTGTCCACCTAGTAGTGTGGTGGTAATGCTTCTGAAACAGGTTTTATCATGTCATATTTCTGTCCAAGTAGTCCAGCATTCTTCTCTGCCCCCAGAGAAAGTTCTGCCTGTGTTGATTCACATTCAGAATCTTCCACAGTGTAGTCAGTCTGTAAGTAAATCGTACTGCAGTCCTGAAGTTCCTGGAGAAAAGAGAAGTTCTGAGAGACGAGGCGAATTTCTCAGAGTTAAATGGAGAATGAGATATGGGATAATGAGAAAATGGGATGCTTTCTGAGTTCAGACCAGGTCAGTGCCTGGTCTGTCATATTTTATTTACTACTTCGGCAATATAGTCTTCAACTATGAGGAAAAACATAAAACATGAAATTTCCCCTTGTTCATCATACCCTTCTTCCCGGAACTAAACCCTGTTAACAATTTAATGTACATCTTCCACTCTCCTGTCTGTACATTTGCGAGTATGTGTGATGTGTGTGTTTTAACAAATAGCATCTTTGAATTTTGCTCACTTGTCTTGGAGAAGTTTCCGTATCAGTGGTCTATATTTTTTAAATGCAGATACAATATTTTACAATATAGCCATTTCCTAAGTTACTTACCCAATGACTCGTAATTGTTCTTGTTTTTGGTGTGCAGTATGGCAATGAAATGCTTGTATATATGTCTTTATTTACATTTAATTCAACCATTATCCAAAAATCCAAACAAAATATTCAATCTCATAGCAGTGTCTCTTTAAAAATGGCCAAGTTGTGGGTTATGCAAACCTGATCTCTGTTGGGATTTCAAAAGAACAGTTAAAAAGCACTTAACACGATCAGCTTTGTTAAATAGTAAAACAAAATGTTGGGAGGTTGTAAGAGAATTCTGTTAAGATCAGGTATAGTTATTTGATCAAGACTTCATGGGAAAAGTGGATTTAGGATGCAAAGGGCAAAATGCAGATCTGAATTTATCCATTTTCCCAATAATCTAAGAATTTAAATGCGTTAATTAAAACATCAAGAATAAGTTTGTGGAAAGAAATTATGAAGTAAATTACTTGTTAAATTTAAAAATTTTTAACTCTTCCTGTGGCTTTCATCGTAAATAGTTATTTTAGGTTAAAATAAATGACCAAACATTTTATTTTGTTCAGTTTGAAGCTCAACTATTTCAAAAGAGAAGCAGTAGCAACAGAAACTATCCGTGCACTTGGTGTTCAAAGTACTGTTGCACCATCAGTGATGGAGTCAGGTCCATGCTTAGTCACGGCGTGGTTCTACCGTGCTTGGCTCTGGTGGCTTTTTAATTACATTACTAGGGTCATGAAGAGCATTACTATACTTTCCCTTCACTCAGTTTTACAGTGGCAGGTAATTGTTGAGTTTATTTTGGCTTCTTAAATACTCATGTGCACAACATGACGCCAGGGTAAGTGCTTAGTAATGATGTTTAGACTGAAGAAAAAACATGGCTAGTATCCAGAATTGAAAATCTGCCTTGCTACACATACTGTCCTGATAGGTCCCTGAAGTAAGCACTGAGGCTATTGGGCTGGGGGTTGGGGGGGAATTTTCATCATAACTAGGCTCTTTGAGCTCCTATGGCTTTGACCCCCAAATCTACTTTGGTGAGCTAGACAAGACTAAAGCTGAAGATGCTTTTACCCCACCATAGTGAAAAGCCCAAGTAAGTCTTCCTCCTCGGAGGAGAGGCGTGCATAGGGAAAAACAGAGAAGAGTAGCTCAAAACAGTTAAGAAGAAAGGGAGCCTCCAAAAGGACAGACTCCAAGGAGAGGTTAAGAAGACCTTCCCTCTCCAGAGTTCAGACCAGTTTTGCCCTGGTCCAATTCTGCATCTTGACCACCCTTGCTTAAGAACAGGACCCTCTGTGCCAAATGTTCTTCTCTGCCCAGTTTTGTTCATTCAGTAAAGGTTAAATATTTTAAGCATTTTGATGTACAGACCCAGGTGTGTAGTGGATAAAGTAGAAAAAAGTCACTATCCTTGCGGAGCTCACATTTTGCCTTCTGTAAGTCCCCTACAAGGCATATGTTCCCCCCAGCTCCACTTTCACCCAGATTCCAACTTTGCTATAGTGATATAATGGGACCTTTTTTTAGTGTTCATTTTGTTCTTGATCAACATAGTTGCTTTTCTTCTTCCTTTTTTTAAAATATTTATTTATTTTTATTTATTTGGCTGTGCTGGGTCTTAGTTGTGGCATGTGGGATCTATTTCCCTGACCAGAGATTGAACCCCAGCCCCCTGCATTGGGAGTCTGGAGTCTTAGTCACTGGACCACCAGGGAAGCCCAGTTGCTTTTCTTTTGATTGGTTGTGTGGTGTGAATTTAAAGATAGAGGCAGGCGGGGGACAGGGGGAGCCTGGAATTCCTGCCAAAGCATAGTATGGGTGGACAACAGAGGTTTAGGTTAAGCTCAGTGAGGCAATTAACATGTTTTTGAAAACAGATTGGAAATACAGTTATGCACAAGATAAAAATAAGGGAGATTGCTGAAGTAAAGGCAGTAGACAGCTGCTTTGACTATCAGCTGTATGCAGAGCTTTTTTAGATGTTATGGGGGATGATTGTCGACTAAAAATAGTAAAAGATAAGTTAGTACTGAAATAATTGGAATTAGCATAATAAAGCAGAAGAGGTGTTAGACCAGAAATCTCTAACCAGGTTTCCTGGTGATTACCCTGAAGAAGTCAGTCTGTGTGCTTCAGTTCCGTTGTCTTTGGAATGGGAATAAAAGTAGATCAGCTAGTGGTTCACAACACTTGCATTAAAAACTTCTGGGGGACTTTTACATTCAGTTTTTGGAGGTTAGGGCTTGGTCCTATTTTCAGAAGCTTCTGCTGATAATGTTTAAATCCAAGTTCAGATTCAGAACTGCTCCCAAGATCAAAGGCATTTACAAAACTCTGACATCTTAACATTTGATGAAGTAAGCATAGCATGAACAACTATAGCTGTGGAAATATATGTAAATAGGATTGTTGGGATGAGTAATATTAAGATATTAAATCAACAGGCTAGTGTAACAGAGGGTAAGAACATTCTTTTGCCATTAACTTCTTTCATTCCTATCTTACTTTCCTGTAATTTTTTTAAAAGAGTATTAAATATTTTTCTAGTTTTTTTTTTTAATAAGCATTGCCTAATAAACAGCTTTGAATTTCCAGACATCTGTAGAAAGTTTCAGTTGCTGTTTTTTTCTCACTGGAAAGCTCCTTAGTTTGTTAATTCATGGACTAATTAATGATTGAGAGTAAGCAAGTTGCTGTTTTTTTCTCACTGGAAAGCTCCTTAGTTTGTTAATTCATGGACTAATTAATGATTGAGAGTAAGCATTGGAGCCTGGAAAAACCTCAGCATCACAATGACACTTTAGTAGTCTCCAACCTTTGGATACCAGGGACTGGTTTCATGGAAGATACTTTTTCCACACTGAATATGAAGGACTGGTTTCAGAGTGATTCTTGTAAGGAGCAACCTAGATCCCTTGCATGTGCAGTTCACAGGCCAGTTCCCACTCCCGTGAGAATCTGATGCCACTTCTGATCTGACAGGAGGTGAAGCTCAGGTGGTGATGCAAGCAGTGGGGAGCAGCTGTAAACACAGAAGAAGCTTGACTCAACTCGCCCACTGCTCACCTCCTGATGTGCAGCCTGGTTCTTAACAGGCCATGGACTAGTTCCAGCCTGGGGGTTGGGTTCCAGCCTGCTTTAAACCATTAGTATGATGACTTTTATAATGGTGGTAAATAGTCCTCATTATTTCCCAAAGGATAACTTTGAGGACATTGTCTATTTATATTTTCCCATTCATTCCTTTATATAATTAAGAACCGAGGTAATACAGTTTTGAGAACTTTTTTATTTTTTAAGATAGTCATAAAATCTTGGAGTTGGAAGAAAGACTTAACAGTTATCTGATGTTCGAATTCTTTATTGGGTACCCCAAAGAAGTAGTTGTCTAAACAGTATTTCAATCTCTGTTACCTGGAAACTCAAGTAACTGCCAAGAAAGCTTGTCCATCTTTTGAAAACTCTAAGCATTAGAATGTATTAAGAGGACCAAAGTCTCTCTGGAGTCCCTTGGGGCCATAATACAATCTTTGTCTGATTCCATATTAAAAAGTTCTTCAGTTGACTTTTCACATCTTAATTCTCCAGTTTAGTTACATCTGTTCTCTGGCTATTTTGTAAAGCTTTGTTTTGAGACACTAATTTATTCATATCACTTTTGAAATGTGTTAGCACACAGAATTTGTGTTTTGGAAGAGAGGGACTTGCTTTTAAACCAGCCTTCAGTAAGAGTGTTCTCACTTGCTCATATTATATCCTATAAATTACTATTGTATCCCTTAAATTGATCTCAGTCATGCCACCCTGTAACCCTTACTCTTAACTAGCCAAGTTTTTCAGTTTGTCTGATTTTTTGCTTATACTTGGTTATTTATAAATTTGATTTTTTGGTGTAACTGTGAAAGTGAAAATATTAGTCACTTAGTCGTGTCCGACTCTTTGTGACCCATGGATTGTATGTAGCCCGCCAGGCTCCTCTTTGTCCATGAAATTCTCCAGGCAAGAATACTGGAGTGGGTTGCTATTTCCTTCTCCAGGGTGTTTTCCTGACCCCAGGGGTCGAACCTGGGTCTTCTGCATTGCAGGCAGATTCTTTACCATCTGAGCCACCAGGAAAGTCCTTTAGAACTTTGTGCTTCTATCTTCATATTAAATTTAATCTGGTATATCAGTATTTTTGAATCTTAATCCAGTGAATTCACTATCCTTTTTAGCTTGGGACATTGCACAGAATTGTTGATCATATCCTTCTATATGTCTAGGTGGTTGCAAAAATGTTAAATAGGCAGAGTCATGATAATATATACAGAGGTAAGACCCAGACCTGTGTGCTATAGATAGGTTAGTCCTGTTCGTTGATACTAGAAACTTCCCTCTTGAGTAACACTTGTATATATTTTCTTAAAGATCTGCTTTCTAAATCTGTAAAACTGAAAGACTCTCTTCTTAGCTTTCCCTCAGGTTAGCCTGCTTCCTCTCACTTTCTAGATCCAGTTGGAATGTAGCCTCATCAGAAAGGGCTTCTCTGACAACTTTATCCCAGGTAGCTTCCCCTAGTAATAGGAGTGTTGCTGTTTTGCTAGATCACTTAACATTGTTCAGAGATACAAATATGGTTTATTATTAGCTTCTCCTCTTCTAGAATGTCAGCTCCGTGAGGTCAGAGACCTATAGCTTTGTCATTTAGTGCTATGTCCCTTGCACCTAACATAGTGCTTGGCACAAGTTGGGTACTCAGTTGAAGGAATAATTTTACTGCCTCAATGTTTTTTTGTAGTTTTACTTTATATATAGTTTGTGTAATAAATACAAAAGGAACATTTAGCTTTTTGAATTACTGTATTCCCTTTTACCACCCTTATAGAGATTCTGTCACATTCCAGTGCTGGATAGCATAACTCCAACTGGAAAACCTGCTTTGCTCTGATCACCTTTCAGTTCAGTTCAGTCGCTCAGTCGTGTCTGACTCTTTGCGACCCCATGAATCACAGCACACCAGGCCTCCCTGTTCATCACCATCTCCCAGAGTTCACTCACACTCACGTCCATCGAGTCTGTGATGCCATCCAGCCATCTCATCCTCTGTCGTCCCCTTCTCCTCCTGCCCCCAATCCCTCCCAGCATCAGAGTCTTTTCCAATGAGTCAACTCTTTGCATGAGGTGGCCAGAGTACTGGAGTTTCAGCTTCAGCATCATTCCCTCCAAAGAAATCCCAGGGCTGATCTCCTTTAGAATGGACTGGTTGGATCTCCTTGCAGTCCAAGGGACTCTCAAGAGTCTTCTCCAACACCGCAGTTCAAAAGCATCAATTCTTTGGCGCTCAGCTTTCTTCACAGTCCAACTCTCACATCCATACATGACCACTGGAAAAACCATAGCCTTCGCCAGTGGACCTTTGTTGGCAAAGTAATGTCTCTGCTTTTGAATATGCTGTCTAGGTTGGTCATAACTTTCCTTCCAAGGAGTAAGCGTCTTTTAATTTCATGGCTGCAGTCACCATCTGCAGTGATTTTGGAGCCCCAAAAAATAAAGTCTGACATTGTTTCCACTGTTTCCCCATCTATTTGCCATGAAATGATGGGACCGGATGCCATGATCACCTTTAATCATATCTAATTATCTTCGCAGCAAGCCCTTCTTTTTTTTAACCCAGTATGCTTCTAAAAGAATTTCATGAAAGATCTTATCAGTTGCCCAGATACATGTAAAAATGAACAGATTTTTAGAAATTTTTGTCTCAGATACGAGGAAAGCTTCTAATTGGGTGAAAAAGTAAAAGTGTTAGCCCCCAGTCCTGTTGACTGGGGACTCTCTGACCCCGTGGATGGTGGCCCTCCAGGCTCCTCTGTCCATGGGGTTTTCTAGGCAAGAATACTGGAATGGATAGCCATTCTCTTCTCAGGGGATCTTCCTGATCCAGGAATTGAACCTGGGTCTCCCATATTGCAGGCACATTCTTTACCGTCTGAGCCACCAGGAAAGGTAAATAATGTCGAATTGGAATTCCCGTAGAAGGTTCCTACTAGATTCCTTATTGAAATAAATACCTACTTGGTATAAATAAATACCAAGTAGGTATTTATTTTCCTAACATACGCTAATCATAGTGGGGCTAGATACTCACTGTTTGTCAAATTGTTACGAGTTTTAATAAATTACCTCTTTACTAGTTCACCTGGAGTCTTGTCTGGAATCCATATCAAGGTTACCAGTCTGTTGTTTGAGGACTCCATCTTCATTTGAAAGTTAGAATGTTATTCATTGAGTATTGACTATAGTTCAGCAGTTTGGTTTACACGTTCTGCTAGTTTGATTTTAAATTTATCCTTTTTTGTGTTAAACAACCAAGTGAAATATGTCTTGAGATAGAAGTGAGAAGCTTTTTTCAGTTTCTGACAGGCTTTTCCTTTTCTATTTGCTCTTAAGTACAAAAGTAATCATGGCTCCCATCTGTTGGTAGATAGAATTCACGTGGGTTTTTTCTGGCACCAAGTTTTATAGTTGTCTGAAATTTTGCATGATTTGAAAATCCATAAATAAAGAAGCATCTGTATGACTCAATAATTATTCTGAAGAGAACTGTGATTGTTAATAAATTTTTGAAAAAAGTGTTTTCTGTTGTAATAATATGTATCTTTTTTCCTCCTCCAGAGAATGGATCTTGGAGAATGTCTGAAAGTCCATGACCTGGCTTTAAGAGCAGATTATGAAATCGCATCCAAAGAACAAGATTTTTTCTTTGAACTTGATGTATGTCATTTTGTTTTAACAAGTTAGATTAACCTTTTGCAGTAAACTATTTTGAATATAGATTGATATTTCTTAATGGAAAAGCCTCTTAGCAAAATTATCTTCTTTTGTGGTTAATATGAAGGGTGGTTTAAGGGAAGTCCACAAAGAGTGAAACACACGACTGAGTGACTGACACACACAACACACACATGAAGGGTATTACTAAATTTAGTAAGATTATGTACTTTCTTAACTAACAAATCATTTTGAAAAATATGAGATGAAACTGCATATTTTAAGAAAGTGTGTGAAAGTTGTGTAATTCATATATTGATTTGAAAATTAAGGATATTCTCCCCAATTAGGTATTTGTGATTAAGAAAATACCATTGTGAATGTAAACAACTAATTTCTAGTGTATATAAAACCCTTTAATGATTAACTGAATTTTTATATTCATACTTGTTTTTGTATCTATAAATATACATGTAAGGAGAGGGAAGATATTAAGGACGGTGTTTTACTTTGGTTTTTTCTTAATGTGTAAGAGAAGAAATACGAGAGGAAGTAGAAGATGCTATATAGGCATCTAAAAGGCTTGGCCTTGCTATGCAGACACGAGAGTAGTTGGGACTGGTTTTTTAGTAGAAGACACACTAATCAGCATTGCATCAAGCATACTGATGGCCATAAACCTTGTGGTGTATTTTACCAGTGAGGCAATAGACGGTTTATTTGGTTTTGGAGAAAAGTAGTAAATAGCCACCCCCCACCCCCACCTCCATGTACTTCTCTGAACGTCCAAGAATTTTTGCTAATGGAAATGAAGTCATCTATGTAAACATAATTTTAATATGGGGCTGGAGCAGTTGGGGAAATGCCTTAAGTGAATTTGTTATGATTTAACATACACTGGGCAGAACATTTAACATACTGCAGAAATTCACCAACATCTAGATGTAAGGGGGTGGGGTTTTCAATCCTGTACTCCCACAAGTATGTTTGAAACTATTTCCCATATGCCACATAGTGTGTTGGTCACGATTTCCTTGCAGCTTTAATAAATGAAATGGAATATAAGTATAATTTTAATTTGCATTTTTATTATAAGTAAGTTTGAAATTTTCTCATGTATTTAAGGTCTATTTATATATCCTTTTCAGTGAACTTTCAGTGTACATTTTGTGTGTGGCGGGGGGGTGCTGTTTACTAATTTCGGATGTTAGTATGTGTGTGTATTTTTTTTTTTTTTTTTAATTTTTGCCGTGTGGCATGTGGGATCTTAGCTCCCCAACCAAGGATCAAACTCGCACCCCTTGTAGTGGAAGCAGGGAGTCTTAGCCATCAGACTACCAGGAAAGTCCCGGATGTTAGTATTTTTCTACTTGGTTTGTACTAAATAGCACCTTACATATAATGAAAATTAGTCCCTTGTCTCAGATAATATGTTGTGGGGTTTTTTCTGTTTCTTTTTTGGGAGTTGTGAGTTTTGCAAAATATTTGTGTAGTTGTGTAGTTTATTAATGGTTAAAAATCTGTTAAGTCAAAAGGCCTTCCCTGTCCTGCTGTGATAAGAATTCTGTTTCATGATTTCTTCTGGTATTTTTTATGGCTTTGTTTTATGTATTTGAATCTGTGATTAAATTTATCCTGTTACAAGGAACTGAGGTATAGATCTCACTTTCTACATAGCTGCTTAGTTGACTCAACACTATTGATTAGTTCCATCTGTTTTTAAAAATAAAATTTAAGTTAATTAGAGTTAAATAACTATTTCTTTTTAATCACAGATAAAAGGTTTTACATTTTCATGAAATTCATGGGTTAAATAACCATTTTTAGAATTTTATGTGTGTCTAATAAGTTTATATTTTTAAACATTGGAGTTTTGAATTAGCTGTATTTCTGTACAGTAAGATATGAAAGTCTAAATTGGTTGGGTTGGGAATACATCTTTAAAGTGTAGTTTTATATGAACTGTAATTTATTTATAGACATACTAACATATGCCTGATAAACATCTATGTAAATACTTATGTAGATTTTTACAAAATTCTCAGTGGTTTATTCTTTGAGAAAAGAGCAATTGTTCCTAAATTGTAACATTTTCATTGCGGAAAATTTGAAGAATACAGAAAAACAGATTACTAAAAATTACCCATATATTCAGAAATTGTTAATATCTAATGTATGCTCGTCAATTTTTCTAAAGCTTTTTTATTTTACAAAATTGGGCTCTTACTGCATATACCATTTTGTAACTTTATTTACAAATGAAGCATGAGCATTTTCTTAGGTCCTTATGTGTTCTACTGACACCTTTTTTAAATGACTGAAGATTAAATTTTCTACGTTATCTGGATATTTCCCCATTTAACACTGTGAAGAACATCTTTGAATATTAATTTCTCCATATACCTCTGATTATGTTCTTAAAATGGATTTCTAGAAGTAAAAGTCACTAAGTCAGGGCATATTGTTAAGGCTTTTGATAAAGATGACCATATTGCCTTTTTATTGAGGCTACACTGGTTTGTGATTCCTTCAGCAAAGTATGAGAGTGGCCGTTTCCTTACCGCCTTAAATTTGCTGGGAATTTTTATGTTTGTTCTTTGTAGATTTGATAGATGATGATAGTGGTTTTCAATTTGTTGTTGAACTCACTTTTATTTTTTTTTTATTCCCATAATAGCATTTAAAAGTATAATTTTTGAGGAAAGATATTTATGGATACAGTTGATTTTTCTTACAGTAATTGTCTGAATTGAACTTTGTAGGCTATGGATCATCTGCAGTCATTCATTGCAGATTGTGATAGAAGAACAGAAGTGGCTAAGAAAAGATTAGCAGAGACTCAAGAAGAAATTAGTGCTGAAGTTGCAGCGAAGGTAAGATGTTCAGTTATTTCATTAATACAAAGTAGTTTTACCTTACTATACTTTGAGGTATACTTTTTATAACTTTATTTTTTAATAATTATAGGAGATTGCAGAGACATATGTAGAAATTTCACATACTCTTCCTCTAGTCCTCCCCTATGTTAACATCCTACATAATTAATAGTGTCAAAGCCATGAAGTTGATACTGGGCCAGTCCTTACATATTGTTCACATTTCATTAGTTGTGCATGTGTGTGTAGCTGTATGCAATTTCATCACATGTGTAACGGGTAACTACCACTGTAATTGAGTTACTTAACTGTAGCATCACCACAGTACTCCCTCATGTTACCCCTTTATAGCCACACTCATTCCTCTGTCTCTCTAGCCCCTGGCCGCCACTAATCTATTTTCCATCTCTGTAATTATGTTATTTCATTGAATATTCCATAAATGGCATCATGCAGGTTGTATCCTTTTGAGATTGGCTTTTTACAGTCAGTACAACTTCCTTCAGTTTCATACAAGTTGTGTGTATCAGTAGTTCATTCTTAGGCAAAAATGTTTTGTTGTGAACTTATAGATAAAGTAGAGAGAAAAGTACAGTGAATCCCAATGAATTCAAATACATCAGTCTTCTGCTGTTTCATTATTTGAAAAGCAAATTGTAGATGTCATATCATTTCACCTTTAAAACATAACCACAAAATTACATTCATAAAGGTAACAAATTTTTAATATTATCCAATACCCAGAATGAGTTCATTTTCCTATGTAGAGCTGGTGTGTTAAATCAGAGTTCAGAAGTCCACATACTGACTTTTGCTGATTTGATGGCTCACTGCTTTGTAATGTTGTGTACCATTCAGTGTAGTCTGGCACAGTTTATGGAAATGCAGAATGGAGACAAAGTTACCCAGAAGAGTTTAGGTGACATCATTAAATGCAGTGCTCAGATATGTGTGTACAAAGTGAAATGGATCCCTTGTCTGAGGAGAGGATTATGTATAACCAACTTTTTTCTGGAAAGTTTTCTTAATATGGGGACTATAAAGATAGGTGTCCTAAAGTACAAGGGATTTCATATCTCATGGTAGGAAGAGATCCATAGCAGTTGGCTAGACCCCAGCTGTACTGGTTTATAAAGCTTTGTATTAGTTATCCATCACTACAGAAATGCTGACAGGTTACCTCAAAACTTAAAACATAAAGAATTTATTTAGCTCATGAGTCTGTAATGAGTAACTTAGGCTGATATTGACTAGGCAGTGACTCCCCTAAGCTGGGCTCACTCATGTCTTCCAGTCAGCTGGAGGCCAGAAGTCTGGCCTGAACATATTCTCACGGTGGTAGCAGAAGTGCAGTAGTATCAAGCCCCATCGTACAAGCAGTTTTCAAGCATTCCCTTATGTCATATTTGCTACCATCCTGTTAACCAAAGCCAGTTAGTTACATGGCCAAGTTCAGAGTCAGCGTATGGTGGTGTTCACATAGCAAAGGGCACAGGTGCAGGAGGGTGAAGAGCTTTGGTCACCAGTGCAGTCCTTCTGTGGCAGATACTTGAGGAAAATACCCTTTTGTTAAAGTAGGACAATAGTGGTGATACAGTTGGGAGGTTTTTTTGAGGGGCAAATATCTTGGATTGAGGGAAATTTAAGGAGTCAAGGTTATTGGCACACTACTTTGTTGGGACTGGATGTCAATATAAAATCAAAACCTTTTTTGCTAATTGGCCGTATAGGCTGAATACTTATTTTGTAGCCAGAATAAAGACTGTCATTTGCCATTAAAACAATAGGAATGAACTAGATACCCATAATGGTGGTGATGAGGTGGTATATCAGAACCCAAGGAAAGAAATAATCCCAATGGAAAGGGATGGACCACGGGAGAAAGGTGCCATGCTAGTATACTGAATATTAGTAATATGCCACATGCGTATACGAGGCACATTTTCTCATTTCTCACAACCTTGAGAGATAGGTATTATCCCTACTTCTCAGATAAGGAAGTAGATTCAGGTGTGGTAATCTGGCCACAATTACATAGCTGTTATTGGTTTGTCCAAAAACCAGATAGATATGTTGGACTCTAAAGCCATATCTTCACTTTAAAGAATATCCGCCAATTCATTTCTTTTACTCATATATGAGTATAGTATCTTAGGCATTGGAAATACAAAAGTGGCATACAGAGTAATGTGATATAGATAGAAGTAATTGTCATAGAAGATACAGAGATGGCACAAAGGAGGGTATGATGCTCTCTGCTTAACTGTCTTAAGTGAGGGTGAGGTGTGGCTATTGATTGTTCACATAATAGACTGTTCAGTTGGACCTTACTGAAAGGACAGACGTGCATGAGGCAGGCAAAGGAGATAATGGATGATGTCCTAGCAAGAGAGAGCAGTATGTGGAAAGTCAGAGAGGGAGAAAACAACAGGGTGAGTTTGGGAAACATAACAGATTTGTTGTGAAGTCAGAGAACAGAGATAGTTTGGAAAGATAGAGTGCCAGAATGTGGAAGAAAATGTATTTTATACTTGGAATACACTGCCAAAGCAGAGGTTAAAAAGCAGTAGTTATATTGAGATCATATTGAGATCAGTTGTCTCCCTGAACTCACTAAAGTAAAGGGAGGCAGGCTCAAAATATTCTAATGTCCACCAGTTCATTTATGATATGCTCAGAAAGCATTAGTTATATTGCCTTAGATAGCTCAAACGTCTTTTCTGAGCACTTACAAAATATTTTGAACTTTGGTACATGCTGCTTTTTATTCATAATCTTCTTTTCTGTTTTTTTCTAGGCAGAACGTGTTCATGAGTTAAATGAAGAAATTGGTAAATTGTTGGCCAAAGTGGAGCAGCTAGGAGCTGAAGGAAATGTGGAGGAATCCCAGAAAGTTATGGATGAAGTGGAAAAAGCACGGGCAAAAAAAAGAGAAGCAGAGGTAGTTTATAGTTACAGTTTATAGACCCTTAGCATCTGTACTTCCAAAGAACATATATTTAATCAGAAATTATTGAAAAGTTAAAGGAAATTTAAACCAGTTTAAAAATAAATAGCTAGTTTGTGTCATGCCAATGGGTTATATATCAAAACTAGTGGTTGTTTTGGAATTTAGAGTCATTGATCTGTTGAAATTTATAACTGGAATTGAAATTACCTAAACAACATCTCTCACACACAGACACACACATATAGTACTCATATCCATGGTCACTATGATACCCTACCCCCTTCTCCATCCTCATGCAACTATAGTATTCTCCCTTTTCTTCCTTCCTCATTACAGTCTGCTAGCACACTGGAAGCCGCCTCTCATTCTTCTTCCACAGCACAACTCATAATCTGCTATCCTGCAGACAAAGTTCTATTTTTTTTTGCCCCTCCCCCGAATATTTTTTTAGAAAATCAAATACCTTCAAATAAGATTGTGCTCTCCCCTTTTGCCATAGTCTCCATTGTTCTTAACTGTATCACACTTGGGTTTAATTTTCTAGCGTTTTGAGGCAGAAGCTTAGAGCATTGATTTAGTTTATTTTATTGATTTATTTTTCATTTTTTACTTTTACTGAAGTATAGTTGATTTACAGTGTTGTGTTAATTTCTTGGCTTCCCAGGTGGTGCTAGTGATAAAGAAACTGCCTGCCAATGCAGGTTAGACCTAAGAGACGCTGCTTTGATCCCTGGGTCGGGAAGATCCCCTGGAGGAGGGCATGGCACCCCACTCTAGTATTCTTGCCTGGAGAATCCCTTGGACAGAGGAGCCTGGCGGGCTTCCATCCATGGGGTTGCAGTCAGACAAGACTGAAGCAACTTAGCAGGCTCAGCAAAGTGACTCAGTTATTACATTTTTTTTCTTTTCCATTATATTTTATCATGAATTATGAAATATGCACATACTTCCTGTGCTATACAGTAGAACTTTGTTGTCCATCCATACTGTATATAGTAGTTTGTGTCTGCTATTCCCAAGCTTCCAGTCCTTCCCTCCTCCATCCCCCTTGGATCATTCTTCTAAGCACAGCAATAGCATCTCACAGATTTTCATATGTTGTGTTTTTATTTTCATTCATTTCTAAATATTTGCTAATATTGCTTTTGATTTCTTTTCTGACCTGTGAGTTGTAAGAGATCTGTTTAGTTTTTAATTTTCACTGATTTTAATTCTTTTGTGGTCAGAAAACATGTTGTGATTTCAGTTCTCTTAAATATGTCAGTACTTGTTTTGTGACCCTGCCTATGGCCTGTCTTAGTGAATCTTCCATTTGTGCTTGAATGATACTCTGCCTTGTTAAATGAAGTGTTCCATGAATGTCCTCCTGTTGGTTTTCCTGCCTACTTATTCTACTATTAATATTTACTAAGAGGAGTGGTTGAAGTCTTATTGTGGATTTGTTTTGGATTTTTATGTCTTTTAATTAATTTAACCTTTTGTTTTGAAATGTCCTTCTCTCTCCCTATTAATGTCCCTTGTTTTGAAATCTCCTTTGTCTGATGTTAACAAAAGATTCTAGCTTTTTTTTTATAAGTTGGAGTTGTATACTGTAAACTCTAGAGAAACCACTGGAGCAGAAAAAGAGGTATAACTAATAGCTGAAATAAAGTGGAATCCTAAAAAAGTACTTAATCCAAAAGAAAGGCAGGAGAAAAGGAAGAGACAACAGATTAGATATGTAGACAATAAATAGTGAGATGGTAGACTTAAACCCAGTGTATCAGTAATTACATTAAATACAAATGGTCTCAATAGTCCAATTAAAAAGAGATTGTGAGACTAGATTTACAACGAAAAGAAATAAGACTTAACTGTGTACTAGCTGCAGGAAACCCACTCTAAATACAGAGACACAAATTAAAGGTTCTAGGCTGGGAAAAAATATACCAAGTAGCCATTCTAGGTAGTTTTAATTTCTTAATATTAGGATTTTTTTAAATGTAGTTAATGTCCAGAAAATAAAGTTTGTGGTACCACCATGGCCTCTAAGCCAAAAGCCTTTGATTTCTCCCTAGGTAGAAAGAGGAGGAATAATATGGCACAAAAATTGAGTTGACCTGTCTTGTGCTTTTGGTTTTTCTTTTTACAAATATTTTATTTTGAAATATTTTAAGAAAAGTTAAAATATCGGGTGAAGAATTCTCCCGTATCCTTCACACAGACTCTTCAAATGTTAACATATTACCACATTAGCTTTATCATTCTCTTCCTACATCACTGTGTGTGTGTATTTGAAGTGTTTGACAATGTTACAAAAATGATGCCTCTTTATCCCTAAATACTTCAGTGTGTATTTCATAAAAATAAAGACATCTTACTATATAACCACAGTACAGTTGTCTGAATCATGGAATAATATTGTTACAATACTGTTAATCTGAAGACTTTGTTCAGATTTTACCATTTGTCCCAATAGTGTTTATTTTCAGAAAAGAAAAAAATTTTTTGTTTAAGATCCAGTCCAGGATCATGTCGTAGCCTATCAAAGGCATGTGTTAGTGGTTTGTTTACATGTATACCTATATCTCCTCCCTCCCCCACCCACCCCTTGAGCTCATCACAGGACACTGTGCTATACAGGCGCTTCCCACTAGCTGTCTGTTTTACACACGGTAATATGTGGTTTTGTTGCTAAGTCATGTCTTGCAAGTCCATGGACTGTAGCCCGCCAGGCTCCTCTGTCCATGGAATTTCCCAGGCACAAATACTGGATTGGGTTGCCCTTTCCTTCTCCAGGGGATCTTTCTGGAAGAAATCAAACTTGGGTCTCCTGCACTGCAGATAGATTCTACCAACTGAGCTAATAGGAAATCCCTTGTAATGGGAGAAACGTCTTATTTAGGGAGAAGATATTTGCAAATGAAGCAGCAGACAATGGATTAATCTCCAAAGTGACAAACAGCTCATGGAGCTCAATATTAAAAAAATAAAAATAAAAAAATGGGTGGAAGACCTAAATAGACATTTCTCCCATTGCCTTTTTAAAAAAATGTTGGTATACAAAAACTGGGCCCAAAGTGGAGGCTGCATTTTATTATTATTTGAGAAAATTTCACTCATTTATTTTTGGCTGCACGTGGGTTTTCTCTAGTTCTGGGAAACGGGCTACTCTCTAGTCGTGGTGCAGTGGCTGCTTTTTTTGCGGAGCACAGGCTCTGGAGTGCTGGCTCAATAGTTGTGTTATGTGGGATCTTCCCAGACCAAGGATTGAACTGGTGTCCTTTGCTTTGCAAGGCGGATTCTTAAAGAACCTCCTATAGATTTTCTCCAGCAGTGGCCGTTTATATTTTCTTAGCCAAAGCTACGTGGAAACTTGGAAATGTCATGCTTTTATATGGGCATGCTGCTGCCTCAAACAAATCAAATTCTGTCAGTATAAGGAAAAAGGGTAGAGTGGATGCACAGATATACTAATGTATTATCTCCTTCAGTTCAGTTCAGTCGCTCAGTTCTGTCCGACTCTTTGCGACCCCATGGGTCGCAGCACGCCAGGCCTCCCTGTTCATCACCAACTCTGGAGTTCACTCAGACTCACGTCCATCGAGTCTGTGATGCCATCCAGCCATCTCATCCTCTGTCGTCCCCTTCTCCTCCTGCCCCCAATCCCTCCCAGCATCAGAGTCTTTTCCAATGAGTCAACTCTTCGCATGAGGTGGCCAAAGTACTGAAGTTTCAGCTTCAGCATCATTCCCTCCAAAGAACACCCAGGGCTGATCTCCTTTAGGATGGACTGGTTGGATCTCCTTGCAGTCCAAGGGACTCTCAAGAGTCTTCTCCAACACCACAGTTCAAAAGCATCAATTCTTTGGCGCTCAGCCTTCTTCACAGTCCAACTCTCACATCCATACATGACCACAGGAAAAACCATAGCCTTGACTAGACGGACCTTAGTCGGCAAAGGAATGTCTCTGCTTTTGAATATGCTATCTAGGTTGGTCATAACTGTTCTTCCAAGGAGTAAGCATCTTTTAATTTCATGGCTGCAATCACCATCTGCAGTGATTTTGGAGCCCCAAAAAATAAAGTCTGACATTGTTTCCACTGTTTCCCCATCTGTTTCCCATGAAGTGATGGGACCAGATGCCTCCTTAACTTAATGTAAATAAAATGATGAGTCCAAGACCTCTTAATCTCAGTAAGGCACCTTTCATCTATGTCTTATAGAGCCCCTCTGTTTGAGGCGAAGTTTTATCATTTGTAGGCCTTGTCTATATTTACATAGTGGGGAAAATGATACATGGAAGGAAGCTGTAATAGTATGGAAGACACGCATTCCTTTTCTGCAAGCATGGGCGACTACTTCCTTGATTCTTCACTAATGTATATTTTTGGGGTAGCTGCATCTCATTTTTAACAAAAAAATACAGAAAACAGAACATTGAGAAAACCTTTGAAGAAAGTTATACCCTGTTTATGTTATTGTAGTTCTTGGCAAAAGGTAATTTGAGACTCTGATCTTTTATCTCTAGTGGAGAAGTCCTGAGGACAGAGGATGGGAGTAAGGGGGGGGAATCTATTTCATGACAAAATAGCCATACTTTTGTATGTTCATTAGAAGCTTTTTTTTTTTTTTTGTATGAACATAGTGAATTTTGTTTAATTGTGTGATTTGAATGCAGTTTATATGAACATGGTTTTTCTCACTTTTGTTTAGGAAGTTTATCGGAATTCTATGCCAGCTTCCAGTTTCCAACAGCAGAAACTTCGAGTCTGTGAAGTTTGCTCTGCCTATTTAGGTCTTCATGATAATGACAGACGACTGGCTGATCATTTTGGGGGTAAACTGCACCTGGGATTTATTGAAATAAGAGAGAAGCTTGAAGAATTAAAGGTATATTGATAAATTAATATCCCACACTTTATCCAGTTATAGCCACTCATTTTGTGTAGTATTTTTCTTTGAAATTGATTACTATTCTTAACTGTGATTCTGTTAATAATTCAGATTTTAGGATTTTGTGTAGAATTGTAAACAGAAATAGCTTGTTTAATGGATGTCTGACAAACTTTAAAAATCCTCTTATTCTTAGTGGAGATAATATTTTGTCTTGGACATCATATTGAATCAGGTAGGAATCATACAAGCCACCTAAAATTTCCAATGATACTTTCTTTAAAAAAAAACAACTGGTAATAATGTTAATATAACATTTAAAGGAAGATTAAAAAAATGATCCAATATTTGTTTAAAATATTTTGCAGTTCACTAAATAGCAGACTTTAAAACCTCTAGTTTTATGCTTCTGCTCCCACTTCAGAAAGAACTTGAAACCTATTTTTTTTTAATGGACAGTCTGTGTCATTTAAATATATAGGCTGATGTGAGAAAGGCAACACGACTCTTGTCTGCCGAACTCTTCTGAGAAGATAAGCAAAGACAGAAAAGGATATATCTAAACTGCTGAAAGTAAGCATAGTCAATGGATGAGGCCAGTTTACTTTTCAGCAATCTGATGTGGCTAGTTGGTTTTTGTCTTTTTTTAATTGGCACAGTCGCATTTTGTCATGAATTGAGGACTTTCTCAAAGATGGCAAATACCAGTAGTGACTTTTTGTGTAGTTATCACTGAAATTAACCCAGCATCCATAGCTGGGCATTTAATGTAGAATCAGAATCACCTAGGGATGTCTCTGTATTTTTAGTTTATTGTGAGCTCTTGTCAGTATTCTGAGTAGCTTAGATGATCTTGGGTAAGTTTTTTGAAATTAAAAAGTGAGTGTCACCATAGCAAATGATCATTGGCCTCAAAGATAAAAATGGTACCTGCTGCTGCTGCTAAGTCACTTCAGTCGTGTCCGACTCTGTGCGACCCCATAGACGGCAGCCCACCAGGCTCCCCCGTCCCTGGGATTCTCCAGGTAAGAGCACTGGAGTGGGTTGCCATTTCCTTCTCCAATGCATGAAAGTGAAAAGTGAAAGTGAAGTCGCTCAGTCTTGTCCAACCCTCAGCGACCCCATGGACCGCAGCCTTCCAGGCTCCTCCGTCCATGGGCTTTTCCAGGCAAGAGTACTGGAGTGGGGTGCCATTGCCTTCTCCGAAATGGTACCTGATTGGGTACCAAATACAGACCTAGAAGCAGAACTGTTGAGCGTTTCACTGGTATTTTTTTAAAGTAGTAGCATCAGGATTGTAACCAGAAGTCAACAGAAGACATTTCTGTGTTGGAAATCATAGGGCATGGAAATAGTGATTTATAATGATTGATTTTTAAAATCATTTTTAAAGAATTTAGAAGATATAAGAGGAGAAAAATCTTATAAAAGTGATTTTGAAATATTAAGGAGTCATGGATAAATATGAAATTTTATATCAAAGGGAGGAAAGATTTTGGAAACCAGACTTGTAAGCTTAGTGATTAAACCTGACAAAACTTCAAATTGAATTGGTATTAAAGAGTTTTGCTATTAGATATGGTAAAATAGAGGATAATGCTAAGAATGAGCCTGGTAAATAATGCTTCTCGTTTAATATTATTTGAACTGTCCTTGTGTTTTAAGAGAGTTGTAGCTGAGAAGCAGGAGAAAAGAAACCAGGAACGCCTGAAGAGAAGAGAAGAAAGGGAGAGAGAAGAAAGGGAGAAGCTGAGGAGGTATGGCGTGATCACTGGAGTGGCCCAAGGGTCTAAAAAAGATGTGATGGCACATAAGATTTTAGACATCAGTAAATCTGGACTTGGGAAGTTTCTGTTTACTCTTAAAAATATTACCATTTGAAACAGTGTTTATTCAAGTATATTAACTAAAGACTGTTTAAGTCCAGGAAATTTCCTTCAAAATATATGGAAGAGGGAGTCAAGAGCACCTCACATCTTTATGTTTAGTAAGATTTATAACAAGGCCCATTTCTAGCCCTTTGATTACCATAATAATCTCACTTTGTGCCAGACTGGCACAGAACTAATTTATGGTACATACTTACTGACAGAAGGGCTGGGTGTTGGGTTTTTTTTTCTAATCTGTTTCACTGATTATTTTACATGCTACTTCGATTCTGTATTTCTTCAATTTAGAAGCTATAAACTGTAAAAACCTGTATTAATTTAATAATAGCTAAGTGTGCACAGTTCTTTTTATATTGGGGTATTAGTTGATAAAATCAGGATTCTTCATATTTAGAACGTGTGCATGTTCTGGATCATTGTTACCCATTGGCAGCATGTTGTGTGACCTTCAACAACTTTCAGATGGAGGGAAAAGATTTACCTATCATTCTAACTTAACAGTGTTTCCTTAATGCTATTATATTTCTCTGAAATTTAAATAGCTTCTCTTCAGTAGATGTCCCTAAGTTAGTTAAAACCCTTGATAATATGTGACTCGGCTATGTCAACTTCCTCCAAGCTTTGAGCATGTTACATGCAATCTATTTCAAGACACTTAAACTGACTTCATTTTTGTTACATGGCTTGTAACAGGTAATCTTTTTGCACTGTGATGACAAAAATGAAACAAAGCTATATATGGACATGTTCCTGTTTAGAGGAAGTGCTTTTATTCTTCTATCAATATATTTTCTTCATTTACTAGTAAATTTTACCTCAGAGCTTTATCTCTCTTCTCTTTTGTGTATACTAATTTTCCATGAAAATAGCGCCTAGTATTGTAATATTTAAGATAATATAAATGGAATTTGAATCTCAGTTTAAGTTAAAATGCAACAGAATATACTGCCACTAATACAAATAATACATCTGAGATGACAGCCAAATAAGAAAGAGAATTCTTTGCAGGACTACATTTTCACATCTGTCAGAGGTGAAAGTACATCACATCTTACTCTTGTAATGCCATATTTCTTTTAATATTCTTATGAAATGTTAACAATATTTCAGAAATGTTAAAAAAAAATTTTTTTAAACTATCTGTGAACTTGAAGGACCCTAATTATGGAAGATGAGGAAATTACCAGTAAGTATAAAATTATACACAAAATGGGGTTCCAACTATGGTGTTGAAAGGATAATGATGAAAATTATCATCACTTTACTGGATGCTTACTGTGTGCCAGCTGCTGTGCTAATAGGACTTGCTATATTTATTTATCTATTACTTGAAAGCTCCCAGTGAATTTTTTTTATTACTATTCCTCTTTTTCAAATGGCAGACTAAGCTGTGGGAAGATATATAATCTGCTCAGGCCACACAGATAGTGAGTGATGGAAACAGTTATGGCTTATATGAGGCCCAATCTACATTCATGTTCCAACCAAGCTGTATACACTCCACCAAAAATAACCCTTTGACTTCCTGGTAACCGTAATACTTGCTCTTACTATCTGTTGAGCTTTAATTGTGTGCTGGGCATCATGAAGAGCACTTTATATCAGAGAATTGTGTGTCATATTAGGAAACATTGTAAGATTGAATTGAGTGTTCTAGGGGTTATTGTATGAGGTGATAATTCCAGAGTATGTGTCCCTCAGAAGTTGTATTCTGTTTCAAGAGGGAAAGACGAAATGACAGATGTAAATAACAAAGAATTCTTTCCAGGTTGGGAGGTGATTTTTGGAGAATTGGTGAATTGCCTTGTGTTTTAAGTCTTCTAGGAGCCTATTCTAAGAGCCAGGTAGCCTAGTAAAGGGGTGTGCCAGAGTGGGAAAGTCTGTAAAATTTGTGGTGCTTTTTGGGAAAATTTGTGTATACACACGTGCCTTGTATTAATAAAGTTAATATAAAAATTAGAAATGGGAATGTAATTTTAATAGCACACTGTACCTTTTCTTCCTTATTTATAGTTATTTTTCTAAAAATAGAATTCTTTTTTTAGGTCTCGATCACATAGCAAGAATCCTAAAAGGTAGGTATTATACAAGATAAATGGTGAAGCTGTGTTTTCTGAGGGTAGTGAATGAGAATTTATTAGTTCTCTTAATTCTTTTGTAGTGCATATTTGAGCAGTGTCATTTGAGAAGAAGTTGGTCAGAAGATACTCATGAGCTACAGTTTAGTTTTATTAGAGTAAATTATATACAGTGCCCTGAAGTTACAGAGAAAACTAAAAATATTTCAGAATATTTCATTAAAATCTTGTTTAGAAGCTCAGAGTATACATGTGACAAGATTTATTTTTTAAAAATCAGTTTGGGTGGTACATCTAAGAAACATATTCTAAGAGATTGTTCAAAATACAAATAAATAGTTGGATATGTTTTGAATGAGGGAATCCATGGTGAGTTTATTAAGGGAAACGAAGATGTTTAGTTTGCACCCAAGCTAGACTTGGGTTTTATTGCTTCTCCCTTTGTGCAGGGATCACATAAAGCTTGGATGGGGCATGTTACATCCTTAAAACAGGAGGAGGAGAAGACTTAATTTTGATCTTTGGCCCTAGTATTGATGGACTTTCTGAAGCTTTTTTCCCAAATTCTTCTATTGCTCTCACTCAAATCACATCTTTTGGAAACTTTCTATGTATTCTTGACTCTAAAGAATAAGATCATTTGCTGTTACGAAAGCAAAACCTTGTGTTTCTACTAAGTATCCCTTAGTACTCTCTAGTACTTTTTTTCTAGTACTAAGTACTACTGGGTACTTTTTTTTGGTGGCGGGGAGAGGGTTCCCTTGTAGCTCAGTCGGTAAAGAATCTGCCTGCAGTGCAAGAGACCTGGGTTTGATCCCTGGGTCAGGAATTTCCCCTGGAGAAGAAAATGGCAACCCACTCCAGTATCCTTGCCTGGAAAATCTCATGGACAGAGGAGCCTGGTGGGCTGCAGTCCATGGGGTGGCAAAGAGTTGGGCACGACTGAGTGACTAACACTTACTTAGTACTGTTTAGCATCTTTCAGTGGTATTTCTGCTTAAAACACTAAAAAACTAAGACGTTAGTCAGGACCAGTTGTATCAGCTAATTTATATGATTGTGGGTTTCTCAATCCAGGATGAGAAGTAGAAATATTAAATGATGATGATTTTTTACTGATTGGTTACTGCAGGCTTGTCCCTTTGTTGGAGAGAAATTTAATCTCTTTGTACATAGAACATCCTTAGATATTCAGGCTAGAAATTTAATTTCTACTACCCTAGTCTAAGCCACTTTTTACCTCACTATTTACAGTAGCCTCTTAACGAGTCTCTTAAATTTATATTCATGTCCACGTCCCTTTTTGGCCTCAATCTGTTATTTTACACATTAGCCAAAATGAATTCTTTAAAAAGTGGACTAAAGCAAATCAGCTGTGTCTTCAAACCTTCTAAAGTTATTCCCATTTCACTCAGAGGAGAAGTTGAAATCCTCACCATGGTTTTTAAGTAGAGTGATCAATCTGCCCTTGGAGAGTTACAGTTTATTTCTTGTCTCAGCATGTTTATTAATAGCTCCCTCTTTTCCTCTGTATAATTTAATACTGAAAGCATCCTGGTTTGAATGACAGAGTACTTGGTCATCCTGCTTATTAGACTCCTGGTATTACTCCCCCTTGCTAATCTCATTACAGCCAGAAGGGTTTCTTTCCTTCCTGTGAACTTTCCCCCCTTCAGGGCTTTGCACCTGTGTTCTCTCTACCTAAAGCATTCTTCTCTGTGCTCCCTCATTAGCTGATTCCCTTAGTTCATTTCATCTTTGCTTAAATGCTATTTTATAAGAAAAACTTTTCCTGCCTATTCTGTATAAAAGAGGACCGCCTAATTTCACTCTCCTTCTTTACCCTTCTGTCGTGTCCTTACTACCTGACCTATCTTTTATTTGCTGCCTGCATGTCTGTGGAGGCCTCTTTCTGGAGTTTAAGCACCATGAGGTTAAGGACCCTGCTGTATGGGCTGCTCAGTCTCCCTAGGACCTGGAACAGTGCAGTAGGCACCCAGTAAATGTTTTTACCAGACAGTTATTGTCAGGTAAAATGAAATATGCCTTGGGGAAATAATGTTACAGTACCTCAGAGTGAGTGATAAAAGAAAATACCATTTGATAAAAACACATGGAATGGATTTTCTCTTTTCTCTGTGTTTCTTCTCAGAAATACTTAATTGCGGAAACACTGTATTCAGCTGAGATTGATACTAGATCCATAGTGGATGCCTTTCTTGCTAATGTTACGCTGAATACTTTTAAACTGTAACAAAGTAATCATTTGAAAATAACCTGAATAATGTGCTTTTGAATTTACTATAATCAGATTACGAGCAAATATTTCATTATTTACACACCATGTGATGTTTACCTGTTTAAGCTTGCAGGTTGGTTTTTCAGGAAATTTTTAAGTTGTGCAACTGTCACAGACCAGTTTAAAACATTTCCATCACTCTGAACAATATTCATTCATTTCTTGCCCATTGTTCCCCAAATGTTTCATATCCTCTGTATATGTTGTCCCCACCCTGACCATATACACAATACATAAATTAGTTTTGTAACCCAACAGAGGCTACAGAAGTGTTTTTCCTTCTCTGTATGCCTACATGCTTGTCAAGTACTATTATTATTTTGCAGTTTAAATAAAGTTCTCTAAAATGATTTACACATTTAATCTTTTTCTTCTCAATAAATTATGTGCTACTTGCGTAGAGAACTGTCTTAACTGTTTTGATTACACTGACAAGACACATTGTGGGCATTTAAATTTATTTTTATATTCATATAACCTTTCCAGTTCGGCGAGTTAAAACTTACCCTAAACAATATTCTTTCTCATGTGTCTCCTCCCTTCTGTCCATGTTCACTAGGTACATACTTTGTTTCTAAAGTATATTAAAAATCATAGTTAAATCCATAGAGATTTAAAATTAAATCCATAAAGCATCTAGGTAATATAGTCCTTGGCATGTAGTAGTATTATAGATTGTTTCCTTCATTTAAAAAAATATTCCTGATGTAAATTTATACAACACTGACCTGAGAACTGTTTATTTCAAAATTCTAGTATGTAATTATTTAATATAACAGCACTTTATTTCAGTGTAGATTTAGCTGATTTGAAATAGTATTGGCATTAAGTAAGTTTCTCTTTAAAGAGTAGGCTGTAGTAAATGAGAAACTTAGTGCCAATGAAACTAAAAACTAAATATCTTTTATAGATCCAGGTCCAGGGAGCATCGCAGACATCGGTCTCGCTCCATGTCACGAGAACGGAAAAGGAGAACTCGATCCAAATCCCGGGAGAAACGCCATCGCCACAGGTCCCGCTCCAGCAGCCGTAGTCGCAGCCGCAGCCACCAGAGAAGTGGGCACAGTTCTAGAGACAGGAGCAGAGAGCGATCGAGGAGGAGGTACTGAGGTCCATAGGAGGATATGGAACTACCTTTACAGTTTAGACTTGGAATACTAGTGGTTTGAACTTGCATCTGGTAATTTGTACACATTTGTGTGTGAGTGTATAACTTTTTTTTTTTTTCCTGATTATATGGGTAGTTCAGAAAGAATATACTTATGAGCCAGAGTAAGAAATTGGAACCAGTACATGCAGAGGTTATTGCTTTTCTCTGGTTAGTGTGTCTTGGGGAAAAGTACTTTATGGGCAAATAATTTTAGGTACCAGTACTGTGAGAGCTTCTCCAGTATATATTGGCAAATTAGGGACTCTGAGAAGTGCTTTTGTTCAGAGATGTTTGACTTACTGTTTTCTAAACTTCTTGGAGCTGGTGTACTTTTTCAGAGCAGATACATTCAGTATATTCTTGTTTATTCTGCACTATAGGTATGCAATGTTATATATACAGTTAGCTTGGCAGGGCAGTTCAGAATTTTAAGGAAGTTAGACATCACTGGCATGAAAATTCAAGAAATGCAGGGAGGGCAGACCCAGGGTTAGGTATGTTTAAGGACTTGATTAGACAAAGGACAAAAGATTAGAATGTGATGGAGCCTTTGCACTCATGGTCTGTATAGACCAAGCTCCAGAAACTTCTCAGGTCCCATCATGGCCCTTAAGCCAGGTCATTTCTATGGAACAGAAACATTTTTTTGAGTGCCTAATATCTACTAATCTCAAGCTTTCTATGGATTATTACTCTACATAAAACCTGTGATAAATTTTTAACAGCTTTCTGCAGATTCCTTTTTTTATTTTTGGCGCCTTAGCTAGCCATTCCCTGAAACTGCTCACAGACTGAGTTGGATATGATAGGCCCTTTTATTTATTTATTATTTTCTCACCTTCTTCCAAGTAGGTTCCCACCCCCTCCTCCAGCTTTATTGAGGTGTAATTGACAAAGTTGTAAGATAATTAAAGTGTACATTGTGGTGATTTGCTATACATGTACATTGTGAAAGGACTCCTCCCATCTAGTTAACACATCCATCACCTGACATATATTTTTGATGTTTTTGGTGAGAACATTTATGTTCTACTCTTAGAAAACCAAATAGTTCTTCTACTGCACTAGGCCTAGTAAATAAATATATATATATATATATAAGGTAGTTGAGCAACTTTATTCAAGTGAATTAGGACATAGGACTAATATTTTGACAATAATAAGATTGACCTAAGCGCTAAACTGGAATCAGAGTAAACAGCATGGGAGGTTAGTGCTAGTGCTAGTGCTAAGTCGCTTCAGTCGTGTCCGACTCTGTGCGACCCTATGGATTGTAGCCCGCCCGGCGCCTCTGTCCATGGGATTCTTCAGGCAAGAATACTGGAGTGGGCTGCCATTTCCTTTTCCAGGGAATCTTCCCGACCCACGGATCAAACCTGCATCTCTTAAGGCAGGCAGGTTCTTTACTGCTAGCGCCACCTGGGAGTTTAGATGAGGGAAATATCAGAGTAATTTTAAAAGACAGCTTCAGGGAGTAGCCTAAAGCCTAAATAGAGTAGGTATAATTTGAATAGATAAAACCAGGTAGAAAAGAGATATTGTAGATATTACAGGCACATGCAGAGAATGAGCTGGGAATTTGTAAATTTTTAAGGGACAGAGTTGTTCATAGTGTGTTTCTAGGTCACTTATCTCATATCCTTACAACTAGGCACACAGTACAGTGCCCAGAAAAAGACATTTTAAAAAATTCTCCGTGAATCTTACCTACACTGTAAGTTTGAAGAATCATCTTGCTGGTTGGTAGGTCTAGATAATTTCTCTTGGCACCTTGGCCCCCTGTCATTGTTTGGGTATCTCTGCACTCTTAAATGTTGTCATTGGTGGTGGGGATGGCGGGTTAGGCATGAAGTCTCCCTCTTCCGGGAGCCAGTCCTTAATGTTTCCTACTTTATGAAGATATATAGGAAATTTGACCACCATGCTACCTGACATCCCTCGTCCAATATTTTCAGCATATTGTTCATAAAGAGGATTATTTTTGTAGAAGTATTTCTTTCCTCAAGAACACTTTTAATCTTGATACTCAGATTACTGTCTCAAAGCAGTATTTTGTTTTTTGCCGAAAATGAGCAATTGCTATTGAAATCTCCTTGATATAAAAGAAAATATCAAGTTATTGCTACATAGTACCAGTTTTAATTTCAAAGTAAAAATCCCAGTTAAAGGTCTTTTATGACTTGGCTTTCTTCTGCTTCGACTGTGAAGTACTGGTCTCAGTAGATTCTGTTTGCGGCCTTTGCTGGCAACAGCCACCCTTGGTAAACGAGGACCATGTGCATTTTTCTGCTGCCTGCTGTGCTCAGGTGCATACCGTGCGGACTTTAGAGTCAGGCTACTTGGATGAAAAGGGCCTTGGCCAAATTATCTAATTACCCCTCCTGTCTCTCCTTATCTACTTAGTAGACGAGTACCTGCTTCATCAGAATTACTGGTATACTGAGTAAAAACTGCTTCTGTACAGGACATTGTAACCTCTGGCAGAGTATTAGTTGATACTCATCTCATAGTTTGTCATCATTTCTCTGGGGCTTACCAGCAGTACATGTCCTTATTCTTAGGCAGCATCTCAGTCTTCTGTCTCCATATTCCATTCCTACAAAGACATGGGTAGGATGTGTGGAATGTGATTTAACACATCATTTTTAAATTAAGCTTGTTAAAACCTTAATTCAGTAGAATGCTCAAAGTTGACATTTAATCTTTCAACCTTTTGGTTTAATCTTTTTAAATGATATTTCTAAAACTGCCTAGTATAAGTAGTGTTTGTTTCCCTTGCCTTAATAGTTGAAAGTATTACTTAATCAGGTTTCAGATCCTAATTCTGAGCACGGGTTAAGTGAGATAATTATGTAAAAGTACCGTGTCACCTGTAAAGAACCAAATAAATGTGATATGTTCCTAATTTATTCTAGATGTTGAAGGTATAGAAGATTCCATGTTAATTCTGATCCCCTAGTGTCCTTTGGTTTTCCTTCTGATTGAATCTCTGGTATGAGCTTATATTTACCTTTCTTATTGGCTGGGTATGGGAATGGAAAGGCGGTATTAAGAAACAGTCATGGTTAATCAAGATTTATTATAGTTTGATCACCTGTCTTCTACTGTTTTTTTTTTTTCTATTGGTTGAATGAGCTAACTCAGGAGGAATAAAGCAGAATTTTAAAATAACCAATGGTTACTTAAAGCCATATCATTGAGTAGTTCTCTTATCTAAGTTGAACATTGGCAAACTGTTGCCTGCAGGCCAAATCTGGTCCATTGGCCCGTTTTCATACAGCCAGGGAGCTATGGATGATGGTTTTTATATTGCTAAGGAGTTGACAGAGGGAAGAAGAAGAATATACCACACTTACAGGACCTGCAACACCTAAAATCTTTACATCTCTGGCCAGACAGCAAAGAAAAATTAGTTCCTGACTCCTAAGTCAGTGCTTTCCATCTAATTTGGAATGTACATTCTGTTTAAAATGTTGGATAACATTTTTAAGGTATTGTCTTATATATTTTCATATTAAATACATTTGCTGTGAGCTGGAGCAGCTTCAGGGTTGCCTCTGAGATAATGAGACTGTCTTGGAAATCATTATTTTGGCTTACGGTTTTTTACCCTTAGCTCTTGGTTTTTACCCGTCTCCTTATTTAGTGCCCTTACCGAATACAGTAGTGCTCTTTTCTGTCAGAAAACTGACTCCTCTTTCTTGGTTGTATTCTGTGTATCTTCAACTAATCAGTACCTTAATATTTATCCGATTCTTTCATTTGGGTTTTGGGTTTCCCAACACATTTTGCTCCTCAAATTAATATTTTTCAGATCCTCAAAAGAAAGATTCAGAGACCAAGACTTAGCATCACGTGACAGAGACAGGAATTCAAGAGACAGATCACCTCGTGACAGAGATCGAAAAGATAAGAAGCGGTCCTATGAGAGCGCTAATGGCAGATCAGAAGACAGGAGGAGCTCTGAAGAGCGCGAAGCAGGGGAGATATAATTAGCTGTGTCCATATCCTCAATCCTTAAGCTTCTTCTGGAGTTACATACTATTGTTTAGTTGACAGCTGTTCGGGCTGACACAGTGAGCAGTTCCAGACACCGGTCCAGCTAGGCTAGGTGTACAGCATCTAACTCAGTCTGTACTTGTTTTCTTTGATGAAGCCTAAAACTACATCCATAGTTTCTGGTGAACCTGTAATATACTTCTGAAAGTCCAGTTTTATATAATAAGACACAGATGTCTTTATTCTTTCTAGTAGGACTGATAGTGAGTGAATTGTGTTACTTGCCTTGGGATTTTTTGAACATTTGTAAAATGCTATCTTCCTCTCTAGTCCCAAACAACAGTGACTTTGGGTATTTCTTTTTAATCCTTCTTCCTTTGACTCTATATCCCCTGACACTTCTACCCTCTAGTGGTAAGAGAAAGGGGTACAAGGAAGCAATATAACTTCTGTTCTAAGGTTCTATTCCCATTATTAATTACTAGCTGATTACAGTTCAAAACATTTATACTGGAATGTGTGCTGGAGAAATTTAAAATATGAGGAGTTTTGTTTGTCTAACGGTGCCTATTTTAGAGTTGGAAGTTGAACAGCTGTTGCATTACATACTTTGCTTTTTTTATTGAAATTTCGAAATCAAACATGTCTTGATTTTTCTGTTCTTGAATAGCTACATTCAGGATGTTTTGAGATGGGGGGTGGGGGCAGGGACTTTCATAAGCACTTGTTTTATTTTGTGTGTGTGGAGTACAAAGATGACACCCTTATTGTAAAAAAATAATAAAGTGAAAGAGTCACCACCACCATCATTAAACTGTAACTTGTCTAGTAAATTGTCACTAGAGCTATTTGCGGTGGCCATTTCTATTCTGTTATTATAGTGCCTTACTGTGCAAGGCACCAAAGGAAATAAATATATACTTAACAAAGATTCAAGATGAATTGTTGCTCCACCTGGGCCCTTGCTGATTATATTCCAGCTGCTTCAGGACTGTAACAACCACTGTAGAGGAGGACCAGACCTGCAGAAGAAATTGGGTTTGTTTTGTTTTTCTTCACATTGAGCAAACTGAAATAAAAACATGGTGTAACCAGTGTAAAGAGACTAACAATTTCTGCGTTGAAAAGCTATATATCCACTCATGTTGAAACAGTAGTTAAACTTGTGATTCTAGAAAAGCTGAGAAATATATTAAGTAATATAAGGATCTGTGAGTATAACTTAAGATCCTTTCAAGGATCACATCTCAGGTTCAGCTCTGGCACAGCTGAGAATCTTTGGAATCTTGATCCAGCACAATACACTGTACTGATAACTGGGGGGAAGAAAGTTCTTGTCTGTTTCTCCTGTCCAAAAAAAGCTGTTAACATCCGTTATTCATTATACCTCAATTACTGGTATTCAGATTTTCCCCGGTATAAATAAGGCAATATAAAGTTGTTCTGTTTTTTCTTTAGCCGTTGGAATTTGAAAATGAAAAAAAGGTCTCACCTTCAGCAGAGTTAGGGCAGGAGAGGGCTAAGAACAGAGGTTTGGTGACAGAGGCTGACATGGAGGGCCAGGCATGGGCCTACCAGTGGAGTGAGTGGTGCTGGGGCCACAGGTGAGCAGGACTTGGGTAACGGGGGCAGCAGGTGTTCTGAACTTCAAGGTGGGCCTCCATGTTTTCCAGGTATCAGCAGAGACCAGGATGTCAGAGGTTTGGGGTCTACAAGTACACCAAGGGTCATATCAAACCGACAGCATAACAGGGTTCAGGCTGCAAGCAAGGCATTCAAACTCGCAGAACTGGGCTCTCGGTCAAGGATTCAGCCAAGTGAGGCCTTGTAGGAGGCGCCCACACCTGAATCTGCTGATAACTGCTCTGGGAGAGGCTTCTAGGGTCACTCCTGTACGTGGGTACTGCTCACTGCTTGTAACAGAAGACCCAGCTCCAGCAGCCTTATGCAAGATCGCTCGGAATTCACATGCTTGAGTTCCATGTGGCAGCTCCATTCTCAGGGTAGCACCAGATAACCCAGGTGAACTCTTCCCAAACCGGCTTCGTCTTGCCTGACGCGCAGGGAACCAAAATGCTGAAGTGCCAAGGTTTGAGGCAAAAGAGGGTTTCTTGGCAAGTCAGTTGAGTGAGGAGGTGGGAGAACAGATCTTATCCGGCCACCTGAAGGCATCAGAGTATTGATAGGATGATGAGTTAAGAAGCAGGGCAGCATGCCCTTGCCTTGGAAGAATTGACATTGTTAAAATATCCATTCTACCCAAAGCATTATACAGGTTCAGTGTTTCATCAAATTACTTATGACGCTTCTCACAGAACTAGAACAACCCTAAAATTCATACGGAGCCATAAAAGATCAAAAGGGATGGAGAAGAAGGTTGGTGTGAAGGTTTGCTTTTTGTTTGGTTGATAGGGGGTGTTTGGGGGTTTTTTTTCAGCTGCACTGGATGACTCTTGGGGTCTTAACATCACGACCAGGGAACAGACCCAGGCCCCCTGCAGTGGTAGCATGGAGTGTTAACCACCGGACCGCCAGGGAATTCCCTGTAAGCTTTTATGTAAAGAATAACAAAGCCCTACCGTATAGCACAGAGAACTATATTCAATGCCCTATGATAAACCACAATGGGTAAGTGTTAGATATGTATGTATAACCAGATCACTTTGCTATACAGCAGTAATTAACGTTGTAAATCAACAATACTTCAATAAAAAGAAGCAGGGAGGTGTGGGGTGCTCGGGGAAAGGTGATTGGAGAAGGTATAGGGGTCATTCTGCACTAGTGGAGCTAAGCTACAGGCCTCTGCAGGTTGGAAAGGCCGCCAGGCAGGTGTCTGAGCATGCTCTGCTGGAGGGAGGGTGAGTGGGTGGTCCTAGCCAGCCTTAACCAGTTCATTTGCACCAGGTGCAGTTGAGACTCCCAAGTGCCAGGGAAATAACCCAGCCATCCATCTTAGTGTTCAGGCTCCTGGCCTCTTGGGAAACATACAGATGTTGACCTTGATCAGTGAGGCAGGTAAAGCAGATTTGACTAATCCTCATGCACCATCTCAGCCCACTGCATCTTTGGATTATTCCTCAACCTTTTATTTAAGTGTTAAATTCTTTTTTGACTGTACCACACTGCTATGGGAGCTTAGTTCCCTGAATAAGGATCAAACTCGTTTCTCCTGCAGTCGATGCGCATTTTCTTAACCACTCATCCACTGAGAAAGTCCCTTGTTCCTCAGTCTTGAGGAAGGAGTGGCCAATGCCCACTCTGAATACTTTTTCCTGAAAAGGGGTGTGTAGACCTAAGAAGGACTTGAGTAATGGAGCAGTTAGCACTCATTTGAAAATGCTCTTATTTCTGATTTCGAGTTAACATTTTGACCTCAATAAGCAAACAGCACCTATGTGCCAGCTGTCACAGCATTCACAGGCCAAAGTTGGTCATCAGAAAGTTGGGGAGGGGAGGGTACTTACAGAATATAAGTGCAAGACATATTGATAAACTTCACACGTCAAGTCAGGGGTCAGTGGCTTACTTTGACCTAAAGTGCCTCAGTTGTTAACCAGTTTAGCTGAAACACTTAGATATTAAATATGGAAGAGACATGGGCTGGGAAAATAAAGTATGATTGCTACAATATCCTGACCAAGTGGACTCTTAAGGGGAAAGACACCCAGGGTTATCTGAGGACACAAGGAGAGGCCCGAGTTTCAGCTTCCGGGGGACTGGAAATTGGGTTTAGTCGTCCAACCTGACCTTAACATCTGAGGGCTCTATATCCTAAGTGTCAGTGAAGGTAGAGGTGGTGGGAAATTGCTGACAGGCATAACGAAGGGGTCAGCATGATCAAATATAGAAAAAGGTTTGGGGTAACATATCTGACAGCTAGAGAGAGTACCTGCTTTTGCCAGAGTCTGAGAAATACTAATCATTGTTCTTCCAAGCCCGGGAGGTCAAAAGTACAGAACAGACGAAAGAACGGTCATTCTGGTGACCTAACAAGTTATTTAAGTAACTTACCTTCTGGAGAATTTTATTTAACCAGAGCCAGCCCTGCAGCAGTCTTGTTCACCTTAGTTTCTTCCTCACGGCTTCTTTCTGGAAAGCAACTTAAGATCTGCTAGGGACTCGCTTGCCCATTCCGAGAAGTCAGTGTCGGGTATGGAACCAGACAAGGTTTGAGTGACCTTGGGTGAGGCTTGTCTCCCTTCTGCAGCAGGGTCTCTCTTTCCCATTGTGTTCCTTAGAAGGCCCAGTCCAGCAAGGCTGGCGCTGATCTTCTAGATGTTTACCCTTCTAAGATTCCAGGGTAGAGGTTCATTGTCTCTTCTAAGAGTCTCCTGGGGAACTTCTGCCTGCCAACACAGGGGACACCGGATCAATCCCTGGTCTGGGAATATTCCATGTGCCGCAGAGCACATAGCTGCTTCGGGGAGGCACTAGTCCAGGCACCAGCTAGATCCTTGGCACTTTCACTGACAAGGGCCCCGGTTCAATCCCAGGTTGGGGAATGAAGAACCCACAATCTATGTGACTTAAAAAAATCGTAGCTGCTTCCCATGAACCTTCTCCATCTGACGGTCTGGAGACTAGAGACCAGGCTTTTCGAAATTTCTCCAGACACCTTAGTTATGAAAATAGTCTCAAAGCTAGATATTTGAAACAGAGTAAGTGGCCCCCATATTGACCAGAAAGTCCAAAAATTGATTTCTTACTGTCAGTTCTGCGAGGTTCTACATGCTGGGAATTGGTGGACTTGCAGGATTTAGGGGAGCCCTTGGGGTCCTTGGTCTCCATCATCCTCAGCTATCTCAGCCATCTGGTGTGCCACTTGTCTTACCTTCTTCCAGAGTCTTCCTTAGGGTGGCACAATCTTTTCTGGGGTCCCTCCTGTTTGAGATATGCACAGTGGTGCAGGGGGTGTCTTTTTTTTTTTTTTGGTTGTGCTGTGTGGCATGTAGGATCTTAATTCTTTGACCAAGAATCAAGCCCACACCCCCTGTGGTGGAAGTGTGGAGTCTTAACCACTGGATTGGCAGGGAAGTCCCAGAGGCCTCACTATTGATTGCCCCATTTATGTAGAAGCTTGGGGCCTCCTACCTTTTGCCGAGTCCCTTGTAGGGTCTTCACCTTGGTCCAGCTCTTCCCTCTGTGAAGACAGAGTGGCCTGTTTCATTCTCTTGTTCCCTTCTGAGCCTGCCCTGCCATTAGAAACTGCAGGCAATCTCAACAGGTTAAGACATAGGCATTCCAAGAGCACCTTCCATTTTTTGTGTATGGTAGAAGTGGGAGGGGGCACTCTGACCAATAAGTCTTACTAACCACCTTTAGATTCTCTGGGGCCTCAGGGTCTGTATCTGTATAATGCCTCTAAGCTTTGAAGACCCTTGCTAGAAATTCTGAAAGACCCTCTTTTGAGTTTCGTTTATCTCTTGAACTTTTAAAGCTTCTTCATTTGCGCATCCCTCTGAATCAATCTCAAGTTTTGGCCTATCCCCAGCATTCACGTCCCACTTAGCATCCGTTGTTGACATAGCCAGGCTCACAGCCTCCCACGCCAGCTTGCCAGGGCTACATAACTGCCTCCTTGTGAGTTTTATCCAGCACCATTCTGCGATCTGAAATGAGAAGGGTATTGAATGAATTCTGAACATCTGCCCAGGTCGGATTTGGAGTTTAAAAAAAAATTTTTTTTTTTTAATGAAACAAGAATTCTTCCATTCTCTTTGCTTCGTCTCTATAAGTTGGCATATTGTTCTTCCAATTAAATAAATCTGAAGTTGAAAGCGAGACTGGACCCAGATCATTCCCATTGGCTGCCCGGTCTCAGCATTCACATCCCCAGTGGGGACTTGGCTTGCTGGACATCACCCCACCTGAGTTTGTGTAGCTCCCTGGCCCAGTCAAGTGACAGGTATGAGAAGGGCGAGATCACTCCTGTGGGCCCCTCAGAGACCGGAGGGCCCCAAGCCTGAGGCTGTGCTCAGACAGTGGAAAGAGCCGCCGCCGCCTCGCGTAGGGTCGACAGCCCCACTTTCCACTAGGATTAAGTAAAACACGTTTCTCTGCCTTCCCTTCCTGTTGGACCATAACCTGACATCTTTGCACAGGTTTATTCTGATACAATCACTGTACCTAAGGTACTTCATCCCATTTTTCTTCCCATTTACAAAGTAAACCCAGCTGCAGAGGGATGTAAATGCAGGATCCATTTACAGGCCATTTTGCTCAGGAGTCTACAGGATATTGTGGTCGTGCTGTGTTACCAAAAACTACCATCACTTTCTTTTCCGTGGATTCATACCTGAAAGTCTCTCAATTTTGGAAAATGCAGCCTAGAGGGCTGCAAGGGAGAACTGAGTACTTCCCGTTTTGAAGGGGCTTTGCTTCCAGGTGGTCCCAGTAATGAAGTCTTTCTAACGGTCCTTGTTGCCATTACCAAGCTCAATCCCCAAGTCTCAACTCTTCTTATTTACTTATTTTTGGCTGGGCTGGGTCTTCATTGGTGCATGCATGGGCTTTCTCTAGTTGCAGAGAGCGGGAACTGCTGTATGTTGTGGTTCACAGGCTTCTCATTGCGGTGACATCTCCAGTTGGGGGGCGCAGGCTCTGGGGTGCTCAGGCTTAATTGCTCCACGGCATGTGGGATCCTCCCAGGCCAGGGCTCGAACCTGTGTCCCCTGTATTGGCAGGCAGATTCTTTACCACTGAGTCATCAGGGAAGTCCCCCCAACAGGCAGTTCTGAACAGCTGAAACAATCAGATGAAGATGGACAGAGACAAGACCCAAACAAACAAGATCAGCAACCAAAAACCCCTGGCCTCCAACGCAGGTAGAGGGTACCTCAGCAGCTGTGACCTTTTGTACTGTCTGCCAGAATCCTTCTGGGTAGACGGGCCCCCAGCCCATGACCTGGTCAGGATTATCAGATGGTTTAAGCACGGCTGGATTTCTCTGATGCTGTTACTCACCCACAAGACATCTTCCAAACCAGTTGCTGTGAAATGGAACATCGGTGGCACCTGGCAGGGGAGATTTGGGGTAGGTCCTGGAACAAATGGACCTGGCAGCTGCTTGGACCCGTCCTCTGGCTCTCAGTACCAGCCAAGGGCCAACCAGCATAAAGTCCACCTGTACTTCCCCTCCTACCTGGCTCCACAAACGTGTTACCCAGTCAGCTTCGTCCTGCCACATTGCACAGAGAGCCAAACGCTGAGATGCCGAGTTTGGGGACAAAGAAAGGGTTTATTCCAGCCAAGAGAGGAGATGGGAAAACAGATCTTGAATCTGACTCCCGGAAAGGGAGGGGCTCAGTGTATGCACAGGATGACAAAGAGGCAGACTGGTGAGGGATGGGGAGAGGAGACTGGAAAGAGGGGCAGGAATCCTGCTGTGCACAGGTATAATGAAGCTACAAGGAGGCTGTGGGAGCGGGCACCCACTCAACGCTGGCGGAGGTGGAGGGTGGGTGGTTCTATCCAGCCTTAACCAGCTTAGCTGAGGCTCCAAGGTCCTGGAAAATAACCCAGGCAGACACTGTTCTGGCTACCTGCTGTTTGAGAGGACACCCAAGTGTCCTTGATTAGTGGAGACAGGTGAAATGGATTTGATCAATCATAACCTACCGTTTCAAAACCATTGCTCCTGTGTCTGTAAAGAGCAAGGCCATCTTTGCTTACGTCTATGGCCCAATTGAGTCAAGTTCCCATTTGGAAACCAAGCAAAGTGGATAGAGTTAATGACACCCCTAATTGACTTTGGTCTGGACTCCTGAACCAAACACTGGCCAGAGGGCTGGGACCACACGGCGTACGTTAGGCTTAGATGTATCAGGTGCCTCCCAGGTTATCGCTGCTCACCTCCACCTGCAAACTGGCGTCACTGCCAGACCACATGGCTGCTCCATGGTGGCGGTAGGAGGTTGGAGCTTATAGGGAGAAGCCCAGTATCCCGGATGATTCCTTTGCCTGAACACACACCTGTACCATAGAACCCAGTAACCCTACTCCTAGATATTCAAGAAAATTGCCAGCCTCTTTCCACACACAGACTTAATATTTAAATGTATAGTTGTATTCATAATGGCCGTAAACTAGAGACAGACAACTAGAGAGATGATAAACAGATTCTGACTTATCCCTACAAAGAAAGGAACTCCTATCAGTAAAGGTGGCAACCTGAACATGTCTTTAAAACCTTGTGCTGTTGCTAAAGAAGCACACACACAGAGTACATAATGTACAGTTCTGTTATGTGAAATCCCAGAACAAGCTAAACTTCAGTTTGCCTGGGGCTGGAGGTCAGGAAAGAGAGCGCTGACCACAAATGGACATGAGGGAACTTCCTGGAGTGTTGGAACTACTCCATGTCTTGACTGGCAGTGGTTTGGGTGCCTACAGTCTTCAGAAGGTACCCTCTTTATTTTTTATTTTTGGCCACATCATAAGACCTGCAGGATCTTAGTTCCTTGACCAGGGATCAAGCCCATGCTCCCTGCAGTGGATTCTTAACCACTGGACCACCCAGGGTAGTCCCAAAAGGTACCCTTGAGATGAGGTTATTTTCTTCTTTGCAAATTATACCTCAATGAATATACTTTTCCTGGTGATAATATGGACTCTTTTAGACAGTGTGTCTCACCAGGAAAGCTGGTAAAAACCTGACTTGGAAGTCAGTACCCACCCCCTGCCCATCTCAGGATGAGTTGTGTGTGCTGCACATAGGTGACTTCCACAAGCGAGGTGGCCTCTGAGCTGCTGTGACCTGCTGGGCCAGCCTGTGTCAGAGGCTGTTCTCCAAAGCTCCAAGAAACAAGTGGGTGCTGGTGGCAGCGTTACTAGTGTGGATTTCAAACAATAGCAGTTGGCAGTGCCTGGTGGGAAAAGAGCCTAGAAAAATTACTCAAGAGGAATTCCATGCAGACCAACCTGCTGTGTGACTTTTCCAGCTGCCATTTAGTAGAAAGGGAAACACACACTCTGAAGGTGAGGTGAGGCTGAAACTTGGGAAAACGTATCTTGATGTAAGAGAGAATTACAGGTTGTAAGAAAAGGCATTCCAGTCACAGGAACCCTTTCTAAAACCAGTAGTTCTCAAGCCAGAATCACATCAGAATCTTTTCGACCTTTTAAACATTTCAATTTCTCTTTTTATTGAAGTAGTACACAAATATGGGTTTTTTAAATTAATTATTTTATTTCTTGGCTGCATGGTACAGCAAGAGGGATCTTAGTTCTCTAACCAGAGATCGTACCTGAGCCCTCGAAGGGGAAGCTGGAAGTCCCAAACACGGTATTTTTTTTTTAAGTGAATATGGTTTTATGTTAATAGTACTAAAGGATGTATATTTACAAAAAAGAACAAACATCAGTCCCCTTGTAATCTCACTCCTGTTCCTTAGACATTTAAGCTTTTTAACCTTAAGTGTACACCTTGATGAATCTTTACACATGTATCCACCTAACCTCACCCACATCAAGATCCAGACCATTCCAGCATCCTCAAATACTCTGGCACCTTGTCCAGTTAATACTGCCTTGCCTCAAGACAAGTATTCTCATGACATCTGTCACCATCAAATAGTTTTAAGGTGACCATCTGAAATGATTTTTGCCATTTCATCTAGTGAAGTGAGAGTCACTCAGTCCTTTCCGACTCTTTGTGACCCCATGGACTGTACGTCCATGGAATTCTCCAGGCCAGAATGTTGGAGTGGGTAGCCTTTCCCTTCTCCAGGGGATTTTCCCAACCCCAGGATTGATCCCAGGTCTCCTGCATTGCAGGCAGATTCTTTACCAGCTGAACCACCAGGGAAGCCCATTTCTTCTAGGACTTTCTCCATAATTCTAAATAATTGTACACTGCTATTCCTTGGTTTGCCAACTTTGGACAGTAACTAGGAGCTTCCTACTTTAGTAGATCAAACTTCACTTGTTTACTCTCCTTCCTTACCCACTGACAGAGAAGGCAATGGCACCCCACTCTAGTACTCTTGCCTGGAAAATCCCATGCAGTCCATGGGGTCGCGTCTGAGCGACTTCACTTTCACTTTTCACTTTCATGCATTGGAGAAGGAAATGGTAACCCACTCCAGTGTTCTTGACTGGAGAATCCCAGGGATGGCGGAGCCTGGTGGGTTGCCATCTATGGGGTCGCACAGAGTCGGACACGACTGTCACGACTTAGCAGCAGCAGCAGCAGCTTACCCACTGAAGCCGAGAAATTCTCAGGTTTCTACACCGCAGCACCACACCACCCACCCTGGGTACCTGGGTCCTTTAAGCACCGCAGGTGATCCTAAGTGGCACTGAGCCCAGAGGGCTCCAGGCCGGTGATGACCCTGACACTGACATGAAACCAGCCTGACAACGCCAGAACGTTTGCCGAGAAGGGCCCCGAAGAGAGTTAAACTAGGACATGTCATCAAGCTCTGGACTAATTTGTAGTTGGAAGGAAGTCATGAGAAATACAGCGTGTTTCTAAGATTTTTACTGATCATCAGGCGTGTTCTCACGGCTCTTCACCCCTTTCTCCCAGGCAGCCACACACTCTGTACATGTTCTTAGTTTAACTCGACCAGTAGAGCTTTCTCTGAGGAGTGTGGGCACCGGGCCTGCCTGCCTTTAGAGGAAGGCTGGTTTGCACCTGATAGGCACCATAAGCAGGGCAGGCAGTTTCTTTCCTTTGGAGAAGCCTCTCCAGCCCAGAAGGGCCTCCCAGGTAGTGCTAGTGTTATAGAATCTGCCTACCAATGCAGGAGGTGCAAGAGACGTCGGTTCAATCCCTGGGTTGGGAAGATCCCCCCGGAGGAGGAAATGGCACCCCTCAGTCCAGTATTCTTGCCTGAAGAATCCCATGGACAGAGGAGCCTGGTGGGCTATAGTCCATGGGGCCTCAAAGAGTCGGACTCAACTGAATGAGCCCTTGTGCGTGTGCAAACACACGCACTCTTCCCCCCACTTTGCTGCCATGCCCTTCAACCCGAAGACCCCTCACTGAACCTCAACTGGGGAGCATCTCCAGGCTGTGTCCCCATGGCTATGAGAGCCAGCGCTGCCTCTTGCCTCCCCACATTTCTGATTGCTTTTTCTCACTCAGACCCCAAGCTTTGCAGCAGCTTCACCAACCAAGAGGGGGTGCTCCCTGGGTTCCCCCTGCCTGGATGGCTCTGTCCTCGCCACATCCTCTCGGCCTCTGGCATCATCTGGGTGGGTGCCCCGCCAGCAACCCGCCGATGCCGGTCTGCACAAAGAACCTTACTCTCTGCCTGCTCCCGGGGCAGGGACGGGACCTGCTTCCTCTCTCCTCTGGGGCGGCCCTTTCTCCTGCCCCATCCTCCCCACGCTGTGGGTGCGTGGGTGTGTCTGACCACCTGGAAAGGGTCTTTATAGCAATGACATCATTGCTGCCAAATCCCGGGCATGAAATAGCCTCCTCTGTGGGCTCGAGGAGAACTGAGGCTGGGATCACCTGTGAGTTCTCTCTGTTCCTCTCGGAAAGGGCACGTGCCTGTGAGGCAGCAGGTACGTGAGAATGGGGAATGGCTGGTTTAACGAGGGAGAAACAGGCTTAGAATGCTTTTTTAAAAAAAGCGCAAGGTCACAGCAAATGCACTTCAGCAGCTGGAGATCCAGCGGGGGCTCAGCCTCGGGGCCGTGGCAGCTCTCCTCTCCTGTGGACCCCATCTTCCTGCCCTGGGACATGCTCCCTGGTTCTCTGAGGCAGGACTGTTGAGCACCGAGCGGAGAGACCTGGGCACCCGGTCCAGGGAGGAGGCTGCCCCAGCTCTCAACCTGGCCTCCCCGGGGAGCCACAACGCCCCAGCAGACTCAGGGCCAGCAGAAACCTAAGTCACTTGGTGCCCTTGGCACAGACCCAGGGTCTGGGAGAGGCACAGTCCGAAGCCACCAGCTTGCCTCCCTCCAGGCACCCGCACTCGAGATCCGGCTGGTCCTGGTCTTCCTCTGGGAGCCTGGGGAAGGGTGAGAGGATGGAGAGGCCTTCAGGAGGACAGGCCCTCCTGGCCTGTGCGGCTGCTGCCTGTGTACTGCTGGGATCGCCGCCTGGAGCCGGGGTCAGGGAAAGAGCCCTGGGGCAGGAGCCAGGAGGCCACACCCCCTCCTGCCCCAGGTGTCAGCTGGGTGGCCCTGGGCAAACCACCAAACCTGAGAGGCACACCCCTTATCCAGAGAAGAAGGTGACAGTCCTTGGGCAAATGCATGGGGGACCCAAACAAAGGATGGCATGATGGGGACTAAGTGAAACTGAGATACCCATCCTAGGAGGGGGATGGAGAAGGGGCGGGGGGTGAGAGAGGACTCAACCTGGGGACAGGTGAAGGGGAAGGCTTCCGGGTCCCTCTGGTGCTGCTGTGATGTCATGCTGGTCACACAGGGGGCCAGTACTAGCAAACGGGACAGAGGGGCCAGCCACAGTCACTCACAGCTGGGGTGGCAGGGGGGTCCCGTCGATCCAGTGCCAGCCCTGGGGGCCTCGTCGGGCTCCCACCCAGGAGTACTTGGTGACCGGGTGTCTGCTCAGGAAATCCTGAGGAAGGAAAGCAGCGGGTCATTCTTCTCGGGTCACTGGGACAGCTCACCTGGGCTTCCATTCCCCTGTCCGATCCCCCCCCCCCAGCTTCCACAAGTTCCCAGCTCCCCAAGCCAGAGACGTGACTCATCTCCCCAAATGCCAGGAAGTGGGAAGCTGTATTGGACGCTTGCTGGTTGACAGGCACTGTGCTCAGGGCTGGGGACCACAAATGGGGGCGATCCCCTCTCAGCCTTCAAGGGGAGAACGGACGTGATCCTCCATCCCCACAAGCAATGCACGATGGGTACTGAGCAGACAGAAAAACAAGGAAGCTCTGAGAAGATGGTGAAAGGCATGGGGAAAGCTGGGAGCCTACAGAGAAATCCAGGTGACAGACAGCAAGCAGCCTCACTGGGCGGGAGGCTGCAGAGGTGGTCAGGGAACAGATGGTCATCACCACAGTAGCCAGCAAGAAGAATAAACTACATTACATCCACTCAGGAAGTATTGTTAAGACCACTAAAGGGGACTTCCCTGGGGTGCAGTGGGTAAGAACCTTCCAATGTGGGGGGACGAGGGTTTGATCCCTGGTTCGCGGAACCAAGATCTGACGTGCCAAGGAGCAACTAAGTCTTGAGAACCGCAACTACAGAGCCCTCATGCTCCAGAGCTTGTGTTCCGTGATGAAGACCCAGTGCAGCCAAAATCAATAATAATAAAAATGTTTTAAAGAAAGACCATTAAAAATAAGGGTGAGTATGAAATCCATGGGACAACATGGGGAAAAGTTATAGTATGTGAGAGGTTTGAGTCCATGAAAAAGCTGAATTAAAGTTGTGGCCTGATTATAAGGATGAAAAACACTGTATACCCCTGGACACAGACACACGAGGAACAACAAAAACCAAAACAAGGATGTGCAGAGAGCTGTTGGAGATGCTTTTTCCTATTAACTATTTGTCATCAATGTCATGTTTTTAGCAATGAATTAAAGCAAAAAACCCGTGTTTAAAAATGTTGAGGGGGGCAGAGTGGAAAAGAGGCTCAAGAGGGAGGGGATATATGTATATTTATGGCTGACTCACGTTGTAGTATGGCAGAAACCAACACAACATTGTAAAGTAATTATCCTCCAATTTAAAAAAAATCTTCAACTCAAAAAAAGATGTTTCCATGTCCTAAGCCCTGGTGTAGGGAACTGGAAGGTGGAGGGGTGGGGCAGCTGTCCATACCAGCCCAGACTTTGCAGAACATAAATTGTGCTATGTCACAGAGCGGTATCATGGTTCCTATTGCTCAGATGGGTAATTCCACTTTGGGGAAGAAATCCAAGAACAGAAAGAGAAAATGAACGTTCTCAAAATTTCCTGCTGCTATTTATAAAGATAAAATGGAAACCACCCAAATGCTCAGCAGTCAGGAAATAACTAGGCAAATTATGGGATATCAACATGATGGAAAATTACAGTTCTCTTAAAGATGACAGGCACACCGAAGACGCAGTTAGGCAAGAAAATGTAAATATGAAGTCATGCCAAGTGGGAAAAAGCAGACCATGCCAGCAAGCCCATGGCGCTCACCACGCTGAGCAGCACACACGTTAGTGATGACAGGAAGTGGCCTGGCACACATCTGACATAGGCTTAGTTCCTCTCCACCAGTGTTCAGAATGACAGAGACAAAAGTTCTATGTTTGACCCTGGGGATTAGGAAGCAAGCACGGGGACTTCCCTGGCGGTCCTACGGTTAAGACTCCGCACTTTCACTGCAGAGGGTGCAGGTTCAAGCCCTGGTAGGGGAACTAAGATCCAACAGGCTGTGCAGCATGACCAAAACAATAAAACCCACGGAAAGGAAGCACAGAATGATGCCTGCCCCCTTGATGACACTATTTGTCCTTCAGGTCTCAGTTTAAAGGTGACTTTCTGTAGGGACACTGCACTGAACCCCTACCCTGGATCACTACAACCTTCATAGTTTGGAGCTTGGTGTGAGACACTGAACTCGTCAGTTTTCTGTATCAGTGAACTTGGTGAGGACTGGGGGCCTGCCCTATTGATCATTGACCGTAAGAGCCCAGCACACAGCAGACCGGCCCAACAAAATGCAACCCTCCAACCCCCATATCCCTGCCAATAACCAGCAAGGGCCACAGGTAACACGCAAGCTGTGAGGCCAGCCCTGCACCCAGAGGTGTTGGTGCAGACCCATCCTCCACCCACCCCTTTCAGGAACATCAGCTGGTCAACAGCTGGGAGAGGAACCTAAAAGAAATTCCAGCCTGAGGGGTGACAACCTTACCCCTTCTGAAACCCCAAAGACCAGAAGACCAGACTGTACAAGGCACACACAGCCATTCCCGGGCATTTCATTTCCTCTCTGGCTGGACTCCACAGGCTGGGGCCCAGGGGCAGGGCTGGGTGGGAGCTTTGGAGGGGATGAGAAGGAACCTGGGCTGGCTTTGAGCTGTGAGTCCGAGGGCAGGGCACCCCTAAGCATCTTACAACTGTGGCTGCAGCAGATGGGCTCCTGCTGCCCAGCCCCGACCTCCTGGGAACAGTCACTCCTAATCACCAGATCTTGGAGCTTCTTCCAGTGCTGAGAAGGCGGCTATCACTGCAGAGGAGCGCTATGGGGCCTGGCCACCCCTTACTCAAATTCTGGTTCTGTGACTTGCAAGCTACTTGACCTTAGGCAAGTTCCCTGACTTTTCAGAGCTTCAGTGTGATCCTCTGTAAAGTGGGAAGATGTTTGCAATGAGGCCTGAGATCATGTCCACAAAGCCAAGGGCGTGTAGTATATACTCATTAAATTAAGAGTCTCCAGTCTGCTGGGTGGTGTGTAAATCTTCGTGTCTGATCCCAACATACATGACCTCATCTGATGCTTGGCGTTGCCAAGGTGATCCTACCCTTCCCTGTCTTAGCTCCAGGCCATCTGGCTCTCTCCCTGGGCCTTCCCCACCCAGCTCCACCCATTCCATTCCTTGCAGCTCAGACTCCACTAACCTGTTCCCATTGTTAGCGAAAATTGTGGTGTGGGAAAAGCACTGTTTAGAGAGAAAAGTCAGAGAAGGCAATGGCAACCCACTCCAGTACTCTTGCCTGGAAAATCCCATGGATAGAGGAGCCTGGCAGGCTGCAGTCCACGGGGTTGCAAAGAGTCGGACACGACTGAGCGACTTCACTTTCATGCATTGGAGAAGGAAATGGCAACCCACTCCAGTGTTCTTGCCTGGAGAATCCCAGGGACGGTGAAGCCTGGTGGGCTGCTATCTACGGGGTCACACAGAGTCAGACATGACTGAAGCGACTTAGCAGCAGCAGCAGCAGAGATAAAAGTAAATTCTAAAAATTTGGGGGGCTTCCCTGGTGGCTCAGATGGTAAAGAATCAGCCTGCCATTCAGGAGACCTGGGTTCGGTTCCTGGGTCGGGAAGACCTCCTGGAGGAGGGTATGGCAACCCACTCCAGTATTCTTGCTTGGAGAATCCCCATGGACATAGGAGCCTGGCGGGCTACAGTTCACGGGGTCACAAAGAGTCGGACATGACTGAGCAACTGAACTGAACTGAACTTCCTCACCCCTGGGAAACCTAGCCGATCTTAAACCAGTGGCTAGTGAATCTAATGATTAATGGCACATGTGTGCAAGCTAAGTTGCCTCAGTCATGTCTCTCTGCAACCTGTGGACTGTAGCCTGCCAGGCTCCTCTGTCCATGGGATTCTCCAAGCAAGAATACTGGAGTGGGTTGCCATGCCCTCCTCCAGGGGATCTTCCTGACCCAGGGATCAAATCTGTGCATCTTGTATATCCTGCATTGGCAGGCGAGTTCTTTACCACTAGTGCCACCTGTGAAGCACTGAAATGTTCTCCTTTCCTCTTAACTTCTTGAGAAAGAGGAGCTGTGGCTATGTCGGGCTCTGTGTACTACTGGCACTTTGGCGTGTCCCAGGGGTCCCTGCCTCCCAACTAGTGAGCCCAGCCTTTGCCAGCCAGCCCAGCCCCTCTACCAGCCGCCGGCCTGTCCTCAGCTGCTCTTTCCCACCCCTGTCTCAGTGCCTTCTGCAGCTTCTGGCCCTTGTCCAGAACTCAGGAGAATTCTAGAAGTCCACAACCATCATATTCAGGATTTTAACTGCTTGATACCCAAGTCTTCACTTTGGTCTTTTTGCAAGGGGCATTTTGGAAGTTCCTTTTTGAAAAAAGCTTATTGAAACTTTGTGATGTATTTTCTGATTATATATACTTGTGTCACAAATGATTGATCCTATGTGCTAAGTTTTAAAAGAATTTAAGATCCATTTGCGATTGGGGTAGTTCAGCCCATCTCCCCTCTTGGAGGACCCCAGTCACAGGAAGGCCATTTGTTCAGGTGACCTCCAAAGTCATTGTGGACCAAACCTGTCTGATGTGAGGCTGGAGGGCAGGGACCTTTTGCTTCACCAGTTTTCTGATGACACTTGCTGCGCTGAGTGAGTCTCAGGAGATGGGCTGCTAAGTCCTTGCCCAGTTCACCCTCCACCCCCCATCAGCTCCAGGCACTCTCTAGGGATCCACCAAGTTCCCACTGGCCTTCACTTTGCAGACCCAGCCAGGCTGGGTCTGGCAGAAACCATTATATTCTGATCTCTTGGCCTACCATTCCTCTACCATTTCCCCCTACTTCTAGAGCATACTATTTGTGGAACACCTAGAACATTCCAAAAAGCTGGAAAGAAGAAAAATAATCACTTGTAATAATCAGTTGTGGCTCCAGTGATAACCATTAGTATACTTTCTTTCAGTACTTTTCATGCCCCTCCCCTGCCCACCTCCCCCCTTCTCACCTGGGTGTGTCTCAGCAGGGGGAGGGTAGCGTGGTGGGCTGAGCAGAAAGCCTGGCTGGTCTCCCAGGCCTCGGCTTCGGCAGCGAGGTAGTAGCAGTGCCCCTCGGACCACATCCAGCCCTGGGGGCATGGTCGGCATCTGATCCCTGCAGCACGGAGAGCGGAGGTGAGCACAGGGTAAACTGTACAGAGCTCAAGGTTGGTATGGATGTTCAAATATCAGGGGGCAGGTGCGGAGACATGGAGCTGGAGAGCCTGGAAGGGGAGAGGGAAACCAGCATGGGGGGCGGGGCAAGCACGGGGGCGGGGTGAGCACGGGGGGCGGGGCGAGCACGGGGGGCGGGGCGTGGGGCAGGTCCCGGGAAGGCTTATGCACAAGCTGCATCCACTGGGAAGGGATTCTAATCCCTTACCTTTGCTCACTGAGCCCCCTATCTTTGTGCATCTGCCCAGGGGGGTGTCTTTTTCTTCTTTTTTTTTTTCTCAAAAGATTTTTTTGATTTGGACCATTTTTAAAAGTCTTTATTGTACTTGTTACAATATTACTTCTGTTTCATGTTTGGGGTTTTTGGCCACGGGGCACGTGGGAGCTCAGCTGCCCAACCAGAGACTGAACCTGTACTCCCTGCGTTGGAAGGCGAAGTCCTAACCACTGGATTGCCAGGGAAGTCCCTGGGGATGTCTTTTACTAACTTCACAAAGAAGCTGGAAGGACTAGACATCCTGCCGGTGGAGCAGGGGAGGAGAGGGGTGGGGGAGGGGGAGGAGAGGGGTGAGGGTGGGGAAGAAGTTCCACACCTGTTTTCGAGGCCAAGGCCACAACGGCCATCGCCAACACCGCCAGGAGCACGGCCATGACTGCCAGGGCCCAGCGCAGGGACCTCATGTACATGGGCAGCCCTGGGAGGGGGGGAGGGGAACACCAGGAGACACAGGTTAGGATGTCATCGCAACTCAGGACCATGCTGAATCCTACAAGAGCATTACACCCACCTCAGCACCCACCCCCTTGGCCCATAACACCAGGATAAACCATTCAATTTAGGTCCAAACTTCATATTTGGGAGAAAACTGCTAGAAGATATTCCACTTCTTAAGTAACAAGGAGACAAGAGATTCTCTTCAAGTGAGAGAGTTAAGTGGCTAACAACCATTAATGGAGCTCCTGATGTGCACAAGAGGCAAGGCACCAACAACACGGAGGGGGCAAGGTCCCTGCGCTCAGGTTGCTAACGGGACGGACAAAGATACCAGGAGATAAAATTCCACAGGAGAGAGGGCCCAGGGCTAGATTCAAAGTTCAACAGACCCTCCGATTCAAGTTTAAGTCCTGACTCCATGGGACCCTCAAGTGTTCTTGGTGTTTTCCCATTTTAATGTTGGAATCACACCTGCCTCTGCTCTCTTGCTCCAGGTCACTGGAGACCACTGATGAAGCATCAGGCAAAGAGTGCTTTGCAGGCTGCAGAGCTCTAGACAAACGTGAGCAGTCAGCCGCTCAGGGACCAGGGGACTAGATGGCTGGAAAGAGGCTGCGGAGGGGAAAGGAAGACAGGGGACACTCCAGGAGGGAGGAAGGACTCAGATAGAATGTGTTCAGAGGTCACCTTGTACCCCGTAGACAGACTAACTGGGGAGACCAAAGGGGAACACCTGGAGAACAAAACAGTCAGTGCTTGCTCACAGACATCGATAGTTATAAGCAGCTTTCCACCTAGAAAGGCACGCGCATCTGAAGTCACTGAGCACTCAGGATGGGTCCTCGGCCACAACTCAGGTGTGAAATCAATCAGAGCAAAAACATCGTGCTGCAGGGGGCCCAGGACCCACCCAGATCTTGGGGATGTGGGTCAGGAATGCCGCATAATTGGTGTGAGGGTCTTAAGAAATCAGTCATATTTCCCAAAGTCTAGAACAGCAGAAGTCAGTCTGTGGCAAATATTTCATTATTTTGAAAAGAACAATTCCATTAAAAAAAAAAAAAAGCCACATACATTGTGTATACCCACCATCTGATTCCCTTTTTGTATCTGGTATTGACATCTCTGATGTCACACCCTGTGCTGCTTTTCTTCGCGGCTCATCCATTGCCATCCAGTCTCTATATTTTGACTGCCTCTCCCAACCCACAACTGAAACAGGGCCTGCTTCCTCCTGTAGTCAAATCCCACAGCTGGGGCAGAGCCAGTTTGGGAGGACTCACAGTTTATTCACCTGGGGCAGCCGAGGGGCATCATAAAAACTAAAATACACACTTTCAAATACACAACTTGCCAGAGGACTCAGAGGGCTCCTGCCACTGATGCCGGTGGCTTCTGTCCCTCCGGCTGAGCTCAAGCATGCTGGACACCACTCTCTCAGCTCCACTTCCTCCAGACACTCAGAACATTCTTCCTCTGAATGTCCCTCACCTCCCCACACCATGCCATCGCAGACTGCCAGGCCCTTTTGTTTTCTCCAGAGTAAGGACTGCCGGAGGGCAGGGTCAGGGCTCTGTTTCCTCCCTGATGTGATGGTTGTCTAACCCGCTGGTTAGACAACCACTGAGATCCAGCTGTGGCTCTCCTGCCCCGACAGCGCTGGGGAGGAAGCGTTCTTGGCACGTGCTCACACTCCGAAGTTAGTGCCATCCGTTGAGTATAGATTCACAGAGCACTGCCAGGTGTTGGAGATTTGGTGAGATGTAGGCTGTCACCAGCCATGCCCCGCGGGGCTTGGGAATCCTGAGGGTACTCACAAGAGGGATCCTGAGCTGGGCAGCACAAGGGCCCGTGGAGCACAGAATAGAGACACCTACCAGCCTTGGGACCAGATGAGGTCACTCTAAACCAACACCTAAGGGGACATATTCTCCATCCCAGGATCCAGCTGTCCCTCCAGTTTTAGGCTGTCTGCAAAAAGTGACTTCTCTTCTGGGGTGCATGCTGCCATTGAGAACATTCCCTGAGTCTTTTTTTTTTTTAATATTTATTAGTTTGTGCCAGGTCTTAGTTGCAGCATGTGGGATCTAGTTCCTTGACCAGGGATTGAATCCAGGCTCCCTGCATTGGAGCTCGGAGTCTTAGCCACTGGGCCACCAGGCAAGCCCCTCCCTGAGTCTTTGATTTTTCAGTTTACATGGGGCCAGCACCTTTGGGACAGTTGCCCCCGAAAGCAGTGAAGAGACAAAGCAGTGATGTCCCCTAACTCTCTCCACAGTGGCCTCTCGGGTTCACAAGGAGGGGACATGAAACATCTGGGTGGCAGCATTACTGTGCTGGGGGCCTGGGCAAGTCCCCCAGCCTGTGCCCTCAAGTGCCTTGTTGTTGAGGTAGGTCACTAGCTTGATCCCTTCTGGTAAAGGCCACAGCAGGCAGAAACCACACGCAGAGTTGCTCATCCAGGCAGCCTCCCTCAGACCAAGCCTCAGCCAGGTGCTGGGGACCTTAAAGTTCTCTGATCCCACACTTCCCAGAGAGCAAGCCCAAAGCACCAGTGTCTGTGTGCACTCCGCAGTATTTTCTGTCAGCTGTCTTCCCCCTATACCCTCAGAATTCATCCTCATGCCCCCAGGTTCCTTGCCTCATGCCCAGAGCTCTGTTCCCACGTGGCTGCTGCTGCTAAGTCGCTTCAGTCGTGTCCGACTCTGTGCAACCCCACAGATGGCAGCCCACCAGGCTCCCCCGTCCCTGGGATTCTCCAGGCAAGAACAATGGAGTGGGTTGCCATTTCCTTCTCCGCGTGGCAGCACTCCCTAAGTCTGCCTCTCCCCAGGACACTGCTGACCACATCTTCCTCAAACTTTCTCCTTTTGCAGCTGCTTTGTATCCTGATTCTCTTCCTACCACCTATACTTTTCTTTCCCAGTCTGTGACTGGCTCCTTTTCCTCTTGTTCTTTGGTGATGCATGGCGTGCAGGATCTTAGTTCCCAGATTAAGGATCGAACCTGAGACCCCTGTAGTCAGGGCTTGGAGTCTTAACCACTGGACTGCCAGGGCGTTTGACTCTTCTTACTTTAAATGACATCACTGCCTGGAACTCCCAAACGCACCTGCTTATTTCTTCCCCACCTCTTTCCCCATTCTCCACTCTGGAAGGATAACCCAATGAATCCATCACTCCGCTACTCAGATAAGCAACTTGGGAGGTATCCCCACTCCTCCTGTTCGCGCATCTTCGTGGGCACAGTGGCCTCGCTCACTAATCCTGCCTCTTGAACCCTCCCTCCTACCCCTGCCACAGATCAGGCCTTCATCGTCTCTGGCTGAACAACTGCTGTCACCTCCTAAGATCTGCCTTCCTTCAACCTCATGCCCGTCCCAACCTTCCTCCACAGTGCTGTCAGAGCTCATTTTCTAGTCATTTCCTTATTACCCCACCCTTCAAACAGTAAAGAATCTGCCTGCAACACACAAGACCCTGGTTCAATCCCTGGGTCAGGAAGATCCCCTGGAGAAGGGAATGGCAACCCACTCCAGTGTTCTTGCCTGGAGAATTCCATGGACAGAGGAGCCTGGCAGGCTACAGTCCATCAGGTCATAAAGAGCCAAACATGACTGAGCAACTTCTATTATTAATCTGATAAAAAGCTATAGACTCATTCTGGTAGACAGAATAACGTCCCCTTAAAGATGCTGGTAAAGAATCCACCTGCCAATGCGGAAGATGTAGCTTTGATCCCTGGGTCGGGAAGATCCTCTGGAGGAGGAAATGGCAACCCACTCCAGTATTCTTGCCTGGAAAATTCCATGGCAGAGGAGCCTGGCAGGCTACAGTTCATGGGATTACAAGTCAGACACAGTTGAGCACACAGCACGGCAGCAAAGATGTCCATGTCTTAATCCCTGGGACCTGGGAATATGTTAGGTTACAGGTACGTGGGGATTAAGGTTTCTTATCTGCTGACCTTGAGATGGATTTCTGGGTGGGTCCAATGTAATCACAAGGGTCCTTATAAATGGAAGAGGAGGACAGAAGGACAGGAGAGTCAAAGATGGCAGTGGGAGGCTTCAAACAGACATTGTCTGGTTTGGAATATACAGAGGACCATGAGCTAAGGAACTCGATCACCCTTAGAAACCAGAAAAGGCAAGGAAACAACCATCTCCTGAAGCCCCCAGAATGGATCACAGGGGTTGATAACTGGACTTTAGATCCCCGAGCCTACATCAGATTTCAGACTTACAGAACTGCAAGATAATAAAATAGTGCCATTTTAAGCCTCTGTTTGCGCCAGTTTGTTACAGCAGCACCAGAAATCGACTACTCTTCTCATGCATAAAGTGTGCTCCCACCCAACTCTGCACAAGTTCCTGAGTGATCGGAGTCCTTGACCTCTACCATGTCCAAGAACAACCTCCCCACCTCCGTCATAGAGCCCCTCGGGATTTGCATCCTGTCCAGCTGACCCATCCTTCCACTCGCTGGCCAAGCTGTTAGCAATGTGTCTGTATCTAGCTCCCCAGGGTCCCTGTTCCTGTTGGCTTTCTACCTAGAAGGAGTCTACCACCCGCAACTCCTTAAGCTTCTTAGTTGAAGGAAGCTTTCCCATGCCCTCAAGTTCACCAACCACTCCCTTCTGCTTCCGTGTCCAGGATTTTTATATTTAGGATCTTTCTTCTTCCCCGAAAACCCCCACGCCGCGGGGCACGCCCCCCACCCCTCCCGCCCAGTCTGGCCTGTTGTCCCCCCGCAGTAGCTGCTGAATGGATGAGTGTTAGGGGCCAAGTGATCCCTGATATATAGGAGGGAAAGAGGAACTCTGGGCCTAGAGAGGTCGGCCAGCCAGAGCCAGGAGTAGGTTGTTCTATCCGGTCGCCACCACCGTCACGTGATCCTGAAAGCCTTCCTCGCGCCTGGAATTCCTTCCACCCCTACTTCTCAAAGATGCTGCGCACACTAAGACGGAACGCGAAAGTTCTTGGAGGGTCAGGGAGGGAGAACAGTGGTTTTATTTTTTACTACCAACAATTTGAATGATAATTACGTAGACCTTAAAGTTATTGGCTCTAAGCCAGAGGGACCGGGTGGGGATTCCTCCACTCCGGTGGCTCAACCCCCACCGGGCAGCGCTGCTCCCGGCGCCCGCGCGCTTACCTACGCGCTTTATGATCCGGGACATCTTCTTGTCGCCGTCCAGCTCGGCGTGGGGCAGGAGCACGGCATCCTCCCGGCAGCGGCAGCGGCACACAGGGGAGCTCGGGGACTCTGCGCGCCCCTCCGCCGGTCTGGCGCAGCCCTCGGCGTCGAGGCCGCGCTCAGTCCCGGCGGCGGCCGGCGGCGTGTCGCGGCCCCACGTGCCTCCCGGGGACTGGGTCCGCCGCAGGAGCGTGTGCGCGGGGGAGGCGTGGCGGGAGAAGCCCGGGGACTCGGGCACCGGGACGGTGAGGAAGCGTGTGGAGGGCGCCGGCGAGGGCGCGCGGCTGCCGTCGGCCGTGCCCACAGACTTCACGCGCACGTCCACCTGTAGTTCCACCGGGGTCCAGGCTCCCGGAGCTGGCTCACCCGGCGCGGCCTTGGGTATCAGCTCGGTCTCAGGCATCTCGCCGTCCCGGGGCTGCTCGGCCGCGACGGGGTCCGGAGACGGCGGCTCCGGGCCGGTCGACGCCTGGCGGCGGAAGGCGCCATAGCCCAGGCTGGGTGGCAGTAATCGCAGGGGCGCGGGGCGAGGCGAGGGCAGCATCTTCCCGCCCGACAGGTCCTGGCCCGCGCCCGCCGCCTCTTTGGCGGGGGCCAGACTCAAGCTGTTCTCGGGACTCTCGGGGCGCCTTTCCTCCGCGGAGTCCTGCTGCTGCTCCAGCTCCGCGACCTGGCTTCCCAAGGACTCCATTTCTAACTCGGCTCCGGCTCGGTCTTCCCTTGAAGCCCCCCGCGCCGCCCGGGCCCCCTCCATCCTGTGCGCAGAGGAGCGGAGAGACGCCGAGCGGGACGCACCTGGGCCCAGGTAGGGGATTAGCGTCTCCTCCCGGGTTGGGATTGGTCCGGAGGAGTCGCTTAAATTGCCAAGCCACACCCCTCCCTGTCGCCACACCCACTCCCTCCTCCCAAACCAGGGCCCCGCTGGGATTGGCTATGGCCAATGGTTCTGTTGGCCACGCCCCTTCAGGCTCCCTTCTGACTGAGGTTTTACTCAGAAAGACAGAGCTGGGAACAGACTCATAAGGGGGATCCCAGAGCTCAGACTCTTCTTTTTCTTGTCCCTGGCCCCAACCGTTTCTCCCTCTAGCGCTCTGGACTGTGCTGATTTTTGAGAGTTATGGCTTGGGCGGAGAGCGGTTGGCCAAGCCTGTAGAAATCCTGGGACCTCTGTAAAATCAGCGGGTCCAAAGAAAACGGGCCTGCTTGTGGAAAGGAGCAGAGTTGAGTATCTGGGGAAGGAGCGGGCACCTGAGAGGTCGCCCCCAAGGCAGAAGTCGCGGGGACACCTACTCTGGAGGCCCGACTCCCACTCTGCGAACTCAATAAAGACTGAGAGATTAATAAGCTTGAAAATGTGTATTTTCACCGGGACCAGTAATCTAAATACCGTTAAAAAAATATAGATTCCTGGCGGACTCCACCTAGACCTACCGAATCTCATAAGGGGATAAAGAGGCCAATTTTCAACAAGCGCCCCAGGACTTCCCAGGTGGTGCTAGTGGTAAAGAACTTGTCTGTCAAGGCAGGAGACATAAGAGACTCTAGTCTGATCCCTGGGTCGGGAAGATCCCCTGGAGTTGCTGCTAAGTCACTTCAGTCGTGTCCGACTCTGTGTGACCCCATAGATGGCAGCCCACCAGGCTCCCCTGTCCTGGGATTCTCCAGGCAAGAACACTGGAGTGGGTTGCCATTTCCTTCTCCAGTGCATGAAAGTGAAAAGTGAAAGTGGTCGATCAGTCGTGTCCGACTCTTAGCGACCCCATGGGCTGCAGCCCAGCAGACTCCTTCGTCCATGGGATTTTCCAGGCGAGAGTATTGGAGTGGGGCGCCATCGCCTTCTCGGCAAATTATGCTAAGAAATTTAAATAAAAATTTTTGAAGAGGAAAAAACCTTATATTCTACAAGTCCGCTGCCACAATTATCTAAGCTTTTCAGTAATGCAGCAGCAGTATCATTTCAATGCTTTGTCAAACTAATGGCTCAAGAATACTATAAGCCAGGCTTCAGAGCAAAATTAAGATTTTAGTTTTACTAGTTGAGCATTTTGTAAGAAATCACAACATAAGTCTAATATAAACATATGTGCCTTGAAGACACTGCTATCAGATAAAATATAAACAGTTTCAAATATGAATTAAACAAAATTATCCCCAGTGAGTGTGGGGATACTAAAAAAGTGTCCGTTTCTATAAACATCAAAAAGTATTTTTAATTAATTCTTCACTGCATATAAATGTCTGCTCTATTTGATAACTGCAGCAAACACAATAAACACAGTTATCAAACATCAGCCTGCACCGTAAAGAAATCTTTATAAACAAAGAAATAATAAAATTCCTAATAATCTGAGATACAGAAGTGAGAAGGATTAGCAACTGAGTATCTGTCTATTGGTATTTTTAAAATTTTACTTAAGAGACCTTAAGGTTAACATTTTAAAATAATTTGGCTACATTACCATGTAGTATTTAATAAGTTTATTTGGGCTTATACCATGAAAGTATCATCTGACTAATCAAAGAATTTTAAAATAAAAATACTAGTAATTTTGATATCTGTCAACATATCTGGCCCAAACCATGTTTTTCAAAAGAAACTAGGTACAACAGCACCCACTGAAAAACAAAGGTGGGGAGAGGGGCTGTAATTAATAAGGAACCAATATGAACCAAATCTCCCTACAACACAAGAAATTATTAATCAAATGTACTTCAGATGTACTTTATCTTTGGGGTGTCTGGGTATGTCCTCACTATAAAAATAGCCTAAGTTAAACAACTGCCCCGTTATACTAATACTGGATCCAAATCAAAGAATCAAGCCGACTCCTGAAGATGTCCTCTGTGCCAGGCAATGGGATTACAAAGAGGCATTTGATTAAGACAAGCTCTCTACCCTCAAGGAGCCCATCACTCTCCTAGAGAAGAGAGGGTATTTAAATACAGAAACAACAAAAGGGGGCATGATCCAAGTGCCAAGTGAATGTCTGTAATGGATGGAATACTATAAAATAGTAGTACTTCAGGGATTCTAGACTAGAATGACCACAGGACTGAAGAGGTTAGAGGCGGCTTTGTGCAATACATAGAAGACATTATTTGAAGGAAAGACAGGCCTTAGACCAAAGGAATGGGGAAAGAAGAGCATTCCAAACTGGCATACCATCTTTGACAAAGCTTAGGAAGGCAGGAAGGTTTGGGAAACAGTACATAAATCTTATCTGGCTTTGGCAAGTGGTTTCAGATAGTAAAAGTGAAGTCACTCAGTCCTGTCCGACTCTTTGCGATCCCATGGACTGTAGCCCACCAGGATCCTTCCATCCATGGAATTTTCTAGGCAAGAGTACTGGAGTGGGTTGCCATTTCCTTCTCCAGGGGAATCTTCCCAACCCGGGGATCGAACCGGGGTATCCCACATTGCAGGTAGACGCTTTACAGTCTGAGCCACCAGAGAATCAGGTAGGGGACTAGCAAAGTTGAGGCAAGAATATTTTTAGGGTAAAATCTGGTTTCTTTAATTTCTTCCCCCAGATTTTAAATGTGTAAACAAAGACAAAGCTTAAAAATAATGAGGCAGAGATTAGATCAAGTCAACACAATTTACAACAAAATGCCCTACCCGTAAAAACATGGCAGGCTCTCTTCTCTATAACCTCCACAATACTCATTAATTAGGCTTTGTAGATAACTATAATGGTAAGGATTGAGATTAAAACCTTGATTTAGAACTTTGAAAGGAAAAGTATTCTTCATTTGAAAGGAAGCTCCCAAATTTCTACTTTTTCTACCAAACAACTAACTTCAGAGTAACCTCTCTCTGTTCTTCAACCCCCTCAAGGGCTTCATGAATCCTAGGAAATAGCTATCCATTCCAGTATTCTCCCCTGGAGAACACCACGGACAGAAGAGCCTGGTGGGCTACAGTCCTTGGGGTCGCAAAGAGTGGGACTTGACTGGGATTTAGCATACATGGCAGAGCACAGCCCCAGGGTAGGATTGGCAGATATAATACAGACCATTCAGTTAAATCCGAATTTCTGATAAATAAAAGTGTTTTGTTTTTTTTTTAAGGATAAGTATGTCCCAAGTGCTCTATTGTCCGAAATTAAAATTTAACCTGCCTCCTATATTTTTCTTTTTTTTTTTTAATGATGATTGTATTTATTTACTTTTTCTTTTTCTTGGCCATGCTGTGCAGCATGCAAATCTTTGTTCCCCAACCAGAGACTGAACCCACACCTCCTCCACCAGAAGGTTGAGTCTTAACCACTGGACCTCCAGGGAAGTCCCTGCCTCCTATATTTTTACTCACGAAACCAGGCAACTCTATTTCCAGGGACTTCTGCTGGAGTGGTCTTGGGAACAGCGTTTGAAAAGACCACAGGCTTGTTACTCTTGGGGTAAAGAAGGGGAAGGAGGTGGTGAAGGGGAAGGATCTTAGGAGGGCAGTTAAACTACTAGAAAGGAAGCTCCCTGAAGACAAATGACTGCGAGAAAAAGTCCGGCAGAAAGAAAACACAATATGAAAACACTTTACATTTAATGTCTTCCAAACCCAGGCTATATATTGAATGTGAGGACATATATATGCATGAAAGTGAATTTTAAAAGATATGGAAAGATACATACCAAAGTGATAATACTAGTGGGTTTTGCTGTAGGTTGTTTGGAGGATGGGTGGAGGGATTGTCTAGGAGATGTAACCTGATCTGCCATGTCCCCACTTTCTTGAAAGAGAAGGTATTTATTGTATGTATTGTTCAGTTGCGCAGTCGTGTCCGACTCTTTGGGACCTCATGAACTGCAGCACAGCAGGCTTCCTTGCCCTTCACTATTTCCCTGAGCTTGCTCACACTTATGTCCACTGAGTCAGTGATGCCATCCAACCATCTCATTCTCTGTCACCCCCTTTTCCTTTTGCCTTCAACCTTTCCCAGCATCATGGTCTTTTCCAATGAGTCTGCTCTTCACATCAGGTGGCCAAAGTACTGGAGCTTCAGCTTCAGCATCAGTCCTTCCAATGAATATTCAGAGTTGATTTCATTTAGGATTGGTTTCATCTCCTTGCTGTCCAAGGGACTCTCAAGAGTCTTGAGAGTCTCCAACTTGATAGTTGAAAGCATCAACTTGTTGGCGCTCAGCCCTCTTTATGGTTCAGCTCTCACATCTGTACATGACTACTGGAAAGTATGTATATTGTTACATAAAAATTCGGTTTTTAAAGAGATGGCATATATTAATATTAAGGTTTATTTGTGCTAGACAGGGAGGCCAGACGTGCTGTGATTCACGGGGTTGCAAAGAGTTGGACACAACAGAGCGACTGAACTGAACTGAACCTAAAGATTACTATAAAAATGAAAATAGTTCAACAAGTATATAAAATATAAAAAGCTCTCTTCTGTACCTGGATGTCACTTCTCAGGGGCAGCCAGTGTCCCTGTTGAGATGGACTGCTCTTCCATTTTCAGCGTGGACTGGAGCTGAGAGGGAGGCTTCCTGACTTGCTTTCCTGCTTAAATATCTTCACCTGGGATGATGATCATCACATAATGTTTATAAAAATTAAATTATCTTCCAGGTGTTTTGACTCAGAGAGAGTCAGAGAGGAAAACATGACATGTTTCGCTGTGACATGGTTCTTCAGAGGGAGAGGCCAAGGCCTGGCTCCCCTGGCCACAGCCACCAACCCAGGCTGGGCTCCACACTCAGAGGCACTCAGGGTTCCATCTGGAATTTGAGCTGTAGACCACAGTGCTCCTGGGACGCTGGTGATAGGCTCAGGCACTGAGGGGTCAGGAGTGGAGAGACCTGGGGCAGCAGAGTGAGAGCCTGGCCCGTCCCTCAAACCTGCTTTCTGGATTGTGTCCCCCCTGTCCTGTTTCAGTTCACCACTATTTATGGAGCACAGGCTGTGTGCCTGGCATGTGGGTAAATAGCCAGGGCACCAGCTTAGGAGCCTGCACCACGGTGATCTGTTTTTTTTAAAAAAATATTTACTTATTTGACTGCATTTGGACTTAGTTGTGGCAAGTAGGATCTTCAATCACATCATTTTGTTGCAGTACACAGACTTTCCAGATGTGGTATGTGGTTCCATAGTTGAGATGTGCGCAGGCTTATTTGCCCCTTGGCATGTGGGATCCTTAGTCCTCCCACCAGGGATCGAACCCACATCCCCTGCATTGCTAGGCAGATTCTTAACCACTGGACCACCAGGGAAGACTGTCCTCTGTCTTCAGTCTCTCCCTTTTCAACTGGTTCTTTCCCATCATCATCAAACATGATTAAGCTTTACATGCCTCCTTGGACCCCAAGTCCCCTCCAGCCAACACCTTCTCTATTTCTTCCTTATAACAGCCAACCTTTTTTAACAAGGGAATTGTCCCCCCCCTCTCCATTTCGTCACATCCCAAGCACTCCTAAACCACTTACGGTCTGCTTCAGCCTCACTAGTCTGCCAGCCTTCTTTGCCAAGAACCTAATTTATCACCGGACCCAGCAGACCTCCTTCAGTACCTCTTACCTCTCAGAAGCTCTCGCCATTGTCAGTCATTGCCTCATCCTCACGCCCCATGCCTCTGTGGCTTTCCTAGCCCCGCACTCTGCTGGGTTTCCTTTACTGCCCCGCTGCTCCTCCTTGAGTCTGTTCCCAGAGCTCTCCACTCTCCGTCATGTCAGGGAGTCTCCAGCTCTCTCTCCAGCCCAGATCTTTCTCCTGACCTTGACCATAACAGCTGCGCCATGGGTTGGATTTTGTCCCACAACCCTGTCTTGCCCCAAACTTATAGGTTGAAGTCTTAACCCTGAGAGCCTCAGAATGTATCCTTATCTGAAATTAGGTAATTAGTTAAGATGAGGTCACATCGCAGTAGGGTGGACCCCTAATCCAATATGACTGGTGTCCTTATGAAAAGGGGAGGTGTGAATACAGACACACACACTAGGAGAACGCCTTGTGAACACGAAGGCAGAGATCGGAGTGAAGTGCCTACAAGTCAAGGGATGCCAGAGATTGCTGGCAAGCCACCAGAGCTCAGGGAGAGGCCTGGAACCAGTTCTTCCTCGCAGCCCTCAGGAGGAACCAGCCCTGTTGATGCCATGATCTTGGACTTTCAGGCTCCAGAACTGTGACACAATAGATTTCTATTGTTTAAGTCACTGGGTTTGTGGTACTTTGTTACAGCAACCCTGGGAAACCAATACAAGTGTCTCCAGTTCAGATGGCTCCCTGTCAGGGGGACAGCTTACCCTGATGGTTCACTGCCACTGATTCAGCTGGGCCAATCAGATTGGCCCTTGCAGGAATTTGGCACTTGATTCTGAGAGATCTGGAGCTGGGAGTTGTCATAACTCCCTAGAGCTCCACAGCTCCACAGCTCTCTAGAGACAAAGGGGCTTCCCAGGTGGCACTAGTGGTAAAGATCCCACCTGCCAATACAGGAGACGCAGAAAAACTCACTGGTAAAACTTACCTGAGCCTGGAGTTTGTAGGAAAAGTTTGATAAGAAATTCAATTTCTATAATAGATATAGGACTACAATATTCAGATTTTCTGTTTCATCATGTTAGTTTGGGAAAGTTGTGTTTTTCAAGGAGTTTGTCCATTTCATGCCTGTTTTCTAATATATTGGCAAAACATTGTTCAAAATACTCCCTTAATATTTAAAAATTTTTTAATCTATTTATTTGGCTGCATCAGGTCTTAACTATGGCATGCAGGCTCTGGGGCAAGTGGGCTTAGTTGCTCTGCCACATGTGGGCTTTTAGTTCCGCAACTAGTGATGGAACCCATGTCCCCTTCATTGGAAGGCGGATTCTTAACCACTGGATCATGGGGAAGTCCCTCCCTTAAATGCCTGTGGAATCTGTTATGATGGTCCCTCTCTCATTGGACTTGATATTTTCTTAGTCATTACTCACCTGATGGGTGAAATTTCAACTTGCATTTCTTGAGGCGTGAATGAGGTTGAACACGCTTTGTTCACTGCGTTGCTGACGAGTATCTTTGGCAGCCTCAGTGAAGAGGGCCACGGAGGTTCCGTCTGAGGCCTGTTCCAGATCACGAGTTGGTTCCAGGAAGTGGCCCAGCAGGTACCCTTGTCACCTGCTGGCAAACCACAGAGCTCACTGCTCCAGGAGGCTGATGGTATCTGGCCTGTCTGAGTGTAAACTGAACCACAGCTGGTCGCTCCCAGAGAAGGAGCAGACACGCCCAGCCCTGGCTCTTGGCTGATGTCACCCGCTGCGGCATCCTGAGCCCTTCCTGGGCCCCTGGATGCTCAGATGAGGAGGGGGAGGTTTCTGCATGGCTGGCTCGCTGGCACGGTCCATCTTCAGTTCACATTCCTCCTGCTCAGAACCTCAGGGGCCCCCGAGCGAGCGTGGCACCCCCCGCCCAGGGCCCCGGTCCCTCACCTGTGACTGTCTTCATAGCACTCGGCACTGTTTTGGACCAACGTGTTCATATATTTGTTTTGTCACTTAACGTTTGTCTCCAGCCCTCTAGCAGCCACTGTTTTGTATCCCCAGGACAGTACCTGGCAGGCCCTTCTATGGTTCTCTGCTGACATTACCCCTGGTGACATATCATGAATATTTATGAAATAAACATTGTTGAATGGGTGCTGGGTGGGGTGCTTGACATATCTTGTCTCATTTCTTCTTCCTCCCCCACCCTCTGACAATTTTTGACAAATTTTAAACATTAAGGAAAATGGAAAGCATACCCAGTGAACACGAACACTTGCAGAGCCTCCAACGGTTAGCATATAATCATACTTGCTTTGTGGTTCTCTCCACACAGATGTAGTTTTTGTTGGTGTTGAACCACGTAAATGAGCTTCAGACCTCAAGAAACTTGTGCCTAAATACTTCCGCATGTTATCACCCATGAATACAGTGTTCTACGGAGGTCCACTGGCTTCCCTGGGGCTCAGCGGTGGAAAATCCACCTGCAATGCTGGAGGCACAGGAGCCACAGGTTCAGTCCCTGGGCCAGGAAGATCCCCTGGAGGAGGGCATGGCAACCCACTCCAGTATTCCTGCCTGGAGAATCCCATGGACAGAGGAGCCTGGCGGGCTACAGTCGACGGGGTTGCAGAGTTGGACACAACTGAAATGACTCAGCACAGTATGGACCATCCTCGTGCCAAGAAGTGAACAAGTACTCCACACCAGATGATGTTACAGAGACATCCCCCCAATTAAATCCCCCCATTTTAAATTCCCCCAATTAGTTTAAATCCCCCCAATTAGTTTCAAACTAGGGTCCAGTCAGTTTATTTTGGTACAGTGCATTCGGCTGTGAGGTCTATTTACTCTTCACCTTAATAACCCTGTGGAGAAGACACTAAAATTCCTACTTTACAGGAAATTGAGAGTGAGAGAGGTTGAGACACTTGCCAGGGTCACACGACCATGAAGTGGGAGACTTGGGATGCGGTCGTGTATCTCTGAACCCTAGACACGGTTTTTCTCCCCATTTCCTACTTGTTGCCCACCTTGGCCCTTGGAGGTTTCTCTCCCAGTCTCTGGAGGCTCCCTGCAAGTCATGGGCTGAGGCCGAGGTGAGGGAGCTGACCCAGTTACTCAGCAGTTACTCACTTTCAAGTTCCTCCAGCCGCCTCCTCACCCCGATCTTTTCTCTGTTGCTCTCTGAGACAGTAGCTGTTGGCTGGGAGTGACATGGCATCCTGCTTCTGCCTCGGCTATTTGGTGGAGGATCCACCTGAGCTGGAGGAGGGATAAATGTAGACCAGTGGAGGAGCAAGTGGTGGCCTGCAGTCAGGTGTGCAGATACAGGGAGGGCTGCAGCGGGGATGAGAAAACGTCCCACCTGGACGCATGCAGGCTCACCTGAGGAGACTCAGGAGCCATACGGCAGGAAAACGGCTCCCGAGTCATCGGTTGCTTGCTCCCTGCGTGTCGAAACAAAGAGCCTCCCTTGCCGGGAGCTCCACTCGTAGAATCCGTTCCCCTACAACACAGCACGCTGGATGCTGTACACTCTGGCTTGTAAGTGACTGACCTGTGTGAACAGAGAACCCTGATGAATAGACAGTGACACGTGGGACAGACCCAGCCCTCCTGTGGATTAATGTTCCCACTGTGGCTGACCTCTAGGGGTCTGGGGCTCCATATGTGGAAAGACCTGGATGGGGGCAGGTGCAAGGAACAGGAAACAGGGGCGGAAAGAGACAGGGAGGGCCAAAGGGGATTGCTCAGTCTCTATAATGTAATGAGCCTGCTCCTGATTATACATACAGGAAAAAAATATATATATATATAGATATATATAGGAAATATATATACACGTATGTCTCTAATGGGCCTCCCTGGTGGCTCAGGGGTAAAGAATTTGCCTGCAATGCAGCAGACACCGTTCTGATCCCTGAGTCACAAAGATCCCCTGGAGAAGGGAATGGCAACCCACTCCAGTATTCTTGCCTGGAAATCCCATGGATAGAGGAGCCTGGCGGGTCACAGTCCATGGAGTCCCAAGAGTTGGACATGACTTAGCGACTAGACAACAACAATATGTCCCCAGTGTTTCTGTCTCTCTAAAGACCCTGACAAATCCAGCCTCTGTGGTACAGACTCCCTCTTCCCTGCCGTCCTTCCAGGGCCGCACCTCCCAGAGGCAGCTCCACACCTCCACTCGTGCCCTCCCCGGCCGAGGTCCTGCCCCTCCCTGACCCTCCGGGGCAGGCACCTGGCACTGTGGGAATGCCTGTCCCCACCTAGTCCCCGCCAGCCTCGGGCTGTTCTTTGGACTCAGTCCCTGGAGTCCTCCTCCATCCAAAACCTCTAATGTTATGATTATTTTATGAGTCTAGGCAGGCTTTTAAAAACGAAAGCACTCAACTCTCCCCTGGGGCTAGGAACAATTCAATTTCTAGGACACAAAGTCCAACCGCCCTCTGAAGAGGAAGAAGCAGAAAAATACCTCTCTTTTGGTAGTGAGTCCATCGGAAACCCAGGTGGCTAACTTCAAATCAGACCATTCCTGCCAGTCGGCTTTGTCTCTTCACTGCGGTCGGGAGCAGAGGGGATGAGATGCTGGGCTTGCGCTCACATCAGAGTCCAGGGGAGTTCAGGGCCTGCACTGTTGAATGCACACCCTGGTCAAGAGACCCACCACTGAGCTCTGTGCCCAGGCCCCAGGGGTGAGTGACCACAGTGGAAGATGTGGGGGTCTCCCTGCAAGACCCCAACTACCTTCTCAAGGCGTACCGTGCAGACCTGAGTGAGGACAAAGAGCCTGGTCTTCCCAGGAGGGTGGGCTGCTCCAGTGTGGCCCGATGCTGGGCTACATGGTGGTATTGGAGACAGCAGGCAGCCCAAGGCCACTCAGGACAAAAACGGCGAGATGAAAGGCCTCAGCAGCCCCACGGCCCACAAGGGGGTCCCCGACTGTCTTTCAGGCCCTAGACTTGGCTCTGTCAGGGTTGAACTGACCTGGTTACTTCTGCTGGTCGGAGATGAGGGGCCGCCTGGCTCAGGCATGGAGTCCTCTGCCCTCCCAGGCCCCGGCCCATCCCGCTTCTCTAAGGGCTCCGTCTCCCTGCTGCCATCTGTACCCTGAGTCCCTCCACCCACCTCAAGACAGATGGTGCTTCCCGAGACCTGTCTCACATACTGGAAGGGCCCCACACCCTCAAGGACTTTCCAAGTGAGACATAAGAGGGGTCTCACATTTGCACTGTGACCCTCCCCCCCCAGGGCTACCCACTCCCTTCATGAGGGAGCAGCCCCGGGACCCAGGGGATTCTCCACACCCTGCCCCCAAATCCTGGCCACCTCTCCTCCCTGCCGACCTGATGCCAGGACACCCCATGGCCACAGGAGCAGGCCTTGTGAGGCTCTTCCCTGCCCGGGTGAGTAACACTGGTAATGATCACACCCTTCAGGGGAGGCCAGGAGCAGGCGAGAGTGTGACGCCCTGGCACTGACGCCCGTGAAGCAAGTCTAAGCCGGGGCGGGGGTTTCCATCAGACTGGGCTCTTGGTGATGTACAGACGCTTTCCAAGCAGTGTGTGTATTTGTGCAGACCCTCCCCAGTCCTGTACCCGTGATGCCTGTGACTTGGCTGCCAGCCTGTCGAATACAAGGAGACGGATGGTTGGATGGAGACGCTCACAGCACAGAGTAAGGTGGAGATACTCCCAGGTGTGGTCCATGTGCATCAAAACACCCCAGCTTTCTAGAAGACGTTAAAGCAAAACTGCAGGCAAGTAGAAAACAAGAAGCTTTCTCCCCCCAAAATAAAAGCCAGTGAAAAACTGATGTCTGATGGGGAGACTATGGGAGATCTCAGGCTGTGAAGGAAACTATTTAGGAAACTGTTAGTTTTAGGGAACTATTTAGTTTAAACGGCTTGCTAAAATTTCTTTTATTTCTGTAAAATAAATCTGGCAGGGAAAGCTAGATTTTTTATAACAATGCAGACTGAGAACTTTCTCTACCATGTACCATGAAGGTATACAGCTATCTATCTAACATCTTTCTTTCATCTATTTATCATAGAGAGTGGCACGGAGAAGGCAATGGCACCCCACTCCAGTACTCTTGCCTGGAAAATCCCATGGATGGAGGAGCCTCGTAGCCTGTAGTCCATGGGGTCGCTAAGAGTTGGACACGACTGAGCGACTTAACTTTCACTTTTCACTTTCATGCATTGGAGAAGGAAATGGTAACCCACTCCAGTGTTCTTGCCTGGAGAATCCCAGGGACGGCAGAGCCTGGTGGGCCGCCATCTATGGGGTCGCACAGAGTCGGACACGACTGAAGTGACTTAGCAGCAGCAGCAGCAGCAGAGTAGTGGCAGAGGGCTTCCTAGGTGGTGCAGTGGCAAAGAATCTGCCTGCCAATGCAGGAGACACAGGAGACTCAGCTTTGATCCTTGGGCTGAGAAGATTCCCTAGAGAAGGAAATGGCAACCCGCTGCAGTATTCTTGCCTGGAAAATTCCATGGACAGAGGAGCCTGGCAGGCTACAGTCCATGGGGTTGCAAAGAGTCAGATAGACTGAGCATGCCCACACACAGTGGTGGCAGAGGGTCAGACAAATGAGAGAAACAGAGAGAGAAAGAGAGACAGGGAGAGCAGGACCAACTTCTTTCTTAAATACAAACACTGTGAATCTTTGGTCAAGTAGGAGTCGTCGGTCACTCAGCTCTGGGTGATGTGAACAAAAACCCTCTAGAGAGGCAAACTTCTAGGAAAAGGGTCTTACATCCCTGTCACTCTTGGGACCAAGTTCATGGACTCCATCAAGGTCCATCTTTCTCTACGAAGGAACAGATACTTCTATTCCTGGGGACCCATCAGAGAACCCAGGCCACAGGGACCACACTAGATGCCATTCTGTGACCACAGAACCTAGCCTGCACCAATCCAAATTATAGACCCACATACACAGCCCTGAAGTTCCTCGGGGTTCAGATCGGGAGATAACCATTGTCAAGATCAATTCCCAATTTCACGATGAATGTCTATGCTTTAGGAGAAAATTGAAACTGCTCATTTACCCTAAAGATGTGTGAGGGGATGAGAGTTTTTAGGATGGTATTTCTTAATTGGTTTATGTATAGATTCCTTTGACTCTGCAGTGAATCCTGGGAGCATCCTCCCTAGTAAAATACATAGACTTTGCAGTTTTCAGTGTTGGGGGGCAGGGTCACAGATTCTCTGAAGCCCACCCATGAGCAGCAAGGTAAGAACCCCTGGTCTACAGGCTGAAGCTCTAACCATCTGGCTTATCTATTCCACTGCATTTTTGCCCATGAAGCTTCTTTCATAGGCCATTGGAAGGCTGGTTTCCACCTGTCTCCTCAGACCCCCAAACTGGGATTACATGACTTTCAAACATAGCAGATTTAAATACCCTGATGCAGACAGCAGGAGAGCCAGTCTAGTCACTGTGCCTGAGAATTAGACACAGAACTGTGCCATTTCTGCAAGCAAAATACAACAACTGAAACAGGCATTTAAGCTGTGGCTAATTTTGAAGAGACCTTCACTGCGATGATTAAGACAAGGTATAATTTTAAAAACCTGAAGGGGTAAACTCCTGCAAGGATGATGATAGCTCTGACCGAGGAGGCCAGCTTTTCATAGACTTATATTTCTCTGGCTGCTGAGACAGCTCAGGGTCTGTTTGGGCTACAAAGCCTCCCTTTGCTTTGGGGTCTGGAGACACATAAATTTGAGACTGTCTGGCTTGTTTATCTTAAGAGATTTTACTGGAGATCAGACAGGTTTCTGAATCCAACCTGACAGAAAGAAAAGCTTTCTAGTAACTTTTATGAGCTGAATTTCTCTGTCCCTCCAGCCTCCCCTCCTCCCATCACCATGGCAATGGAGGAGAAGATGAGGGGTTTAGTGCTATCTTGTTTGGGGATCTTCATGTCCTCACAAATTCACTGTGTCCTCACAAATTTGTATGTTGAAGTCCTAATCCCTAGTAGCTCAAAATGTAACTTTATTTGGAGCTGAGGTCCTTGCAGATGTAATTAGTTAAGGTGAGGTCATTAGGATTGGCCCTGCGAGCCCACGTATGTGCTTAGTCACTCAGTCAAGTCCGACTCTTTGCGACCCCATGGACTGCAGCCCGCCAGGCTCCTCTGTCCATGGGATTCTCCAGGCAAGAATACTGGAGTGAGTTGCCATTTTCTCTTCCAGGAGATCTTCCTGACCCAGGGACTGAACCAGCATCTGCTGTGTCTCCTGCTTTGCAGGTGGATTCTTCACCCACTGAGCCATCGGGGAAGGTCCTAATCCATCATAAAATGGGGAGGTCTGGACACAGACACGCATGCAGGGAGAACGCCATGTGAACATAAAGGCAGATGGGGGAGATGTGTCTACACGCCAAGGAACACCAAAGATGGCCAGCAAACCACTGGAAGCCTGGAGAGAGGCAGGATCCTACCTGACAGCCCTCAGAAGGAACCAGCTGTGCTGACGCCTTGATCTCGGACTTCTAGGCTCCAGAACTGTGACACAGGACACTTCTGTTTTCTAAGCAAGCGATCCCCAGACTTTTTGACACCAGGGACTTGTTTCACGGAAATCTGTTCCACGGACTGAGGAGGGGATGGTTTCAGGGTGATTCAAGGTATTACGTTTACTGTGAACTTTATTTCTGTTATTATGATGTCAGCTCCCCCTCAGATCATCAGGCATCAGATCGCAGATGCTGGGGACCCCTGTTCTAAGTCACCTCGTTTATGATACTTTGTTACAGCAACCCCAGGAAACAAACACACTGACGGGGGCCTTTGGTAGGCCACAAGGAAATGCCTCATTGTCCCGTTTCAAACATCATCAAAAAGTCATCAACTACACAGATTTTTACAGACCAGGTGGTGGGAACATAAACTCACTCTCTGCCCACCTTAATCTCTGTCTGCCGGAACTGTAATGACCTCTCTCTTTACAGAGGAGTGTCTGTATATCTGAGATAGTCTGGGAATAAGAGAAACGAAGGTGAGCCATTCACAGCTTGGTTTGAAGAGCTAGGCTAGAGTCAGCAGAATGGTGCAAACACGTTTTCTGCCTGAAAACCTTATGATCAAATGCAGAGGTAAGAGTCTTGACGTTACACTCCGCAGCAGCGCCCCCTGGTAGAGACCACAGGCACAGGAAAAGATTTGCCACTCCAGCTAATACACGGAGCAACTCGGGAAGGGATTTCTACAGCTGAGAAGCGGTCCAGAGAAGCCAGGGAGTCACAGGCTGGGACTCCATGCAGGAGCCTGTTCTCCAAGGAGTCACCTAACTCCCCGAAAGCTGCAGCTGGCCCCTATCTGTGATAATTAGGAAAAGCCCCACCATTCCCATCCACCGTGGGCAGGCTCACAGAGAGCAGGAGGTTTTGAAAAATACGCCCTTTCCTCCAGGTGACATGGCTCTGCGATCAGGTAAGAGCTGAATTCCAGGTCCTAATGGCTTCCAAACAGGCCAGGCGTCGGGCGTTCAGTGAGCAGCTTGCACAAACGTGAATGGCCGTTCTGATTGCTCTCTTGGTTCTCAGACCGTATCTGCTTCTATTCACGCACTTGTTCCACATGGGTCGGGGACAGCCTGTTGCTCAAGAATGACAGCTGGGACTTCCCTGGTGGTCCAGTGACTAAGACTGGGAGCTCCCAGTGCAGGGGGCTTGGGTTCAATCCCTGGTCAGGGAACTAGATCCCACGTGCCGCACCTAAAGACGCACATGCCGCAACTAAGACCCAGCACAGCCAAGTAAGTAAAAATAAATAAATATATATATTTATATATAAAGAATGGCAGCCAAGGCTCCAAATGTGGGTAAGAAGTGCTGGGTGGCCCACATTTTAAGTCCAAGGAGGCCAACAATCAGACCAAGCCTATCCACAGGGCTGACTGAGTGGTGCCTATTGAAAACTTTCCCTTTTCCTCATCCTCCTCCCTCAACACGCCCCCAATAGGGAAGGAGGTCAGCAGCCTTTGGGAGCTCAGTGCTTGTCGGGAGAAGCTATTCTCTTAAAAGGCGGGTGGTGCCTTCCCTCCATGAAGCCAAGTTGAAGACTGCAAGAAAACCCCTAAGCGGGGTGTCTGAAAAGAGGAGACTGGAGTCCTTTTCCACCTGATTGTTTGCTGAGCTGCAGAAACCACTTGCCTCCTGAGATTTTTCTGGAGCAAGTGGGCTGGTGGGGATGAGGTGGCTCAGGGCCAGGCCGGTCCAGAAACTTCGGAGGTCGGTCCCGCCAGGTCTTCTGAGTCTCTAACCCGGGGTGCACTCAGGGAGGGTGCACTCAGGCTAACCCTGGTGGTGCTCCCTCTGACACCCTGGTCTCCCGAACGCCTTTCCCCAGTCCCGACAAGTAGTGGGGTATCCTGAGCCAGAATTCTCCCAGAGAGGTCTTATGCGCAGTGTGGCTCTGAGCCGACCTGTGTGGGGCCACCGGTCCGTCCTGCTGAAGAGCGAGGCATCCTCAACAGGAGGCCTGACTCAGAGCTCGGACCAGACCCGCCTCCACCCGCGGAGATGGCCCCAGGCCGCGTGTTGTTGTCGGGCGGGAAAGCGCCATCCCTCATCCGCCCCCAACAAGGCCTTCTGGAACGGGGTCCAGTCCCCTCCACAGAACTTTCCCGCACTCATCGGAACGTTACACAGGTTTACTTCGGCCACCCGAGGTTAGAACGTGGTAGTATACCCTTAGATATCGCTAGATGGCGACCCTGCGTTAAGGGAAAGGGAAACGTCGCTGGAAACAGCGCCGCTCACCGCCTGCCTGCCTCTCGGCCGAGGCGGGGTCCCTGGAGGGAATCGAGACGGAAGACGGTGCAGGCGGAAGGTGGTGGCTTTCAGATTCTCCCGGGGACTCCGGGGGCGTGGCTCCGGGGGGGCAATTCCTCCCCCAGACCCCCCGGGAGCGGGTGATGTCCTTCCCCAGGAGCGCGCTTAAGCTCCAGCCCAGCTTCCCGCGGCTCCGGAGCTGTGCGCACACGCGGAGTGGTTACTTGCGTTACCCGCTGGGGACCAGTTTCCCCCCACAAAGGCTGTTTTCAGGTGAAGCATCATCTCAGGGCAAAGACATGAGCCCTGCGAGACGGGGAGAGTACACTCACGGCTGAGCACCGGCCTCCAAGGCACAGGCTCAAGGCGACGGCCAAGGTGGCGCCCGCGCACCGCAGCAAGGTCAGACCCAGGGCAGGTTCCTAGAAAAACCAGGGTGGCTCGCAACTGTACACTTTAAATAACAACAACAACAGCGGGCTTCCCAGGTGGCGCTAGCGGTAAAGAACCTTCCTGCCGACGCAGGAGACGTGAGAAACGCAGGTTCGATTCCTGGGTCGGGAAGATCCCCTGGAGGAGGGCTTGGCAACCCATTCCAGTATTCTTGTCTAGAGAATCCCATGGACAGGGGAGCCTGGTGGGCTACGGTCTATACGGTTGCAAAGGGTCGGACACAACTGAAGCGACTTCGCCAAAACAAACAACAGCAACAATAATGAAAGCTCTGCAGTGTGTTTGGAAGCTTGTGGAATTGGTCCGAGGGTGCTCAGCTGTGTCCGACTCTTTGTGACCCCCATGGACACATGCCCACCAAGCTCCTCTGTTCATGGGATTTCCCAGGCAAGAGTACTGGGATGGGTTGCCATTTCCTCCTCCAGGGAATCTTCCCCGCTCGGGGATCGAACCTGTGTTTGCTGCATTGCAGGCGGATTCTTTACCACTGAGCCACAAGGACGCTGTCTGGGCATATTTGAAGTGGCCACTTTCAAATCTTCACCCTTTATATTAATTTGCAGTACTATATATTTTGTGTATGTTTCATTTCAGTCCTAAAACAACTCCCTCAGGGTGAGGGGGAACGGAGCTTTACTGCAGGGAGGTGATTTGCCCAAGCCCAGTGGTAAATTAACAGCCCAACTAGGGCCGAAACTAGTCTGTGCCGAATCACAGGAAGCTTGTGCCAAGATGGCTTGTGTTCTGGACGCTGTGTAAGTTCAGGGAATTCAGCACTCAATAAGATGCCAGGTTCCTCTTTTTGATAGTTGATAGTTACTCAGAGAGATGTTGGGCCCTGATCACCCCACCTCAAACAGCGCCCCCTACCTACCAACAGTCACTACCCTCTCTCCTTCAGTCTCCTCATAGCAAACTACCCCACCCGGGGAAGGTTTATTGCCTACCCCTCCCCCCACTACAGCATCCACTCCGGAAGCCCAGGAAGAGGCCTGCAAGTCTCCAGTCTCCAACCAGCCCCTTCACGCAGGGTTTCTTGCTCCACCTCTCTTTGGGCAGAGCTGCCCCGGAACTTTCAGTTCTCTAGAAGTGTTCCCTGCCACCACAGCTGCTGCTCCAGAAACCGAGTTATGGGTTTCTTGTTTGGCTTCCAGCCCCCAGAGGGCACTCCCCTTCCCTATTGGCTATTCACTGTGCCCCACGGTTGCCAAATTCGGGCTTCTGGTCTGGGTGAGGGAAAACATCTCATAGGAACTGCCGAGAGTCCAAAACAGTTCACATGGTTGGGGAAAGAGTCCGCAGCAGCTGCTTTGTCTTCAAGAGACCTGTTTCTCAGGGGCTTCTTAAATCTTCAACTGTTCAAACATGGGACTGGCTCTAGAGAATTTAATGACTGTCACAACTGTGTGTGTGTGTGTGTGTGTGTGTGTGTGCGCGCGCGCGCGCGCTAGTGACATCTAGTGGATAGACACCAAATTGATGCTTTTGAACTGTGGTGTTGGAGAAGACTCTTGAGAGTCCCTTGGACTGCAAGGAAATCCAACCAGTCCATCCTAAAGGAAATTGGTCCTGAATATTCACTGGAAGGACTGATGCTAAAGCTGAAACTCCAATACTTTGGCCACCTGATGGGAAGAGCTGACTCACTGGAAAAGACCCTGATGCTGGGAAAGATTGAGGGCAGGAGGAGAAGGGGACCACAGAGGATGAGATGGTTGGATGGCATCATCGACTTGATGGACATGGGTTTGAGTGGACTCCAGGAGTTGGTGATGGACAGGGAGGCCTGGTGTGCCGCAGTTCATGGGGTCGCAAAGAGTTGGACACGACTGAACCACTGAACTAAACTGAACTGAATGGTGTCAGGGCTTCCCTGTATCTCAAATGGTAAAGAATCTGCCTGCAATGCAGGAGACACTGAACCTAACCCGGGTTCAGTCCCTGGGTTGGGAAGATCCTCTGGAGAAGGAAATGGCAATCCAGTCCAGTATTCTTGCCTGGTGAATTCTGTGAACAGAGGAGCCTGGCGGGCTACCGTCCATGGGGTTGCAAAGAGTCAGGCATGACTGAGTGATTAAATTTCACTTTCATTTCATGCTGTCATTACGCATGCTACATTGCACAAGACAGCCCCCTCCACCCGCCTACTCCTGTAACAAAGAATCATCCAGACCAAAATGTCAACAGTGCAGAAGTTACAAAACCCTGGGACATGGTTTTTAAGGTTTACTTGACTCCTGAATTGCTCCTTAAAAAAAAGAAAAACTCAATCTGAAAGGAGTTTTGGTGTATATACACATAATGGAATATTACCCAGCTGTTAAAAGAGTGAAATAACACCATTTTCAGCAACATGGATGAACCCAGAAATTATTATACTAAATGAAATAAATCAGACAGAAAAAGACAAATATCATATATCACTTATATGTGAAATCTAAAAACAAGAATACAAATGAATCTATTTACAAAATAGAAAGAGACTCACAAACATAAAAAACAAACTTATGGTTACCAAAGGGGAAGGCAGAGGAAGGATAAATTAGGAATATGGAATTATCAGGTACACGCTGCTATATATAAAATAGATAAGCAAGAATGGTTTACTATGTAACACTGGGAACAATATTCAATATCTTGTAATAACCCATAATGTAAATATGAAAAATACGACTGACCCACTTTGCTGTACACCTGAAACTAACACAAATATTATAAACCAAATATAGTTTAAAAAATCTCAGTCCAGAGTGTTCCTGTGCTTATTCTCATACTGCAAGTTAACTACTTGTTGTCTATTTGTTACTAGTTTCTTTTTTACATTGTGACGTTTTTTCAAACCATTGTGCCAGTTTGTATCATTTCTGGAGCATCCCTTAATGTTCAGTAATGTACTGCATGCGTGCCTATGTGCTAAGTCACTTCAGTCGTGTCTGACTCTTTGCGACCTTATGGACTGTAGCCCGCCAGGCTCCTCTGTCCGTGGGATTCTCCAGGGAAGAATACTGGAGTGGGTTGCCATTTCTCCTCCAGGGGATCTTCCCAACTCAGGGATCCTCCAGGGTATCTTTCCAACCCAGGGATGGCACCTTCATCTGTTCTGTCTCCTGTATTGGCAGGGAGGTTCTTTACCACTAGCGCCACCTCGGAAGCCCTCAGTAACGCAGGGAGAACAGCAAAATCGCGGTGAGAGGTGGATGCTGGCTAAGTGAGGCCCACTCACTGGATAACTGTTCTACACTTTTGAAAAACTACACATCACTATATATCATGGGACTTTGGTCACACAAAATGAGAACACTAAGACTTAGACTCACTACACCTTGCCCAGAGTCTTCTTGGGTTGTATGGTATTACTTTCCTTTAAGAGGTCTAGACTGCGAGTATTTACTGGGTGGGTTTAGAGTAAGTGAGAAACTTAAGCAGGGGGAGAGACAGCCCTGTTGTGTGAGGACAGGTGCTGACACCTAAACGCCTCTTGGGGGCGCTGTTCTCTCTTCAGAACAGCAGTAGGAGGCTGAGGGCTTACGCTCACCTGTGGTCCCTTCCCTCCTGTGATCAACTGATGTGTTCAGTCCATGAATGATTCTGATGCTGCCATCAAAACCCTTCACACGTTCCCATCAGTGGGGTCAGGGAGACCCAGCTCAGGAATGCTGCTTTGCTGATTTCCTGTCCTCAGGAGGAAAGTGGAATATTTCTGACCAGGCAGTGCAAAGGCACGAAGCATACCCTTGGGCACACTTCAACTCTCACTCTGAATAATTAATCTTGTGCATTATTTTATAACTCTCAGCTCTGCAGAATGTTTACTCACACAGTGTTTTGAGTTGAACCATTTCAGAGAACTTTTGACCCAGTAATTCCCCTTCAAGAAATTTCCTCCACAGAAACACTTGTACAGGGCACAGAAGTAAATGTGCTAGAATATTTATCGCAGCACTGCTCGTACTATTTAAAAAATTACAAATAATTTAAATGGCCATCCATAGGAGAATAATGAAGTAATAATAATTATGGTATCTCCATACTGTGGAATTCTATATGTTAAAAAAAATGCTATAGAGCTATAGGAAGTGACACAAGAAGCAAGTTGCAGGATGTATTAGCTTCATTTTTGTAAAAAATAATCATAAATACTTATTTTACATATATTAAAAGGTGCTTAGAAGCACATGAAGTATACCAAACTCTAGCAAAAGGTTAAAATTAAAAAATTTATATATTGCCGGCATGAAAACATTTTCTGTATTAACTTTATAATTTAAAAAACTGTGTTTATTTTGGTTGTTTTAGAAAAAAAGATACAAAGTCAGATTTGGTTTTCATCTTCAGCCAGTTTAAGGTTTTTGTCCCTTTCAGGTTCCTGTTACCCTCCAGGGAGAAGGCTAATGTATAGGGCAGTAGTTTGGAGCAGGATTATTATTGGAGACATCATTCTTATCATAAAGTCAATCTTTTGGCCAACACTAGCTTTTTTTTTTTTTTTTGCTGCAGAGCATGTGGGAATTTGGTTCCCTAACCAGGGATCAAACCTGCTCCCCCTGCACTGGGAGCGTGGAGTCGTAACCGTTAGACCACCAGAGAAGTCCCAAGACTAGCTTTTCTCGACTGCAGAAGTTGCTTCCAATAGCAAATACAGCTCACTGTCAGAGCTGGTACCCAGGACGCTCACCAAGCGACCCAGCTTCCACGAAGGGTGCCTCCTGGGCTCCTAACTCTGTGAGTTGGCTGAGCCACCTGAGCCGCACCTGGTAAAGTCTGTCTGTCACAGGAGCAGACACTGTCCTGGACTCAGACAGGATGCCATGGAGTTGATGTGACACGTGTGAGCAATTTGCAGAATGTTTCTGCTACACAGTTGTTGTTGTATTAATTGCTCAGTCAGTTCGGTTCAGTTCAGTCGCTCAGTCGTGTCCGACTCTTTGCCACCCTATGGACTATAGCTTGCAAGGCTCCTCTGTCCATGGAGTTCTCCAGGCTAGAATACTGGAGTGGGTTGCCATGCCCTCCTCCAGGGTATCGTCCCAACCTAGGGATTGAACTTGCATCTCTTATGTCTCCTGCTTTGCAAGCAGATTCTTTACCACTGAGCCACCGAGGAAGCCCTGATGTAAATGGTAATTACCTTAAATAACGGTAAGTGGGTTCATGGCTGAAGCAATCACTTCCGGGGTGTCTTTGGAGCCTGGGTGCCAAACAGGGATCTAAGTGGACTTGTAACTGCTCTGAGCTCCTTTCAAAGATGCTCTGGACTCCAAATCAGGCCCACCCACATGCCGACTCTCTCTGTTTCTGAAAAAGGAAGGTGGTCCCCAGCCTTGAGCTCTCAGAGTTGAGTCTCAAGCTCCCCTTCCTTCTGAAGGTCTCCTGGGCCTCCACCCCTGACACAGAAAACATGACTGGTGGCCCTGCTTTGCCCAGCTTCTGGCCCAGGCCCCCTGGCCTTGCTATCCCAGGTCTGTTGCTCCTCAGTCAAAATCTCAGCCAGACCTCAGAGTCCTTACTCCCAGTGATCTTTCCTGGTTTCTGTGAGATAAAAGTTCTGACATAGGTGCTCTGAATGCAGCTTAAATATGGAGCCTGTGGTCAGTTGATATTTAATGAAAATGCGCAAGAATGGAAAACAAAAAAATATTCTTCCTTCCACATCCCCTAGTTCTACTGCACAGAGATAAATACCCACTAACTCTTTCCTGTGTGTTCTCATGAGAGTCTTCATTCCTGGGCCAGCGCCACGCACACATCCTCACCTTTTGGTGGCGGGAGACACACCCTCGGCCACTCTTCTGCATCTCCCCTTTTTTTTTAGCTTAGCTTGGAGACGGCTCCAAATCAGCAGATACAGATTTACCTCATTCTTTTTTAAACAAACTTTTATTTTGAAAGAACTGTATTTATTTGCCTGCGCTAGGACTTGGTTGTGTCCTATGAGATCTAGTTCCTTGACCAGGGATTGAACCTGGGCCCCCGCCATTGTGAGCACGGAGTCTTAGCCACTGGACCACCAGGGAAGTCCTTGCCTTATTCTTCCTAAAGGGCTTTCCTGTTCCACTGTCTATATGGGGAACGCTTGCTGTATTTTTCCTGCCCAGCAGCCTGGGAGAGTAGCATTTCATCCTGTGAGAGTTCCTTTGTCTCCTCCCTACCTTCAGTCCTATGACTTGGGTGAGGATGGCCTTGACCTCAGCTACAGCCTTGGACATACAACCCAGACCTTATCATTGAGACTAGTTCAAGGGTGGACATGTGACCCAGATGCCGGCAAGGTCAGTGAGGGCCACAGTTTTATCTGAATTATTAAGGTAAGAGAAGCTCTCTTTTTCCTGCTGAACGTGGAACCAGGAAAATGTGGTCCTGGAGCAGTTTCCATCATGTGGAGCCTGAGAAAGAAGCCTATATGAAGAAGAATGGAGCCAAAATAGGGAGATGCCTGTTTTGATGGCAGAGTTTTAAGAGTCCAGTTCAGGTTTACCTGGAGCCCTCCGTCTCCACCCTGAGCTTTCAATTACATGTGCCAATGGACTCCTTTTTTGCCTAAGCAAATTGGGCAGGGCTTTTTGCAGCTCACCCTAGGAAGAGTCTTGCTATAGAAACTGGCATCAAGAATGAGGAGTGACAAGACTTCCCAGTGGTCCAGTGGTTGAAAATCTGCCTTGCAGCGCAGGGGACATGGGTTTAATCCTGGTTGGCGACCTGAGATCCCACGTGCCTTGGGGCAACTAAGCCCATGCTCCACAACTACTGAAGCCTGCGTGACCTGGAGCCCACACACCAGAAGGAAAAGGTCCCACATGACTCAACAGAGATCCTGAGCGCTGCATCTGAGACTCAATGTGGCCGAATAAATAAACAAATGAGGGATGGCAAGGGACCCCAGCATGCTGAGTCAGCTGAGTCGAAGAAGGTGGAGATCCTTCTCTTCGTGGTAGCAGGTTGGCCATTCTCATCACATAGTAACGAAGCGGCTAATTAAATTGGGGCCATTCAGACTAAGGGCACTATTCTACTTCCATGAGGTGCCTAGACTAGTCAAATTCAGAAGGAGAGAGAGTAGAGCAGTGGTTGCCAGTGGCTGGGAGGAGCCGGAACAGAAAATGGTTGTTTCATGGATACCGAGTTTCAGTTTTGCAGGATGAAAGGAACTCAGGAGATGGATGGTGGAGATCGCTGCACAAAACGTGATGGCAAATGTTACTTTGCATGTATTTTAGTTCAAGCATACACGGAAGGAAAGAAACACAGCTCTATTATGAGAGGCCCCTTTTTGCCTGGGACCTGCAAGCCAGTATGGCTGAGAGTCTGATCAAGTTCTATTGGAAAAGCTGAATTTTCTGCCACAAGCTGAGGGCACTGGGAGCACAGGCCGAGAGGCAGAAAACAGCCAGAGAGAAGGGTGAGACTGAGGAGGCTCGTCATGCGACCTGACACTCAGGTGTCTCTTATACGCTTTGCATCTATGAGCTCATTGCTCCTAAGAACCCACTGGGGTAGATGCTGATTTTCAGATAAGGAAAATAAAAGCAGGAGGAAGTTAAGCGAGTAAATCCTGATGAGGTAAGGCACAGAGTCCTGGCTATGACTGGGCAGCCAGTGGTTTCATTCCTACTCCACGGCACTTGGGAAGGGACAGTCTGGAAGCCCCTGGAATCCCAACTGGATTGTGTTGTCAGAGAAACCAGCGCTGGCTCACGAAGCCTCTGCCCCAGGGCAATCTCCAGGTCCTGCAGCACCAGCCTGTGACCAGAGGTGCAGAAAAGCCCCAGCGTGGGGACGTCACAGCTGCCCTGCGCCCCCTCCCCTTCACTCTCACAGGCTTCAATTTCCATGGACTCTCCTCTTTCCCGAGAAGAGTCTATGGAGAAGTTTTGGAAAACTGCTGGCCCTACAAAATTATTCAGTGCTTCCAAGATTCATTCACCACAGTCCTCTTTTTATTTACTTTTGGTGGGGATGATATTAAGTTTTTCTTTAAATTTTAAACTTTTTATTTTGAATGTATTGGAGGCTTCCCAGGTGGTGCTCGTGGTAAAAGAACATGCTTGTCAACACAGGAGACATAAGAGCCACAGGTTTGGTCCCTGGGTGGGAAAGATTCCCTGGAGAAGGGCATGGCAACCCACTCCAGTATGCTTGCCTGGAGAATCCCCAGGGACAGAGGAGCCTGGAGGGCTACAGTCCAAGAGATCTCAAAGAGGTGGAAACAACTGAAGCAACTTAGCACACGCATAGCTGATTAACAATGGAGATCAAAGGGACTCAGCCATACATATACATGTATCCTTTCTCCCCCAAACTCCCTTCCCATCCAGGCTGCCACATAACGTTGAGCGGAGTTCCCTATGCTATACAGTAGGTCTTTGTTGGTTATCCATTTAAAATATAGCAGTGTATACATGTCGATCCCAAACTCCCTAACTATCCCTTCCTCCTATAGTGTAATGAAACACTATTACAGTTGTCTTTTTTTAATTCTTAATTTATTTATGTGGCTATGCCGAATCTTAGTGACAGCATGCAGGATCTTCCATCTTTGTTGCCACATGTGGAATCTTCATGTACGATTTAATTCCCTGACCAGGGATGGAACCCGGGTCCCCTGCACTGGGAGCATGGACCCCTGGGGAAGCCCTCACCACACCCTATCTTTCTGTGCACAAGTCCAGGAACCAACACTCATTCCTTGTTCCACGTGTCTCACCGTTGACTCTGGGATTGGAAAATCTCCTGACTGAAGTCTTTCGGCTACGCTCATTATTTCTGCTTGAACAGTCTGCTTATGTGCGCTACTTGGGGTCTTAAGCTTAGCTTGTGTATTAGGGTTGCGTTGAGGATGAGAAAAAGTCAGAGTCATCATCTGGCCTGATTGAGACTGGCAGAGGACAAATCCCATCACTGGGGACCCCTGACAAAGAAGGACAGGACCAGGGAGAGAAGACTTATTTCAGCAGATGAGCCATGCTCTGGAGAGAAACTCTGGACAACTTGATGGGGTGGGGGTGGGGTCTTTGCCCCAGTGGAGAGGAACCTCAACAGATGGTGTCTCTTCTGTGCTACAAAAAGGGCAATGACTTCACTGGTGGCTTAGAGGGTAAAGAAGCCACCGGCAATGAGGGAGACCTGGGTTCTATCCCTGGGCCGGGAAGATCCCCTGGAGAAGGAAATGACAACCCACTCTAGTATCCTTGCCTGGAGAATCTCATGGACAGAGGAGCCTTGCGGGCTACAGTCCATAGGGTTGCAAAGAGTTGGACATGACTGAGTGACTAACACTAACTAATTGACTTCCTGAACTCAAGAAAAAGGACCTTGAACACCCCATGACTCCAAGCAGCATTGTGAGTCATATGGCAAGATTCACATGGACTTGGCAATGAGAATTTGGTTGTTGACAGCCAAGAATAGACTCGTGAAGGAGATGATGCCAAAATAAATCATGTGACAAAATATATTCTACTACCAGGATTTGTCTGTCAGGTCAAGGCTATGGTTTTTCCTGTGGTCATGTATGGATGTGAGAGTTGGACTGTGAAGAAGGCTGAGCGCCGAAGAATTGATGTTTTTGAACTGTGGTGTTGGAGAAGACTCTTGAGAGTCCCTTGGACTGCAAGGAGATCCAACCAGTCCATTCTGAAGGAGATCAGACCTGGGATTTCTTTGGAAGGAGTGATGCTAAAGCTGAAGCTCCAGTACTCTGGCCACCTCACGCGAAGAGTTGACTCATTGGAAAAGACTCTGATGCTGGGAGGGATTGTGGGCAGGAGGAGAAGGGGACAACAGAGGATGAGATGGCTGGATGGCATCACTGACTTGATGGACGTGAGTCTGAGTGAACTCCGGGAGTTGGTGATGGACAGGGAGGCCTGGCGTGCTGCGATTCATGAGGTCACAAAGAGTCGGACATGACTGAGCGACTGAACTGAACTGAACCAATATTTAGTTTCTCCTTGTGTTGGCTTCACAGTTTTTTACTTTGTTAACTTATGGACAATAAAGTGAATTATTTATGTTTGTTATTATAAGTGATCTGTTCCTACTCCTCTTCTTGCCAAGAGTGAAGACCTTCCTGGTATCCCATGGTAATATGCAGTCTGCTGGCAGATCTCAGGTGATGCCATTGACTTATGGGGAGAAGGTAATGTGATTTCTCAAGCCCAATCCAAAGGAATAAGAGGGAAAACCTATAACCAGTATATAGGTTCAGCCCTCATCTGTATGGAAATGCCTTTCTTAATATCCTCCCAGTTCAACACCTGCTCATAGCCATAAGGACCCCCACACCCTATGCTCACATAATAAGCAGTGAGGAAGTTTCCTTCCAGATGATGGAGACAGTCCAGTAAAGGAGGCCCTTGCCTAATTAGGAGACAATTGCCCTCATGGGTCTCATCTAGTGACCATTTTTCCTAAGGGTTTGTGATGTCTTGTGTTATATGGGTCCCTGACATCAAATATATCCTTAAATCAGAGACTGTCAACTGGTACCTCAGAGGCTGAATCAATCCTGTAGATGTGTGTGTGTGTGTGTGTTGTTACATTTTTGGCTCATACAAGTTTTCTATTAAAATATGAATTGTTTGCCAGAACTAGAAATGATGAAGTTTCATATAACAACTCATATTTCCAACCCCTGTGGAAAATACCCAAACGCTGGGAAGCGCTGGTAACAGTGGAGTGGTGTTCCCACTTGGCCATGACCCGCTGACCTGAGTGAGGGGGTCCTCCACAGTCCCCCACTGGTAGGATTTACTTTCTCTTTCCTTCAGATGTCTGCCCCTGGGCATTTGGGTTTGCAATTCTGTGCCCTCCTGGTCTAGCAAACACCATAGCAGGCGTCATCATTCCAGAACAACTCAGTGCACGTGAGGATGCAGGGGCAACATTCCTCACTCTAACAGCTAGCAGGAAAAGAACCTGTTCTAATGAAATTTATTTGGCTGCGTCAGGTCTTAGTTGCAGCACCCGGGATCTTTTGTGTGGCCCGCAGGTTTCTCTATTTGCACAGGCAGGCTTAATTTCCCTGCGGCATGTGAGATCTCAGTTCCTGGACCAGGGATGAAACTCATGTTCCCTGAATTGGAAGGCAGATTCTTAACCTCTGGGCCACCAGGGAAGATCCTATTCTAGTGAAATTTTTGTTTGGCTGTTTATGCATTTCCTGTGCCTGTTCAGGTGCTCCAGTCATGTCCGACTCTTTGTGACCCTATGGACTGCAGCCCGCCAGGCTCCTCTGTCCATGGGATTCTCCAAGCAACGATACTGGAGTGGGTTGCCATGACTCCTCTAGGGGATCTCCTCAACCCAGCAATCAAACCCTCGTCTCCTGTGTCTCCTGCATTGCAGGCAGATTCTTTACCCACTGAGCCTGATCGAAAGCAATTCACTAGGCTTTGTACGTCCTTGCCTTAAGAATTTCGGTGGGGCAGAGAGCAAAGCAGCTTGAAGATGAAGCTGATTTACACTAAGAACCTAAGTTCACTGATGAGATGATGGGGTGTCCTGGAGAGTGTCCTTGGAGAAGTGATGGAGTAAGGAGGGTGGGCCCCTGCCCAGGAAGGGCAGAGAAGTCTGGAGGCTCCTTCAGGGCAGCAGGGCCACCACAGAGCCACGAGAGCCTCTGGAGGGGCCACATGGCCCCGTGGCCTGGAGGGGCAGCTCTGGCCCCAGCACCCCAGGGCTAGCAAAGGCTCCACATCTCATGAAAGCCAGGAAGCAGAGTCTGCTCAGCTCAGAGGACAGGTGTCAGCCAGGATGCCCCTGTAAGCTTTGGGGATTCTGATACAACCGTGAAAAGACAGCAGCTCTCAAAACAGAAGGAGGTGAAAAGGGATGAAGGACTGACACATGCTACAACCGGGATGCTGCTCAAAAACGTGCTAAGTAAAAAGAAGCTAGGCACCAAAGGCCACATAGGGTGATTCCACTGATACAAAATATCCAGAACAGGCAGTCTCACAGAGGCAGAAAGCAGCTAGCGGTTGCCAGGGGCTGGGGGAGAGGGGGATGAGGAGTGACTGCTTGATGAGTACCAGGCTTCTTTCTAGGATGGTGAACATGTTCTGGAATTAGGAAGTGATGATGGCTGTGCAACGTTGAGGGAGACCGTTAGGAGGCTGGGGTTGCAATTAGACAAGAGGTGAAATGGACTTGTGTTTGGCAAGTGGCTGCAGGAAGAGAGCAGGATGGACAGATGGAGCCACTGAAAGGGAGAATTCATAGGAGTTGTTGGTACCTTACTGGGTTTGGTGGGGGAGAGAGCAGGAGGGCTGAGAATGAGGGATCACAGACTGAGATAGGAAACAGATGTGGGATGGGGCCTGGAGAAGGACACGCCAGCCTCCGCGTGGAGCCTGAGGTGACCTGGGGTCAACCACGGAAAGAGCCGGCCCGAGTGAAGACCATCCAGGAAGCCCTGGCCCCAGAGTAGAACAGTGGCCTAACACGCGCCTGCACGGTGCTGCCTACAGCAATGCTCTTGACCTCTCTCTCTCCCCGTTCTCAATCTAAACTGAGGATGGTGTCCGTTAAGGTTTGTTAAAAAAAAAAAAAAACAAAAAAAAAAAACAAAAAAAACAACTCCTGGCACGTTTTAGAGGCTCAGTCAACTTCAAGTGAATCGGAAATGCTGTTCCACGCGTCCCCTCGGCCCTTGGCTCTCTCGTGCTCACCGATTCCGTCGTTTCTCTCATCTGCCAAGAGTCTGAGCCACGTCCCAGCCCTCACCCCACTGCTCTGGCTCCAGGGTGGCCCGGAGGAAAGCCCCTCATCTTCCTTGAGCCTCGCTGCGTCGTCCGCGGGAACTTGATTCCCGTTTTAATAGAAACTGGCGGGTGGACTGGGAGCCAGGACGCCGGGCTCCTGGCGCCGCGATCCCCGCTCCGCAGCATCTGGACTCCTGCCGAGGGGGCGGGAGGCCGGCGGCCCGGGGCGGTGGGGCCGTCCGCGCTCGCGGCGCCTCCTCCCTCGCTCCCGGCCCCCGCCCTGCCCGGGCCCCCACGCCTCCCCGCGCTCCTCCCCCGCGCCTCGGCTCTGCGCTGAGGTTGCGGCTCCGCCGGGCAGGCGCGCGGGGACCCAGGAGGCGGCGGCGGCGGCCACCGGGTGCAGCGGGTCCGGAGCCGGGAGCCGGGCTCAGCCCCGGCCTGCACGAGCCGCGGCCCTCGCCCACCGAGGCCGGCCTGGGGGGTCCGCAGGGCGCCCGGAGCGCCGAGTGCGCGTGGGGCTGGGCCCCGCACCCCGGCACAGGAGCGCGGGCGCGGCGCGGCGGAGCGCGGGGCATGGAGCCGGCCCGGGAGCCCCCCGCGCGCACCCGGCCGCCGCCGCCTCCTGCCGTTCGCCCCGCGCCAGCCCCTGCCGCCCCCAGGCCGCGCTCGCCCGCCGAGGCGGAGGGCCGCGGTCCAGAGGGGCTGCTGCGGCGATCGGGGTCGGGCTACGAGGGCAGCACCAGCTGGAAAGCGGCCTTGGAGGGTAAGCGGTGAGCGGGACGCGAGAGGCGGGATAGAGTCACCTTGGCCGATCTCCCATGGGGAGGGCGGGGAGGGCGACTCTGGACTCCCGAGGATGGATGTCAGGGCATCGGATGCCACACTGTGGGCCAGTGGGGAGGAGGTAACTGGGGACCACCTCTCTCTGCAGCTAACTCACACTCTGACCTTGGGAGTAGGTTTCATGCCCTGAGCTTCAATTTCCTCACGGGTGAAGGGGGCGGTTACTGTCCCGCCCTTACCTGGGAGGCGTACTGAGAGAGTGGCTTGACTCTCCAGCAGTGAAAACGCCCTGGGCAAAGCTCAAAAGCTGTAGACCCCAGTCGCGGTGTTAATGCCCTGTGAGAAGGGGTTGGCTGGGAGGTGGGGGTGAAGGCCTGGAGGTGATGGACTGGAGAACCTGCAGGGGTCCCACCCACCTCTTTCAGTCAGAGGGGCTCAGGAGGTGATCCCTGACTGGCCAAGGGGGGCGGTAACCAAAGTGGAAAAGAGAGTTTAAGTTCAGGAGTTCTCCCAGTCCCTTGTGTGGCCACTGGTGGTGTGTGGTGTGTGGTGTGGCCAGAGGGCTGGTCCTCTGGAAGTTTCTTAGTACTCTTGACACCCGGAGTCCCAAGGCTGAGGACCCGGACAGCACCAGCTAAGGGAAGCCCTAAGCTGGATTACCCAGCCATTAGGGAAGGAATATCAGGATAGGAGGACTTCCTGGAGTAGGTGACCTCATAGACATATGGCGAAAGAGAAGGAGTGATGTGCTCAGGGGTCATATAGTGAGAGCTAGCCTGTCCCTTGTGGGGAACTGACCTTCAGAGTACAGGGTCAGGGAGGGGTGAGAAGAGAGGAGTCTGGAGGACCCAGATTGTGAACGGCGACCCAGGCCTCGCCAAAGAGTTTGGACTTCGTCTGAGGCAACTACTGAGAGGTTTAAAGCATAGAATGAAAATGAAGCGGGTTTCATTTTCCAAGAGAGTTTGCCCCTGGAAAAGTGGTGGCGGCCCAGAGAAGTCAGACCAAGGCCAGGTCAGCGAGGAAGGTGGAGCTGTGGTCAGAGGAGGGACACAGCCAGTGCCAGCCGAGGAGGGAGAGATGGGGCAGTGTCTGCATTTGGCCCAAACGTGGGTGGACCAGGAGACACGGATGGCCTGAGGGTGGGGGTGGGGGTGAGAAGTGCAGACTTGGGGGAAAGCTGGACACCTGGGTGGTGATTTGGGACAAAGGAGGCAAAGATGTTGGAACTTGGAGAAGAACTTTTGCAGAGGGGCTTCGGGCTGAGAAGAGCTGAGCAGGATAAAGGTGGGCAGACCCCTCTCTTTGACGTGTGTCTCCGGGCACATTGTTAGATTTGCATGTGGCACCCTGCTTCCCGCCTGCCTAAGTTATTTCTTGAAGTTGCTCACGCCTCTTACCTGTATTCTCCACTCATTCATCCGTAAGCATTTCTCCAGGATCTGCCCCAACCTAGCTCTAACCCCCAGGGATTAGGGCCATTTCAGAGGTGGTGTGGCCTCTTTCAACACCTCCGCTTGCTGCCTCCTGTCTTACTCCTCATCCTGACCTTGGCCCCGTCTGCTTCCTATTCCCAGGGGTGACTGGGCCAACCACCTGCAAGTTAGGCTGAAGAAGAGGCTGCACGCCCAGCAGGAAGTGGTCCAGGGGGTCTCTCAGGACACTGGGTCTTCCGGGCCACCCTGTGGTCTGTGTTTACCTGTGGCCCAGCCTCATCTCACCTGTCCGGGCATGGCTCCCTACCTGGCCTGACTCTGGGTCTCAGGGCACCTCTGGTCCCTTGCCCTTGTTCACATGGTCCATCAGAAGCAGGCCCACTCTGATGCCTGTGGACCTTGGTGGCTCAGCCTCTGGGGCCTATGAGCCTTTCCGATTGTTTTAGCATGTGGAGTCTGTGTCCTTGCCAGGGGCCTCCCCCCTGCCAGTCTCCTGGGTGTTCCCTGGGCGCCGCATCTCCCGTGGAAAGAGGGGAGCTTCCTACGGAAAGAGGGGAGCTCTCAAACCAGGATGGTGCTCTCCAAGGTCCTGCCCTGTGCTGGCCACCACCGCCCCCGCCCCTCCCCCCGCCAACTCATTCACTCTTCCTCACTTCCCACACCCACTACTGGAGGGCCCAGTGTCCTGGCGTACCTCTCGGCACAGGGTACATCCCTGTGCCTGAAGAGATCGCGGGGCAGGGGCCGAGGCAGCCTGTCGAGGGGCAGAGAGAATGAATTCTGGGGTTGGCCAAGCGTGAGCCCGATCCTTTCACTGCCAGTGCACTGGCAGGTTTTCAAACTTGCTCGAGTTTCAGTTTTCCCACCTGCTAAGCTAGAGAAGGATTTCTGCCTCTCAGGCCTACACAGACAGAGGTGCTGGGGTAGAGGGTGTGTGCAGGTGACCCCTTTCCCCAGTCCCTAGAGCCCGGTGGGGGAACCCAGGCAAAGTGTGTGACTGTCTGCTCAACCAAAATCCTTTGACTGCTGGTCTGCCTAGTGTGAGTCCACACCCCACCCTGAACTGTGTGCATGCTAAGTCATTCAGTCGTGTCCGACTCTTTGCGACTCCATGGACTGTAGCCCGCCTAGCTCCTCTGTCCATGGGATTCTCCAGGCAAGAATACTGGTGTGGGTTGCCATGCCCTCCTCCAGGGGATCTTCCCGACCCAGGGATTGAACCCAAGTCTCCCACATTGCAGGCAGATTCTATACCATCTGAGCCACCAGGGAAGTCCAAGAATACTGAAGTGGATTGCCATGCTTTTCTCTAGGGGATTTTCCTGACCCAAGGATCAAACTGGGGCCCACTTAATGAGCCCATGATGAAACCCTTGTGATGGAATGAGTGGTCTGCCACGTCTGCGGACCAAGAGATTTATTTTGCAGCCCTTGCTTAGCCAAGCATCTGTTTTGAGACTTCTTCTTCTGGCTGAGCTGCGGGGTATGTGGGGTCTTAATTCCCTGACCAGCTATTGAACCCTCCCTCCTTGTGCTGGAAGTGCAGAGTCCTAACTGCTGGACAGCCAGGGAAGTCCTTGTCTTGAGACTTCTTGATTTGACCAAGCTGAACCCTCAGGGGACCTGTGCTCCTTTATTACCACGTGCTGAATATTTATCAAACCCCTACTATGTGCCAGCCCTGTGCTCGGGCTTTCCTATAACTGTCGCATTTAACCGTCACATCTGCCCTTCCACGGGCTGGGTCAGTGTCGTGGAAACGGAGACTCAGAGAGGCTCAGTGTCCTGCCCAAGGACACACGTTGCTCTGTCACACGTGAAACCCCACTGGGTTTGCCAGGAGGCCCTCTGACGTGAGAGCTCTTACCCTGTCCTGACCTGACCAAGGGCACAGGGCTTGGTGAGGCTAATTGGAGAGAATCAAGTTGTGCTTGTGACGCATGCAGCTCTCCTCCGTGTGCTCCTCAGACGACCCTGCCGCCTCCAGCAGATATTTTTTCCTCTTCACAGGTTAAGTGACGTGGAAAACATCTTAAATCTAAAGCCGAGATTAGAGCCCAGGTCTTTAAGACTTTCCTTTGATGCACAGTTAGCTTTATAAATAGGAAGCCAAACAGGAATTCATCCAATTGAGTCCTCTCTCTGTGGCTATTAACCTTTCCTTCCACCCTCAGCCTTGGGGGACAGGTTGCAAAAGTGATCCAGAGCTGCCATCTGGGTGCTGGAAAGACTGGAGGTGATTGGAGATGGGAGTATTTCTGGCACTGGGGATGCGGGGGTGATGAAAAGCAGCCTCGGGGGTACAGGAGGGGGGCCACAGATGATTCTGCAAATCTCAGGCTATAGATTTTTCAGTGCTCACCAATTCTGAATTTTTAATGTTGAAAGTTTCTTGATTAGGCATAAACCCACAACTTCCTGCTCAAAACCACACACACGCATTTAGCAAACCTCTTAAAAATTTTAAAATTACCAAACTCTACATTTGAGAGTTTTTGACTGTCAACTTAGGGACATCAGCTATGAGTCTTTTTTGCACTGTGATATGAGCATTGTCAGGGGATTTGTCTGGGCTTGGAAGCCAAATTTTTTTCAGTTGTTCTTTCTAACATTAGGCTAAATCATACGCATTTATAATATAAGTAAACTGCACCCTCAAACTCCATTTAATAAAGGCCAGTGCATACAAGGAAGGTTTGCTGAGTTCGACATTTGTTCTGGTTTGAATTGTATCCCCCTAAAAGATGTGTTGAAATCTTAACTCCACAGTTCCTCAGATTGTGACCTTATTTGGAAATATGGTCACTGCGGGTGTAATTAGTGCAGATGAGGGCACACTGGGGTAGAGTGGGCTTCTAACCCAATGTGACTGGTGTCCTTCTAAGAGACGGTCACATGAAGACAGACACGCAGGGAGAAGGATGCAACAATGAAGGCAGGGGCTGGAGTAGGCAACTGCAAGCCCAGGAGGGCCAGAGATCACCAGTAAACCAGGAGAAATGAGGACAATGCCAGGAAGAATTTGCCTACAGGTCTCAGAGGGAGCATGGCTTGCTGACACCTTGATTGTGGACTTCTAGGCCTCAGAGCTGTCAGACACGACTGAGCGACTTCACTTTCATGCATTGGAGAAGGAAATGGCAACCCACTGCAGTGTTCTTGCCTGGAGAATCTCAGGGATGGGGGAGCCTGGTGGGCTGCTGTCTCTGGGGTCGCACAGAGTCGGACACGACTGAAGCGACTTAGCAGCAGCAGCAGCAGGCCTCAGAGCTATGAGACGACCCATTTCTGGTGTTTTAAGCCACCTAAGTTTGTGATGCTTTGTTATGTTGCCCCAGGAAACTAATGCCACATTGTCTGGGGTTGTCCAGCTCCAAGGCCACCCTCGGGATTGAACGAAGAGTCAGAGCCGGTAGCTCTGTCCACAGCACAGTGTCCAGGGCAGTTATCCCGTTAAAGAGGAGGAGAGTCCTCCATTCTGGTGATGTTGGAGATGCGGGCACAGACTCCCCTTTCCCCGAGAGCAGGTGTATATCCACATGGTCAAGGGCATTGTCATTCAAGGCACCTAGATTCCCTGTGTGTTTCCAGCCCCAGTGGGGGCTCTGTAACATGCCAGGTGATGACTGCCCCCTGTTAAAGGGAACCCAAAGGTAAGGAAAGTACAACCCTTACCCCAAAGGACCAACTCAATGGACATGAACTTGGGCAAGCTCCGGGAGACGGTGAGGGACAGAGAAGCCTGGCGTGCTACAGTCCATGGGGGTCGCAAAGAGTCGGACACGACTGGGGAACTGAACAACTGCCAAAAAGGAGCCTGTGGGCCAATAACCATCATGATGGTAGTTGTTGACACTGAAAGAGAGCTTACTGTGCCAGGCACTGCTCTAAGCACTATTTGTTGAATTCTCATAAAATTCTAAGAGGCAGATACTATGATGACTTTGTCTTAAAGACGAGGAAAATGAAATAGAAGCTAAGTAACTTTGCCACAAGAAAGTGGCAGAGCTGGGATGTGAACCCAGGTGAAGTGGTTTACGATGCGAACTGAGAGTGTTTACGGACGGAAAAGAAGGATTCACACAGCGTGCTTGCCACTGGCGCCACCATGCAGCTCAAGGGCATCAGCCTTACAACACGCAGCCCCTGGGGACGGCAGAGCCGACACAGAGGGGGTTCAGCCCTCTGCTCTTAACGGGCCTGGAGCCACCCGCCTCTGGATCCTGCTCGGTTGTCAGTACAAACCATGCCCATAGGAAGGACTCCCAAATGTCTGTTGGACTTGCAAGTAAAGATGGCAGACTAAACACGTGCATTTTTCTTTCCCTTCTGAAACTCACACAATAGTAAAAGGGTTTTTTCCCTTTTATTTGGGAGTGGGTCACTGAAGCATGTAGGATCTTAGGTCCCTGACCAGGGATCGAACCCGTGCCCCCTGCAGTGGAAGCAGTCTTAACCACGGGACCACCAGGGAAGTCCCAATAAAGGGACTTTCAAGTAAAGACGGCAGACTGAAAACATGCATTTTTCTTTCCCTTAAAAATCCAATAAAGGGATTTTTAAAAAAGACCACAAGAATAATAACAGGCGAGAAAACAACAGCAACACAGTTGGGAGCTAGGGATCAATGATGACTATCAATGGTGATCAGTGATCAATAACTGACACTGTCTCCCCTGGCCTTAGAAAGTTCAGGAAGCAGAGGAGCATGCAGGACCCTACACTGGTCAGCACAGCAGTGAGTGAAGAGGGAGCTGAGGTCAGGAGGGCTGGGTGAACCCTTGTTAGGAAGACTTTAGGTCCCCAATCCTCTTCCCACTCTGTGAGCCTCTCCCCAGCCCTCTGCCCTGGGGAGGGAGGGCATCCAGACACCAGGACATTTGAGAGCCAACAAGGCAGCATCTACGGATTGAGGGCTGAGGATGGCCTCCTCGCCTCTTCTTGCAGCCAAGACTACATTCTCCAGGAGTGAAAACAGAGGGGCAGCCCCCAGGGATGCTGACCCAAAAGGAGAAACCCAAGGAGGTCCACAAACAGAGAGCTGTCCAATGGCTAAGACCCGGTGCTCCCGAGGCAGAGGCCCCAGGTTCAATTCCTGGTCAGGGAACTAAGATCCCATAGGCTGCAGCTAAGACCCGGCACAGTCAAATAAATAAATACTAAAAAAAAAAAAATAATAAAATCAAGTGTTAAAGAGAGAGCCTTGAGGACTGACCCAGCCAGGTCACTCTGCCATGACCTCCGCAGTTAATAAGCTCCTCTCACGGTCTCAGAGGCACCAATAAAGCCTTATTCCTCCTGCCTTAATCATGAACAGATAACCAAGGATCTTGAGATGTATGAGGAAAGTCCCTGACATGGAAGCTAGAGATTAAAACACATGAACGGCGGGGCAGAGGGGAGACAGTGTGGAAAAAACAGTGATTATATAGACTAAACTTTCTGCCCACCTCTCCCCCAGCCCTCCTGCTTCCCTCCAAAAATATCAACCGAAAAACTGTCAGTATTATTCAGAGAGAGAAGAGAAAATTTCGCATCATTAAAGTAAGAACAGGATGTTTTAAGAGGGAGTATTCAGGGAACAGCAGCAACAAATCCCCCAAAACCTTGCAAGTTAAAAATAATCATAAAAATAAAAGATTCAGTAGAGAGTGAGAAGATAAAGTTTAAATAAATCTACAGGAAATAGAGCAAAAGGCAAAGTGGATATGAGGGCTTCCGCGCTCTGCTCTGGTGCCTTGTCCTCTTTTTGTAAGGGTATTAACCCCACCATGGGAGCCCTGACCAAGAACAGATCTGCTGGTCACCTTGATTCTGCACTCGCCAGCCTCCAGAACTGGGGGAGAGACGTGTCTGTTGCTTCAGCCATCTAGTCTGGGGATTTTGTTAGCCTGTGAAGACTAAGACAGAAGTGGAGTAGAATTCCGGATTTTGCCTCATCAGCTTAAAGGAGCTTTGGAGTTGAAATCAGGATGAGCACACAGAAGTGTAGGCAAAGGAAAATGATTACTTACAGGGAAACAAGAAATTGTGTAGAAAACGATCGTAATACACTGCATGGCTTGCTGGCAGCAGCATTTACATTGTCATAAGAAAAGAACACTGAGAATTCCCTGGTGGTCCAGTGGTTAAGATTCCTCGCTTCCACTGCAGGGGGCGCAGGTTTTATCCCTGGTCAGGAGAGCTAAGATCCCACAAGCTGTGTGGCATGGCCAAAAAAAAAAAAAAAAAGACCTCACCAAATTACCAGTCCAACCCAAACTATGATGTTGAGAGGGTAAGTAGTATGTGAGTGGTCAGGGTGGGACAATAATGCAGAGAACTAAATCTTCCTCATTATTGTGGAACGTCAATAAGTAATGTCTTAAATAGAAAAGTTGAGCAGTATTGACTTCTTGACACAAAGCTTTTAGAGATTTGGAGGTAAATACCGAAAGAATTCGCTGAAGGAATTGGAAGTAGTTGTCTCTATGGAAGGGGCGATGTTCTTTGGTTGTGTAGTGAAGCCTGGTAGAATTTCTTACTTTGGATCTGTTGCTTTGCAGATCCTTGATAAAGGACCAGGTTTCTTTTCCCAATCTGTTGTGAAGTACCATACAGATGAATTGCTAGAAACAGTATCAGGAACTTGGATGTCACAGGAATGCTGAATTGCTGTAGATGTTTCTATTAATAGGTACTTCCTCTTGACTTTGGTACTTAGTTCATACAGGTGGACAGCCCAGCGGTGGGCTGTGGAGGTGGTTCTTTCATCTATGCACATATATAACATAAAACATTTTTAAAGGGCTTAAAAACAAAAAGGGGGTTCTCATCTATTGGTGGCTCCGCTGGTAAAGATGAGCCTGCAATGTGGGAGACCTGGGTTTGATCACTGAGTTGGGACGATCCCCTGGAGAAGGCACCAGCCACCCACTCCAGTATTCTGGCCTGGAGAATACTATGGACAGAGGAGGCTGGCAGACTACAGTCCATAGCGTCGCACAGAGTCCGACACGACTAAGTGACTTTCACTTTTCACATCTACCAACAAAAGTGGAAGCTAACAATTGTTGGTGAGGAGATGGAGAAATTAGAGCATGTGGTGTCGGCATCTCTGGTAGAACGCAAAATGGTGTTGCAGCTGTGGAAAACAGTTTGGTGCATCCTCAAAAAGTTAAATGTGGAATTACCATATGATCCAGAAATTCTACTCCTAGGTATATACCCCAAAGAGTTGGAAACAGGGACTCAAACAGATCTTTGTTGGCCAATGCTCACAGCAGGATGATTCATAATAACTAAAAGACGGAAACAGTCCAACTGTCTGTCAACGGATGGATGGATAAACAAAATGTATGTAATCATACAATGCAATATTAGCCACAAAAAGGAAATTTTGATACACGCTACAATATGGATGAACACTGAAAACAATATGTTAAGCAAAAGAAGTCAGACCCCAAAAGACAGATATGATTCCATTTACATGAGGTACTTAGGATAGGTGAATATATAGAGTCAGAAAGTGAATGAGAGATTAGCAGGGGCTGGAGGGGGTTGGGAATGAGGCGTTAATGCTTGATCAGTACAGAGTTTCTGTTTGAAATGATGAAAAAGTGTTACAAGTAGAGCATGGGGATGAGCGCACAACTTTGAATGTAATTAACACCATGCATTGCACCCTTGAGCATAGTTAAAAAGGCAGCTTTTATGTTATGTGTATTGTATCACAATTAATAAAACTTTCAAAAACCCTATGTCTAAAGTCTATAAGGGTTCTTTCATTAAATATCAAATTAAACACCATTTGCAGCCACATGGATGGATCTAGAGATTGCCATACTGAGTGAAGTAAAGTCAGACAGAGAAGTACAAATATTGTATGATATCGTTTATATGTGGAATCTAAAAAAACCAAAAGGATACAAATGAATTTATTTACAAAATAGAAACAGACTCATTGATTTAGAGAAGGAACTTATGTGACCAGTGGGAAGGACTGAGGGGAGGGAAGGTAAGGGAGTTCGGGATTGACATGTACACACTGCTATACTTAAAATAACCAACAAGACCTGCTGTATTGCACAGGGAACTCTGTTGAATATTATGTAACAACCTAAGTGGGAACAGAATTTGAAAAAGGACAGATATATATATATAATGAATCACTTTTTTGTATACAGCTGAAAGGAACACATCATTGTTAATCAATTACACTCCAATATAAAATAGAGAGTTAAAGAATTGCTGTGCAGGATTCCACTGAATGAATGCCCAACATTTTATCCAGTCTCCCTTTGATGGACATTTAGCTTGTTTCCATTTTGGTGCCATTGTGAGTAAACCTGCTATGAGCATTTAAAAAATCAAGTTAAAATTTGGGGTGAGAACAATAAATAAATGAAATTTTAAAAGGAGAAGCTGGAGGATCAGGAAAGCCTTCCTGAAGAGGATGGAGGGTGTGGGGCAGAATTTCAAGAGACAGCAGTGGAAGAGGAGCACTTTGGGAGCAAAGGTCCAGCCACAGGGCTAAGAGGGTGAACTGGGTATTTCAAGGAGTCGGTCTGGCTGAAACTGGGGATGAGGTAGAGAAGCAGCAGGAGGGGAGAGATTGGAAAGTGCTAACAGCCACGGAAAGAGTTCAAGTGCGTAGCCCTGAGGGAGGGTTTTTAAGCAGAAGTATCACCGAATCAGACAAACCTGTGCTTGAGAATGGCATTTCAGACGAGGTCTCCAACCTCCAGCCTGTGGACTGGTACCTCCTATCAGGTCAGCATTGGCATTCAATTAGAGGAAAAGTGCACAATACATGTAATGCACTTGAATCATCCCCAAATCATCCCTCCCCCTCGTCCCTGGTCCATGGAAAAATTGTCTTCCATGAAACCGGTCCCTGGTGCCAAGAAGGTTGGGGGCCACTGCCCTGGAGGGCTTGTCAAACACAGAGTACTGGGCTCAGCCCCAGTTTCTCAGTATCAGGACTTGGGGTTGGCAGTGGGAACGTGCGGTGGGGATGGGCCATAATCAACCCCTTTCTCTCTCCTCAGACACCACCACGCGTCTCCTGCTGGGGGCCATCGCAGTGCTTCTGTTCGCCATCCTGGTGGTGATGAGCATCTTGGGTGAGCATGGATGTCAGAGCATTTGCAATTCATTTCCTATACACCTTTCAAAAGCATGTCAAATTAGGTCAAGAAAGGTTCCAGACATATCGTCAACTTTGTGGGGGTCAAAGTAAATAGGAAATAGAGTGTTGGCTCTAGATGACATTTTAGCCTAAAATAATATGTTCACACATCGATTATATCCATCCCCTTAACTAAGCCATGCAGCGAAAGTGGAGATGTTACTTAGGTACCATTACAAAAATGCTTCAAGAACGCTGAACAAACTTGGTGTGCATTAGGCGAGCAGGGCTTCATGAAAGAGACAGGTTGGGGTTAAGGGCCTCAAAGATCTCATTCACTCACTCAACAAACATTTATTTATCCCGGCTGTTTGTTAGGCCCTGGGCTAAGTGCTGGAGATATATATATATATTTTAAAGTGTAGTATGACATCAACTCCCTTGTCCAGTGATAGGGTATTGCCTGGGGGTCTCCCATATGGTAATCCCTGAAGAATGAATAGTTTCCTGGAGACCAGTAGGAACACAGAACAGGGCATTCTGAGGAGGAGAGTCCAGGGAAACACAGTGGCAGGCAGGACTGAAAGGGTTGATGGAGGAATAAGAAAGAGGAAACTGCTACAACTAAGGCAGGCCAGGCTATATGACCTAGGGCTTTGCTGCTTGTAATGGATTCAAGCCAAAAAGTGATTTCAGGACCTCTGTCTTTAATCTTTGAGAAGCATCCTAAGACCTCAAAATGGATAATATCAGTTCTATCCAACCCGCACTTCAGGGCATGCAGGCTAAGCAGGGCACTGTGGGTGCTTAGAAAAGAAGGTGGTGACCACCAGCTTGGCTCTACCTAGACTAGTTGCTACAAATTAAACTGTTCTACTGCTGTGTTGGGAGGGCAGGGCAATGTGTAAACAGAGCATATTGTGATTGGAGGAAAGCACAACAGTCTTCGGACATCCTCATGGAAAAGCCTGGCCTATACTTCTAAGTGGGCCTGCAGTTCACTGAGCAGGAATGCCCAAGTGCCAATTAATTAATTAATTGGTGTTGGCGTGGGGGTAGCTCCCTTGGGCGCTTGAGTACCATGGGCCTGTTCTTGACTCTGTCCTGGTCTACACTTTAATCAACCTTCTTGTAGGAGAACAAACGAAAAAATATGCTTATGGAATTTGTAGGCAATACAACCCAAAAAGGGATGTTCCACAGGCCAGGTGAAAAAGAAATCAAGATTAAAATTCATCGTTAAAAACGCAAATGAGCTAACGTGAATGAAGCGACTGTGTAAGAAATAAACACAAGACCCTGCATTTAGATTTAAACGTGATTTACACGTGTTCTAGGCAGGGGCCCTGGCTTGGAAGGAGATCATAGGAAAATAGTTGAAGAGTATGGCTGAATTCCTTTTGGCAAGGAGGCCCTTAGAGAATCGCCTGGAAGCTCCGGGCTTCCTTCCCAGAAAAGTGCACCTATGCACATACACACAGATTCTTCTCATTGGAAAGTCTGCAGGCTGGAAAATCCAGGGCAGCCGGAAGGGGTATGGCGATCGCTGCCGGGTGGCAGAGCACAGCTGTGTGGCAGCCTGTGCTGGTGGCAGCGTTTTAGGGGGGACGTGGGCTCATCACAGTGAGGTGGGCAGGATGGAGAAGGTCTAAGAGCATCCCCTCCAAGGGACTGTGGAAGAGACGGTGTCTGTTCGGTTCTGGAAGAGGGGGATGTGGGTCCTACCTCAAGGGGAAGGCAGAGCAGATCTGTCCGGGTCACTCCAGAGGCAGATCCTAGGTCTGCTGAGCTAGGTCACAACAGGAAGGCAGGTTGGGACTCAGCACTGAAAAGGAATTTCCAGCACTTCAGCAGCGTAGCCGATGAGGGTGTGGCCAATGAGAGCGGGTGGGAGTGGGGGTCAGAGGGGAGTTTGGAGGGCTGCAGGTTGGGGTGTGGGGTTATGGAGCCCATGGGGCCTGGCATGGTTCCCACCCTGGCTGAAGAGAGAGGAGGCATGGTCACCAGGTTCAAGTCTGAGTTTCTAGGGTTCCACGGCCTCCGGGAGCTCAGAGAGAGAGGAGAACATAACCTGGGGGTTAACCTGCTGTAATACTTCCCCTTACAGGGGTGTCCCTGCCAAATTTCTCTTCCTAGTTCATGTAGTCCCCAGCCTCCGACCTGCCAGGCGCTGTGACAGGCCCTCCCCTGAGATGAATGACTGATGGTCACCAAAGACAGGCGGTCCCAAAGAGTGGGATTCTTGGGGGCCGGGCAGAGACCCTCCGTGCTGGCAGCTACTGAGTCCCTCCTTTTCCCTGCAGCCTCCAAGGGCTGCATCAAGTGCGAAGCGCCCTGCCCGGAGGACTGGCTGCTGTACGGAAGGAAATGCTACTTCTTCTCGGAGGAACCGAGAGACTGGAACACGGGCCGGCAGTACTGCCACAGCCACGAAGCGGCACTTGCTGTGATCCAGAGTCAGAAAGAGCTGGTGTGTGCGGGGCGGGGGCGTGTCGGGGCGGGGCCTGGTCGTATGGGGGGAGGGGCGGGGCCATCCGGGAGAGCCACGCCCAAGGACCTGGTGCCCCCTGTGACCTGTTTCCGGACGGGTGGGGTGTGCACGTGGGCTCCGCAAGTGGAAGCTGAGCAGCTGCACGAGGGGCTCTTGTTCTCACTGCTCTTGTCAAGGCCAGCTGCGTACATTCCAAGGCTGGTTTGCTGAGCTCAACACAGTCACGTGTAAGCTTTACAAATTATACAGGCACTTGTGAAATGTGAGGGCTTCCCTGGTGGCTCAGACAGTAAAGAACCCGCCTGCTATGCGGGAGACCTGGGCTCAGTCCCTGGGTTGGAAAGATCCCCTGGAGGAGGGCATGGCAACCCACTCCAGTACATCAAATTGGCATCTTCAACTAGTCCATGTCCGGGTCTGAGGTCCCACCTAACACCCCAAACAGTTACATCACTAGAAATATGAATGTAACACAATGAACAGGTCTCTTGGCCATTTTTGGATTTTGTAGGCAACAGTTCGTGTAATTCAAAGTCTAAAATCACTTCTGTTTGTCTCTGATACACAGTCTAATAGCCTCTTTCTGCAGAGAAAGGCCCAGGACAGCCAGTCCCAGATAATCCATCAAGCAATCCCAGGCTTCCTGAAAATCAGGAATGTTGGCATACTGGGTCCCAGAGCTGGGAGACAAAACCTATTTCAGGGTTCCTGCCCCATTGGCACGTCCCCAGAGTCCAGGTCCCTTGAAGGCCATTGCAGTGCATCTGTAAACCCAGCTCCTCACTCTTGGGGTGCAGTGAGGTGTCACCCTCATGGTGTCCACACATCTTGAGAGCCAGTCTTCCAAGTTGAGGTTCATCTGCGGATGTGTGAGCAGTCAGGAGGCTGCACCTGACTCTGAGGTTTCCCTCTTTCCTTGGTGCAGGAATTCATGTTCAAGTTCACACGGAGGGAGCCCTGGATCGGCCTGCGCAGAGTGGGGGACGAATTCCACTGGGTCAACGGGGACCCATTTGACCCGGACACGTGAGCTGAGGCTTCATCTCCTGGCCACCGACCGTAAACTGGGGAAAACCTAGCCTCCCAGACAAACCTCCTGAGGGAGAACTTGGTTTTGTGTTAGCTAGAGCCACTCATCTGTAGGGTCAGGGGTGAGGGACAGAGACCTGGGCATGGGAATGGCTTTACTACTCATCCCCCAGTAAAGTCCAGCCTGGTTTGGTGGCCCTGTCCCACATAGGCATCAGAGCTTCCTGCTGCTGGAAGGGGCCCAGGCCCTTTCTGTCTTGTGATTCCCTCATCCCACTGCACGGCTCAGTGTGGCTCAGAGAAAGGGGAGGATATCCCAGGACAGCCCTCTGCATTGGGCAGAACTTAGCCACATGGCCCCACCTGACAGTGAGTGAGGGGAGGAGCTGGGACCTCTCTGCTGGGCAGTCATGTGCCACCTGAACAGTTTTGCTGTGGAGAAAGGGGATCTGAACTATGGGTCCCAGGAGGGTCCTCTTAGAGAAAATACCTTGAGGGTGTTGGTGGCGTGTGCTGGGTGGTTTTACTTTTGTGGCCCATGTGGTGTGGCAGTGAGCGTCTGATTTGTGTGGCGGGTGGGTGGGGTGATGGTGGCAGCGGGGAGGGGGGGCACTTTAGGCTTAGGGAGACACAGGGCAGCACACGCAGGGGCGTAAGAACCTCAGCCTCTGATCTAGACCCTAAGGCTGGAGGGCTAGGCCCGAGGAGCTGGGTGGGGGCACAGCTGCTGACCTGATGTGACCCTCGGGCCGCGAAGACTTCCCTGTCCCCGCGTCTCCCTGTGTCCTGCACTCTTCATCCGGTGCCTCTCTTTGTCCTCACTGCCCCTTCCTTTATTCTCTTCCTTCCTTGTCCTGACCTCATCCCTGATATGTTCTCAGAGCTGCTGAGAAACTCTTGTCTTGCTGCTGCCCCTGCCTCTCCCCTTCTGGAAGCTTCTTGCTCCCAGAACCTGGGGAGCCCTGGAGGCTGGGGCCCCAGGATGTTGACCACCCAGCAACCAGCGGGCCTTGGGGCCACGCTTCTCTGACCACTCTGACGTGGTTCTGGCCTCCCCACTCCCTCTTGGGGTCCTTCTGATGCCCTCTGAGACCCCCGTTCTGGCCTTGGTGGTGGGGGGCTCAGGTCAGGGTGACCAAATGAGCTTAAGAAGAAATGTTGACTTCAAAAGGGTTGATTTTAGGCAGGGAGAACCCCCTGTGCTATTAATAGCTGTAAGAGGTGCAGGCAGGGTACCATGGGGAGGGGGGCTTAGGGGAGGCTTGTCCTAGACAGGGCCCCAGTCTCCTGGGATGAGTGAGCTGAGCTGGCAGGATGGGGAAGCCGGATGGGGAGTGTAGGGTGCATCCAGGACACATCTGTGGGCGTCACCAGGGCGACTGGAGCTGTGGTGCAGAGTTGCAAGTTGGTGGGAGCCACACTAGCAAAGTCTGTGGGGTGGACTGTCCCAGAGCAGGGCAGCTCCAGAGGGAAGGACGAGTCACAGGGCCTCCGGGGCTGCCCACTGATGGGTGGCATCTGCCAGAGGTGAGTGCCTGGTCTCGTCTCTCCCGGCCACAGGTTTCCCATCGCGGGCCCGGGGGAGTGTGTCTTCGTGGAGCCCACCAGGCTGGTGTCGACAGACTGCCTGATGACCCGGCCCTGGGTATGCAGCAAGATGGCCTACACGTGAGGTGGGTCATGCCGGAGGCCACCCTGCAACCAGGCTCCGAGACCTGCTGGCCCGGGGCTCTGCTCCAAGGCAAAGCAGCAAGAAGGAGGCTCTCTGCCCCTGGGTGCTCTTCCCCAGCCCCCGAGTCCTGATCCCTGGTCTCCTTGGCCCCAGGCAGGTCCTGTGGCTCAGCAGTCAACTCCCACGAGCTCAGTAGTACGGTAGGCACCTGTCCCCAGACACACACGCACACCGACGCACTTGCTTATGCACACGTGTGCACACAGCACCCGCTCAAGTTCACAGTCTACCCTTAGTCAGCCCAACAGGTCTCTCCCTGGCCCTACCCTGGAGCAGTTCTTCCTCTGGAGGCCCTGGTGCTCTGAGGAAGGCTGGGGGCTGAAAGACTGCCATACTGTCTGCACACATGGACCCCCTCCCCAGGCATCTCTCTCCTGGCTCCTGGGGAGGCAGGAGGGGCAGCCCCCTCACCTGGCCCCTGCATCCACCCCTCTGGCCTTGCCCGGGGGTCGCAGGCAGGCCCCTGCTGCGTCTGTGGTGCTGCTCTGTTGGTCACCGGTGGAATAAAGAGATGACTGGCGTCCAGGGAAGTCGGCTGCCGTTTGTTCCATGGTCGTGGCTTGGGGGAGGGGCCATGGCTCGGGAGGACCGTCTAGAGAGGGACCAGCAAGAGGCACTGGTGTGGCCGGCGACAGGAACCAAGGCCAAAAACATGCTCTGTGGCCTCAGGGCACCGTTTAACGTTGCCAGGCCACTGTGTTATTCTTAGATGTCTGAGGGGTGTGCTCCATCTGGCGTCATCATTACCATTCGACTCGACATGACAAACATTTATTCACACCTATCATGTGCCAGACACCACACCAGGCAGGGGGATCAACAGCTTTATCCCCCAAGTGAGCACACAGGGAGCAGAGGGACCAGCTTGGGAAGCACCAGAACATTCTGGAACATGGCCGAGGGATGGCTTATTCTGCCTTAGGAGAGGACTGAGTGGAGAAGGCGGGAGGATGAGAGGAGATGCTGTGCATGTTGGGCTGGTTAAGAGTTTGTGCAAGTCCGAGGGCCCCTTCCTGTCCCCCCTTGGTCTGCGGGGAAGGAAGCAGGGATGGGGCAGAGGCTGGCGGTTCCCCTGGGCCAGCAGCGGCTGCCAGTGCCGCCTTCTCCAACGCGCACCTGGAGCCCAGAGCAAGCGGTGGGGGGGGCCTGGGCCTCCCCAGCCCATGGCCAGGGGAGATACAGGCGGGAGCTGCCTCGGAGTTGTGTCTGTGAATCTGGGTCCTGGCCCATTTTCTGAGAAAACAGCTTGGAGGGAAACACATCCTGCTCTGCTCCGGTCACTCCTTTTACTGTCAGTTTTCAGACAAAACTGTCAGCTTCAGTTTTGTTGATTCTTCTGAAAGCTTTCCAGATATTTAGTAAAATATGGGTGTTTTGTGGTTTCATATTTTATCTTCATGGGGAAGCCAGTGTAGAATCTGACGTGTAATGGAGAGGGCAAAGGAGTGCAGTGTGGTGGTGGTGGCCTGTGGGGGGTTGGCTGAAGCCCACCGCCTTCCAGCCCCTGTGGGGAAGTGTTTTGAGGGGCTGAGGACTGAGGAAGCGGTCAGCTGCTGCTGCTGCTGCTTGGATTGGGCAGGGGCTGAAGGGTGAGTGGGGGGGGGCGGTCTCACACTCACACCTGTTCTCAATCATACACAGGCCTGGGGTTCTCATCAGTATCTTCCCATCAAAGATGGTCTTCCCATCAAAGCCTTTGCTGTTTTCGTGTCTGACTCTTTGCGACTCCACAGACTGCAGCACACTAGGCTCCTCTTTCCTCCACTATCTCCCAGAGTTTGCTCAAACTCAGGTCCATTGAGTCGGTGATGCTAGTCTTACCTCATTTAATTCTCTTAAAAGGGATCTGAGATGGGTTATGCTGCCACAGATGACCCAACAGTACCTGGGCAGGGCCCCAAGGCATGAGGAGCGGAGCTGTGCTCTCATTCTGTTTCATGGGTTCAAGTGGGAAGAAGGGAGCCACGAGGGGGCGGGGAGGAAGCACTGTGGGAGGGCAGGGAATAGGAACACGGCCCTTGGGATCTTATCTTTCATTCAGTGCTCCACAGCCTGTTGCCTCAGGGCACACTGGCAGGGGAGCTACCTAACCTTGGGTTTGTCCTGGGGCAGCTCAACAATTCTAAATCAGTTCAGCAAAGCTAAAGGAACTCTAAAGCTACAAGAGATCAAACCAGTCAATCCTAAAGGAAATCAACCCTGACTATTCATTGGAAGGACTGATGCTCAAGCTCCAAAACCTTGGCCACCTGATTTGAAGAGCCGACTCACTGGAAAAGGCCCTCTTGCAGAAAAGATTGAGAACAAGAGCAGACGGGGGCAACAGAGGATGAGATGGTTTGATGGCATCACTGACTCAGTGGATATAAGTTTCAGCAAACTCAGGGAGGTAGCGGACAGGGAAACCTGATGAGCTGCAGTCCATGGGGTCGTAAGGAGTCAAACAGGACTGAGCAACTGAATAACAACAAAAGGAACTCTGACCCAAGGTCATGGATGTTTTCAGAGCTTTCTTATCTATTCCTACCCAGGAAGGAAACACAAGAGCAAAACAAAAGACCAGCACGCCAGACTTGAGAAAGGTTGAAAATCCTTTCAAAGGTTATAAATCAGCCAGGGACTTCCCTGGAGGTTCAGCGGTTAAGATTCCGCCTTCTACTGTAGGGGGCGCGATCCATCCGATCCCTGGACGAGGAAGATCTTGCACGCTGCCCTGCGCGGCCAAAAGCAAAACAAAATACCAACAAGCCCAGCCAGGCACCCATGCCTCCCTGGTGGACAGAGAGCCAGACTGGGTGGGCGTGCGGTTCCTCCTGAGGCCACAGGCTGCAGCATGGAGTCCAGACCCTCTGCGGGTTTCTAAGCCTGGAGCTCAGAGCTGTCTCCCTGGGTGGGGGCTGGGAGTGGGGTGGGGGCGGTTAGGCTCAGCTGGTAAAGAATCCGCCCGCAATGCGGGAGACCTGGGTTCGATCCCTGGGTTGGGAATATCCCCTGGAGAAGGGTAAGGCTACCCACCCATTCCAGTATTCTGGCCTGGAGAATTCCATGGACTGCATAGTAGTCCATGGGGTCGCAAAGAGTCAGACACGCCTGAGTGACTTTCACTTCACTTCACTTCAAGCTAGGGAGAAGGGTAGGGGCAAGGTGCAAAGGAGCACCCTTCAGCCCCAAAGGAGCACCCTCCAGCCCCACTCCTCAGCCCCTTTGGAGGATTTTCCCTTCTGAGGCAACTCGCCTGGAGTTGAGAGTGTGCTTAGCTGGGAGCCGGGGTGGATTTGAAGCCACACCGCAGCGCTGTCCTCTGAGTAGCCCCTGGAGGGGGCAGGAAGGCTGGAGCTCGCCTCCCAGGCCACCCTCAGACGTTGGCTGTGAAGACGGCACGAGGAGGGATTTTATTAGGACACACTGGGGGGTAAGGTTCGTTGCTGTGCTGGCGGGTTCACTGGTGTTTGCTTAATTCTCCTACAGCCTTAACAGATGAAGAAGCAGGTTCAGGGCGGTTAAGGGGCTTGCTCTATCTACATCACAAGCCTAGGGCGTGGGGGAGAGAAGGAGCCACCTTGGGAGAGGACGTGGGGTGCCCCTCGGCGATTGTTTTTCCCTGCGCACTTTTACCGCCTTCATATGGTTTTCAGGTGGAATTTCCTATAGAGCATGAGTGACGCAAATACTGACTACTGCCCTTCTCTCACTTCAGGGTCCAGCTCACGCTCCCTGGGACTGCTTCCGGGTCGGCAGCAGCCCTCGGTGACCACGCCCTCCCCCAACATCTCCAGCACCGAAGACTGAGCCTCTCACACGGCCGAGTGTGTGGAACTTCTCATCTGTGACGCATCTCTTCACTCATCTGACCGCTCTTGTCGTCTGATTATAAGCTTCTGAATAGCAGGGATTGTGTGTTGCTGGCTCTTTGTAGCACACATAACATATGCTCAAAAAAATTGTTGTTGGTGACAATAAGATTCCTGGCGAGTGTCATCTCTTCACCCTTTGCCTTGAGGGCAAACCGGCTGTCTGTCAGAGACTTGTCTTTTAGGCTTTGGTGGGCGTGGCATGATTTTAGAGGTCCGGCCAAGATGAGGTCTTTAATTTGTTTTGCTTCAGTTAAGTGAGTTCACTCACATTGCCTAAGCACGTACATACTGGACGGCCTGAGTGGGGGTGGCCTGGAGCACGTGAGCCGAGAGGGAGAAATCCCTCCACCTCTTAAGATGTTCTTTGCATCATACACAGAGGACCAAGAGACTGGGCCCAGGGAGGGCTTCCAGGAGTGACTGGGGTTGGCTGATGAAGATTCCTGTGATCTCCAGGATAATTATGCTAATGTCGCTGTTCTGTGTGTGAAACACCACTTGGTTTTCAGAAATGTCCACTGTCAGCTGTGTACTTACACCAGGAGGGGGTAAAGAACTTCACACTGGGAGCAAGTATGAGATTCACACGGGGTTGGGGGAGCATCCAGAAAACTTCCTGTCATACCCATCAGAGATACATTCTCAGCCTGGAGGGGCCGTGCTTCCTCTTGGCTCTGAAGACCTGCTGGAGTCTAATGTGGACTATCTCTACCAATGAGCAGGTGTGCAGCTCAGACTGCTGTGCTCAACCTCCCAGACCCCAGGCTTTACTTCTAATAAAGTAGAAATTGTGCCTGCCTGGCCTGCCTCACAGGATTATGAGAATGGTAGATGTTAGAATTTCAGGGATAAAAAATGATCGACCGTGTTCTCACTATCCATGAGGCCCAGAGAGGGTTAAATAACATGTCCAAGGTCGCGCATCTAGTGGCAGAGCTAGACCTCAGGTCTTATGGCTCCTCTCTTCCTGGTTGATCCTCTTATTGTTGCACGTATCATGCTTTATTTGTTCACTTGTTCACCATCCACGCAGAAGTGTAAGCCCCTAGAGGGCGGGGATCTACTCTTATGCTCCTTTGTTTCTCTAGAGCCTGGTGCATACTAAAGGAGCTCAATAAATGTGTGTTGAACTGATCTTGACTCCTAGTTCACAGGCTCCTTCCCGCTATACCATGCCGTCTCTGATCTCGGAAATCTGCAGTGCCAGTCCAGCTGCCCACAGAAAGTGTGAAAACTTGCAGATGTTTTAGAGAAAAAGATATGATGCTCAACCACCCTGCAATGTTGATTAGCATCTTTTAGAGCACAGAATCCATCTGAACAAAGACATACACATTTAAGACAAAATTGGAATAATAACAGTGAATGTGAATTAAGAGCTTATAATAAGGCCAGGCATGGTGCGAAGCACTTCACACACATAGTAAGTGCTTAATAAAAAGTTATTATCTTTTTCACTATGATGTAAACTGAGTAGGGGATTGGAATATGCTAGCTTCTGTAATACCTGCATTTCAGAGGCTTACCCGAGTACAGATCCCTTTGTGGCTCACACCTCAGACTAATGCAGGTCAACCACATGGAAAAGCGTTGCTGGATCCAGGGCCTTTGAACACAGAGGCTCACACAGGACGTGTTTTAGGGGATGCAGTAGATGAGGCTACCAGGTACCAATTTTTCCTTTCCTTTCCTTGTGGGTATGTAGAAGGACTGTATTTCCGGGTCTGTTTGAAGGTGGGTGTCAGGTGACACCAGAGCTTTAACCATGGAAAGGTGACATGTCATTTCCTGGTGGAAACATTTAAGAACCAGCGCACACGCCTCCATATTCTATACTGCCCCCTCCTCCACTGCCAGTCATAATTTTTCTGTTTGGAGGCTTCCTAAGACTGAAGCATTCTGAAATGCTAAGTCAGTATGTGGAGGATGGGTTCCCTGGAGGGTGTCTGAATCTGCAGCAGATGTGTAAGTGAGAAAGCCTCTGAGATTTGGGGGTTGTTGTGATCATAGCGTATCTCACCCTAGACTAGACAGAGGGCTGGAGGTGGCACACGTCCCATCCACAGTTCATGGACCAGGAAGGCTGTGGGAGGCTGAGAAATATCTTTCAGCTGTATGCCTGTTGTATGCATGAAACTCTTTTTTAAAAATAAATTTATTTACTTACTTAGTTTTGGCTGAGCTGGGTTTTTGTTGCTGCACGGACTACTCTCCAGTTGCGGTGCCTAGGCTTCTCATCGTGGTGGCTTTTCTCCTGGTGGAACATGGGCTCTAGGGTACTCAGACTTCATTAGTTGCAGCGCATGGGCTCAGAAGTTGTGGTTCCCAGGCTCTAGAGCACAGGCTCAATAGTTGTGGCGCACGGGCTTAGTTGTTCCTCGAAATGTGGGATCTTCCCGGGGATCGAGCCCGTGTCCCCTGCATGAGCCGGCAGATTCTTTACCACTGAGCTACCAGGGAAGCCCTGCACGAGATTCTTGATTCTAAAAGTTGAGGTTTTCATAAACTTTGGAAGATTCATCACCTTTGTCTCTAAATATTTTTCCTGCCTGACTCTTTTCTCTCTTTCCCGGACTCCAATTAAGGCTGTTTGGGTTTGTCATACCTTTTATCCTGTTATCTTACCAGACTGACTCGTTAGTTCTATATTTTCAGCAGACTGATCAGGCTTTTTAATTGCATGTGCATCCAATGTTTTATTAAAACAAAGTGTGGATCACCATGATTCCAACTCCTGAAATCTGCTTCTTCATTTCTCTGTCCAGCTGCTAAGCCAGTGCCTTGGATTTTATTTTACCTGTTTGCTACAGTAGTACCTCACTTTCAGGAACCAATGTCTATATTAGTCAGGATAGGCTAATTGCTATAATTTATTGTTGTCGTTTAGTGGTTAAGTTGTGTCCGACTCTTTGCGACCCCATGGACTGTAGCCCACCAAGTTCCTCTGTCCATGGGATTTCCCAGGCAAGAGTACTGGAATGGTTTGCCATTTCCTTCTCTAGGGGATATTCCTAACCTAGGGATCAAAATTGCAATCACTATAACAAACAACCCAAAAATTTCAGTGGCTTAAATATTATAAAAAGGCATTTTCTTACTCTGTGTGGCTTTGTACAGATGTGGTTTTATCAGGAGGCCATGAAGTCATTCAGCGGTCCCACAATTCTCCAAGCCTTCACAGTCTTTCATTAGCTCTTCCACGTTTCGCCAGAAATTGAGGAAAGAGAGTGTGGATAAAAGTAGGAGAGTTTTTTTTAGGGCTATTAAAAAAATATATATTTATTTGTGCTGGATCTTAGTTGCGGCACTTGGGATTTTTGGTCTTGCAGCACTCGGGAACTTTTAGTTCTGGTGTGTGAAATTTTAGTTGCAGCATCTGGGATCTAGTTCCCTGACCAGGGACTGTACCCAGGACCACTACATTGGGAACTTGGAATCTAGCTACTGGACCACCAGGGAAGTCCTGGGCTGGCCATATATATGTGCCAGGAAACCTAGGAAATATAAGCTGGCTGTGTGCTCAGCAAGAAGAGGAAATGGCTTTGAGAATATCCAATTAGTCTTTGCCACCGTTGGCATTATCCCTGTTTTACAGAAAAGAAATCTGAGGCTTGAGAGGTGAAGTGATCTCCTGGCTTTTACCATCATAAACAACAGAGCTTGGAACTGGACCCAATATGGCTGACTCCAAAGCTATGCTCTGAATCACTCTGCTACGGATAATGCCTTCTCTCTTATTGCCTCATTGGCCAGTGCTATCTTAAGACCTGGGGCAATCATTTTTCCTTTAGAAGGGCTTCTTCCAAGCACCCACTTTTCCCCTTCTGGTTCTGGCTTTTTATCTATCAATGGGTAATTTGTTCTCTTATAAGCAGTATGGTCCATGGGCTTCAGTTCAGTTCAGTCATTCAGTTGTGTCCAACTCTTTGCAATCCCACGGATGACAGCACACCAGGCTTCCCTGTCCATCACCATCTCCCAGAGCTGCTCAAACTCATGTCCATGGAGTCAGTGATGCCATCCAACCATCTCATCTTCTGTCGTCCCCTTCTCCTCCTGCCTTCAATCTTTTCCAGCATCAGGGTTTTTCCCAGTGAGTCAGTCCTTTGCATCAGTTGGCTGAAGTATTAGAGCTTCAACTTCAGCATCAGTCTTTCCAATGAATATTCAGGACTGATTTCCTTTAGGATTGAATGGTTTGATCTCCTTGCAGTCCAAGGGACTCTCTAGAGTCTTCTCCAACACCACAGTTCAAAAGCATTCATTCTTTGGTGCTCAACTTTCTTTATGGTCCAACTTTCTCATCCACACATGACCACTGGAGAAACCATAACTTTGACTAGACAGAACTTTGTCAGCAATGCCTCTGTTTTTTAATATGCTGTCTAGGTTGGTCATAGCTATTCTTCCAAGGAGCAAGTGGCTTTTAATTTCATGGCTGCAGTCACCATCTGCAGTGATTTTGGAGCCCAAGAAAATGAAGTCTGTCACTGTTTCCATTTTTCCCCATCTATTTGCCATTAAGTGATGGGACTGGATGCCATGATGTTAGTTTTTTGAATGTTGAGTTTTAAGCCAGCTTTTCTACTCTCCTATTTCTCTTTCATCAAGAGGCTCTTTAGTTCCTCTTTGCTTTCTCCCATAAGGGTGGTGTCATCTGCATATCTGAGGTTATTGCTATTTCTCCTTGTGATTATGATTCCAGTTTGTGCTTCATCCAGTCTGGCATTTCGCATGATATACTCTGCATATAAATTAAATAAGTAGGGTGACAATATACAGCCTTGATGTACTCCTTTCCCAATTTGGAACTAGTTCCTTGTTCCATGTCAGATTCTAACCATTGCTTCTTGACCTGCATACAGACTTCTCAGCAGGCAGGTGTGGCCCGGTATTTCTCATCTCTTGAATAATTTTCAACAGTTTGTTGTGAGCCACACAGTCAAAGGCTTTGGTGTAGTCAATAAAGTAGATGTTTTTCTGGAACTCAGTCTGCAGCAGATAAACAGTCTGAGAGCCAGAGCAATAAGACATCCAAACAGAATATAAAAAGACATAGAAGCAGATATTAAGCGGTTTCTGGAGAAGGGCACCTGCACTCCAGTGTTGTTTTATATGTGCTGTCAAATGCAGAGTGTGTCAGTAGAGGGGACTAGATCTACAGATGGGGGCGTGTGAAGACAGCACTCACGAATGGGAATTAGATGGTTGTCTTACCAAACCAACATTGTCCTGCTGACGCACAGTGATTGGAAAAAGGTTTGGAATCATTGTCTGTGCAGATGTAACTAAGCTAACAGCCTCTGCAGGGGTCCAGCTGGAGGGTCGCTGGCTGTCCATTTTACCCTGCTCAGTTGAACTAGATGCAGCTGTAACTCCAAATTCTTAGAAAACAACTCAGGCAAAGATCTTACTGTTCAGATTATGAGCTGCTTGGAGGACACGAGATTGTGAAAGTGCTCTGGATCAGCGGAGGCAGGTGGAGTGGACTTGATTAATCATCGTGCACGGTTTCAGGCTCACAAGACTGGAGGACTATCTGACTTCTGGCTGTTTCTTCCCTGTAGAGTGAGGACTAGGGTTGTTGCTGAATACGGTGTTGGGGGAGGGGTTGGTGGTGGGAGGGAATGGTTTCCAACCTCAAGCAGCACCAGGCAGTGTAAGGAAAGTAGCTCTTCTAAGGAAGATCTGTTGGAGGATGTTTGCACGGATCAAGTTGGGCCTATGTCGTGCCAGGTGGGGGAAGGAGGGTCCCAGGGCAGAAAGGAGGGACTGAACACAGTGGAGAGGTCATGAAGACACCCGCCCCATCAGTGTTACATTTACACTCTGCTCTTGGTGTATTCTCTGCTTTTACACTTACTTGATATTTGCTTGTGTGTGTGTGTGCTTAGTTGCTCAGTCGTGTCTGACTATTTGCAGCCTCATGGACTGTATAGCACGTCAGGCTCCTCTGTCCATGGAGATTTTCCAGGCAAGAATACTGGAGGGGTTATTTGCTTAAGCTTAGCTATTCCCAGGGAACAGTTAGGAAACATGTAAATCAGACTCTTACCGAAAACGTAGTGCGCGTGGCTGTTTGGAACAGCCTCTCGGGCAGGACCTCCAGGACCCAGCGATATGCCCCCAAAGGAAGGGGGACTTGGTGAGGTGGGAGCACCTCCCCCGCAAAAGCAAAGTGCCAGGGAGCAGAGTCCTGAGCTGCCTGCTGGGTGAGAGCGCCACCTACCTGTCGGCTTGGCCCTTCTCTAGGGTCTCCTTGGCTCTGCTGGGAAATAGTATTTATTACTGGCCTTTAGAATTCCACTTTCTGTTCATCATCAGTTCAAGGAAAGCATTTTTTTTTTTTTTTTTTTGCTTGAAGGAACATATTAACAGCAGAAGCTTTGTCTTTTCACTTATTATTATTTTACATATTTTATTTATTTTCCTGATGTACAACAATGTGAATCAGCCATGCGTGTGAGCTCAGTAGCCTCAGTCGTGTTCGACTCTTTGTGACCCTTCGGGCCATAGTCCACCAGGCTCCTTTGTCCATGGAGATTCTCCAGGTAAGAATACTGGAGTGGGTTGCCAAGCCCCACTCCAGGAGTCTTCCTGACCCAAGGATCGAACCCGGATCTCTTACCTCTTCTGCACTGGCAGGCAGGTTCTTTACCCACTGAGCTACCTGGGAGTGTGTATACATATATCGCCTGCCTCTTGAACCTCCCTCCCACCCATTCCCCCATCCTGCCCCCTCTAAGTCATCACAGAGCACTGAGTTCCCAGTGCTCTACAGCAGCTTCCCACTAGCCATCTATTTTACACACGATAGTGTCAATGCTGCTGCTGCTGCTAAGTCACTTCAGTCGTGTATGACTCTGTGCTACCCCATAGACGGCAGCCCACCAGGCTCCCTTGTCCCTGGGATTCTCCAGGCAAGAGCACTGGAGTGGGTTGCCATTTCTCTCTCCAATGCATGAAGTGAAAATTGAAAGTGAATTCACTCAGTCGTGTCCGACTGTTAGCAACCCCATGGACTGCAGCCTACCAGGCTTCTCCGCCCATGGGATTTTCTAGGCAAGAGTACTGGAGTGGGGTGCCATTGCCTTCTCCGAGTATCAATGCTGCTCCCCCAATTTGTCCCACCACCCCCTTCTCACTGTGTCCACAAATCTGTTCTCTACCTCTGTGTCTCTATTCCTGCCCTGCAAATAGGTTCATCGGAACAATTTTTTGTAGATTCTATATGTATGTATTAATATACAGTATTTGTTCTGTCTTTTCACTTTAGATTTAAATAACTTTCCAGAGACACTAATGGTGAGATCTTAAACACAGCTGCCCTGTATCTCTCATTGACAGGCTCTTATCTCACTTGGAACATAGGCTCTGCTTCTCCCTCCATTTCCATGGGCTGTGATCCCTGGAGTGCATTTCTCACTTGAAGAAGTTTGTTGGACGAGTTCTGAAGTTCTGTCAGAATTTTTTGCGTGGATTTTTACGGAACTTGAGTTTTGGTTGAGTTGCATTTAGGATTTATTTGTCCTGAATTCTGGGACACATGGAATTTGGCTGGTGGGAAGGTGGGTTGATTGGGCACTGAATGCAGCCTGATGTAGTGTGTTCATTTATCCAAATATTTCTTGACCTCCTACTCTGCCTAGCAGGGTAATAGACGCCATGGAAATAAGAGATGAGAGAAAAATCCTTACCTGCAAGGCATTTGTGGTCCATGGGGAAGGAAAATCAGGAAAGAAAGGTTGACAGTGTGGCTTACTAAGAATTATGCACAAGAGGTTGTGGTGAGGGACACCCACCTTATCAGGAGCCTGAGGACAAGCCCACCAGAGGGATGACTCAGGCTGGTTCTCGAAGGGCACCCGGTGTGAGACAAGCAGGAGAATCCCGGGTAAAGGGCAGACGCTTGACAAGAAAGAGCTCTGAAGAGAGGAAGGGACTCTGGGTGCAGGCCCTTCTTCCTCTGAGGCTGAAGGGAGAAAGGCTTGTGAGGCACAGGCTTTGGAAGGGGGTGGGACTGAGAGAGCCCTGTGGGGGCCTGGATTTCTCTAGGTGACTCTGGAGAGCAGGGATTGCAGCTGGAGAGAATGGCAAGTTTCCAAGCAGCTACACATGGAGCCGATGACGAGCATAGATGCTGGCCCGAGGTCCCCACGGTTCTGGGAGCCAGGGTGGAGAAGCAGAGCCATGGATGGTTGAATTCACAGCAAGTAGGTGTAGCAGGAAGCTCAGGGTACCAGCGAAAAGGGCGTGCATGCCAAGTCGCTTCAATCATGTCCGACTCTGCAACGCTACGGACTGTAGCGAACCAGGCTCCTCTGTCCATGGGATTCTCCAGGCAAGAATACTAGAGTGGGTTGCCATGCCCTCCTCCAGGGAATCGTCCCAACACAGGGATCAAAGCTGCATCTCTTGTGTCTCCTGGATTGGCAGGTTTTTTACCACTAGCACCACCTGGGAAGAAGGAATTCTCTGGTGGCCCAGTGGTTAGGACTCCATGCTTCCACTGCTGAAGGTGTGGGTTCAACCCCTGGTCGGGGAACTAATATCCCTCAAGCCAGGTGGTACGGCCAAAAAAGGAGAAGGTGGGTGGGGAGAGTTTAGGCTGGTTGGGGACCTTATGAAACCAGGAGACACAGAAAATGGAGGCCCAGGAGGCTGGCAGACCTGAGGTCCAAGAACCCTGGCCACACAGGACAGGACAAAAGTTCTGGGTGAGGAAATGGGAGTTGCCGGGGGGGTAATATGGTAGAGCTGCTGTGGAAAATTTTGGCAATTCCTCAAAAAGTGAAGAATCACCATATAACCCAGCAATTCCACATTCAGGTATTTATCCCAAAGAACTGAAAGCAGGGACTCAGGTGCTTACACCCCCGTGTTTCCAGCAGCATGGTTCACAGAAGCCAGAAGGTGAGTGGTTGCTCACTTGTCCATTAACAGATGAATGGATAGACCAAATGTGGTGTGCACAAACAATGGAGTGGTACCAGTCTTTGAAGGGAACGAAATTCGTATACGTGCTATAACATAAGTAGACAAACCTTGAAAACACTGTTGAGTAAAAGCAGCCAGACACAAAAGGGCAAATATTGTACTGTTCCACTTACATGAAGTGTCTTTGTTGTTGTTGTTGAGCCTAGAAAAGGCAAATTTAGGGACAGAAAGTAGGTGGTGGTTTGGGACGATGAAAGTTCTAGAAATAGCTAGTGGTGAGGTGTGCACAACATTGTGAATGTAATTAATGCCATTAACAGTACATTTTAAAGTGATTAAGATGGTAACTTTATGTTATGTATATTTTAACCACTTTATGGTGGTTATGTATGTGTGTGTATATATGTATACATTATGTGTGTATATATATATATACATAAAAGATTGCTGGAAGGGTGAGGAGGCCCAGTCAGAGGGATGAGGAGTTTCTCACGGTGGTAGAGCGCTGGTGGGCAGTGCTGGGGGGGCTCTGGTGCTGGTGAGTGGGGGGCTGCCTGGCACTGAAGTCTGGTGAGATGGTGGGCCTGGATGCACAGGATGGTGACCCCTCACCCAGATCTGGGATGACTTTGGGGAGTGCTTGGGACAGATGACAACAACGCCTTAGGCCTTCGGGATGGACCTGGGAAACAGCAAGGTGAGTCAGTGGCAGTGAGACGACCCCCTGTCCAGCTGCCCAGGAGCAGGTAGTGACATGACCTCAAGACTTCCCCTCTTCAGGCACATACAGTCCCGCCGGCAGATTTCAAATGCAGTGGTGGGTTATGAACGTGTTCAGAGGTATTAAATATTTTCCAGAGGGCTAAATAACTTAAGCTGTGACTCGTATTAACCACCTCTGCAGTCTCAGAACTGGTCTGGTTCTAGAATAAATAAACGTGCCAGGGAGAGTGTACAGTGATTCCAAACAGTTTAATGTAATTCCAAGACAAAGTGTGATTACATTTCTACACATATACAATATGCATATGTGAGTTTACAAATTTTAATTAATAACTCGTTTCACCTCAGAGACCGAAAAAATGATCAAAAAGAAACTGTGAGTAACAAGCTATAACATAGTTCACCACAACGGGACCCCCCCCTTTCTCACCCTACAGTTAGTAATATTACAATTAAAATAACTATATTCTTCTATAATTTTTTTCTGTTAAAATCATCTCATAAATTTACAATGCTATTATTAGTTTCCAAGACTAATATAAATTCACTCCATTTTTCTACAACGAAAATGATCATTAATTTAGAAGCACACGACGTCATGATGAAAAACACAAGCATTTTAGTAGCAAGGACTTGATCAGTTAAGAATTATTTTTCTTGTAAAACATTCTAAAGCCAAGTAAAATATCCATTCTTATAACATACCTATAATATGAGACTAAGGAATAGGTTACATATAGGCCTACAACACATTGGTTTGTCTTTTTTTAAAAAAAGTAGACATTTATAAATAAAAAAAGAAAAGAGGGACAATTCACATAGGAAAAAGAGGTACACGAGAAAATACTGTTGCACGCAATAATTTTCACAAAGATTAACATGGATTAACACTTTTCTTTTTTTATTACAGAAACCGTATAGTGAAGGAACACAACAGACCAGGGCTTCCATAGGGTAACTGAGCTGAGATGACCTGGCAGAGAAAGATCTGGGCGAGATGGCCCTGGGGAGATGTTCCTTGGACCGGCGACCGAGCCTCACCGGATCTCCTCTTCCCTGCTCTCTTTCTGGGGAGTGAGTCTTTCTATCCAGAGTGTCCTGATGTGTGGGCTGTTGAAAGGTAAACATTTCTACAGATGCCTTCTCTTTCCATCCTAATGGATACCATTTTTGGAAACGGGATATAATATCAGAGGCTGCAGCTCAATACATGTGGTCAAAGCAAAACGGGATGGAAAATTCCAGTCATTCTGATGTGTTGTACCGCCCCCACCGCCCAACACTCATCTCTGCCCTGTTACTGGGGACCCAGAGAGAGCAGCAGTACCCTTCGGGGCCACCTGCCTCCACTGCAGCCTGAGGTGGTGCCTGGGTCCCCTGCATCCTGCTTTTCCAGTCCATGTGCGACGGTGCAGCCTGGGTCATCCCCAGCTCCTCTGATATACCAACCAGCTTCCAAAAGCTCCTCTCCTTCCTCATCCATAAAGCTATACTTTTCCTATCCGAAATTTGGTTTGATATATATATACACACACATATATATCAACATCTATTATCTATACAGTGATTCTCCTAGACTAGAAATCCTACCGCCCCAAAGTATGACTTCCGGGTCTACTTCATTTGGTTAAAGAAACGCACACAAAGAGGATGAGGAGGTGCTTTGGGGGCCGGAAATGATTGTGCCCTGGAAAAGCCATGGGAGAAAGCTTTAAAGGAGCAGTAATGCAATGGTGAAAGGGTGGAAAGTGACGGGAAGGATGAGACGGCAGGGAGAAACCACGTGCCATGGAGACGTCTACAGGAGTATCTGCGGCAAGGGAGGAGAGGGAACTGGGGTGGGGCACGCTTTAGGTTCCATTCAGAAGTCACAGAAAGCTACAAAGGATGGGCATGGTCAAGTCACTTTCCATTTCCCAAGTTCTTCCTTATAACCTGAGCCAAACTATTAAAATAATAATAATAAAAATAAATCCATTGCCCCTTCAACCAAGCAGGCGAATAGCTAACAGGGAGGCAAGACCACCATTGGCAAGGCTAAGTGGGTCCTTCTTCCTGGCTCTTGAGAGCCTCCTGGGCATCCTGGGTGCCTAGGACTGGGTGCCTGGATGGGGCTGTGGGACAGCAGGGTGGAGACCAAGGTGGCCACGTGTGGGGGCGGTGCGGGGAGCAGTGCCCCAACACAAGACGGGGGCAAGGGTGCTGGGAGGTTGGCATGGAGGCTGGCTGAAAGGAAACGAGAGAGAAGGCAGAGCCCTTTTTTAAGATACAGCATATTTACTTAAAAGAAAAAGCTAATTTCTATTCCTCTGTTTTTTAAAAATATGATTAAACCCCAAAGACAATGACATAAAATATATTTTGTTATTTAAATCATGGGAGAAAACCAAACAGAGGAAAAGTGACAGTTGAATTAGGAGGGGCAAGACAAAAACTATTTTACAGTGACATTTCCAACCGAATACTGTGATAAGAATGTGCTATCAACAGAGTTCACAAGGAAAAAGCAAGTGCATTAAGAACCACCACCAGTTCCCTGGTCCCAGGTGTTTGCAGTTTTTAAGGTGTTATTTGCTAAAGGAATGCCCTTCAGATCACAGCAGGTCCTCTGCGCTAAGGTTGTGGCACAAAAGAAGAAAGGAACCAAAACACTTAGGGCAACTGGTGCCCTCCAGGCTGCTTCTGCATGGCGACGGGGCCTCTCAACTGTGACCTCTGCTTGGATGGATCTCATCATCTGCCCCCCTAGCTGTCCTTCAGATTCCAGTCCCTTCCTCCTGCTCAGCAGCCCTTACAATCTCTAGGAAAAAAAAGTCTAGGCCTCTTCTTTGGGGTTGGCCCGCCCTCATGCCTGGAGGATGTACTACCTACCCTCTGTTTACTGAACAAAACTATGAGCTGTTAAAAAAAAAAAAAAAATCTAGACCCCACCTCCTCATGACCTAGGCTTCAAATAGAAGTTTGATAAAGAGTAAAAAGTAAACATATCCTTTTACACTTACTTTGTTTTAAAGGACAAAAGGAATAAATGACAGCAGATATATGGAAAACCCAACCAGTAAATATAGGCATGGGGGTGTATAATTCTCCCCTGCAAAACACCAATCAGAGTATTGCTGGGGCCCCAGAAATAGCAGCTGTACCTTCGGGGCCACCTGAATCCCAGTGTCTTCTACTGCCTGGTGTCTGGAAGTCAGTGGGTCGATTAATAAATTAAACATTCAAATCAAGACAAAATCAATGAACTAGATGTCTATTCTCTCTGCCTCTTTCAAGATGCCAAAGAGAAGGCCTTGACCACCAGTGTGCATATCACGGCGCAGATCTGTGCACCTGGCCCAGGCTGTAGACTCACCCCTTCCTGCTCAACCTGGAAATCCCTTTACATTCTCTCGAGTTCCCATGGAAACCAGCAATACAGATGGAAATGCTCATGGTGGGCTACAGTAGGGGCAGAACACACCTGCCTTGGGGGAATGTGGCCTCCACCTGAAGAGGCCATTGCTGGGGTCTGAAGATGTCAGTTATAAACAGAAATTTTCTTGAAAAAGTACCAGTTTAAATGTAAACTATAAAATACTTTAACTATAAAACGTGGCCAGAAATATGTTTAGTTATCCACAGTCAACTGTTTATAGTTTATGCATTTAAAACGTGACTCTCTTGATATCTTAGAAGGCTAACAGCATTTTACAGTAGCTAAAAACATATATACTTAAACATGTTCATCTGAAACTCACATTTGATTACAAAACACAAAGAATATTCTCTCCCTTGGTTTAACTTCTGTTGTAAGGATTACCTATTTTCAGAGTTCACTTAAGCAACAATGACCAGGGTGTGCAGTAATTGTTATTTTCAGCCCACACAGAGTTTATATTTATAGTCTTTTAAATTCCAAGAGCAAGCTGGCTACATGATTTCAAAAAGGCTAAAACCAGGATGAATGCCCACATTTGAGGTAATTATTGCCATCAGGTCACAGTTTGTGTAAGATAACGTATCTAAAACCTTCTTAAGGAAAAAAAAAAAAAGAAGTCTTCAGGTGTTCTGTCAAGAATTCCAGAATACCTATTCAAACCAACCAGGATCTCAAATTCTGATTAGCTGGGTTTGCTTCCAATGGAATTAAAGCTCTAGAAGACTCTAGAACTTGTGTAAACTACCTAAGAATTGAGGCAAACATGCCTGGAGCCAGTCAATAAGGAAATTTTTAAAGGAAAAAAAAAAGAAACTGAAAACCCCATTCCAAACAACTGCAGAGATATTTTGTAACAAATGGTAATGATTTCCCACAAAATTAAAAATCTAGTTCTAAAGCATTGCTAAATTCTTGCCACCTTTCAACCAAAGGAAACATGTTTCTATGTTACTGTTAATCTCCCACCTCAGCCTGAGGCTCTCCTTCCTTGTATCCTGAAAGTTGGCTAATTTTTCTTCAGTTTGCACAACTGTTGCTTCCCATTTCTTTGAGAAAGAAAACTATCTTGAAAGAAAACTTAATTTTGTTCCTCTTTCTAAACATCATCTTGATCTCGTCTCTCTCTTTTTTCCTTTTTTTTTTTTTTTTAAATTTTTAAACACAAAGAAAAAACAGTTCCTGGACACCAGACTCACACATGATATTTACAAATTTGGTGTGAATCCTGCCTTTGGTTCTACCCAGAGCTGAAGAGTGGACCGATTACAGAGACCAGAGTCGTTATGATATTTATCAGTGCAGTAAAAAATAGTATTTTGAAGAAAATATATACTTTTAGTATTGCCTTTCTAGAATTAACTATAAGCAAGAAAAAAATATTTTTTTAAAAGAAGAAAAGAACACTTTTTTTTTTCTTCACTCTTATAAGAGTCTGTTGTAGCAGCAGCACTACTAAAGCTAGTTGGTACACTGAAAAGGAACTGAAAATGAACTCTACTATGATTAATCCAAAGAGACTCCCCTAAGATTTTCTCTAAAAGTCAAACTAATTCTGCCCTTGCTGCCTGGATCAGATTCAGGACTCCCTCTACATACAGACCTTCTGCTGAGCTCCGTGCACAGGGCAGGGGTGGTGCGGGGCAACGCTCCTGTGAGGCCCTTCTTCGCACACACACCCAGGAGACAGCTGAGGTTGGCGTCTGTGAGCTGGGCAGACCCAGGTCACGGCCGGCCTTCCCTACTGGCTTGTGTGACGCTGGGCTGGTTACCAGTTCACCAAGCCGTCTGCCTCATCTGTAAAGGGACTAGTACTGCTGATTTCATAGGGCTGTTATGAAGACGAAACGAAACGGGATAAACAGGAGCGACTTCCAGCGCAATGTCTGGCATACAGTCAATGGGAACATCATTAGATGGTTCACCAGAAACACGAGGCCACTCACTGATGATTATTTAACAAGGGAAACAAATTCAGTTAGTAAAGGTCTCAAGAACACAAAATTTCACTAGAAGCTCGGGGACTTGGGGCCACCCCCAAATCCTTGTATTTCCTTTCTTTAACACAGCCTACTTTCTCAGAGAGTCGACTGTCTCACCAATTTCCTCCTCTGTAAATGGAGGAGAGGGGTGTTGTGAATAGGGGTGAGCCCGAGGGTATTGGGAGGCTGTGCTCACCAAGGGCTTGGGATGAGCCTGGTGTATTGAAAGCATTCAACAAATGTTGGCTCCTACTCGAGGGACATGGCAAGTTCTAACAAAGAGACTAGTCAATGTGAAATTCTAATGCAATGAGAGTGCAATTAGGGGCTCACAGAGGCTCCTGGGACTCAAGCTGGGGCGTCAGGAAGCTCCCTTCTGGCAGAGGTACCCTGAGCAAGCATGCCCTGCAGAAGGGTCACTTCTCTGCAGATTCTCACTGAGTCTCAAATGAAGAACTGGCTCAGAGCTGGCTCTCTTGGACTTCTGGGAGCTGCCAGAAGGATGGGAAAAACCTCTCCTAGGTTGGGTTACTCAAGTGAGTGAGGGTGCCAAAAGCCTTCAAGGGGTTTCTACTGACTTTAAATATCAGTTCGCCATCTCCAACTCTCCACTGAGTCCCATCTGTGGAACTCGGAAGTGAGAGTCCTAAGGCATCGAAGTGGAAAAGTACTGACCCCCTGAGCCCGGTCCTGGCGTGCACCTGACCCAGACAGAGCCGCACCTCCTGGCCGGTCTGCTCCGGCGGATACCCGAGGTAACTCGAGGTGAGTTCCACCCACAGATCCATGCAGTACCTCCAGTTTCCTGACAGCAGCAGCATTTGGGGATTACAAATCTCCATTCCACTTACAAGATGAGCACAGTTTTAAAATAAAGGCAAAAACAAAAAAAACAAAACAAGTCAGGCAAGAGAAGGACATAAACGGGATTGCATCACTGACAGAGTTATTATTGCCGGGAGAGGAAGGAGAGAGGAATGCCATTCTGTCCACATCTGGGGGTGTCTTTGAGGAGAGGGTCTTTGGCTAAAGAAAGGAACACTTTCACCTTCCTTTCCAATTTGGTTAGGACAGCTCTAGCTTGCTCAATTCTGAGGCTTCCCCATCTGAAATCTCTAAGACACACCAGAAAGAAAACACAGAGAAGGGGCAAGAAGCAAGTAGGGTCCCCAGGGCTGGAATATTTCATGGCAGAATCACTTGGGCTGGTGTTGAGCAGCGCCGGGCAAGGTCTGCGACCCGCAGAAGGAGCGCTGGCCTCTCTGCTGCTGGAGGGCACCTCGTTTTTCTCTTCTGCTCTGTCCCCGCAGCTACTTAACCGGCCATGGAGAGCCCCACATCCGACCCCACCACCAGCACCAGAGAACCCAGGATGAAAGCTGGGGCTGGCCCATCAACCCACCACGTTTCATCAACCACAGCCCATCAGCAATAGTTCCTTAAGCCTCCTCTTCTCCTTCCTCCAGTTTCCAAGAAAGTCTGCTCCACTCACTCACACACACTCACACAACCCAAATCCTCCACCACAAGCTTGTTCAAAAATGAGTGTCTGCAATTCCAGAGATCCGGTTGAGGGAAATCCGCCTATTAGCAGCTGGGCTGATCTTTCCTTGCCTTCCTTACATCCCACAATCTGGTGTCTGGGCGGGTTGAGTCTTCAGGCTCCTGCAGCCCGCCAGCCACTCACCGCCAGTAAGGCCAGAATGTAAAGACAGTCCAGGAGACAACCAACCCTTCCTTTCCCTCTGAATTCGACCAACCACATGCTCCACGTCACAGTATTAATTGGCACCAAGCCTCAGACTCTCCCACCCATCGGCCTGCTCACCCTTCCCTTGGAAACAGCCAAAACATCACGAAAGGAGGCACTACGCACAGAGATGGTGGCGCAAACACCCGAGGCACCCGCGAGACCGAACGAGCAGAAGCAAATCAACCTGCGGTTCCCAGCGCTCCGGTTCCCAGGCTCCCCTTGACCTGTCTTTTTTAGCCTGCTCCTCTGAACCATAACCACGTTGCTTCAGTAAAGGAGGATGGAGCCAATTCCAGAGCAGATGATGTTCTAGGTTATTTGTGGTCTACATGAAGACTAGGTTGGCATCTCTCCACTTGGGAGCTGCGTCCTGGGATGGGCAGCCTTTATTCAGCCTACCTGCCAGGGCGACTCAGGTTTGGAGGGTGGGGTGGGAGTTCAAGCAGCTGCTAAGGAACCCACAGAGGGGCTCATCTCTCCCACTAGGGCCTTCTCCGAGGGCTTCAGACCCGCAGTTTTGTGCTTGGGTTGGAAGAAAAAGGCAGGTGGGGACGCGGGGAGGATACTAATGTTCGCTGAGTGGTGGGGGGCTGGGCATGGCCTGGCGTCTCCCTTCATTAGCCTCAGTGAAGCCCGTCATTCCAGGCCTTCCTTCACCCACCTGGGGCCTGGTAGTTTCTAGGTTTGGTGGGCGGCATGTGGGCACCTCAAGCTGATTTAGAAAGCCCATGGCACCCAGCATGGTGGCCTGAAGGGCACAGTCAGAGCCCAGTGGGCATCGCTGTAAGGCCCCACTGTGCCCCTCCACTGGCCGAGTTCAGGGGGGCAGCAGCCCGCACTGTCCAAGGATCTGCTGGACACGGTCAGTGCTCCTCTGGGCTCCTACTATCCCTCTTTTATTATTATTACTTTTTTGGCTCCACAGTTTGTCCCTAGAATTGTGTGCTGAGATGTACTGGGTGAGGGCAGGGACTGAAGAAGTGGGCAGTGTGGTTTGTGAGGGGCAGGGAGGCTGACATCTCCCAGGGGAAGGTACCACCTGCCTAAGCACCTTCCATCAGCTCATTACCTTCAGTGGCTTCTAGGAGGCAACATTATCTACACACTGAAGGGTATAAGCCACACTTCTGGTGGGCTGATGGGAAATGGGAGGACTTTTAGGGAAGGGGCTGGGTCAGCTCTGGGCAGAGGGCTTCTTTTTTTTTTTCCTTGACAGGTCAGTATAAGATGTGAGGCAGGCCCAGGCTCTATTCAGCAGATTTCAGAAGAACAGGGAAGGTCAGAGAGGACCATGCTGAGGGTTCAGCCTCCAAGATGACTCCTCAGATCTCTTCCCAGACCACTGAGAGTCTAGAAAAATCTAGTCTTGATGGTGACCACGAACCATGCTGTCCAAAGCCCAAGTTGGCTTACAGAGAGATAAAGGCTTTGATTCTTCTTCAGGCTTTTGTTCTCTGGTGGATCATTCTTGACAGCTTTTTCCTGATTCCTGAATCCTTCCTTCTTTTCTTTTTGGTCTGACAAAACTGGACATCTGGATGTCCCTCCTGTCTACTCAGATACTCACAGATATAATAAAATAAATTTAAATATTAAAGAGAAAACATAAAGATACTTGGAATAAATGTGCACTTTAAAACCCCAACTAAAATATCAAAATGATGATTAGGATAATAATTACAAAGGTTAATAACCAAAATAATTAGTACAATAATATTATCTTTATGAGCAGCATGAAACTTTCATTTCCTAATCAGGAAGGAAAGGAAAGAAAATGTCAGGTGAAAGAGTAACTTCCAACTTAAGTAGACAAAATAATTTTCATTAAAGTGGAAGGCTACGTTGTCTTTTCCTGCTAAAAGATCAGATCTAGAAAGCACTGGAAGTGAACAGTACCAGGGGTCCAGTACGCTACCCAGTAAGGCAAAAACGCTGGCTCGTTTGCAGCCATGACTTGTGCGACTGGGCACGGGGAGGGTCGGACGGGGCACTGCTGCCCTCTGGATGCCGCGAGTCCGGAACAGAGACCCGTCTGCAGGCTGGCGTGGCTCCGTCAGTGCTCGGGCGCACGCGTCCTCTGGCACATTCCCCGCCCCCACCCCCACGGACCACTTTCTGGTTGTCTCAGAATGGCGGCACTTCCCCACATCCAGATAAAAGATGCATGTGTGGCGCCATGAAGACACCATCGTGTCCTGCAGCAGGCGGCTCCTTGGCGGACACGGGGTCCTTCCTTCCTTCCAGGCTGAGGCCGGGACTAAGCTGGTTCCAACCTGGGGACCGATTTCTTTGTAGGATAAGTAGAATTGATGCATGGAGAGGGGATATTTTCCAGAGTTATTTCACATTTCACAGCTAAGAGCTAAGGTAAGGGCTGGGCTTCGTTACTGAATTAGGTCGGATATCAAGATTAAAAACACCTTTCACAGTAGATCGTTAAGGGAGACCGCAGGATGGGGAAGGAAAGTGAGGGAGGGTGGGTGCAGAGTGCTGTTCGAACCCAGGAGCGACCTCTCTGCACCTTGGAAACTTGGCTTTGGGGTCAGGGGCTCCGCATCAAGCATCAAACAATAAGGACCACAGTTAAAATTCCCGTCTGGGACCAGACAGCACCTCCCAATGTTTTCATGTGTAACAGTAATTTGCTATGGATAGAGAGACCTCTCCACCCCCACCCCCACCAGTGTTCAAAGCCTGAGGAAATTTCCAGAACGTTATCAATGATGCACAGAGGGCAAACGGCAAACTTCCTTGGAAACTTGACTGTCTTTGGGTGTGTTTTCCCAAGGGCGGTCCAAGATCACCGGTTTACCCTTGTGAATGTCCCTCCAGCCTTCTGCCCACCCGAACCCTCAAAGACCAGAAACGAAGGCATGCCTGGGGTAAGCCTGGGTAACGCGAGGAAAGATTTAGCAGCAAATGACGGTTGGCGGTTGTCTACAGAGAAAGGGATCAGGCAAAATGGTTGAGAGCAAAACACAGCCTGGTGGGGTGGGAGGGTGGAAGCAGAGGCCAGATGGGCAGGGCTGGCGGAATGGAGTGTGGGTCAAGAACACGGGGCGGGCCACTAGGTCCGCCTGCAGACAGCGGGTGACCAGCCGGAAGCCAGTGCCGGGCCTGGAGGCCGGAGGCCGCTCCTCTCCTTTGCTCCTTGCGTCAGAAGCAAGGCCAGCATTCTTGAAACTGAGATGGGATCTGTGGTCTACAGACGGCAGAGCTAGCCCGCTGGGGGCAGAACTGGGTGAGGGTGCCGGGTGGGGAGTCAGTCTCTCTTGCTTTGTCCACCAGGAAAAAGCCACGCCAAGCCATCTCCAGCATCAGCCTCACCCACCACCATCCACCTCCCACAGTCCTCTCCTGACCCACCGGCTCTCCTAGCCCCTGCCAGTTCCCTGACACTCCTCTGCTAGCAAACAGCCCGGGGAAAGACAACAGGTTATTAAAAAAAATTAAAAAAAAAAAACAAAAAAAAGGAAAAGACCAGAGTAAAATGTTGCAACAGCACAGAAGAAGGGCTGAGAGGCTGAGACGTGCCTCAGCCGGCTTCTTGGAGTACCGTGGAAGTAAACCCTCAACCGCGTCCCCTGTCGCTAAGGCACTAGGAGGAAAGGATGTAAAAACCAAGTCTGCGAGAGCCGGAGGCGGTGCCGGGGGCGGGAGGGCGCACCGGGATCACCGCGCGGGGGACGTGCCTGCGTGAGATCGCCTTTCTTGTGCAATTACAGTGAGGATAGTCTGTTGGTATCGATGGGGTGAACACAAAGCAGCACACAGTTGCACACTGCTACATTTACCAGGGTGCTGGCCACGCCGCAAGCCCTCCGCTTTGAGACGCGGGATGCACTCAGAAGAGATGTCTTCAGAAAAGACCAAAAAAAAAAAAAAGCAAAAAAAAAAAAAAAGGCGAGAGTTTGCAACATACATCGTTAATGACATTTGAGGAATATCATTGCTTAGGGATTTATCCAGAGTGCTCAGAAAGAGAAAACACACCCTCTCCCGGGGTCCTCCTTCAGCCCAGCTGCCCGCCTGCCCTCTCCATTGGTCCAGGCAAGTGGGCCAGAACCAGGCTCCGCCAACCCTGACCCAACCCCCAGACACCAGCCTCCTCAGGCCACGGCCTGTCCTTTCCAGACGGCTCCCAACCCATTATAGAGTTCTGGAAAAATCCCTAATCCTTACGTTCAATCATTAAAAATCTATTGGATTTCCATATCAGGTGTCCCTGACAGCAAATTCTTAAACGTCACTTGCTGCCATATGAAAATAATCTTTGAAAAGTTCATAAAGTTCTTCAAAAACGGAGGCCCCCCTCCCCCTACTTCTGGAATCTTCCGTGGCTCTTCTTCTCCTTCTTTCCAGTTTGGTGCAGAACGGGTTCGTGAGCTGTGGTTTTTGTTTTGTTACTGACGTTTTATTTTTATTTTTTTTCCTTTTTCTTTTTTAAAATAAAAAGCATAGATTTTCCCCCCTCCTTAAATCCCTTCCTTTTCAAAATGTTCTCTCCTCCGCTCTCAGTCCTCCTACTTCCTAGTTCAAGTTTCATCTGTGTCCCGTCCCAGCCCCCCACCCCTGCCCGTTTGCATTGTTTCTGTGCGGCATCTTCAGTACAGAAGCCCCAGCTCCCCTCTCCGTCCCTCCTCCTCTCCCTCTGGCCAGCCTCCCTCCCGTCCCCTCCCCTTCCAGTGTTTATATGTAAGGGTACTGGTTGACCTTGGCCGGGCTCAGTGGGTATCCAGTGTAGACTGTGGAGGCCGGAGAGGCGCTGATGTAGGTCTGGTGGGCAAACTGGGCTGGATACTGACTCGGGTGGATGGTGGGCGAGGGCAGGACCCGGGGGCCCATGCTCACGGGGACCTGGTGGACGATGCTGGCCGGATAGGCAGTGTGCTGCACGGTGTGACGCGCCGAGCCTTGGGAGGCCACCAGGTGGGCCACGGTGCCTGTGGAGCCCAGGGCTGCGGGCGCTGTGTAGGTGTAGAGGTGGGGCTGGGCGGGGAGGTGGGCGGCGGCAGCGGCGGCGGCCAGGTGGGGGTGCACAGTGCCGTGGCTGGGACTGTTGTGCGGGAAGGAGTATGGAGCTTGGGCCATCGTGGGAGTGATGTAGGCCTGCTGCCGTCGGTGGCTCCCGGCGCGGTCTGCGGCAATGTGCTGTTGAGCCTGGAGAAGGACCAGGAGGACCGCGTTGAGGGGAGTGGGGAGGACTGGACACACGCAAGCGCAGAAGAGCATGGGGGGAAGCGGGCAGAGAGGGAGGAAGAGGAGGGGGAAGTGAGGATTGGGGAGAAAGCGGAAGTGAGGACTGGGGAGAAAGCGGAAGTGAGGGCTGGGGAGGAGGCGGAAGTGAGGGCTGGGGAGGAGAGTCAGGAGGAGGGTGGGGAGGAGAGTCAGGAGGAGGGTGGGCAGGAGAGTCAGGAGGAGGGTGGGCAGGAGAGTCAGGAGGAGGGTGGGCAGGAGAGTCAGGAGGAGGGTGGGCAGGAGAGTCAGGAGGAGCGTGGGGAGGGTGGGGAGGGCGGCGCGGCAGGGATCACAGAAGATCACGTGCTGGGAAAAATATCAATCAACCTGTCCGAGAAGCAAGGCGGTGCCCCGCTGTTTCCTGGGCCGGGTGACACACCAACAGAGCCAGCTGCAGAGGCAACAGGAGACAGCATGTCTCCCGAGGACATCCTGCAGCTGTGAAGTGTCACACGGGATCGTCTCTGAGTGCGGACCACTTTCCTGCCTCACCATGAAGTCCTGCTCCCCAAACAGGCTCTCAGAAACATCCCCGTCTTCTGAAGTCACATACAAATGAAGCCACCCTCTCAGCCGGAGACTCTAAGTCACAACACACACGTGGTCTTATCTTCCCTCCCAGCTACTAAGGAAGCAGGGCTGGAGTCCACTTTGCAATTCAGACCCGAGTGATCCTAGACACACAGGCCGAGTGCTGGCCGTGGAGACACCGCCTGGTTGATACTCCCCTGAGCATCAACCACTGTCTCCTAAGTCTGCCGGCTCTTTTTCCTGGGTTTGGGGTCCCTGTGTGAGGCCTCCTCCACTGTAATGACTCAGGAGGCTTGGCCTGGTTGGACTCTAGGTCTGTCTCTGGGGTTCTGGCCTGAAGTGGGCTTGGACCCAGTGTTTTACCCTTTGCTGGGCTGAAACGGCAACATGTGGGCCAGACTATTTTTAAGCAGGCACGGCATCACTAAGTGCTTTGGAACATCAGACAAGTCATTTCGCACTGGACTGGCTCTCCACGTATTGAGGATCCACCTTCTCCAAGGTGACCCGCAGCAGAGGGAGATGACCAGAGCTCACCGGGGCACTTCCTGCTACCCCAGGGCACCCGGTGAGCTGGTGGGAGGAGGGGTGGGGGGCGGGAGGGGGTGGCATGTGTGCTTACCTGGCTGAGATTGAGAGGCTGTTGCTGCTGGAAGTGTGGTCCTGGCCGCTGTTGCCGGTAGGCAATCGCTCCAGATGAGCTCCCTGAAGAGTGACCGCTGGTGGAGGTCACGTTGCTGGAGGACTTGGACTTGAAGGAGGACGAGTGGTGACTGGTGTTGACTGTGTCGGGAGGAGGAAAAGGGCACAGGTCAGTCACAGGTCCTTGGCTGCCCAGAAGACCCTGCCCTAGGGGGACAACAGTAGTCTTCCGAGGATACAGTCCTGAGACTGGACGATCCCCCATCAGCCACATCGCCCCCAGACTCAGTGATGATGTTGACTCTGGACTGACACCTGGGCTGCAGCTTGTTCCACTGGTTGTGAGCAAACCCTGATGGACTTTAGAATTACTATCTGGTGACACTGAAAAGCCTTAAGGGTCGTCTAAGAGGCGAAAGGAGCGCTCTCTGAGGTTCCCTGTGTTCCAGCCAGGGGTGCAGTGGGGGGCCACCTGCCAAGATGCAAAGACGCAGTGACAGATGTAGCAGGGTACAGAAAACTGAGTCTCAAAAAAGGGACTGTGGTCTCTCAGACAGCAAGGAGACCAAGCTAGTCAATCTTAACCCTGAATACTCATTGGAAGGACTGATGCTGAAGCTCCAATACTTTGGTCACCTTATGTGAAGAGCCGACTCACTGAAAAAGACTCTGATGCAGGAAGCATTGAGGGAAAAAGGAGAAGGGGGCAACAGAGGATGAGATGGTTGGATGGCATCACTGACTCAATGGGCATGAGCTTGAGCGAACTCCAGGAGATAGTGAAGGACAAGGAAGCCTGGAGTGCTGCAGTCCTTGGGGTCATGAAAAGTCGGACACAACTTAGCAACTGAACAACAACAATATATCCAGAGGTGGGGGGAACAACCAGAATAAAATGAAGAGGGGGAGGCGGTTTATATTAAAGAAACCATTTCAGTCATTATTGGTGCCAAGTGACCTGTGAAATTCCCAGCAGAGTGGGACTTGTGTCTCCAGAGGGCAAAGTCAGAGAACCACATGCACGGGCACAGGACATATGGAATTGAGAGTGACCGCTTGCCTACCTCTCAGTGTCTCTCCTGACATCAGGTATTCCTGTCCTGAAGCTTTGTCTAGATGAAGAGGAAGTGATCTACAGTGAATGCCAAGAGGCCTTTGGCACAGGGAGTTCGGACACTTGCCAAAAAATGCAGTGTCCTCTGCAGACTCCCTGACTCTAAAACCATCCACGTTTGAAGAGCCTCCCAGAGTAGGGACTTTAAGAGAAGACCCCAGTAATAGGAGAAGCGGCAAGACGAACCCAGGACCTCAGAAGGCAGGGCTATTTCTCGTGCTGTCAGTTGTGAGAATTTGGAAGATTTACTGGGGATGCGCATCTTTGGGAAACACAAAAGCCTAATATGGTCTCAATCAGGCACCCCGGGACTGTGAGTGTAAAAAGAGCACATCTGGTCATTGCCAGGTGGAGCTAGTGGTAAAGAATCCGCATGTGAATGCAGGAGATGCGAAGATGCGGGTTCGATTCTTGGGTCTCGAAGATCCCTTGGAGGAGGGCATGGCAACCCACTCTTGCCTGGAGAATCCCATGGACAGGGAAGCCTGGCTTGCTGCAATCCACAGGATCACAAAGAACCAGATACAACTGAGTGACTGAGCATACTCTGCACTCTGGCTGCTCTAGGGGGTAGGGATGCTAACAATTAATGAAGCACACTTGACGTAACTGGGTTGGATCAATTCTATTACAAATCCCAGGGTGATGAGATCAAAGTCATGATGAGGAGATGCCTGAGGCTGGGGCCAGCAAGAGAGAATGCTGATTAACTGTTGATGGAGACAAAGCTGGAAAGTGAAGGCAAATCGGGAACCTGGGAGCAGGAGACTGGGGAGCACTGAGGGTGACAGGAGCCTCCTACCTGGAGGCAACAGCCACTCCCCCCATCCCCCTGCCCCAGTAGAAGGAGAGCTACCTCGCTGGGAAGGGGCGGGTCCTAGCAGAGACCCCAGATTCAACTGTGTATTGGTGCCCAGTGGCCCTCCCATCCTACCCACTGAAGCATGAGGTGCCCAGGAATTTGTATTCTTCACAAGCTTCCAGGAGAGCAGGAGCCAGCCTGGCCCTGGTGGACACAGCTGACCTGTGTCATGGAATCAGGGTCGGTGCTCAGACCAAACTTGGTTAGACTCTCAAAGGCCCCCCAAAACCTGGGGGTGGGGGTGGAGGGAGGTGTTCAGGGGACCCACTGTAGGGTGAAGGATGGAAAGCTGCAGATGTTGGCTATCAGGACAACTTCAGTCTCCATCACTCAGCCATGGGGCTACTGTGCTGGTGTTCAGCTCCACCCTGACCTGCAGATCACCAGCTGTGCAGGCTGCCTGGGCCCAGCTGGGGCCGGCACCTCTCTGCTCCTGTGTCAACGCTCTGGGCACTTTGTGGTAATTATATCTGAGGGAGAAACTCTTAAGTGCAAGGGACCCACAGCTTGAGCCTGTAAGTGAAGAGGTTAGAGAGCTTCAGATGAAATGGATGTGACAGGGCCAGGCCACCATCATCACAGGGACAGGGGTGGGTGGGGGGCTGCGTCAGAGCTTGTCAAGTTGCCAGAGCAGGGGACCCCAGAATCAGGGAAGAGGGTCTTGAAAGGAACCAAGAGACTAAACTAGGAATGTCCTCCTGTGGAGAGAAATGAAGTGACCTCGGAGTGGAGAAGGCAAGTGCTGAAGGTCAAGTTCTTGGGGCATATTTTGGAGCTGGAAGGAGGTATAGAGCTCTCGACCTAAGCCTTGTTGTTCAGTCCCTAAGTCGTGTCCGACTCTTTGTGACCCCATGGACTGCAGCACGCCAGGCTCCCCTGTCCTTCACCATCTCCTGGAGTTTGCTCAAACTCGTGTCCATTGAGTCAGAGATGCCATCCAACCATCTCATTCTCTGTTGTCCCCTTCTCTTGCCCTCCATCTCTCCTAGCTGCTCTCAAAGATCTGCTGCTTGGGAACAGGCCTGGGTTCACGGGTAGCCCCTGTGAACAGAGTGCTTCAGATACCGGGTGAACCCTGGAGGGCCAGCCGCATGGCCGTGGTGGAGTTAACCTCTCCGTGCATCTATTTTCCTATGTGGAAAACTGGGAAAGTAATGGAAACTACGTTAGGGTTGTTGTGAGGATTACCTGAGTTAAAGGACGCAGAATGCTTAGTATCTGGCACGTGTTAGGCTCTTAATGGTGTTAGCTATGGTTGCTGTCTTTATTATTGAGCCCTGTTCCTTGGCTAAGGCTGATGCTCAAGGAACAGATGTCTGCCCCAACTTGGGACCATCAAGTCCTGTCTCCTGGGACAGGGAAACTGGGAGCCTAGGGGTCACTGGGTCAGGGTGATGCGTGCCCAGAAAGCAAGCATTGGGCCTCCAGTGGCTCAGATCAAGTTCTGTCCCATCCAGGACTTAGTGGTTGACCTTGCCCTCAGTCCTGCATTGTCCTTATGAAAGGGCAGAGTTCGTTCTCTTGCTTTCCAAAAGAACCTTAACTACCCCAAGAGACCTGAGGAGGCTATGTGAGACATTCTCAGGGATCCTTTCTGAACTGGGACTCACAGAGAGAGAAAAAGGACCAAAACAAGAATGAAAGAAAATGGACTATTGGCTGCACGGCCTCTGTCTTGATCTGAGAGGGCTCAGGGAACCCCGGGATCCCCGCAAAGGTTGCAGTTCACACTTTGGCCATAAAGGGGCCGAATGGGCCCCAGGAGGCCGAGGAAGGCTGCTCTCCTGATTCTTCTGAGCGGGGCTAGGAGGGTTGTGGCGCTAATGGTGGGTGTCAGTGTTGAGAGACACCACAGGCTGGTGGGCCGACAGGGACCAGAGTGACGCTCCTTCCTGCCTCCTGCTGTCACCAGGAAGGCAGGTCCTCACAGGGGAACACACATCTCTCTTTACATCAGGAAATCACTCCACGGGCTTCCCCAGAGATAGCAGCATGAGGTGCTTTAGAACCAGCAGCCTTTCTGAGAATTCTGAGAATAACTTCCTTTTTTTTTTTTTTGGTCCAAAGTATCCCTGAGAGATTCTCATCCCTTCAGCTCTAACAGTCTTTGTGGAAATGTAGTGGGGTGTGTCCTCAAAACTGCCATGGGTGGCCCACAGCATGACAGCTGATGGTGGAAACAGGCAACAGAATGTGAAAGGGGTCGACCAGTGGGCTCCTCAAAGCCGCCTCCATCCACCTCGCTGTTGTTCTGGGTCCTGACAGAAAACCGCTGTGTTAGGTGGGGCAAAGCTGGCCTTCGGTTTCCTCACCTGTCTCAACTAAGGGTTGGACCACCTCATCTTAAAGTTTCAGAACTCCCAATTTTGCCAGCACCAAGACCGACAAAACTCTGAGCTGGAAGATGCCTAACCTGTGATGATGTCACCACTCTCTCATGCATCCTCCGCTGTGTTTAAAAGGCCAAGGGAATTTCAGCATCAGTTACTCACCACCCCGCCTCCACCCCCATCCCCTGCCTTTATGAATTCCCAGAGGACCTGGGTAAGGTCTTTTCTGAGCCAGCTCTTACAGACCACTGTCCTGAATTGTAAAGGGGCCATTACTGCTATGGAGTTTCTCTGAGAGGTCCTGGAACACGGGCATCCTCAATTTACAACACTCATCATCTCATTCTGTAGATTGACAATCTCTGATCAGAAATCCCTGAGGTCAGACACTTTTGAAATCAAGACTTTCAGATTTTATAAGGGAATCTGATACATATTCAACATTTTAGGTTACCCTCAAAGGAGCCTTGGGTACTAACCACATAATAAAAAGAAGTAAATATTTCTGCTATAAAATATGGGGACATTTCACTAAGTGGCACAGATATGACTATGACACAAATAGGAATATGACAAAGGGACTTGCAAACAGCCTCTGGTTAGTTCAGGTCTGGTTTTACCAGTTGAGTTTGCTGTGAACTTAAAATCTGGTTTTCAGAGCTGTTTTGATTTTGGATTACAGATGAAAAAGAATAAGTCATTCTCTTCTTGCTGGTCTTAAGGTTTTCAACAACATAGTCTTGACACTTTCACTGTTAATTAAACAGGAGAGCCCCTCACACCAAGATGTGTGCATTTAAGGCTGTAACCTTTATAAATGGGCTATATGCAGGTGACCTGAGGACTTAAGGGTGTGAGGTAAGGAGAGGCTTGAGGAGTCAATGCCCAGATTCTTAACTTTCAGATGTGTCTTTTCCTAAATGGGTGCACTGGCCCTAGGACCCGCTGGTTCCCTTACCCGCCTTCTCTCTCGCATTCACCCCTCTTACAAAAGAAAGTCTCCCTTCTTACTCTCCTGAATGTTTGTACTGCCACCACGTGTGAGAAACCTAAGGGGTGCCCAAATGGAATAATTCCAGAACATTTGGTTCCTGAGAACGGTCCCTTGAGAGCAAAGAAAGCCACCCTCAGTAGGAAACACTGAGGGCTGACCAGGCTTGTTCCCACTTAGGTGACAAACTCTTTGCAAACTCCCCACCCACCCATCCATCCATCCATGAGATACAGTTTAGAAATGAGGCAGCCATCATCACAGGGAGGACTTTTTGTGACAGATATGAGGTCATCTCTGGCCACCTGGGCTGACAACAAGGAATCTTCTCAAACAGGATCCTTGGTGAAGATCTACTAACCACCCACTCCCCAGACCCAGGGCTTATTAAGTGCTCCTGTAACAAGATTTCGAGCCGCAGGAAGCAGAAAACCAGCCTCCAGAGAGATGCTTCTGGCAGCTCTGCCCCCGAATTACCTGGCCCCAGGCTGTCACACTCCACCAGCACCTCGCTGGCCTGGGTTTTCAGGGGGGGCACGATGATGGTCCGGGGGTTCCCCGTGCAGTGCGGCTCCAGGCTCCCCTTGGTGTCAAAGGTGGTGGTGGTGTGCCCGGCGCGGTGCTGCACGGAGTAGGGGCTGGTGTTGCTGGAGGAGTCGGAGTAGGGAGAGTCGTGGACCGTGACACAGCTGATGACGTTTTTTCTCTGCTTGGAGACAGTGCTGGAAACGCAAAGGGAGAAACCAGGACCGTGAGAGGCTGTGCGGTGAGACACCTGACTGGCTGGGCAGAGCTGCACTTGCGGGCAGGGGCAGAGAGGCAGAGCAGGAGAGAGGGTAGGAATGTGACTTCTGTTCTCGAGAACCCTGATGGGGAAACCCAGGCGTCACCAGTCTCACTGGCGGGGGTGGGGGTGGGGATGACGTGAGGACAAGAGAAGGGGCTGGAGTGGGGCCCACAGAAGCTTCTGGAAATGGAGTGAGAGAACCTTCTGGGCAGGCCTGGGCTCTCCCCCAAGGAGCAGGGCTCAGCAGACCTGCGGGGGAAGCACTGGCAGCCCAGAGCTCTGGGGCAGCTGTCCACTAAAAAACAGGCACGACCTAGAAACTGAGTTATCTTTTGTGTGGTGGGAATTCCTAGTCCTTTGGACCGCTTGGAGATCAAACCAGTCAATCCTAAAGGAAATCAACCCTGAATATTTACTGGAAGGACTGATGCTGAAGCTGAAGCTCCAATCCTTTGGCCCCCTGATGTGAAGAGCCGACTCACTGGAAAAGACCCTGATGCTGGGAAAGATTAAGGGCAAGAGGAGAAGGGGATGGTAGAGATGAGATGGTTGGCTGGCATCACTGACTCAATGGACATGAGTCTGAGCAAACTCCGGGAGATAGTGAAGGACAGGGAAGCCTGGCATGCTGCAGTCCGTGGGGTTGCAAAGAGTCAGACACAAATGAGTGACTATACAACAATGACCTAGGACTTGGGAGGCTGAGAGACAGCATCTCAAATGATCCTGAGATAACTGTTCTGAGGAGGTAGGGGGAGGAATCAGGTTATACAGAAGTTTGTAGCAAGGGGCAAGTAGTCCGAACATCAAAAGATTATTGTTAATTAAGGAAAAATAGCTAGGTTGTGACATCCCTGTTTACTATGGCAGGAAATACTCCCATTTGACATTACATTTGGAGGCCCGAAACTTGTTTACTGATAAGGCAGGAGATATTCCAATTCACACAGCGCCCTCTGAGCCACCAGGGAGGGACAGAAAAGCACACAGAGCACCCAGACAGACCCCGGCAGCCCGAGGCTGTGGTGTGGAAGAAAAACACCTCTGGGAAGGAAGAGCATGAGCTTTATTAGGCGTGGGGCCTGGGAGACCCCACCGATTTAGGCAATAGAGGATAAGACATCCAAGAGGGGCTGGGATGCAGTGAGAGGGATGGGAAAGTGAGGTGCTGACCCCGCTAATCCCACACACAGCTGAGGAATCGGAGCTGGACCCCACAGCCTCAGCCACCTCTCTGCTCTGAGACTGGGAGGGGCGATGGCTTTGCTGTGCAGGCCACCCAAGACCCCCAGGTCCCCATCTCAGGGAAGTCCTGACCCTCCTACAGCTTCTCCACTGCCGGGCTGAGGGTGGGGTGGCGGTAAAAGATGCCTGTGAGATTGCTGCTCTGAACCCCTGGTCTTCGTTCTAGAACTGAGACTTCATACACTGCTGGGGAGGAACACACTTTGCCTGGCTCTGGGCCAGCACATTTCTTTTCTCCTGAGATATTTATGTTTGTCACTTTGGGAACCAATTCTGTCTGCCTCCCAGCTCAGTGAGAGGCTGGTGGGATGACAGATACGGAATTGCTTGCTTATTGTGAAAGGTGTAAAAATGGATCACATCTATTTTTGTATATTGATCACCTATTTTTAAGAAATATCGATTGCCTAAGTAAGATGGTCAGTGTCCAACCACTTGGCTAAGAAGCCGGTATTTATAGAGCGCCTAATGGAGCCACAATACTGCCACCTCCCAACCCAGGTGTCTTGCCCAAGGTCACACAGCCAGCGACAGCCAGATTCCAAGACTGATCTCTGCCCCACCCCTGAGGGCAGTGGAGAAACGAGAAACTGGAGCCCCAGGAGGCCTGATGTCTTGCTCCCTGAAGCCTGCGCTGCGCACATTGGGCTGGGTAATTCCTTCTGGGGCTGTACCTTCTGTCCCTCCTGGATCAGGGTGGAAGGGCCCCTCTCTGTGTCTGTGGGTGAGGACACAGGCCCAGCAGACAGATGTCTAACTTCAGCAAGTGTTGGTGGTCTTGGGTGACTGTTCAACCTCCAAGCGATTCAATCTCCTTACCAGTAAGATGTAGATAATAATAGTACCTACATCACAGGCTTGTTTTGAGACTCAAATGAGAAAATACACAGAAAGTATTTTGAATGGTACACAACACAGAGTAAGTATTCTAAGAAAATTAGCTTCTATTATTAGTGTTACCTCATTTAACATGTGAAAACAGGTTTGCAGGCAAAAAATATCTCTAGGCAAAATGAGTACTATGAAGGTAACAGACTTTCTGGAAAAGTTTCCAGTCTAGGAATAAACCAGAAGACTGATAGGAAAGAAGTTAAAACTCATCAGTTAGAATCCTTGGCGATCTATGCTAGGTGCTACAGGGAATTTCTGTATAAAGAAATATAATAGGTGTCTCCACCCTAGGAGATGATTAAAATCTCAGTGAAGGATTGTATAAAAACATGACATGTTACACCCTAAAAGTTTTAAAATAATCAGTTAAAGAGAAAGGATGTCATAAAGGCTTCCATGATGAACTGTCAAGTGAGCTGTGCAGACGATAATTAAGAACTCAGAAGAAGGCAAGGAATGAACTGATTGCATATACTTATAGTTCTTCATTCTAACTGATAAAATGGCTGTATCTTAATTAAGAAAAACTACATACACGCGTGCTCAGTCATGTCCGACTCTCCGACCCCAATGGACTGTAACCCACCAGGCTCCTCTGTCCATGGGATTATCCTGTCAAGAATATTGGAGTGGGCTGCCATTTCCTCCTGCAGGGGATAAAGAACTACACTTTCTACTTATAACAGCTGAAATGCAAAAGGCCCACATGCTTGTTGCTCAAACACAGTTTGAGGTAAACAGCCACTGTATGACCCAGTGATTCTGGTCTAGGTAAGTACAAAACGGAGTTGAAAGCCAAAACAGACACTTGTATGCTAACGTTCACTGCTGTAGCAATCACCATAGCCAAAAGGTGGAAACAGCTTCAGTGCCCATGAGCTGATCACAGAATAGTATTCAGCCGTAAAAACAAATAAAGTTCTGATACATGCTACAATATGGATGAATCTTGAAAATGTTACGCTAAGTGAAATAAGCCGGACACAAAAGGACAGATATTGTGTGATTCCACTTATACGAGATTCCTAGAATAGGCAAATTCATAGGGACAGAATGTAAATTAGAGGTTGGGTACCAGGGGCTGTGGGGTGGGGAGAGGAGTTTGAGGAGTTGCTGCTTAATGGTACAAAGTTTCTGCTTGAGGTGATGGAAAAGTGTTGGAAATAGTGGTGATGGCTGTACACAGTGAATGTATTTAGTGTCACTGAACTGTACACTTAAAAATGGTTAAAGTGGCAAACTTTATTATTTATATATAGAGAGATGGGAATACCAGACCAACTGACCTGCCTCTTGAGAAACCTGTATGCAGGTCAGGAAGCAACAGTTAGAACTGGACATGGAAAAACCGAATAGTTCCAAATAGGAAAAGGAGTATGTCAAGGCTGTATATTGTCACTCGGCTTATTTAACTTATGCAGAGTACATCATGCGAAACACTAGGCTGGATGAAGCACAAGCTGGAATCAAGATTGCTGGGAGAAATATCAATAACCGCAGATATGCAGATGACACCACTCTTATGGCAGAAAGTGAAGAGGAACTAAACAGCCTCTTGATGAAGGTGAAAGACAAGAGTGAAAAAGTTGGCTTGAGGCTCAACATTCAGAAAACTAAGATCATAGCATCTGGTCCCATCACTTCATGGCAAATAGATGGGGAAACAGTGTCAGACTTTATTTTTTGGGGCTCCAAAATCACTGCAGATGGTGATTGCAACCATGCATGATATGAAAAGACGCTTACTCCTTGGAAGGAAAGTTATGACCAACCTAGACAGCATATTAAAAAGCAAGGATATACTTTGTCAACAAAAGTCCGTCTAGTCAAGGCTATGGTTTTTCCAATAGTCATGTATGGATGTGAGAGTTGGACTGTAAAGGAAGCTAAGCACCAAAGAATTGATGCTTTTGAACTGTGGTGTTGGAGAAGACTCTTGAGAGTCCCTTGGACTGCAAGGAGATCCAACCAGTCCATCCTAAAGGAGATCAGTCCTGGTGTTCATTGGAAGGACTGATATTGAAGCTGAAATGCCAATCCTTTGGGCACCTGATGTGAGGAGCTGACTCATTTGAAAAGACCCTGATGCTGGGGAAGATTGAGGGCAGGACGAGAAGGGGACGACAGAGGACGAGATGGCTGGATGGCATCACCGACTCAATGGACATGAGTTTGGGTAAACTCTGGGAGTTGGTGATGGACAGGGAGGCCCGGCGTGCTGCAGTTCATGGGGCTGCAAAGAGTCGGCCAGGACTGAGCAACTGAACTGAACCTGAGTGGCACAACTGAAAAAAAAAAAATGTAATAGGCCCCAAACCACTTAATTGTACACTTTAAATGGGTGAACTCTATGGTACGCAAATTATATCTCAAGTTTTAATGTCCATGTGCTTATTCAGGGACAAGAAAGCAAATGGGACTTACAAGGTAGGTGGGGATGAACAACTCAGATGTGGCAGAAAAACTGGAAAGTGGGGCACCAGGGAAAGATCCCCAAGCCTCCAAAGTAGGGACATGAAATCTGAGAGCAACAAGAGTTCTGGAAAGCTGTGGGAATGGGAAGGAGCACTGGGGCTTTCCTAATGGCTCAGCAGTAAAGAATCTGCCTGCAATGCAGGAGAAACCGGAGACTCGGGTTCGATCTCTGGGTTGGAAAGATCCTCTGGAGGAGGCAACGACAACCCACTCCAGTATTCTTGCCTGAAAATCCATGGACAGAAGAGCCTGATGGGCTACAGTCCAGGGGGTGGCAAAGAGTTGGACACGACTGAGCGACTAACCCACAACACGCTGGGAGGAAGGGGAGCTGCCTTAAAAAAAAAAAAAAACAACTGGTGGAAGAAGCCACAGCTGCTCTCTGTGGGGGGTGGGGCGGGCCTGGGAGCAGTTTGTAGTGTAATAAGATGTTACTAGAGGAAACGCCCCCAGCTCTAACCCCCCTGACTCCTGGCACCATCACAAAATGCTCCCAGGACCAGGGTCAGCGCTGGGAGACTGTGAGCGTGCGGCTACCCTGCCCCGCCCCTCACTCTCCACTTCGGTCACAGCCAGTTCCGCCTGATTAAATGACACACACACGGTGACTCATCTGGTCACCTCCCTAAACGTAGAAACGTTCTGCTGCAGGTGCACAGACTCTGGGTGGTGGACCCCACGTGAAGGACAGAGGCTGGCTGTTGCCAAATGTGTCCTCAGAGCTGGCGCTCTAGGCCTGGCGTGGCTGTCCATGTTATTGGTGTGACCTTGGGCAGTGGCCTGGATATACTGGGGTGACCCTGGATGTCCCTCCAGCTCTAACCTGCTATGAAATTTTTAGGGAGAGTGGCCTTAAAGGAGCCATTTGTGGTCCCCTAAATATTTATTATTAAAGACATTTAAAAGAGGATTTGCTTTACTCTAATTTGGAGAGAAAATAAATCCTTTCAGTAAGTGTATTTTTCACGGAGACCCAGACCAAGACAATCCCTGCTGACTACATATCCTCCTTAGGTTCTGAGTAGTCTATTAAATAGGGCTTCCCTGGTGGCTCAGATGGTAAAGAATCTGCCTCCAATGTAGGAGACATGGGTTTGATCCCTGGGTCAGGAAGATCCACTGGAGAAGGAAATGGCCACCCACTCCAGTATTCTTGCCTGGAGAATTCCATGGACAGAGGAGCCTGGAAGGCTATAGTTCATGAGGTCACAAAGGTCAGACATGACTGAGGGACTAACACACAAATAGAAAATGGGCAAATTAAACACACATACCCCACCCCACTAATTTTGGCCAAGCTATAACCAAATTCAAGGTGGACATACTTGGAATTCTTTACTCAAGTTTAGAAATTGCGGAGAAGCTTCAGCTCAATACAAGTAAGAATTTTCTGACAACTGGAATTATCCGAACATACAGTGGGCCAATTCTTGAACCAGTAAGCTTCCTGTTACCGGAGGATGGCTTTCTGGCAAGAGTCTTATAAAGCTGACAGCTGATCTAGATGACCCCTCAGAACTGAAAGTCGTCTTCTAATGGAAACCTAACAGGTAGTGAGTCTTTCCACCAAAGGGGTAGAGGAATTCTGCGTGTCATTTTCTTGATATCTATCAGGAGTGTGGGATAAAATTTCTCTGAGCTCTTCAGGGATTCCTCCCTATTTTTTCAGAGCTGGAAGTCCCCATGCCTGACAAGCAGACAGGTACAACACAGTCTGATGCTGATATACCTACATTTTTGGGTTTACATGTGACAGGTTTGGAAGAGGTGAATTAATTTGATAGCTCTGTTTCTAATCTCTTCTATTGTTAGAATCTCTGTGCTCTACTTGATGTACTATGCAGATTAAAGAACAAAAGGGAAGCTGTTAAATGAGTCAATTTAAAAATGAGCACGCACTTGACACGATGACTTCGGATTCTTTTAGCTCCTCCATGTCGATTCTGCTGGGATTCACCCCACGACAGTGTCTAATTATTATTGATAGCTTATCAATCCCATTATGAATTGGTTAATGGAAGTGAGACAGACAGTGACAAGAGCAGAATGAGAAATCCTTGCTTAAATGCCCTCGACAGAACGTCACTTCTGAATAAAGAACAAAGCTGCCGGAGTTCACGACTGCATTGTGTTGTCATGGCAATAGATGATTTTCATCATTTTCAAGTGATGAAAAGAAACAAGGAGCTAAGAAGCAAAGAAATCAGCCCCAATGGAGAAAACATGGCTGGAGAATCAGACACAATTCTGCGACCCCCTTCTCTGTAAGACCCTACGTGGAATATGCTTCTGATTTCCATCTGCCGGTCAATTCCATCCTGCAAGACCAGAGTCAAAACTCATCTCCACCAATGAACTTTCCATGCCATAATCAACACTGTAGGTGAAAACTGCTCTTCTATTATTATGACACTGATTACTGAAATATAGATAATGTTTACTGAATGCACAACTACTGTTCAAAGTCCTTTACATGTTTTATCCCCTTGAATCCTCACAGCCAGACTATGAGGTGGAGAAAATGATAACTTTCATTTTGAGAACAGGAAAATGGTGGGTGCTTTAGGTCACTTTAGGTCACTTGGATGTTCAAGGTCACATAGCTGGTTGGGGACAGAGCTGGGCTGGAACCAAGCGCTAGCATTCTTCTGCTCCTTTTTCTTTTTGTGACTGAGTGTGGTCTTAGTTTATTTAAAACTTTTTATTTTATTGTGGTAAGAATATGCAACATGAGATCTACTTTCTTAAAATTTTAAGTATACAATCAGTGATGCTGTATAGCAGATCTCTGAAGCTTATTCATTGTAACTGAGATTTATGCCTGTTGATTAGCGACTGCCCATGTCCCCCTACCCACAGCCCCTGACAACCGAGATTTAATTCTTTGATTCTGTGAATTAGACTATTTTAGATAGCTCACGTATGAGGTCACATACTGCACATTTTCCTTCTTTTTAAGGCTGAATAGCATCCCACTGTATGCACAGGTCACATTTCTTTTATCCATTCATCTGACGGACACTTAGGTTGCTTCTACTTCTTGGCTACTGTGACTGATGCTGCAGTCAACCTGGGAGTGTAGGTATCTCTTTGAGGTTCTGATTTTAATTCTTTTGGATAAACACTCAGAAGTGGGACTGCTAGATCACATGGCAGTTCTGTTTTTCACTTTTTGGTTGTGCCCCACAGAAGGTGGGATCTTAGTTCTCTGACCGGGGATCGAGCCTGCACCTCCTGCATTGGAAGCATGGAGTCTTAGCCACTGGACTACCTGAGAAGTCCCTGTTTTTAATTTTTTTGAGGAACCTCCATACTGTTTTCTGTAGTAGCTACACCAACTTATATTCCCACCAGCAGTGTATAAGACTTCCAACGTCTCCACTTTCTCCATCCACACTTATCAGCTTTTGTCTTTTTGGTAACAGCCATCCTGCCATGTGTGAGGTGATATCACACCATGGTTTTGCTTTGCATTTCCCTGATTATGAGGGAGGCTGAGCACTTTTCATATGGCTGCTGGTACATCTTCTTTTAAGTAAACTCTGTCCAAATCCTTAGCCCACTTTTAAATTCGGTTACTGTTTTTTTTTTTTTTTCCTGTTGCGTTGTCCAGAGCCTGCACTCCCTCTTCATCACCAGCTACACAGCTCCTCCTATCCATGAGCACTGAGAATGTAAGGCAACTGAGAGTCCTCCTTTGGGTTCCACCAGGGGCCAAGTTGGCAACAGAGGCATGGGGTGTGGGATTGTTCGCAAGGACAGCTGCCCAAGTGATAGAGATGACAGCCGCTGGCCCAGCCACCTGCATGGGGGTGCGAGCTGTTCACTGTGCTGTCCCACTCCCTTTCCACCCAACCAGAGAGAAATGGCCAACAGCCTTTAACTAGCTCTGCACGTGAGTGGAGGGGCTGGGGTGCCAATGCCACCAGGCCAGCGTGCTCCTTCTGATGTATCACGTGGCTTTCAATTTAAAGAAAGCTGAGCACCAAAGAATTGATGCTTTTGAACTGTGGTGTTGGAGAGGACTCTTGAGAGTCCTTTGGACAGGAAGGAGATCCAACCAGTCCATCCTAAAGGAAATCAGTCCTGAATATTCATTGGAAGGATTGATGCTGAAGCTGAAACTCCAATAGTTTGGCCATCTGATGTGAAGAACTGACTCACTGGAAAAGACCCTGATGCTGGGAAAGATTGAAGGCAGGAGGAAAAGGGGACGGCAGAGGATGAGATGGTTGGATGGCATCACTGACTTGATGGACTTAAGTCTGAGTAAGCTCTGGGAGCTGGTGATAGACAAGGGAGGCCTGGCGTGCTGCAGTCCATGGGGTCGCAAAGAGTCGGACACGACTGAGTGAACTGACTGAGGACCAAAAAAAACACACAAAAAACTCTACATTTTAAATTTGGTGCATATATTCCATTTGAGCTACATTATCCATATCCATATCCATATATATACATATGTATGTTTCTCAATATGGACTGTACCTTGCCAGGCTCCTCTGTCTATGGGATTCTCCAGGCAAGAATATTGGAGTGGGTTGCCATTTCCTTCTCCAGGGGATCAATCTTTCTGACCCAGGGATCAAAACCCACATCTCTTATGTCTCCTGCACCAACAGGTGGGTTCTTTACCATTACCGCCACCTGGGAAGCCCCAAGATATGCATATACACATGCCACCGTTATGATCACTTTCAACTTGACTACCTTCTGGAGAAATCTGAATCGGGGTCTGGAAGGAGCCAGGGGTGGCCTGGTCCTCAGGCATCACGCGCAATAGCCGGTGTTCACTCTGCCCCCGCCTTCTGCATGCCTGCAGGCCTCTCCTGATCATGCTGGGCCTGTCCCCTGGGCACAGCTCTGCCCGTGCTTTCCAAGCTGCTCCTGCGCTCCTCCCTCTGCCCTGTGGAAGGCAGGCAGGACAGCAGGTCGTCGCTACACGTCAGTAACGGCTTTGTAACACGGGGAAGTGGAGGACTGGCGGCTGGAGACAGTTGGGTGCAGTGTCTTCTCTTCAAAATGCAGTCTTTTCATAAAGTGCAGCCCTTAACCACTGGGATGTTCTGAATGAAGCCCAGGAAAGAGGAAGCCATGGGGCACTCTCCTCAAAACTCACATCTTCCAGGAAGAGTCAGGTGATGGAAACTGGTTCATCAGATTTAACTTAACACCGCAAAGTAACAAGCCCTCCAAATGACACTGCGTGCTGGGTTCCTTTGCTTCTTTCCTCAAGCCTGGCTCTGACGCCACCAGCACAGCACGAAGTTGGCCTGAGTGGGTGTGTGCGCTTTGCCCTGTTAAGTGGATGTTAATTCCTCAGGCCGTCTTTTGGGCAGCAGCACATCAGCTTCCTGACTGTGACTTTTCTATAGTAACTTATCTGGATTTTCAATTTAGTGTCAAAAAGAACATTGTGGGGGGGGTGGTGTCACACTTTTGGGGGATAAACAGTTTCAGAATGACCCCTGTCTAAAATCCTTAGGGATAATGATGAATCAGTCTCCTAGGGAAGTTTGCATTTTGGTCAGATTAGCTGTAACACTCTGAGCATCACTTGCAAAGTGATGCAGGATACAGTGGTGCCCTGATGACCTCGGTAAATGAACCCCGTCTACCGGAAATAGATAATTGAATGAGCAGATAAATGAATGAATAATGGAGACCGGGCAAAATGATTTCTAATGGATCAGCTGAAATGAGCCACTCTAGTCACACACTCTGGAAGCCTGTATGATGTAGCCTCATGGCCCCTAAAAGACAGCTTCAGCACAAGGCAAGGTTGGCAGAAAGGTCTGAATAATAAAACGGGCACCCATAAGCTTTCTCCAAGGAAATTTCAAGGGAGAAAAGATGGCTTATTCAGCATATGCAGAGAGTTAGCTGCTCCTCTCATCAAAATCATTTATGTGTATTTAAAGTAAGACTGGTTCTACTACCTAATCCTGGGGAATCCAAAAAATATATCTGTTTTCTATCCTTACACAAACAACTCTAGCCATGACCACAGAGCCCCCTCATCCAACATGGAAAAAGAGGAGGACACTGGGTCTTGCCTGGCCTCCTCGCTTTTTCAAACCTTCCTGAAGAAATGAGAACAGCTGAATTCTGCCTGGCCTGCTGCTAGAGCAGCTGCACTCAACCAATGCACGGCCTGAGTCAGGGCTCAGTGAACATGCCCTGGACTCCCCACTGCCCTGGCCTGGTGCCCTGCACACAGCAGGTGAGACCATGGGTGTGGGCATGGTTACCGTCAGAGGAGGCCGAGGACATAATTCATAATGTGTTGAATTAATGACTAAGGAGAAATAAATTATTTTTGCCAGTAATTAAGATTGCCATTTCCTCACTGTCACAGAGCCTGAATCCCAATTCTGCTACTTGGAGCCTTTGCCAGTCTGGGTGACTTACTTTTCTCAGACCTCAGTTTCCTCATCTATTAAATGGGACTATAACTACCAGCCTTGTGTCAGCTCATCAAATGATGCAGAGACAGTGCGGGAGAAAACTCCTGGGGAATGTCTGTTACAACCCCCTTCCTGTCTGGTTCACTCGCCCCCAGCCTGCCCCTCACACTCTGGAGTCCTTCTTACAAGCAGGAGTTGTTGAGTGTCCGTTTGCTCTGGCAGCTAACAGTGCCACATGCTGGGGGTTGGGAATGATAATTTTGCCTTGGCATTCCCCTGAGAATTCTAGACAATGTCACCTGGTCCTAGAGATTTATTGACACGCTTGTGCTTATGTGCTCAGTGGCTAACTCATATCTGGCTCTTTGCGACCCCATGGACTGTAGCCCACCAGGCTCATCTGTCCATGTCATTTCCCAGGCAAGAACACTGGAGTGGGTTGCCATTTCCTCCTCTAGGGGATCTTCCCGGGCCAGGGATCGAACCTGCATCTCCCTTGTCTCCTGCATTGGCAGGTGGATTCTTTACCACTGAGCCACCAAGGATTACTTGTCTTAGGTTGGCTCTAAAAGATGCTGCCACGTGATCCCATGCTCACCATCCCTGGGAGCATCACAGGAACCCCCAACCCCCTCCCTCAACTCTCTAGAGGCTGTCATGAGGCTGAGCGGAAGCCATCGGCATTTCAGGCAGGGTTACAGGGCTAGTACTGGGGCTGAGCCACAAATAGGAAATGAGGTCAGAACACAGAAGAGCAGAATCAAGTTGCTCACAGCTGGGAGAAATTAGGTTTGGGAATGAGGACAGTCAGGGTCAAGGAGGGACGCATCCATGGTTCACAGTGGAGCCCCAACGGGTAGAGAAGCTTCCAGTCCGAGGGTGACCAGGTGGCTCCCCAGTGGACTGCACTGGGGGCATGTCCTGTTCTTGTTTTCCTAGAACTGATGCTTTCCTGGGAGCTCCTCAGCATCTCCTCGGAAAGCTGGCCACGCCCACCTAAGGGGAGATTCCCCCCCAAATCCTCCTTTCCATTCTGAAATCCCTTTTGTCCTGACCTCCCACTTTCTCTTATCAGCGAACCCCACCTGTTCTTGATCCCCCTCTGCCCACCTAAGGCTCTGCCCACCTGTGAGGCTCTGCCCACCACTTATCTCACTGGAATTTGCAGCCTCACCTCCTCTACCCATTGTCTAAGCATATCAGGACCACTGACCTTGAAAAGCCGCCTCTCCCCTATTTCCTCAAGCTATTCCCCCTTTGAATCCCTACAGTCCTCTGCTAGTTTTTAGAGGCCTGGTAACCTGTTTTGTGTTATGAAGATTTGTACGTGTCTTATCTTGCTTATTACCCTGCAAACCTCCTGAGGACAGAGACTGTCTACCTTATTTATGCAGCACCTGCGGTTCCGAGCATAATATCTTACCAGTGGGGCCAATAAATATTTACCCAGTTAAATTTTACGATAGTCTGACTTCTAAGAATGAGTACTCGTATTTCCCCCTATCTTTTTCCTCATTACAAAATGCAGTCACATTAATGTGGTCACATTACACGATGGTTTCTCCATAAATAAAATAGCTACTGGTTTCTGTTTTATCCTCCTCAGGTTCCAATACCCTCTCCTGCCTTTCTGGGTCCTCAAACATTTCTTCAAGGCAACAGTTATTTGATCTCTCTGGAAAACACTGTTCACTCATTCTGTGAGTTTCCCATCACACCTGTGGACAGCTGACGCCTTTCTCGGTTTCGCTCTGGCCTCAAACGGCAGCCTCCCATGTTTGACGGAATGTCTCTGGTGCCTCTTGTTACCCTGGGCAGGCGGGCAGGCCGGCCCCCGCGTCCTCCGTGTTATGAATCTCCGGTATTCAGCAGCCCACTGTCACTCACCGTCTCTGGCTGTCACTCACACGTGCACCTGCCCATCGGCCTCTCCCCTGCCCTCCCCCAAGTCGTGACTCACTGACACCAAGATCCTCCCATGCCGCCACATGCCTCAGCTCTGTTCTTTCTGGGCCCTGGGGCTGCTGCAGAGGCAGCCTGTACTTCTGGCTGGCTCTGTGCCCTCAGCCCTGGCAGCAGCCTAATGGGTGGAGAAACGGTTTTCTCATCCTCCTTCCCCTCAGAACCACTATTCGGTTCTCTCCTGAGCACATATGTTGAGATTCTGTGTCAATTCAAATGTTAAAATGATACTCCAATCTAGTCAACTGTCAGATTTTAAAATTGCTTTTTTCCAGTTGTGGCAAAGGGCCTGTGAGGTTGCCTGTCCTTCTTATGCCTGATGCCACAGATGTGTGAACACGCTGCTCCAGGCCAGGGCCCGGGCTGCGGCTGGGAGGAGCCTTTCCCTTTGGGAAGGGACTGGGAGGCACAGGGCATGGACTCAGCTTGGGACTGCTCTCCTGAGGAAACAAAGGAAACTGAGTCTCCAAAGAAACTGAGGCCAGTTCTGGAACAGGAAGGCTGGGAGTGAAGCACTATGCCCCAGCCCTCAGTTCCTTGGCCCTTCTGGCACCTGATCCAATGCTAGGACAGAAATGCTCCATCACACGCTTCTCTGAAACACACTGAACTGGGCTGGGCCATTAAAGAGGACACTGGAATGAGCGCTACACAAGCCTTCTCGTGGAAAGACAAGATGCTGAGCTCATTATAAAGGTGGGAAGGGAATACCCCATGCAGGAAGGAACAGCTGTAGTGAGAATGTTTTAATCAGTCTATCTGTACATCGTGTAATGATTTCAAAGGTAAGAATTTATTATCTAATCAAAAGGATTTGTGATTATAATCAGTGACATTGTATCCAATTAGGAATTAATAATTTGGGCCCAAATGTGAATGTTGTCTTCACACTGGGTCACAGGATGTGCTCTGACTGGCAGGCCTCCCTTCCCGGGTCCTGGGTCCCAGTGGGAAGAGCCACAAGGTTGGGATTGTGAGATTTCAGATCTACAAGGTCCAGAGGCTCGGGGATGCTAACGACCAGAGGACCGACTCTTTGGAGGGAAAAGTTCCAGGGGACCACCAGACAGCCCAAACTCACACCAAACTCTGTTTCAGTCTGGCTGGCAAGTATAGGAAAGAGGCTCTGGCACCAGACTTAACAGTCTTGCAAATATAATAAATATTTCTTCCCTCTCCCCCAAAAGCATACAGCGAGTGAAATGAGTTCTTACTACTTTGGAATAAACAGTAATGTTCTCTGGGTAAAAGGCCACCTGGCAGTTTGAAAGACTGGGTTAATCAGACACAGGGAAATTTCTGATTAGTTGGACAATTACCTCAAATTCTGAGCGAGCCAAGGCAATGTTTGAGAAACAGCCTGACCAACTGGGAATACATTCAATAGCCCGAGGCAGAGATTTTTAGTTTATGAGGTCTGAAATATAATGGCACCGTGTGCCTGACTTTCATGGACTCACGTCCCCCAAATGTAGAGGGCCTATAACTATTTTTTAAGACCAAATTGACTCAAAATTATTTTTGGCTTTTAATAATTATAGAAATCTGTTTGAAAGGTAGGAAGTGAAGTGTTAGTCATTCAGTTATGTCCAACTCTTTGCAACCCCATGGACTGTAGCCTGCGAGGCTCCTCTGTCTGTGGGGATTCTCTAGGCAAGAATACTGGAGTGGGTTGCCATTCCCTTCTCCAGGGATCTTCCCCACCCAGGGATTGAACAGAGGTCTCCTGCTTTGCAGGTGGCTTCTTTACCATCTGAGCCACCTGGGAAGCCCACATCTGTTGGACCATCCTCTGAAATCACTTTAGGGCTCCAGGACATGCCAAGGCCAGGATTCAGGGGCCCGGAGAGAAGGATGGATCATCACTTTGGATGACGGGGAAGTGGTCCAGGCCCACCCCCCACTGTCTCTGGGTGAGCCGGCCATGCACTCTGCACCCCCACTCCGCTCCTTCCTGGTGTCTGAAGGCATCACAGCTCACCTGGTGGGGGCGTGCTTCTGCTCCTCCTCCTCATCCGTGTCGCTGCTGATGGTGATGACGCTGACCGTGGGGCTAGGGGTGTCGGGGATGACGATCGTTTGCCGCTGCCGCTCCCTGGTGGTGCTGGAGGCCCCGTCACCCCAGCCGCACGTGACGGATGAGCTGCAGGCAGGGCTGCTGTGCACCAGGGCGCAGCGCGGAGGCGTGTTCTCCTTGACGCGCTTGGACCGCTGCGGCGAGCTGACGGCCTGAGAGGAGGACACCTCACAGGTGGAGACGTTTCTGGAACGATAAAGCCACACACACTCAGGGAGAAAGTCAGAGCTGCCAGGTTCTTGCAAGAAGCCCAAATGTCTAGAAACACCAGCATGGCCAAATTGAGAGGGTCACAGGCAGGAAGGCCACGGGTCTCCAAACAGGGGAAATAGGCTGCAAGTGTCAGACTTTTTTTTCTCTCTCCCTTAAGCGGCAGGAGGAAACAAACTATAAGTGTCAGAATTTTTTCTCTTAAAATTCTATGTTGCCATGACAACACCTAGTTCCACCTGAACTTAACTTTTCTCAAACCTTGAGCTAACCAACACGTTTTTCTTATGGAAATGTTTTTCTTAATCTATGTTAATGAAACTATGTGTTTGCTTTGGAATTTGCCTTTCTTCAAAATGGTTCCACCTAAGATAACTTTTGGCTGATAATAGCTCAACAAACCAGTATTCATATTAATTGTTTTATGGCTGGGGATGACATACTTCGTGCCATCCTGTCTCAAAAATGCATATTGTGGGAGAGGGGCCTGGTGAAACTCCCTCAGCCTTGAGGTGTCTCTATATGATTAATAGCTTTCTAACAGACATAAAACAGCTTGCTAAAACTAGCATGGTGGGGGGGCACTCCTCCTCCCCCTTCTGATGTCTGTGTCAGAAGCTTTCTCTGTCCCTTTTTTATACTTTAATAAAACTCTGCTATACAAAAGCTCTTGAGTGCTCAAGCCTGGTCCCTGGTCCTGAAGTTATATCTTCTTCGGAGATCACGAATCTGACACCATTCATTGTAGAAAGTGAAAGTAAAGTCGCTCAGTCATGTCCGACTCTTTGCGACCCTGTGGACTGTAGCCCACCAGGCTCCTCCGTCCATGGGATTCTCCAGGCAAGAATACTGGAGTGGGTTGCCATTTCCTTCTCCAGGGGGTCTTCCCGACCCAGGGATCGAACCCAGGTCTCCCACATTGCAGGCAGACACTTTAACCTGTGAGCCACCAGGGAAGCCCCGTGTTGCCCTCCATAAATCGGATAGAGGACCAGTGCACTCGGGCTTAACCAGACTGCAGAGGCGGTGGCCTGTGGGACTCTTTCTTTCAACTGCTTCACAGACAGGGCAGCATCCTGGCTTCTCTGGGCTCTACCTGCTGAGGGACAAAGTGGGTAGCCAGGGCTCTCAGGAGAGGACAGAGGACCATGCCCAAGGACTGGGCCAGTCTTGCGGTGGGTGCGGATTTCAGGGGTGTCTGCCCCAACGCAGCCCCCTGCCTTCAGGGTCAAAGCCCAACTTCCTAAGTTCAATCTTGTCATCCTCCCCAGTGTACTGAGTGAGGTCTTATTTTGGAAGGAGGTGGAATAAAAGATATTTGCACATAAAGCTTTCATTTCCTTGCTCGTGGCTGGTTTACCACTGATTCAATGACAACATTCATTACCTAAGACTTCCTGGAGCTAAAAGATCTAAGGTTAAAGTGTAGCTTTGCCTCCTTCCTCCTCTGGGAAGAGGACATGACCATAAAAGTATCTGTGGGGGTATAATTTTTCAAAAATTAATTTTTCTGGGGACTTAATGGGCGGTCTTGTGGTTAAGACTCTGCCTTCTAATGCAGGGGACATGGGTTCAATCCATGGTTGTGGAACTAAGATTCCACATGCCTCGCAGTGCAACCAAAAAAAAAAACCCAAAGAAAATCCTGGATTTTGACACATGAGCCTCACAGGAAGCTTACCAGTCTGTTTCAATTGCAATGAAAAACCAGGAAAAATGCAAAAGGAAAATGTATGCTTAAGGGACCTATAACTCCTGATTTTTATCAACTAGAAATTACTTATCAAAAACGCCAATGTAGTTTCTGGTAACTTTAGAGAAAAAAGACCTTACCTTTCCCCTCCCTATCAACCGTTGCTGACCTTGGTTGTATCTATACAACGAGACCAAAGCCAGCCTATAATGAAACTTAAGATTGTGATATGTCCTTAGAGATTCTAGCACCTTCTAGCTAAAGGGAAGGTAATTAGATGAAAATAACTCCATAAAGGTGGGTCTATTTAATTTTCTATTTAGTTGGTATCAGATATGTTGCTTGTTCCTTTTGGGGGGCTCCTAATAAGAAGGAAGTTTCACTGGTAAGATTGTTCTATTATTTGTACTTACCAGAGAACTTTGTATTTGTTATTACTAACATGGTACAATTTTGAGATTAAGTTTTCACTACTCGAGCAGTTAAAATATGTCTACTTGGCATTTTTAAAGAAAACTATGCCTGATCGTACCGTCTGCTAAAGGGGAGAGACTTCTGGTTTTTCCAATTGTTTTGCCTAAGGCATTGGTCTTTAAAATAGGCAAGCCCATAATTTTCACTATAGTCCCACTGATCTTGAAATGCACTGGCAGTGAGCCTTCTAAAGCCAGCTGTGTGGTAAGAAGGCAACAAAGAGGGACTTACCAACAGGTCAGAGGCTAAGGGTTCTTCTTGCCCCTACCTGGCCAAAGTGAGCATACAGAGGCCAAGCTCAAGCCAGACCATGGTTCTGGTGGACCACACACCAGACTGAGCAGGACAGCACATGAGGACTGAGCCAGGGGCCTCTGGTGCCACCCAGTCTAACACAGACATGGGTGTTCTATCACAGAGCTGTCAAACAAAAGCATTCTGGAAGCCTGCCACTGATCTGACATGAATTTCCCTAAGTTGTCAGAAACAACCAAATAAGAACCTTGTTCAGGAAGGATGACAACTTCAGGAAGTCAGCTCTTGGATTAGTTTTCACACGAAAACGAATGAAAAGAGGCAGATCTAATTTCTGGCATCTTGCTATCCAAGGAAGTATAAAAACAAAATTCACTAGGCATTTCACATATTACTTGACTTCTCTTGATTAACCTATTCCAAATAAACAATTAGGGACCTCCAAGCCACTGGAGAGAGATGTAGGAACAATTTTACAGCCATACAATTTTGATCTCGATTTTTTTGTTAGGAAATCTCTATTTTTTTAAGTAAGGTATATTGAGGTATCATTTACATACAGTGTAAGACACCCCTTTGAATTGTTTGATGAGTTTTAACAAATGTACAGTCATGTAATTCCCATCACAATGCAGATACAGAAATTTGTCATCACCTTGAAAAGTTCCCTCTAGTCCTTAGCAGCTCCTGATCCGATCTATGTCTCTATAGCTTTGTCGTTGTTCAGTTGTATCTGACTCTTTGCGACCCATGGACTGCAGCACACCAGGTTTCCCTGTCCTTCACTATCTCCCAGAGCTTGTTCAAATTCATGTCCACTGAGTCGGTGATGTCACCCAGCCATCTCAACCTCTGTCCTTTTCTCCTCTGGCCTTCAATCTTTCCCAGCAATCTTCAATCTACACACTCTATAGTTTCACCTTTTCCAAAATACCATATAAAATGAACAAAAGCACATGGCCTTTGGTCAATCTTAATTTTTTTGAAGAGTTCATGGAGATGAAACTGGATTTAGAGGAAATGGGGAAGATCATTGTTCTTCTGGTAGTGTCTATGATTAACCAAAGTTACTGCTTGCTGCTGCTGCTAAGTCGCTACAGTCATGTCCGACTGCGCGATCCCATAGACGGCAGCCCACCAGGCTCCCCCGTCCATGGGATTCTCCAGGCAAGAACACTGGAGTGGGTTGCCATTTCCTTCTCCCATGCATGAAAGTGAAAAGTGAAAGTGAAGTTGCTCAGTCATGTCCGACCGTCAGCGACCCCATGGACTTCGGCCTTCCAGGCTCCTCCATTCATGGGATTCTCCAGGCAACAGAGGTGGAGTGGGGTGCCATTATATTTTAGCAAATAGCTGAATGAGTTAAATTTCTGACATTAGACTCAAATAAAGCACATTTCTCTACTTCTAAAAAAAAGTTATAGTTTCAAAAATGCATCTTCAGAGGGCAGTCTGAGTGTTTTCTAGATAAGTGGAAGGGGACAGAATCACTCAAGACGGGGACACTGAACGCTGTGGTCTGAGGGCCCCACCCTTAGGGGCCAGCACTCACAGAGACCTCAGGATGAGTGCCTCCTTCAAAATCCCATTCCAGGGATCCAGATCTTTAACTTCCAATCTCCTTGAAGTTTTCTTTCTCTAACACTTCTTACACACCTACCTCGCAGAGGACTGGTGTTGCTTATTCTTCCGGGAGGAGGTGGTGCTGGTAGGTTGCTGCCGCATCACGTGGGCCACGCCCACATTTAAGGGTTGAGCTGCTGGAAGGGTCACATGACCAGTCAACAACGCAGGCTGCTGCATGATGGGATTGTAATGGCTGCCATGAGCATGTGTGTTCCTGAAAGGCAAATGGGAAAACAGATTCTTTGATGGTTTAATAGAAACAGAGCTCCTTTAGAAGCTAAAGTTCCCTCCCCGCCATTAAAAGTCAAATTAAAATCAAAAGGTAGTTCTCACATAGAGGGGATAGTTGTTGATGAGATGAGCCTTCCCAGGTGACTTCATTGAGTGTCTCTGGTGTAGGAATGTTTAAGTGGCATGGACACAATTTGTTGGTGAGTGAGAAAGGGCATATTTCAAGTGGGGAGAATGCCAAATAGGCGGACTCAGCTTAAGTTCTGGGGAGAGGAAATAAATATTCCCTTCTGCTCTTCAAGACCCTCAACAGCTAACTGGGCTGTGTATTTTATAATTTACAAAGCGCTTTCAATGGGTTGTTCCACTCTGTGAGGTAAGCAGGATATCTTAGTAATACCGTTTTGTAAATAAGAATATTGTAGTTTATGTGAAAAACAAACTTTGAAGACTGGGAGGTATGTCTTTCTGGCATTAGGAAGTGTTAATATTCTTTAGAATTCTTTCAGCAGTTAGCACAATGTTCAGGAATGTAGCAGCTGATCAGTGAGTTACATGCTTTTTGAATGAACAATTAGATTAACTGAAGGTTGACTAGACATGTATAGAGTTTGGTACTAAGTGAAAATTAGTAACAGACACATGTTGACAGAAATATTGGCAGTCATAATCCTGAAAATGGGTTATGTGAGATCTGGGTTGTTGTATGTGAGATCTGCTGTTAGGCTTATTCCCACAGAACTATTAAGAGTGATGATGAATTTAGAGAGTAGCCCATAAAAACCCATTTAATACATGGTAAAATGAAGAGCTATAGGAGAGTTCATATGAATTTTTAAAATCCTATGAAATTTAGGGAAAAAACTGAACACAAAGAGAAGTAGGGAGACACTTTTGTAGAGATCCTGATAGTCTTTTGGACATTTAAGTGAACTTTAAAAACTGATGTTATAACTCCTTTACTTTGTTGCTATTTCTTCTACAGACATGACATTTTCCCCTTTGACACAGGTCTAGCACTAGCCATGAGTCCAGATGTTCTTTGGGCTACATATGAAATGGAGAAGAGACTGAAAAGAAACTGTGTTGGCTTTAGGTCTCTCCTGTGGTAACCAGGTAAGAGATGAGGAGGGATGAGGGATAACATGTGCATGAAAGTTAAGAATGTCAGTATCTCTGAAATTAAATAAGCTGTAAATGCTGAAAGACAAAGGGAAATGGAAGTACAGCATATGTGTGGTCTTCTGGGAGAAAAAGGGGTAAGGAAAAAAAACAACTGGTCAAACAGCTTTCCACTTGGTTGCTGCTGCTAATGAGCTGGAGAGGGAAGGTGGTCTTGCTGAGCATTCATGCTGTGAACGGAGGAAGGGCAGATAACAGATTTATTGCTGCCTGTCATGGATCAGGCGCTGGTATGAAGTGAAATGTTATTCACTCAGTCGTGTCTAACTCTGCGACCCCATGGACTGTAACCCGCCAGGCTCCTCTGTGGGATTCTCCAGGCAAGAATACGGGAGTGGGCTGCCATTCCTTCCTCCAGGGGATCTTCGAGAATCACGGATCAAACCCAGGTCTCCTGCATTGCAGGCGGATCCTTTGCCCACTGAGCCACCAGGGAAGGCTGGTGCTGGATGGTACCTGTTAAATCCAGTCAAGTGCTTTGTCTTTTATCTTAAATTTAAACCTCCCAGCAACTGGATGAATAGGCATTACTGTCCCTACTTAACTGAAGAACTGAGGTTTAGTAACTTTCCCAGGTCGCGCAGGGCCAGAAATGAGCCCAGTTTACCTGGCTTGAAGTGCGTCCAGTGAGAGGCGGTGGATATGGGGGGGTGGTGTCAGTGGAAAGTGAACGGGACTGTGATAAATGGCCTCCGTTCCTCTCTTCTTTCTACTAAATTAGAATTAGTAAATTAGTAAGTAGAAAACTAAATGGCAGGACAGAGGACGCTGCAGTTGAGGCTAGACTGGGGCCCTGTCTCTCTGCCTTTCATCAGAGCTCTTCAATCACAGCAGATTTACGGGACAGAAAAAGAACTGTCAGGAGGTTCCATGGCTGGTTTGGGGACTGTCAGAGGGTGAAGGGTGTGACCTACCCTGATGCTTTGGCTGAAAGAGAGACAGCCCAGAGGGCCATGAGAAGTTGGGGCCAGCTTGGGGGACTGCCATTTGGCTCTGCACTGGTGAAGGTGGGCACTGAGGGTGGTGTTGGGATGGCATAGGTGGCATGGTATAAGGAAGAATGGAAAGTGGCCATAAGAACAACACAGTCACGTGTCAGTGATGAAGTTGGTGAGTAGGATGGGGTGGAAGGTTCTGGAAACAGATGCAGGGGTTGTGGTGTGCTTATGGCTGTCAACTGGATGTCTCTGGGCTCTATGAAAAGGGTACTTTGATCTCAAAGATATGAGCATCAACTGAAGAGACACACTCAGCAAACAGAGCAGAGTTAACCAGTCCAAATAAACCCCCTTCTGTCAAGTATTCCCCCAGGTGGTCTGATGTAACTCCAGCATGCTCGTGTGTGAAAACACCTTGAGAACACTTCCTAGAATTGCTAAGGAGCCCCTGGATCTCTTCTGCATCCTTTCATGGACAACAGATCTTTGTTTTCTGGGAGTGGAAGTGGATTCAGAGAAACAACCAAAAATCACCCCAAGCCAAGTCTGGTGAATCAAATAATGGAACTGAATTTGGAGTTCAAAATGACAACAGATCCTAAAGTAACCAAGCTGGTTTTCTGGTGTCCTGGTATGCTGCTGCTGCTGCTAAGTCGCTGCAGTTGTGTCCGACTGTGTAGACCCATAAATGGCAGCCCACCAGGCTCCTCTGTCCCAGGGATTCTCCAGGCAAGAACACTGGAGTGGGTTGCCATTCCCTTCTCCAATGCATGCAATGCATGCTAAGTCTCTTCAGTCGTATCTGACTCTGCGTGACCCCATGGACAGCAGCCCACCAGGCTCCTCTGTCCACGGAATTCTCTAGGCAAGAGTACTGGAGTGGGTTGCCATTTCCTTCTCCATTATACATTTATTTAAAAATAACCTCTCATTACACTGCAGTCTTAGGCCACATGGTGCGCTCATGCACTTAGTTGCTCAGTCATGTCTGACTCTTTGTGACTCCATGAACTGTAGCCCGCCAAGTTCTTCTGTCCATGGGATTCTCCAGGCAAGAATACTGGAATGGGTTCCCATGCCCTCCTCCAGGGGATCTTCCTAAACCAGGGATTGAACCCTGGTAGGCCACATGTTATCTTGTTAATTTAAAAAGCCCTCTACAAAGCAGGGGATTCTGGTACTGGCCAGCCTGGCCGCCCTCTGGGTCAGCGGCAGACGTGCCTCCCATCCCAGCCCTGCCTGCGCCTTGCTCACCTCCAGTCGGCCAGCTGCTGGGTGCCGGCCATGGTCTCAGGAATCACAGTTGCGTGCTGCACCGAAGTGTGCGTGGCCACGCCGGTCAGCTGTTGCCACGCCGGGGGAAGCAGAATCTGCTGGGTCCCACTTGGCCAGGCCTGCTGTAGGACAGAGGTCACCTGCTATCACTATGTCTGACAATCATAAATCAGTTGGCATGAGTCAAGTGCTTATTCTGTGCTCAAGGTTGTGCTAGACCCCTTGATAGGTGTGACAGTGGAGACCTACTCTCTGAACTCCGACACCAGGGCAGATAAAATGAACACATGTGAAGTCAATAGAAGATAATAGGTAGGTATATGGGCAAAGAACTATATGGAAGCGATTCATTCACACTGAAGAATGATTTAGTTATAAATCTGCTCTAATGAACAATGTTTAAAATTCCCAAAAGTTCACTTATTGATTTGTTTTGTGACACAACTGTGCACAAGAGATGAGGGAGTTGAATTGGATCATACAAGGGTAACTCCTTGCCCTCAAGAAGTTTTCCGCCTAGTATCCTTTATTTAATATTTTACCTTTTGTTTAGCAGTTAGAATGTAGAGGTGCAACTTGTGTTATCTTCTGAATCTAAGTTAACATAATCCTGAGATCACCAAGTATCTGACACCTGCCTATATCTAAGGGCAAATAGGCATGAAGTAAAATTCTTAGCTGGGATCTTGAGCTTAACTGAGAATACCTTGACTCCTCAAGGAGAAAATGGAACAGTGAGGAAGTCACAGTTCGATCTTTTATAAACACCAAGCTATTTCTTAAGAAGTCGAAAGTGAACTTTCCTGATTCGTCCTTGAATAGACTTACAGGTGTGCGTGCGTACACGTGTGTGTGTGTGTGTTGTATTTTGAGCCCTCTGTATCTTCAATCACTATTCTGCTTGCCTTTGGCTATTAAATGATTCACTCTGAACATAGCTGTCCAAAGTTGGACACTTGAAGGAACGCTGCTAAGTAAATTACCTCTCAGGAAGGTCAAGGAGTTAAAGACTTGGGATCTTAGCTCTTTCTCTCTCTTTCCATCAGGCTGGAGATGACTAACACTGGCTAATTAATATAATGTAGTGCTCCACAAACTCTGCATATGTTCAATATGTGTGTTTTGGCTCCTATCAACAAACAAGCACTTCTAGAAATGGATTATAAATTTGAGTCAAAACTTCATAAACAGTGATGTGTACTAAAATGCTACAGCTTCCTCTTAGATGTGAGTGCATAGTTCACCTGGTCTATCCTGTTATAATGTTGCACGTGAGACTCAGTGAGATCTCTTATGCCTTTTAGATATTGCCTGTTTGCTTACCGATCTTTTAAAATATAGTCAAAAAGCTCAGGGACCACAGATTATACAATAAGTGCTTAAGAAATGTTTGCTGATAAAATGAAAGAAGCAATTCAAAGGCAATTAGCTATACTTAACTGTATTTCAGGTTTACTGAATTCAAACACAGTAAGCAGAAAAATAATTTAATTGATTAAAATAATTATGAGCTCAAAAGCTTAAATGAACAATAGTCTCATTGGCAATAAGAATTCTACTGATTTTGTCTGGAACTTATTTCAGATCCCATGAAAAGCCTGTGTTTTGACTAATGTCATTTTGAAATAATAAATCTTGATATCAAGCTAAGGACATTATTTCTTCCCTGTTTCTCTAAAATGAATCTTAGCATTTTACCTCAAAGAGATGGGGCAAAAAGATATTTCTGGACCTCTATCACTGATGGATATGTTCAACTCATTTGAGACAACACTTTGCATCAGATATTTCTATAATTTATTACTACTGTATAATCTGTAAGATTAGAGCCAATATTTCTGGATGCACATTGTGTGCCAGGCATAGAGCTAAGACCATAAATGGATTCTCTGACTTTATCTTAACACCAATCCTGTGAGTAGGGACTATTCTCCCCTCCCATTTCTCAGGTGAATAAACTGATACATATAGCTTGCCTGGACACATAGTTAATTAAACATACACTTACAGCTCTCCCTCTTTTAAGCCCAACTAAAATGACAGTGAAGGAATGAAAAAATACATACAGATCCATAAGGACACAGGGAACAGGGAGGGACAATAACAGTTAACAGAATTTTAGAAGCTGGAAAACAGAAGAGCTATTACTAAGTTAGCAGACTGACGGAACGGAAGGTAAAGTCGCAATATTAATACCTGGGATTCTGTCACCCTCAGATTCCTGGTATGAAGGATTATTACCCCCCACCCCCACCCCCAATCTTCAAGCAGGAACCTGCTGGATTCTCTCCAGGGAAACTGACTATTCCAAGAGAAAACTACAGATACTTTCGATGAGAGGGGACCTGCCAATGAAAATGCTGAGCTCACTCCTTATCCAATAGAGAAGTCCACCCTGCTGCCCCTGAAGCTTTCCAGTTAGTTTTTAGTCCTTCAGTCTTAGATATGAATGAACAGCCAAGGACCACCAGACTTTAAAGGAAGTTTCTATCATGAAGGAGACTAAAACAAAAGATGAAACTCTGGGGAACAACAACAGTATAGGAATCGGAAGAAAAGCTAAAAATATATGTAATTAGTGTCCTCAAAGAGACTAAATGTGTATATATATCCATGAAACAAGATATAAAAGATATATATCTATATTCTGAGAACAAGAAAACTCTTGGAAATGAGAACAATGACAACAGAAATGAACAATTCCATACAGATGGGAAAATTTTAGAAAGTAGCATAGATAGAATATATACAGGGAAAAGGTGGATGGGGGTGAGGGTGGGAGATATGAAAATCATTAGATCAGTTCAGAAGTACCAGCGCTCAACTAGCAGGAATTCCACAAAGAAGGAACAGAGAAAATGTAGGGAAGAAGTTAACAAGGGCAAAAATAGAAGAAAGTTCTCCAGATAAAAAGGGCAAATAGGATGTACCGGACAGTGTATTCTAAAAGACTCATGAGAAAGCATGGAGCCATGGATCTCATGGACACTATGTCCACCATGGACAAGGAAAGTCTTAGAAAGCTTTCAGAAGGAGAGGAAAAACAACAGCCACTTAACTTCTCAATATGCTCAAAGACACCAATATATTAAACACACACGCCTTTTAGAGCTCTGGAAGACTTTGGGGCTGCCTAATAATACATGCAGAGGAAACCGACCCAGTGAAAAGATGAGACAATACAAATTCTAGGAAAAACAACTTATACAGGAAAGGAAGCAGAATCATAGTATGTTATGAGGCTCAGTTGAGAATAATATAATACACTATTGATGACAATAATTATATAGATAATATAAAGTGGTCGAATAAAAACTTACAAGGGAGGAAAAGGGAGAAAAGAAAAGTGAGAGAGAGAGGAAGAGAGTGTGCATGCGAGTAGGCTTGTGTGTTCTGGGGATGGAGGGTTAGAGGGCTAAGCATTCTTTCATGGTTGATTGATACCTAAAGTGGAAAATTCAGTAAGAAACAGTTAAAGAATGCTATTTAGAAACATGGATTTAAATAACTAAATGAAACAGTTAAAAAAATAGATGACCAGTCCAAGTTCGATGCATGAAATAGGGCACTCAGAGCCGGTGCACTGGGACAGCCCAGAGGGATGGGGTGGGGAGGAGGGTGGGAGACGGGCTTGGGATGGGGTCGGGGGGACACATGTACATCCACGGCTGGTTCATGTCAGTGGCTGGCAAAAACCACCACAATATTGTAAAGTAATTAGCCTCCATTTAAAGTTGATTAATTAAAAAATGATAGTTTTTGGGGAACAGAAATTGGGGATGGGATAGGCATGAGACTACTGTTTTCTTAGACGTTTGTGGTGGCATTTAACTGTAACAATTAGACACATGTATTACTTTGAAAAAGAATTAAATCTAAATTCAAAAATAACTTCTCTGAAGTCAAACAGCCAGTGAGTGGTGAGGCTGCTATCTGAACATGGGCAGTGGAATTCCAGAGCCCATGCTCTCAGCCAATATGCTACACTTTCTATGGAGGTGATACACAAAAACGATGGCCCAACTCAGGATCAGGTGCCTAAGAGTCGTATGAAAAAGTCTTCCTTATTTATTAGCAATATCAGGCACCCAGCAAGACTGACACAGACAGCAAGACAGAATGGTTGGAAAGACTGGTTGCTGAAAATGACTAGAGAAGGTTCTGAGAAGCGTTGAAGTTTTGTGTTTTGGAAAGGGTAAAGAATCCAAGACAACGGTTTATCCTCAGGGAAACATTTAAAGGGATTCAGGTGATAGGAGTTAACTGGCTAGAAGAATGCACACAACTTCTTCACAGCTGGGCGGAGTCTACAAGGATCCGGCAAACGGAAATCTCCATATCCTGGGGGCTCTGGATGGTCCAAGGGGGTTCGGAATCCTGCCATTTGAAAAGTGAGATACCATCTCAATCAAGGTGTGTACTTCCCATCTCTCTACCTTTACTGGCTCATGCACAATTTCTTTCTTTTTTAAAATTTTAAAAATTTATCTTATTTGTTTATTTGGTTGTGCTGGGTCTTAGCTGCAGCATGTGGGATCTTCAGCCTCTGTTGTGGCAGGCAGCATCTTTAGTTGTGGCATATGACGTTAATCATGGCATGTGGGGTCTAGTTCCCTGGCCGGGGATTGAACTTGAGCCCCCTGCATTGGGAGCATGGCGTCTCAGCCACTGGACCAGCAGGGAAGTCCCTCATTCACAATTTCTGATGGTGGTCAAGATGCCAGTTCTTGGCTGGGGGCTGGGCAGACAGAGGTGAAAGCTCCTTTTAGGCGATACCAAAAAAGCATTACTGGTAAAGCGATCCATATGATCACCCTCGTGTTACTGAAATGAGAGGGTGTAATTATTTCTAGGGACACATCTTCGGGGTGCACCAGAGAGACTGTCTCCCATTTTAGGGACATATGATGCTACTGGCAAGGAGGGGTTGGCAAATGGCAGAGCAAACAAAGCTAACATGAGGGACGGATTCAAAAGACCATTTCTAAACATGCACAAATTCCTTGAAAAGGTTTAAACATTTAAATAAAAAGAAATATACTGAAATTTGGGGATATATTTAAAGTAATAATATTTGGAGTGCCTCTGCCTGATACCTAACCTAATCCCATGAAAAATGAAGGCATCAGTGTTAATGTTTAATTATTGCTTTTTAAAAAAAAAACAGCTGCCATACTAGTTTTTTAGAGCTTCCCTGGTGGCTCAGAGGGTAAAGAATCTGCCTAGTTTTGCAAGTTGCTAATTTTTTTTCCTTTGAAGGGATCATTAAAATATATCTAGGAGAAAGCTCCACCTTAACAGGCTAACATATTGGCATGGATTGGGTGACAAACAAGAAAAAACAAAAGCAATCAATAAACAAAAAAGACACACAATGACACTGGATAGGACAGGACAGTTCTTGTTTTTTTTTTTTTTTTAAATTTTTAAGTTAATATCTCTTAGACAACGCTGCATGTCAAGACACTTTGGTCTACCATGTCCTTTTCCAATGGCTATATGGTGTTCCATTTTATGCCCTTATCAATTTAAACAAATTTTCTACTGATGAACATTCAAATTGCTTCCAGCACTTCCCTGTTATAAACACTGTAGCAATTAAAATCCTTGTACATGTAATTTTGGTTCACTTCCCCACTTAGAGCTGTAGGTTAAATCCACTTGGAGATTTATAATGCTCTAAGGACTCCTTTTCAAGCAGGCAGTTGGTAAAGCCCTTCCCTGCTATGATTGAAGGACTAAGACAAATTCGGAAGTGCTGGGCCTGTTGGTTTCCACCGAACTGAACAACAAGGAATATCTACTTTAGCTAGTAAGCGATGCTGTGTATTATTTCTTTCAGAGATGGTTCTTGGCTTACTAGGGTTAAGTATGCAAACACAAAAAAAGGATCTCTAAGTCCCCTTTAGGAGCACATGTGAGTTCTGCAGGTTTTGGCTCACAGAGGAGCAGCACTGGGAAACTGGCCTGAATGTTGGCTCCCAGGCAGATGAAGAGTGAACAGGCTGCCGTGCCCTGGAGCGAGTGGCAGTTCTCTTGATTTACCAGGGCTTTTTCTGAACTCCGTACTACCAAACTGTGCAAACAAAAGGGAGCTATGAGGAACAGAGAGACAGGGGAAGGAGTACAGGTGTGCTTTATATACTGAAGGTTGTCTGTTTAAACCTTCAGCAGGACAGAATTTTGTGTGCCACCAGAAGCTGGTGAGACTGGGCATTTGCAGTCTCAGTCTGGACGTAAGAACAAAGAGATGAAGAACGGCTAGTGTCAATCTGAAACAAGCTGTTCTTGAAAACAGAAGAAGTAATAATATCCACCATATCTTATGAGCCTGGGTATAGTCTCCAGGACCAAAACAGATAAAGATTCTATAAGAAAAAGAAATCCATGCTACTTCCTCACGTACGAACATAGATGCAAAAATACTAACTGCAGTATTCACAAACAATCCAGAATTGAAAAGCATACAAACACGTCAAGTACCACATGATCAGATAAAGTTCACCTTGAAAATATTGATACAAAGATGATTTAACATTACAAAATCTATTAAATAACTTGCTACATCAACAGTTGAAGGAACAAAAACACAGGAATATTTCAATAGGTGGAGAAAGAACATTTGATGCAGTTAAACATTAATTCATTAAAAAAATTAGCAAACTTGATAAAGTGTCCCTAAGCTGGAATCAAGATTGCCAGGAGAAATATCAATAACCTCAGATATGCAGATGACACCGCCCTTATGGCAGAAAGTAAAGAGGAACTAAAAAGCCTCTTGATGAAAGTGAAAGAGGAGAGTGAAAAAGTTGGCTTAAAGCTCAACATTCAGAAAACAAAGATCATGGCATCTGGTCCTATCACCTCATGGGAAATAGATGGGGAAACAGTGGAAATAGTGTCAGACTTTATTTTTTGGGGCTCCAAAATCACTGCAGATGGTGACTGCAGGCATGAAATTAAAAGACGCTTACTCCTTGGAAGGAAAGTTATGACCAATCTACATAGTATATTGAAAAACAGAGACATTACTTTGCCAACTAAGGTCCGTCTAGTCAAGGCTATGGTTTTCCCAGTGGTCATGTATGGATGTGAGAGTTGGACTGTGAAGAAGGCTGAGCGCCAAAGAATTGATGCTTTTGAAGTGTGGTGTTGCAGAAGACTCTTGAGAGTCCCTTGGACTGCAAGGAGATCCAACCAGTCCATCCTAAAGGAGATCAGTCCTGGGTGTTCATTGGAAGGACTGATCCTGAAGCTGAAACTCCAATACTTTGGTCACCTCATGCAAAGAGTTGACTCATTGGAAAAGACTCTGATGCTGGGAAGGATTGGGGGCAGGAGGAGAAGGGGACGACAGAGGATGAGATGGCTGGATGGCATCACCGACTCAATGGACATGAGTTTGAGTAAACTCCAGGAGTTGGTGGTGGACAGGGAGGCCTGGTGTGCTGTGATTCATGGGGTTGCAAAGAGTTGGACACAACTGAGCGACTGAACTGGACTGAACTGAACCGCTCTTTAAACAAAATCTCTAGAGGCAAACAGCAAGAAGAATTTCCTTTAAAGTTCAAGTTAAGGATGCTCAACATCAATGCTCTTATTAAACACTGTTTTGGAGGTACTGTTGGCACAGTGTCACGAGAACAATAAATAAAAATTATATAGACTGGAAAGGAAGAAACAAAATTGTATCACTTGTAAATGAAAAAATAGTCTACACAGAAAATCCAAGGGAATTCACAGAAACGATCAGAACTAATCACAGTCTGGAAGGACTGCTGGATAACAAACTCAGTGGAGCACAACCAGTTATAATCCTATTAACCAAAGACAAATAAGAAAATATAGTTAATAAAGTTATTAATAACAGAACTGTAAAATATTTAGGAATGATTCTAACAAGGGAAAACTAGTGAAAGGAATAAAAGGTAACATATACAATTATATACCATGTTCAAGGGTGAAATGACAATATTACAAAGATGTCGATTTTCCTCAAAGTGAATATAAATCCAGTGCAGGTCCAATACGCACAAATCAGGGTTCTGGGTTTTTGTCTTGTTCGTTTTGGAACGAAAATTCTTACATAAAGGTGAGGATAAAATTCACATAGAAACAGACAGGGAAATTTTGAAGAACGTGATAGGATCAGGGCTTTTCCACCAGATATCAAGACATACATTAAAGTTATAAAATCAATAGTAAAGACAGTAGGATATTAGGCCAGTAGACTAGAACAGAGTGAGTCCAACATTGTTGTTGTTTAGTTGCTCGGTTGTATCTGACTCTTTTGTGACTCCATGGACTGTAGCCCGCCGGGCCCCTCTGTCGTGGAGTGGGTTGACATTTCCTTCTCCAGGGGATCTTCCCGACCCAGGGATCAAACCTGTGTCTCCTGCATTGCAAGTGGATTCCGTACCCTTGAGTCACGAGGGAACCCCATGAGACTAAAATAGACCTATGCAATTTGACTATATTAAAATTAACCCCCAAACTTCTGTTCAAGAAAAGACACTATAAATAAAGCGTCTTTGGGAACCAACTTCATTTAAAAAACAAACGTGCTTTAAACTAACAACATTTCAGTCAATCCATCCTTGACCCCCAACCTCAGAAACCATGATGAAGAAACAGTACAGCAAATGACGGGTTAAAACACATGTGCTGGGGTCAGCCTTCCCGGGCTTGTGTGGTGGGTCTGTCACCTAACTGCTGTGTGACTTTCAGCCAGTGCCTGTGGCTTGTTTGCCAGAAGGAGACAAATACCATATTGTGGGGATTAAATCCATAACAACCATGAGGTGCTCAGCACAACGAAAGTGTATTTGTTATTAATGTTCAAGCGACATTAAGGATTGATTACTTATTATCATTACACCACTTTGTTGCCTAAAATTTTTACAACATGTCACAAATTTTCAACCTGTTTCACCTCTGTGATCTCATTTGAGGAATCTACCAGAGTACCTATGTGAACAGATAAGGAAGGTTCCAGCCCAAAGCCTCTGTGATCCTGGTTTTCAACTAGGAAACAGAGAATCTCCAAATCTGCTTTCAAAAAATAGTTTCAATTTATAATAAGGAAATGCTAACTGACTTGCCTTGGGTCACAGAGAGTTATTAGTAGAGTTAGGATTAAAACCTAGGTCTCTCATATTAATCTGCATTACAAAGAGACAATAATAATAATAAATTTCCCCAGACTCCCCCTGTGTCTAAATTTCTTCTTGGAACTGTAAGCTAGATAGTTAGGAGGGTAATTCACCTGGGGATCATTCGGAATATTACTGATGTATTCTAATGACTTGAGGCATCTAACTCACTGCCAGGGAGGGAATTATCAGAGATATGTCTCTTTTGTGAACAACATTAACATGGATCGTGGTAACAGCAGTGATAATAAAGAAAGAATTACCTGGGCAAGCAGACCTGGCTGGATCTGAAGAGGCTGGGCTCCTGGGGCTTGAGTGACGATGGGAACGGCATTTTCCATTCGCACAGAGTAGCCAGCGTGTTTAGAGGGAGAGGCCTGCAATCCTAGAGCAGACAAGGGGTGACGGGGAGAAGGGCTGAGTAACTGGGAAGCGCTGGATGAGGAGACCTTCCTAGCCCGCTGTCAGCCCTCAGCCTCCCTTTGCACTAGTCCCCACCGGACACTGCCTGGTCCTTTGGAAGTCTTCCCTGCCTCAGTTTTTAACTTTAAAAAAAGTTTGTGTTTTTTCCTTCGGCCATGCCACATGGCTTGTTGGGATCTTAGTTTGCTGACCAGGGATAGAACCCAGGCCTTCATCAGTGGAGGCATGGAGTCCTACCCATTGGAACACCAGGGAATTCCCTCTAACTTAGGGAAAAAAAAACCCAAAATGACCTTTTTGAATGTTTTCAAAGACTCAGTCAAATTAAGGAGTCTTTAAAGCCAAAAGTGGAACAGTTATGCTGACAAATTACAGCAGGAAAACAGCTGCCTTTGTCATGAAGATACATCTGACTGGGTCAAAGCCAGGGAGAGAGGGTAAGGCTGCTGGAACAGCACTTACTTAAACTGAACCACACAGACTCACACCAGGGGGTTTTCGGAACCAAATTCTCGAGTTTTCAAGGTAAACTATAACGACGTACCCGGTCAACTCTTGCTTAGAATTTTCAGGAGAAGAGTGCCGGGGTGCCTGGCCAGAGGTGGGGGGCACTGGCCAGGAAGTACTTTTCAGGGAGGTTTATACCCTTCACAAGAACAGGGACTAGTGCGCTGTCAGAGGTTGGCAGTGTGCTATAGATAATCCACACAGAGGTTATTCCACGGGAGGCAACGGGAGGGCTGACATCAGCATAACAATGGGAGCGCGCACAATGTGCTGATTTACAGATGGTGGCTGAGCCAGGACAAAACCGCTGGCAGGTGGTGCGAATAACAAGGAACGGACTTGATGCAGAAGCCTACGTCCATTGTTTCTAGGTTGGCTGCCACAGGATGGGGGCCCTCAAGTTCAGTGATGCCAGGGCTCTCGCGGAAAGAAACAAAGAGGGCTTCAGCAGGACAGAAAAGCATGAGGCCAGCACCGCAGAGGCGGTCCTGGTGGAAGCGGGTGCGAGGCTGGGTCCTCTCTGCCTTACCTTGGAAGCCAGGTGGACACACGATGAGCGCTTGCTGGAAGGGGTCGGGCCGGGCGCAGATCTGGGCGGCTCCCGTCTGCAGGGGCATGCTCCGCTGGGCCACCGCAGCCATGGATGCCGCTGAGGGCTGGCAGAGTGCAGATTGGTAGTTTAGTATGGAGACCTCGGGATTGGCTAGGGAAAGGGTGGCACTGGTGGAGGTGGGAGCCTACAGGAATGGTGGGGATTAGACAAAAATAAACACAAATAAAACATGAGGGAGATGGCATGCTGGGAGACAGATCTAAATCAAATAAATGAACTCAAAGAAGAGCAAACGAATGAATGAAAACCACGAGCCAAAAAAAAAAAAAAAAAAAAAGCGAAAACGGGAGTGGAAATACAGTTGGAAAGACTTAGGGGAAAGCAGGCACCTGCAGCCCAGGACACAGAATCACCTTTGATGCTTAGATTCGGGCCTGTTCTTAATATTTTCAGGGCCTGTTCCTAATACTTGCAGGGCCTGCAAGTGCACACGGGATGCCTGCATGTCAAGTCTATACTGCAAAGTTAAGGACTGGCTAGAAAGAATTATGATCTGCCCTCCCACTCAGACATAAACACTTTCATAACTACCTGGAAGGCTTTGGTTTGAGTCTGAATCTGGATTCCTTGGCTTGGGCCCTGGAATATGGAGCCGAGTGCCTGCCTGCCTTCTCTCCAGGCCCCAGCTCTGTCCCACAACCTGAAGGCCTTTGGGTGCACGTATTTGGACTTGGTCTTTACTGGGGAGGATGAAACTAGGAAGTGGCTCCTCAAGGCCCCAGGTCTCAGATTCCCGGAGCTTGACATGGAGGGAAACACACGCACTCGGGGAGGGCCTGGGCAGCAAGCCCTTCTGCTCAGGTCTAAGGGTAGCACTTTCAGATGCCCTTAGATGTTCACAGAGCACAGTTACTGCGAAGAAATAACGCTACAGAAACAGAGATGGAGAGGGACGCGCTGAGGCTGGGGTTGCTTGTTGGAATTCGGTGCATTCTCGTGCTGGCATTCAGAAATTAAGGTTAAAGGGCAAGGAGAAGATGCCAGGGCGTCAAGAGAACTTGAGATGGGTTAAGTTAAATGGAGATGGGTTAGACAGACACTGAAGTTATGTCCTCTCTCCTTTCTTTTTCAGAAAGAGAGAGCATTTGAGGTTGAACTTCCATGTGAAGCAAGGCCATGGAAGGAAAAGGAATTCTACATTGGGAATTCTCCAGTTTCACCCCATCTTAGTCTTCGTGCTGATCCTTTAGTAAGATAGGTGGAGTAACCCATGGCTTCAATTTCAATCTTGTTTATGAGAGATTTTGCTACTAGAGGCTTCAAGGACTAAGAAAGTAAAAAGGGCAAGAGCCACAAGGCTACTGGGAAACATACAAAATTAGGACCTTAGGAAAGGTAGGCATATATGTCAGATTTGATGAAAAGGATAAAGTCTCATTTAAATGTCTTTTATACTTACATTTTATGCTGAATTTCAGTGCAAAGCATAGAATTTGTTTGAAAGTAATCACCAAATTAGGGACTGCCCATGTTTAGATTTTAAGATGTTACTGTAACAACTGTCTGTTTGCGCAGCATCACACAGTCAGCCTCCAGGCAGTGTAGCTGGGAATGCATGTGGGGCCCATGTAGGCCAGCATCTCTTGTCACTATTTTTTATTGAAGTGTAGTTGATTTATAATGTTGTTATGTATATATATTCTAACAAAAGGAAACTCTAGTGAAAGGAATAAATATGATTTTCCTATTCCCTTCCATCATAGGTTACTAAAAGGTACTAAACACAGTTCCCTGTGCGGCACGGTAGGTCCTTGCTGTTCATCTATTTTATACATAGTCATTTGCATGGGGCCAGCATTTTGTGTTGTTACCAACGGCATGACTTGTGTTTCCTTTCTGTTCTCTCTGCAGCCTCACCTCTCCTGGAGGCTCCCCTCAGACACCACTAGCCGCTCGCCCTCTACATACCAGAGTCCACACGCTCCCTCATCTTCCTGCCTCCTGGCTTCCCTCCTTGGGGCACTAGCAGCAGTCTCCTCCAGGTTCCCACACGGGTGCTCAGTGGCTCCCCCTTCTGGCCAGCCACTGGTCTTGCTGCTCCTTCCTTCCAAATGTCCCCAGAACACTCTCCCTCTTTTTAATCACTACTTCCTTTGCTAAGGCCTTCTGTCCTGGAGCCTGGGACCTGTAAGGCCTTGACTAGTGATGTTCTGGCCTCCACTTCTTTTCTAATCCTTCTTGGGCAAAGAGGCTAGAACATTCTTTCCAAATGACTACTTTTTGTGTGATACCACCTCTGCTCACAAGTCTCCGGTTGCTGCCTAACGAACACTGTGTACACATCTTAGGCTGGCCCTCCTTCCAATCACAGTTAGGCCCAACTTCCCATCTCAATGTATTTTCTACCCTCCCTGCTCAGGGCACCAGCCAGATGGCCTGCTCACTCTGCGGGGACTCTGGTGACGAAGAGCAGAATCACAGTGGTTATTCTGTCCAGGAGTTCACCTGACTGGTGGTGGCTGCCTCAGCCTGAGGACTGAGCTAGGTGCTGGGTGGGAATGTTTATCACACGGGACTCCAGGCCTTAGAGAAATGAACTCTTTCGGCTGAGAACGGAAAGGACACCAGTGGCCTCCGGGGGGCAGCAGATTCTAGGAGGCCTCTCCTAGAGGGTAGGCAGAGTGGGAGAGGAACAGGCTGGGAAGGAACGCTGGGCCTTAGCAACCAAACGTGCCGGGAATGGCCTGGGAAGCAGGGCCAGTGACTCTTCATGAGAGAAGGGGACCTGTCAAAAGAGTGGACGGCCAGGCAGAGTATTCACACTGGAACATATATGCTCTTCTGCTAGCGAGGGGTGGGGTTGTGTGCCTACACAGGTGTGTTGTCATCATTAAAGACTGATACTGAAGAAAATCTAGGGACACTTTCTTTGGGGAAACTGGTAGGTAGGAATAAAAGTTAAACTCTCTTAGAGGCTGCCTGAGCGAGGCCTTGGAGACTCTTCATACAGTACACATTTCCTGGGTGTCATCCATATTTCCAGCAGTATATTAGGTGCTAGATTCTGCAAATTTTCTGCAAGAGGTTTGAAAGCTGTGGGTCCTCTTCTGGTTCTCACTGCTGGGATTCTGGTGACATGACTTGGCAAAGGGCAGGTTCTGTCTGTGTTGAAAGGAGATCATGTGGACCCAGCAGTGTGGACACAAGGAGTGGGGGCCTGAGCTGGATGACCGCTAGCATCCATCCCTTCCAGTTCTAGAATTCTCCATCAGGCGGATGTCAGACACGAGGGGATCCCAGCATCTCCTTTACCTTATTCTCACAGCAGGACAGGAAAGCAGTAGGAGGTACCGTCTCAGAAATAACTCTCTTAGTGAGTCACTTCTGGGACCTTTCAAGCGGCTAGGAGTTAATACAAAGAATGCCTGAGGATCTCAAAGGAAATAACGATGAAGACAAACACCTTCTTGCAGAGCTGAACGTGACAGTAGAGGGATTTTGTCTGTTCTATACGATTCGGAGTTCTGTCTCCTGACTCAGCTTGGTGGGAAAACAGAATCCCTGACCTTTGCTGTGTCAGCCCCGCGTCTGCCTTCCCCTCTGGCCCCCACTCACCTGGTTGTGGACAGTGTTCAGCTGGTTGTTGAAGGTCATGGTCAGGTTGGTGGATGTGCTGGGGGCCACATGCGTGATGAAAGGGGTTTTGCTCTGGTTCACCGTGTCATACATGTTTACCCGACGCTTGCAAATCTCCATGTTCTGGAAACATGATTTGACGCTGTTCATGCAAAGGCAGAGACAAAGGTGTCAGGGAAACAGAGTAACATGGAATTACAGGAGAGAAAATGGAGAGAGAAAAAGAGAAGAGAGTTAATCTGATAAATGAAAGCACTGAGACACTTCACTTTGGGTCTCAGGTTCCTGGATTTTTCAGGCAGTGTCTGCATTTGCAAGAGTTGGTGATATTTACAGGAATTCCACCCCCCCCCCCCCCCCCCCCCGCCGCCCCCTCCCACCCCGAACCTTCTCACTGCCGCCTCCTCATCCTGGGTGGGTAACAGTTCTCCACCAACACAACAGACCTCTTGGCTCTCACTGCATTTCCTCCTGCTGCTGATCTGCCTCCCAATTTCCACAGCTCATTCTTGGCTTTCAAAGTGGTTTCTGGCCCATAAATAAACATGTAAGTTCTCTGATTGGGACTGGTCAGCAATGGATGACCTGCCGCCATCTTCCTTGCCCACACCCTTTCCAGCTAACCCAGGGCACCAGCGCCATCTAGGGGCCAGCCAGAGAATAGCCAACCTGGTGTCAGGACCTATTGGCACTCTTGCTCCTCCCTGGATTGTACATGGATGGAGAATAATGATTTTAACAACTAATAACAGCGGTGAAGCTTACTGACAGCATGTCTGTTCGCAAGCACTCTTTCCCTCAGTCCTACAACAACCACGAGGGGAAGACAGACAACTGTTGCCCCTATTTTTCGAGTAAGGATAAAGAGAAGGGATAGGTATTTGCCAAGATCAAGAGCTGATTAATGGTAGTCTTCACGTACATTCTCTTTAACTTCCTTCATTCTTCGTTTTTTTTTCTGATTCTTACCCAGTTCCATAAAATTCTCTCTTTTTCTTCTTCCATTGCATTTTTGAATCAAAACAAAACTCTTAATTATGAAGTTCAAGTATAAAAGTGTTGTGGACACCAGCATCAAGGGCAAAGAAAGCCATAAGTGGCCTTGACCAAGTGTTTGAAAACCCACCACGGGATCTTCAATTGTTTGTACATTGTTTCTCATTCACATCTCCGCCTCCCTGGTGGCGTCGAGGTAAAGAATCTGCCTGCCAATGCCGCCGACGCGGGTTTGATCCCTGGGTCGGGAAGACACCCGGGAGTAGGAAATGGCAACCTCTCAGCATTCTTGCCTGGAACATTCCATGGACAGAGGAGCCTGGTGGACTACAGTCCATGGCGTCTGAAAGAGTCAGACCCAACTGAGCACATGTGCCACGCCATTCACTTCTGGGTCTTTTTCTTCTAATTAAACTCACTTTTTCCTCAAATGCTAATATTTAGGATAGCAAGATCCCATTTAAATTTCCATTTAAAATACTTATTTAATTATAAGTAGTGTAGTAACAATAAAATCCTACCATTTTAAGATGACAACTGCATACTGTACTATGGGTAAGCTAGATTCTGGGCCAAGCAGGTGCTTGCAGGCTATCCCAAAACATCCTCTCCATGAAAGATTTTCTGAACTGACCTACACATTCTTTGTGAGTTAATCATGACTGACACTGGCCACGCAATGCACACTAAGCATACAATGACTGCCTGATGACCTAGAGAGAAGGTCTCCGGTGACCAAGAGCTAAAAACACTAATGCTAGCAACGCCAACACGTTTTGAGCATCGACTCAGTACCAAACCTACTGTTAAGTGCTTTCACATGGAGGCTGAAAGAGTAAAACAATGGATTTTGTGTTCTTCTGGACTGTATTTAATGCATCAGTGGTTTTTCGACAATTCAACACAAAGCTTTCAGACTCAGAATTCTCTAACTGAAACGATCTGAGTTTTTAGTTTCAGAGGAAAGTACTTTCACACTGGGTTAATGTTGAGAATGGTTTTTAAGGAATTCGAGCACCAGAATCTTGGCATGGAGAAACGAGTGGAGTCTCTTTCATCTGATAATCTAGATGTTGGGGCAGCCCTGGCCCAGCTGCAGGGGTGGGCTGGAGGTTTCTCCTGGCCCCAGACTTCTTCATGGTCTGCCCAGCAGATTCTAGGGTTACTTGGGGATCAGGCCTACTTTGTGCTCCAAAACCCTTCTTTCCTTCTGAGGCGTATTTTCTGAAATCTAAGTTGTCAGTGCTTCCCCTGGTTCCACACCAGATTCTGAGTTAGGAGCCAGCTGATGCCCATGGTTTCTGTGCTGGGTCTTCACCCACAGTGAAACACCCTGATTTGCTTCCATGCAGAACCAGAAGACAGACCGAACCCTGAGGTCATTCAGCCAAGACTCAAACTTTATGCGTGTGACTGCCTCACTGACAGTGCTGGTAGCTTTCCAGGTGGCCCAGTGGCAAAGAACCCACCCGCTGCTGCAGGAGACGCAGAAGGTGTGGGTTCGATCCCTGGGTCAGGAAGATCCTGTGCAGAAGGAAGTGGCAGCCCACTCCAGTATTCTTGCCTGGGAAACTTCTTGGACAGAGGAGCCTGGTGGGTAGCAGTCCATTGGGTCGAAAAACAGTTGGACACAGCTGGGCATGCACGAGTGTCTCACAGTGCACCTGGCTACCAGGAACCTGCTAACGAGCACCCCTCCATCTCCTATCCACAGCTGTTTCTCAGCCAGCCCACTTCACTCCTGATGACACGAAGACTGATCTTATGGGGGCCCTATGCAGTAAATCACCAAGTCTGCCCTCTGTGGTTCAGACTGGCACCCCTTGACTTACCCCTCCCATACCCAGAAACAGGACAAATCCCGTAATGAGAGTTTGCAAGGGATGGGTCCCAGTTCCTTCTCTGTACTCGAGTCTGGTTGTTGCAAGCATGCTTCTAAAGTAGAGGCACTATCTGGTTGTTGCAATACAATCTGACTTGCTCAACAACAGCTAGTAAGGAACAGACTGAAAAGAGAGGGAGCACCACTGGTGATGGGTGCCACACCCTCATTTCTCGTATGCTGCTGAGGGTCAAATCCAGCCTTGAGACTTGACCTGATCTGATTCTGGCTGTAGCGGGGCTCATGGGTGACCCGTGGCTGTCTCAGCTGGGCTCTTTCCATGTATCCCTCTCTCTCCTGATGCCACCTGAAATCTGCTGCTTTCTTGAGCACCCTGCTTCTCCCTGCAGACACCCAGGGAGAGGGCTGTTTATTCTTTCATGTCCTAAGTGCCTCAGAGGTTGAAGTGATTTCTCTCTTGACTCTGTTTATAGGCTGAAATGTGCCCCTCAGATTCACATATTAAAGTTCTAACCCCCTAGTACTTAAGAATGGGACTGAATTTGGAGATAGGATCTTTAAAGAGGTGAAATGAGGTCATTAGGGCAGGCCCTGACCCAATTCCTTAGGAGGAGGAGGAAATCAGGACACAGATAGCATAGAGGAAGACCACAGGAAGACTCGGGCAGAAGATGGCCATGCGTAAGCCGAGGAGAGAGGCCACAGAAAAAGCCAGCTCTGCCGGACACCTAGCTCGTGGGCTTCTAGAATAAGAAAATGAGTGTCTGCTGTTTGTGACACTCAGCCACTCCGTGGTGCTTTGTGATGGCACCTCCTCAAACCAATCTTCCCTTCTCTTCTCTCCCCCTCAGGCACCAAGGCTGGGCCACTAGCTCAGTCCTGCCCACCTGGGAGACTTCGAAAAGTGAAAAAGTGGAAGTATTAGTTGCTCAGTTGTGTCTGACTCTTTATGACCCCATGGACTGTAGCCCACCAGGCTTCTCTGTCCACTGAATTCTCTAGGCAAGAACACTGGGAGTGGGTTGTCATTCCCTTCTCCTGGGGATATTCCTGACCCAGGGACTGAACCTGAGTTGCCTGCATTGCGGGCAGATTCTTTACTGTCTGAGCCACCAGGGAAGCCCTTTGGAGGTCACCCTGATTCCTGGTCAGACTCCCTGGCTCCTTAGTTCCTTCTTATCTCCAGAGACCTGTTAATTCTAGCCACCCCATTCCTTGGACTGTCAAGCCTGAAATCATGCCATTTCCACAACCACAGATTCAAGCATCCCACCTCCTAGGCACACTTTCCACCCCTCTGGCTAGTTCAACTATTACTGTACTAAGCGTTCTCTGAGCTGATCAGACCACTCAGTCTCTATGGACCCCTCCCAGCTTCACTTCCTTTTTCTTTTAGCTAAGCCTTGCATAGCCATGACTTCGGATTATAGTCTCTTCACTGCCAACATCATAAATCTGTGTCAATCTTTTTCTCTTAGCAGCGCAGCCAAACTCCAACCTGGAAGGACTCTGTTGATTCCATGCCTTTACCTGGGGAGTTCATTTACACCCCAGGCTTTTCCAGTCCAACCCCCACAGTCAGGATTCTGCTCTGTTTCTCTGTTCAAGTGTCTCTGCTACCTTCCGCTACCTAAGATTTCCTACCCTCCTTTAACCACCAATACCCTGTTTTCAACAAGGAGAGACAGAAGCTGGTGGAAGAAGCCCCTCAACTCTCCTCCACTGCACCAGGCGCTTACAACAGCCATGCGCTCTCCTCTGCCCACCCTCTGTGATGTTGCCTATTCCTCCACCTGCCCTCCGAATCCCGGTCCTTCCCACTACCTCGAGAAACATCTTCTGAGCATCCTTTATCTTTAATCTCTTACTTACTACCAGGCACTTCCCATCAGCCTCTTAAGATGCTCAAGTCTCTTTCATATGAAAAGAAACCCCCTCCTTGGGCCTTCCTGAGTCACCCACCCCTCTATTTTGTCCCTCCCCTTTCACAGCCTTCCTTCCTGAAAGGGTACCATCTATTTCTTCACCTCTCACTCAATCTTTCAACCTGCTAAACTGGTTTCTGCTTCTACCATCCACAGAAACAGTTCTCCATAAGTTACCAGCAACCTCCAAGTTGCTAGATCTGATGGGCATTTTTTCCAAGCTTATTTGACTTGATCGAGCGACAGCAGACCGATCTTTGTTTAACACAACTCCAATCAGCCATTCCCCGGCCATCAATCCTTTAATGACTTCCCATTACTCTTAGGAGAAAGAGCGAAATCCATAACACGGAAGCCCTGCCACTGGCTTATCCTGAGGTCTCATCTCTCCCTGTCCCCGGGTGCTTGATCTTGCCTGTGCTGGGGTCTCCACCTGGCAAGGCCCCTTCCACTCTCGCTGGCCTTTCCACCAAGTGGCTCCCTCTCCTTGGGTGGTCACATCCGTGGGTCATCCATGCCCTGCCTCCAGGAAGGTCCTCTTGTTGCATGCTCTGCTCGCCCTTCGTATCCCCTGAGAACAGCCTGGTTATTTGGGGATCTTTGGTTTAGTGCCTTCCTCTCTCCTGGAGGGGCTTCCCTGGTGCTCAGCTGGTAAAAAACCTGCGGGCAATGTGGGAGACCCCAGTTTGATTCCTGGGTTGGGAAGATCACCTGGAGAAGGGATAGGCTACCCACTCCAGTATGCTTGGGCTCCCCTAGTGGCTCAGCTGGTAAAGAATCCACCTGTAATGCGGGAGACCTGGGTTTGATCCCTGGGTTGGGAAGGTCCCCTGGAGAAGGGAATGGGTACCCACTCTAGTATTCTGGCCTGGCGAATTCTAGGAGAATTCTTGCATTCTATTACAGTCCATGGAGTCGCAGAGTCAGACACGACTAAGCAACTTTCACTTTCACTTTCCACTTTCTCTCCTATAGACTCTAAACTCCAGTGGGCAGGGTGCCCATCTGCTCTGCTCCCCACTGCCTCCAGCCCCTGGCCCAGCCCAGTGAATGAATGAACAAACCAATAGATCCCAATCCACACAGGACCAAGTCCACGCATGACCTCTGGCTTGCACGTGGCTCTGCATCACAGAAGCTGCCATTCTGAGCACCTCCCTTCATGCAGACACCCCAGGTCTGGTCCACCCAGCCTCATACCCTCTCATGCCCCACTGTTCCCTTTTTGGTGTTAAGAAAACTTCAGCCCAGGGTCCCAGTGTGGCTGCCGACTATTTTTATAAATACTGTTTTAGTGGGACACAGCTTCCCTTGTCGGTTTCTGTAATGTCTACAGCTGCTTTCAACTCTAATGGCAGAGCTGAGTTGTTGTGACAGAGACCATACGGCTACAAAGCCTGATTTTTTTTTTTTTTTTTGGGCCTCGAGGCATGTGGGATCTTGGTTCCCCGACCAGGGATCAAATCGGCACTCCTTGCATTGAAAGGAGTTCAGAGTCTTGAACACTGGACCCACCAGGGAAGTCCTACAAAGCCTGAAATATGCACTACCTGGGGCTTTAAAGAAAAAGTCTGCCGACCCCTGGGATAAAGCAACGACCAGGACACCTACTGTGTGCTGTGGGGAAAGTCGAGTAAGTGTGTCATGGTGACGAAGGGGTGGTTCAGGGTCTCGATTGGAGTGATTCTCTTATCGGCGTCTATGGTCAGCATCTTCTTCAGCAGGTCGATGAACTCCCGCCGGTCGGCCTTCTCCACCAACATGTCGCTCCCTTCCAGATCTGTCGTCATGTTCACCTGCAAGCAAGCGGGGACAAGTCACCGAGATTCCGCTGGGCCTCCCTCGCCCCATCCCTCCGTTCTGTGCTCTGCAGCTCCATCCTAATCTCTTGGTCACCCCTTCCCAGCCCCCAGAAGGCTGTGTCTGCCCCGTGGGGGGCGCTGCCACGGGTCATCACTGCCCGCAGGTCACGGCTGTTCTCTCTGCAGGAGAGGCCGGGGGAGGCTGCTCAGGGAAGAGGGAGGCCCCTGTGGGCACCTGCACAGATATGAATGTGCGGGCGCAGCTGGCTCCTGCTTTCATCAGTTAGGCTGAAATGCACCTTGCATCACGCCTCACTGAAAAGAACCATCCGATGAAAAGAATTCTGGAGACTGCGCTTGAGACAATGTGAACGTACTGAATGGCATAGTTAGAGTTGTACCATTTTAGGCTACACATATTTCCCCATGGTTAAAAAACAATTACAACCAAGCAGTAAAAAATAAGATGCAAAAAGGTTTATTTCTTTAACCTTCCAACAGAGGTATTGGGGTCTGCTTCCCACACCTAGCAGCTCCTGAGCCAGGGTCTGAGTTATTTGAATCCCTGGGTTCACTGGGACCACCTCTGGCGAAGGCAGGCAGGATATCTGAACACAAGATTTTTCTTCCAAGAGCAAGCCTATACGGCGTGTGCGTGTGCTCAGTTGTGTCCGACTCTCTCTGACCCTGTGGACTGTAGCCCACCAGGCTCCTCTGTCCGTGGGATTTCCCAGCAAGAATACTGGAGCAGGTTTCCATTTCCTTCTCCAGGGGCTCTTCCTGACCTAGGAATCGAACTTGTGTCTCCTGCATCAGCAGGCAGATTCCTTACCACTGTACTGCCTGGGAAACCTATACTAGGATGACCTTTAAAAGCTTCTTTTGTGGTGCTTTCTCCCCACCAGCCCCAAGACATGTACTGGAAAGCAATTTCAGTTTTCTCGGAAAATCAAAGCTTCTAATCAACTGACAAGTACACTTTACTTGGAGTCATGAGTTTTGGTTACACTTATCTTCAGTAAGAAGTGTGTTAGGTGTTCATTGGTCTGGAGCTGTGTTTCTCATTGCTTTGAAGAAAAACTCACTTTGGGTTGCCCTGATTTTAGACTAGGTTTTATTCTAAAAATAGCTGGTGTTCTAGAATTCTCTCTGGACACAAAGATGACCTGAGAGAGACTGACTGCATTGCGTTGTGTGCTCACAAAAGATGGATGTCCTGGTCCCTGGTACCCAGGAATGGGACCTAATTTGGAAACAGAGTCTCAGCAGATGTACCCAAGTTAAAGTCACAGTGAAGTAGGGTGGGCCATACAGCCAATGACTGGTGTCTTTGTAAGAGAAAGAAGGGAGATTTTGGACCCAGAGAAAAGAGGGAACACAGAGAACACAGAGAAAAGAAGGCCACGTGAATGAGACAGAGATTGGGGGATGCACATACAAGTCAAGGGGGCCACCAGAAACTAGAACAGCCTGGGCCAGTTTCTTCCTAGAGCTGTTAGAGGGGACATGGCCTGCTGGTACTGTGATCTCAAACTTCCAGCCTCCAGCATTGCAAGAGAATAAACGCTGTTGTCTTAAGTCATCAGTTTATGGCCCCTTGTTAAAGTGGCACTAGAGAACTCACGGTACTCAAATGAACTAATGGGCCTGAATTCTTCTCATGAAGACATCAGTCAGATTGGCCAGTGCTGTTTTACAACTGAGAGCCAGTAAACTGAAGCTGTTTAAAGAGCTGGTGTAAGGTCTTAAAAATGTTCCACACACCCAATGGTATACTTCCTAAGGCCAACATATCATTGGTTAAGGTCAAAGTCAGCCACCACATTGGAGTCAAGTGGATTTCTACCCTCCATCCTCTGTTAATTACTCCTGCAGAAGTGTTTTTGTGCTTGGCTCTGAAAGGGCTAACGTTGTATACTCACCCATGGAGCTTACCTGGGCCATGTCATCTAAACAGTTGAAAATGTACTTCCTTGCTTCTTTTGACTTAATCCCCGTCTCTGCTTCATGGTCATCTGGTGTCTGGTCAAGAGAGGCACCGGGCCATTGGTAATATGAATTATTTCCTAGTCATTGTGACTCAAACCCGCCAACCTCTGCTTCTCCCCCTGAGGATCTTGTCCCACCTTTCAGAGAGGAGACACGATTCTTAAAGTGACCTGCCCAGAATGCCTTCCTCTCTTCCTGCTCCACACTTAGGTCATCCCTCCTCCTTCCTCCCTTCCCACGAACACTGTTGGGGGGCCAGCTCTGAGTCAGATCTGGAGGATCCCCAGAAGGCAGTATATGCCACAACCCCGAGAACCATGTTCTCGCCTAAGTTTAAGGGATGTGGTTAGATTTCATATGTGGAAAAGCAGAAGCCTTTGGTCCACACATTGTAAAACTTTAATTTATCAAACTCTTATACATAGAGCTCTCCCTATGTGTCAGACACTACTTTTTAAACATTATTCATCTATTTAACTATGTATTTATTTTTGGCTGTATTGGGTCCTTGCTGCGTGCAGACTTTCTCCAATTGTGGCCACAGGGGGTTTCTCATTGTGGTGGCTTTTCTTATTGTGGAGCATGGGCTATAGGGCACGTGGGCTTCAGTAGTTGGGGGGCACAGGCTTAGTTGCCCCTCTGCATGTGCAGCCTTCCTGGAACAGGGATCAAACCCAAGTCTCCAGCATTGGCAGGCAGATTCTCAACCACTGGACTGCAAGGGAAGTCCCCAGGTACTGTTCCAAAGCACGTGAACTCATGTAATGCCCTTCACAACCAATTTAGGGAGGCCGATTACCAGCTCATCTTCCAGAGGGGCAAAGAAGGGCAGAAAGCTTGAGGAGCTTGCCAAGGTCACGTGACTGCTGGCTCTGGAGTCTGTTCGACAGTCCCCTCTGCTTGGGTCCAGGGGACACACGTCCAGTTCCTGAACTGGCCTCAGTCTAGGAAGCTGCTGTTTCCAATGACTATGGGGTTTTGGACTTATTCATGGATCACAGGTAATTGATCCTCCAAGACTCACTCAAGGACAGCACACCTGGAGCTGCTAAGATCCAGGCTTCGATGAGGGAACAGCTGGCTAAGAAGGCCTGAATCTCCTAACTAAGACACAGTAATGGCCAGCCTCAGCCTCCTCCTGCCAGGACTCTTTTTCACTGGACCTGACCTTGAGCCGCTCACCCTCAACAGCTGCCAAACGCCAGCCTCCCATCAGGAGCCTCAGAGGCCTGCTCAGCTGCCAGATCTCTTTTCTAAATCTTTTGCCATCACTGACCACACATTATCTCTAAATGTATTACAGTTTGGCTGTGGTTTCTGTTAAAAAAATACCCACCTACACTCTTGCAAAAAAAAAAAAACACCTAAAATGAACATAAAACACACTTAAGAGGTATATTATTTTCTCCTTCCCAGGAAAAAAACAAAACCAACAACATTAATTTTAATTACTAGGCACAGATCAAAGTGAAAGCAAAATATGTTTCCGTTAAAGTCAAGCCGCCCGAGTTTACGGTGTGCAGTGAGGCGCTACACCACCTGCCGGCGGGGCCAGCAGACCCCTCCCGGAGCCTTCGGATACTGCGTAGCTGCCTGCAAGGCTCTCTGCATCCTTCAGGGCCTGGCTTAAACGCTCCTCCTCGACCCTCTGCCATAGCAGGAATCAAGGCTCCCTCCTCCAGGCTCCCACATTCTATTCCTGCCGGAAATGGTGCTGGCCATGGGGAGGGGGCAGGGCTATCACACATGTTCAGTCTCCCTCTGCACTGGGAGCTCCTTAAGGGCGGGGGACCATTCACTTCTTTCATTTCTCTATCCAGCAGCCAACCAGGCAGGTCGTCCAGGTTTACTGGATGAAATTGAGGGAGTTTAGCAATCAGAGCTTGAGGTGCAAAGGCAGTAGGTCAAGCAAAGCAGTGCTTTCTGAACATTCAAAAATCCATCCACCATGTATTATCCACAGTCGCGACGCCGCCATGGCCAAATCAGAGTCAGAGCCAGGACCCATGTGCCTCGGTTAAAGGCTCCTGGCGAATGGGGGCACTTTTCGCGGGGACCTTCTTCCCCGTAAGCTGGGTGTTGGTGAGGAATGAGGCAGGCGCTCTTCCTACCTTCAGCCTCCACAGAGGATACGGCGAGTCTGTGTCCCGGTTGAAAAACCTAGTTGTCTTTGTCCCCGCGCTTAATAAATATTCTGCTGGCAAACCCTGTGTTTGTGAAATATACCGGATCTGCAAGGAAAGATGGGAATGAGGTCAGGGCTTTTCCTGTCACCATACACGTGGTATACTAACAGCTCTAGTGTCTCAGAGAAAAATGACAATTTTATAGGGAGAGAATGAAGTAATCAAAGGAAAAGGGAAAAGGAAGAAGAACAAAGAAAGAAAAGCCAGGCGATCCTCAATTGTAAACTTGGATACTGGTACTTGAAGGGATAACACAGGTAAGATGCTTCAATAAAGGTTGTGGCTAAATTAAAAAAAAAAAAAAAGTGATTGAAGGGAAGGAAGGTTTGGGAGACAGTATCACACCTCAGAGCCCCGCCCCATGTCAGGTTATGGATGGGGTGCCCATCCAGACAAATGAAGAGAGCTGGCTGAGAACACCTGTGCTGTCTGGACCCACCTGATCATACTCTGAAGCTCCTGGATACAGTGGCCAGCCCAGGAACAGCTCTGCAATGACGCAGCCCAAAGACCACATATCAATTGCCTCACAAAATGGTAAACCCAGGATGATCTCAGGGGCCCTGAAAAGGAAGAATGGAAAAAAAACAGTCATTAGCAATTTGGAAAAGCAGGAAGCTATTTCTATACGAATTCTAAAAAAAAAAAAATCCAGTCTTTCAAACCCAAGCTACCATTACTGACCCCCGCAAGGTCCTGTTGTTCTTGAGCTGGGTTGCAATGATCTTTGTATCCTTTGGCTTGGTCCTCCCATCAGTAGGGTGCCTAGCTAGGTGACTGGCTGAGATGCACGGCAGGTCTGAGGTTGTAGAGCAGACCCAGAGGGAACCACAGCTACTGCTTCACTACCATCACGCTCCAGCCAGACGAGCTAATCAACGCCTTTGAGATACTCAGGAATTATCTTTTGTAGCTGAAAACCCAGGAAATCAACCTTTAGAGAATGCCCAGGTTTTTTTTAATTTTGCTGAGTGGCGTGCAGGATCTTAGTTTCCTGCTGCTAAGCTGCTAAGTCACTTCAGTCGTGTCTGACTCTGTGCGACCCCATAGACGGCAGCCCACCAGGCTCCACCGTCCCTGGGATTCTCCAGGCAAGAACACTGGAGTGGGTTGTCATTTCCTTCTCCAATGCATGAAAGTGAAAAGGGAAAGTGAAGACGCTCAGTTGTGTCCAACTCTTAGCAACCCCATGGCCTGCAGCCTACCAGTCTCCTCCATCCATGAGATTTTCCAGGCAAGAGTACTGGAGTGGGTTGCCATGGCCTTCTCCACTTAGTTTCCTGACCAGGGATCAAACCTGCTCCCTGAACATTCAGTGGAAGCTCCAAGTCTTAACCACTGGGTCACCAGGGAAGTCCCAAGGATGCTTAGTTTTTACAAAGGAATTCTGAAGTACAGGTATTCTATTTTCAGTCATATATAAAACAAGTTGCCTCCCCGCAGAATGGGATTAAATCCAGTATCTGTTTATACCAACAATCCCTTTTTAGGAGTTTGTATCATACTTTTCCAAGGAAACACTAGTTTTGTTTTTTTTTTTCATTACCTTCTAAAGAATTCTCTCCTATGACAATTATAGTACCTGGTTCATGATCTGTAGTTCAGGTGTAAATCAGAATTCCATTATAAACCCTTTCCTAACTTCAGAAAATATATTCCTTCACATGATAAACCTGGTTACCTGCTGGAACTTCTGAAGGAAATCACCTAAACTCAAAGAGAAAATTTCACATGTACTTGGTAATCAAAACCAAAGACCACAAGAGTAGCTCTGCTTTTCTAGGAATTGGTCATGATTGCTAGGTTCACATTTTGGAGAAAACCATGCTCAGAGCATGAGATATGAACTCAGTTTATGATTTTTTTTTTTAAACGTGGCTTAAGGCATTCTGCTGATGCACGGGCCCAACTTCTGTTTTCTCTATCAACGGTCCCCTTGATGGCGTGATCCCGGAAGATGCAACTCCACCTTTTTAGCAGCCTGGAGAGGGAGCCCGGGAGCTGGGAGACTTTTCTCTATCGGGGTTATCTCTCCCCAGCCAGCAGGAGAGGAGGGAGGGAGGGGTGCCAGGAGCACCTCCACTTGTTGGAGCTTCGAGCTGAATTTTCCCTGCACAAAGCATCTCCCTGCCTGCTCCTTTAAACTGGCTCTCATTGCTGGTTTTTTTTTTTTCTTTCTCTACATAACGGTTCTGAAAAAACAAATAAGAACCAAAAGGTCTTGCTATCAAGTCTTTTGATTTTTCAGCTGTAAAAAGGAGTCTCTTCCCTTCCTTGGAGCTGGAGAGGCAGCACTACTGTTGGTGCTTCTAGGGCGCTGAGACTGTGGTCTGGGTGGCAAGGCCAAGGTTGGGTCTCCGTGGGCTTGGAAGGAGGGGACTGCTGCGGAGGGCCGGGGAGCGAGATGTCCCTGCCCCCTCGCTGCTGGGTGTCTTCAGCTCCAGTGTTGTGCCTGACACTTCGCTCTGTCCTTGGTCTTTGTCTCCTCCCAGCCTAGTTGCTGACAGTTCACGTGGACGTGGGGGATGGCTCTTGCCCTCCGGCACAGATGCCCTGGTGAGGCTGGGGAGGCATCAGTGCTGGACTGTCCCGGGTCATGGGACCTTGGACCTGGCCTAGGTCACTGTGTCCAGCGGTGCACCCAAACACCAGGGCTTCCAGAGCCACAGATCATTACGTGGAACTGAAGAGACTACCGCAGGTTGCTTCCAGCAATGCCATCTCTTCCGCGGTGGTTTCGGTTTAAAAAAAAAAAAAAAACCACATCTTTTTGAAAAGAAGGGAGTGTCTCAAAAGAACATGATAGTGAAAATAACATGCTCTTGTCACACATGTGGCAGAACCTGCTTTGCTTTCTGTCCTCTCTGTTTGAGAGTCAGACGTGTCTACCTGCCTCCTCTCACGTGGAGACTATGGCCTCTCCTTGGGGAGGTACCTGCTCTGGTCCTGAGAAGCCCCTCTTGTGGCAGCTGCTGCTGGCTCAGAATCAGGCATCTTGGCACCTGTCTCCCATTCTTGTGACCTGTCCCTTTGCCCGTTGTAGCCTGGACACTCCAGTCTCCAGGTCGGCTCTTAGGAACAGGCTGCTCTGGTTCCGTGTGGCCATCTCTGGACTTGACCATGAGGCTGTCCTTCCTATCAGGTTAATTAACTGGCCCTCATGCCCCAGCACTCTTGCCTGGAGAATTCCAAGGACAGAGGAGCCATGGGATCGCAAAGAGTGGGACACTCTTGCGACTAACTTTCACTTTCACTTTTTCATGCCCTTAAGCAGACCACTGGGAACCCCTGGAAACCCATTTCCCAGATTCTGTTCCCTGATGATCTGCCCAGCAGAATCCAACAGGTAAGACTGTCATGCAAAGGGCATGCCAGTGATGTTCTTGGGCAAGAAACAGCAGACTCACGCTACAGGAATGGGACCTGTGAAAACCATTTAGTTGGGGACTTCCCTGGTGGCCCAGTGGTTAAGACACCGAGGTCCTTATACAGGGGGCTCAGGTTCGATCCCTGGTTGAGGAAGTAATATCCCATATGCTGCAACTAAGAGTTCTCATGCCTCAACTAAGATCAGGCACAGCCAGATAAATCGTAAGTAAATGTTAAAAAAAATTGTTTAGTCCATCAGAAAACGGAATGACAGCAACTCCTGGCATCGCGATATGTACGGCAGAGGATTTCTTTTGCTGTGATCTAGTGAGCAAATGTGCGGGCATCAGGCAGGGCAGCTGGGAGACAAAAGAAACAGAAGGTGCAGCCCTGTCCCCCACGGGCTGCTGGGGAGGCGACACCAAAGCACAGGGGACAACTGAAGCTGAGCACAAAAACATACACACACACACACACACACACACACACGCGCGCGCGCGCGCGCGCGCGCGCGCACACACGCAGACCTAATCCAAGTGCACACTCTCGCTCTAGTGTCTCCCGTCTAACAATAAAACAGAACACAAGAACAAAACACGCCAAAACCAAACCTCTCCCAATCCCTTCAGCCCCTGCAGCTGCTGCCCTAGTTTTCTGTTCTCCGTCCAAAAGCCAAGTCTCTGAAGAGCCATGTCTGGCATCTTCCCATGCTCCGTCTCTCGCATCTTCCCTCCCTCCTCTCACTGGACTTGCCCCTCCGCTCCATTCAAGCGTGGAGCTCGCCGAGGCCAGCAGGGGCCACGCTGCGCCCACTGGTCAGGTTCTCAGCTCTGGAGCCTGAGAGCCGTGTTCCTTCCACACGGCTGGTCGTTCCACCCAGTCTGGAAACAGGCAATCTTGGTTTGCACGACACTGCGTGCTCCTGCATTTGCTCTGCTCTGCGGCTCATGGCTTGTCCTCCTCTGTCCAAGCGCTGCCCATGGCAAAGCCCCAGGACCCCTTCTCTTCTCTCATTTCGTTGTTTTTCTAGGTAATTCTTATGGGGTTGAACTGTGTCCCAAACTCATGCTGAAGTCCTAATCTTCGGTAGCTCAATGTGGGCCCTTCTTTGGTAATGGGGTGACTACGGATGTCAGTTACGATGACCTCGTCCTGGAGCAGGGTGCATCCGTCATCCAATCCAGCATGACCAGTGTCCTTGGAAGAAGGGGGACATTTGGACACAGACGCAGAGGGAAGACGGCCATGTGAAGACGGAGGCAGAGACTGGAGTGATGCTGTCACAAGCCAAGGAGTCTGCAGAAGATAGAAGGGGCAAGAAGGCCCCTCCCTGGAGGCTTCAGAGGGAGCACGGCCCTGCTGACACCTTGATTTTGGACGTCTAGCTTCCAAAACTGTGAGAGAACAAGGCTCTGTTATTCTGAGTCATGTGTTTTGTGGTACTCGTCTCTGCACGCTGGGAAACTGTGACGGTCACTGTGGCCATTCTTAGCGGTTTAAATCCCATTTTGTGTATTTCCCAAAGTCTGTCTCCATCTTGGACTTTTCTTGGCTCCAGCTTTATGTTTCTGATGGCCTGACATCTCTGTTGGAATCTCTCTCAATCACCTCAACTTGTCTTTAAAAGGGAACTCTGCTCCTCTACACCTTCCCACCCCAAATAATTCCTCCCTCTGTCCTCTGTTTCACTAAATGGAATTTCTCTCGCACCCCCACCTCCCCACCCCGCCCCATTACTCACGCTGGAAACCTGGGATTGATCTCGGATTCCTCTCTCTCCCTCTGCGTCCTTGCCATTCAATAACGGCAGCTCCAAAGCAGCTCAACTGGCCCCGGATTCTCCGCTTCTGCTGCCACCGCCCTGGCCCTGACCACCTCCCCCGGGCCTTCCTGTCTTTCCACTCCATCACTGCTTCCTCCAGTCCACTCTCTACCAGCTCAACAGGTCACAGGCCCTCAGCTCGAAGTCCTTCCCAGGCTCCCTGCCTCCCTGAGAAGGAAATCTCAGTCCCTCCCCTGGCTGGGCCCCGCCCGCCCGGCACTGTCACCCATCCACTCTCCCAGCTCAGTGAGCCCCAGCCTAACCAGTTTCCTGAGCCTTCCGGAGGAGCTGTTGCTTTGGCGTCAAATGCCTTCTCCGCTGGTTCTCAGGTGGCGGCTTCCTTCTTGCTCATCCTTCAAACCTCCGCTTAATTGTCACTGCCGCCGACAGGCGTCCCTCGACCCCAGTCAGTCTCCATCTCCGGTGCCATAAATGTCACTTTACAGCACTTTCCCAATAACCTCCTCACCGTCTGTCTCCTCTGCTACGTCCACGAGGGCAGCACAGGGTCTGGCATTTAGGAGCCAATCAGTAAGAATTTGTAGATTGAATAAACCTTTATTAAATATAAGAAAAGTGCTAAAATATGTGACTCAGATGGAAAGTTCTAAGGCTTGCAAACAAAGGAGGGTAGAAGGGGCGAATCTTCATGAAGAACGGGAGCCCAGGCGTGAGCCTTTCACCCGGGGAAAAGCGGACTTCTGTGCATGTGAATGGGCAGGGCTGATAAGGCCCATCTCTTCCCACTTCCTCTAGAAGCCATCCTCCACTCAGCTCCACACTGTGGGTCTGCTGGAGCCCTCTGTGGTCCAGCTCTCTCTTGTAACCCCTACTGGTCTCCTGCCTTTGGTTTCAACCTTTTCCAATTTACTCTGAAACTCTCCCCCATTCAAAGGCCGTGTCCTCTTGTCTGCACACATGACACATTGGTCACATTTCTGAGAAAGCCTGTCCTCCCCCGCCCCTTCCTCACTCAAACACACCTTGCTCTCGGTGCTGGTGGACTGCATGGTGAACATTCAGACATGAACCACCAGATCGGTCCAATAAATATTAACTGACCACCCGAAGGACTGATGCTGAAGCTGAAGCTCCAATCCTTTGACCAACCTGATGCGAAGAACTGACTCATTGGAAAAGACCCTGATGCTGGGAAAGATTGAAGACAGAAGGGGACAACAGAAGATGAGACAGTTGGATGGCATCACCGACTCAAGGGACATGAGTTTGAGCAAACTCTGGGAGATAGTGAAGGACAAGGAAGCCTGTGTGCTGCAATTCATGGGGTAGCAAAGAGTCAGACACAACTGAGCGACTGAACAACAACAAAAACTGTTGTATATACATGTCTGGGTGTTCGCCCTCCACTATCCCAAGGGTAGGGCCTGTGTTCCTACGTTTTGAGCCTCAGTCTGGTACACAGCAGATGCTCCATAAAAATCTGCTCAACACGAGCCCTCAGTTCAGGAAGGCACTTCTTTATCTGGCCCCTCATTAATCCCTGGGGAACCAAAGACCCCTCTGCTATGATCGGGCAGATGCCTGGTCCCTGCTCCACTGGTCTGTAAGGCTCCAAGCTCCTCGATGTTCAAAGTCAAGTCTAAAATCGGTTTTTTTCTGTTCAGTGCACCGGAAGCACATTTGATGGTTGCTAAGGTGTATTTATTCTTCAGTGAAGAAACCATTATTAGCAGGGGTTATCCTAAGATAGAGTTTAGCACCCCTTATTTAGTCACTTAGCGGGGAATAATTCAACTGCCATTTTCCTAAGCATCTTCTACGTGCCAGGCACTGTGCTGGGTGCTGACGATCAGAAACCAGACCCTGCGGTTCCTCCAGGAGTTCACTGTCTAGTCGGAGGCAACAATGGGCCTGTGGCCAACATATAACGAGCTCCCAGCACATGCAGGTGAGGCAAAGCCTGGGGGCCTTCTTGGGAGAGGTGATCGGGCGAGGTGGCCTCCAGGCACAGGGTGGGGTGAGTACACGTCCATCCCTGGCCTCTGGCTGCACCTCTGGCACCTAGCACAGACACCTGGAGCACCCAGGTGCTCACCACACCTCTGGAGAAGGAATAAACCTTTCTGTTTCAAACCCACACCCTCAGCAGGCACCAGTTTTCCCTGAAGCTGGCGCCATCTCCTTGGCAACACTGCCTATGACAAGAGGCAGACTACTTGGCCTTTCTATTTCAAAGTTTACATGCTTAAAAAAAAAGAGAAAAAAAATCACATCCTGGTTTCTTGCATGGGGGCTGTTTCTGGTCTCTCAGTTTGGGTCTCTGGTGGGTAGGACTGCCAGCTTGGGACATGGCCTTTCCCCTCTGGGCTCAGAACCGCCTAGGCTGTGTCAGGGACTCAACCTTCCCTTACCAGCCCACGGAATCCTCTTACAGAGGCTCCTCACTGCTATTTTGGGACATCAGAAATACTTGAAACACACACGAAGTGTCAGACAAAATTTGCACCTAAGAAAGATTGTTCCTTTCCAACATTTCCATAGCAAGACACAGACAATTCTATCTTTCTATAGAAAGAGAACGGACAACTGTCATTTTCGACACAGCCGTGACTAAGCTTTGATATTTCACTCCGGTGGCTCTCCTGACAGTACATGTAGCTGGTGAGGCATTCCCAGGTCACGTGCAGATGTTGTGACCCTATGGAGGAATGACCTCCAACAGAGGCGTGCACACCACCTGAGTTGAGTGGGAACACTCAGGACCAGTGCCATCAGGTCGTGGCTGTATACCGATTTCCTGACGTTGGCAGGAGGATAAAATGAAACAGCATCACAGGAGCACCTAGCACAGGGCCTGGCCCAGAGAAAGCAGTCAGCAGATAATACATCACTTATGGATTATGTACAATGTGTCTAAGGCCATGTGACGGCAATTAGATAAAGGGCATCCCTTTCCCTCATTTAAAGAAGTTTTATTAATGCTGTTTCTTTTTTGGTTGCGCTTGGTCTTCGCTGCTGCACGCGTTTCTCTCTCGTTGCAGCGAGCAGCGGCTACTCTCTAGTTGCGGTGTGAGGGCTTCTTATTGCAGTGGCCTCCCCCGCTGCAGAGCACACCAGGCACCCGGGCTTCAGCAGCTGTGGCTTGCAGGCTCTAGAGTGTGGGCCCGGGAGTTGTGGCACGAGGGCTCAGCTGCCCCGTGGCACGTGGAATCCTCCCGGGCCAGGGATCAAACACATGTCCTCTGCATTGGCAGGCGGGTTCTCAACCAATGGACCACCAGGGAAGTCCCCCTTTCTTCATCTTAAAGGTCCATTTTCTTCCTTATAAATTGAAATGTTAGGAAAACTATCTAAATATATTAAAGCATAACCACTAAAGAGTTTTTTTCATTTATCTTTACAAAAAAGGTGCAAAGGTTAATATAACCAACAATGAAGTCCCTGTCATTTAGCTTTAGAAAGAAAACTTCCCATCCACAACTCCCGACTTCTTCCTACTGGAGAGCAAGACCCTAACCCTGCATCACCTTTCACAGTACAAGCCCTTCCTCACCCAACCTCCCTGGCCAAGTTCATGTCTCCATCATCCACACTAATAACACAAGTGCAAGGTTCGTGGCCACTCCCAACTTGGGCAATAAATCTGCAACACTAATCAGAGAGCACAGGAAGGACTGTGCATTTCTGGAAAAATGTTACTCAATTTCTCTGGGTTTTTATTTCACCATCTATAAAATGTGATTATTAATCTTGCTTTTTTCCTTGTCTCTGCAGCAGCTTATGAAGATAAATTACGTTTGGTAGAATTATAAAGCAGTTTGAACTCTCTGGAAGCAAGACACTCTGTTAGTCCATGGTATTTTATAATCACTGATATTATAAGGTGTTCTTGAATTGAACTGCAGTGAAAAAGCCTGTTCCCACAAATATATGTAGATTGAAAGTAACCTCAGTATGGTTGGGGCAGAAGCAATCAAAATGTAAAATTGTATTTCAGATGGGTTGTTAAATCTTATGTTTCCGCCGCAAAAGGAGACTTGGAAAGGCTGACACCCGCTCAGAGGCACTATTTGAGTTGGTGGCCTGGACTGGGAGGCAAAGGATTACATCAAGGCCACACAGGACCCTAGGAGTGGCAGAAATCTGAGGACTCGAAGGAGGCTATTTTAGGGAAATTGGACCCCAAAGCCCAAAGGATTTTCACAGAAGACAACCTGAAAGGTGAACGGTGGAGAGTGCTTCAGGGCAGTATTTCTAGAAGATGGATTCGTACCATGTCAGGGGGACCCAGAAAGGTCCAAGTGGAGACAGCAACTGAGGCCTGGCTAATCCAAGGTCAACCTGGGGTTTGATTTTGAAAAAGATACAGCTTCCTTGGCAAACTGGAGATAGTAAAGAAGCAGCTCTGTCTTTGAGGTGCTTGACAAATGGGTGAAAGACAAAGTGACTCAGAGACAGAGCTCCAGGAACAAACCACAGGGTGAGGTTGACCAGGAGCCTGCTCACTGTGTGGGCCTTCCCTGAGCCAAGGTGATAAGGAGACTGGTCTAACCAAATGCTGTGCATCCTGAGAGTGCCACACACCCTCCACAGGAGAGATTTTCTCTAAGAAAATCTGCCTTGTAGTACAACGAGGAGGACGCTGTCCTCTGACAGTGACAAGGCTCTGACTCCAGAGGAGAAGCCAGGGAACACACCCAACTGGTGCCTGTGGTGGTCCCAGCTTGATGTTACACATGCAATGAAATTGTTTCAGAGGGGTTCTAGAAGTTCTTTCTCGGGGCCACTGCTGACAGCCATAAAACTGTGTGTATGCTATGAGGATTCAAGAGCCTCACTGGTGATGCTGCTATAATTGAGCATCTCCAGTTCTCACAAACAGAAATGCTCAAGACATCAGAACAAAGCATCACAACCACCTGGAAAGTTGATTATATATAATCAGGGTTTGACTGTGCCGGTGACGTCATTCTCACGCCATACTTGGACAGTCTCCCGAAGGAAGTGCGTTTCCTTGAGTCAACTAACCGTTTCAGGACGATGTTAGAATCAGAGCGGAAGTTTTTTGGGATTTGTATTGGCAATGAACATTTTGACTCTGAGGAAGACTTGCCTGGCGAACACTAAATATATGTGCGCACACACACACACCTCCACCCTCCCATTCCTCACCTCTGTGCTGACCCTTGGTTCCCAGCTGTACTTCAACTCTGCAGAGTTCAGTGCTAAAATCCAACCTTCTTGCTTATCTACCAGAAGAAAAGGTTGGATCTAGAACTCAATAACTATAATCTCCAAAGGCTTCTAACAATATTGGTATAATTAGGAAACCAGTTCCCAGATATCTAGAGGATATTCTGACGTTAGCCTCTAATTCTTTGTAAATCGCTTTAAGAAATGTTCCTGGGAAGAATGACTTAGATCTCATAATGGGTCATTTCGAAAACATGGGCCCTGTCCTGGAATTCCTTATCCTCTTGACATGTACCATGCACTGTGTCTACTCAGCCCACCCCACACCCGGTGATCTGTATCTCCTGGGTCTCTGGGGCTTGTTATCACGAAGTCAGGGGATGCTAGAGAAAGCCTGCTCTTGCCTTCCAACACCCCATGGGACTATAATATTACCAGATTTTATGCTCATACTTTTGGTGAAACTATGTGCTCAGTAAATGTCTGTGGAAGCACCTGTTGGCCAGGGAAATGGAATCTCAGCTTTCGGTACATCTACATCCAGTCCCATCACTTCATGCCAAATAGATGGGGAAACAATGGAAACAATGATAGACTATTTTCTTGGGCTCCAAAATCACTGCAGATGGTGACTGCAGCCATGAAATTAAAAGATGCTTGCTCCTTGGAAGAAAAGCTATGACAAGGCTAGACAACATATTAAAAAGCAGAGACAGTACTTTGCTGACAAAGGTCTGTCTAGTCAAAGCTATGGTTTTTCCAGTAGTCATGTATGGATGTGAGAGTTGGACCATAAAGAAGGCTGAGCACCAAAGAATGGATGCTTTTGAACTGTGGTGTTGGAGAAAACTCTTAGAGTCCCTTGGACTGCAAGGAGATCAAAACCAGTCAATCGTAAAGGAAATCAGTCCTGAGTATTCACTGAAAGGACTGATGCTGATGCTCCAGTACTTTGGCCACCTGATGCAAAGAACTGACTCACTGGAAAAGACCCTGATGCTGGGAAAGATTGAGAAGGGGGAGACAGAAGATGAGATATTTGGATGGCATCACTGACTCAGTGGGAGTTTGAGGAAACTCTGGGAGTTGGTGATGGACAGGAAAGCCTGGCGTGCTGCAGTCCATGGGGTGGCAGAGTCAGACACGACTGAGTGACTAAACTGAACTGAACTACACCTAGAGATTCTTTTTACACACGTACGGCTCCAGGTTCTTTTATAAAGTTAAAAAAATCTTTGATTGATTGTGAATAACAACACATGTGAAAAGAAATGCATAGAGCAAAAACATAACAGCTCCATGACTTATCAGAAAGCAACGCCCAGTGTCACTCACAGCTGGGTGGAGAGACGCGGTGGGCATCACCAAGCCCATCCCCTGCATGCAGACACTGTCCCCTCTCTGCATGCGGTGGTGACACGGGGCCGGTACAGGAGTGTGTTCATCTTATAGTGTGGCCCCCACGTCTCCAGGAATCAGGTCCTTAACAGGAGGACCAGACCAGAGGGCAGGCATGCAGCGCAAAGCCCGGGGCAGCTGGCTGCGGGGGAGAAAGAAGACAAAACCTCGGATGTTCTTTTTAGTTCTGCTGGTTGACTGTTTCTTCTGCTTTGTTGCTAGTCTGCTGACTGAAACTGAGGGTTGGAACTGCATTTCGAGCTTCCCTGGAAAGTCTGCTGATACCAGGTAGGCCTCACCCACGTGGCACTGTCATAGGCTGGCACCCTTTGCTTCCTGAGGCCACTACTCTGTGCTGGGAGGGAATTTGGGATTTCAGTTCCAGACCCATGGCAGATGCAGCCCCTCCACTTTATTCAGAGTGGTTATGTGTCACCCCTAGTGGGGTAGAAGTGGGATGTCAGGCCGGGAAGAAGGGAGGGGTCTCCTTCACACCTTTGAGTAATTAACTCAAGGCTCAGCCATTGATGCCTTCAAACCAGGGTGCCGGAGAAGACTCTTGAGAGTCCTCTGGACAGCAAGGAGATCAAACCAGTCAATCCTAAAGGGAATCAACCATGAATATTCACTGGAAGGACTGATGCTAAAGCTCCAATACTTGGCCACTTGATGTGAAGACTGATTCACTGGAAAAGACCCTGATGCTGGGAAAGATTGAAGGCAAAAGGAGAAGGGGGCAGCAGAGGATGAGATGGTTAGATAGCCTCACTGACTCAATGGACATGAATTTGAGCAAACTTTGGGAGACAGCGAAGGACAGGGGAGCCTGTGGGGAGCCTGGCATGCTGCAGTCCATGGGGTCGCAAAGACTGGGACATGATTTAGTGACAGTACAACAGCCTCTATCCCAAATGAAAGCACACTAAGAAGGTACTATTACTTATAAGAAATTATTGATTTCAGTGGAAAACTTTCCATTGGTTAACTCTTAGCTTCCACTGACCCGTAGTGAGTTCTCAGAAATGTTTCTCAGGTCTGGACTGAACCAGCATGAGGCTGGAGAGCCAGTATGCTGTACTGCGTGGGGTCCCCTGATGCCCAGCTCTTGGCAACTGAACGGTAGCAAAGTCAAGACTCATCTCAGGTTATTTCCCTTCTTATGGCACCAGCTGACTCTGTGACTAGCAGGGCTAAATCAGAAGGCAGTCTTTATGGCTGACGGATGGGGGTGAGGAATACAGGGCCTGGTGATAAACCTGTTCCTTCTTTGAAAGGGAGATGCATTCAGTGTCACCAATTGGAGACGTACCAATCAAGAGAGTCGGAGCCAAAACCTGAGATATGGAGAGGAGCCCGCTGAGTAAAGATGTTGAACACATGCTGGAGGGTGACTTTCCCTGTAGCCACGGGGATATTTCCATCCTCAGACAAGGCCTCCCTCCTGCTAATGCACTGTCGGTAGAGAATTACAGAGAAAGAAGGGCCAAAGCCAGCTGATATACTACCTAAGCAAGTTTTCAACTAAAGCCAGTGGCCACCCCGGCCGATGGAGCAGGTTCTGGTCCACAGAGTGTGGGAAGTATCCTGTCTGCACGTGGACAGGTGCGTGGAGGAAGAAGAGCCAGGTGGATGAGGCTGGCTCTGCCAGGAGACCAGATGGGCGGAGGAGAATGGAGGTACCATTCTTCACTCAATTCTGCTGCAGGACATGTGGCAGAGGGGACTTAAACCATGGTCTGTCCGGACCTGCCCTGGTCAGAGCAAAGATGCGGGCCCCATGGTGGCTGGTTGTTTGTTTCAATGGGAGTTAGGACAAGAGAGTGAGCATAAATCCCAGGTCTCCAGCCAAAGGCAGCTGATTTAGGGAAAACCTAATATTCAACTTTTCCTAGAGGAACTGGAAACAAAACAAAACTCCAGTTTGCTTTCTTGTGCTCGCTTGGGTCATGGAGGAAAAACAAAGCTGGCTTTTGGCAGCTGACATGAGGGGCTGCCGGAGTGCAGGGGCTGATGCATGTTCTGAAAGGGCCCCCATTCTTCGACTGCTGCAGGACTGAGGGATGGAGGCCACCGGGGACAGCCAGGGACGTCACCATGACAGACCTACAGCACACTGCAGATGAGAGCCTGGAAGACGTTTCTGCCAGTGGAAGGGGAGCAGGCTGTCCCCCCAGATGAGAACGCCACTGCTCATCTGTCAAGAAACTTGTTTTTCTCATCCAAACAATGGGGCCTCTTTGTAACCCAAGAGCTGGGACTTTCGGATCTTGCCTTTGGAATGGAGCAGCCTTCAGCAAAAGAGATTAAAATGTTCATCTTGTTCCTTGGAGCACTGAACCCCACTCCAGCTAAGTAGACTAACCCAAGTATAGAAATAGGGCATTGCACGTCAGTCGGCTGGGGCTCAGGAGGTGGAGGAAAAGGAAAGGAAGATGGACTTGAGAGGGAGGGGGGATCTATCTGGTGGAGGCATAAGGGGTGACAGGGCAGAACCACCCAGACTCGTCAGGGTGGTCAGGACGAGGCCCTGGCAGCACGCCCAGCATCCCTTCCAACAGCCCTTGCCCCCCACCCCCAGCTGCACCCCCAGTTTGCCTCTATGGAAAGACCTCCTCTGGCCGTCAAGCTTCCAACTCGAATCCTGCCTCCTCTAGAATTCTGTCCTGACCAAGGCTCTCTCTGAGTCTGTGTCCCCACAACACATCTGCCAATTCCAGTCTTTCATTCCAGTGGCTTCTCGGCTGGACAGATAGCATCTGGAGGCAGTGGGCATCTGTTATTCATCCATCCCTGCACACCTGGCACTAGTGCTGTGGGGGTGAGTCCTCCACATGTACGGGTGGTCACGCGCCACACTCACGGGTTGGGAGAGGCAGAGGTCTCAGCCTCTTCCTACCACAAACCCTGCAGGATGCAGTCAATGTTCAACACACAGATGCTTGCTGACGAAAGCCATTTTCTAAGGAAGAAGCAGACACAGGGACTTCTTACTATTTGTTGTTTATGCGTCATAGATGTGCGTGTGGCTTCCGTGATGGCTCAGGCAGCAAAGAATCTGCCTGCAATGCAGGAGATGTGGGTTCGATTACTGGGTCAGGAAGATCCCCTGGAGGAGGAAATGCCAATCCACTCGTATATGCTTGCCTGGAGAATCGCATGGACAGAGGAGCCTGGTGGATTATAGGCCATAGGGTCCCAAAGAGTTAGACATAAGATTGAGTACGCACGTGCATGTGTTTATGCGTCAGGCAAGAGAAAGGATAGAGAACAAGTGAGCCCTGTCTAGTACTTCTCTGATAATGGGGACTTCCATGGAGAAATCCTTTATTTTTAATGGGAGAGGCTTGACCTAGGAAGTCTGTATCAAAGACATGGAGGAATGGTAGGTAAAGAGAAGAAACTATTTATCTAGAATTGAAGAAAGAAATAACAAATGGAGACGGGAAGAGAGGAGCCAGCTAGGGAGATTTTAAAAGATACAACTGAAAAAAAAAAAAAAAAGAAACAACAAGCAATTAAATGAATGTTTGAAAGAATGGTAGTCATCATTGGTACGAAGTTTTGAAAAATCATTTAAAGTAACCGAGCTTGTCACCCTCGCCTCTGTAGAGTGTCAGTTATGTAAGTAGGTCTTTGTATGTGTACATTTAGGCTTGTCCTGGCTTTCCCCACGAGATCAAAAGTTCCTTGAGAAGACAGAGGCTATGTTTGCTTCCTAAGGAAGTGCTAAGCCGCCAGAGAGCAGCCTGGTGGTGCTCTGCACACAACAGGTGTTCAGTCAGCATTAACCAATCAAATTCTGACTCCTCGTTGAAAGCTTCTGACGCAACTGTCTAGTTCCTTTTCATTCAGGCTCAAAAGGAGTTTGTTTTTCAAGAAACAAAACAACCCCAAATACCCGCAAAGATTCAACTCTAGATTCAACTTGGTGGCTAAGTGGAACAATTCTGCCTGACTCTTTAACGATGCTAACTTCTGTGAAAAGTCAAACAGATGTCTTCCTCCCTCTCTCTTCTGGGGTCCCCTGACTTTACAGAGGCTGACAGGCTTCACACGATCACAGGGCCATTACTGGGGACTCACAGTTCAGACCAGGAAATCAATACCGCTGGAGGAAGTGTGGCATGTACAACATCGAGGACTTGGGGTTGCGTAGAGGTAAGGCTGATAAAAGAAATACGGCACATGTTCCCTAGCCTGGTTATGTTTTTTATTTTCTCTGCAATTGCATCAGCAGTTTAAATGTGAGTTTCATTCCTAGGTGCACCTTAACAGCTGGTGAAAATGACTCCATTTTGCAAGGCGGGGCTGAAGGTCTGTCATCGGTTCCATCATCCCTACTGAGAGGTCACATCCCACACCTTTGTCACCGACCCATCTGCATTATCCTTAGGATGGTTCTCAGGCCTGTCCCGCTTGCCTGGGGGAGCCAGCTTTGGGAGGGAAAGGCAGGGGGCAGAGGTGGGAAAACGATGCTATGTGGTTATTTTTCTTTCCCAGTACTGCTGCTGCTGCTGCTGCTAAGTCGCTTCAGTCGTGTTCGACTCTGTGCGACCCCACGGATGGCAGCCCACCAGGCTCCCCCATCCCTGGGATTCTCCAGGCAACGCAATGGAGTGGGTTGCCATTTCCTTCTCCAGTACTAACTGTGTTCAATATGGACAAATATTTGTGTAGCCTCTGTATTTACCATTAATACTGGGATGAAGTAATTAGGGACTAGATTTTACTATGGGAAGCAGCAAAGCCTGGGGCCAGAGTGGGGGAGGGGACAAGGAAAGCAAAACCCCCAAACCCAAGCACACAAACACGCTCAAAGCTGGCATCTGAAGGTATTATTCGCAAACAATATGAGAAAAGGCAGAAGTGTATTTCCTCTGTTCTTCTAAAGGGAAGTTCAGAAAAAGGTCAGGAATAGAACAATGCGGGCCATCTATCACAGCAGCCTCTAACCTAGAAAGGTTACTTACACGCCTGCAGCCTCCTTTCTCAGTTCTGTAATTACCACTCCCCTTCCACAGATCGCACGCCACTACGGGCCTTATGAATTATGCATTTCATTTCCATCTACCTATGCCCTTCTCGGTGACCAGGGCTAAGGTGGAGTGGGCGGGGCGACGCGGGCCCCGCCTCTCCCCCGGGGCCCCCCCACCCCCTACGCGGGTGCGCACAGACGCGCTGGCCCCAGAGCACTGCGCAAGGCACACCAGTGTGGATTTGCCTGGTGTTGACCTTCAATTCCCAGACTAAGGTTTTGTTTATTGAACAAATAAGCACTAGCTACCAGCAGGGATTTTCCTAGGGGAAATCACGGTGGGGCACGTTTCCTTCCCCTGAACATTTTTATTGAGGCGAAATGTGGTTAAAATGAGTATTTAGAGTGGTCTTAAAGAAGGCAAAAGCAGAGTGCAGCCTGAGGGCGGGCGTGTGTGTATGTGTGTGTGTGTGTGTGTTGTGTCTGTCTGTCTGCGAGGTGCAGCCTGAGGGATGTATGTGGTGTGTGTGTGTGTGTTTTGTGTGTCTATGTTTGGAAGCAGGCAGCAGCTCCCACTCGGTCCTGCTGCTGGAGCTGGGGTGGGGACTGGCACAGGGGACACCCAAAATAGATACAGTGCCATGAACTTCTGACTCTCTGAAAACTGGCACCCCTCTCCTACCAATTCAGAGGGCCCCAGGAAGTCTCTAGGGGCCATTAGTCTTCATAAATGATATTAATAAACCAAAGTGGGTACCATCCTTGGCTCAGGACACTACTTCTTGGGGATTTTGCTTTCAAATCTTTAAAAGACATTATTAGGCTCACTAGAGAAGTGTCATCTCAGACAATCCAGAGAATATGAGAACAGGGAAACCCCGCGAAGCAGACAGAGGGAAGCAGTAATTGAAAGCCCTTCCCTGAAAAGCAAACAGTATACCTGAGTCTATCACTGTGAGAGCTGATTCAGGTAGAATTTTTAAATCTACTTTTGAAAAGTGCTTTTTGACACATTTGGAGATGACAGTTTTAAGACAGGATATGAAAATAGGGTATTTAATTCCCAAGGTTCATCTCAAGAACACAACAGTAAATGAGATGAATATTAGGGATAAATCACTAGGGCATAAATGTTATTCCTTTAGGTTTTTTTTTTTTTTAAACTACTGTCAGTGATCATCTGTTTAAAAAGGATTTAGTGACTACTGAACTTCCCTAATGGTACACTGGATAAGAATCTGCCTGCTAATGCCGGAGACACCAGTTCGACCCTGATCTGGGACGATTTCACATGCTGTGGAACAGCTAAGCCCACATGCTGCAACTATTGGAGCCCAGGCTTCACAAGAGAAGTCACTGCAATGAGACAACAAAGAGCAGCCCCCATTTGCTACACTTAGAGAAAGCCAGCGAGCAGCAATGAAGACCCAGTGCAATCAAGATAAAAGGATTTAGTGATCACTGTGAGCACAGCCGTGACACACACCATCTAGGAGCCTCCAAGATGGCTCCTAGACGCTCACCTTGTCATATTCAACAGTGAGTCCCCTCCCACACTGAATCCAACAGGATCCTGCAGGAATAATGTGACTGTTGAGACTAGCTTATAAAAGACGTTGCAGCTGCTACCCTGCTCTCTCTTGGATGGATCACTCTGTGAGAAGCCGGTGGCCATGTTGTGAGGATGCTCAAGCAGTTCTATGCAGAGGCCCACACAGCAAGAAACTGAGGCCTCCTGCCAACCGCCTGCACCAGCTTGACACCAGCCAGGACAAAGAGCCACCGAGGAAGACCCTCTAGCCCAGGACAAGTCCTCGGATGACTGTGGCTCCCGCTAGAGAACCTGACTGCAACCCTATGAGAGAATTAGAGCAGAACTGTCCAGCCAGGTTGCTCTCAAATTCCTGGCCTGCAGATACTGTGAGACAAGACATGTATATTATTGTTTTAAGTCAATGGATTTTGAGGTCATATGTTACGTAATGATGGGTAACTAAAACCCGCGTGTGACCAGACTTCTAAGAGAGGAGGGATCATGCAGAAGAAGCCTGAGACTCGTTCTCGAGACAAGCCTTAGCTGGGCACTTGCCTGGTGCCCATCGCTGTACTAGACGCTCCTCCTGGTCCCTTCCCTGCGGGCATACACACTCTGGATGTCAGTGATCACCCTCTTAAAAAAGTAGGCGGCACAGTGAAACCGATGACCAAGGGGGACTTTTAAGTGCCCAGAGGCAGGAATGCCTGAAAGACAGAACGAAGGTTGCAAGACGCTACCCTGCAGAAAGCGCGTGACACAGACACACAAATGGTTTGGCCTGCAAAGAGTTAAAAAGTCTTTTTGAGTTAGTTGTTCACATTTAGAAATCAAGTGGTATTTCTTAAACATCTGGATTTCTGGCTTCTCTTGAAATTCTGAGGCTCTGGCAACTCAGGGCTACAGGTCTGTGCTTGGCAGCAACTAGCCTGGGCTGGGGAGCTCTGCCCCCTTACATGGCGTACAGGTGTGTCTCCTGCTGTGCTCTCACAGCGCGCTGACTTTACCCGCCTGGCCCTACAGGCGTGTGAGCTTGCCACCCACAGGAAAGAGGCAAGAGGAAGGACGAATGGAGGAGCTAAGCAAAATGACTGCTTTTAGCTTATATACTGAAGACTTTTTTGAGTGGGAGAAAGCTAGTTATCTTTTATTAAACAAAAAACATTTCATCACCAGCTACCCCAGAAGTCAGGGGCACTTTGGAACTTAGAAGGAATGTACAATAATGATTACACTTTACATTAAACAGCATGAACTTTAGAAGGATCTCACGTGAAGCGTATGCAATGTTTGTTTATGAAGGTCTCCGTTACAGAAGACCTCAGCTGAGAGGAAGTGGGATGCCGGAGTCTCACTTTGCTGACCTGGCTTTCGACGAGCACAATAATTCACAATACCAGAAGAAAGGAAGGCTCTGGCGCCATAACTCAGTGAATATCCGCTGGATTCGTCTCTCCTACAAGATACAATAATATACCCTTTTTTGGCCCTCTCCCAACTCTCCATTTGAAATAGGATTAAAATCAGTTTTCAGAGTGACTTACTCGGGAATTAACTAACCAATCCCTGGATAACTTGATTCCTGAACAATTTCTATACAGTCCTTTGAAAATTTATAGATGAGGAATGCAGTATTAACAATGTCATGCTCTTAAGACTATCCTTTCTAAACAGTCAAGTGCTGAGTGGGAGGTCAGGGGCCCTTGGGCTTCCTTAAAAAGCTGCTCAAGGTGGTTTTTACAGGAGCACGAGAAAGACACTCTGCCTGCCTCCCCACCCCCCAGCCCACCCCGAGCTCAGGGAACAGTACTGACTGACCGTGTGGTAAACGCGATCACCAGTATTTATGGAGCTCCTCGTGTGTCCAGACTCTGCTAGAGGGTGATACAAAGTCATGGCTTCTGTCCTCGAGAAGCTTAGCAGCCGGTGGACGTGGACAGAAGGATGAACGTGGACAGAAGGGATATACCTCAGATGGCCACTAAGTTTACAGACAGTAATCGCTGTCTTTCATTCAACAATACTTATCAAGCATCGATTCTGTCCTGGTGCTGAGTATTTGGCAATGAACAAAAATGGGGGTCTCTGCCCTCCTGGCGGAGAAGGCAATGGCACCCCACTCCAGTACTCTTGCCTGGAAAATCCCATGGATGGAGGAGCTTGGTAGGCTGCAGTCCATGGGGTCGCTGAGGGTCGGACACGACTGTGCAACTTCACTTTCACTTTTCACTTTCATGCATTGGAGAAGGAAATGGCAGCCCACTCTAGTGTTCTTGCCTGGAGAATCCCAGGGACGGTGGAGCCTGGTGGGCTGCCATCTATGGGGTCGCACAGAGTCGGACATGACTGAAGCAACTTAGCAGCTGCCCTCCTGGGGCTTACACTCTAGTGGACTTCAGTGACTTGATCCAGGCTGGGAAGAACACAAGGAGGTAGGGTTTACTGTGACCACTAGGGGTGGTAATGGCTACCCACCCCAGTATTCTTGCCTGGAGAATTCCATGGGCAGAGGAGCCTGGCGGGCTGCAGTCCAGGGGGTCACAAAGAATCAGACACGACTGAGCGACTAACACACTAGAAGTGGTAGACTTTCAGCTGACTTTAGAGGGTCCCAAGAGGGGAGAGAGCCTGCAGATGGGAAAACTGTAAGTGAAGGCACAGAGGCAGGAGAACACACGGAGTGTCCAGGGGAACAAGGAAGGGACACCGGGACCTATGACACCAGGGCAGCAAACACTACCCCTGCATTGCCGGTGCGCTGGTCCTGAGGTCAGATAATGGGCTCTTCTTTGATTCCTTTACTCAGAAAGTACAGACACAAGGGTGTTTGTCTCTAACCATGAGTAACTGGAGAAGATGGCACTGGGGATTATTAAATATCGTAAAGACTTCATGGGACAAACCACACCTCCCACAGCATAAAGAAGGCTGAGTGCTGAAGATGCTTTCAAATTCTGGTGCTGGAGAGTCCCTTAGACATTAAGGGGATCAAACCAGTCAACCTAAAGGAGATCAACCCTGAATATTCACTGGAAGGACTGATGCTGAAATTGAAGCTCCACTACTTTGGCCACCTGATGCAAAGAACCAACTCATTGCAAAAGACCTTGATGCTGGGAAAGATCGAGGGCAGGAGGAAAAGAGTGACAGAGGATGAGATGGTTGGATGGCATGACCAACTCAGTGGGTATGATGAGTTTGAGCAAACTCTGGAAGACAGTGAAGGATAGGGAACCTGGTGTGCTGCAGTCCACGGGGTCACAAAGAGTTGGACAAGCCTGAGCAACCAAACAGCAACACCGGGGCCATATACTGTAAAGGCCTGACACACGGGCCTTGGAAGGAGGCCTTCGCGTCCTGTGGCGATGCCACTGAGAGGGAGAAGTGAGAAAGGAAGTGAGCCACACAGCCTCAGGGGGCACAGCCCAGGACATGACAGATGATGCCAAGTTTTCTGTCACGTTAGCAAAGCTTTTCCACTTGTTCAATGTTTCTTCCTTCCCAGATGTTGTGTGTGTGTGTGTGGGGGGGGAAAGCAAACCACACTCACCTGGCCCTAAAAACCTGGTCCTTAGTAACATGAAACAGTTTTGTGTACATGCAGCCTAGTGTGTTGGATGACAGAGAAGCAAAACAGCATTCTGATGGCGCAGAGACCCGACAGAACCATGTTCAAGTGGCTTTAATGGTATGGGACACACAGAGAAGTGGCTGCTGCCTGAGTGTGGCCCTTCAAGGAAAACGTCACTCGAAACACATCTTAGGAGCTGCCGCCCTGCGCACATTTAGAAAGGAGTGGCCCTGTTGTGGACGGGGTTTCACTGACCTGTCATCTGATCCCCTGGTTCCCCCCATGATAGCATCAGTGCAGTCTCCATGGAAGGCGGGATGGCCAAGCACGATGAGGATTCTTAACAATCAGCCAAGTTCTGATTTTTCAAAAAGTGAGCTCGTCTTGATATTCTTGGTAATATCAACTCTCAAACCTCTCCTTGGATCGCCCACCCAATATTTATTTTGGGAACAGCTTAAATTGAGAGAAAAGCTATTTATTTAATAAGTTAAACAGAAGCTGTTGCAGGGATTCCTCGTGAGTGGGAGGCTGGATGGGGTGATTTCTCAAGTCCTTGCCAACACCATGGCTCTAGGACTCAATTCCGCCTTCCTTCTGATCACATGCAATTACAAAGGCAGAGGGGAGGCAGAGCAATGGAAGACCACGTACTAGCGTGAAGGGCTGTTATGACCACGGAGGAATGCACAAGGATCAGAAAGCATCCCTGAGGATGAGGGTCCTCAGCCGGAGCTGCGGTCTGTGAGCCAGGGGCTGAACTCCAGGTCCCAACAAGGTGCAGAGTCAACGTCAGTTGTCAGTACCCATGCTTAGTCAAGGGAGCACCGTTGCAATAAACGCAGACCAGGGAAACAGTGGGCAGAAGTACCGAGAAGGCAAACAAAGCAAGAGCAGATGAAACAAGTGGTGACAGATGAGCAGACATCGATCGGAAAGGTGTATCATGAGTTAAGCCGTTAGCTGCAGTGGCCGGTCCTGGGTTCCTGGAGATGCAGGAAGGAGGGGCCGGCAGTACTGTCTGCCTCCCTCTGTAGCCGCTGCTCATCCCCCGCTGCAAGGCCTTTGCTTTGGGTTCGGATGTGCTCACTTTTTTCTTTTCTCCTTTCGCTTCTCTCCTTCGTCCTTTTTTATTTTTATTTTTTATTTTTTATTTTTGGCTGTGCTGGGTCTCCCTTGCGGCACGCAGGGTCTTTTCTTGCAGCCTGCGGTCTTCTCTTGCTCTGCACAGGCTCAGCTGCCCTGCGGCGTGTGGGATCCTAGTTCCCCGACTAGGGATCGAACCTGCATCCTCTACACTGGAAGGCGGATTCTTTACCACCGGACCACCAGGGAAGTCCCTCCTTCTTCCTTTTAAAGCGGTGTTGGCCGCCCTATGCCCCCTCTGATCGGTGGGCTCCCCTTCCCCTCAGACCTTCCGCTACTGCCCACGTAACTCACCCGTCCAACTTGAGATGTGTGATTAGATCTGTAGTTTAGAAACATAACTATTAATTACTTGTGACTATGATCTGAAAGAAAGAGCACTCTCCTGCCAGGCCCCTGGAGAACCAGTCAGAGCTGAGAAGGCCAGGAGGAGGGAGTCCGGAGCCCAGCACATCACTTCAGGTGGGTGGGAAGCCCCCCCCCCCCCCCGGGAGCCCCTCACCGCTAGGAAAACTGCTCTTGTAGCAACACAACCTCCTTCTGTGCAGACCCACTGGCCTTCTCAGTTCCCATCCTTAGCCTCCCTACTCTTTCTCTCTAAAATTTTATTAACTTAGTTTTTGGCTATAGTGGGTCTTTGCTGCTTTTCGAGGGCTATTTCTCTAGTTGTGGTGAGCACGGGGCTACTCTTGGTTGCGATGTGCGGGCTTCCCATTGTGGGGGCTTCTCTTGCTGTGGAGCACAGGCTCTAGGGGCTTCAGTAGTTGCTCTTTTGGGTTCTAGAGTGCAGGCTCTGACGTTGTGGCACATGGGCTTAGCTGCTCTGCAGCATGTGGGATCTTCCTGGACCAGGGACCGAACCTCTGTCCCCTGCATTGGCAGATGGATTCTTATCCACTGTGCCATAAGGGAGGATTCTCCCCTCTCTTTGATAGCAGATAATCTTCAACTCATTCTTTTTTGGGGGGAGCTGCACTGCGTCTTCATTGTGGTGGTCGGACTTAGCGAGCAGATTCAGTAGTTGTAGCTTATTTTGCCCTGAGGCATGTGGGACCTTAGTTTCCTAAGCAGGAATCGAACCCATGTCTCGCAAACTGGAAGGCAGATTCTCAACCACTGGACCACTTTCAAAATCCATTCAGATGTGTAACGGTTTCACTGGTTCTCCACTGGTTTCTCCTGTCACTCTTGTCTTTTCTTTCTGCCTCCTCTTCCTTACTCTGGACAGTGGCACTTGTTCACTGTGGTTCGCTGTCCAGCGTTGGCCATCAGACATCGGTCCCAACCCCTCCACCTCTAGGCCCATAGTCTCAAAGATGGAAGTATCTTTACTTGGGCGCCCCAAATGGAACTATCGCCTTCCCCTTTCTAAATGGGGTTCCTTTCCCATATCACCCCATTGTATCCCAGTGGAACCATTATTGTTCCTCTTCAGAATTAGGGCCCTCAAGTCATACCTGCCCATGGCATCTTCCCTGAAATCCCAAGCTTCTGCTTTCTCTGTTTCGCAGTCACCTTTTCCCTCTCGGTGCCATGACTCCCAGGGGCTTAACCCAGACTTCTGACAGTCTCCTGGCTGGTTTCTCTGCCTCTAATCCTTCTCCCTTCCAATCCTGTCTAAGACGCTGCCAGGCTCGTTTTCCCAGAACAGCTTTCATCATACCAACTTCCTTCCTCCAATTTGCTACCCCATGCAATCCAAGTTCTAATTGCCTCCCAGCCCCTGAGCAGCCGTTCCCATCTTTTTATCCCATCCTGTTTCTGTTTAATAACTTCTTTCAAGCCAGTACCTTCCCTTTTTACTCCTTACTTTTCTGCGTGTCATCTTCACCTGAAGCGCCTTCTCCATCTCCTATTCAAATCGTAAACATCTTCAGAGTCCAGCTCGGCACTCTTTATTAGCCTCACCCAGGCTCTTCCCCACCAGGAGCCCCAGACTGCTCTCCGTGCCCCCTTGCTCACCGCCTCTCACAGGAGGCATCACACCAGCCTGGAGACTTCTCTGTTAGATACCGTTTGCTTTTGCCTTTGCAGGTCACGATCCTGCTGTTTATAGACTCGGGATGACCCCAGTGTTCCATTAAGACCTCATCTACTCACTTCTTCACTTTACTAGTCCAAACTCTTCAGTCTGACCTCTGTGGAGCTTGTGGACCTCACCTTTAGCTCCTCATCTCTAGATTGGACAGTTCCTGCACATTCTGCCTCCACCAAATGACCCCTGGCCAGAAGGCCCTGTTTGCTAGCTCTTTAAAAAAAAAAAGTTTTTTATCTATTGTGGTAAAGTCACATAATATGAAAGGTACTATTTTAACTGTACAGTCAGTAGCACTAATTATGCTCACACTGTTGTCCAAGTCTCACTATGATCTGTCTCCTGAATCTTGCACCTTCCTAAACTGAAACTCTGCCCCCATTAGACATGAACTCCCCAATTCCGCTCCCAGTCCCTCGGTCTCTGGTTATGCAGTCCTGTATCTGCCCAACATTCAGTTCTAGTTCTTCCCCCAGAGACTTTATTGGTGCATTCCAGAACTCTCCTCTTCCCCTTCACCTTCACTAAGGCTAATTCTTTCTAGGTGTAGCAGTTTGATCCTTCCAATTAAGCTTTAAGCTTCTTGATGAAAAACCACGACATCTTCTTTTCCTGGACACCCATGCCTCTGCCCCTAGTCTTATACATTAGGTGCTTACTGAAACACAACTTGTCTTATTTTGCCTCACACCATGCACCTGGCCACCATTCTTCCAGATTCCCTTTAAAAGTTCTTGATCAGGGATCAGGACACCTGGGTTCTACACCTGTTCCTGGTTAAGTCTCTTAATTGTTATGAACCTAAGTTTTCTCAACTCTAAGATGGTAAGAATAATTCCTCCCTGGTCACCTTATATATTGGGGTAAAGATCAATGGAGTGTCAATGCACGTGAAAGACTATTAGTCAAAGCTTAATTCTCTCACTCAATTATTCAATGTATGTTATAGATATGACCAAGCTATTGAGGGACAATGAGCCAAGAATTTTCAACCCCACTGAGTTATTTTCATGGAATAATTTCCATGAGAAATGGGGAGGCAAAACCAAAATTTTCTTCATAGAAACTATCTCAGTGCCAACACGAACCAAACACTAGAAGTTTTGATGGGGGAGAGCCTTTGGAAGCATAGATTTGATTTATTAATAAGAGAATTCATCTTGGGTAAAGAGGTGGGGGGGGGGAACTGGAGTTCTGATGGCTACCTCAAAGTTGGGAGATGCTTCAAAGGCAGCTAAGACCTTGGCCTGTATATCCCCAATCCCAAGTGCCCCCTAGTCCAGCTGCTACTGCAGTCCTCTTCAGGCAGAACCTTGGCAAGTTGCTAAAATACTTAATGATTTTGTATCAGAAGGTCAGGCATTGCCAGTCTTTCTTAAGGAGGGTTTTCCTCCTGAACCGCAGAAGATAGAAAATGACCTGAGTCGCTGTCATCTTTCTAGGCAGCACCCCAGGTATCCAGGGGAGAAGCTGACTTTTTCCCCCCAGATTGTCTTTTTTTTGTTTTTGTTTATTTTTTAAAATTGGAGTATAATTGCTTTACATTGGTGTGCTGGTCTCTGCTGCAGAAACCGTCAATCAGCCAGGTGTGCTGCGCTGTGTGCTGAGCTGCTCAGTCGCGTCCAACCTTTTGCAACCCATGGGCTATATGTAGCCTGCCAGGCTCCTCTGTCCACGGGGATTCTCCAGGCAAGAATACTAGAGTGGGTTGCCATGCCCTCCTCCAGGGGATCTTCCCAACCCAGGGATTGAACCCAGGTCTCTCACATTGCAGGAGGATTCTTTACCAGCTGAGCCACCAGGGAAGCCCTAAGAATACATATACCCCCCTGCCAATCCCACCCCTCCAGGTCGTCACAGAGCACCGAGCTGCGCTCCCTATGCTATGCGGCAGCCCCCCTCTAGCTCCCTATTTTACACATGGCAGTGTGCATATGTCAATGCTGCTCTCTCAGCTCATACCCCGTCTCCTTCCTCCTGCGTCTACAAGTCCATCCTGTACGTCTGTGTATCTGTAACTGTGTCTCTATTCCTGCCCTGCAAATAGGCTCATTAGTACCATTTTTCTAGATTTCACAGATATGGAGCTGGCTCTTTACATACAGTCTAGGGCAGGAGGGCTTTATTTCCCTGAAGCTTTGACTGCAGAAGGTGAATGCTGACCAGCAGATGTATTTCTCAGTGAGGCCATTTCTCAGACAGCATGTGGCCAACAAAAACCAACAGAGCCCCTATTTTTCTGCTGCCAGAAGGAGCAAGGGGCTTACAGAAGCCCCAGCCTTGTGGGCTCTGCAGAGCTCCAACCCCAGGCTGGGGCTTTGGTAAGGCTAGAGTGAGGTTGCTCCCTGGCCTCCTGGGGTCCTGGGACAGGCCTGTGGTTAATACCACCATCAAGTCACCACCTCCTGTCATCCCACAGCTTCTGCAGTAGGACCAGTTTCCTCTTTACTCCCTGCCCTTGGCCTAAACCTTGCTAAGGACGTGTCCCTAGCCTGGGGCCCGGTGGTGCTGCAGCTGCATTCTCTTTCCTGCCCTTTCTTCCTGTCTCACCTTTACGCCTTTATTCATGTCTCTCGGACCCTTCTTCACACTCTAATCTCCATACGAGGACAGAGCTCATCTTCACTGGGTTTCCTGCTAAGCTGCTTCAGTCGTGTCCAACTCTTTGTGACCCCATGGACCATAACCCGCCAGACTCCTCTGTCCATGGGATTCTCCAGACAAGAATACTAGAATACTTCTCCAGGGGATCTTCCCAACCCAGGGATCAAACGCACGTCCCTTAAATCTCCTGCATTGGCAGGCGGATTCTTTCCCACTGGTGCCACTAGGCTTAGTCACTTCTAAAACAGACCTCTTTACAGCTTTACAACACATTATTGCATGTTAAAAACAACTGGATATTGAGGTTCAGACTAGCTTGCTCTATGGCTCAAAAATCACCTTTGGATAGGTTTATTTGGCAAGAAAACTTTTTATCAAATACAGACTGTTCACTGGCTGGCAATGTGAACTTTCCTGGAAGGGCTGTTCCCCCAAGTCAGTTCAGTTCAGTTGCTCAGTCACGTCCGACTCTTTGCGACTCCATGGACTGCAGCACGCCAGCCCTCCCTGTCCATCACCAACTCCCAGAGTTTACCCAAACTCATGTCCATTGAGTTGATGAAGCCATCCAACCGTCTCATCCTCTACCATCCCCTTCTCCTCCTGCCTTCAATCTTTCCCAGCATCGGGGTCTTTTCTAATGAGTCAGTTCTTCACATCAGGTTGCCAAAGCATTGGAGTTTCAGCTTCAGCATCAGTCCTGTCAATGAATATTCAGGGTTGATCTCCTTTAGGATGGACTGGTTGGATCTCCTTGCAGTCCAAGGGACTCTCAAGAGTCTTCTCCAACACCACAATTCCCAAGCATCAATTCTTTGGCATTCAGCTTTCTTTATAGTCCAGCTCTCACATCCACACATGACTACTGGAAAAACCATAGCTTTGACTAGACGGACTATTCCCCCAGGTACAGCCTACCTATTCCTGGGTGCTACTGTCTCTCTCCTGGGGAATGGGGAGAAAGCAGCACTAGGGAAAGCAGAAAAGCCTTTGGGGTTTCAAGTGGGATATAGTAGACATATGAGAAAAGTAAAATCAATTTCTTGACTAAGAACTTCAGAACAAACTCATAGTATTTGCGTGACCACAGTTGACTGCTGTCTTGTCTACCACAGGATATTTGCTTTTCCCTTATACCTGACTCAGGCTTTCTTCAAATCCTCTCTGTAAAAAGAAGTGTGAGAGAGAAACAATAGAATGAAAATCATTGTTTACTCTCTGCCCATGAACCATGGGCAGCAGATCTGAGATCTGCTGTGGGCCATATGGCCTGCAGGGAGGGCTTCGCTCTTATGCCTGTAACCACGTGTTCTCCGTAACCCACGTGTTTCCAAATCCTGTTTCGATGGCTGAACTCATCTGTGACTCATAGTTCTTTCGGCTGGTGCTGAGAACAGAGTAGAGCTGCCTCTTGCTCAGGGCTAGCCAGTCGAGATACTGAACAAGGAAAGAATTATTCCAAGAAACAGAAGGTATCTGAGTTTCCCTGGCAGATCCAGTGACAGAGAAACTCCCAGGCCTCAGATCTTGGCAGGAGATAGGAAGTGCTTTGAGCACCAACAATGGGAGCTGCACATAATGGAGGGAAAGAAAATCTGAAAAGTCCAAAGAACGCAAACATGGATGTTCCATTCTCCAATCTGCTGTCTCACATTCCAGAAGCTCACAGCTTCCAACAGACACTCTTTATTCTGGACAATCCTGGTGGTGTGCTGGCCCGCTGACGCTGGGTGGGGGTGGAGCAGGTCATCTATAATATTTGTGGGTTTCTGTGGTATAAATGAGGGCGTCCCAGGGGGTGCTAGTGGTAAAGAACACGCTTGCCAATGCAGAGACTTAAGAGACGCAGGTTCGATCCCTGGGCCAGGAAGATCCTCTGGAGGAGGGCATGGCAACCCACTCCAGTATTCTTGCCTGGAGAATCCCATGGACAGAGGAGTCCACAGGTCACAAAGAGTCAGACAGGACTGAAGCAACTTAGCACGTACAATGCTGTTTATATGCATTAGGGACCAAACGAAATTTAAATAATAACTTCAGGTAAAACTGGGCTCTTGAGACATTTGAAAAAAAAACGACACACAGAAAAGATGTAAAAGCTAAATTCAGTTAGACTCTGGGGTACAGTTTAACCTTGACAGACCAGCACTTTCCACATTCCAACCTGGAAACTAGAGACAGTAATGATAAGAAGCAACTAGCCCAGAGACCTCATCAACTCTGTCTCCAGAGTTCCTTCAAGCTCACCTGTGTTCTGAGAGTGTGTGGCCCAGCAACTGTCACCAATAGGCTGAAGGGGTGCCTGGGCGTGCCACAGAGCAGTGGCTCCTGCGGGGACCCTCTGTCCTCACACCTGACCCCTCGCTTCACTGCCGCCACCCTCCACCCGCCACGCCTCTACACCCAGGCTTCTGACTGAAAAAAACCCTCACCGGGGTCATTCTGCGTTCATCTTCCCTTTCCCCTTGGCATCTGCTTTATTCTCATCCTCCTTTCTCAACTACTCCAATAAGCTCATCCCCCTGGAAACTCTCTCCCTCATCTTACCACGTGGCTTCTGTCTGCACTGTTGTGTTAGAACATTCTCTGTGGAGGACGCAGAGTGTCCCCTCGGATGGCCTCTGTGGCGGCCGTGAGGTGGGTCTGAGATCACACTGTGGCCCTATTTCTCTGCTGGCTCTTTTCCCCTCTCCACCACTGACTTAATCCTCCCCTTGACTTTCCTTTTTTTTAATAGTTTTGTTTATTTTTGGTTGTCCTGGGCCTTCGTTGCTACACACAGCCTTTCTCGAGCTGTGAAGCGCAGGTTGCTCATTGTCTGGTGACTTCTTTTGTAGAGCACGGGCGTCAGCAGTTATGGCACACGGGCTGGGTGACCTCACAGCATGTGGGATCTTCCCGGACCAGGGATTGAACCCGCGGCTCCTGCATCGGTAGGGGGATTCAATACCACTGAGCCACCAGGGAAGCCCCTCCCCTTGACTTTTACCTGGGTCCTCCTCCTGCATGCGCACTCATCTGAAGAACACAAAACGGACAAGTCTAATCTCTGGCCCTAACTGCTCCCGAATTCTATACTACTGATCTCTGGCCCTAACTGCTCCCGAATTCTATACTACTGATACCGGAGAGCCACAACACACCCAACAAGCAGCTTGGAATCCCTCTTCTGTCTTATTATAGGCACTCTGTCCCCAGCCTGTCATCAACACCCGCACAACAACAGTTTCCAAATGCTTAGAATTCCTTTCCCTTGGTTACCCTTCCTTCTTCTTATCTCGCATTCAGTACTTTATGAAACCCAGAAGATTCCTTTTCTGTAAAGATCTGACTTTTGTCTTCCCCATTTTCCCAGCAGATGCCCCAGTGATACAGGCACTGACCCAGCTCTCCTGGGTGGACTCCTGTCTTCAGCCCCTTGGCCATATTCATCAATCAATCCGTCCCCTAGTCATAATTTTTATTCCATTACCCGCGTTCCAGAAATTGACAACTGCTCTTTATTCTCACTACCTTACCAAATTCATCCCTTTTTAAAACTGGTACCTGGTACTCGACTTTCTCTTACACGCATAGTCACTCCAGCTGGGACACCCAGGCCTCAGCTAATCAAAGCCTGCTACTCATTTGAGGATCACCCAGAACTGGGGGTTCAGTGCAAATACTTATGGAGGGACCAGTTCATCTTGAACTTTGGGAATGTTCTTCAGTTTTCCTGTGTCCAACTAGACTGTGAGCTCTTTAAAATCAGTTAAGTCAGGAAGCGGAACTTTTAAAAACAAAAACAAAACCATGGTGATGCCTAGAGGGTGGTTTCAATATGGCAGTTACTTAATATTCTGTGCTGATGGGCAGTGACCATTAGTAGCCAGAAGTCAATTTCTACGAGGGCCAGCAACACTGCAGAAGCAAAACTATGATGAACCTGTCTTGAAAGGCAGAAACAGAGACGCAGACGTAGTAACAAACATATAGACATCAAGGGGGAATTGGGAGATTGGGACTGACTTATATACACTACTGACACTGTATAAAATAGGTAACTAAGGAGAACCTATTGTATAGCACGGGGAACTCTACTCAGTGCTCTGTGGTGACCTAAATGGGAAGGAAATCCAAAAAAAGAGGATATGTGTGTACTTACAGCTGATTCACTTTGCTGTACAACAGAAACTAACACAACATTGTAAAGCAACTATACTCCAATCAAACTTTAAAAAAGAAGAATATGAAAAAAATACACCTAGAAAAAAGACAGAGATGACATGGTGAGTACATCTCTGGAAACTGCAATTTTTCAAAATAATTTATTGGTATAGGTGAAGAGCAAGTATTTCACTCTTTGGGCCTTCCTTCTTTGCATTAAAAAGGTCAATATGTGTGTTAGGTAAATCAGAGTTTTAAAGAGGTGGGAAGGCCCAGCTGTCTTTAACCCGCAACCCAGCGACCTCGAGTTCAGCCTTCTGAGACTCGAGAAGGGGCGCTGGGCAAGGCGTGCTCTTGTGAGGGCCTGTCACTATGTCACTACGATAACGCACAAATCCAAGGCTCACTCAAACCACTAAAGACCCTCTGGCACTTCTTAAAAGTCAAAGGTCAGGTGGCCAAATGTCATTTTATGGACTGGCAAATATCATCTTCCTCCTTGAGGTTTTAACTAGACAGATAAGACACTCCAGAAGAAATTTTTCCACCATGTAAACGGCTCTCTGGGAGTTGGTGAGGACGCTTAGCAAGTGCAGGCGTTCTTTGAGGATGCCGCCAATGGACGCAGTCATTTGCTAAATGGCACCAAGAGATACCTTATGGTTGATGGTATAACCTGCAGTCATTTGGGCTGATCCTTTCAATTCCTCCTTGAAGTGCTATAGAACAAAAATATGCTAAGCAATGTATTCAACAACTTTGTAACAATATTTTAAAAAATTAACATTAAGGAAATCTAGATTACTAATCTAACACAAAAGCTATTCACTTAAAATTTTTCATATCATTTTAATCACAGTCCACATACAATTTTGCATTCTTTTGTCTGCAACCCCTCTTGTGTACTTTTGATCTTTATACTTATAATACAGACTCCACCTGACTATTAATACTCCATTTTCAAGCTTTTATCCTTCATTGCTCATTTGTCGATTCTGTTGTCTCTGACATTCAATTCTAATATCCAACTGTCCGACAATAGTTGGATAACTACATATATGCTGGTGGCTCAGAGGGTAAAGCGTCTGCCTGCAATGCGGGAGACACAGGTTCGATCCCTGGGTCAGGAAGATCCCTGGAGAAGGAAATGGCAACCCACTCTGGTATTCTTGCCTGAAAAATCCTATGGATGGAGAAGCCTGGTAGGCTATGGTCCAGGGGGTCGCAAAGAGTCAGACATGACTAAGCGACTTCACTTTCACTTTTAAAAATCAGTTAGTCATAATTTTAAGGAATGAGATGATCAGGTGAAAGGATTTAAAAGTATTTATGGTTGCTGCTATCATTGGCTAAGTTGATCTTTAGTAGCATTGGACAAACACAGAGTTTCAAATTCAGTTTTACGATTTTGATCTACCTCTTGCAGTAAGTCACTGCTGCAGGATCCTAAAAGAGTGACTGCCATTTCAGAAATGGCACTGACTTGCTGGTTTTTATTATAAGAAAACCAATAACAACGGGGAAGCTCTTACACAAAAAAGCCATAGTCCCTGGAGAAAGTTTGTATGTTTGTACCATACACAAACACAGAGTGGGTAATTTCCTTTATACACGGAACAATCTGGTTTTATATGTAATAAGTAGTGAATACATTCTATTTCACCTGGGTTTTCTTTTAGGTAAGAGGGAAGAGAGCATTTATGATTAAATAAATTAAAATTATATCATATTTGAATCTATTAAAATCAACAATATCTCATGCAACAATAGTCAGATGACTTACTATTAACCAAGTAAGTCTGATTAATGCTACCTGTTGTGGGAACCAGACATGATTTACTTTTAACTGGGTGTCTGGTGAGATATCACTCACCTGCTTGGTCAAGTTGATTTCTTCTAGACTGACTTAGAAGAAATTAACAAATGAAATCAATTCTATTCAGATTTTCTGGGATTGTCTGGCTAATGCTAAAATTACACGTTTGATTGGATATTAGCTGTTCTATTTAGCTGATACAGAATCCAGCTCTGAATTCAAGTGGTTAATGGAGAAGTAAAAAGCAACTGATGACTGTCTTTTATTCCTCTAAATGTAACTACGTTGATTGATTTTTGTCTATATGCCTTTTAACTTTCAAGATATTTTGCAAAGAATCAACCGCAGAAGAATTTAAGTGGCAGGATCAACTTAACCTTTGCTTTCTAATGTGAGGTGTAGAATTTACAGAAGGTTCAATTCAATTTTCTTATCAAAAACAAGACTAAGAACATGGCCTTAACATTCCTTCCTTGGGGTTAATTAATCCCTTTAGATAACAATTACATTTAAAAGTGGAGGGTTTATTATTCTGGGTAGGGAGTGACCTTTCTTGAAGAATCTCTCCTCCTACTAAGGAGGTCACAGTCTGTCCCCTAGGCCAGTGGGTCACTGTGTACTCCGCTTGCTCTTAAGTCATTGAAAAGGATGAACCATAAACAGCAATGGTGATCTCTCACTTTGAGGAGCTGGTGATCTGGCAGGGGAGATAGCTACATGAATGAAAACAGAGGTCACAAGAATAAGGGCTTCCCAGGTGGTGCCAGTGGTAAAGAACCTGCCTGCCAAGCAGGAGACATTAAGAGACGCAGGTTCCATCCCTGGGGTGGGACAATCCCCTGGCAACCTATTCCAGTGTTCTTGCCTGGAGAATCCCATGGACAGAGGAGCCTGGCGGGCTACAGTTCACAGGGTGGCACCGGGTCAGACACAACTGAAGTGACCTAGCACGCCTGCAACGCTAATAAACAGTTTGTCTCCTGCAGACTGAGAGAAACATCTTAAAAACTTCTTAAATCCAGTTTTCCAAGACTCATTTGTGAATGAGAAAACACAGCTCTAAAAGGTTCTTATAAATTATCTGATGAGTACTGTTCTTCCAGAGATTCCATCTGGCGAATGGAGAGATGACCCTGAAACCACATAAACACAGTGGGAAATTCCTGGGTCTCACCAAATTGTTCCACGAGCAACAGTACTACCACAGTCACCAAAAACCTTAAGCAATGAAGCAGAAAATCCTAGGATAATCAGAAAGATTATATCTCATAAAAGACTTCAATAATGATTGTGCGACATCAACTGTGATGGGAAAAAATAGTCTACACACATTAGAAATGTGTTAGTGTGGCTTTTAGAGGAAATGGGTTAAATATAAAGAGCTATTGATGCAGTCATATGGCAATGAGGTCAACACAGCAGCCAGGCACAGGCATACCCATGGCTGAATTTTATTTTATTTTTTCCCATGGCTGAATTTTAAACTGGGATAATTAAGCTTTATTTACTTCCTGTCAGGTCCATCATTTTAATCTTATATTTATGGAGGTTCTAAGAGCAAAGTGTGGCACCATTAACAGGTAAATATAGTTCTTTACTGTGCTTTGTGTTCAGCCCCTCAGTCATGTCTTTGTGACCTCTTTGCGACCCCACTGACTGTAGCCCGCTAGGCTCCTCTGTCCACGGAATTTTCCAGGCAAGGATACTGGAGTGGGTTGCCACCTCCTTCTCTAGGAAACCTTCTTGACTCAGGGCTCAAATTCATGTCTCCTGTGTCTTCAGCATCGGCAGGCAGAGTCTTTACCGCTGTACCACCTGGGAAGCCCCGGTTCTTTACTAGCTCTACTCAAAGATTTGGTGTGAATTGTTCTCAAATTGCTTTCGGACGCTGGGCAGGTGAGAACTTAGAGTAGAGGCTAAACATTTTCATCTCATTACAGGTTGGAGAGTCCAGCCTGAGAAGACTCAGAAGTCACACAAGAAGCTATTCTTCCTTCAGTGGACAAGCTGTTCTTCCATCTCGCACAACTGATGGAGGGGTGACAGAGTTAAAGGGTCCTCCCAGGGCCTGTACCGTCAGTAAGATTTTAGACTCTTACATGGAAGGAGTGACATGACTTAATTACTGATCATTCCCGTAATCGGCAGTGAAGGGAGTGCAGTGGGGGTGGGGTCGCACCTCTTATCCTGATACTCAAACTGGATTGTTTTCAACCAAGTTTAAACATCTTAAGTTGTTTTTTTTTTTACATCTTCTAGTTTTAATTACAACTTGAAAAGTAACACTCTTAAAACCCACAATTTGAAGTAGTGAACCCAAAGGAGTAATTTGCAACAGAAAGAACATTAAGATATTTTTATAATACTTGAAAACACAGTATTACAACTGGAATTTGGTGACGTGAAGCTGGCATGTCAAACACAACAGAAGATTACAAGAGTAAAGGTGGAATAATTAAAAGAAATAGTAATTATACCAAAGACAGGTTTATAGAAAACCACACTGGTTACCTTTGTATTTATAGACTTCAAAAGAACTGTGAACATGACATTTTCTCTAATACTGCGATTGCTGTGTACCCAGCTTTATGCCAGTCTCTATAAAGACTGCTGAATACAGATCAGAAAATCAAAGTCGATTAAGAACTATTCCTAGGATCTGTGCACCCAAACAGACTGGACTCCCTTACAGTGCTTTCAATTCTGAGTGAAGTTCTAATGCAGGGACTACAGAGCAGCTATTAGAAACGGGCATTACCAGAGTCTGGGCATTGAGTGCTACAGCTGAGATGGGCAATGCAGACTGTTTTAATTCTTCCCATTTGTTCACTACAGACAGACCTCGGAGGTTTGGTTCTAGAACACCAAAATAAAGTCACTCACATGAGTTTTTGGTTTTCCAGTGTATATAAAAGTTATTTTTATATTATACTGTGGTCTATTAAGTGTCTAAAAAAGGGCACATACCTTAGTTTAAAAGTATGTTGTTGTTGCTGAAAAATACTAGCCATCATTTGACAAGGCAGGGTTGTCACAAACTTTCAATTTGTAAAAACCACACTATCTGTGAAGTACAATCAATCATGGTATGTTGGTATTTACAGTCTTAGTCGAAAATGACACATTTGTGGTTTAACATTATGATATACTGTTCTGCATTTCTGTAAAAAGATTTTTGTTAATTCTTATAATTTGTCTATAGCTCACTTATGCATTCATTCATTCAGTTTATCTAGTGACTGAAACGCGTGCTCGGCGTGGTTTTAGATCCTAGAGATAGTACAGCGAATAAAGTGAACACATGACCGGCAAACACTGCTGCCCTCACGGAATTTACATCCTACTTCGCATAATACTTGGAATGCTAATAGAATTGATTAGCTATTGACTTAGTGATTTGAAAAGACGTTACATTTAAGTTGATGTGAGATTATACAATATCTTTGATATGGAAGACTAGTCAAACTTATAAGAAAAATTGGGACAGTTTTAAATATGTTATATCAACTAATCATAAACTGACTGTAGAAAGGTCAGTTCAAGTCCTGTCTCTAGAGCATAAGAACTTTAAAAAAAATAATTAAAAGTAACATTTTTATTAATTCTGGGGTCAATTAAGGTCATTAAACCAGAATCATGATTTATTTAGTCGGGGTGGGTTGTCTTCTACATGACTATCCCATCTTTAACTCCCATATTTAAAGAATTTAAATTTTACTATTCTCAGTCACAGTATGATTTAATATTTCATAATGCATTCAGTATCCTTCTTGCAAAAAAAAATAATGCAAGTTGGAACAAAGCCAAGAAGGCAAAATTACCACCTGCAACAATTAAGACAAATATTTAACAGCCATAAATCTGTCTAGGACAGAAAGCCCCAGTGGTTAGAACAGTGGTGATTAGAAAAGCAGTGGTTGGAACATTTTAATGAAAAAAAAAAAAAAAAAGAAACTGGGGGGGGGGTCAGAAAGGGAGGTATCAAGGGAGAGGACGGCCAGGAACTGATTATTAGAGACCTACAGAGTCACCCCCACCTACTCTGGGGCCCAAGGATGGGCTGAGAACACGGAGCCTGAAAGGGTGTCAGCTGGGAAGAAACAGAAGGAGCATGCTGGCTGGCAGCAAATGAAGAGAGCGGTGGCGGGCGCCTGACCTTGACAGTGATGTACTCTGGTTCTCATTCATATTCTGTCAGCTCTGCTCTCCCCCTCACAGAGGAAGAGTCGGCCAGTCACCAGTGCTTCTGAGCACACTGCCAAGTTCCCCCTCTCCAAGCAGCAGTCCAGCTTCGCCTGCTTCTTTTTGTAAGACTAAATGGAGGAAGATGAGATTGGGGAGCCCCTGGGGACTGAAGTCTGTGGGGCCATCTGTGTTTGACTCTGGGCAGGTGGGGAGGGGGGGAAGGCGGGAAGATTCAGGCAGGGCGGGGCCCAGGTGCCTGCATTTGAGTTTCCTCTCACTCTTTCAAGTGGGACTTTGCTGTCCTTCGACCTGCAAGGGCAGCAGGTACCCGGAGGAAGTCTGCTTTTAAAACCATCTATTTGCAGCATGTTGTCTGGCGAAGGTAAAGCCCGTTTACAAAGAGTGGTGTGCAAAAACCTGTTGACTTTCGGTTTGGGGATCTTCAGTATAAACACAGTACAGAAGCTATACATACCCCAAAATAATTATGGTGCAGCAGAGAAGCTACACATACCCCAAAATAATTATGGTGCCGGTAATCACAACTTGTGTGGCCTTCACAGCGCATCCGGTGTCTTGCCTGACACCCTCTCCTCTGTCCCTCTGAGATGTGCTGAAGGCGGCTTACCAGAGCAGAGAGGTCGGATTTCACACTATGCAATGTGAGGGAGATGTCTGTCTTTAATCTTTTAATCCTTTCCCCTTATCCCACATATAAAGCAGCAAGAAACATCACACGAGAAACTGCTTGGTATTGATTAGGTAAAATGGTGACTTAAAGCAGGGATCCACAAGAACCAAGACAGCCTGAATCCATGGCGGGCTGGGGGCGAGGTGTGGGCGGAGCTTGCGCAGGTAAAGCATTGGAGGGAAAGGTGGGGAGGCGGGCCCTTGGCTTGTGGATCATGTGGGAATAGGAGCACAGAGCGGGGCACCAGACAAGCTGCGAGGAGAAGAGCAGAAACGAATCTCAGGCCAATTGATCCAGCCTGGCCCCTGATGTCAAACCTGGCATGGACCCGACAGCGGCTCCTTTCCACAAAAGGAAGAAAAAGGAACACAGCAATCATGCTAATCAATTCATCTTCTGTTTCCAACGTCAATTACCGGAGCGAATTAATTACTCCATTAAGTAGAAGGTTCTCCGCTGATTTAGGTCCCTAATGAATATTACCAAGTAAAACTGGATTCATGCATCTGACGTTTTTGCTTCTCATATCCTCAAGACGAGAAAGGGGTGCTGGATGTGACGTTGGGGCTCCAGCCCCCGGCCATTACCTCCCCTCCATTCACCCAGGCTCTTCTCTGTAAGAACCATCGAACTGAACTGTCTGAGGAGTCCAGACACCTTAGCACCTGCCTCTATCAGTCTTTAAATTAACGTTGGGATAAACGCTCTCATCTTTCTGTGTCTGCGCTGTGTCTAATTTTATTTTATTGTACCAAAATGACTGACGTGGGTTTAACCGCTCTATCTGATGGACGTTGCTTCATCAGACAGACAGATGCTTGTTCCTACAATGTTTAGTCAGAAAACAATGCCTGATGTTTTCTGACTAAAATATGGAACGAGATAGGGTATGTTTTCTCTAACAACACGTCCTGCTTGGTGAATGTCTCGTTACCAAACATTTCGAAGTGACTAGTGATGTTAAAAATACCAACTAACCACTGAGAGAGGTGTGGCTGGCTGAAGCCCCTGGCCTCAGGGTATATTCACAGGCTTAGAGACAGGACACCCATGTCCCACAAACAGCACCACAAGTCAGGGCACAGTCGGCTAAGTGGGACTGACTTGAGTTTTTTTGGAAGGAGCTTTGAGGTGGACCCCCAGCGAGTGGTAAGGACTAAGAGAGGGCACGGGTTTCTAGATCAGGGACAAAGTGTGCCAAGCCAACTCTCATCTGAGACTCAAAACCACGCACTTCCCTCCACGACGCCTCAGCAGGTGACTGACTGCGGATCTTGGTGCTTTTCCTACACTCAGCTCCCTCACTGGTGCAAATCACTGCCCCAGCAACGGTCTTCAAACACTCCTCCCGTCAGGGCAGTCCCCTGCGCAGGAGGACCGAGTGCAGGCTGTCCCTCTACAACATGGTCCTGAGGTCCCTGGCTGTACTCATCCTTGCTCCTGTGCCCGAGGAGAGGCCGGCACGCTCCTTCTGTGAGTGCGTGAAGTGAAGTCGGTCAGTCGTGTCCAACTCTTTGGGACCCCATGGACTGTAGCCCACCACGCTCCTCCGTCCCTGGGATTTTCCAGGCAAGAGTACTGGAGTGGGTTGCCATTTCCTTCTCCAGAGCATCTTCCCGACCCAGGGATCAAACCCGGGTCTCCCGCATTGCAGGCAGACGCTTTACCATCAGAGCCACCAGTGAAGGGACATGTAAAAACCAATTTCAGTTTTCAGGCCACGTTATTGCAACTACTCACCTCGGCCCAGTGGGCACAGGGGCAGCCACAGTCTCCTGGCGATGAGGGGACGGGGCTGGCCCGTGGGGCATGGCTTGCTGACCCTTCAGCAGACATCCCGAGGCTGGGCCCCGCCATGCAGAGCCCTTGACTGTCCCCCTCGGGCCTTCCAGCCAAGAAGCCGGCCTCCTCACCTAGGGTCTCCTCACACTCACTGCTGGACTGTCAGCGTCCCACACTCTCTTCTGCCCACCTCACAGGCCCCTCCACCATAATACGCATCTGCTCCTCCCAACAGCCCCCTTCAGCAGACACTTGTGGGCCACCCGCTGTGTGCTCAGCGCTGGGTACACGGAGTGAAAGGCCGGTCCTGGGTGTGTAGGGGTGACAGACAGGTGAGGATGATTTCAACAGCCCGGAGGAGCTGGATGAAGCTCCCCTGCCTCTGACCTGCCAGGGCACCTTCTCTCTACAACCAAACACCTCATGCTTCTGTATCTACACCTGGCAGGAGAGGCCCCTTGGGAGAAGACCACTCACCCAGTTCCTTGCACACGGCGGGTGCTCAAAAAACAGTAACCAGGGACTTCCCTGGTGGTACAGTGGCTAAGACTCTGCTCTCAATACAGGGGCCCTGGGTTAGATCCTGCATACCGCAACTAAGACCTGGCACAGCCAAATAAATATTAAAGAAAAAAAAAAAAACTATGACTAAAGTGAATTAAAGAAAGTTTAAGTTAATAGTGCCTTATGTCTACGTGACACACGCATACAAATTTTAGAACTTTAAATAAGAACCTACTGTATGATATAGGGAACCCTACTCCATACTCTGAAATGACCTACATGGGAACAGAGTCTAAAAAAGAATGGATATACGTATACATATAACTGATTCACTTTGCTGTACACCTGAAATGAACACAACACTGTATATCAACTACACTCCAACAAAAACTAAAAAAGAAAACAGGTGTATTGAACCCATTGTACACCTACACGTATGCAATGTTATATGTCAATTGTATCTCAATAAAGATGGAAAGAATTTTAATAAAATAAATTTTAAAAATTATAAGTGTTTAGAACTTTAATATTTCTCAATAAATTCAATGTTAAAGTGAGAGGGCCAACTTCTAAAGAACATGACCATAAAAGAAACCCGGTATTAAGTAGGAGCTGGAGGCTAACATACGTATTTTTTTTACACATACCCCAAACAACAAAATGACAACACAACAGCTCTGTCACCATCCTTCTAGCCAGGCAAAGTGACTCTTACTTTGTGGACAAGCACTTGTGAAGATTATGCATAGGAGATGTGGCCACTCCAAACAGATTAGAGCAGTGGACATGGGGCTATGGAATCGTATTAGAAACCCATATGCTTGGAGGGACCATCCTGAAATTAAACCTCCTATCAAGACACCTTCATGGGGCGCTTGCCAGTTATAAATGTGCTACACTCAACTGGGAGAAAATTCCATGAAAGCTTACAAAAACCTTGCTAGAAGCATTAAAAATTCCTAGCCGTTTCATTATTTGTCATTCAGCAAATGTTAATATTTCTTTTTGTATTCCTACTGAAGCTTGAAATTAACATGGCTTTTTGTTTATTTCTTCATTTCTGCACTCTTGTCAGCTCATCTCAGGAACGCATTTTGTTAGTTGGCTGCTGCAGAGCCAAATAAAAAAAAGCCAAAAGACACTCACACCCTGACTAGTAAAAGCCTCTGCATGAAATTACATTTGTTCTTTAACCTCTCAGAAGTAGAACATTCCGCTTAAAATAAATATTTAACACCTAGGATGCCTTCTATCAGGAATCACTTTGACACGGACATTAGTCTCTCTCGGTACCCAAAGCCAGAACCCTGGGGTGCAAAGCTTTCTACAGATGAAGCTGAGGGAGAGTGTGGATGGGGTCTAGGAAGGCTGGCAAGCAAAGGCGAACACAGAATTTGCTAAAGCAAATTGATCTCTGAAAAATGCCCCTCCCCCCACCCAAGACTCTTCAAGCAGAATTTAGCCCACGTCTAAGTGGTTTTCAAACCAAGCTGGGACGCAGGTCCCAGGGAAGGGCCCCTCTGCCCCAGGACTGGTTGTGTCGGATCCAGCCTGCTTCCCAAGGACCTGGCTCTACTAAGCCTCCTCCCCACTGGGAACCTGATTATCACCCCAGTTTAACTGGTGCCCTGACAGCTCCAGCGGGCATGTGGCTTTGGAACAAGAGCCCCAGAGCGAGCAGCCTCAGGCTCAAGTACCCAGTAGTAAGCGCTTCCCTGCTGGCTCAGATGGTAAAGAATCGGCCTGCAATGAGGCAGACCTGGGTTTGATCCCTGGGCTGGGACAATCTCCTTGGAGAAGGGAATGGCAACCCACCCCAGGGTTCTTGCCTGGAGAATTTCACGGACAGAGGAGCCTGGCCAGCTACAGTCCATGGGGTCACAGAGAGTCAGACACGACTGAGCGACTCACTTTCACCCAATAGTAAGTTCACGTTGCTGACTTAAAATCCTGCCCCATGGGGGATGCCTTGGGTGTCTGAGGTATGCTGCTTTATGAAGGCTTTGTCGGGGGCAAGGGATGTTTTGAAAAGTACAGACCGTGACAGACATGGTACCGAGTGTCTCCAGGAACAGAATTACCAGGGATGGTATCCAAAACTGGCTTGAAGAATGCCTCCAAAGCGGCAGGTCATTTTTTAACTTGATGTTCAGATGGTGCAAGAGTCTTTAGAAGACAGACTCTTGCTCACGCCTGTGGGCATGTGTGTGTTTAAATGTGCTTCCAGAACTTTCCAACTAGGACAGAAGGGAAAAGCCCTCCCGGTTCAGGACACAGCAGCTGATAAAGCTCGGAGGACAGCCCGAGGGTGGCGCTGCGTGTCCTTTGCGTTTCCGTGGACTGTGTCTCCTGTCCGTCATGAGGACCCCTGACAGACCACAGGGCCTCTGGTTAGACCACAGCACCCCCGGGGCCGGGGTGCCTGCCCGTGGAGAATATCGTGATGCTATATCCATCCTTCCGCCCGGCTGATGTTGACTCATTATATGACAAAGCCGCTCTTCAATCTCTATTTCGGGTAGACTTTGCACTTTGGGGGAGCTGGTAACACGCCTCTCCAGATAAAAACGTACAGGAGAGGCCATTAAAGGCAGGCCTCTGAAGTCTTAATTGGGCCACTTTCTTTCCTGCCTCATCACGAAACCAATGTGACCTTTTCTGTGGTGTTGGCTTTTAATCCCTCTCGTTCTTGGCGCGTCTTGATAATGGAAGCCCACTGCCACCCCACATGAAGACGGCGGACAGGATGGAGGTGAGTGCAGAGGAAGAAATCCTGCTTTTTGGGTCCTTCCGTGTTGCACGAATCTACTTCCAGAGCCAATTTCCGGACTACCTGCTGTTTTACACACTGAACCCCAAAGCTCCACCCACCTTCCCATCTCCTCCTCCCCTCAACCTGGACAATCAAAGAGGTGACTGTGAAAAATGATCTCCAATGATCACTAAATGCCACGCAGGAAAAAAGTCACATTTTCTGTGAATCCAAATTAAGCTCTGTTCACTCCACAGAAATTAAGGTTGCCGCAGCTACCACCCGGAGGCACATTCAAAGATTCTCACGTGACATGTTCTGTTATTCCAGGGACAAGAGGTTCTCTTTGAGCAAAGTCCAGAATGCAGCCTGGACCTGCACTGGCCAAGCCCAGTCCGCTGCAGCATCCACGGGGTCCTGGGAGCAGAGGGCCTCCAGTTCTCCGGGCCGGAATCTCACCATCCATCTCCGTGGAGCCACCAGCGTTCAGGAGTGCCTCCCCCTGGACTGGGAGTTGCCCCAGCCCACGACGGCTCTGATTTTTCTAGCCCAGGAATCACAACTGCATCCCTCAGCTCTGGTTCCTTCTCCTAATAGGCCACCTCTACTGCTGGCACACGGCTTGTGCCCCTTTGGGGACAGACCCTGGGTGATGCCAGGGCTCACAGGAACACACCCACGTGGCCCCCAGCTTCCACCTCTCCTTGGTGTCACTGACTGTAGGCCACACTGCTTCCACGTGAGAAGGAAAACACCCCTGGGTGCCAATTATTAGCTCAATATTCATGGCATCCCAGGCCCTTACAACTCAGCCCCGGTTACCTTGCCAGTCTCATCAATCAATTCACTAGGTACATTCACTCACTTTTTCATCTGTTCATTCAATCATAAAGATCCGCTGAGGCATCCAGTGAGTCAAGCATTGTGATAGACACACAGAGACGCTAAGTAACACCCACCTCTAGATGAGCTTCCTCAAGAAGCTCAGACTTGAGTAGTGGTAGCCGGATCTGTCAGCACAGATGTGCAGTAAAGGGTCAGGACGAAGGGTCCTGAGAACCAAGGAAGGAGAATGCAGTTCTCCGTTTCCCGGGGCCCAGCTTGGATACCACCTCTGATGGGAAGCTCTCCCTCATCACTCAAACTCAGGGTCCTTTTGGGGATCAGGGCAGTAACAAATGTACTCAACCTGGGGCCCCAGAGGCATGAACACCCCTTAAGAGCAGGAACAAGGCTCTGCTCCTCTGCTCTCCACACAACAGGCACCCTGGCTTGTACACGGTGGGTGCTCCCCGCGTGTCTACTGCTGATTCGAATGTACCTAACGGTAAAACTTAGGATCAGGGTCAACAGCAATCCTTCCTGAAGTATTCACTAGGAATCTGTTCCTCCTTCCAATGGAGGGGGCAGAAGTGTGCCAGATGGCTCCAGTCAGGAGTCTGACGGCCAGCCCCAGCTCTCTACTCTAAGCTGTGTGCTTTGCAAACACCCTCCTCGGACTCCTCTGGACTATTATATCTGCAGGACAGCAGATGCGGAGCAGGTGGGAGGAGAGGTCCAGGCCTCTGGGGAGTGACACAGCAGCAGGATGAGACTTTCTGCGTGGTAGACGGAGGACATGCCTCCCCGCTTAGAGAAGAGGCACATTCACCACTGACACACCATCCCTTAAGGCCACTTAGTAATTACTGAGCAAAACCTTGCTCTTCATGTGATACTGAGTACTACCCATTGCGGGGGGTTGGCTTTCAAACTCAAGAGTCTGGACTACGACCACTATGACCACATCAAGCTTGTGTGTTTCATACACACGTAGGTTACATGTACCAAGATAAAAATACTGTAAGACACCATATTAGCTATCTGCTGCAAGGCTGACAAATTACCATGAAACTCAGTGGCTTAAAATAACAGTCATTATCTCATAGTTTTTGTAGGTGGGAGATACAGTAGCGGCTTAGCTGAGTGGTTTGGTTCAGGGTCTCTCGTGAGGCTGTAATTAACATGATCTGCTTCTAAGCTCACCTACACGGCTATTGGCAGGAAGCCTCTGTTACTTTCTGGCTGTTGGCTAGAGGCCTCAGTTTCTTCTTATGTGGGCTTCCATTGGGCTGCTCACAAGACACACACACACAGATTTTTTTTTTTCCGCCTGTGATTTTTAAGGCTGCAGATGCTTTACACAATGGCTGTGAAAATTTAACAGGCTCAGAATTGGAGAAAGGATATTTATCTGTTTGTCTGTCCACAGACATATACCTATAAACACAAACATACATGTATTTTTTTTTTTTTAGCATACGGGCGGTGGTGGTTTAGTTCCTATGTCGTATCAGACTCTTGTGACCCCATGGACTGCAGCTCACCAGGCTCCTCTGTCCATGGGATTTTCCAGGCAAGAATACTGGGGTGGATTGCCATTTCCTTCTCCAGGGGATCTTCCAACCCAGGAATCGAACTTGGGTCTCCTGCATTACAGGCAGATTCTTCACCAACTGAGATCTGAAGGAAGGCTAGTGTGCGGGTAAGTGACATTAAGCACACTCACACTGCTGTGTGGTCACCTTCCATTTCCAAAATTCTTTCCATCTTGTGAAACTGAAAGTCTGTACCCATTAAATAACAATACCCCATCTCCCCTCTTCCCCACCCCCCTGGCAACAACCACTCTTTCTGTCTCTATGAATTTGACTGCCCTAAGTACCTCATATGAGAGGAATCCTACAAGATTTGTCCTTTTGTGACTGGTTTATTACACTTGATGTTCAAAATTCATGCATGTTGCAGCATGTGTCAAAATTTCTTTCCTTTTCAAGGCTGAATGATATTCCATCCTATACACACACATCACATTTTGCTGGACTCTTTATCCATCTATGTACACTTGCGTCCCTTTCATTGTTTGACTATTCTGAACTATGCTGTTACTAACATGGATGTACAATGATTCTTTTTAAACAAGTTAAATATGTAAAGATTTTAAAAAATGTTTTAAATATTTTCAACAATTCATGTCACTAATAAAATGTCATTTCAAGACGTTAGTAGGAAATATTCTTGTTTCTGAATTAATGCCAAGGTTAGTGGTTGGGAAACTTTATGGAATAAGGGTAGATCTTCTCTGGACCCCCAGGGGCTGGGCTGTTCAGGTGGCCAAGTTGGGTCATGGCAACCTGGTGAATATCATGAAAAACTGTAAAGAAACTCAAACTTAACTCTATTCAAAAATGTTAACACTTTAAAAAATAATGTTCACTAGTAAAATATATATGTTCTTCCAACATCCAAACAAACAACTCCACTGAGACACATTTACAACAGACTCTAAGTTAGAGCCTCTGCAAAAGAAATAATTATAACCAAACTTTGGCTCTTATAAAATTCAGGTAATAATTCTAAACAGCTGGGGTGGGGGTTTAAAATAAAAAAAATCAATAATTATATAAAGATAAAAATTCTTCCCTTCTCTCTGGCAGGAGGGTAAACTCCGGTCACTTGGTCTATGAAATGATTCCTTTACTAGGGCATGGCTATTCATCACGAGGTGAAACAGGGCTCCGTGCAAATGAGGGGAGAGAGGGATGCTACCCGAAAGAGTTTCTGAAGCCAGACCATCCACAGCCCTGGGGCCATTCCACAGAAGAAGGACAGGGTGTCTATAGAGATATATGCACTCATCCAGGATTTAACTAAGCTGTTAAAGGTAAGTGATCAGTGATGGAACTTTATGTATTCTTCAAAACTCTAAATGCCTACCACTTTAAAAAGTTTATTTGGAACATTCAGCAAATATTCACTGGGTTCTTAAAATGTGCCAAGCATTGTCAGGTGCTTGGGATACAGAGCACACTGGTAAAGAAAATGGATAAACGTGCTGAACACAGAACATCTGATGTTATTTAAGAATTTCGGTTTTAATTTGAACAAAGGCTATTATGGGTGTTATCCCCCAACTTTGTCTCAATCCTCCCATCTGTGTGTCCAGTCCACCACCAGGCACCCTTGCCAGGACCCGCAGGCCAGCACACTGGGGAGGAAATATTAGTTCCCTGGATTCCTCAACTTGCAAACATGAAGCAACACACAGCAGGTCTAATGATCAGCCCCTGCTGCTCCAACATAAATGAAATTCTGGCCGAAACAGACCAGGTTTGTATTCGATAATGTTGTGAGGCAGTTTGGGGGCTGGTGGATGGCTGGATGGCTGAGAGAACAATCTAGATACGAGATGAAACAAAATTTCCTACAGAGAGGACAAAGGGCCCTTCCTAGCCACATGCTGCAGAGCTGAGTTTGAGCACATCTGGGGGTGAGTCTGCCTTTGTTCTCCAGCAACACGGGTTCCTGTCATCCCAGCCCGCTGTAAGTTGCTGCCAAGGCTGACAGACACAGATGTCCCACTGGCTCTGGAGGACAAGTCCAGTGGCCACTGCATGTACACACCCATACTCACAGCCATGCACACACGTTTTGTCCTGCTCACTGCCCCGGCCTGCTGAGGTCCTGCTCCTCCTTGACCGTGGGGCTCTGGCATGGAGGACTCTCATTCACCAGATTCTTTCCTGGCTCTGCAGGTTCCTCCAACTTCTCCACATTCCTCCTCTCCAGCTGCCCTGTGGCCGATGCTGCTCACTGGACTGTTGTCATTTAGTAGCTCAGTCGTGTCCGACTCTTTGCGACTCCATGGACTGTAGCCCACCAGGCTTCCCTGTCCACGGAATTCTCCAGGCAAGAATACTGGAGTGGATTGCCATGCCCTCCTCCAGGGGATCTTCCCAGCCGGGGTCTCCTGCACTGCAGGCGGACTCTGTACTGTCTGAGCCACCAGAGACAACCTGACCTCTTCATGTCAGACGCAGTTGAGGGCAGCCTGAATCTGGAAAAGCCAGGAAGGTCTGGGAGAACTGGCTTCTTCGTCTCTCACCTCTAGAGTCTGGGGCAGTGTCAAGAGCCAGGAGGTGAGAACTGTCGGTTGCCGTCTGGTCCTCTCCCGGGGGCTGTGCTCGGAGGGGGCGTCTGCTCCTAGCTACAGGTACACATCTCAGAGGGCTGGTCTTCTAACTTATTTTCAACTCCGACACACAGTTTTAGCATCAAATGCTTCCCTGAATAATGTGGTATGAGGTAATATTTGTCCAGCACCCGTGTGTCTCCGATGATCCCTATTCGCCCACGTACAATCACTTCTTCCCACTTCCCACTTGACCCACGCCTGGACAACCAACTTAAAAATATGACTGTTCACTACAAACGGCATTCTGCTTATGTGTATATTTAATGTTACCAGGATAGAACTTGGAAAAAAAAAAAGGGTTGGTGAAAAGGTCCATTAACTGATGAGACTCTGGGGAACTTTCTGGAGCTTTTGTGTATTAAAATATACTTATACTTCTAGTTTGATTTATTCTTCTTTTTTATCTTCCCACCTCTACCCCCAAGGCCTACTTCTAGTTCAAGAGTTCATGTTTTCAGATACCACTGTAAGTCAAACTCCAATATTCATAAGGCATATGAAGAGAAATTCTCAACCTGAAAACATAATTGCCAGTTGGTGACCCAGCACAATAGCTAAAGAATAATCCTGTTACCCCTTGGACCATAAAGAAGGCTGAGCGCCAAACAACTGATGCTTTTGAATTGTGGTGATGGAGAAGACTCTTGAGAGTCCCTTGGACTGCAAGGAGATCCAACCAGTCCATCCCAAAAGAAATCAACCCTGAATATTCATTGCAAAGACTGATGTGAAGAGCCAACTCACTGGAAAAGACCCTGATGCTGGGAGAGAATGAAGGCAGGAGGAGAAGGGGAAGACAGAGGATGAGATGGTTGGATGGCATCACTGACTCAATGGACATGAATTTGTGCAAACTCCAGGAGACAGTGGAAGACAGAGGAGCCTGGTGTGCTGCAGTCCATGGGGTCACAGGAGTCAGGCATAGTGACAGAACAGCAACAGCCCTGTGACAGCCAGCAGGCGCCTGCTGAACGCCAAATCTGCCAGGGGAGGAGGGTAAACGCAGCCCTGGACCCTCTGCTCTTCTCCCAGGAACTGGGGAAATGGTGCACTTCTGTCAGGGAGGCCTGCTCCCTCTATGGGAACACAGACCAAGTCGGGCACAGGCAGAGAGAGGTGGCCCCACTTCGCTGGTGTTAAGGAAGCCACCTAATCCAATCACCACAATGAAGGTCACCCACAAAGCAGACCCCTGAAGTTCTCATGATTAAGGTTTAGCCAATACAAGTGCCATGACCTTGGAGTTACTCATGTCACATCTTTTCCTATGAGAAAGAATCATCTTGCTATCTCATTTGGAACGAAAATAAATATTTCCTGTGAAACAGCCCCAAGTTATTTTCATACAATATCATTTATATGTATTCGCTAGACTGTTGAAGTTGTCCAGGATTCTTTCTGCTAGTCTGCCTGCAATGCAGGAGACCTGGGTTCCATCCCTGAGTGGGGAAGATGCCCTGGAGAAGGATATGGCAACCCACTCCAGTTATTCTTGACTGGAAAATCTCATGGATGGAGGAGCCTGGCAGGCAACAGTCCAGGGGGTCACAAAGAATTGGACACAACTAAGTGACTAACTCTTTCACTCTCTTTCTTCTAATGAGCCCAGCATGGAGCTGTCCCCATGCAAAGCCGCACATCCCTGCTTGTCCCCCACTTCCACTGGCTGGAGGGTGACACCTGACCTCCACTCAACTGGCTCACAACTCTCACATTATGGCTTGAGTGTTGCAAGAGACTAACGGGGATCAACAGATACCTAACTCAAAATCAGAAAGAGAGGAGGAAAGGGTCGGGAGAAATGAGCCAGCAATCCTGAGAGACGCAGAGCTTCCCTGACGGGGTCAGAGACAAAAGGGGCCCGGGGCACAGGGGCCTGATGACAGGGACCTGAGGACAAGGAGCAGCAGAGATGACAGATGTCCAAGGGACAGCAGGGCGCGTGCTTGGGGGGAGCTGCGCTCGGCGGGTCTGGAGCACCGCAAGACAGACGTTGGTGGGTTAAAGGCCCAGGGACCACATCAACTAAGGGACCCCTGTCTGTGTTTAGTGAGCACTGGCCACGGCATCAGCGGGAATGTCCTGGACATTGAGGAAAACTCTGTCCTCTTCTGTAAAACGGGGGCGGGACAGTAAGAGCCACATGATAGCAACTATGCTTCTATTATCTTCCAACTGGGAAAATACCAAATGCCAAAAAGCTATGGTAGTCAAGCAACATTTTTCAATACATGAATCACAAGAATGTCAACGTGCATCCAAAAAAAAAAAAGTTGCGTGCATCTGTACCAAACATAACTTAGACTACACACGCTATGTGGAGGGAACACACAGAGTTTCCCCACATGTGTGATCAAGGCTCAGCTGCGAGGCAGAAACTAGGAGCATCCAGCTCTGAGACTTCAGGAGGTTAGTGACTTGCTCAAGGTCACACATCTGGCCTTGAGGCCAGAATCCAGGTCCTCTGGCTCCTGTGCCAATATTTTTGTATTACTTTTAACAAGTTTGGTTACTTGACTCTGTGGTCACGAACAGATTAGAACGTCACTGTGGCAGGCGGAAAAAGCAAGAGAGTTCCAGAAAAACATCTATTTCTGCTTTATTGACTATGCCAAAGCCTTTGACTGTGTGGATCACAATAAACTGTGGAAAATTCTGAAAGAGATGGGAATACCAGACCACCTGACCTGCCTCTTGAGAAACCTATATGCAGGTCAGGAAGCAACAGTTAGAACTGGACATGAAACAACAGACTGGGTCCAAATAGGAAAAGGAGTACGTCAAGGCTGTATATTGTCACCCTGCTTAGTTAACTTCTACGCAGAGTACATCATGAGAAACGCTGGGCTGGAATCAAGACTGCCGAGAGAAATATCAATAAACTCAGATATGCAGATGACACCACCCTTACGGCAGAAAGTGAAGAGGAACTCAAAAGCCTCTTGATGAAAGTGAAAGAGGAGAGTGAAAAAGTTGGCTTAAAGCTCAACATTCAGAAAACGAAGATCATGGCATCTGGTCCCATCACTTCATGGGAAATAGATGAGGAAACAGTGGAAACAGTGTCAGACTTTACTTTTTGGGGCTCCAAAATCACTGCAGATGGTGACTGCAGCCATGAAATTAAAAGACACTTACTCCTTGGAAGGAAAGTTATGACCAACCTAGATAGCATATTGAAAAGCAGAGACATTACTTTGCCAACAAAGGTCCATTGGTAAAGGCTATGGTTTTTCCAGTGGTCATGTATGGATGTGAGAGTTGGACTGTGAAGACAGCTGAGCACTGAAGAATTGATGCTTTTGAACTGTGGTTCTGGAGAAGACTCTTGAGAGTTCCTTGGACTGCAAGGAGATCCAACCAGTCCATTCTGAAGGAGATCAGCCCTGGGATTTCTTTGGAAGGAATGATGCTAAAACTGAAACTCTAGTACTTTGGCCACCTCATGTGAAGAGTTGACTCATTGGAAAAGACTCTGATGCTGGGAGGGATTGGGGGCAGGAGGAGAAGGGGACGACCGAGGATGAGATGGCTGGATGGCATCACTGACTCGATGGACATGAGTTTGAGTGAACTCCGGGAGTCGGTGATGAACAAGGAGGCCTGGCATGCTGCGATTCATGGGGTTGCAAAGAGTTGGACATGACTGAGCGACTGAACTGAACTGTGGCAGGCAGGAGGGGTCAGCATACTGACAGCAGTGAGCACAGATGGCTGAATACTTGGAGGACCAGGGGACAGTCACCGTGAGAAAATGTGGATGCTCTGGAGGCAGAAGGACCCAGCTCTATCACTGAGTGGTTGTACGATCCCGGAGTAGGGGGTTCTTAACCTCTCTGAGCCCATTTCCTCATCTATGAAACGGGGATAATACTCAGCTGCAAGAGTCATGGAGAAAAGAGATAATGTATGTAAAGTTCCCAGCACATAATAGGCATTTAATAAATGGCAACTCTAGTTATTATTTTAAGAACTCAATGAATATAGATAACAGGAGCCTTTAACTCTGGAACAGAGAGATGCAACATCTACGTAGAATACATAAGTGCATGTCTGCAGTTGAGAACATTTCATCACATCATAATTATATCCCTGAGGGATTAAGACAAGGCTCAGCTGGGGAGAGAGCACCCTTTGGTAGGAGCAACCTGTGTCTGGGAGTCCGACACCCTGGGCCCAATTCCACCAGCACTAGTTATGAACCTTGTGACATGTGACGATCAGTTCCCTGAAACTCAGTTTTCTCATCTATTAAATGGGGATAATGATGGTAGTCCCTGGCCTTTAGCAGGTGTTTATTAAACGTCAGAGCCTTTGTCTTCTATTCCATATAAGAAGGCAGTGGGTGCTTTGATGTCTTCCTGTTAGATTTCTGTCCAGAAAAATGAAAACATTTTCAAGTATGTATTGAAATCGGTAAGTTTCAGTCACCTGGAAAAACTTATACACACAAGATATTCTTCAGTCTCCCATATTGTGCAACTCACAAAAATCCACATTGATCGGAGAACTAAAATACTGTATGGGGCATGCAGTAAGCACTTAATGAATACTTGCTGCAAATCAAATACATGAAAGGAATGATAATCCAAGAAAATAATCCAACCTCAAGCCACTTTTATGTGCATAAAAAGTGCAAGCTTTCCTTAAAATAATTCATTCTAAAATGAGGAAAAAAATCTGGAATTGAAAAAGCAGGAACATACTTTTTTTCCTATTCAATAAGTAATCAAGAATGATTAAGTCTAGGTGTCCTGTATTTTCCTCAGCACTTTGGGTTTCTCAAGCTTCTCTTTGGACCTTTCTGAAATAAGACGATTTAATTTCGACTTAGCCGAAATTCATTTCATTTTCCTGGCTCATGAGAGAGATGTATTCAGCAAAATTCGCGCTGCCACAGCTCTCACACGGTCAGTCCTGCCCAGACACGCGTGCCGTCAGAGTGCCACCAGACAGCAGAGACAAGCAAGAGTGAGGTTCTGTCCCCCGGCCCAGTGAGGCACAGGCCCATCTCCACTGCAGACAGGACGTGCACTGACTGTGACACCCCAGCCACACTTGGCTCAGAGCTCCCTGGGCCATCTTCCCCCAGGGCGGGACCAAAGGCACGTTCTTCCAGGTAGGACCACCTCCGGTCTCTGGAGACACGTGGGAACTCCGCTCTGGTCTACCTGGGTCTCAAAGGGCCCCAGGCGAGGGTTCAGGGGTCGGGGCAAGCCGACGGCCACCTGCTGGCCCGATCACCTATGTGCACTTCAGTGCTGTCCGCGGTCACGCAAGAACGGGGACAGATGGTGGAGTGCGAGGGCTGGGAGGCGGTGTCTGCTTTGGTTGGTAGAAGGACGCCGCTGAGGAGCAACAAGAAGGCGGGGGCTGCGGGCTGGGGGCGCACAGTGAGCGTGGGGCAGGGCGAGCTTCCCAAGTCACCCGTGGGCGAGCGACGGGGCATCGCGTGTGGGGCGGATGCTGCCGCAGCCCCACCAGAAACTCCCTGAAATACTGCTGCACGACGCTGCTTATCTGCCTTGCCTCGGATGACAGCCACAATGTAAAAACCCCCAGGGTCGCCCCGCGTTAGGAGCCAGCTTCTCCTGGCTAGCTGCTCCTAAACATGCCCTCCTCTGGCTGCGTCTTCGCCATTTGTCATGAAAACAAAATGCCTGGGCTTCCCTCGCCAACACCGTCTCCACGAAAACCCAATGAAAACGTGATAAAAGTGACGTATGGTTTATTAATATTCACACTGCCTCCCACTGGCCCGCAGGCGATAGAGGGGGAGGCTGCTGGCAGCTGGTTCTCTGGGAATAGCGGTTCCTTGTCACCAGAGCGCCCATCACAGCGGCGGTTCCAGAGCGAAGGGGGAGGCCTAAACATGACTGAACAGCCATCGAGAGCCCCAAAGCCACCCTTCATCACTGGCCAGCTGGGTGGCCTTGGGGGGCAGCGGCGTCGCACCACACCGCCTCCTGGGGCCACCCCAACCATGAAACGGAGCTGATAGTGTCAGCCCAGTTACCTGACATCACTGCTACCGGGAGGAAAACCTCCGTACTCACAACGTAGAAATGGATCTATCTGAGCTTGAGGATGTTAGAAAGTGTTCTGAGAGGCCGGAGAAGAGCACAGAACCGCAACAAACCAGAGCTGTTGTACTGAATGACTTAGGGGACAGACGATTTGTTACAACCAATACAAACTTCTGAGAGGAGAAAGAGTGTACGCTCATGAGAAAACTGTTGGGACTTCCCTGGTGGTCTGGGGGTTAAGACTTCGCCTTCCAACACAGTGGGTGTGGGTTCAATCCCTGGGATTCCTGATCGGGGAGCTAAGATCCTGTATGTGCCTCACTGCCAAAAAGCCAAAACATAAAGTGGAAGTAATATTGTAACAAATTTAATAAATTCTTTAAAAATGGGCCACATTTAAAATAAAAAAAAAAAGGAGAACACTCTAGGGAAGGAAGCTTTATAAAACTAGTCACTAATATTCCCCCAAAAAGATGGCTTGGACAAATTACCCCAAATGATGGGGCAGCCTGACTAGGGAGTAAAACAGCTATAAAAACAGTTTAGTGAAATCTTCTGCCATTTAAGACAGCTTAACTTTAATCATAGTGATTTCTAACTTTCCTTACTGGATTCTTCCTGAGAGAGGGGTCTACTTCTGGATTCATCATGGCACACTGCCTGGCTTATGACAGGTATCCAATAACTGCTTCCTGAATGAAGAGGGAAAGAAAAGCTGTAGACTTAGAGAAGAGCAGACCCATTATATACATGGAAGAACCGGCCAGGAGGGAGAAGCGTATTGCAGGGCAACAGAGACCAAGGCAAGGACTCTTGGTGTAAGAGAATGTTTGTGGAACTTAGGTCGGTTTTGTGGATGGATGGTAGGGGCGGGGTGGAAAAAGCAAATTCGTAAATATACATGTGAAAGTCGCTCAGTTGTGTCCAACTCTTTGCCACCCCATGGACTACACAGTCCATGGAATTCTCCAGGCCAGAATACTAGAGTAGGCAGCCTTTCCCTTCTCCAGGGGATCTTTCCCAACCCAGGGATTGAACCCAGGTTCCCTGCATTGCAGGTGGATTCTTTACCAGCTGAGCCATAGGGAAGCCCAAGAATACTGGAGTGGGTCACCTTCTCCAGCAGATCTTCCTGACCCAGGAATTGAACCAGGGGGTCTCCTGCATTGCAGGCGGATTCTTTACCAGCTGAGCTACCAGCTATCAGCTGAGCCTTCTAAAGGTTTGGCTCACTTTAATTTAAGGTTCCAATTCTCACATAATCCAAAGAATATGTCCCATTCACTAGCTAACAGCAATAAGGTGAATCTTCCCATCTGGGAATAAAACCATCAACTTTAATCTCTTTTTTTCTTACAGAGTGCCAATTAATGTTTTGCTGAAAGTTTTCACTTTGGTCTCAGGTTGAAAGGATTAACTATACATGTTAACATATGTATGTGTTTACATTTAATATTTACATATTAAAATAAGTATATATTTAACACATGTTACATATACATGTGGTTAGATGCAAATTTGTCTTTCATCTAAAGGCTAGCGAGAATAAAATTTAACTATCTCCGTGGCAGTCTGGGGTGGGGGAGGGTGAAACGCAAAGTTTTTACTAGGGAAGACAACTGATGTGAAAACAAATAAAACTCAGGTACTCTGCACTTCCTCTAAAGGGCAGGGCCAAGAAAGGGTGTGACACAGAAGAGGCAGAGATGTAAGGAAGGGCGGCAAGGGCGGAAAGGGCCAGATGGGAGGCAAGCACGAAAGGAAGGGACCTGTGTCTCCCTGGAGTACTCATTTCTCAGGGGACACACTCTCAGCGGTTTCCTCTTCAAAGAAGTTGACGTTTCTGTGCATTTCCACAGGCCAGGCCCTGTGTGCATGGATTCATTTAATCCTCACGCTTTTCTAAGACAGTGTTGTTGTCCCTGATGTAGGGATTAAGGTTAAATAACCTACCCAAGGACACAGTCCGGAAGCTGCAGAACTAGAATTTTATTTCAGGTTTGCCAGCTCTAAAAACCAGCAATACCATATACTTTAGGAATACTAAAAGTGTGATAAAAAAAGGTCTTTTTTTTAAGACCAAGATTAGTCTCCCTCATAAGATAGAGCAAGCGAGGGAGAGAGAGAGAGCGAGCGAGCAGGAGAGAGCAAGGAAGGCAGGCAGCCCGGCTCTAGGACCCCCAGCTCATAGCTCACGCTGCACCTGCCCGGCAGGTAAGATCAGTCTCCTCAGAGCAGCACCGACTTCCACTTTTATACCCTGGGTGTCCAGAGCCCTCAAAAAGAGTAAAGATAAAGCTGTTGCTGGGACTTCCCTGGTGGTTCAGTGGCTAAGACTCCACACTCCCAGTGCAGGGTGCCCAGGTCTGATTCCTGGTCAGGGAACTAGACCCCACATGTCACAACTAAAGATCCTGCATGCTGCAACTAAATCATGGCGCAGCCAAATAAATAATGAAAAATAAATAAATAAAAGCTGTTCCTTCTCTTGCCAAGTCAAAGGAAAAAAAAAAACAAAAACACTTCAGTGTTTCGGCCCAGCACCAGAAAAGTATAAATGAACCTAAAAAATCTGCTTTTGTAAGGATTTTAAAATCAGCTCTCATGGTTACCACACAAATACAGTTAGTTCTCAAAGCTACTCAGATTCAAGCTGGCATTTTTTAACAATTCTGGGTCCTGGTAAAAATCTCATCCCATTCCAACTTTCTAGCCTGAAAAAGTTCCTTTCTTATTAAAAAGTAATTTATTGAGGTGAAATACACATAAAATTTACCATTCTGTGGTATTTAGTATATTCATGGTGTTGTTTGAATAGTATATTCAACAACTACAGCTGAAGTTGTAGTATATTCACTGCTCCTCAGTTCAGTTCAGTTCAGTCGCTCAGTCGTGTCTGACTCTTTGCCATCACTCCCAAGAAAACCCTCTTCCTCATTCAGCAGTTTCACCCATTCCTCCCCACTCCCTACGCCATCAACCATTAATCTGCATCCCATCTTTATGGGTGTATCTGCCCTGTTGCTGGGCTTCCCAGGTGGCATTAGTGGTAAAGAACCTGCCTGCCAATGCAGGAGACACGAGAGATGTGAGTCCAATCCCTGGGTCAGGAAGATCCCCTGGAAGATGGCATGGCAGCCCACTCCAGGATTCTTGCCTGGAGAATCCCATGGACAGAGGAGCCTGGTGGGCTACAAAGCCTCATGGGGTTGCAAAGAGTCAAACATGACTGAAGTAACTTAGCACACTCTGTTCATATAAAGAGAATCACACAACACTCGACCATTTATGTCTGGCTCGTTTCACTCAGCATAGGGTTTCTGATGTACACCCATGCTGCGGGGTGTGTGTGTGTGTGTGTGTGCGTGTGTGTGTGTGTGTCCCTCTTTCCTCTCTATAGCTGACTATTAATAATATTCTGTTGTGGGGATACACCACAATCTGTTTAAACATTCATCCCCTATTGGACATTGGGGCAGTTTCCACCTGCAGGCTATTGTGAATAATGCTGCTATGAACATATGAGCATTTGTCTGAGTATCTGCTTTCAGTTCCTCTGGAATAATTCTACGTTTACAATTTTGAGGAACCGCCAAATCTTTCTATAAGTGGCTGTGCCATTTTATTTGACCACCAGCAATGTATGAAGCCTCCTGAAATAGTTCTTTTAAACATATCTAATTTACGGGGAAAAAAAAAAAAGCCCTGAAACGATTATTAATGCTGACCTTTGTGGCTATGAAAGGCTTAGGGAATTTATGTAACAGCTTTCCTTTAACAGTTCTTGTGAAATCTCTAATCCTCAACCCCCTCCCATAAGTATGGAAGAATATGTTAATCACCAGAACCCTCAGGACATTAACAATCTAGCTAGTTGCCCAGGACTAACACCTAGGACACAATCACAAAACAAACATAAGTCCAAAAGTTACATCAAATGCAAGGAGGCATAAAATACAGATTTTTAAATGCAACAAGAATTTACAGCAGACAGGGAGAGAAGCACTGGAGAGCAAAGTGACTAAAGACAGATGAACAGAGAAATGAAGTCTAAGACCTTGAAGAAGGGGGGTGTAATAAATAAGAAACATAATAAGCCCTGGCTTCCATCCTTAAGGACTTGGGGGTGGGGGGTGGGGTGCTCTGCTCTGTTGCTTCAGGGCAGCTTGGGCAGCAAGCACCGTGAGATCCAGACGAAGAACTGGGCCCTTCCACTTCCCTGGCCAGCACCTGGCACGATCTCATTTCCCAGGGGCGGCAGGGAACAAATCCCCTGCAGAAGAGCACCCCCCACCACCTGCTAAGAAAGGCAAGGTTGTCATGTTTCGTTAGAAATGTTCAATTTCTGTGGCAAAACAAACCCAGCAATTCTCATGCTGTGCAGGCAATACTGCAAGTATTTAAGTGTGGTGAGTCTCGATGGCTAGATGGAAGGAAGGATCCCATGAATATGTACAAGGTCCCTCCCCGCTTAGGCTGTGGGTGCCTTCCTTCCACAGCAAGAAGTTAGATTTTTGTGCGGAGGGACCCTTCACCACCGCTCAGGCCTGTTTACATTTTTCAGTGTAAACTCTCAGGGCCAAGGCTGACCTCGCCCCTCAGAGGGGGCGAGGCGCCGGCCTGCGGCACACCCCCAAAGGACACTCCCGTGCACTGCAGCTGCGCACCTGCACCGGGCACTCCCACCCAGACTCATTCATTTCCGAGCAGGCGCGGATGTCTTCCTGTCCTGTGTGTCAAGGATGCCCCATTTCACTGACACCAGGACAGGGAAGAGCAACAAAAGCAAGCAGTATGCAAATCCGAGTGTCGGGTGCCGAACTAGGCAGGTCCCTCCCAATGTGGCGGGAAAACCAATCGTGGCTCCGCCGTCCTTCCAGAGGAGAGTGGGTAGGACTGGAGCCGGGACAGGAGGCGGCTCACATCAAATACATTCCTGGGCCTGCATGCAGACCGGGTCTGTGCCTCTGCATCGGAGGTTGTTCTAGGTTCCTTGGCTGGTTGGGGTGGTGGGGGCGGGGGGGGGGTGGTGCCCACCTCAACCAGGGCAGGAATCGCCTAGACAGAGTGGGACGTGCAGGTTGCACCCGTGGGGCTAGTCACCCACACGTGGGTGACCCCTAACAAGGCACTGACCACACAGTGAGATGGTGACAATGGTCACATAAAGCCATGTCCCTGGGGCGCAGAAAATGCAAGCCATCATCATAACCAAAGGCCCAGGCAAATACAGGCTGTTAACTCCCACCCTGACAGGGTCTGGAGACTCAGCACTTCTGCTGATTTCTTTGATGGCTTCATGTTCCTGAGACTTCCATCCACATGGATGTGTTCCTAAGAGATGCTCTTTCCAGAGAAGCTGTGGCTCATCCCCTAAAGATGGGGAGTGGGGGTGTGGGGTGTGGGGGGTGTGTCCACAACCGGTCTGCAGACTCACACACACAGATGTTTGACATCCGTTGCTGAACAGAGCTTGTTAAGTAAAGCAACGAGATGAAGATATGGGTCTTTCTATATGAACCATGACACAATACCAACTGGGAAAAGTTGGGAAAAATGCTAATGGCTCATTTTCAGGGAAAAAAAAAAAATCTGTCTTCGATCTTACTATTTCTGTCCGCACCAGCAGAAACCTCATTTGGGTCCACATGGCCCCAAACTGAGAAGTAACATGAGTACATTTCTTGCAGGGGCAGCAAAGCAATTAACTGGTAATACTCTGAGAGCTGAGGTCTCGCTTAATCGTGTCTCCAGAGTCTACGTATGGCGGTGCCTGAGACGTCCCACCGCTGCTGATACACCTGGATCAGTGTGTGAGTACCTTGCAAACACAGGTAGAAGAAAAGAAGAAAAAGGAAAAGCCAGGGATAGAAAGGAAAGGCCGGGCATGGTTAGAAATAGTAACACAGTGACGGCCTCCACTATGCCCGAGGCTCACAGGGCTGCGTGAGGCTAAGCACAGAGGCGTGAACTCACACAGACCTTCCAGGTGCCCACGGCTCAGGTATGCTACGTCACCTGGTCCAACTAAGGAGATGGCACGTCAGGGAGGTTAGGAGACCCACCAGGAGTCACACGGTAGGCGGGGCACTGAGACCCGGGTCTTTGTCTCCATCTCACCTCCCTAGATGCGCCAGCGGTGGCTGGTCATGCCAGCTCCCTAGAACATGGGTTGTTAACATCAGCCCTGGTTCTATCATGGGGTCTAAGAGTCAGACCCTGGTCCCAGGAAGTGTATAATTTCCTTGGAGGTCAAATGGACGAGTGAATAACATGCCAGGTTAATCAATATCCGAATGCTTCCAGAGGAAGAGATTATTTCTGGCTGTGGTTCGTCTGGTACTTGGCTTCCACAAGAGGAGTGGGACAGGGCTAGGTTTCAAGGTCTGGGGGTTGGGGAAGGTGGGGAGGGACGCTAGGCTGAGGGAGTTGGGTGGGCTCACACAGGTGCTGAGGGTGTGGGTAGGGGGCAAGGGAGAAGCTGGGGCCTTGGAACAGGACTCGGGATTCTGAACCAGGACACAGAAGTGCAGCATGAAACAGGAAGGGACACGGAATTAAGGAAGGAGCCAGGAGGGCATCTTCTGAGAAGAAAAGGACACATGGAAGGGCAAGCAAGGATGCCCTGTGCTCCCTGGAACTGGCACAGAGAGAGAGGATGAGAGAGGCCTGGGAAACGGCAGGGGTGGCCACGAGCTCAGATCTGCAAACAGACGGACCTCCCACTGCAGGAAAGTCACAGAAAACATCTTCAGCTGGCCCCTCAGAGCTGCAGAGGGCGCAGTGAAATGACATTTACATGCTGCGGACACTCCTGTTTCTCCCAAGGAAACGATTGAAAAGTTCCTGTCAGGGGGGCGGGAACGGAAGGGCCCGTGGCTCTGGGCCCAGCGTGTGGCCTTGGGCCATGGCCCAGTCACTGGGGTGCGAGGCCCAGGTCATGCTACTGGGAACCGGCTTCATCAGGCCCGGGATCACTGCTGGGGACAGGGGGCCCCTCTCCAAGGCCCGTCACTCAGAACACACCCAGCAGAACCCACTGCTTCCAAGATGGCACACAGGTGCCCTCTCTTTGAGGGGATAAAAGACCCTTCCTACAAAACCAGCCACTCCTCGGTGAAAACCCAATGTCCCCACAGATGGGAGGCCTGCCATTGGGAAAAGCTTGGTTTTTAGGAAAGCTACTTTATCGAAAACGACGTTGCTTCATTCCCAGGTTTGCTGGCCAAGGCCATAATGAGGTAAGAGCCAAGGGCAGGGCCCTGCAGGCACACTAAGGCCGGATGGCCAGATTCCACAAGGTCCTCTTCGTCTTCTTTCTGCACTCTGAGATTTCAGAGGTAACAGTCCCTCACGGCTCTGCTTCTAGCGGTCACTGTCCTTCACTTTTAGAGGACAAGTCCATGAACTGCACATGGAACAGCACATGTAAAGACTCTGGGACAGGAACGCTTCCGTCATCAGCAGCTGTTTACTCCCCAGAGCTGTTTTCATAGTTCCCTGGGCCGGCTGTTTCCAGTAATGACTGTTGCCCTACTGCCCATCCTGTCACAGGATGGACAAAGATATCTCTTTTACCCAAACACAACACAACACAACAAAAACAGGAAGAGAAATGACACAAGATAAAGTTTAAGGGTTTAATAGAACTAACAGTTTCCTTGGAGATCTTTAGGGGTAAATAGATTCTAAACGTTCGTGAGTTTTAGCCCGTCACCACCTCGACAGTCGGGACACAGAGCCGTGCCACCTCCCAAAGGTCTCCCTGCCGTGAATATTGACCTTTTACAATGACGACATCTGACTCTCGGTGCCAGAGCTGTTTCTATTCTGAGGGTTCACACTTAGTGCATTTTTATTTGCCAATATAAGTTCTAATTTACAAAGAGAAGAAGACTGGAAATCCTTTACTGGAGGTCAGTGGATGGTAAATAAACACTGCCCATGGTCTCTCCCTCATGTTCTGGCCAAAAGACTGATTTTTATGGTTAATAATGACATAAATTAAGTTGTGACTGGAGGGTACATTTCTGCAGCTGCACAAAGCCAGATCTGAAGAAATAGCAAACAAGGAGACCAGCCTACTTCCTGCCACTGAGCCGCACAACCTAACACACACACACCAACCACAGCCACACACCCCCACCTGCCAACACTTACCACATATATAATACACACTAACACACATGCCATACACAATACACCCCCCACATATACAACACACAGACACATACAACATACACACACCAACACTCACACATCCCCACCTACCAACACCCATCTCATATACAATACACAGTAACACATATGCCACACGCAATACACACTTCGTATATACAACACAGACATATACAACATATACCAACACACACACACCAACGCACCTCCCACATAACAACACATATCACATATACAACACACCAACCGCACATCACATATATAACACACATCAACACACATTCACACATCGAAAACACACACATTACATATATATACCAACACACATTCACACATCCAAACACTTACGCCATAAACATACAACATTCACACACACACACACACACACACCCCTTCAGGGAGTCCCTGAGCAGAGTCTTACCTATCAGTCTAGTCTTGGCCCTGGATCTTTCTGATGCTGGCGGAGATGGAGAGTGGACGCAGGAAGCACAGCAGGTGGCAGACGCATTGTAACTTCCTGAGGCTTGTGTGCCCGGCTCCCTACCACCCTGAGGTTTTGCTACACGGCTCCCCACCACCCTGAGGCTCATGTGCCCCAGTCAAGCAGAAAATCTGAACAGCAGCAGCTGTTCGCAAGCAGCAAATGCGAGCAGCGGCAGGAGGGTGCCGGGCCTGTGCTCTCAAGTTGAGAACGCTGCGCCCGTGTCTCTCTCCTGACTCAGGAAGAGATGTCGCTCCTCTCCTCAAACACTGACCCCTTCACTGCTGCACTGGACACTGTCTCTTCCTGACACCAAAGGAAGCCCACCAAACACACTCCTTTAGCGCCTGCTGAATATGAAGGAGGTGCTGGACCTCCACGTGTACAAGAGATGAAAAAGAAGTGACGCGTGACCCCAAGGAGTTCGGGGATGTTGACAGCTAACAATGATACCAGGTCAAAGAAAACAGATGCTAAGCCACAGGCACATAAACCAGCAAGGGGGCCCAGCGGGGAGCGCGATGGTTATCAACGGTGGAGGCAAGGTGCACACGGGTGAGCCACACACCAGCCATCTGGTTTGGTTGGTCCCTAGGAAAACCTCAAGAACTGCTGTTACATCTCTCTTGTAAGAGAAAGAACAGGGAGCCTCAGAGAGGTTTGGGAACTCACCTGGAGTCACACAGCTATAACGCAGCAGATCTGGAATTCACATCCAGGTCTCTGCCAGCCGAGTGAGGATGGTAAGAATGACGACAATGACGCTAACAGCAGCAGCAGAAAAAGCAGTAGGAGCAGCTAGTGGGCTGAGCGCTTGCCACGTGCCGGGCACACACTGAGCGGGGGGAGATTTACTTTATCCTCTGTGGGAGAGCTCTGTACACTCAGCTCCTAAGGAAGAAGACAAAGTTACAGGGCCCGCGACGAGCATGTTTGGAACATCCCACGAAACAGGAAGCAGAGAAGGGGTCAGTGGCCTGGAGGACGGCACTGTCTCCACACGCGCAAGGCTCCCTGTCAGGTCCTGCTGCGCCCGGCCCCTTCTTTGTGCTGGGAAGTCATTTCTAATTTTCTGTAAAGGCGTAATGGGGCATGACAGATGCTGGCTGATTTCAGGGAACTAATCTGTTAAAAGGCGAGTCAGCTGTCCTCGGGTTTCAAATTAAACTCTCACAGGTGGAAGGCAAGACGGAATGAACATTTTTGGTGAGATGTGTCTGCTCCCCAAAAGGCTGATTAAGCGGACCCATATGATCCAGGTTTCGGGGATGCTGGATGCCATGAGCCCAAGGTTTAGGGCAATGGTGAAAGGACCTGTAGGAGGGGACTACAAGAAGCTGGGCCTGTGCGGGGTTTCTGCTGTGTAACAGTATGAGTTGAGCTATAAACATACGAGGCCACTGAAACCATCCGTCCATCCATCTATTCATTCCTTCGTCCATTCATTTGGCCAGCTGGTCACCAGCCCATCTGACACAGGTGCCTCAGGGACCAGCACCTACAACAGGTACTGAGCACCAATGGAAAGAACCCGCCTCCCCTTCACCCCACTGCTTCCGACAGACGCATGCTTCAGGCACCTCCCCCTGCACAGGTATTCTCGCTCTCAGAGCCTGGCCCATCTTGTATGTCTAGCCAGCAGGCTGGGCAGACCAAAAGGGAGCGGGGTAGAGGCAAGATTCTCTTTTTTTTTTTTTTTTGAGCTTTTAAGTCAGATTCTCCAGCTCTTCCAAAACCAAAATCTGGAGTTCAGTTCCTAATTCTTAGCCTCTAATACTTAAATTTGTCTACAAAGGCATTTCACCTATATTCCCGTTCTATTAAAATGCCACACTTGTAGTTGGCGAGGAGGACAAAGCGGATCCCTGGGCAGGGGCTGGAGCTCGCACTCTGGTGGCTCCTGGGGCCTGCGTCACATTTCCTGCTGATCTTGGCCACAGTCATGTGGGCTGCTCTGTCTCACGGGCTCCCTTGCATCTGCTCAAGCCCACCCAGACCTCGAACAGGCTCGGCCCACACAAAGGCACAGGACAGGCAACGCCCCTGAGGGTCCTTGGTCTCGAGGTCGGGAGCCCCAGAGCCCCAGCCTCCCCTTGCCTGGGGCAAGATCCCTGAGGCTTATAGAAGGCCCCTAAATCCTTGCGGTATCACCCCCTGCCCCCAGCTTCTTGAGGTCTTCTCCCACACAGACGTGCAGCACCCTAGCCCTGCCTTGGGCTCTGCTTTGGGGACCTAACCCATGACAATTGCTTCTGCAATGTCACCATCTCCATCTCTACACAGGAACGAGGGCCAGGGCCCAACACTCAACACTGAGAGCCCAGCTCCTCCATCAGGCTTTAAGGCCCTGTGAGCCAGCAGCTGATGGAACCAAGGGAGGAAGGGAAGTCCACACTGGAGCTGCCCTACAGAGGCTGAGGCTGGGCGTCCCCTCCTCCTCCTCTGGAAGCCTGGTGAGGGGGTGTAGGAGGATGGCCAGGTCTGTCCCAGCTGTGAGGCAGAGATCCGCTGCTGGGAGGGACCAAGGACAGGTTGGGGGGGTGGGGGGCATTCACTGGGGAGGGCACCCAGGACTCAGAAGACTTGAGTGACACCCAGGGAGACCGTCAGAGCCATTCAAAGGCAATGTGCTCTGCCTTCTGGGTTTAACAAGACATCTGCGCTGGGGTGGACCAGGACAGTGGAGCCCGACGCACCACCGCTGCCTCCCTGGGGGACAGCTCACTCCGTGACAGGCTTGGGGGTAGAGCCGCATGGCTGAGGGCACTCCTACTCGCCTCTTGAAACCTCAGCACAAAGCACAGCGTCTGGTACATCTTCGGAATTCAAAAAATTACTTGTTGGATCCAGAAATGAGGACTACGGCTTCAAACCCAGCTGTGGCTACGGGGACAGTTCGGTAACTACCTAGCCGTAAATGCTACACTGATTGCAGATTATGCAAAGAGCCGTGTGTATTAATGTCTCCGCCAGGCACTAATGCTTCCCCGCGCCCACCCACCCCCATCACAACCCCTCCCAACCACCCACTCGTCAGTTTACCAACCTACATAAACCCCTCCTGTCCCATGCGCCAACTATTTTTGGATCTTCAGTCACCACCATTGAAGCAGAAAGGGTCTGACCACAAGGAATCTAACAACTGGGCCTCGAGGAGGGGCTGTCAAGCCACTGAGGTGAAAGGTCAACAGTTCCATGCCAGGCTGTCAACAGCGGCCCCATTGCTCCCATTTTGATGGGGCGAGTTGTAACGCCCTCTGTGGGATGACGGACTCTGGGATCCAAGCCAACTTGAGCAACAGTTTTCAAAGGACAAAATAATAATTTTTAAAACATAAATAAAGAAATAAAGCAGGAGGAGGTGATAGATCTGTTTAGCGCACTAACTGCGGTGATAGTCTTACCTCTAAACTCATCAAGTTGTACATATTAAACATGTAAGGCTTTTTGTATGTCAGTCATACCTCAATAAAGTGGCTTAAAAAAAAAAGAATGAGCCGCAGAGCTTGTTTAAATCATCCGGCCCCATACCCAGAAAGCCTGTTTCTTAGATCTGTTTTGCAACCCAGGAATCTCCATTTTTAAAAGGCACCTGGTTGGTACTGCGGAAGAAGGGTCCTTCTATCACACTTTGAAAATGAATGGTTCATACCCTGAGCTCAAGAGTGGTTCCAGCCCTACCATCCTCAGGTTTCCGGACACGTGGATGGTAGTTCTGCAGCAAGGCAGACGATTGGGTCAAGTTTCCGGGGCATCAACACTGCTTTTGCACCTGGGCCCTTGGCCTCCAGTGTCACTCTGGTTGGCTCACGTGATCTGTGAATGTACGTGGTTTTTCAGTGTCTGTAAAGTTGTGCGTATGTGTCCTTCTCCATGTGGTGGGCATCTGTGTACATCAGCATCTTTGCTAAAGTTGACGGCTAGCTTCTATCACCAAGATGTTCACAAGCACACCCAGGTGTGCGTAAGTCATGTGTGGGCTTATATTGTGGCATCTGGGTTTATCTGCGTGACTGTGCACGTGTGTGTGTGTGTGTGTATGTGTGTGTGTGTAAGAAGGACTAGAACACTGGGGTAGAGATACACTCAAAAAAAAAACAGGGGGGTTCTCACTTTACTTCATACTAAAGCAAAATCCAATTTCAAATTATTTCACCACACAACTCAAGGTCCGAGAGAAAAGCAAGGGAAAACTAAAGATAACCTAAGAGCCCAGATAACTTATTGATTACTTCTCAGAAAAGAGATTGCAACTCTAAAAGCTTTCACATATTTATAAACCACCTCCTTCGTCTGAGTGAATGAGACTGCCAGTGGGTTGAAGATTTCACTCAATATTCTCAAGGGTAAACCAGCACCCTTTCCTGTTGCATCTACTAGTAACGAAAGACAAACTAACTGAAAAGGCTAACGCCTGCAGTTGCTTTCAGAGCTCTTCTTTTCAATCAAACCTAACTTCTACTCAGGAATCTTTTACACTGCACAAGCTTTGCAGTTTTGGAAACTATTTTTATGGCTTTATTAAGTTATGCTCCTTTTTTGAAGTGACTTAAGGCATTTTGGAAGATGCTGTGTTCCCCGTTGATGGGGAGGAGGTGATGGCGGGTCCCCAGTGTGAACTGAGATCAAGGTCAGCCCACAGGAGAGGAAACTGTCCCCTGGCCATGGACGAAGCACAGGCCCTGGTCATAATGGGATCCAGATGCGGGAGTGGGGACGGCTCACAGTGGATATTCTATCAATACACCGACTCAGGGGAACAGAGTCAGCTGGGGACGCACAGGGCCAGGACTGGAGCTAAGATCTTTCAACTCTCCTCCCAGAGCCTGTTACTTGATAGCACTGGTGGGACTTGAAGCCAGGTTCTGGAGGCCAGAGCCTCACAACTGTGCCTTAGGGAAAGCAGAGTCCATGAACAAAAGACAGCAAAACCAACCAACCAACCTATCCCTTTAGCCAACTCTGCAATCACAATACCAGAATCTAAAAGCATTAAAAATGTTCACAGGAAGTTCTCTGGGTGTCCAGTGGTTAAGAATCTGCTTTCCAATGCAGGGGATGCAGGTTTGTTCCCTTGTAAGTGGAAGTAGTGACAGACTTTATTTTCTTGGGCTTCGGAATCACTGCGGATGGTGACTGCAGCCATGAAATTAAAAGATGTTTGCTCCTTGGAAGAAAAGCCATGACAAACCTAGACAGTGTATTGGAAAGCAGAGATACCACTTTGCCGATATAGGTCTGTATAGTCAGAGCTACGGTTTTTCCTGTAGTCATGTACAGATGTGAGTGTTGGACCATAAAGAAGTTTGAATGCCGAAGAATTGATACTTTTGAATTGTGGTGCTGGAGAAGACTCTTGAGAGTCCCTTGGACAGCAAGGAGATCAAACCAGTCAATCCTAAAGGAATTCAACCCTGAATATTCATTGGAAGGACTGATACTGAAGCTCCAATATTTTGGCCACCTCATGTGAAGAGCTGACTCACTGGAAAAGTCTCTGACGTTGGGAAAGGTTGAAAGCAAAAGGAGAAGTGGGTGGCAGAGGATGAAATGGTTGGATAGCATCACTGACTCAATGGACATGAGTGTGAGCAAACTTCAGGAGATAGTGGACAGAGGAGCCTGGTATGCTGCAGTTCATAGGGTTGCAAAGAGTCAGACATGACTTAGTGACTGAACAACAAGAGGAATTAAGATCCCACGTGCTCAAGAACAAAGGAAGCCCTGCACTGCAAAGAAGACCCAGAGCAGCCAAAAAACACATGTTCACGTTTATACTGCTGGGGGTGGGGGAATCCCCATTATAATCTATGGCCTCTTCCCTTTATTCATGAATAACTACTGTTGTCTCCTAGCCTCTGCGTTCTCCCAAACGTTTTCCTGCCATTTCAATGGATAAACTTCACTAATATTCTTAATGTCACTGAATTATTCCTTTGTTAAATCCAAGCCCCTGAAGCCTCAATCAAAATTCTCCACTGTCTGGCCTCTCTCACCTAACCCTTCCTTTCCAACCCAGGCCTCCAACTACTTGCAGATCTCATGTCGTTTTCCCCACCCCCACCATATTCCCTTATTTATTCCAGTCTCCGTGCCTCTCAGGCTGCCCCTCACCCCCATCTCACATTTCCTTCAAGACAGACCTCAACCGTCCTTCAATATATAGCTGTGCTCTCTAAATCTTCCCTATTAACCCATCTTGCAAAATCTTTCATTGACTTTGAATCTTTTACTGGTTTTTCTCATCACGGGTTCCCTAGAGTCTCAATGAGTATCTGCTGAGTGATCAAACATTTGCAATATCAAAGTATCAGAATTACACTCCAGGCAATCTGCTTGTGTCTTTTAATCTCCTCAGAGAAACCATAAACTCCTCCAGATTGGAAATCTTGTGTCTTATCTCTCCCACCCTTCAGTACATCCACCACAGGACACCCAATGAACATGTGATGAGTTGAACCGAATTAAAATATATCTCCGCCCCCAATTGGAAGGTAGTGTCTGAAACCTTTTGAACCAGGCAAAAAAGGCTGGATTATTCTGAAGGAGATTACTAGCCATTTTTTATGTCCTAAGTTTTCATGCATACCCCTCCTTCTTCTTTGGTCCTGGTAACAGTCTTAAGTATTTCAAATGAAATCTAGACCAGAGTATTTTGAACAGCTTGGAGCAGAAACAAACAAAAATTCACACATTTTAATCACTATCTCCTGCCTGAATGGAATGTCTTTTTGTTTTTCCTGGGTAGAGCTTAATATTTAGTCTTGTTTTCAGTCTGCTGGTCACACTGACAGTGGAAATATCCAAGCATCAACTTATTGCTTGCTCCAAGAAAAAAAGAAAAATAACTGGTATCGATATAGAATCAAATGCAGTAGTCCCTCCCCCTTAATCATAGTCAAGCTCAATCCAAAAACATTAAGTGAAAAATTCCAGAAATGAACAATTCTTAAGTTTTAAATTGCTTGCTATTATGAGGAGCGTGATAATATCTCATCAAGTTTCATTCTATCCCAGCCAGGACGGGAATCTTCCCTTCGATCAGCATGTTCTGCCTGTGAGCCCCCAGTAGAATCTCCTGGTAGCCAACTAGACGATCAGACTGACTGTGATATGGCAGTGCCTATGTTCAAGTAGACCTTATTTTACTTAGTAACAGCCCCAAAGAGCAAAAGTAGTGATGCTGGGAATTCAGAGATACCAAAGAGAAGTCGTAAAGAGCTTCTTTTAAGTGAAAAGGTGAAAGTTCTCCATTTAATAAGGAAAGAAAAAAGGTATGCTGAGGTTACTAAGATCTACGTTAAGAATGTTGTTGTTTAGTCACTAAGTCATATCTAAGTCTTGGCAACCCCATGGACTGTACGTAGCCCAGCAGACTCCTCTGTCCATTTTCCCAACCCAGCAATCGACCCCAATTCTCCTGCAATTCTCCTGCATCTCCTGCACTGGCAGGTGGATTCTTCACCACTGAGTCACCAGGGGAGCGTCTGGGTCGGGAAGATCCCCTGGAGAAGGTAATGGCAATCCACTCTAGTATTCTTCCCTGAAAAACCCCACGGACAGAGGAGCCTGGTGGGCTACAGTCCATGGTGTTGCAAAGAGTTGGACACGACTGAGGACTAAGCATTGAGGATTGCTGTGCTTGATTTTTAGTAAACATGAATGAAGCCAGTATTCTTCACTAAATAGCATCAAGTTATCAAAATAATAAAAGCCTGAGCATCTTGACCCTGCTGCAGTTCACCCTAAATTCAGGCCAAGACCCAGGAAGAAGTGGCCTCTGGCATGCTGGTTTGGCACCCCCAAGTGCCAGTGGGGAGCTGGCCACAGCGCTGACTATCCCTCAGACGGGTGGGTGAGCCTACATGATGCCACCCAGACCGCACGTTGAGAGAAGGGCACTTTCAAGAGAATGCCTGCCATCCCAGCCCTGCCCAACCACCTCCTCACGCCCTCCCCTGGGGTCTGCAAGCCCAGGCTCCCTTCCGTGGCGGCCACGGCACCAGGCTCACAGCCTCCTTCTTTGCCTGGCTCCGGGGCTGAGGGTCCAACAGCTGACCACAGAGTCTTAAGAAGCAGGTGAGTGGAGAGGAACCGGCTGAGCAATACAGATCCACCCCTCCAGAAACCCAGGGGACATGGACATGAGGCTCCTCCCTGGATGCTCAAGAAGGGATGGGGGGATGGTGGTGGATGGAACAGGTGGAATGGCTTGCAATCCTGTTTGAGTCAGGACTGAGATGAGGGAGGTGGGGGACCATGGGGATGCCTGTCTCGTGGCCACAGACCATCCAAGGGAGGGGGTGGGAGGTCATGGATGGAGACCCAAGGGTGAGGGCCGGGCTGGGTCAGGAGACCCTGGGGTGAGGGCACCTGTGCAGATCTGGCCAGGTGGAGGGGTGGGCAGACAAGCTGGGGAGGCGCCAGGACGGCCTCAGAATGGGTTGATGGGCTAGCTGTGCCCACGTGGCTCGGACACACTCACCTCCTCCGTGGCTGGGACGGAGCGGTGAGTGGAAAGCGTGTGCACCCTTCGGGGCCGGGCCCACAGGGCCTGGGCACGATGAAGTCGAGGGATTCAGGTTTCACCACCCACGTGTCAACCTCCTAAATGTGTCATCAGCCCCCATCCTCTCCTGGGTTTTAGTTTCGTTTCTTGCCAACCTCCATGAGTCTTGGACCGTTCAAACATTCCCTCAAGCGCCGCCCACTGCCACCTCCCAGAACAGACTCACTTGTTCCTGTTCCTATCCAAGCCCTGAGCGCCCACCACATGCTGGACTCAGAGCCGAGCACCCAAGCTGGCTCCATCATCCACCAGCCCCACACGGCTGGTGCCCAGACCCACCCAGTTTACGTGTCAGGAACAAGGCAACCAGCCCAGCCACACACTTTAGTGAGCAGAGCAACGAGGCCTCCCTGACCCAAGCCAGGGCTCTCATCTGGGTCCCTCCTGAACGGTGGCTCTCAACCCCAGCTGTGTGCTGAGAGCCCCAGGAGAGCCCTGACAATCACCCGTGCGGGACACCTCCCCTAGAGACGTCTGTTCAGCTTGTGGGGCCTGGGACCTAAATCAGGTGTTTTCTTTTAAAGCTCCACCCACCCGCTGGTGACTTTGACATGGAGCCACGGGTGGGAAGCTGTATACTACAGACTTCAGGATGGTGAGGGCCTTGCCCCTGCTGGCCTGGGTGTGTTCCCATCCCCAGCACTGCGCCTAGCTCATGACAGAAGTGAAATAAATCTTTGTTGAGTGAAGGAATGGAAGTTTCACATTTTCCAGCCAACGGTGTTACAGTCCATCTTCCTGACCCCAAACCTGGAGTTCTCCCATCACCAGAGCAGGCGGCCTGGTCCCCAGGCTACAGACCCTCCCCCTGGCCTCCTCCTCCTACAGGGACATCGGACCACCTTCTCAGAGCATCACTTTCATCCCACTACCCTCTGTTGCACAAATGCCTTGGTGCTTACTCCACGTTTACAGATGCAACTGCAACCCCTTAGTCTGGTCGCTAAGACCCCAGCATCCCGGTGCCAGCTTATCCTTGTGGTCAGCTCTTCCACCCACCACGGATCCTCTGTTCTGGCCAGGTGGGCAGTCCTCCAGTCTGCTGTGAGTCTTTCTGGGCATTTTGCTGGAGCGACTTCATCATGTGTGCCCCTCTCTCTCCTTCACCTGCATCTGGATTCTATCCGTCCATGATGACCTGACTCCCCTGCCATGCCTTTGCTCTTAGCCCCAGCCCCACCCTGCCAGGAATCCCTCCCAACTCTGAACATCTACGCCAAGAATCTTACTTGGCTCTGTTTTCACGTGACTTCTAATCATCGTTTCCAAGTGCACATGTCCTAATTTCCCGACTAAATCATGACCACCGAGAGCAGCAATTTTATCTCCCCGGCAGAGACCAACACGGCACACGCTCTGTGAATGCTGCTGGACATTCAGCATCTCTTATCTCAGGGCACACGGCCTTACCTGTAATATCTAGACTGTAGGTAGGTGGAGCACACAGCCTTGGACACGTGACTGGCAGAACCGAAGTCAATGACCTTCACCCTGTATGGCTGTCTGGATGGATCTACCAACATGATGTTCTCCGGTTTGAGGTCGGCATGGATAAGACCTAGACTTTTCAGTTTCATCAGGGCGGTGGCGACCTGCTGGAGGACCGGGCGAATGTACTTGAGGGGCAATGGGCTGAACTTGTTCTGCTTCAGAAAGTCATAGAGGTTCTGCTCCAGCATCTCGAACACCAAGCACGTGTGGTTCTTGTGCTGGAAGCACTCATAGGCGCGGACAAAGTTGTAGTCGTCGGCGCTCTCCGTGCTCAGGCGGGCCAGGATGCTCACCTCGATCTGACCTTGGCGGGCGTACGACGGGTGGTTCTTCAGGATCTTGATGGCCACAATCTCATTGGTGCCCCGTTTCCAGCACTTGACCACTTGCCCGAACGTCCCTCGGCCCAGGAACTCTAAGACCTCGTACGTGTTGGTCATGGAGCACAGCACCTCATGCTGGACCAGCTGGTAATCCCCCTCGCTGTTGGAGCCGCTGTTTTTGGAGGTGGCAGTCGAGGTGGTGGCAGTGGCTACGGTGGCCCCGCTCGCATTGTTCTGAATCATGGGCGGGTGCTCTTCGATGATCTGCACGCTGCTCGTGTTCTCGATCTCCTCACTCTTCCGCTTGAGTCCACATTTTTGGTAGGTGTCAAGAAGGCTCACAGTGCTGCGACGCATGAGGTTGTGCGGTCCGCCGAGGACGGGCCCGGAGACGGAAGTGCTGCTGGCTGAGGTCACGACGATGTGCCCGGTGCTTCCTGGGAAGATGATGGTCTGCTCGTACGGGAGGCTGGGGTTGGGGATGGGCAGGGAGGCGCTGACGGTCGCGGCGGCTGGCTGGGACGGTGGCGCGTTCTTGCTCGGGCCGTACACTTTGCTGTGGGAGCCGTACCCGGTCATGTCCCAGTTGGAACTCGGCTCTACTTTCAGTTTCTTCACGCTACAGAAGGCACTTGATTGAAGGGTGTGAGGGGAGAAAACTTGCACATGTGAGGCCATACCTGCGGGAGGAGAGAGAGAGATGTTAGTCGCCCTCGCGTGAATGAACGTGACATGGCCCCTTGGGTTCTGATCGGCGGTGTGGGTCCTCGAGAATACTGTCTTTCCACTTCAAAACAAGGGCAAAGGGGCTTCCCTGGTGGTCTGGGGGGTGAAGAATCTGCCTTGCACGACAGGGGGACGCCTGATTGATCCCTGGTCGGGGAAGATCCCACATGCCGCAGAGCGACTAACCCCGCGCGTCACAGCTACAGAAGCTTGCACGTCCTAGAGCCCGTGCTCCACATCCAGAGACGCCGCCGCAACGAGAAGCCCGCACACCGCAACTAGAGAGGAGCCCCCGCTTGTCGCAACTTCAGAAAGCCCGCATGCAGCGATGAAGACCCAGCGCAGCCAAAAAATTAATAAATTTTAAAAAAAGGTTGGAAAATCGACTCTGTTCCACCCGGAAGCACAATCTGGCCACTAAGCCTGTGGGCCCGGGGAGTTCCGGTAGAAGACTCGAAGGGTGGGAGTACGGCCAAGTGTCGGAGATGGAATTAGAATTCCAGAATTTAGCTTGTTATGTTGGGTTTTTTTTCCTAATAAGCATTGTCTGCAATAGAAACAAATTCTTCCTCAGTTCTCATCGGGTGGCAACCCAGTTAAACCTGAAGGCTGCCTCAGGTGGCCCGGTTACCTACTGTATACTTAGCTGTCTCACATGGCTGGGTACTCCCTGCCCATACACAGGCCCTGCAAGTGTCAGGCTTGCTCATTTGAGGAAAAAGCTTCCCACACAGGTCCAATCACAGGGCCACCCATGATCTGCTAGCTTCCGGAAGAACCATAATTACCCCCTGGTTTCTTACTCACCTTAAACCATTCTGTAGGGCTGAACTGACCAGCAGTTGGTCTGACGTTTTCACTGAGATAGTCTGAAATCATTTTATCAACATTTTTTTTGCGGGGGGGGAGTTGGCTAGGGTAAAGGGTAGCATAATTCATGGGCTCTATTCACTCACTTTTCCTGCTAAAGTCATGTATCAATCAATTTATCTAGAAAGTACTATTATTTCATATCAAAACCTCACCCACAATTTAAGAAACCTCAGTAATCTAGAAGACCACAACTATGGAATAGCTGTGCAATTTGTAACCATGGTGATGCTGGACACAAACAAAAATTCATAGACAATGAATTAAGGAAAAGTAACGGGGTGATGAGGAAGGGTAAATCCTTGCAGGTAAAAGCAGAAATAAACACTGCCCATCTTCTAAAGTGTAGTTAAGAAACATTTCCTATAAAAGCACACAGAGAGTGGGGCTTCTCTCAAGCACCATTGGTGTTTAATGATCCTAGTGTGTGTGTCTTTCTGACCCCATAGCATTGCCTGTGGGTGGTTATTTAACATTTTCCCTTTGACCTCATCTACCTTTTCTCTCAGCAACAACCCACTTTCCACACTGTCCAGCAGCCAGAGGCCAGCAGCCTTGCTTTCCACCTCTATTCTCTTCATTTCAAAACATCCCTGAATTTGTCCCCATCCTCCATCCTCTCCTCCATCTCTCCGGTTCAGGAGAAGAAGGGTCTCCCTGTTCTGACACTGAAAGTTCCCCCAATTCTCAGGATTCAGCCTCTCTCATTTCCTTTTGAACTCCCTCCATGATGTGTTCTCTTTCGGTTTTCAATTTCTCTATGTTAACCGGATCCAAGTTCTTAGCAGGTACTTAATACAGTTTTGCCAAAAGAATCAATGACAGTCTTTTTCTTCTGCTTTCACACTGTGCACATGGACACTCTCAGCTTGGAGGGGGAGTACCAGCTGAATCCTTCCCTTTTGATCCTTCCCTTCTTCTCACCTGTAAGCAGTGGTTGATGCTCCCTTGTCTTCAAGTCTCACTCCTTAATTGCGCTCCACCCATGCACACACACACACTGGACAGGAATGCCCTCTTAAAGGTAAACAACTTCCTAATTGCCCAATAAGTGGCCTTTTTTCAGCCTCTACTCTCTTTGCCCTCTTGGCAACTGACCGATCTGATACTGCCGACCACGACTTCCTTCTTGATGCTCTTATCTGTGTGCCCTGTGAATCTGTAAACTCCCCATCCTGCATCTGATTGCACACTGTGCTGGCTGCTTCCTCTTCCTCCTTTAAAATTCGGGCATCACCAATGTTTGAACTTTGCTCTCTCTGGAGTTAAGCTCTTGTGACCCCCACACGTTCATCACAGGCCAACTGCTCCGCTGTGCCTTCCAGGAAGGTTATTTCTGCCTCCTGCTACAATATCATAGATGATGTTCCAAAGATGAACTCCCTGTCTTTTCCTAAAAATCTAGCCATTTCACCTCCGTGATCACATCCCCACGTCTGTTCATAAAATCCAAAACTGTGGATTTGTCTTTGATGATTCTTCTTTGCCTCTATGGACAAGAAGGTATGGACTCTTATTTCTCCATCCTCCAAAATGTCTCTTGTAACCACCTCTTTGTTTCTGTTCTTGCTGCCTCTTCCACAGTGAAAACATTTATCACTCTCCAGTAGAGAAAAGCAAGCACAGACATCTAGCCTACCTGAGCGCTCTTTCTTCCCCCAATCTGCCCATATTCAGCCACCAGATTATCTTCCTAGAACATTTCTAAGCATGTCATGCCTCTGCCCCAAAACTTTCAATGATTCCTTAGTGTCTAGAAGATAAATTTGAGGACTCTTAGCACCTTCACATTTTGATTTGAACTGCTTTGCTGGCTTCACCTCCAACTATTAACCTTCCTGAACCCTCAGTTTTAATTAAACTGTTCTACTCCCTGTTGCTAGACTGTCTCTTTCGTTTCCCACCACCATGCTCTTATGCAGTGCCCCCGACCCCCATCTGGCATGCCTTCACCGCTTCCCTCAAGTTATTCAAAGATAAAACAATTCATATGCCTCTTCTCCCCAGGTACGGCCAATGCACAGTGATATTCCCAATTCTCCGTTTCTAAGCCACTTACCACATGCACTGCCCATTTGCTCACAAATTCATTTCTACCTTGCAGAATATCTTGTCTTGAGTTGAATGACTTAGCTTCTGTGCTACGTAACTTTTCCCATGTTTAAGTCATGTTTCCATACACAGGCTACATTCAGAGGGCACGCGCTACAGTCTACACCCCACACTTCTTTTTTCTCCCAGCATTAAGCCACGATTGTTATACATAGGAGGCACTCGGTTGATGGAATGAAGCACTCTATCTGACCAGGCCTCCAGGAGAGCTTAGAGTCTAGCAATAGAGTAATCACCAGTCACAAGCACCTATGGAACCTGGCCTCTCTCTGGAGAATAAAGAAAAACCTGCTTATATTTTTCCACCCAAACCAGGGCAGAGCCTAGGTAGCTCCTGTTCTGGTGTCAGCAATCACGTTCTATCTATACTTCATCCTCGATGTGCTCTGACTTCCCAGGGTCAACCTCAGCCCAACACCCAACAGCTGTTCTGAACCCCACCTTGACCCTGACCTCACAGATCTGACAGAGGCTTCCTGTCTTGTTTGGTTCCTGAACTCCAGTATCTACTTGTGTGACATGACTACACTTCTGTAGGCAGCCTTCTGCCTGACCAGACTATTCCGGCTTGCTCATTCAGAATTCACACTGAGCCCGTTTTTTGTCAATTTCCCCTCAACTCTACAATAGCACAGAAAATGACTATTCTATATACACCAGTATTAAATAACCATACTGTTCTAGATCAAACCAGTCAATCCTAAAGGAAATCAACCCTGAATATTCATTGGAAGGATTCATGTTGAAGCTGAACTCCAATTTTGGCCACCTGATGCAAACTGAAGCTGAACGCCAACTTTGGCCACCTGATGCAAAGAGCCAACTCATTGGAAAAGATCTTGACGCTGGGAAAGACTGAAGGCAGGAGGAGAAGGGGAGGACAGAGGATGAGATGTTGATGGCATCACTGACTCAATGGACACGAGTTTGAGCAAACTGTGGGAGATGGTGAACGACAGGGAAGGTGAAGGACAGGGAAACCTGACATGCTGCAGCCCATGGGATAGCAAAGAGTCAGACATGACTGAGCGAATGAACAACTGTTCCAGATATTTTATACAATATATAAACAACCAATTCCTTGGCTTTTGGTAACTTTATCCCTGAAAAGGCAAAGCAGTAAGCATTTCCTTTATTTTCTGGTATGAAGCTTGCCCGTAACTTCTTCATCCTTGGTATTTCGAGGCAGGAGGGGGACTAAGGCCAAGGAACTGTGGGGGGAGGGGGACGGGCTGTGCAGTGACGAGGTTAGAGGTGGCAGAAAACACACGCTCAAGTTACATAAAGGAGATGCAATTCTATTCTCTGTTTTCACTGTTTCAAAAAATCTTGGTGGAAAGGCCAGGGTATAGAAGTGGAATTTTACAAAGGGGAAGAGAATGGCTTATGACTTGTTTGCTACTGGGATGACAGCCAAGGGTCATAAAATTGTGGAAACTATCATTCACTATCTCTGGTGACAGTCCCAGGATCAGAGAGGAGATCTGCATGGCCAGAGATGCCCTTTGCCACACCAGCCTGGCCTGGTAATAGCCACTGCTGCCCCTTCATAAGATCAGCAGCCACTGTTCTAAGAAACAGTCACAGGTCCTGATACAGTCTTATTTCCCAACCCCCTGGCTTTACGAGATGTAACTGACATACGAAATTGTGGAAGTCTGATGTGTACAACATGACGATTTGGTATGTGTTGAAACTGCAAAATGATAATCATAAGGTTGGCTACCACCTCCATCACCTCACACCTTACCTTTTGTGTGTGTGTGGTGAGAACATTTAAGATTTACTCTCTTAGCAACTTTCAAGGATACAATACAGCTTGTTAACTACAGTCATCAGATTGTACATTACATCCCCAAGCTTACTTATCTTGGACCTGGAGGTTTGCCAATACAGTCTTATTACCCTTATTCTTTAGCAGAGGTCATTTTGCTCTGTGAAGCAAACTGCTCAAAGAAAATATAGCGAAAGAAAGTCTCCAATAATAATAACAACAATAATTTATTTTTAAATCTCCAACCTATAAGAGATAAAAGACTGCTGGGTAGCTGCGTAACTTACTCTTAATCCTACAGGAATAAGCAAATTTATCCAAACACTTCTTTTTGAGAGTATTTTTCTGGAACAAAACCTCCTGATTAATGGAGTCCCGGAAAGCCCAATCCACACCTTTTGCATTCGATTTATTCAACTCCCCAAGGCTGGGGAGGAAGAAGGCAACAGTGTTTATGGTTCCCAGTCTAGGAAGAGCTATTTCCTCTCATCTCTTTCCTTTCTCTTTTTCTTTTTGGCTGCCCTGGGTCTTTGGTGCTTTGCACGGGCTTTCTCTAGTTGCGGTGAGGAAGGCCTGCTCTCTACTCAAGAGGCTCGGGCTTCTCACCGTGGAGGCTTCTCTTGCTGAGGAGCACAGGCTCTAGGGCACGTGGGCTTCAGGAGCTGTAGTGAATGGGCTTAGTTGCTCTGAGGAACGCAAAAAAGTTGTGGGCTCTTCCTGGACCAGGGATCGAACCCACGTCCCTCTGGTTGGCAGGAGCATTCTTACCCACTGTACCACAGGGAAGTCCTGTTTCCTTTCATTTCTCTCTGTGTTGAACTCTTTGTATTGTACTCTGGAAGGCCTGCCACCCTCATTATTGGTTGATTTTCTTTTCAGAAAAGGCAGGGGGTTTAATGGACATTTTCGGTTTGATCTTACGAACAATCTCAATTGCTTTTTAAGTCATCTCTGTCCTTCCTATTTGGCTCTTGGAAGAGAAAGAATTTTTCTCCTCCTTTCGTGGGAGACTCAGGTGTGAGGGGGGTTCTGAGCTCATGAGGAGGGACCTGGGAAATCACTGTAGGATAAATCTGCAAAACTCAACACCTGCTCCGTAGAGAGGCCACGAGAGCCAGCCCAACTCACGAAAGCCTGAGCAGCCTCCCAAGGTAACTCCCGACATGATGGTTGCACTGTCACTCAAATGAACGCACAGCCAGGCACCATAATTTAGAACTCTGGCTTCTAAAAGGCATAGCCCTGTTACCATCTGTCTCATAACGAGGTCAGAATCATCAACACTGACTATTAGATATTCATCAGGGCCTTGTGTGCTTTGCAATGTTACCGATACAAGTTTATGTGGATGTTATAAAAGCGATCAGTAAGAGGCACTTAAATTTATTAAAGTTTAAGTCAACTAATACAACTGTATGTATGTAATATAGTCTTCCTTGCATAGGGCAAATGAAATACAGCCCCAATAAAATGGGCATTAAGATACACCCTACAGTCAGCAGAATTAAAGCCCATGATTTGTAAGAAGGTATTTCTTCTCACCAACAAAGACAAAAGACCTCTCTCTCACACACCCCAAACAAATCCAGGCTCCTGATACTTAGGGTGCATTTCTGACAGCCTGTGTTAAAGGCAAAGAAAAGCCTTCTCTTTTGGTCACTTTATTCACATCCTCAGTTTGCATTTAAAAAAAATCATGTGGAACTTCCCTTGTGGTCCAGTAGCTAAACTCTGTTTCCAATGCAGGGGGCCCAGGTTCGTTCTCTGGTTGGGGAACTAGATTTCACATGCTGTAACTAAGACATAGCACAGTCAAATAAATAAATAAAATGTTTTAAAAAAAGCATGCATATAAGTCTGCACCTCAAAATACTATTTTTAAAAGTGTGTGCTCAGTCGCTCAGTCATGTCCAACTCTTGGCAACCCCATGGAATAGAAACCCCCAGGTTCCTCGTCCATGGAATTTTCCAGGCAAGGATATTGGAGTGTGTTGCCATTTCCTACTCTAGGGGATCTTCCTGACCCAGGGATTGAACCCGTCTCTTGTGTTTCCTGAATTGGCAGGTTCTTTACACTGTGCCAGGGATCGAACCCAGGTTTCCCACATTGCAAGTGGATCTTTACCACCTAAGCCACCAGGGAAGTTGGAGGCCATTTATGTCCATAGATGTGATCACACTTCATTTCAAACCCTGTTACTTAGGAGTCTCATGATTCTCCAGAAGTTAAAATCTTGAGCACCTAGTCTGTACCAGGCTCCAGGCCAGATGTTTCATGAACAGAGTAAACAGACGTCTGACTTTGGGACAATCTGGAATTACCCGTCACAACAATTCAATTAATGAGGGCACCCACCCTACTTTCATTCTTACAAAGGTCCTAGTTTGAAAACTAGGCAGTGAAGTGATGGGTTTAGGTACCTATAATAAAGTGGAAAAAACAGACCCTGGCCCCAGAAGTTCAAACCTGGGTAATTCTATGTGCCTTCTTTGTCTTAACAGTTCAATGAGAAATTTATTTTTCTAGGGTTAAGAATAATTTTTTTCCACCTTAAAAAAAAAAGGTTAGTTTAAAAAGTTTTCATGATCTTTCTGAGCTCTTAAGTCACAAGCATTTTTAAAAGGTCATTTGTCAAAGGATTGGCTTTATTTAGTTCATTTTTTCCCACTTATTTGCTTAGTTTCTTCATAATTTTATATTTCACAATTAGATGAACTGAAGAGTTGCTTCACATCTGAGTACATTTCCTTTTCATTTCACCACCCCAAAATTATCTACTGGAAGATCAGACTCTGGTGAAACTACAAGGATGAGTGAGGGTTCGATTATGATTAAAAAAAAAAAAATTAAACTGAATTCAATTGCACTGGAATCTCTCAAAGCTCAAGGGAAGGAATTTCAAGCCAAATAGCAGCACCATTTTTATCAGGATGTAAAGTTTAATTTTGGTGTTGCAGATCACCACCAGAATCCAGTTACATTATTAAAGAGAATGGAATCACAAACATCTTAGTTTGGGAATTTCCTGGCGGTCCAGTGGTTAAGAGTCCACACTTTCATTCCAAGGGGCAAAGGTAGACCCTGCAAGCCACATGACGTAACAACAACAACGAAAACAAAAACTTAGGGAAAAAAAGAGATCACCTTAGTTTAAAAGGTGCCAGCTTCACCACTTTTATAGTCCTTCGGACACACACTTCTACCAAATAGCATTTGATAGAAGCTACAGACTTTTTCTTCTTTTTTTTAGAATCCAGAACTCAAAGGATGGATTAATTCCCATACCTAGCTGACTGCTATATCTCCCTTACGAATCACATTATGCACATAAGACATAATAAAATCACAGAATATTTCAAAAAATATAAAAAATATATGAATGTTAGAAAAATGCATCTGAATGGACATTTAGAAACACTTAGAAAAGAGTTATCAGTATAATCCTTGATTACCATAATTTGATGCCTCTGGGGGTTGAAAGGTAATAGAAAAAACTTTTTCATTGACATATATAACAATATTCATAAAATTTTAATGACAGTAATCCTGCTTGTCAAGTTTCTATTTCACAAGTACAAGATAATTTCAGGTTAGCCCATTTCTAAATGATACATTTCCAAAACAGTGTATACTAAATGTCCGTGAAACTTGTATATAGTTTTCCATCAAAGTCTAATTATCTGCTAGTTGTTTAACGTTAAATGTATAGTCTGTCCCACCAGAACTCAGTTTAGAATCAACCACAAGCTCTATAGAATTCTTTATCAATAAGCACAATCACAACACTACTGATTCCATTCAGGGTTCTCTCTATAAAAAGGCTGGAATTGGGTACAAAAGGAAGCCTAAGATATCTAAGACATTGGCTCTGTGCTAAAGGAGCTTAAAATCCCATGGAGTTGCCAAGGTCAATGCAAAGTAAAAAGGACATCTGGCAATTCTGAGCAACATAAACAACTTGCCAAAATAAACGCAACAGGAGTTCAGAGGCGGGAATCACCATAGACTACAGTTAGGCAAAGGTTTACAGGGGAGGCAAAGTAAGAGTTGAGCTGCAGTTAGAAAGATGTTATGTCTTTTGAAGGGCAGTGTTCCAGCTCCTGCTGACTGGGCATTGGGAGCTTGCAGCCAGCACTATGGCCCCTGCCCTCAGGAAGATGGGGCTTTGATTGGAAACAGCAACTTAGGAGTTTTTACTAGTAGTCATACATTAACAAACGCTCATTCCCAACATAACTACTAGTCTACACTGGTGCCCCAACAGTCTACTTATCCAGAATTGTCCTCTTCTGATAACTTCAACCTTCTAGAAGTAATTTTTGAATACTGAAGAAACTGGTGTGAAGCCCTACCACCAGATACTCACCTTACTGTCATCTAACTTGCAGTTAACAAGGTGGAGAGCAGCTGTTGTGACTGGGTTTGCTCTGTGTCAGACTCTAGGTGTGCACACCTCACAACTAACTGTAAGGTCAAGTGCATTTCCCATTTTATTTTTTATTTTTATTTTTTAGTTCTACCAGTTTGTTGCTACCAACCCATTTCCCTCCACCCTCATACATACATGCTCAGTCATGTGACCCCATGGACTGCAGCCTGCCAGGCTCCTCTATCCATGGACTTTTCCAGGCAAGAATACTGGAGTGGGTTGCCATTTCCTTCTCCTACATTTCCCATTTTAAAGACAGGTAAGCCGAGTGTGAAAGTGTGTGAGTTGCTCAGTCATGTCTGACTCTTTGTGACCCCATGGTATGTAGCCCACCAGGCTCCCCTGTCCATGGGGATTCTTCAGGCAAGAATACTGGAGTGGGTTACCATTCCCTTCTCTAGGGGATCTTTCTGACCCAGGGATTGAACCCAGGCCTCCTGCATTACAGGCAGATTCTTTGCCATTTGAGCCACCACAGTAGTCCAAGTTGAGTTTAGGGAGATGATTTAGCTTGTCTAAGCTCACTCTACCACTACCAGCAGGGCTGGGATCTGAACTGAGGTCTGCCTGACTCACAAATCCGTGCTGTTAACCCTTTCTTCTTCATGCTTTAGGGTCTTGGAGTCAAAGCATCAACTAAGGGGAGAAGTACCATAACAGCCAAAAAAAAAAAAAAAGAAACCTGACGTGTGAGAGGAGACTGATCTAAAGTAGGGGGTAGGCTGACTGCACACCACCTGGGAAATCAATGCACTCCCCAACAGTGCTCCCAAGTCACTGGCATTTCTCTGTCCTCTGGCTAGGATGACACTGGAGAAATACAACCATTCAAAACTATTCACATAAATTTACCGCCTGAAAGAGGTAAATTCACTTCTCTGATACCTAGTGGCATAGTGGACAGAACACTGGTCTTGGGTGAGCTGACCTGGGCTTTCCCAGCAGGGAGGACCTGGACTAAAGACCTGCCTGAAAGAACAGAAAGGAAGCAGCAGAAACCTAAGACTGTGCAGAGAAGAGAGGCAAGACACACTGACGGGCGGGACGAAAGGGCAGAGGCGAGGGAGCAATCAAACAGTAATGTCTGGGGGCCGAAAGGAGTGGGGTTCCACGGATGGTGACACTGAAGACGGGAGGTGGTCTGAAAGTGTTGTTTCTCCTAGGGGATGGGATAATGAAATGCGTTTTCAAACAAGGTGAATGACAAACACTGAGAGGAGATCCAAGTAGAAATATACAGCGTTCAACCCTTCATACTGAAACTCTGAGACAAGGAAGTGCTGAATTTACCAAAGTCACAGTGTCTGGAGCTGCTGGTCACTGACGATCAAGCACGTACTTGCCATTTGCTGAGTTGAACCTCAAATGAAGATAAACCATTTGGAAAGAGAATGGAAATCAATAAGATGGGCTCAGCCTGTACAGCATGAATCAGAGGGGGAAGAGGGCAAGGTGACCCTGAACCAGTCCATGCACAAGCCCAAGGGCAAAGGGGTGGAGCCCAAAACGTGGCCCAACAAAGATGAGCAGGTCAGAGTGACAAAAATATGGAAAGGGAAAAAGACTGAAATCAAAGGTTCATGTTCTATGACTGGAAATGGTGTTGCCAAAGATGAGAGCAGAGTCCAGTAGGGAGATATTGCTTTGGGAGAGATTTCACTGTAGGATTAGTAATGACAGAACGGAGACATTCTATAGGTACCAGGAGAAAAAGGAGGAGAGGAGAATGGGCAAGGGGTCGCTGACCTGAGGGCTGTCCCCAACACCTCTATGAACATGGAATCCACGTGGGAAAAGCTGCTCCCCAGGAGAAATGGAGTAGAAAGTAGAGCAGATGGCAAATAAAGTAATCCTTGGGGACACAGACGTTGTCAAACACTATGAGTCACACGGACATGTCAAGGATAAAACGATGGAAAAAAAAAAACCCAAACAATTAAGGGAACAGAAAAAGGGCTACAGGGCCTGGCTGAGAATAAGCCACCAACCCATTTTTTTTCCCCCACAGGGTCAGGAGGAGAGAAAGAAGGGGTGCTCCCCTGGGAAAAGAACCAAAAGCACCATGTTATGCTCCTTGCTTTCCCAAGAAATGGAATTCTCTTAGACTTTCAAAATCCTTTACGTCATCTTCTTTGAATCTGCAAATTCTACCATAAGCTGTGTTTCTTCAGTTGACAAAATATCCTCTTCCTACCATTTACAAATTCTCCACATACCTATCTACCTACTGGCTCATTATTCATCCAAATCAGCCCTTCTCCACGTTCCGACTGACTTTCTCTTTCTGCCTCCCAAATTCCCCTTTCTATGTCTCTGCCTCATTGCCTGGGACTAGGCCATAAGTCACTGTGGATGTACCAGCCTTTCACTGCTGTGGGTAGGTACATGCAGCCTACAGATTGATTAGCTAGAGGCCATGTTACCAAGAGTTCATAAGCAATCTGAAAATTGCCAATCCAAGAGGATTCTGGTGAAGGAAAGAAAGTTATGATAAAACATGCATGCTTGTTTTAGGAAACTGGAGAATCAATGAGAGGAAAACAAATTTTATACACACACATACATATATATACACTCAAAACTCAAAAACTGTTTTCAAGGGAACTCCCTGGAGATCCAGTGGTTAGGACTCGGTGTTCTCATTGCCGAGGGCCCAGGTTCAACAATCTGTAACTTGACCGCCTCTGTGAAGACCCTCCCTTAACTGAAGTCACCTTCTGAGGTCCTGGGGTTAGGAATTAAACACATGAGTTTCTACAGGCGGGGAGACAATTCAACACTTAATGGTAGGTTTAAGGAAACCAAAAGCATTTTGCTACAGCATAACTTTCTCAGGACATACTGTCATTATTTTCTAAGAACTCTCTTTGTTTCTCCCTCCTTGGAGACAAGACAGTCCACGCTGTGACTTCCCTATGTCTTGCCTCAAAGGACCCTGGAGGAGATGTCACTTAGTTAAATATTATACAAGCAAAAGCTAAGTGATTACTTTAAATTAAATTCTGCATAAGTTTAGGTGACTTATGCAGTGCTTCCCAAAAAAGTCATGCAGGAATATCTCTGCAATGTATATCAAGGAATAATGGCAGTCATTCTGGTATAAAAGAGAATTGAACATCACATATTAATAACACCAAAATGGGAGAGTAAACTAAGTTTCTAGTTTCTTAAAAAAAAAAAAAATTTATTTTTATTTATTTATTTGGCTAGCTGGCTCAGAGCATCTTCAGTTTTCATTGTGGCATGCAGGACCTTTAGCTGAGGCATGAGAACTCTTAGCTGTGATGTGGGATGTAGTTCCCTAACCAGGGATTGAACCTGGGCCCGCTGCACTGGGAGTGTGGAGTGTTAGCCACTGGACCACCAGGGAAGTCCCTCTAGCTCTGGTTCTGGGTGCGCATACATTTCTGAAGGAGACCTGAGTACACTCAAGAGATAAATCAGTTGCAGGCTAGATGAGGATGAGGCACTTCTGTTCTTCAGGGCCACCCCTATGTCTGGTGATGCTCAGGGAAGCCTTCAATTGAATTTGCTTTTCCTTCAGAAATGGTTTAGCAAGACCAAATCAAGACTAAAAATCTAGTAGGCTTTTGATTTTTTTCCCTCTTTCAGGCCCAAAAGAGTAGTTATTCTTAAACACCTCTTACCCAAATATGCATTTTACTTAACCTTACCTATCCCATGACCAGCCCACAACAAACTTGTCTTGTGAACCCAGCTTCCACTTCAGAAATGTTTGGCGCACTCAGGATCAAAACTGAAAATTTACTTTACTCTTTTTCATTTTGCTGTTCTTATTACAGCACTGCTGCCAACTCTTTTGTACCCAACAAATTATGTAAATCTGTTACTCTATATTTGGAGAAGAAAATGGCAGCCCACTCCAGTATTCTCGCCTTGGGAAATTCCATGGACAGAGGAGACTGGTGGGCTATAGTCCATGGGGTCGCAAAGGGTCAGACATGACCGAGTATGCGCACACACACACATTATTCTACACTACTCTGTTACTCTAGGTATATTATATTAGTAAGTGTCCCCTCAGAAGATATGTTGGAGTTCTAATCCCCAGTACCTGTGAACGACCTTATCTATAAACAGGCTCTTTGCAGGTACAATCAAGTTAAGGTGTTAAGGTGAGTTCTCATCCAATATGACTGGTGTCCTTATACAAAAAGGAGAAAAGACACACACACACACACAGAATGCCCTATGAAGACAGAGGCAGAGCCTGGATGGATGCAGCTGCCAGCCAAGGGATGCTGAGGCTGGCTGGGGGGTGCACTGGAAGCTGGGAAGAGGCAAGGAAGGCTTCTGCCCAGATTCTCGGCGGAAGCCTGGTCCTGCTGACATTTTGGCTTCCAACCTGCAGGCTCCAAACCTGAGAATAAGTATCTGTTGATTTAGGTCACCCAGTTTGTGGCACTTTGTTGTAGCAGTCCTCAGAAATGTATACCCTCTGGAATATAATTCAAGATGCATTTCATTGAAAAAACATGTTTGTGCTCAAGCTGTGATAAAGTACTTGTAACAATTGCAGAGTCACGCTGGCCGAATGGCAGTTTGCCCTGACAGCCTGTCTTTGCCATCTCCTGGTTGAAAGACAGTAGAAGCATCCTCAGTCTAAACTCTCATCTCAGTTTTGGAACTGAGGTCCTAGGCCGGGGGGTGGTGCTAAACACCCCCTCTCTTTGTACAAATACACTTGGTCTTCGTGTTGAACGTGTGACTTTACAACCACATGACTTCTCCGGAAGGCAGAGAAAAATTCAGTCTGTCCTCACCAGCTAAGTGACAGTTAAGGAGTCTCCGCCGCACTTCCTCACACCTGCCAGTTCAAGAAACCTCAGTTTCTTGCTGTCATTCAGAGAAACCAGGACATCCCGTGTTCAGTGCAACACCTGTTGCTCACTGCCTCTTGTACTCGGGTTTCTGCATTTCTTTGAACACTTCCCTCATAAGACTGCTATCCACCTGCAAAGAAAACTTTGTGAAGGTGTCATTCAGACCCCCTGGTAGCCCAGTGTGTAAAGAGTCCACCTGAAGTGCAAGAGACCAGGGTTCGATCCCTGGGTCGGGAAGATCCTGGTGAAGGAAATGGTAAACCCACTTCAGTATTCTTGCTTGGAAAATCCCATGGACAGAGGAGCCTGGCAGGTGGCAGTCCATGGGGTTGCAAGAGTTGGACGTGACTTAGCGACTACCACCATCAACCACCACATCCAGTCCCAGCCATGCCCATAAGGCCAAGTGCATAGAACTCTTTCCCCTGGGTTCTCTTCAGAGACCAAATTCCTTCCTTCCTCCTTTTAAAAGCCCAGTAATATAATCCTTCTCACTTGATTTAAATGGTGACTGCTGTTTACAACAGTAACTCTATGTTACAGCTCCCTTGCTCCTTAGAGAATTTTTTCATTACTCTCAGTTGCCTTTAAAAGTGACATCTGATGAAACTCAACTAGCGATCAATTTGGGAAAGATAGAAGAAGCATTTCCTGACAGTGCAAAGGGAATAGAAATCAGAGGAATGGCGGGGAAAGCAGGCTGGGATGCTGGAAGGGAGAAAGGTTGGGGAAGAGGAAAAGGAAAAAGAAATGAAAGATGGGGAAAAAGTGAGAAAACAGACTGCAGTGAAATGGTATTGTGAGCACAGGTGGATAAGAAAGCAACACTGAGATGTGCTTTGTCAACTAACTATAAAGCATAATAAAAATGCAGCACAATATTATTGACAATATTTGTGTGCAGATGATGCAGATATAAAAATCAGCTGGTACAGGGATCCCTTGGCCAGGCAACCAATAGCCTGTTCTACACTGTGTAGATGGCAGCGGTTCTTTGGGCTGCTGCAAGGACATTTTTATGCTGTGAGTCACTGCCATCAAACCAGTCCTGGTGTTGTTATGACCCAGCAACCCCACAGTGCTGGCCATTGGCACACGGCCTGAGGGGAGGTGCCCACTCCGGTGATACCGGGTCTTGCTCTGTCCCTCCCAGAGCACAGCGAAGGAGACGTCAAAAAGCTCTCATGTGTCCTGCTCTGGGGCACAGAGGATGGCAGCTAGTGACATAGCTGGTCCCAACTCAACAAGGTTTGTGTTCCGAAGGCTCATTTCAGGTCATCTCTGAGTTCCTGGCCACTGTGTCAGATGCGGGCTCTGCTGCTTGCTGGCTGCAAGGTCTCAGCAAGTGATGAAGCCTCTCTGAGCCTCAGTTTCCTCATCTCTGAAATGGGTGCCGCTTATGGTCCTGGTGTGAAGGGGAGGCATCAGGGTCATGTTCTCACAGCACAGTCTGGCCCAGGGGGAGCTCTGTGTTGGTGACAGAGAAGGGAGAGGTCAGCTGGTCTGCTGAGGCCCAGGAACATGCAGCCCGGATAATGCATGGCTGGCTGTGATGGACGGAGCTCCATGGTACCAGGGGCCCCTCAGCACCAGGCCTGGCTGGATGAGGACTCAGTACGCTACTTCTGAATGACTGGACAAGGCAAACATGAAATGGGACAAGAGCTCATTTGTCACTTGTCTCAAATGCTGGACATGGAAAGGGAGGTCTGGTTAGGAAAAAAGGCAACTTCCAAGGATTCTGAGGAAGACACAGAGGAAACTGGATGGATTCAAAAGATTCAGATAAAAACTCTATATTTTTACCTGTGCAATGCATCCTAAGTCACTTCAGTCATGTCTGACTCTGTGACCCTATGGACTGTAGCCCGCCAGGCTCCTCTGTCCATGGGATTCTCCAGGCAAGAATCCTGGAGTGGGTTGCCATGCCCTCCTCCAGAGCTTCTTCATGACCCAGGGATCGAACCTGTATCTGTTACATCTCCTGCACTGGCACGTGGGTTCTTTGTCACTAGCGCCACCTGGGAAGGACATAGTTTTACCTAAGTGAAGAGGAACTAAAAAGCCTCTTGATGAAAGTGAAACAGGAGAGTGAAAAAGTTGGCTTAAAACTCAACATTCAGAAAACAAAGATCATGGCATCCAGTCCCATCACTCCATGGGAAATAGATGGGGAAACAGTGGAAACAGTGTCAGACTTTATTTTTGGGGGCTCCAAAATCACTGCAGATGGTGATTGCAGCCATGAAATTAAAAGACGCTTACTCCTTGGAAGGAAAGTTATGACCAACCTAGACAGCATATTCAAAAGCAGAGATATTACTTTGCCGACTAAGGTCTATCTAGTCAAGGCTATGGTTTTTCCAGTAGTCATGTACAGATGTGAGAGTTGGACTGTGAAGAAGGCTGAGCGCCGAAGAATTGATGCTTTTGAAGTGTGGTGTTGCAGAAGACTCTTGAGAGTCCCTTGGACTGCAAGGAGATGCAACCAGTCCATTCTGAAGGAGATCAACCCTGGGATTTCTTTGGAAGGAATGATGCTAAAGCTGAAACTCCACTACTTTGGCCACCTCATGTGAAGAATTGACTCATTGGAAAAGACTCTGATGCTGGGAGGGATTGGGGGCAGGAGGAGAAGGGGACGACTGAGGATGAGATGGCTGGATGGCATCACTGACTCGATGAACGCGAATCTGAGTGAACTCCGGGAGTTGGTGATGGACAGGGAGGCTTGGCGTGCTGCAATTCGTGGGGTCGCAAAGAGTCGGACACGACTGAGCGACTGAACTGAACTGAACCTTAAAAATGTATTGCATTTCTTTTCCATGTAACATTTGAATGAAAGGCACTATTCCTACACACTACTATATATAAAACAATCAACAAGAACCTACTGTATAGCGCAGGGAACTATATTCAATGTCTTATAATAACCTATAATGGAAAAGAATCTGAGAAAGAATATATACGTATAACTGAACCACTTTGCTGTACACCCAAAGCACTGTAAACCAACTTTACTTCAACTTGAAAAAAAAATTTTTAATAAAGCACTACTCCAGGTCATAAAGAACTCAGTTTCTATGTACAACATACTCATTGCACATTTGTATCCACCATATAAACTATGACCTGAGCGTTTCTGATTGACAATCAGTTAAAAAAAAAAAACTGAACACTCCTAACACGTGATATTTATTTTTAATAAATCATGTATTTCTATTTTACTATTGTTTATTAAAAACACAAAAGCAGAATATTTAAAAGGATGAAATAAAATATACATAGTCTAATGCTTTCTTCTGTGCAGGCACGCTAAGTCACTTCAGTCGTGTCCAACTCTTTGCGACCCCATGAACTGTAGCCCACCAGGCTCCTCTGTCCGTGGGATTCTCTAGGCAGGAATACTGGAGTGGGCTCCCAGGCCCTCTTCCAGGGGATCTTCCTGGCCTGGGGATCGAATCTGTGTCCCTTATGTCTCCTGCACTGGCAAGCGGGTTCTTTACCACCAGCACCACCTGGGAAGCCCCAATATTTTCTTCTCTATCCCAATAAACTGTCCTGAGCTCTTTGCTTTGAAAATCCTGTTATACCTCAAGTAGCTAAAGCCAGGAGAAGGCAATGGCACCCCACTCCAGTATTCTTGCCTGGAAAATCCCATGGACAGAGGAGCCTGGTAGGCTGCGGTCCATGGGGTCACGAAGAGTCGGACACGACTGAGCAACTTCCCTTTCACTTTTCACTTTCATGCACCGGAGAAGGAAATGGCAACCCACTCCAGTGTTCTTGCCGGGAGAATCCCAGGGACGGGGGAGCCTGGTGGGCTGCCATCTATGGGGTCGCACAGAGTCGGACACGACTGAAGTGACTTAGCAGCAGTAGCAGCAGCAGCTAAAGCCAACTAACTTACAATTAGTCTTGGCCATACGATTAAACTTGGCTAGTAGAAAGTGGCCAAGTGAGAAGTGCCCCTTCTGGGCAGAAGCTTTTCACAGCCAGTGTGCCACTGGCCTATTTGATCCCTCTATCCCTTGCTAAGGGAACCAGTGATGATTCAGGGGTGGGAGTAGGAAGTAAATGAGGACGAGAAGAGGCTGAGATCCCAGCTGACCCAAGGGGGACCCGCAGCAAGATGATGGAGCAAACCTTTGTCATTTTAAGGCCCTGAGACACTGGAAGGTGTCTGCTGCCGCAGTAAAACTTAGTCTGTCCTAACTAGCACTGTGCTTTTCCTTAATGCTGAGCTCCCTAATGAGTCTGGATTAACGAGGTTGAATGTAATTATGTTTGGATGCTCAGCATCCTCACCCATCAATGTCAGAGCACACATTTCTACAGACAACTTAAAAAATTCTAAATCGTTCAATCCTTAGCTTTCATAGTTTAGCATCGCTTCTGTGCTTTGTGAAAATGCTTCCTGAGAGGAGGAAGGAGAGAGTGGGACGAATGGAGAAAGTAGCGTTGATGTGTACACACTATCACATGTAAAACAGGTGGTCAGTGAGAAGCTGCCGCATAACACAGGCAGCCCCGCCTGGTGTTCTGGGATGATCTAGAGGGGTGGGAGGCAGGGAGGAGAGGGAGGCTCCCCAGGGAGGGAATATACATGTAATTACGACTGACTCACATTGTTGTACAGCAGAAACCAACAGAATACTATAAAGCAATTTTCCTCCAATTAAAAAAAAACAAGAATTTACAAGTGAAAATAAAAATTAGTTTTAAAAAAAGGAAAGAAAATGCTTCCTGAGATCAATGTGTCCAATGATGGGACAGCTCTGACCCTCACAGCGATTAGTGACTTCAGGTGTGCGCCCCCTCATCCCCACCTGGTACTTTCCTGAGCAAGCAGGAGGTAGAGGATCACCCATCACAAATGCCTCTCATTTGGAAACTCTGAGGCAAATAACTTCCCGGTGACAAAAACGGGAAGCTGTTCTCCAAATCCAAGCAGGAGTCTGGCACTGCAGAATTCAGGCTTCCTCGTCCTTGTGGGAGAACCAGCTTATGCTATTGTGTTCTCCGGGGAAAATGGACTTTTCACAACCTGCCCCCAGCTGTATGATGCAATGGTTATGTTCTTGGTAAAGAATATTCAAGTTCTGACATCATAATAACCATGGGTATTACTCACGGTAAGCTCACAAGCCTGGCAAGGCACAGTCTGTACCCTCTTTATCACTGAGGTCAGCAATGGGTTTAAAAATAGCACTGCTCACATGTTCAGGGTACCACTGATTCATTAATGGCCAAAACACTATTCTGGATTCCTGACCTGCATGGGATTTGGGACTGAGACGCCTAGACGTGTGCCACAGCATCTGTGACTCCCCTAGGAGGCGGGTTACGCTGCACTATTTCATAAACAGAGATCTGCATATCCTAAAAGAATCCCCAACAGTCACAAACCAGGAGGTAAGATGTCATCTTATTTGTGACTCAAAAATGATAAGCCTAAAATATAAGTAACCAGAATATCTATAAATCTGGGAACTATAATGTGCAGAACATCCCAAAATAAAGAGGGCTGATGTGACAATAAGCCACGTTGTCCCAGGGAAGTCTATAAATAAGAGTCTGAGATTTTTCATTGTTTGGGGGGAGGTGGGGGGGGGGAGAAGGCATTTGCATCTAGATGCCGGATACTGGTTCTTGAGAGAGAAATATCCCTGGAGCAGAGAATGTTTTCATAATTTATAGGGATCTGGAAAAGCACAGAATGCCTACTGCTCAAATTCTGTGCCCGGTAAGTAGTCTCTGATTTCCAACTGGAACTCCGGAAAGGACCTTGTGACTCAGGGAATGCCCCTGTAGATGCATGCCAAGGAGTAGGTCTCTCTTAAAATGATTCAGATCAATCAGTCTTCTCTAAGATTGGTTAGCAGGAATCGGTCCTGCTGAACCTCAGAATGCTTGATGAGTTTACAAAGTCAGATTTCCAGATCTGCCAAGCTGAGGATTCTAGAGGCCGCGGTGGGCATCCAGAAATAGCGACTAAGCGCCTGCTGTGTCCAGGCACCGCCTGGAGTGCTGAAGCAAGGCTACAGGCAGCATGCAAAACAACATGACTGTTTTTTCAAGAGACCAACGAGATGAGTGATAATGAGACACGATAACTGACTACAGAAGGCAGGCATAACCGTTACTGACCGACTGCTAGAGGGGTCACAGGGAGGGTGGAGGCACAGGAGAACACCCCAAGAGGAAGAAGGGGGCCAATGGCACACAGAGGCCAGGGGACACACACTGGGCTTAGGGACTAAGATGAGAGCTGGTGTGTTATAAGCCCACAGGACCTGGGGTAGTTTCTGCAGGTACAATGTAAAAATAAGATCACTTAAGACAAAAGCAGGGCAGAAGCCATCTAGCGGGAACACAAGGAAGAAGGGTCTGACTGCAGGGAGGGCTCCTGCAGGGAGAGTGCAAATTAACCTGGAGAGACTGGAGTGAGTTAGATGCGGAGGGCCTTTGTGCCAGACTTCCGCCTGTATCCGGGAGAGGGTGAGGGGTTGCAGAGGTGCTTGTGGGGAGAGGTTGAGGGGTTGCAGAGGTGCCTGTGGAGAGAGGTGGGGAGGAAAGGACTAGCAGGGCTGTAGGATGGAAAACTGGACTTGCGGCAGAAGTCTGGAGGCAACCTGCTCACCTTGGAGGCTCATCTGGGAGGTAAGATCCTGGAGGAACGGTGGCATCGTTTGGAACTAAAGCAAGGTCACAGACAAGAGACAAAGGGGCAGTTAAAGACCTTGGCAACAGGCGGGGAAGGCAGAAGCCACGAGAGGCGTCCACAATGATGTTGTGTCACGGTGAAAGCCAAGGGAAAGGCTGGTCCCTTTCTTGGCGTGGCCAAGGGAGGCACGGCCTGGTGGGCATGGCCAGGCCGGCTGGGCAGTGGGCCCTGGGAACACAGGGGCTCCCAGGGAATGGGGACTCTGCTGCCAGAAAGAGCTCGGACACACCAGGGATAGGGTGGCTGCAGTGTTTCCTTGAGGAAACCCAGACAGCAGACAGCAGGGGGTACTCGTTGGCAAAGAACCCCGCCCCCTCCTGCCCAGTCCCTAGCCTGCCCAATACTCAGTGCATGTTATCTCCAAGGCCTGAAACGAACCAGTGCTCAGGCTAGGCCTATGCGTCCCCGTCCTGTGATGCTGGCCTCGGCGGAAGCTGAGACGCTCTCAGAGAACACAGAACCTTAGCCCTTAAACTTAGACCTATAACCCCGAGGGATGACACACAGAAACCCTTACAGAAACACACGGATCACTCAGAACAATTTGGCCAATTAGGTACTTCTTTTAAAAATTTTTTTTGCTGCCCCACCAGGCATGTGGGATCGTCCCTGACCAGGGACTGAACTTGCAATCCCTGTGTTGGACGCACAGAGTCGTAACCTCTGGACCACCAGGGAAGTCCCTAGGGTACCTCTTGTTATACAGAAGATATGAATGCAGAGCATCCGAACTTACGTTCTTCTCTGACGGCTGGAGGAAGTGCCTGCCAGTGCTCTGATTCTTTCACCAGCATCAATGCACTCAGCTTACTCCTCCAAACGGGGAGGGGACCTGGGACTGCAAGTCCTTCCCGTGTCAATTTTCAAGAAGGCGAGGAAGGGCAGAAACTCCACTGCGCCTGTTGCCCCGCCTCAAGGTCTCGACCCTGCCAGCCAAGCCCTTTGCATTCTTTTTCAGTTGGAAAATGAAGCTATCAGCTCCATTTCCACTTTCTCTGCATGACTCCATTTCTCCTTTCTTTCTTGGCTCAAGCTATATGGCTCATATAAGATCCCCACTGAGTTCTTCAGTGATTCTTATCTTTTTTCTGAACATTTTTCTAAGAAATGCTGAATCAAAATACAAGGTGGGAGAAGGTATGAGCGTACCTTCTAAAGGGCAGAATGGAAATATAAGAAAGGCGACGGCATAAGCCTGCAGATTTCTTGTTTCCCAGCTTTCACGCTCTCCACACGGTAAGAGTCATGGGGATGGTGTCCTGTGGAAGTGAAGTCAGCAACCCAGGAATCTGTTTTCTATTCTTACTCCTGCCGTAAAATTCCATGAAGTCACCAGGAACCCCTTGGAGGGTGAGCCGACACCAGTAGAAACAGCTCTGCAATTTGCTTGTTTCCCCCACATCTCATCCAAAGTATGGTTGAAAGATCACCAGAGTCCACTTTTCCCTGGATGGGGGTGAAGTAGCCTGAAGATGGGCCAGGGTTGGAAGCACCTGGGCAAGTGGAGGCTCCCTGGAGCCCCAGCTGCCCTGCAAAGTGATGTAGAGCCCCGGAATCATGACACAGCCACAAAACAAAAAACCAACGGGCAACAAGACGAGGCTTTCTTTTGACTGCAGGCTGAAGTGTGGAAATTGTCAGAGTAAAGCAAACGCATGCAGCTGCTGGGAGGTCAGTTGTCTTCTTCTCACAGGAAATCTTTCCTGCCACTTTCAGAGCAGAGCTTCTTCACCTGCTCAGACACCCCACGTCAGTGCAGAACAGGGAAGGGGGTTCTCCAGCCCATGACAAAGATGTCAAGTGATTTTGAATATGGGCCATTTTTAAAGTCTTCACTGAATTTGTTACAATATTGCTTCTGTTTCATGTTTTGGTTGTCTGGCCCCAAGGCACGTGGGATCCGAACTCCCTGGCAAGGGATCGAACTGGCAACCTCTGCATGAGAAGGTGAAGTCTTAACCACTGGACTGCCAGGGAAGTTTCCTGCAATGTCACTTTTGAGCTAAGGAAATGCAAGCTGGCCCCAGCACATGAGTTAGAGAAAGGATTCAAGTTGGTGAAAAGTAGAGCCACAGGGAAGGAACCCCCAACAGAAAGCTGAACCGTCTCTATGTGGTTCACACGCTTCCCCAGAGCACAGACCAGGCCGATCTGGGCCACAGGCAAGACTGCAGAACTCATTCCAAAAGGAATGAGAACATCACTGGATCTACTGACGAAACTGGACTACGAACTGTGGCTAAGACAGGAGCTCTGAATCCCGGCTAAGTTCTCCTGAGTTGGGAACTGCACGGCACCCTATCCTCAGGACCCAGGACACACACGAGGAAGTGGGGGAGGCGGGGCCGTTCACTGGAGCACTGCACAGAGCTGGAACCGCCTGAAACCTCTCTGACCCACACAGTCACTACTAACCACACGTGGCTACCAAACGAACACTTGAAAGTGCGGCTGGTGTGACCCAGGAGCTTTTTTACATTTTACTTTCTTAAAAAATATTTTAAAAATATTTATTTATTTGGCTGTGTCAGGTCTTAGTTGTGGCATGTGGGATCTTATTTCCCCAACCAGGGACTGAACCTGAGTCCTGTGCATTGCAAGGTGGATTCTTAACCACTGAGCCACCAGGGCAGCCCCACATTTTATTTACTTTTAATTTAAATAGCCATCTGTGGCTAGTGGCTACTGTATTAGATGGTGCAGAAATCAGGGGCCATGATATTTATAACTCACCCTCAAATCATTCAGAGCAAGTAGCATTTACATATATATAAATATGTATGCACACACACACACGTGTGACAACAGAGTAGAAGTGAGAAAGAGGGAGCGTGTGAGTGAATGCAAACGATAAGAGCAAATGGTGCAAAATGATGACCAGTGAACTTGGTGAAGGAAGGGGGCTCTTCTTCGCATTATTCTTACTTTTGTTAAGTTTAAAATTATTTCCAAATAAAATGTGTTTTCAGTGGATGAGGGTGAACTCTCATCTGAACTCTGGGTCCAACTGGAACTTCTTTGCAGATGGGGGGTTGAAACTAGGAAGCTCAGGGTATCCCCCAAATTTGAACAGATGTCATGGATTTCAGAGGACACTCAATGTCCCCTCAAGCATGTCTCACCCAAACCCGCCACCCGGTGCTTCTCTTCTGCCTTCTTTTCATTTGTTTCCTAGCCTATACATCTATGTCCACAGAGGACTGTACTGCAACGGCAAGTTCAGAGCAATTTTCTAAGTAAAGCTTTATTGATCTACAATCACATACCATAAAAAGTCTTTCTTTTAAAACACAGTTCAGTGGCTGGTAGTCTATTCAGAGTTGGGCAATCATCGTCACCATATATTAAATAATTCCAAATATCCTGACTCCCCTCAACAGAAATGCCATACCCATTAGCAGTCCTGTTCCCTCTCCCCCAGCCCCTGGCAACAGCTAATCTGCTTTCTGTCTCCATGGATTTACCTATTCTGGACAATTCATAAAAATTGCATCAGATAATGTGGCCTTTTGTGTCTGGTTTCTTCCACTTAACCTCATTTTTAAAAGTTCGTCCATGTCGTAGCATGTATCAGCATTTCATTCCTTTTTGCTACCAAATGTGCCACGGACTGGATACAGCACATTCGCTGACGCATTCGTCAGCTGATGGACATCTGGGTCGTTTCTAGTTTCTGGCCATATTTCTGGACAACGCTGCCGAGAACTCGTGTTCAGGAGTCCGTGTGGACAGACGTTTGCAGGTCTCCTGGGTAGAGACTCTGGAGCGGACCTGCTGAGTCGTGTGGTAACTCCGGGTTTAACCTTTTGAGGAGCTGCCACGCTCTTTTCCAGAGTGGCCTCTGAAGTCCCCAGGGGCTATGCCAGACAGCGGTCTCGGGTAAAGCCCACAGAAGGCAGTTCCATAGACACGGCTGCCCTTCTGTCATCCTGTGAAACTGCACAGTCACCATTCAAAGCCGGGGAGCTGGGGTTTGTTTGATTTGAGGTAAATAAATTAGGGAAGCTGTGATGTGCTGGGTGCCAGCCGCACGCCCAGCCCCGCACCGTCCCAGCACCTGGCAGGGCAGGCCAGGCTGGCACGTTGCGCACTGGTGCCAGGCAAAGGGCTCTATGTGCCCAGGGCAGCTGCAGAACAACACAAGCCGGCACCCTCTCCACTGGCCCCCTCGCCACGGCAAAGCCTGGGCAGGGTGATTTACTACCGACCGCAGCCTGCTCCCGAAACCACCTGCCAAGAAACTGGCAGAGAGAATGGGGCGAGGACCACGGGGGATCCAGGGAGCAATCGGACGGTGGCAGGGGGTGGGGATGTGAGGGCGGTGTCAAAGAGAGAGGGCCTTCGGGGCCTGTCGCCTGTTAGTCCTAATACACTCCAGGCCGAGGGCTGGGACTGATCCCAGGAAAGCTGCCCTCATCGATGCAATTGGCGACCCGGTATCAGGCTCCTTTGTGGTCCCTCCATGCTGGTGGTAAACAAATGTCTGAGCTTCACGTTAGACAGATACGCAAGTCCACCCTCACACAGCTTGTCTCTGTCTCCTTCCTGCTTCTCTGCACATGCGGACCGGCCGCTACCTGGCTACCACCTTCTTGATTTCGCAGGAAAGCCCACTCTACTCTCAGAACGTGTGTCATCTACTTGGAAGGGTGAAATAAATCAGAAAGTTGTCCACTGTTAGAGCTAAAAGTTTCCTTGGAGATTATTCGATCTAATCTTTTCCAATCTCCCATCTTGACCGAAAACCACAGATACTAAATTCCTCCACAAAAGTCACATGGGCAAGTTTTGTGGTTGGGGTGATGGGCTGGGGAGGTGAGGATGATTTCCGCCCTGGGGAAACCTGGGCCCTATCACAGCCCTGGGAGCCCCTTCCGCCATCCTGAACTCTGGGCCCTGCAGTGCCCCATTCTCCGGCAACCTCAACCTGTCACGTGCAGGTTTACGTCTCCCGCCTGGGACAAACTTTGTTGCCAAATGTTTTAAAATAAATTGTATTACCAAGGCAAACTGCTATGTGTTTTATAAGGAACCTCCACCACATTTCCTTGTTGCGGGGATGGAGAAAGGGAAGGCGGGGGGCTTGAGATCTGAAGGGCTCCTACCTTGAACAGAGGCTGCCCACCGGGCCCCTCGCAATCTACATGTTCAAGCCCACCCTTCCATCGGTGCCCCCTTAATTCCATGAATATTTAGCAGCTCAATGCAGCTCTGCATTTCCATAGGTAATTGCTGCTATCCCACGTGACTTCATCCTGTAAATCAGCATCATCCACTATGATCACTGTTATTGATTTCTCGGTGTCTGTAATATGCTTAAGTCTTTTAAAATCATAGAGAAGGGGGGGCCAGCACCTGGTCTAAGGAGAAAAGTCTGAGGAATCAAAGATATGAACACAAACTTGAGCTGTACATGTACCATCTCACCTCCTCCTCACACCAACCCTGTGAGGCTGTAACTGTCACCCTCTCCTTACAAAAGAAGAAAGAGACACAGAGAAACCAAAAGGCTTAACTGCTGAAGGTCACAGTCTAGTAAAATGACAGGACCAGCGTTCACACACAGGTCACTATTATTCTAAAGTCTGTGTGTTTTTCATTAATAATGTGAACAACAACGTTTTAAACATCATACACTTTCTTTCAAGCATGATATGGTTATAATTTGTAAAAAGAACAATGGATTGGGAGTTGGAAATTTTGGTTTCAAGTCTGGCTTTGCATTCACGTTGAGCATGTCACTTAGTATTTCTGAACACAGGTTTCCTCGTCACTGAACGAGGTAACGGGTCCCATAATGTGCCTAGTGACCTGGGAGCTATAAATATCTGTTATGGAAAAAAGAAGAACAAAACCTGAGATCAAAATGGTTTAAGGAAGGCTGGGTTAAATCAAATTAAGCTGTTGTTTTTGTTGCAGGACTTCTCAGAGCCTTCAACACACCAGTGTACACTGCAAATCTCCAAGAGGACCACACAAACATGCCCCGCAGCCCAGAGTTATTTATCAAAGGAAGATAAAGCATTCCTTTGATAAATAAAGCATAAAGCATTTAATGGTTTTCGGTCAACATGGTAGACTGGAAAATATTAGACTGGATAATCTCCAAGGAATGTGTTGGCTCTAACAATGGGCAAGTTTCTGACTTATCTCACCCTTCCAAGGAGATGACACACTTTTTGAGGGTAGGGTGGGCTTTTCTGAGAAATCAAGAAGGTGGCAGCCAGGTGGCGGCAGGTCCACATGTGCAGGGAAGCAGGAAGGAGACAGAGACAAGCTGCCTGAGAGTGGACTTGCGTATCTGGAGGGAGCTCCTGCCCTTTAAAAGTAAGGAGCCATCATCCAAACGCACCTGGACTGGCTTTGTCCTCTAGAGGGAATTTCCTGGGCATTAAAGTGATTGAAACTGTCCTAACTGACTTAAGGGGAGGAATCAATGATATCTGTCCAAAACCTTTGAAATCCACATCCCAGATAAGGCCATGTCTTCAGGGCAGATGTGTGACTTGGCAGTTTCAACAACTGGTGGTGCTTGCTCCCAAGGGGTTGGTCCAGGCTGGACTGCCAAAGACCTCTGCTTCTCTGGGAGGCTCCCTTCCCCTGGTGTGTGGGGAGAAGGGAACCCTAACTTTAGAGGCCCCAAGAGGCTTCTGGGAGGGGCGGGAGAACTTGCTGGGCCTTGAGGGGTGATCTGATTTGAATCGGCAGAAAGGGGGTAGTTATCCACGCCAGGCGGGGTGAACGCAGAGAGAGGACAAGGGCTGCAAAGACAGAGGCAGCAGGGACAGGACATGTCTCAGATGCTGAGTACGGGTCTCAGGACACAGAATCATTTCCAGGTCCCCTCAGTAGCTTCAAGGGTTTCCCATAAAGCTCCCTTCTCTTTAAAACAGACCCATGACGTTCCTTGGGATATTTCTATATATGACTTGAAATTGCCAAATAGCTCTTGGGAAAGACATGACTCACCGTGGCAGTGGCACTATGGAAAGAAGATGATGTTCTCAGATGCACCTCCATGTGATCTTCAGCCCCAACACCCAGGTGCCCACAGCACAGGATGAAGGATACCCAAGAGCAGCCACAGCTAAGAAAGCTGTACAATCACCCCCTGCTACATTCTCCATCCAGAAAAAAAAATAAGACTTAGAAATAGCCACTGCTCCACAGGTCCCACCAGAGCTCCTTTCTAGCCCCTCAATCACTACCCCTGATGTTCTAGGTTCCAAATTTGGGCTCTAGGATCAAAAAGGCTGAGGGCTCTGTGCTAAGAGCTTTACAAGAGACAGAAGCATTTAAGACTCAGGATATTGGATTTCTGCAGTGGTACAGTGGATAAGAATCTGCCTGTCAGTGCAGGGGATAGGATTCGATCCCTGGTCCAGGAAGATTTCACATGCCGTGGGCAACTAAAGCCCATATGCTACAAACTACGGAGCCTGTGCTCCACAACAGGAGAAGCCACCAGCATGAGAAGACTGTTCACCGCAAGGAAGAGTAATCCCCACTCACCGCAGTGAGAGAAAGCTTTGCCCAGCATTGAAGACCAAAAGAGAAAAGAAAACCTCAGGGACTTGCCCTGATGGTCCAGTGGTTAGGAGTCTGGCTTCCAATGCAGGGGATACGAGTTCGATCCTTGGTCGGGGAACTAGATCCCATGTGCTGCAGAGCAACTGAACCCATACATTGCAACCTAAAGGTCTTTTACGCACAATGAAGATCCCGTATGATGCAACTAAGACCCAATAAATAAATATATATATATAAAAAGACTCAGGATACCGGGCATTCAATGTCTGAGCAGTTCGTTCTAGATGTCACCTAAAAGGTTACAGATTTCTGAGAAACCTGGTAGGAACAATTAAAATCGACTGCACGTCGATTTTAAAGGCAGGCACAGTATCTAGACTAAATTAAGAAGCCTTACAACTCAACAATTAAAAAAAGACAACCCAATTTTTTTAATGACCAAAGAATCTGAGTAGACATTTTTCCAAAGGAGATGCACAAATGGCTAATAAGCTCACGAACAACGCTCATCAACACTAGTCAATAGAGAAATGCAAATCAAAATCATGAGACACCAAGAGAAGGGAGGAAACACATCCACACGAAAACCCGTACACCAGTGTTCACAGCATTACTCATAACAGCCAGGAAGTGGAAACAACCCCGTGCCCACCAGGTGCTGTATATATGCTGCAACCATACGATGAACACTGCCTGGCGATGAAAAGGACTGAAGCGCTGATACACACTACAACGTGAACGAAATGCGAACATGTTACACTCCGCAAGAGGCCAGACGCAACAGCCCACATGTTCTAGAATTCCATTTCTATGAGATGTCCAGGCCAGGCCAACCCACTGAGATAGAAAGCAGATGAGAAGTTCTAAGGACGAGGGGGAGGGGAGGACGGGGAGTGACGGCTAACAGGTCTGGGATTTCTTTGCAGGAGTGAGAAAAATATTCTGGAGTCAGATGTGTAGTAACCGATGCACAACTCTGTGAATGTACTAAAAATTAAGCTGTACTCAAAAAGGATAAATCTTCTGTTATATGAATTGTATCTCAATAAAACTGCTTGGAAAAGAGCCACAAGGGTAGGTGCTTGATACATATTAACACCCAGTGAAGCTACTGTGTGTGCCATCATTCCCTTTTTGCAGGGGAGGAGACTTGAGGGCTGTCGGGGAACAGCTAAACTGGCAAGAGGTACCCGGCTGGCCGTGGGTTGGGGTGATGGTTTTGACCACTGACTCCAAAGGTTATATTCTGGCCACCTCATCGTGCTGCTTCTTGCCAAGATGACAAGCTACCTGGCAACAGCAGAATGGCTCCTATGGAAAAAAATAGCATGCCCCAGACAAAGGATCACTGCCCGACATAAAAATGCTAGTGTTGGAAGTCACATTGCAGGGCATCTTGCCAAGTCCCTTCATTTTCCAGATGAATAAGTAGAGCTTCAAGGCAGTCAACTGACCTGCCCCACCAAGGCGGCAAGGCTGGTGGGAACGTTCACCCCTCTCCTTCTACAGAAGAGGAGCGGGTGTATTGTTTGCTGCAATTAGTCAGGAATGAAAAGGCAGACGGAGTTCACCCAGTTGGGGCACGCGGGTCAACAGGTATTCAGCAACCTTCAAACGTGCTGGCTGACCCCCGCAATCCAGCCAGGAGATCACTCAAGCCGGTTAGAGCTCACGCTATTTTGCAGTTACCCTGCAATTTCTCTCCCAACCCTGGGAGGGCTCTGAAAAGTCCCACCAGGGTGCGACTGTTCCAAGGATCCCTCAGAGCTTTTGAACTACTTAGCAGGAGCGGGGAGTTCAGGAGTTAGCATTTGAGTATAAGGATAAAGCCCTGGGGGACTTAAGGAACATCCTCCCCCGTAATCTGAAGTGACTCTTCCAGGAACCACTTGAGAAGGGCAGGGAAAGAAAAGTGAAAGTGCTACTCGCTCAACTGGGTCCAACTCTTCTGTGACCCCATGGACTGCAGTCAGCCAGGCTCCTCTCTGTCCACAGAATTCTCCAGGCAAGGATACTGGAGTAGGTTCCCAGTCCCTTCTCCTCGGGATCTTCCCGACCCAGGAATTAAACCCAGGTCTCCTGCATTGCAGGCATATGCTTTACCGCCTGGGTCACCAGGAAGCTGAAATCGAAGTCATTCCCGCTACAGCCATGGGGTCTTGAATACTTTAATACCTGCTCACTGGCTCCACAGAGATGTTCTGTCTCAGACTTAAAATGTCACAGATCAGGAACTTCCCCGGTGGTCCAGTGGTTAAGAATCCACCTGCCAATGCAGGGGACAAGGGTTCAATCTCTGGTCAGGGAAGATCCTACACGCCTCAGAGCAACTAAGCCCGTGTGCCACAACTGCTGAGCCCTTGCCCTAGAACTTCTGCTCCACAGCAAGAGAAGCCACCGCAGTGAGAAGCCGGCACGATACCGTTAGAGAGGAGACCCGCTCCGTGCAACTAGAGAAAGCGTGTGCAGCGACAAAGACCAAGCAGGGCCAAAAATAAATCAATAAGGTTTTCAAAAAGTCTCAATCTCATAACCTCGATCCCACAAGCCTCCTCCTCCTGTCTTCCCTTTCTCCCATGACTACGCCATCATCACCATTCTCCAGGCTTGCCTTCCACACGTCCCTGGGGCGGCGCCTGGAATCCACGACTCTTAACCCCCATTCACTGGGCCCTAGCATGCACCCTCCTCCTGTGCAGGCTCCCCGCAAGCCCCGTCCCAGACTCAATACATGTTCACTGACTCAAGAGGTCACTGCCACCCACAACCAGTAAAATCCTACACAGCAAGTGGCGGCCAAGGAAAAGAGAAGAACAGGAGGTGGGTGACCTCAGGTGAATAGGTCACAGAGAGGTTATTAAATAAAAGACAGAGCCAGGAAGAGCAGAGCAGATGGGGCCGGGAGCGTGGATGCTGCTGGAACGGAACGGCACACGGAGATGCCGGGGCCACTGGCTGCACCTGCAAATTACTAATTATTTCAGCGTAGTCCCTCTGAACTCTCCATCTGCTGACAGCACTACAGTCAAATCATTGTGTTCAAACGGAAAACCCCATGATTTGTAACTTGCACTGGTCAGACCAAGTTAGTCACCCACTGTCGCCAGCTGAGACTCAGGGACCACCACCTGGAGGACCCTTGGGCTCCCTGGACACGCACCCGAATTAAGCCCATCCTTCAAAGACCAGATCAAACATCCCCGGCTGTCTGGGACCTCAGAGTTTTTTCTTGGTGTCACTCTGACGGTGCTTGTGACACCTTACCTCACATCCCTTGGTCTCTTGCTGTTTGTTTAATATTGTCTGCAATGAGTTTATGAGTTCTTGGAGAAGAGGGAGACCCTGCTTCGGTGGGCTAAGACACCATCACGTTGTCTGTATGAGTGTGAGCCACGATGAAGGATCCTTACTTACTGAGGTCTCCAAGCCCCAAGGCATGAGAACAAGCTACTGAGTGCTGACAAGCAGTTTTCCTTCAACCCTGTTTCTCTCCCTAACCTCTCTCAAATGAAAACCCCTGCCCTCTAAGGCCGGAGAAGGAAACGGCAACCCAGTCCAGTATTCTTGTCTGGAGAATCCTGTGGACAGAGGAGCCTGGTAGGCTGTCATCTATGGGGTCGCAGAGTCGGACACGGCTGAAGCAACTTAGCAGCAGCAGCAGCAGCCCTCTAAGGCCTAGACAATTTTGGCTCCCAGCTTGGTCAGGAGAATTCGCCCCTTCCTTCTGGGACACCACCCACCCCGGCCCACACACACTTAAGTCCAGTCTACTGGAGCGGAGCGGGGCAGGGCAGAGACAGACAGCATCCTCACATAAAGTGTCTCCGCGTGACACCCCTCCTTTGACTTGGGGTTTAGAAAAATCACAAGACTTGGTGAACCATTTGCTTCTCTGTGAAATCAAAATCATAGCTAAGTTAGAGCTGGAAAAAGGAGCAATTTTTAAATGGTATGGGGCCCTGAGCCAGAGCCAGTGGCGAGACAATGACAACAGTCATTTGTCCAGGGCTGGTTGCACGGTCAAGGGGAACCGTTCTTGTTCCATACAAAACTGCATCTGAGAGCGCCTGTCTGTGGTTCCATTTTAGGGTCTGAAACCTCCCATGCGCACTCTCTCCAAACTAGGATACCCAGGCCACATGTTCCACCCAGCGGCCGTCAGTGCAGTGGGGTGGGTGGGGGTGCTGAGCTCTGGGAACTTTTACTGGGCATCTGCACACAGCAAATCCAGTGCAAAACACTCCAGGCGTGACCCTCCTGCCTTCAGAGAAGGTGTTCTAACCTAGACATCATCGACTTCCTAACGCTGGGTCTCTGTGTCCCTCTGGGCAGGTCGGGGCAAGTACACACAACCTGAAAGAGACTTCGAGGTTTCTGGACCCACAGACCCAGCTTCCCTACCCGCTCCGCTCCCACTCGTTCACCTGCCCCATCTCTCTACAAAGTATGGCACCGTCTAAGATGATCTGGACTCTGAGAAGAAGCCCTGTATCAAGCATCTTTTTAGCAAAGCATCTAGAGACGTCTGCTTGTGTTTACCTCTCTTTGACTCCCACCAGAGCCCCAGTGGCTTCCCTGGTGGCTCAGATGGTAAATAATCTGCCTGCAATTCGGGAGACTCAGGTTCAATCTCTGGGTTGGGAAAATCCCCTGGAGAACGGGATAGCAACCCACTGGTATTCTTGCTTGGAGAATCCCATGGACAGAAGCGACAGTCCACGGGGTGGCAAGGAGTCGGACGTGACTGAGAGGCTAACACTTTCACACTTTCAGAGCCCCAGTAGGTGAGGACACGGCCACACACGGGGGGACTAGCAAACCCAGGGTGACCAGTTAACCCAACCCTCCTCTGAACCTCAGTAAAGACTCAACACTTCAGTCTTCTCCTCTGGGTCCTTTCCCACTATTACTCTTATGTTCTGGATCCACAATGCCCAACATGGTGCCATTAGCCACAGGTAGAAACTAAAATTTTAAACATTTAGTTCCTCAGCCACACTGGGCATATTTCAAGTACCACACAGCTATACAGGCAGCATTTGGCTAACAGGCTGGAGGGCGTGGATCTGGAACATTATAATCAGTAAGAAAGAGATATTGGACAAAGCATTTCCGCACAGTGAAATTTAAACTTAGAGGGGCCAATTTTTTTTTTTTTAAACATCACTTTAAGTCTTGAAGGGCTACCCTTGTAGTTCAGTGGGTAAAGAATCTGCCTGCAACTGAGGAGACCTGGGTTTCATCCCTGGGTCGGGAAGATCCCCTGGAGGAGGAAATGGCAACCCACTCCAGTATTCTTGTCTGGAGAATCCCACGGGTAGAGGAGCCTGGGAGGCTACAGTCTATGGGGTCCCAAGAGTCAGACACGACTTAGCGACTAAACCACCACCATGTCCTGAAGAAAATATATTTCCAACCCTAACGGACAAATTGCTTTCCTTAAAAAAAATTCCAGCAAGGCAAAAGGCCACCTCAGAGAAATGGCCCTTACACAGCAAGCACTCGTGTCCAGAAGGCAGTCTGACTGCCTGTGCTTCTCCTCTTTCTACGTCCTGAGCCCTCAGCCCTGCATCCAGCTCCTGCGCCAGAGCAAACAGTAGCCCGAGCGTGTGACTGGCTCTCAGCCCTCTCCCGGTTTACACATTGCTGTTTCTCCACAGGCTCTGTTGGAGCTTGCCAGAGCTACCGGGACCCACGGCCAGAAACTGGGGGACTTACAACGGCAGATACTGACTGATCATCTAGGCGACAGGTTCAAGGTCCAGGGGTCAGCAGGCTGGCTCCTTCTGAGGCTCTGACCTCCTTCTGAGGCTCTGAGGAACGATGTGTTCCACGCCCCTCTCCGAGCTTCTGCTGGCTTCTGGAAACCTTTCATGCTCCCTGGATTGAAAATTTCATGCATCACCTGAAGTCTTTCAGTGACTTTGTCTGCCTTTCTGTTCACATATGTTCAATCAAGGTGCCTGCCTGTGTCCACACTTCCCCCTTTGAACAAGGATACCAGTCATATTAGGGGCTTCCCTAGCGGCTTAGTGGTAAAGAATCTGCTTGCCAATGAAGGAGACCTGGGTTCAATCCCTGGTCTGGGAAGATCCCCTGGAGGATGGCATGGCAACCCACTCTAGTATTATTGCCTGAAGAATCCCCATGGAGAGAGGAGTCTGATGGGCTACAGTCCATGGGGTTGCAAAGAGTTGGACATGACCTAGCGACTAAACCACCACCACCACCAGTCATACAGGATTAGGGTCCCCCCATTTCAGTACGAACTCATCTTAACTAATTACATCTGCTGTAATCCTATATCCAAATGAAGTCATGTTCTGGGGACTCAGACTTCACTGCTGGAATCTGGAGGAGGATGCAATTCAACCCACAATGGGCCCTCAAGCCTCCAAGATAAAGCACCCCTCCTGGCACACCATCTGTTTTCCATTCTCCTATTAATACGAGAATATTTGTAAGAAGCTACTGAGGTTTGTGGGAGCAGGTGGTGACCCAGGTGGAAGCTTATTCCACATAACGCTGTTTCCATTATCCATCAGGGCAATTCAAGCTCACGATACTAGATTTAACAAGGTCCAAAACCAAAAACCAAAACCTGGACTTTGGCAGAAGTGCCAAAGGAAAACTGTCATAGTTGTCACGGTCCCCAAGTCAGTGCTGAGAAGTTCCTCCACACTCATCCAATCAAACCATCTCACTGTATAGGTATGATCACCAGGTAACATGACAAACAGATGGGGAAAAAAAATCTCTCCTCACCCAGACTCCTTATCACAGTGCTGCTTTCCAGTCATCACACAGGTCACTGCCCAAGCTTATCAGCTGTGATCATCAAGGACAGAAAGTCATCCACGAGCCTGGGGGCCCAGAAAGGTGCTTTGGTTCACAGCCTACACATCTGAGTTGCAAGATACAAGAGAGTTATCTATAAACCCAGGCAGCACGGAGCAGAGAAAAACAATAGGCTTCAGTGCTAGAAAACCTGGGTTGACTCCCAGCTTCAACACTGATGAAAGATCTTGGACAAAGTGATTAACCCTCTCAAGCCTTGGTTTACCTATCTGTAAAATGGGGAGCGGGCTTCCCAGGTGGCACTAGTGGTAAAGAGCCTGCCTGCCAATGCAGGAGAATGAAAGAGACACAGGTTCGATTTCTGGATTCGGAAGATCCCCTGGAGGAGGGCAATGGCAACCCATTCCAGTATTCTTGCCTGGAGAGTCCGGACAGAGGAGCTTGGTGGGCTGTGGTCTGCAGGATCACAAAGAATTGGACACGACTGAAGCAACTTAGCACACACAATATGGGGAACATGAGACTCAACTCACATTATGTTGAGAAAGACCTGCTGATGGTCATCAATCTTATAATGATGTTTACTGAGCACTGATGATGTATTCATGGGGTAGGGTGCCACCATTATGCCCATTTTTGAACGTGCACACTTAGGCTTAGAGCTGAGAGCTAGGTCCCTCTGATGGCAAAGCCACACCCCTAACCATTTCGTGATAGGCCTGAGCTCTATAAATGACCGTTCCCTCTGTATCCCATCCCCACTCTCTTCTGCGGTATTGAACACACTAGATAACAACCCGTGCCACGCTGCCACCCATCACTGCTCACATCTGCACACAAGGGTGGAAAGGCCATGGTACGTCATGTAGAATAAACATCACCTCTGTCAGGACACAATCACTGCCTCATTTGACACTTCCCCAAACCCTGTGAGAGTGTGCTAAGTTGCTTCAGTAGTGTCTGACTCTTTGCGACCCCATGGACTGTAGCCCGCTAGGCTCCTCTGTCCATGGGATTCTCCAGCTAAGAATACTGGAGTGAGCTGCCATGCCCTCCTCCAGGGGATCTTCCTGACCCAGGGATTGAATCCGCAACTCTAAGGTCTTTTGCATTGGCAGGTGGGTTCTTTATCACTAGGGCCACCTCGGAAGCCCCTCCCCAACCCTTCCTCCCCAATAAACTCTTACTCACTGCAGAACATTCCTGGCGGTTAGGGGTGGCATCTCTGTCCACTTGTCCCTCCTCTGCAGGTCTTGCCCTGCTCTCCCTGTTCATTCCCACCCTCCATTCACACACTTGAGATGACGGGATGGACTGGATGGTCCGGCTTTTGAGGTCCCCACTCTTTTTGAGGTCCCCACATCATACAGATGACACTGTCCTTGGGTGAATGGTGGTTTCTTGGTTATAACCTCATGGTTTTAACTGTTAGGCTTCGTCCTTGGGAGTGGTTAAATAAAGATAGATATTAGCACAGTTTTCCACCCAATTATCCTATTTACAAAAATAGAACTCTCCTCTGTGAGTGTTTCAAATAGAGTCCTTAATTTCTACAGAAGATGTCAACTTTACCAGGTCGATTTCCAAAGCCTCAGTGAGCTAGAAAACAACATGGTAGGCAATGGAATATAACCTCAAACCATCTCTTCATATGTGTGTGTATATGTGTGTGTATGTGTGTGTGTGTGTGAACTCTCTCTATATATATATACACACACACATGCATGAATGCTAAGTTGCTTCAGTCATGTCCAACTCTTTGCAACCCTATGGACTGTAGCCCACCAGGCTCCTCTGTCCATGGGATTCTCCATGCCCTCCTCCAGGGGATCTTCCCGACCCAGGGATCAAACCCACATCTCCTGTGGCTCCTGCACTGCAGGTGGATTCTTTACTGCTGAGCCACTGGGGAAGCCCCATAATATATACATGTGTGTGTACACACACACACACACAGCATCTCATATTAACATATGCATACACACAGTATCTCATGTTAACATATGTACACACAGTATCTCATGTTAACATATGTATACACACAGTATCTCATGTTAACATATGTATACACACAGTATCTCATATTAACATATGTATACACACAGTATCTCATATTAACATATGTATACACACAGTATCCCATATTAACATATGTATACACACATATATGGGCTTCCCTGGTGCCTCAGGTGGTAAAGAATCCTCCGGCAATGTGGGAGAGACCCATGTTCGATCCCTGGGTTGGGAAGATCCCCTGGAGAAAGAAACGGCTACCCACTCCAGTATCCTGGCCTGGAGAATTCCATGGACTGTATGGTCCATGGGGTTGCAAAGAGTTGGACACGACTGAGCGACTTTCACTTCACTTTGCACACATATACACACATATCTACTCTCTCTCTCACACACACACACACATCTCTGTTAAAGGCAATGATGGCAGTAAAGACTGATGGACACAGACCAGCATTTCCACTGGTATTTTGGGCATCGCATCACACCACACCAGCAGGCGGCCTGAATTCCACTGACTGAGCTGCGTTCTGATGAAATGCCTGGCGCTTGCGATGAGGGCTGATGTGAGAAACAGCTATAAGAGCCCAGCTGTTCATTTGCCGTGGGGATGCTGAACACCCCAGTCGTGATACCACTCAGTTCTTCCTAGATAAAAGTCCACACGCAAAATTGAGTTTCAAAGAACAAAAAAACTCTTTGCTTCTCTTGAGGATGTGGGACGTCTTCCTTCTCTGGCAGCAAGAATTACTGAAGTAACCACTGCTCTTTGATCCTCTGAAGCTCAGAGACGATGTGAGGCCCAGCTGAAGCCAACACAGGGGTCTCACTGGTGGCATATCTGAGATTCCTTTTTCCTCCTGGCTTTGAACTTCTATATCGATTTGTGTTTTTTCCAGTTCTGCTCTTAAACTCCTTTTTGTATTGTATGGGTTATTATAGTTTATGTGTTTATACTATAAAGCCGATCATAATTTGTAGAACAACGTGAGGTATAAATAATTAATTGAATAGAACCCAATTGAACTAATTATCATAGCAAACAGAGCCAAATTTAAAAACTGCTTCAGTTAAAAAAAAAGACACAATCATAACAAAACATTAAAGAAACTAACACATTGCAGCAGACACTTTAAGGTGCCTTCCTTACAGCCATCTCCACTTTCCCTCTGGCAGAGCCTGAATCTGGTTCACATATCACCCTCCCTCACTTCCATCACCACCTCCCACCTTCCCCTGAGGACTCAGAATCCAATCCTAATGAGTCTAAGCTGACAGCTTCCTGAGCCTGGGAGCCCCTGATCTGGGCAGGGCATGTACCTGGTTCCACCTGTAAGAAGGCAGAGGAGAACGGCTGAGGGTCATGAGGAAGGCTCCTTGTTTGGTGAGCATTTACGTGGATGGATGGAACCACAGACGGATGGCTGGACCAGCAGATGGATGAACACACGTGGTTTTCTGCTGGGCCAACCACACACAATAATTTTTATCATCATTAAGTGCCGGACACTAAACGCATCCGTTAGGAGACAGAGATAAGTGAGAAATGACGAGGAGCTGGAGGAGGCAGACACCCTAAGAACTGCACCCTCCTCTGAGAACACTGCTCCAAATGTGGCTCTCCAGACTCCCCCTGTAACATCGGGAGGCCTCCAGGGTCGTCTGATTAACGCTTTCAGAAACTCTACACAAGCACCAAATTCCCCTCTACCCTGCTGCTCACTAACAGATGAACAGCTCTTGCCCTTCTACGAAAGAATGCAGAGGACAGGGATCCGGGAGGCCAGGGGAGCTTCGTACTCCACCAGGCAGCACACTCTGCATTCTCTGGACCAGGTACGACTGTCCCCCAGGTTTAAATGCACTGCTGTTCAGGTCATTGACAATGCTGTCTTTGTATCTTTTCCACACCAACATGCAAGCGCAGAAACAAGCATAATCTTTTCAATGTACTCCACTCCACCCACACCTCCGCTCCTTCCTACACAGTGATCTGTCTTCCTTTTGGCCAGACGGGGGCTATGTCTCCTTCCTCTCCACCGCCCCCGTCCTCTGACCTCAGGGGTCAGTCGCTCCCACTCTGAGTCTTTGCACCTCTTGTGGTCCCCATGACACTGTACTGTTGTCCTGGAGACGCCTGAGAGACAGTGCATCACAGAGCTCTTCCCGTTGCCACGTGGCCTTGTACACAGCAAAGTGAAGTCAGGCTCCTGCGCCATCCAGGAACCCCACCGCCAGACCCCCCTGCCCTGTGACTGTCTCACTTCCACACTCACCCTCTCCCTTCTGCACTGAGCCACAGCCATCTTCCTTCTGGACCACTGAGAAGCCGAACATCTTCCTGAAGGCACCCAAAGCTAACTCCCTGGGGTCAGGACCACGACACCCAATAGCCTCTCGTGCCTTTAGGCTTTTGCTTAGGAGGGAATGATTCTCCAAAGTCATCTTCTGTAAAGCAAACCCTACTTCTCACTAGTCTGTACTTCCTCGCAGTAGAAATGAAACAACCATAAAACTCTGCCCAGGATGTGGGGTTCTGGCCACACCTGCTTGGCTGAAAGGTGAGGGGCTCTACTTGTCAGGTCAAAATTTCCTTAAGTTACAATGTCAGCCCAACACCACTGCTATGGCCTGAATGTCTGCACATGTGATTTAATTGCAAGGGGACCCAGGTGACAGACAAGGCAGTAGTGAGTACAGGTTTGTCCCTGAGGCCAGGAAGTCAACACCAGTTCCGTGTCCTCTAAGCTGGGAGAGCGTGGGTGGCCGTCTGCCCCAAGGTTCTTTGGTGTCTTCTGTTTCCGGCTGAACCACTTAATGCAGGGCTCTACACCCAGTGGGCCCCCACTGCTGCTGCAAGGTTGACTGCAGAGAGTAAAGTGCTTGCAGTAACTGGCTGTCTGATCATAGGAGGGGGCAGCAAGCTGTCACCGGCAGGCCCTGAAGAGAAGCCTCTGATTTAAGACGAGGGGCAGGTAATGAAAACCCAGAGTCCAAAGGAGCTCAGCTGAAGGGGCTGGCTTATTGGCTGAACTGAAATCAGAGAGGATGAGCAACCACGGGAGGCTTCTCCACATCCTGCTGAGGCCAGCCCCAACTCTCTCTCTCTCACAGATGGAGACTGGTGAGTGCAGGAAGCGAAAAGGGAGAGATAACTGGAGAAATATACCCAGTGTCATGAGCGATGGAGCAAAATCCCAACTTGGGACCACCCAGAGAGACAGGTATCTCTCAGTCCAGCATGCGTGCAAAAAACCTAGTGTATCATAATAGCCAGACTGCTTGAAACATTGTTTTAGGTTGAGCCCAGTAAGAGAAACACGGAAGTAGATGTTAATCTCTGACTTCACACTTCTGAAAATGACCACTCTGAGGGTGGAAGCACGGTGTGCTGGTCCTATGGCCATGCACGCACATGTGCTGGTCCTATGGCCATGCACGCACGGGGAGGCATGAAAACACACGCACGCATACACACATGCAGTTAAAAAGGTGAAACCGCTGCTTTAATTGTGCCAATCATGGGACGGGGACGGTGCCAGGCGAGAAGGCATTTGAAGCAGATTGCCCCATTTAGGGAGATATGATTCTTGGAAGCGAAGACTGGCACCTTTCCTAGACTAAAGGTTGCACTGAATAACCGAGGAGCAGGAGGGCAGCAGCCGGGCTGCTCAACCTGGCTTTGCAGCAGTGTGGAGGGCAGCAGGGACTGCTAGGAGCCGGCTCCTAGCTCCGGCCCAGGGCTGTATCCAGGTGATCCCTGCATCTACATCCTTAAAAAGTGGGCGGAAGGTGCGGGTCAGGCCTGAACTGCAGGGCTGGGGAGAGGACACAGCACACTGGGCGCCCTGTCCTTTCATTTCAGAACCATGTGAAAAGCGACAGTGACTTTATCCAAGTCTCTCTCAATAACAGAAGGAGCAGGAATGGGAGGCTACTCCATGCCATCACCTAGTTTGGGGGTCAAGGAAATGCCCAGCTGAAGCTTCATTGGCGCTGGTGGAGAAGAGAACTGATGTATCAGCATCTCTGAGTGGAGGTCATGAGCAGAGCTGGACCCTCACTCATCAGACACACCAGGACCGGTACCTTCTTTCTCAGGAGGAATTCTGAAAGTCACCAAGCTCAACTTCTCCAGCGGTCCCACCAGAAGGTGCTTATTTCCAATGCCTCCAGTAGGAAAGGAGTCTCTGATCCCCAGGGCTGTCCATGTGTAGAGAGTTCAGCATGAAAACATTCTTCCTGAGGGTCTGATTAAATGTGCCCCCTGTGGCTCCTCAGCTCACTGGTTCCAGGTGGGTCCACAGCTACTGTTCTGACCCACCTGCTGCTGCTGCTGCTGCTGCTGCTGCTGCTGCTGCTGCTAAGTCACTTCAGTCGTGTCCGACTCTGTGTGACCCCATAGCCGGCAGCCCACCAGGCTCCCCCGTCCCTGGGATTCTCCAGGCAAGAACACTGGAGTGGGTTGCCATTTCCTTCTTCAATGCATGAAAGTGAAAAGTGAAAGTGAAGTCATTCAGTCGTGTCTGACTCTTCTCGGCCCTATGGACTACAGCCTACCAGGCTCCTCCATCCATGGGATGTTCCAGGCAAGAGTACTGGAGTTGGGTGCCATCGCCTTCTCCGTCTGACCCACCTGCCCCTCAGATACTGCTTCTGTCTCGCACCATTCAATTCTCAATTAGTGCCTTTCAGATGAATGTTTTCTTGTAGCCGATTCAGATGCTTTAGGACCACGTTCTATCCTACTGCTCCCGTTTCTCAGGTGCTTTAAGGAAATCTATCTAAATGAAGGAATCGGTGAATTAATCAACCTGTCTCTTTCTCCCACCCTCAACCCATAAACGCCTAATAACATAAGGGTAACCTTGTAGAAAGTCACATCTTTTGAACAAAATTGAGGCAAAATAAAAATCCAGTATTGCCAATCTCGAAACCCTTGGACAATGATCAAAAGTCTCCTGTAAACACACACACACACACACACAATCTTACCTATTTTTATAAAGTATCTTTCTTCATATGCTGATATTGAAGAGAAGTAATTTGTATTCAGTCTTATTTTTCTGACATTAAATTATTTCTCTTTTCCTATAAAATATATTTTTAAGTTATGCTATTTTTTCAAAATTTTTATTATACTTAGATTTTTTTTTTTTTACAGCACTTTTAGGTTCACAGCAAAACTGAGCAGAAAGCACAGAGATTTCCCATGCACCGTGCCCCTCGCCCACACTCATTCATCAGCCACGTGCTCTTCAATGTTCTTTCAGGCTGGCTTGAGACCTCGATCTTAAATGTACCACTTTTTTCTATTGTGTATCCACACAACCACTTTCTAAAATAAATTCCAGAACACAGCCCCTAGTAAACGTACAACTTCTGAAATGTTCCTGAGCTGATCTGTCTCATTCAAAATTCCCTTCCCAGGACCAGAACACCTTTACCTAATTTCTCATGTTTATCTTATGTATCTTACAAAGACATCTCCAACAATAGAATCTAGGGCATAAAATCATCCTCCTGCAAAGATAATGAGTCTCCTAGACATAAGTTTCAGCAACTCTCAGTCATTCATGCTAATATAGCATTAGCCATCACAAGCCATATATCACACAAAATTGTTTTTACAGGGCTGTTGGATATAACACATGACTTTCCTTCCTAGGGAAAAAAAAATCCATCCTCTAATTATATTCTGCCTAGGGTACAATAATTAATTTATGTTTGCTAAACCACACAGTAATTTTTAAAAGTAGAGGTGGTCTAGAAATAAAATAGATCCAATCATTCATTCAGGAAGCATCTAGTAACACCAAATATTTGCCAGGCTGCTGGGGACTATTTAGGCATTGGGGATTTAGAACTGAAAGCCCACTCCTGTCCTCATGAAGTCTCACTAGAGTGAGTGACAAAAAGAATCTAAATACACACAGAAATTCGCAAATCAAAGCCACAATGAGACACTGCTTCACACCCATAAGGATGGCTATGATTAAAATAAAAAAAAGACATGAGGTACAACATGGGGAGAACTTGAAAACATTACACTAAATGAAAGAAACCAGGTACAAAAAAGATCATGCATTGCATGACGTCATTTATATGAAACTGTGTAACAGAAGGCAGATTAGTGGTCTCCAGGGAATGAGGGGGGAATCGGACCAGGGAATAACTACTAGGGGCACAGAGTTTATTTGGGGGTGAAGGAAACATAAAATTACATAGGGATAATGACTGCACAATTCTGCATGTATCTTAAAATCCACTGAACTGCACGCTTTAAATGGTGAACTACAGCTCAGTAAAGCTGCTAAAAATACATATGGAAATCAACAGTCTTCAACATACAAATAACAACCAATTAGAATACAATGAAAGACTATTTACAAGCATAAACTTAAGATGTAAACTAAGTAAGCTTTAAGTAAACTTTGAACATTACTAAAGTACACAAAAGAGAACCCATGGAAAGCACACATGAACTCAGATAAGACTCAACGTCTCGTAAAGATGTTACTTCCCTCTGAGCAAGTTATAAATTTAATGTGATCCCAATGGAAATACCAACACATTTCTTCTAAAATCAAGACATGCTGATTCCAAAGTTCATATGGAAAAACAAACAAGGGGAACAGCCAGGAAAACTCTGAAAACAGCAATGAGGGAGAACTAGTCCTTTTATATATTAAAAGAGAATATGTAACTCAATGATTAGCAACAGACAGACCAATAGAAAAATAGAAAGTCTGGAAATTGATCCCTGAGCCTACACTACAGGAATTAAATATACGATAAAGTAGACATTATGATACTGTGGAAAAAATATAAACTTTTAAATAAATGATGTTTGGACAACTGTATATTGGAAAACTATCAGGTTGGCACCAAGTCTCAGAGCTTACCCTGTATAAACACCAAACGAACAAAGATATAAATGGAAAAACACAATCACAGAAGTAGCAGAGGGAACTTAAAACCTGAAATAGGTCATGTCTTTTTAACTCTGACTCAAAATGCAGAGGCTATAAACAAAAAGGTAAAAGTGATTACATAAAATTAAAAAGATTTTTAAAGGGCAAAAAACACCACCATCAGTGAATCAAAACATACATGACCAACCTAAAAAAATATCTGCAACTCGTATCACAAACAATATGTAAAGAGCTCTTAGAAATAAAGGAGAAAAAGATCAACAACAGTAGGAAAACAATTGGTATAAAAATAAATATCAAATGGCATTTAAACAAATGGGAACCTCACTTATAATAAAAGAAATACAAATTAAAAAACTACATTGAAATACCATTTCTCACCCACAAGCAAAAAATCCAAAAGTGTGACAACAGAGTCTATGGGCAACATTCTGGGGAATCAGGCACATTCATATATGGCTTGTTCTAGTGAAGCACGATACAAATCCTAACTGAAGGAATTTGTCAATGTCTTTTAAAAGTTACAGATGCACTTACCCTCTGACCATACAGTCCCACTTACAGGATTCTGTCCTACAGATGCACCTGCGTGAGTATGCAACGACATGTTTATAAGATGACACACTACAGATGGTTTGCTAACAGCAGAGGACTGGATACAATTCAAGATTATGTTAATATTCCATTAACCTGATATGTCAACAAAATAGGTACTTTGGGGCCATAAAAATGACTGAGGATAATCTCTACATACTAATACAGAGAGAGTTCCAGAAGATATTCTTAAGAGAAAAGTTAAGATGTAGAACAATATATATGTTATCTTTTGTATAAATAAGCCTGTACACAAACACTCACACTCTCACACAATTTGAATTTGCAAAACAAAAGACTCAAAGGGTCAAGCAAGACACTAATAAAAATGGCTATCCTGAGAGAACAAAGTAAAAACTTCATTGTGCATATATAGTGGATTCTTTCTATATAGTTTAAATATAATTATTTTAAATTTCAAACAAAAAATGTAGAAAGACTAACTTATTAAATTCCCATAGACCTGTCATCTACATTTAATATTGGTATACTTTTGACCTTTTGGTCATGAAAACGCATTCAGTTCAGTCACTCAGTCGTGTCCGACTCTTTGCGACTCCATGAATTGCAGCACGCCAGGTCTCCCTGTCCATCATCAACTCCAGGAGTTCACTCAGACTCACGTCCATCGAGTCAGTGATGTTTAGTATATAATTAGGTTTGTAGCTTTCAGCTTTGAAATTTTAATTAAGAAATTTTATAATTTAACTTTTTTGAGAGAGGTAATGCGTTTTCTTTGAGCTCTTTGAAAAGGGGGCTCAAAGAAAATGCATTACCTCTCTCAAAAAAGTTAAATTACAAAATTTCTTAATTAAAATTTCAAAGCTGAAAGCTACAAACCTAATTATATGCTAAACTGTGACACAGTCACCTTGATGAAAAATTTACTTTTAGAGATTTCAGAACACAGTTTTAATTACACAATTGACCCTGGAACAACACAGGTTTGACCTGCATGGGTCCACTTATACACTGCTATTTTTCAGTAAACATGTTGACATTTTTTTTTTGTAGATTTGCAACAATTTGAAAAAACTTACAGATGAACTGTGTAGCCCTAGAAATATTAAAAAAAAAAAAATCAAGAAAAAGTTAGATTATGTCATGAATGCATAAAATACATATAGATATACATGTAACATGAAGAGGGCATGGCAACCCACTCCTGTATTCTTGCCTGGAGAATTCCATGGGCAGACGAGCGTGGCAGGCTATAGTCCACGGGGTCGTAAAGAGTCAGAAACGACTGAGTGATTAACACACACAGGTAACATACAAAATGTGAGTTAATCCACTGTTTAAGTTGGTGGTAAGGCTTCCAGTCAACAGCAGGCTATCAGTAGTAAGTTCTGAGGAAGACAAAAGTTATACACGAAATCCTGACTTTGAGGGAGGTAGGGGTGGGGGTTGGTGCCCAACCCCTGTGCTGTTCAAGGGTCAACTGTATATCCATAGATGGATGCATGCTAAGGGAAAGACAAAAATACAAAGATGTATTGAACTTTCTTTTGTAGTTTTAGCATCTGTAATAATATAAATATTAGTATTCTGAAACTTAATTCTTATATTTAGAAGAAGAAACAAAGATTTTCTAGAATAAAGATTTTCTTAGAGAAGAGAAAGGAGTTACAATGATAACATTGAGGAAAGTAAGTCGAAGCACAGGGTAATTAAAACTAAACTAATAATGTATCTAAACTCTTAATTTTTAACAACATGTACTTTCCAGTTCTGTCCACTTAAATTCTCTAGAAAAAAGTCATCTCTGTAGCAATAGTCACTCCTAACGTCCAACCTGGGGTGTCTACTACCACTCTCCAAGGCCACTGCAAAGTCCAAGACGAGTCTGGGGCATCTGTGCCACTGAGCAGGAAAGCATTTCAAGACTGCAGAGGTCCTGTCAAGAGGTCACGTGAGCTAGCTGAAGGGGTCTCACTGCCTAGAATTGTGACAAGACTAATGATTAAAACATGCCAAATCAATAAAAATCCGTGACTACATGATTGAAAAAGGCAGAAAAACCCCTCATTTCTCACTCCTTTAAATGGCTATTATGCAACTCCTTACTCTGACAATGAAGGATTAAAGGGTGCCTGCCTGTGTGTGCTCAGTCACTTCGATCGTTTCCGAATCTTTGCGACCCTGTGGACCACAGCCCGCCAGGCTCCTCTGTCCATGGGATTCTCCAGGCAGGAATACTGGGCTGCCATGCCCTCTCGTATGTCTCCTGCATTGGCAGGTGGGTTCTTTACCACTGGCACCACCTGGGAAGCCTGATGAAAGGGTGAGTATTAGCAAAGATCCTCTCTTCCTAGTAGGAACTAGGGTTCAGGGTAACCAGATGGCCCCAATGCAAGAAGTTTTACTTTACATAGGATATGAAAAGAATTAGGAAAACACCATTTTACAAAACTTGATGAAATGTATGAGTTCAGCAGGCCAAGAATTATTATTTGGTGTTTAAACCCCTCAGTAAATGGTCTATATGCCAAAGTTACACCTCACAGAGCATTTTTTGGTCTCACAGGTGAAAACAGGAATGGACAGGGGAGGGTCCAGGCTGTCGTAACCCTCATCCAGAGGTTAATCTGTGCATCACTAAGAGTGGGTCCCTGGACACTGAAGCTGGTGCCCAGAATCAACACTGGGGTATTCTAGTCCCAAATGATGAGCCTGAATTCATCAAGCCCCTACATACAGGATACAGGAGATGAAGAATCAAACTCAGCACCACCCAAGGAAGAAACCCTGCTCATCTAGAAGACCACACTTCTATGGGCAACTGGCCCATTTCTTTAGAGACAGAGAGAGAGAGAGAGAGAGAGAGAGAGAGAGAGAGAGAGAGAAAATGTGTGCCAGGCAGGGAAATGAAAAGAAAGTTACGACCAGATGTAGTGCATGGTCCTTGATTAGATACTGATTTCAACAAACTGGCTTCAAAGGACATTTGGGAATATGGACAAGGAACGAAAGGAAAAAAATGTGCTGAAATAAAGGTTGGAAACTGTTCACTGAAAAAAAAAGAAGCCAGTTACAAAAGCAACTCTTTTACTACATCATTTTGGTATAGAAGAAAAGAGTATATGTACATATATATATGTACATACACCTGCACAGAAAAAGACCTACAAGGATAGCAGCGATAATCTCTGGAGAAAGGAAAGAGAAGGGGGCGGGGTGTGTTTGCTTGCCTTCCTTTACTTTTTTGCATCTCTTGGCCACACTACACGGCATGTGGGATTCTAGTTCCCTGAGCAGGGTTTGAACCTACACTTCCTGCACGGGCAGCAAGGAGTCTTAACCACTGGCCCACCAGGGAAGCCCTTTGCTTGCCTTTTTATTTTCTAACTTTTTGCGATGCCTAAGTGATGTTTCTATAGTACATCTCTTGAAGACTTTAAATAAGGTTTTAAATTTCATCACTGCTAATCTATGAAAGACCATCTAAGACGATGTACGATATGCCTAAAATATGCTAAGTGGTCTGTCCATCGAGAGCAGGCAGAGTTCTTGGGATGCTCCTCAATTTGGAACTTTGCTGCTTAGACGATTCTCTGAGAAATCAAAGATTTCTTCCCCAGACTATATAGCAATGCTGTAGGAGAAGGCAATGGCACCCCACTCCAGTACTCTTGCCTGGAACATCCCATGGATGGAGGAGCCTGCAGTCCATGGGGTCGAGAAGAGTTGGACACGACTGAGCGACTTCACTTTCATGCATTGGAGAAGGAAATGGCAACCCACTCCAGTGTTCTTGCCTGGAGAATCCCAGGACAGGGGAGCCTGGTGGGCTGCTGTCTATAAGGTCGCACAGAGTCGGACACAACTGAAGCGACTTAGCAGCAGCAGCAGCAGCAAGGAAAAAACTAATACCACTTAAGGTCTGAGAGGGGTGGGGGGATTCTTTTAGAGAAGAAATTAAAGTCAGTGTTCAAAAGGGGTACCACAAATGCCTTGTCAAGCACATTTCACTTTCACTTCCCTCGTGTGAAAACGTTACCAGCAAAGTTCAAAATATCTTTCGGAGAAAAGGGAGACCAGCAGGACTGAACACAGCACTTGAGTCCCATGGAGAAAGCCACGGATTAGGTGTGCCTGATGGCAGAGTCACCCTCTGACAATAGAGACACATTCACACCCACTGACAGACTCGCTATCAGAACGACTTTCTTTAATCATCACTCTCAAATTAAGAAGATACACTAGAGGCTCTAGAAGGGTGACTTCTGCAGGTTTCTATACAAAGAAAGATCTTCATACAAAGATCTGTACAAACAAAAGTCGTGTGCTGCTTTAACAAGTCTTGGGAAGTGTCTACAATGCATGTGAAGGCGACTCGAGCAGAGAAGACAGAAACGACAGCTGAGGCTCTATCTTCCTAGACTGCGCGGTCTGATGGGGCAGGCAGATGGAAAACACACACATCCAGACACATGGATGCCTGAACACGCCAAGCGCCACGAAGAAAAAAAGCAGGGTGTCCTGAGATCAGACAGGAGGCATTTACTTTACAGGAGGAAGTGACATTTCGGTTGTGACTACAGAGTAAGTGGGAGCTGGCCAGGCAGAGAGTGGGCGAGCCTTCCACATTAGACTGCGAGCAAAGGTGCTGAAGCAGGAAGGAGCAAAGGATGGTCACCCAGGGGCAAAGGGAAGACTCACCTAAAGTGAGGCTGCAGAAGTCCACAAGGGCTGTACGGTAGCCATGTGACTCAGGATTTGGGATTTTACTCCAAGTGTCAGGGGAAGCCGCTGGCCATCCCAAACGGGACAGCGGTCACATCTGAGTTACACTGAGAATCAACGTGGAGATTGGCTGGAAGCTCAAGAATGAATGGCGGGGTTGGGTGGGTGGGACAGGTCGAGAGGCGGTTCAGAGAAGATGTGAAGCTGGATTAGACAAGGCTGCGTGTGTCAGTCACTTCAGTCGTGCTGGACTCTGTGATGCCAAGGACTGTAGCCCACCCATCTCCTCTGTCCATGGGATTCTCCAGGCAGGAATAGTGGAGTGGGTCACCACGCCCTCCTCCAGGGGAGCTTCCTGACCCAGGGATAGAACCCATGTCTCCTGCAATGCAGGCGGATTCTTTACCCTCTGAGCCACCTGGGAAGCTGGTTGATGCTGCAGGGGTCCAAACTATACCCTGAAGGCAGAATTCAGCCCAAAGCCGGTTTGGGTAAACAGAGCTTTATTGGAACACCACCCCACCTGCTCATTTACGTATGGTCTACAACGGCTTTCACTATCAGGGCAGAGCCGAGTAGCTGTGACAAAGGCCATTTGGCCTAAAATATCTGCTATGTGGCCCTTTCGAGAAAGTCTGCTGACCGATGGACTAGCAGGGTGGCAGTGGAGAGAGACAAAGTTCACTGTGTAAAACTGATTGTCGCTATTTGCAGATTCCATAATCTCACTAATATTTATTTGTAACTTCAAAATCAATCCTCGGCAGGTGCTTTCACAGTCACCCCGGGCACGCACACACTGCCAGGAAAAATCTGGGCTGCGTGATGCCTGATGCCTGTGTTCCCAGCTGAGGTCAAACGAGGTCGGCTCTGACTTCTTGCTTCAGCTCTTATATCAATACTATAAGCGAGCTTACTTTCCATGGTCTATTTAGGACCACGTTTTTCACATTTGGGGGTGTTTTTTGTTTGGGATTTTTAAATGACCCCCCAAGCATCATGATGAATGGGTGTCTAGTGTTTCTAAGTGTGAGTAGGCTGAGACGTGTCTTACAGAAAAATACATGTGTTCGCTAAGCTTCATTCCAGCATGGGTTATAGTGCTGTGGGCTGCAAGTTCAACGCTAATCAATCAACAGTGTGTATTAAAGAAGGTGTCATTCAACAAAAACACACATAAAACACAAGGTTCTGCAGTGATCGGCTGATGAAAATATGACCAGAGACTCACAGAAAGCCAATCCTAGGGGCAGTGGTTCATTGTCCCCTAACGTGGCACCCGCAGTGACTTCACAGAATGTAACCACAGTGAAAAACAAGAGTGGCTGTACTGGGGAGGCAAAAATCAATACAATTCAGTGACGGATTAAATATAAAGTAAAATGAAGTTGAGGATGACTCTCCGGTTTCTGATATGAACTACTGGGTGGAAGAAGATGTTGTTTATGGAAATAAAGATTTCTGGGAGAAGTACACACTTCGGGTGGTTGAACAAGACTTTTCTCTTTTACATGTTAAGTCTGAGATGCTTGTGAGACATCCAAATAGAGATGTCGTGTAGATTGTGGGCTTTGTGACTTTGGAGCACAAAAAAAAAGGAGTCTAGGTAAAGACACAACTTTGGGAGTCACTGACACACAGAGGTGGTGTGTGAAAGCCCTCGGGGATAGTTATGGTCCCCCAAGAGCAGGAGGAACTCTGAGCCTTCCTGAATTTGTGGGCAGGTGAACTTCAATCTTTATCCAGGTGCTTTGATTTGTTTAATATAAAAACACTTAGAGGAGGAAATTAGGTTAACCTGGTGGCCTGTATCTTTGTTGTTTAGTTGCTAAGTTGTGTTCCACTCTTTGTGACCTCATGGACTGTAGCCTGCCAGGCTTCTCTGTCCATGGGCTTTTCCAGGCAAGAATACTGGAGTGGGTTGCCATTTCATCCTCCAGGGGGATATTCCCCACCCAGGAATCGAACCTGCGTCTCCTGCACTGCAGGCAGATTCTTTACCACTGAGCCACCAGGGAAGTATCTAGAACCAGTATCTGTATCTAATCTAACCAGATTAATCGCCCTACTCCTTGATCTAATAATGCTTCTTTGAAGAACTGATCCTAAAACCCAGACACCCCTTAATGTTACCCCGAGTGACACTGAGAAATTATTCAGGATAGAAGAACCAGAAACAACTTTAACATCTGGGGAATGTCGCACTAACAAAACTAGCAATATTTTCCTCTGTGATTTCTTTGACAGATTCTAAACTTAGAAATGTCAACCCCTCTGGAGGTTTAATAAATACCACTTCTGTTTCCTCCCAGCTTTCTTTAAAAATGGATTTAAAAAAAAAAATCCATTGATATATTTTACCTTTCTCCATGAAAATGCAGGCTGCTTCAGGGTAGGGGCGCTCATCTGTTTCACTCACTGCTGCACCCCTAGCACCTAGAGCAATCGCTGGCTTCCTGAATGCGCTCGACAGACTTTTGTTGAATTTAACATTTTAATCACACAGAATTTATGTTGGTATAATGATGTGAGGTGATAACATCCGTTGAGACTTTTCAAATTGCTATCACGTGGTCCCGTCCCCATTTGCTAAATCAGGTTTCCTTTTCCCGACTGCTTCGTGGAAACTTCTTCGTCATCTATTAAATGCTCACAGACAACGGGGCCTTAAATCTGGAGCACCTATTCTGCCCGCTGATGGGGCTGTCAAGTTTCGTGCCAAATCTGAAGCTTTATGGTTTGGCTTAACACATGGCAGAGCTGGTCCTTCCACTGCTCTTATCTTTCAGACCTGACTGTTCTATGTGCCCAACATCTTCTCTTTCAAGAAGACCAAAAGGAATCAGCGTTTCAAATTTTAAAACATTTATTCAGGTTCTGACTGAAACAAACATTTATATTTGCGGGCAGAACAAACATATTTACAAATTTCTCTTATCAAGGAAGGGACTGGAAGGACTTTCTGCTTTGCAGCTAGAGCCTAGTGGACAGGGGCAGGGGCTCTGGGTCCAGGCTACTGGGGGGCAGGAGGAGCCGGGGATGGGGGTAACCTCAGCTCAGCCACCTGGGAGCAGCTGAACCTTCCACTACCTCTGGAGTGTAACACAGTGGGGACATAACCTACCCTGCTGTATTACTACAAGGTGACAATGATTTAACAGAACTGAAGACTGAGAACAAAACTGGAACTTCCAAGGGCTCTGTAAGTATTAGCTGTTATCATCTTTCCATAACTTTTCTTCTTAAGAGGTCTCAGTAAGGTTATTCTCAGATCTCTGTTTTAGCTGCTCAAATGGGCTCATGGCTTGGCTGCCCCGAACTATACCCTCCTCTGCACCAGCCACCGGACTAAGACCTTGACACTATCTCATTTGCTTGACACTCACCATCTCATTTCTTCCTAATGGATGGAGAGGAGGCAAACGGGACAGCAGAGCGGGGGTAGGGTGGGGGAACGGGCATTTGTGACTTCAATGCTCTAGCACCATCAGCCCCCACCGTGGCCGCCACTGCTCCAAAAAGGATCCCAGATCCTTCCTATTGGGCATCCTCTCCGCTGAATGTTGCACCCCTCCCACTGCCCCATGTGGAGCTGGGTGGCTGGCTGGTCAAGCCAAGAACACACTCCAGTGTCAGGAGGGCTCCAGCCCTGCCTTATGAGATCCTGGACAGGTTAGTTAGTCTCTGTAAGCCACGATTTCCTCTTCTGTAAATGGAGAAAATCATAGCGTTATGTCAATTAATAATAATCATATATTGTTAGTGGGAGACATTCCTGCCCATTCAGTTCTGGGCTCCTAGCACTAAACTGGATGAACTACAGACTGACCAGCTCTGGGGAGAGTAGAGAAAGCAGCCCCTGCGAGTACAGATGGGGCCTGGAAAAGATGGAGCCTCATCCCTCCCAGAGTTGAGGCAGGCAGGCTGGAGGCTGGAGGCTGTCTCAGCTAGGAAGGGTGCCAGAGCTGCAGTAAGGCCCTGTCAGGCCTCTCTGACTCCCACCCACCCAAGGCAAATCTCCATCAAAGCAACTACCATCGGACTCTAAATATGCACTGATTTCTCATTCTGAGTGCCTTCCTCTAAAATCGGGGTTCTCAATTAGAAATGCAAATTCCCGAGCCCCACCCCAGACCTACTGAAACAGAAACTGTGAGGGTGGGGCCTGGTGATCTGTTTTAACAGGCCCTCCGGGTGACTGACAGTTTCCAAAGCTGGAGGAGCACTTTTCCCAAACAGCTCCCCAACACAAATGCTTCCCAGAGAGAGAGGCCCAGTGTCCTGCTCTCGGACCCTGACATAACTTACAGGAGTGTAACGAGGCGGACACACGGCCAAGATACACAGAGTCAGGGACAGGAGGAGCCCGGCTGGCTGTGGGCAGGTGAGTCGGGGACGGGAGGAGCCCAGCTGGCTGTGGGCAGGTGAGTGGGACATAATAAGCAGGTGGAAGCAGAGAGGTGAGATGACATCAAAGGGGAGGACAGGAGGAGGAGCGGCTGCCTGTGTCAGGGGCAGAGACGGACAAGACATAGGAGCTGCGGGATGCACTGGGCTCTCTAGTGAGTTTCACTGTGGGAGGAACAGACTTTCCGCAGCCAGGAACAGGAAATGGGGCAGTTTCATCAACCCTGCTTTATGGAGCAACCCTAAGTAGAAGATAAAGGTGGAGGAGGGAAAGAAAGGAGCAGGGCATCCAGTGAAGCAATCGGCAGCCAGGACTTTGTATAAACAGGAAATGTTGCCGGGTCGCCTTTGTTGCCCAAGCTTTTATCAGCATGGCTCTCACAACAGGGCACCCGGGGCTCCAGCCCTGAACCCCGTACTTTGTAGGTCTCAGCCACACCCCTCCCCAAGGACAGGGTGCTCTCCCAGACCATGCTCTGGGTCCCTGGTAATCCCTGTCCAAAAGGTCTCCTGCCTACTTGCAGGCCTTCCCAGGGCAGGTCCCTTCCCCAGGCAGGGGACCGAGCAGGTGGCCAGGAGGCACCCCAAGGTCCAAGGGGAGGTGGAGGTGGTCGTAGGCTGGACACGCACCCCAGGAACTAGTGGGCTGCAGGCCGCCCTGCACCGTCGTCCCAGGATTCACCAATGTCACGTCAGGCCAGCCCTTCGCGTGAAAGTCTGTGTTCAAGTACTATGCAGGGTTACTCGTCAGGATGGAGGAGCTCCAAGGGAGGTGTGGAGCAGTGCAAGATGGAAGACCACCCCAGCGGGATTCGGTCTGGGGTTACAATGGCATGCCTGACAACAGGGATAGGGTCAAGCTTTGGTCAGGTCAAAGGGAAAGGATGACTTGAAGCTCTACCTTAGGAAATCAGTCTTTTTTAAAATCAATTAATTTTTTAAAAATTTAATTCTGCATATGGCGCAGCTTGTGGGATCTTAGTTCCTCAACCAGGGATCAGACCCAGGCCCTCAGCAGCAAAAGTCCAGAGTCCAAACCACTGGAACGCCAGGGAATCCCCAACAATTTTTTTTTAAAGCCACTTAATGACTGTAAAGTGCTCTGAGGTTCTGTGAAACCTGTCACAATTGTATTGGTTTCTGCAATTTTGTGTGCGTGTGTTTTTGTTAAAAGTAGCTCGTGGTGATAAGCTGAGAACTCGCTCAGGGACACAAAAGGAATGCCTTCCTGACAGAAGGCCCTTTACACACTGGTGCTGAAGGTACATGGCCTTGCTTTCCTGGGACAGTGGGAAGGAGCCCTCTGGGATGGGCTCAGGCAGGGCACCCAGGGGGACTGGAGCCCGGGACCTCCCTCTGGACTTGGGGAGAAGGTCTGTGGTTCTGACAGCCCTGTGGGAACCACCCCAGTGGGGCTCCCATGGGCTGTGCAGCCCATCGAAGCTCACTCAGTGGCCAACATCCTGGAGTTTCTGTGCCCACGGCTGGGGGAGCGCAGTGCAGGGGTGCCTCACTCTGCCCCCCTCCTACTCTCAAGACGATGCCGAGGCAGCCTCTTTTCACTGCTCTGGCTTCAGTTTCCTCAAGTGTCTAAGGGGGATACAAGTGTGCGAAGCCTTCCCTGGGGTTATACTGTAACCCAGTAAGATCCTGAAATACTGTGATGCCAGTGTAGACTGTGAGAGAGCCTATAAAAAGAAGAGATTCTTTAGAAATACAGAATAAAGTCACCCTGTGGTATCTGAGGAATGTTGGTTCCAGGAGCCCAATCTCCTTGTACACGCCAGTCCTTTACGTAAAAATATGTAGCATTTGTACATAACCTACATTCATCCGCTTGTGTGCTATAAATCAGCTCTAGATACTTACAACACCTAATACAATGTAAATGTTATGGAGATAGAGGCCAGGAGCACAACAAACTCAAGCTTTGGTTTTCGAAACTTTCTGCAATTTTTTCCTCAAATATGTCCAATCCGTGGTTGGTTGACTCCACAGATGTGCAAGCTATGGATATAGACGGCAGACTGTAAATATCATGGTACTGCTAACACCAGCAAGCTTCCCTGGTCCCAGACCACTGCCATATGGGCTGGGGAGGAACGTGGAAAGGAGTAAATATTCGCTGAAGCCTCGGGTCAGGCACGCTGCCTGCTGCCCTACCACGTTCTCCCGTGTGACCCCAACAGCAGCGCAGGTCCATCACCACTGTGCTCACACCTTCCCCTGCCCCACATGGCTCATGCTCTGGCTGCCTCACTCCTGTTATGCCCAGGCCGGGAAAAATTACCTTGTTCAAGAATCATTTCAATTATATTAGTCCCTTTCTCTGCACCATAAAATGCCTCTCAAATTAGCACCCATTTTAAAAAGCCTTTGGACAACTGATCCCAAACACTTACCGATCTCGTCTGCTGTTTTATTTTGTGCTTACCACTCTAGCCAAGCAAAAATGACTTTGCAAATGAATTCCATTAGGCCCTCTGCTTGTTCACCTGGTTACGCCAGCACAAGCGATCTGATGGCTTCTGCTATCGCTCCGGGTAGGACAACCTCACTTATCTGACATCTTTGGAAATAAGGTCGAGCCACAGAACTGATCTATATGAATTAATTTCCCCTCTTCCAGGAACTTAACTCTTTAAGAGACCTTAAATCTTTTCAGGGCAATAAGTCATGAACAATTAAATCAAAGAGTTTCTTTATTTATAACCATTTTCTAATGGAAACATTTCTGTAACACATTAGAGACATTCGCAGTCTCACTTAACAGAACATAACAACCATCAATTGACCATCGATTAACCTCTTCCTGACGGTGCAGGTCACACTCGTTAATGAGTAATGGTGATCACACCTGTGAGCTGAAACTGTACCTGCTTCAGCGGTGTATGTACCCACCAGCCCCACCCACCATTACAAATTTCCTTGAAATTCACTTTCCTGCAGAAACTCCCTTCTATCAGCCTGGATTCTAGTGTGTAGTAGACACAGAACTCTGGAGGGTGTAACTTGCTGCCTTTCTACAATTTCTGCAAAATTTCAAGAACTTATACACTGCTTTTTTTTTTTTTGGTCAGAGCTCTATTCATTCTTCATCAGAGGAAAAAAAAAATCAAAATTCCACAACTACCAACAAACCAGAGTTTTCCCAAGTGCTTTACCATGTGACTTTTGAAAGGACTCCAGACACATGTATCATTAAATCTGCTTTCTTGATGCTATGAAACGAGAAGTTCTCAATAGAACTGACATGATGGATCACTATTATTATGTAAGTCCTTGGAAAATCAGCCAGTTATATGCAACTCCATAGGTTGAATCAAAGGGTAATATTGATATAGAGGAAAATGGTACAAATATAGGGGAGAAAACAAAACTTTTTGCAGTATCAGGATGCAGTCTGTAACTACATAAACCCAAAGTGCCATAACCCAATGTTATGGCAGGTTCCAAAACGATCTTTCACTGAGGACAGACAGCACAACCTGGGGAGAAAATCCCTTGTCCACTCACATATTAAACTGCATTCTTTCTGTGACAAGATTTTATGAAGTTTACAGCATTAGCACATGCAAGAGTCAATCAATCTTAATTCTGCTTAAACACAGTGGCATTTAATTAATCAGAACCTACTAGAGTAAAAGAAGTTAGGCAAGAATTGCTAAAACAGACCACTTTCAAAAACACTACAAATCTCTTCAATGCTATGTTTAGAAATAAGCGGCTGGAAAACCACACAATTATTTTGCAGTTTTAGAAGTCTGCTACTTTTTTAAAAATTGGCAACTATTTCAGTAGCTTACTTTCTAATGGTAAAGTCACCCATCAGAAAATTGCCAACTGAATGATGTTGCCCATCACATCTTTTGTCTTTTCCATTGGCCCTAGACCAAAGATGGAGGGATACGGGCTACAAGTCTGACTTGTAGCCAGTGCCATGAACACCTCACTGACTCGTTGTAGAGAACCTGGAAAAACAGGTATGGCTTTGACTGACTCAGAACCTCTAAAGAATCTGACAAGTGTCCTTTCTAAACCTGAATGAACCAATATTGCATCAAGTTGTCAAGATTCTTCTGAGCCCTCTCTCCTCTTCCTTCGAGAGTAGTTCAACTTTGTTAGTTTGTTTTTTTTAATGACTTATGTCAGCTGCATTCTGTATGTAGGATCTGTTAAGTAAGGTTCTAGAGAGCCACAAACAGAAGGGTGAAATTCAAAGGGTCAAACAGAAGATGGCCTTGTGAGGGTGAGGGATGGTTAGACACAAGTACATACGAGAAAAATGAAGATCAGAACTGAGGAGAGAGCAAGCTAACTAACCAGTCCAGGGCTGGTGTGACGTAAGTTATTACTTAGATATATTAAAAGGAAGTGTCAGTTCAACAAGTATTTATGAAGCACCTACTAGGTTTAGGAACTGCAAGGCTACTACAGGGGACACAATGATGACTCAGACCTGATTCTTGCCCTCCAGGGGCTCTCCATGAGGCAAGAACCCTGAAGTAAGGGGACCATTATTACAGAACTCTGTCCAGCTTTGATCACCACCATTTTTTTCTGGTTTTGTGGAGAAATGAGAGCTCTTTTCTTTTTTGAGAGCAGAGGATCCAAAACAGGCTCTGCGAGGAAAAAGCAACAGTGACTCAGTTACTGCCTTCAAGTATATGAAAGGTTTCAGGAAAAGAAACTGAGGCATGAAAGAGAACAGGTTGGAATGACAACAGATGAGATCTCAGGCCAACCCCAGAGCTTCTTGACCATCAGATTCACAGAATGCTGGAACTGGTCACTGAGGTAGTTCCTAGGGTGGCCTTTTCCTGGAAAAAAAATGTTGTGGGTGAACAGACTATTCCAAGTCACGACCATTCACTTTCCTGAATGCAACAGGGTGAACTCATTTCTCCCGAGGTCCTCTCCTGTTTTGAGCTCCGTGCTCTCGTGAGGCCGAGTTTGGTCTTCTTCCACAACTTCCTCCCCTGAGGGATCTACGGAGGGACCACCTGATCTATATCCCAAAGCTACCCGGAATCAAGGATCTCAGCCAGGCAGCAAAGTCAGGAATTCATTCTCTGACAGCCATGTAAGATGAATAGGTCCACTGGTGATAAAGCTGGGGACGCCAAATGCCAAAAACAGAAAGTCTCCAAGCGGCATGTGCAAATCAGAAGCGTGATGCATTTACAAAGGCATAAAATGTAAGTAATAAAAGAGGGAGACGGAATCTTCTACAAATTAGAGATGCTAATTTCCAAGGAAATTTCTAAGGAGATTTGTAATAGGAATTTTCTGCATTCATAAATACTTTTTTGATCCCAAAGAAAGAAAATCTTTCTAGAGAAAATAAAGAAATGGAGGTCTTCCCTTTATACCTCAAGAAACATGAGCATGACCTCCAATTAAAATAAATAAATTTATATTAAAAAAAAAGAAACATGAGCATGTAAGACTTAAGAACTGGTTAAAGTTCTTAAAGGCACAAACATAAAGGCATTCTATCTTGAGTCAGACCACAGTTCATCTCTTGTTTAGTTTTGATTTTCACTTCCCATCCCCCCTGAACTCAAGGACAGGGACCCCACACAAACGTCTGTGGAATGGATGTTCTAAAGAAGTGCCCTGTCTATAAAGTGGGGGTGAAGGTATCTACTTTGTGGGTCTGTAAGGAGGACAAGTGGGTCAGTGTAGGGAGAGGGTGTGCCAGAAACTAAGCTACAATTATTACCATGAACTTCAGGCATCTTGGCTTCTTTTAGACGAAAAATAAAGACCTTCCTATATTCCAGGTTTTCCATTTTCTTTCTCTGCCTCCAATCCTCACCCCTCCCAGTGCAGTACTGCCACACGAAGTGGAACTATTACGATTTGGGGCCTTTCAAGTTCATGCTTCATCGGATGTTATAGAACATCTGCTGGCATTATTCTGAAACTCGCCTTTGACAGCAACCTGAAGAGCTTGAACTGCCATCGTGAGACCACCAGAAAGCACTGGCAAATGACATGTTCGAAGAACAATAAAAAAAGTTCACATATCATACCCTTTCGAGCATACCCTTTCGAGCGTCGCTACTTTGTTCCACTCAAAGGTGGTTCCTTCAAGATCAGTCTCTACGCAAGGAAGGAAGAAATAAAGAAACAAAAAATAACATATGAAGAATACAAGCAGCTGCAACTTGCAAAAAGCACCAAATTTTTTTTTGTAGGAAAATCACGTTAGGTGCATGGATCTAGTCCCTGGCTTGTGATCGGGTGGATGTCTCCCCTCTGAGGAGGCCACTGGTAAGTAAGCCACCTCAGGGCGCTCCCTTTCCTGGCTGGCAGTCTGGTTTACCAATGGATCCTGATAAAGGGCAAAGATTATCTTTCACACCTTGGGATATTTCCCCAGAGGCACAGCTGCAGCCCCTGAAACTCAGTTTGAATGGTTTGTTGCTTCATTTTTAGAGTTGCAGAGAATGTGCCATGGGAGAAGAGAAATCCTCTACCTGAAACCAGCAGAAGCTCAGTGGGAATAAAGAGTCTGGAAAGGTCACAGAGAGGGTCAAAAGAGGCTCTTTCTTCCCTGGCCATAGGGGGCTTATTGTTGCTGGTGTCCAAACTGGAAAAGGAATGGCAGGAGATTAATAATTGAAATGTTGCTATTATTGGTTTTCTAAACTATTTGTGGCTTATTCTTTCCCTGGAGTCATCATGCCTGTAAGCAGCTCAAAAGATAGAGGGATTTAACATGTACTGAGAAAATGCCTACTACAGCCCGATGCTTTACATATACTTATTTCTAATGGAGCCCTGGAACAATCAAATAAGGCTTTGAAAAGAAGGGAAAAAAAAAAAAAGCTCAGAGAAGTTAAGTAACATGCCCAAAGCCATACAGCTAGGGTCAAAGCCCAGGTTTCTCTGATTCGAGTATTACACCACACTGTCCAGGATCAGGGGTTAAAATTAATTAATGAGCCTTGATTCACTTCTCAAATGTGGTAAGAAGGAAAACAATATTTATACTCACTCATTTTTAAAAATATAAAACATAAACACAGGAAAAGATATTTCTGAACATGTGTCATCAAATTCTTTTAATGGAAGATGATTCAGAATCCATTTCTTGGTAGGTGTCTTCAGGCCCATCTGATGACAGACTTTGATGCTACAGTTTGGGGAAGTCTGACTGTATGAGCCAACAATAGTGGACAAGGCACGGCCCAGGGAGAGCAGAATACAGTTTAGGGTCCTCTAATTTAGCACCTGTGGCACTAGAAACCTTTGTGGTTGGCCTCTGCACTACATGTTGGAAAAAGCCTTGCAAAGCAAGTTGATGGAGTAAACATAACTGCAAGGAGAATGGTTAACCTTCTAAAGAAAATAAACCTTTTTAAAGAAGTTTAACTTCATCAGTACCAAGCCATTGAAAACTACTATGCTATTTAGAAACCTATCCTTAAAAGCAGGCTGTGGAAGGCTGATCACACTTTCCTACCCGTTGATTTGTATTATCAAACATACCCAGTTTCAAACAGATCACTTCTCTCTAAATACCTGGCAGTTCAGGATGTTCCACTAATGCACTCAGGCCTTTACATCAAATCCTAGCCTTGGGCAATTGCACCCTATTTAAATAAATGAATATACCCCTGAATTCTGGCTTAAATGCCTCACCTGTCATTATCCTTCTCCTGAGAAGAATCCAGGGTTCAAACCTTTTAGTAGGGTGAAAACTATCAGAAATCGCTCTTGGAGAATTCCACAGGAAAAGCCCTGCTCCTCTGGGATACACACAAGGAGTCCATGTGCTCCGACCGGGATGTGGTAAAAATCAGGTTCCCTAAATGCAGGGGGCGTTGCCAAAGGAGGGAAAAAGGAGGTCACTGAAGTCTTAGAGGCACTCATCGCAGGAAGTAAATGTGGGTTCTGCAGCGCAATGCCTGATTAGAGGGGTCACCTGTCTGCTTTAGAGCATTACCAACAGTTGCTTTCAAAAAAGACCCAGGCCTGAGCTCGGGCAGTGATGCTGGACTGGTTCAAAAGGGGTGAGGAGGAAGAGAAGAATTACAAAGATTCGAAGAAACTCTCCCAGAATCAAAGGGCACAATGCACAGGAATGATCAAGAGAGCACACACACAAGACTGAGGGGCCCAGGGGTGGCAGAAGTGACCACATAGGTCAGCTGGGACACAGAAGGCAGGCTTGCAAATAAAAAAAGTGAGCTCGAAACCTTTGAGATCTGAGATTATGCTTAAACCACAACGTCTTCCACACCCACAAGTCTTTATCTGGTGTCATGCGCTAAAAGAGCAGGGTAGGAAGAGCCTGAGTGCCAAGGCTTAGCCGCAGGGGGATGGCCTACATTCCGTATGGATTTAGATGAGAAGAACAGGAGGGGAACAGCACGGTTCCCAGGACGGCTTTCTACAAACTTGACAAAATACCTCCCAACCCACATACCCAGACCCTTGAGAAAGGGAAAGCAGCCTGTTTTACTATAGTTCTGAATTCAATGCCAAGTTCCTTCTCCAATGCTCACCCGGAGTGTCCAGCAGAGGGAGTCTCAAAGAGGTACTTAATAAAGAGAAAATTGTTTCATTTTAACACTCCATAGACAGTGGGAGCATTGACTGTAGCCCCCTCCCAGAGACTCAGAGGAACAATGAATGCCCGACTGGGTCCTCCTAGTATGTTCACAGAGCCACCGGGCTGGCTCCATTCTGTGTGGTGGAGTGATCAGAAATTTTGTTTTGTTTTGTTGAATGGTTAAATGGACCTTGTGTTCTTCAGAATCAAAGAGGAAAGCCCCTGGAATAACATCTCTCTGTTGCCTTCTAAACAGGCCCCTTTGTTTCTAAGAGAGTCTGAAAAAAATATTTACAGTCCATAGGTTATTTACAGCCTCGTTACCCAGCCTGACTGGTAACTTTATTCCATCCAGAAACCTAATTCATTTGGAGCTCTGGAACTAATAACAGATTTTCTTTTCAGATAAGTTTTTTTTTTTTTCTAATCTGCCTTTATAACAGAGATAAAACTATTAATGCGTTCCCTGTCTCACTGGCCACGACTGTTCTCCGGATTTATAGAGGATTAAAACCTCGCCCCTCCTCTCCATTCCGCACAAACCCTTGCCTCCTCTCATTTGCTATTTCATCCACAGGGTATCTGAACAAAACCGAAAGAAAGCCAGATGGACTGACGCTCAAAGTATGTAAAGGCTGCTACTTCAATGATTTCATGAGAAAGACATTTTCACGAGGAAAATGACTGAAAAAAAAAAAATCAAACACCCTTTGGTTCAAAATCCCTCCTACTACAAGCACACACACACACACACAAAACACACATCGAAGTGTAAAAACTTAGTTGATTCCGGTTTGATTTCTGGCTGGAAACTGACAGAACTGACTGAAGAGAAACGAAAGAGGGACTGCAGGGGAAACGGAGTATTTCTGCCTTCCGTTCTTGTCTTTCTTCCTAAAGACAGACGAGAAAAAGGACCCGACGCCAGGTGAAGGTGCACCGCGCAGGTTTACCCAGACCGGCGGAGACCAGCGTCTTGGCCGCCTCCCCGACTGGCAAACCCAAACTACATTTTCCCTTACACACGCTAATGCGGGGAGATTTTCGCCTATTTCATTGTTCTGCCTGGCTCTGAAATGGACTTTTCCTCTCTGCCCCCCTCTCATCACCTAGCCCCGCACATTCCGATCCGACAGCCCCCCAAAATCTGAGGCTCGCGAAGAATAAAGGAGTGTGTGTTTGTGTGTGTGTGTTGCGGGGGGTGGGGGGTGGGGGGAGTGGAGGGAAACGGGAAGGGAGCTGGGAGGACGGAGAGTGGAAACAGATCACCCTAAAGGTAATTTTCTTTAGGGTGGGGGGGGGTGGAGATGGAAAGCTACACCGCATCACCTTTATTTCTTACAAATAAATAAAAAGCACCGTCACGGGTCTGTCTTTTTTCCTGGCGCCCCCTCCCACCCAATTTCTTTTCTTCGGCCAGTAGCCCACCCTCGCACACCCCCCACCCCACCCCCCGCCTCTTTCTCCATCCTGGAAATAAGATCTGTTTGATTCCGGATCCCGGCCGATCGCCGGGCGACCGAGGGGGTGGCGGGGAGGGGGGCGGGCGACCGGTTCGAGCCCCGGGGGTGGGGCGCGGGGACCCGGCGCCGGGGGGCTGCGGGCCGGGGGTGGGGGGGTGCTGCCCGGCGCGGGGCCGCGGGCAGAACAAAGCTCCGGGGGCCGGGCGGCCGGGCGGCCGGGGGTCGGCGGAGTCGGCGGGCGGGCGCCGCTTACCTTCGTACACGGGGGCCATCGGGGCCGGGGTGTCCGCGATTCATGGCAACGGAGAAGGGATCGCGGCGCGCGAGCTCGGCCCCCCCAGCCTCAGTCGGAATCTGCCATCTTGAGCCTGTGTCTCCGCTCTCGGCGCAGCCGGGGCCGCCAGCGCCCGCATCACCGCCTCACTTTGGCCGGCGCCGGGGGAGGGGGCCGGGCGCCGCCGCCGCCGCCGCCGCCGCGGCCCGGGCCCTGCGCGGGGCTCCCGGGGGCTTCGGGGGGCGGCCGGGCGGGCGCAGCGGCCGAGGCCGAGGGCCGAGCGGCCGCGGCCCCCGAGCGGGTCCGCGGTGGGGCGGGAGCCGGGGCGGGCAGCGCGCGGCCAGTCCCCGGCCGGGGCTCAGCTCAGCATGGCTGTGTGTGTTGGGGAGGGGGGCGCTCCGGCAAAAGTTGCACGGGAGGCGGGGGAGGGGCGGGAGGAGCCGGGGGAGGGGCGGGGGGCGGGGGCCGGGGGCGGGAGCGGCGGCCGAGCGCGAGCGACGAGCGAGCCCGGAGCCAGGAGTCCGCGCGCAATCGAGCGCCGATGGCACGGATGCGAGGCGGGGAAGGCCGAGCGCAGGGCAGGAGCGGCCGGGCTGGTGCGGGGAGGCGGTGGGTGGGGGGCGGATCCCGGGAAGCCGGGGAGGTTAGGCGGCTCCGCCGGGCGGCGGTGCACGCGCTTTGGTTCTGACTGGCAAGGGGGAGCCGGTCCGCGGGGGTGGCACCAGAACTTTGTGTGCACGCGAGCTGGGCGGGAGGGGAACCGACTGGAAGGGAAGCCTCGGCCGCCGACGGCTCGCCCTTTCTCGCACCTGGTTGGCGCTCCCCGAGATGGGTTTGGAATGAATGAATGAATGAATGGAGGAGTGGGCGCACGCGGTCCTCCCCGGACTCTCGAGTGAGTGGAGGAGCTTTGGAAGCCCAAATGAGGTCAGAGATGCGGGAGCCATTCGGCGCACGCTTATGAAATGCAGCCTTCGGATGTTCGCTGGATTCCTGCGGGAATCTGGTTTCCGCCCCCATCCTCAGGTCTACGAGGTCTGGAGGGTTAATCCCCAACCCCTATCACCTAGACGAGTGGTTGCCACCGATTGTTTCCCAGGCCTCTGCCTTCCTCAACGCTCTGCCTCACAGAGCTTCAGACGCGCTCCAGACTCCCCAGCCCCGAGGCTTGCCAGTCCCCTCCTGCAGCTAGTCTTGGGTTCTTTGATGGGATGCCTGCCATCGCCCCCAACTTAAGACCTGATCTTCCTCTTAGGCAGGGTTTTTAAAACTGTGGGTCGTGACGCAGTAATTGATCATAACAGACATTCAATGGACGGCAACCAACTTTTTAAAATAATGAAATGTACTGGAATAGAAAGTATTAGATGCCACTGCCCTTAGAATAATTTTTTCATAAACCCTTTGTTTCAGTTATATATACTGGACAACTGCACTGGACCAGGATACAAGTTGTATTTCCTGCTGTGGGTCATGGGTACAAAAAAAAAAAAAAAGTTTAAAGTCTGTATTTGGGGGATGTAAAATAATGAACAAATGATTATTTTCCTGCCACCTCTTACTTATCCTTCCCCATCTCCATGCCCTGTGACAAACCCCGTCTAAAAAAACCTCCAAAGACAAGCCCTTTTATACACTCACCTTGTTTTGTTAGGGGCACATCATTCCCCCTTTGCCACTGATGACCTTTGACTCTGCTGTCTTCCTTGTCCCCATATTTAATGCTACACTTTGCACTGCTTCTCTGAGCCTAATGTCATTCTGATTTGCAGAATCCTTGACTACCACTGCTGAAGGGGCTCTAGAAATCATCTGGGCCAGCCATGCCCTTTTAGAACTGAAAGGATGAGGCCCAGGGAAATGAAGTATATTATCCAGTGATACACAGTGTTAAATCTTGGGGTTCAGTATGGAGATTCCTTTTAAAACTAAAGATTAGAACTACTGTATGATCCAGCAATCCCACTCATGGGTGTATATCTGGAGATAAACCATAACTGAAAAAAATACATGCACCACAGTGTTCATTGCAGTGCTATTCATAATAGTCAAGACACTGAATCAACCTAAATGTCCGTCAACAGAAGAATGGATAAAAATGTGGCACATATATACAATGGAATATTACTCAGCCATAAAAAAGAATGAAATAATGCCAGTGGCAGCAATGTGGATGGATCTAGACATTATCATACAGAGTGAAGTAAGTCAGAGAGAAGGACAAATATCATATGATGTCACTCATACGTAGAATCTAATTTTTTAAATGATATAGATGAACTTATTTACAATAAAAGAAACATTTACAGATGTTGAAAACAAACTTTTGGACATATACACACAAATATACATAAGATAACCAACAAGGACCTACTGTATAACACAGGGAACTCTACTTAATATTCTGTGATAACCTATATGAGAAAAGAATCTGAAAAAGAATGAATATAAATATATAACTGAAATTATTTTGCTGTACACCTGAAACTACCACATTGTAAATCAACTATACTCCAATAAAATTAAAATTAAAAAAAAGGGAGAGAGTAAAACCAATCAATTAATCAATCAATCAATCAACCTTGGGGTTAAGCTCTTGGCTCCCACTCTGGTGTTTTTTGCTTCACACCATCATTCATCCCTTCCTTCTATCCCCCTGTCATCTACAGGTCACAGCCCAGTTTACCCTAAGCACTTCCGCCTTCAAAACACACAGCTTTGTCCATGCCATGCTTCTGTTAACATCCTTCAAAGAGTCAACCTCTGTGCTCAGAGCTGAATTTCCTTGCTTCTTGGCTGTTAATCAAGGCAGGCAGGCTCTGACTTACCTTTTTAAGCACATGAGTTGAGTTCAGCAAGTCACTGCCTCTCCAGCCGTACTGGTTCCCTCATGGTCCTCTGCCAGCCTTGCCCATCTGTGCCTTTGTCGAAGCTGCTACTTCCCCACCAAGGATGGCTTCTCCATCTTCTGTCTTTAAACAGACTCTACCTGTGCCTGACTCATTTCCTCCACAAAACAGCCTGAGGGAGCATGAGATTAAGACAGGCCTGGGTTCCAATCCCAGCTCTTCCACTTAGTAGCTGTGTGAATTTGATAAAATAGTTTATGCTCTCGGAGCTTCAGTTTCCACATCTTGATTATAACATGAATAGTAATTGTTCCTCCATGCTCCCTGTAAGTCTCTATCATGACCTTTACCATGCAGGTTTTATCTCTCATCCCTTTCCAGTATTACCAAATAGAGCTTTCTGCAGGAATGGAAATGTAACCCTTGGTTGGCTGTGGAGCGCATGAAGTGTGGCTGGTGTGACTGAAGAACTGAATTTTTCATTTTAGTTAATTTTAATAGCCCACATATGGCTAGTGGCTGCCATACTGGATAATGCACGTAAACTGTAAGCTCAGTGGGGGCAGAGACCATCTTGGCTGACGTTCTATCCCCAGCAATGAGCATGTTGCCCGACACATGGCAGGTACTGCGCAAATATTTGTTTGATGAATAATTAGCTGTCATTTGCTCCCTTATGCCAAGCACAACACCAAGAACTTGGTGTAACTTATTTTGTACGTCCTCCCCACGGCCCCTGGGGTGGGATTAGATTAGAGATAAAACGTGTACAAAGGGCTGACAGATAGTAGAGTTCCATAAAAGGTGGTTATTTTTATCATGAAAACCTCCCTGTGACCAATCCGGCTGATGTTTATCTCTTCTAGGAAGCACAGTTCCTGCCTGTTATACACACTTTGCTGTGCTCTGCACACTCCAGTCTAGATGGCTGACTCTTCTTCTCTGTATCAGCACCCTGTTCCCACAACTGGGTTGGCAGCATCCTGGGGCAAGGTCCATGACACACTTGTTTGCATGTCCCTCAGCTCAGAGCTTGCACTCATCCATGTTTAGTAGTTGCTTCTAACTTCGTCCTAGCTGCTGTCTAGCCATGAGTGACTCTAGGCAGTTTCACTCTCTGGAATGTCTCCTCTGTCCTCCCAAAATTCATATGTTAAAACCCTAACACCCGAGTGTCTCAGATGGTGACTATATTTGGAGATGGGGGGGGGGGTCTTTAAAGAGGTAACTGAGTGAAAGGAAGGTCATTTGGGTGGACCCTAATCCAGTACAACTGGGGTCCTTCTAAAAAGAGAATTAGGACAGAAACATAAAGAGGAAAGATCACGTGAGGACACGGAAAAGGAGGCCCTCTGCAAGCCAAAGAGAGGGGTCTAAGAAGAAACCAACCCTGTCAACGCTTTGATCTCAGAGCCTCCAGAACTGTGAGAAAATTAATTTCCATGGTTAAAGCTGCCTGCAGTGTAGCAGTCCAAGCAAACTAATATACACCCCCTAGGAGGTGAATTAAAGTGAAGAAAGATCACTTGTGTCCAGTAGAAACATCTTGAAGGCAGCTTCCTTCCCACAGGAAGGAGGAAATGAGCCTGGAACTGGAGTCACATAAAAGGAGAAGATGATGGAGCCAAACAGACAAGGCCCCCTCCCACCCCCACCTGCTCTTCAGTCACTGTGGCCAAAGCTGAACCACGTGATACCCAACTTCAGCAGAAGACGATCAGCTGAGCCAGCACACTTGGCATCACATAGGTAGGGAGATGTTCTTTGAATGGATTTAGGTATGTTTTCATGAACTGGCAGGTTGAGTCCACTTACCTGTTTCTCTTCTCTCCAGTGATTGCAATCAGGTGAGAGTGGGATATAAACCACACAGTGAAATGCCACTGAGGGGCAGCCTGAGAGCTGGAAGGGAGAGAGTCTGAGACGGAGGCCCGCAGGGCACTAGCGTTTGAAAGACGGGAAGAGAGAAAAGAGCAGGAGAGAGCAGGGAAGAAGCAGGACAGCTTCAATGCACGGCCCCTCGACATCCCAGGGCAGAAACCACTGCAAAGGGGGGGTGAGGTCAGCCGTGCTAATCGGAGGTCACACGAGACGCAGGTGGGGGGGCATCCAAAGGACTGAGCAACAAGAGTGACATTAGTGCCTTTCGTGAGACTAATTATGAGGCAAATGTAGTGTTCTTAATTCAGCTGCAAAGAATGTGCAGGGTTTGATAGATGGAGACGGGAGGAGGGGAGTAGGGTCAGGGAGATACCAGCAGAGGGCACTAAGACCTGAGATAGGGCCAGGAGCTAGCATGATCAGTTCAGAGACTGTGGGCATTGGATTTTGCTTATTTAATAAACACATGAGCTCCTAGACAGTGTTCCATTGTTAGCTGCTCAGTCCTGTCTGACTCTTTGTGACCCCATGGACTGTAGCCCTCCAGGCTCCTCCATCCATGGGATTTCCCAGGCAAGCATACTGGAGTGGATAACCATTCCTTTCTCCAGGGGATCTTCCTGACCTAGGGATCCAACCCAGGTCTCCTGCATTGCAGGCAAACTCTTTACCATTTGAGCCACCTAAGAAGTTAACAAATATTAGCTCATTTAACAAATCCAATATTTTACACTACAGAGAACTCTGGTTTGCCGAAAGACCACTTAACTTCGGTACACTTGAGAAGCATAAGCAAAGGCAAGAGAACTGGAAAGGATATGGTAATCCTCCAGAGCAGTTCTCTCTGCCTTTCTACAAAATGGCACAATCTTTCTTGGGGGTTAGTAGAGCAAACCTGGGGGAGCGTGGACCTCATTTCAAGTTCACGTTGTTCACAGAACTGGTGACGAAAGGTCTTTTCTTTGTTTGTGCCTGTAGTTGTGAAAATGCACGGCATCACACTATTCTCGAGGCCACAAGATGGAGACATTCCTCTGTGAGGTGTGTGTATTCAGGTATGCCTGTCTTCCTATCAGGGTGTTCACCGTCCGTCCGATGCTTGAGCCGGCTGTCCCTCACTCAGACTTGCTGTGTGCTACCCCCGTTTTCCTTCCTGGTCCTTATTTCTGGGTGGGAGCCTGTGGCTTTGTCTTTGAGGATGTGGCTGTGCATGGGAGGGAGGTGATTCACTTTTTACTTTTCAGATCACGCCCCTCTTTGTTTCCCTCTGCCCCTTTGACGGTGTATCTGTCTCATCTTCTTTTTCTCTGCATCTTTCTCCCTCTTTCACACATGATTTCTTCTCTCCTTTCCTCCTTTTTATGAATATGTTTCTTAACAAGTCCCAGTACAAGCCTGTGTTTGCTTTAGTTACTCTTAAGACATTACTGGGCTTCCCTGCTGACTCAGTGGTCAAGAATCTACCTGCCGATGCAGGGGACCATGCATCCGATCCCTGATCTGGGGAGATCCCATTGCCCAGGAGCAACTCAGCCCCTGTGCCACGACTGCTGAGTCTCTGCTCTAGAGCCCGGGAGTCACAACTGCTGATCCCACGTGCTGCAACCACTGAAGCCAGGGCCCTAGCGCCTGCGCTCCTCAACAAGAGAAGCCACCGCAGGGAGAGACCTGAGCACTGAACCTAGAGAGGAGCCCCAGGCAGCAGCGAAGACCCAGCACAGCCAAAAAGTAAATAAATAACTTTTTAAAAAAGAAATTACTTCATATTTCTGCTTTAAACCTTTGATTGTCTTAAATGAGACATTTTGCACAAAACTGATGTTTAATAACTACAAGACACTCCTGAAACGAAACCTTCCAAGGCACGGTATTATGCCACAGAGGATGTGAAAGGCTGGACACTGCCCTCAAACCGGGAAAAACAGGAGCTGTGGCTTTAAGGGCAAAGGGTAGAGCGAGGCTTGGCAGGGTGAAGGGAATCTGATTGTGGAAATGGAAGCCTTGGAGGAATTACAAGATCAGGGGAATAGGGAAACAGCATTCATTTTCCACTTCTGCTCATAGAGGAAAAATGATCAGACACCTGAACACGGATTCAGGAAAGGCAGAGAGAGGGAACCACATTCAGCAGAAAAGAGGAGAAAACAAACAAAAAACACCCCAAACCATAATCAGCCTATGAATGTAAAAGAAGGTGTGATGTAGACACACAGAAGACAGGGTGTTTGTGTTGGGGGTTTCAGGAATGGTAGGTTAGGGCAGATCTGAGGAGAAAAGCAATCCAGCCCCACAGCAAAATGTTTGTGATGAGAGGAGATGGATAACAGCTTGGCTTGCCTGACATGCAGTCCAGGCTGAACTTGGACATACTAGGAAGACAGGGGTACAGAGAAAAGCCACCAGCTCAGGAGCAGGTGTGGAAAAGAGGGTGGGCACAGGAGAGCGCTTTGAAAAAGCCCGAGGGTCCTGTTAAGCCGAGTCAAAGCTAGCTCTGTGATTAATCAGTGGGATTGAGCATTTTTGTGCTGTGCAAAAATTGTGTCATGAAGTCTCCTCCCACCGGCATGAAAGTAAGACTGCCCCTCGGTGGCAACCCCGGGAGGGAGACTGACCGTAATGGCCGAGGGCTGGCAGGGCTGACTCTGCTGTGAATTCCTGGATGCCAATCGAGTGCCCTTCTTCAACCCCTCCCCTGGCTGATCTCTAGACAAACATTAGTTAGACACTGTTAATCCCTTCATCCTACTTGAATCAATCCCCTCCCTTTTCATAACAAAGCACTTCTAGAATTTCCTTTCAACTTTCCAAATCAAGCTTCTCTCTTCCTATCTTTCTTTCTCTCTTCCTTCCTTCCTTTCTTTTTCACCCAGAAATTCAGTTCATCAAATGTTCGGTGATTGCTTACTCTGTGTTAGACTCTGCACAATAGGTGAGAGTAAAAAAAGAATAAAGCACAGAGCCCCCTCCCCCACTTTCAAGGAGCTCAGGTTCAAAACTGCCAGGTTAAGAGTGTAATATAGGATGGTGAGCACAGCAATTAAAGGATGCATGTGGTCAAAAGATGGCACAGAAGGACAAATAGCAAAGAGTGTGTTTATAGGCAGGGGAAGATTGGTGCCTGAGTCCAGCAGCATGAATTCTGCCCAAGGGACAATGTATAGAAAGACATGTGTGTCCAGTATCTATAAGAAGTCAGAATGTTGCTAAACGTGGAGAAGAAGGCCCAGGCGGTGGTCAGGGAATGGCCTGAAGACAGAGGCAGGGTCTTGGATGCCAAGTCAAGGAATTTGGGCTTTATTCTATATATGCCAGGTGTGGGGAGAAAATGAGTTCAATTTTGAACTGTTGAGTTTAAGGTTCCTATGAAATATACAGATAGGGATGCTCAGTTGCCAAGTGGGTGTAGGGAGCTGGGCGATAGAATTTTGAGTCATCAGTATAAAATGGGTGAGTAATCCCTAGGAGTGGGGAGATCACACAGGGAGAGGTGATACATGGTGTTTCTCAAAGTGAGGTCCTTGGGTCACCTGCTTCAAAACTCCAGAGGGGTTTTCTAAAGATGCAGATTCCTCAGGGGGAACCCCAAGCCTACTGACTCAGGAATCTCTGGGGTAGTGCCTGGGAATCTGCATTTTAAATTCACTCCCTAAGGAATACAGTTACAGAAGGGAAGTTCAACAGCCACTGGCCTGGGGCAGCCACTGGTATGAGAAAAGCCTGTGTTAGGTGTCAACCCAGAGCCTTGACATCTTGGGCATGAACCACTAATTTTCAAGCTTCTTGTTAAATCAGAGGAGTGAGGTCATAAGTCTCCTTCAGCCGGGGCTCTCATAACTTACAGCTCGTGTGTGTGTATGCTCAGTCATTCAATCGTGTCTAACTCTTGTGACCCTACGGACTGCAGCCCATCAGACTCCTCTGTCCATGGGATTTCCTCAGTGAGAATACTGGAGTGGGTTGCCATTTCCTCCTCCAGGGGATCTTCCTGACCCAGAGATCAAACTTTCATCTCTTACATTGCAGGCGGAGTTTTGTTTATGTTTTTGTTTTTTTTTTTCACTGCTGAACCAACAGGGAAGCCCCCAACTTATAGCTCACAGCATCTTCATTTGTATAAGGAAAAATTTAATTTTGTGATTTCCAGATAGTTTTATTTTTTAGTCTATTTGTAGATTTTTAAAAACTCTTCAGCAGCCTCAAAGTGTAATTTTTTGTTTCTAAAAAAGGATCTTTTGTCACAAAAGCCTGAGGGCTTTCACTGTACATGTGAGATAAATTTGAATTTTTAAAGAATTTGTTTTGAAACATGGCAGTATCTTCAGCTCACATTGCATTCACTATAGGTGATACACTTCATCAACACTCAGAAACTGCCGATTTGCTTATCTTTTCTTGAGGAGACATATACTGCCTGATTAATTTGTCTGGTTGAGTTAGATGTTTCAATAGAAGGCAGAACAATAACAAAAAGTAAGATTTCTTTTTAATCTTCTTGAATTTCCTTGTGTTCTTTCGACCCTGTTTTGTTGATTCTAAACTCCTGAATGTTATGCGTGCTAAGTCACTTCAGTGTTGTCTGACTCTTTATGACCCCGTGGACTAGCCCTAGTCCACCAGGCTCCTCTGTCCACGGGATTTCTCAGGCAAGGGTACTGGAGTGGGTTGCCGTGTCTTCCTCCAGGGGATCTTCCCGACCCAGGGATCGAACCCGCATCTCTTATGCCTCCTGCATTGGCAGGCAGGTTCTTTACCACTAGCTCCAGCTGAGAAGCCCATGTGTTATATCCTGCGGTAAATAACCACTGAGAGGGGAAGGTGGTGAGCGGCAGGGAGAGGTCAGAGTTCTTTCATCGGGAAAACACATTGGTGAATAACAGGAATACATCACGGGGCACCTGAGTCTGAACTTCGCGCAAAGACAAGGCCGTGCCTGGGGACGGCCCAGGAGAGCACAGACTACATCAGCTCAAGAGGACATTAGGCGTGAGACTGACTCTGCCTGCCCTGTGGGCAGTGAGACTGTAGGCGTGGGACTGACTCTGCCCGCCCTGTGTGCAGTGAGACTGTAGGCCTGGGACTGACTCTGCCTGCCCTGTGGGCAGTGAGACTGTAGGCGTGGGACTGACTCTGCCCGCCCTGTGTGCAGTGAGACTGTAGGCCTGGGACTGACTCTGCCTGCCCTGTGGGCAGTGAGACTGTAGGCGTGGGACTGACTCTGCCCGCCCTGTGGGCAGTGAGACTGTAGGCGTGGGACTGACTCTGCCAGCCCTGTGCACAGTGAGACTGTAGGCGTGGGACTGACTCTGCCCGCCCTGTGGGCAGTGAGACTGTAGGCGTGGGACTGACTGCCCGCCCTGTCTACTCACCCCTGTCGTCCACTGCTGCACCCCATTTCCCCTCCCCTATGTTCTTAACCTTTTTTCTTCCATGAACTCCCGGGACAGTCTGGTGGAGCCTAGGGACAGGCTTTTTAGAGAAATGCTTTAAGATGCATTTAGAAAGATACATAAGGTTACAAAAAATCTAATCATATTGAGATACTTACCAAATGTATGTTTCTTTATTGATTAAAGACATTAAATAACAAAATCTAACTGCAGGCCCAATAGTTACAAAATTTAATGAATATGAAAAATAATTCAAGACACCCATAGCAGCTGTCAATACAATATGAAAATACCTGTGACTTCCACTGGTAACACATCACAGGTTCTGCAGTTTCTCCTGTGGTCAGCTGCCTTTAGTCAGATTTGAGAATTTAAGGTTCATAAAAATAAAGAAGTCATTTCTTTTCCCCATGTAAGTTCACAGATCTCCTGAATTCTATCCACGAACCCCTCATGGATACTGAACTCCAGGATAAGAATCCCTGCCCTTATTCTATTCTGCTATCTTTCTACATAGTATTTATTATTTACTAACAGAGACATTACTTTGCCGACTAAGGTCCGTCTAGTCAAGGCTATGGTTTTTCCAGTGGTCATGTATGGAAGTGAGAGTTGGACTGTGAAGGAGGCTGAGCGCCAAAGAATTGATGCTTTTGAACTGTGGTTCTGGAGAAGACTCTTGAGAGTCCCTTGGACTGCAAGGAGATCCAACCAGTCCATTCTGAAGGAGATCAGCTCTGGGATTTCTTTGGAAGGAATGGTGCTAAAGCTGAAACTCTAATACTTTGGCCACCTCATGCGAAGTGTTGACTCATTGGAAAAGAATCTGATGCTGGGAGGGACTGGGGGCATGAGGAGAAGGGGACGACCGAGGATGAGATGGCTGGATGGCATCACTGACTCGATGGACGTGAGTCTGAGAGAATTCCGGGAGATGGTGATGAACAGGGAGGCCTGGCGTGCTGCAATTCATGGGGTTGCAAAGAGTCGGACATGACTGAGCGACTGAACTGAACTGAATATATTATTTTCTTATTTTTAAGTTCATTTTTAATCATATGATTCTCCTTATTAAAATGTAAGTGCCACAAAGTCTGGAGTCTTTGTGTCTTTTGTTTGCTGATGTGTCGTGAAAATCTAGAACAGTGTCTGGCACATCCTGCTGCTAAGTCGCTTCAGTCATGCCCGACTCTGTGCGACCCCATAGACGGCAGCCCGCCAGGCTCCCCTGTCCCTGGGATTCTCCAGGCAAGAACACTGGAGTGGGTTGCCATTTCCTTCTCCAATGCACGACAGTGAAAAGTGAAAGTGAAGTCGCTCAGTCGTGTCCGACTCTTCTCGACCCCATGGACTGCAGCCTTCCAGGCTCCTCTGTCCGTGGGATTTTCCAGGCAAGATTACTGGAGTGGGGTGCCATTGCCTTCTCCACTGGCACACCCTAGAGAACCATAAATACTAGAGGAGTGAGAGAGGCCGAAAGATACTAGCTCTGAGTCTAGGTAGGAGGCATGGACTTCTCTTGTCTTCTCTCTGACTTCCCTTCCTCCTCTCCTTCTCCATTTTATATCCTCTTTGTTTATCTGTACAATCTCTCTCTCTCCTTTCCTTTCTCTTTTATTAGCCTCTTTTTATTTCTCTCTCATTCAACAAATATGTACGGTTGCTCTCCATATCCAGGGTTCTTCACCTTCAGATTCGACCAACCTCAGTGAGTAATTTCTAAGGAGAAGACTCTACTATCAGTCTATCACTTGAGGCTCCCCAGACTTTCATATCCATGGAGGATCCTGAATCCCACCCTTCCCATGGAAACCGAAGGATGATCATACTGACAATGCAACTGTGACTAGGCAGACCCAGGCGTCGGGCTCCTAGAGCTCATCGCCCCCTGGCTACGGACATGGCCTTGTGTGTGCATGTTCAGTCGTGTCTGACTCTGAGACCCCATCATGGACTGTAGCCCACCAGGCTCCTCTGGCCATGGGATTCTCCAAGCCAAAATACTAGAGTGGGTTGCCATTCCCTCCTCCAGGGGACCTTCTCAACCCAGGGAATGAATGGGCATCTCCTGCGTTTTAGGCAGATTCTTTACCACTGAGCTACCGGGGAAGCCCAGGGATGTGGCTTTTAGGCTAGTCCAAGTTCAATGTCTGCCTCTACATCCTACTTGTGGTCCAACCTTGGGCAAATCTCTTCATCTCTCATGACTTCATTTCTTTTCCGTCATTTATTCATTCATCAGTCAATCTGTAGAGGGCTTATCCGCCATGCACCTGGTCCTGTGCTGGGTATTTGCAGTCTAGTGGGGAGAGAGACAAGTATACACATAAGAGTATAATGTGATTAATGCTCTGATGGACAAAGGGCACATGCATAGGAGAGTAACTCATGAAATTCTGAGGCCCATGAAATTCAGTCTGAAAGCCATAATCAGGGAAAATCCATTGGCTCCAAGTAGTTTATATATAGATATAGATATAGATATAGATATATACACACACACATTGCATTTCCGGAAAATCACTAATGTGGATTCAAACTCATAGTGCTTGACAAGAATAATTAAATCTCCTTTCATTTTACCCTCAGGTTTTTCTTCTCCCAAGCACTTCGGGATTTTGTTGTGTGGATGGACTTAAACCTTCGCCTTCCTTTTGGGGTTGAAGGAAGAAGCAGGCAGAAATTACATGGCTGTCAATTTCAGGATTGTCTTTGATTCAGTTCAGTTCAGTCACTCAGTCATGTCCAACTGTTTACAACTTCCATGGATTGCAGCACACCAAGCCTCCCTGTCCATTACCAACTCCTGGAGCCTACTCAAACTCATGTCCATTGCATTGGCGATGCCATCTAACCATCTCATCCTCTGCCATCCCCTTCTCCTCCTGCCTTCAATCTTTCCCAGCATCAAGGTCTTTTCTAATGAGTCAGTTCTTCACATGAGGTGGCCAAAGTAATGGAGTTTCAGCTTCAGCATCACTCCTTCCAATGAATATTCAGGACTGATTTCCTTTAGGATGGACTGGTTTGGCCTTCTTACAGTCTCTTTGATAGATAACAAAAAAGAGGGGGTTGTGGATGCCCCCTTTAGGGCTAATTTTGCCCTGACATCCCAGGAAAGTGATATGTAAGCCAAACACTGAAGGATGAAGAGAGCGGGTCAGAGTTCCTGGTAGCGTGGGGGTCTAGGGAATGAGAGGTCATGGCCCTTGACTGGGGGAATTCAGTCTGCCTGGAGCATAGAGGATGAGTAAGAGGCTGGCAAGAGGGAGAGTGATGGGGAAGGTGGAATGGAGGGAGATGGGAGGGGGCAGTGGGCCAAGTCATGCATGGCCTTATAAACCTCATCAAAACATTGGGATGTATCAAGAGATAACAGAAAGTGATAACGCAAAGTTAGAGGGTGCAAGATCAGGGTTTTAAAAGTCCTTATTGACTGCAAAGTGGGAATAGATCAGAGGCCAGGAGATTAGGAGGCAGAGGATGAGTGAGACCTGGGCCATGGTGGTGTGACAGCAGAAATGACTGGCTTCAAGAGACATTCCAGGGATTTCCCTGGTAGTCCAATGGCTAAGATTCTGCTCTCCAATGCAGGGGCCTGGGTTTGATCCCTGGTCGGGAAGCTAGATTCCACAGGCTGCAACTGAAGATCCCACAAGCCTCAACTAAGACCCAGCACAGTCAAATACATTTTTTTTCTTTCTTTCTTTCTTTTTTTTTTTTTAAGAAAAAGAGAGAGACATTCTAGAGTTGGAATCTATAGATCTTAATGACTAGCAGTATATGGGGTAGGGGTGGGGATGGGAGGAGTATTACCTGTTAAATTGTGTCTCCCACCCAAAAAAAGACATGTTGAAGTCCTAGCCCTCAACACCTCAGAATGGGACCTTTCTTGGAAACTGGGCCATTACAGATGTAATTAGTTAAATCAAGATGAGGCGGTGGTGGCGTAGTGTGAGAGCTACTCCAAGAGAGCCGATGTTCTTGTTTATGAGAAGATGGCCGTGTGACGGCAGAGACACTGGGAGGAGGCCCTGTGAAAATGGCAAATTGGAGGGATGTACCCACAAACCAAGGAGTGCCAAGGGCTGCCACAGCATCCTAGGAAGAGGCAAGGGTGGATCTCCCTCCAGGTTTCAGAGGGAGCGTGGCCTGTAGACACTGAGGTCAGACTTTGTGCCTCGAGAACTGTGAGACAATACATTTCTGGTGTTTAAGCCACTGAGTCTGTGGTACTTGATTGTACCAGCTAAAGGAAACGAGTACTGGAGGCCAGAGTGCTGAGCATAAGCTACTCTGAACTTTGATTTTATAACAATTCCAGAGCAAGAGGTGCTGGGAAATGTGAACACAGACTAAAAGGGAAAGGCCCAAAGGCTTCCGATGGATTCAGAAATGCCTGGAGACCCACAGCTGCTGCTGGAACTCAGCCTCCTCACTCCATGGGCTTGTCTGGTGGTTTAGGTGTGGTGTTAGTTGCTCAGTCATGTCCAACTCTTCGGACTGTAGCCCGCCAGGCTCCTCTGTCCATGGGATTCCCCAGGCAAGAATACTGGAGAGGGTTGCCATTTCCTTCTCCAGAGGATCTTCCTGACCCAGGGATCGAACCCAAGTCTCCTGCATTGCAAGGGGATTCTTTACCGCTGAGCCACCAGGGAAGTCCTTAGATGCAGTGGTGTGTGTAAAATTGCTTTGTACACAGAAAGTTCTCTGGGTGTGTTAAAAACTTTGCCTTCATTTTTAATTAAATAAAAACACAAAGCAGTGTGTTGGAGTTGTCCACATAAATAGTTCCCACCCACAGGCCTGGTGACATAATTTGTGGAGCCCAGTGCAAGTTGAAAATGTGAGCCTCTCGTTCAGAAATTATTGAGAATTTCTGGACAGTGTCAGCAGAGCATCAGGTCAAGCACACGGTCCTGTGTACTGCCCTTGGGAGCGGGGAGTTAGACCGACAGGGAGGCATTAGAATGCTGAGCTGTGCCCAGAGCATCACAGGATCCGACTGGAGGGACGAGGGGAGGCAGGGAGGAAAGGCTCAGGGCTGGGAATGGAGGGATGAATGTCACGCATTGAACGGAGACTGCCCTGCTCAACAGGACAGAGGCTCAGATAGAACGAATGCAAAATGCACGTAGACAGTTAGGTTGGAACTATACTGCGGGTGGCCTTTAGTACCAAGCAAGGATGTTCAACTCTATATTTCTATCAGCAAGGGAGAAGCACTAAATATTTTGGAGCAAGAGTCCAAGCTGGTAGGGAGTGAAAAATGGAAAGGGGCGTTGGAAACAAAAGCTATAAGGTTTTGAGTTTGGATCAATCCCACTTTGTAAACTATAACCAAAGGAAGACATAATCCCTCTCCCAGTTCTGTATGCCTGACACCTACTTATTTGCGGAATCACATCCTTGGTGTGATGGTGTATCATTCCAACCGGTTTAGCACACACCCTCACCCCAAGATATACCTGTTCACTTTTTGGTCTGTTTTGTAATAATTGGAGAAGTTACAGAAAATGCCTATACATTTTCTGCTGCTGCTGCTGCTGCTAAGTCACTTCAGTCGTGTCTGACTCTGTGCGCCCCCAGAGACGACAGCCCACCAGGCTCCCCCGTCCCTGCTGTTGCTGTTTAGTCACTAAGTCGGGTCTGACTCTTGGTGACCCCATGGACTGTAGCCTGCCAGGCTCCTCTATTCATGGGATTTCCCAGGCAAGAATACAGGAGTGGGTTGTCATTTCCTTCTACAGAGGATCTTCCCGGCCCAGGGATTGAACCCTCGTCTCCTGCTTGGCAGGCTGATTCTTCACCACTGAGCCACCATGGAGGCTATAGCTATACATTTAATATCTCTTTATTAATAACATTTCCAACCTGGTGACTAGGATCTGATGATCTTTTTATTATGGTCTCAGATCATTGTATCCTGAAAGAGAATTTTCTTCTAGAGCATTTTGAGGTCTAGTTCTAGGTCAATTTTTCCTTCAACCCCCACCGAACTTTAATTGCTGCTTTGTCATCTGAGGGCTTCCCTGATAGCTCAGTTGCTAAAGAATCCACCTGCAATGCAGGCGACCCTGGTTCAATTCCTGGGTTTGGAAGATCCACGGAAGAAGGGATAGGCTACACACTCCAGTATTCTTGGGCTTCCCTGGTGGCTCAGACAGTAAAGAATCTGCCCTCAATGTGGGAGCCCTGGGTTCGATCCCTGGGTTGGGAAGATCCCCTGAAGAAGAGAAAGGCTACCCACTCCAGTATGGAGAATCCCATGGACTGTATAGTCCATGGGGTTGCAAATAGTCGGATGCGACTGAGCAAATTTGACTTTGTCATCTGGACAATAAGGCTAGTTAGGCCCATGGGTGAAATGCCAAGGCATCTGTTTATAGGTTCCATCATTTCCTCCTCATCATCAAGTGTACCTACCTCTCTACAGTAATGTCTCTTTATCCCACGTACCTGTGATCACGTGGCAATCATTCTAGCCCGAAAGGCTGTATCAGGATCTCAGGCTTTCTAAATAATTTGTCTTAGCTATAGAGCCAGTGGAGCTCTAGTTTAAAGTGCAGGTAGGGCCAAGAGCATCCTTTGGGTTTCATGCTTGAAAGAAATATTCAAATGTCCCCTATTTCAACCACTACCTTTAAACAGTATGATTTTTTGACAATGGGAACAGCTTGTGCCTGTGTGTGTGCTAAGTTGCTTCAGTCATGTTCAACTCTTTGTGACCCTATGGACTGTAATCCACCAACCTCCTCTGTCCACAGGATTCTCCAGGCAAAAATACTGGAGTGGGTTGCCATGCCCGCCTCTGGGAGAGCTACCGGACCCAGGGATCAAACCTGCGTCTCTTGTATCTCCTGCATTGGCAGGTGGGTTCTTTACCACAACCGCCACCTGGGAAGCCCAGGAACATCTCAAGTCCTGCTAGCTTCCTTTCATCCTCTTTTCTTTTTTCCTCCACAACTGTTTTCTATTCACCTTTTATCCTGCCTTTAAAGCAAGAAAAACTGAGACAATTCTTTGGTAAATCTCCCCTCCTGTCAAGACAACCAATATAGCATGAGTGACTGGGCAAGAGCAATTGGCAAAAAAACAATGCTCAAAAAGAGAAATGATTCCTTAAACTCTTGGAGGAAAGAAATCAAGTTTGCACTGGGATCAAACTAAATAAAGTTATGTGGTAGTAAGGAAAAATGGTAATGTCAGACCATTTTCTCCCTTGCTCCTATGTATTCAGTCTCATGGTAATTAAGGTGGGAGGTTTAGGTCTCCACATGAACTTTGTAGGACTTAGTGGGTGTAATCATGATGGCACCGTTGATTGATACAGGTTCTGGATTTTATGTCTGCTTATTCATAAACCAACCAAACATAAAGAAACCCTAATAGGCACAGTGGAAGCCATGGCCCCAGCTAATGTAACACAGCTGATGTAACAGATCAAAAGCTACGTCAGCCTAACACAGTGGAAGTTGACTTCTTATAACAGTCCAGAGTCGGTGTTTAGCAGGTGGCCTTCCGAGCAGTGATGCAGGGACTCAGACTTCCTCCACTGGTGTGTGGGACCTTGGGGTCCTTGGCTTCCAGCTGAGAAACAAGAGAGAATGGGGATTCCCAGTGGGAGGTTTTCATGGGTGAGGCCTAGGCGTGGTGTTCCTCTCTTCTGTCCTCATTCCAAGGGTGTAACTCAGTCTTGTGGCTTCATCTAACCACAGGGGGGACTAGGAAACAGATCTATGGGAGGGTCCAGGAGAAGGAATGCAGATTATAGGAAACCTCACAGTCCTGGAACCACCAAAGCTCTGGTTCTGCACCAGGTCATGTTCAAAGAAATAGAGGTCACAAGAAATCATCACAAGGAAGTTAAATTTAAACCCTGGTTGCTGCCATTCAAGAAAACACCAAAAAAGAATCGTATTCTTAGTGCACAAACTCTGTAAGTCTTCTCTCAACCTTTGTGTGTGTCAAGTACTCACGGCAACCCCCCAAAGTCCTCTCCTCCCTACTCCAAGCTCCTAAATCTCTTTGCAGCTTAGATCGCTTGGACTTTTTCCTCCCTTTCACCCTAGCTGTGCCTCACTTAACCCTCTGAGCTTCAATTTCCCCATGTGTGAAATGAGAAACTTGAACAAGATGACCTTCATGTATTCAACACTCAAAGAATATTTATTTAAGTGCCCACTGGGCTAGACCAGCTCAAACATTCTCAGACACTACGAAAAGGGCAAAATGCTTAAATCAGGGACTTTCTCCCATGGTGACAGAGACTCTTACAAGAATTCACACCCCATAGGTTTTAACAGCCCTTTCGTGTAATAAGGAGACAGATTTTTCTGATAAAAATAAGGTCCTTATCTTTGTGTCATTAAGAAATGGTCAGCAAAACTCACTGCAATTTATGAAAAACAGCTTATACAACTGAAACTACCATTTCTTTAAAAAAGGCATTCTCTTTGGGGAATCCAGTTTCTAGAAGTGAGAAGATCAATACGTAACAATGTAGGCCTGGGAGTGTTTGCCATCTTACTGTTTAATACTTTATTGTTCTTGTTGTGGTCAAAGACTAGACTTTGATCTGAAGAAGGACCCTAGGCATATCTACCCAAAGCAGGGGACATGACGGGGCTACTGAAAAATAATGGATTTGAATTATATTCATTGATGACGTCAGTATTTCAGAGTCAGGTGCCTCAGGTAAGCCCACATTTGTAAAAAGAATTTGAAAACCCCTAAGTGTGCTGCGTGTGTCTTTGTGAGATCCTGGCAAAAGGTGCAAAAAGCTGCTTACCCCAGTCATTTCCGCTTCGGTCAGAACAAGGGTCAGGAATGGAGATGCGCGGTGATTAACTTTCTTTGCACATCTTTGGAGTTTTGCGTTTTTCTTTTTTTCCTTTTCTGGCAATGATGGCATGCATGTGTGTGTGCTCAGTTTCTTGGTTCTGTCTGACTCTTTTTGATACCGTGGACGGTAGCCTGCCAGGCTCCTCTGTCCATGGAATTCTTCAGGCAAGAACACTGGAATGGGTTGCCATTTCCTCCTCCAGGAGGTCTTCCTCAAGCCAGGAATTGTACCCGTGTCTCTTGTGTCTCCTGCATTGGCAGGCAGATTCTTTACCACTGAGCCAATGATTGCATACTTTGGAATTAAAAGAATTTTAAGTGTGATTTAAAGATACTAGAAGAATGAACCTATTTGCAGGGCAGGATAGAGATGCGGCAGTCAAGAATGGCCACGCGGACACACTGGGGGAAGGGAGGGAAGGATGAATCCGGAGGCCGAGACTGACCCGGACGCACCACCGTGTGTGAAACAGCAGCTAGTGGGAACCTACCCTACAGTGCAGGGAGCTCAGCCTAGCGCTCTGTGATGACCTGGACGGGTGGGGTGGGGTTGGGGTGGGAGGGAGGCTCAAGAGAGATGGGGTATATGTATGCATATAGCTGGTTGGCTTCATTGTACAGCAGAAACTGACACAACATTGCAAGGCACATATACTCCGATTTTAAAGGGGCAAATAAAAGTGAAAGTGTTAGTTGCTCAGACGTATCTGACTCTTTGGCACCCCATAGACTGGAGCCCACCAGGCTCCTCTGTCCATGGAATTCTCCAGGCAAGAAGACTGGAGTGGGTTGCCATTCCCTTCTACAGGGAATCTTCCCGACCCAGGGATGGAACCCCAGTCTCCTGCCTTGCAGGCAAATTTTTTTTATCATCTGAGACACCAGGGAAGCCCCTTTGAAGTGTGAGGGGGGATAAAGATATTAAACATAAACAAAGATGCATTTTCTTTTCTTTTCTAAAAAATATTTGTTTTTGGCCGCGCTGGGCCTTTGTTGCTGCACACCCGCTTTCTCTAGTTGCGTTGAGCCAGGGCTTCTCTTCGTTGCAAGGCTTGTAGTTGCAGTGGCCTCTCTTGTTGCAAAGCACAGGTTCTAGGCGTGAAGATTTCAGTCGTTGCGACACATGGGCTCAGAAGCTGGGATCTAGAGTGCGGGCTCAGTATTCATGACGTGGGGGCTTAGTTGTTTCTCGGCATGTGGGATCTTCCTGGACCCAGGATAGAACCTGTGTCCCCTGCGTTGGCAGGCGAATTCTCAACCACTAGACCACCAGGGAAGCAACCAAAGATGCATTTTATGATAACATGGATAACATGTAAACGGGTGGTAGTTTTCATGAAATTTAGAAAAAAGTGATGCGGAAGAGTGCATCTCTGTCTCCACACCACAACATTTATCCCCTGGGAAAGCACTTTCCAAAGCAGGACTTGTGTGTGTATCAGGTTATGCTGTTCCCCACAGCAAGTGCCCTGGAGACTCTGCCTCCACGCCTGGCAAGCTCGCTCCCCTTTAGAAATGTAATTTATCAGTTTCGTGTATATCAGAAGTGAGAGTGAAAGCCGCTCAATCATGTCCAACTCTCTGTGACCCCATGTGACCACATACAGTCCATGGAATTCTCCAGGCCAGAATACTGGAGTGGGTGGCCTTTCTCTTCTCCAGGGGATCTTCCCAACCCAGGGGTTGAACCCAGGTCTCCTGAATTGCACGTGGATTCTTTACCAACTGAGCTATCTGGAAAGCCCATACAACAGAAGGGAACAGGACTAATACTCAGACTGTAGATCTCTCGCTCTCATACACTGGTGCTGTGATGTGGGGCAAAAAACAAAGCCAGTCTGTGGTTTGGTTAGAGTGAATCAACTCATCAGATCCTGATGACTCTTGGCTAAAATGAAAACAAACAAACAAACAAACAAACAAAAAAATAGAGTTATCAAAACCACAAGGCTGAGGCCTGGACCCCAGCTCTGCAAGATTTGGTGGAGATGCAATCCCTCTCAGGCAAACAGCCAAGCAGCCTGACTCATGATCTGTTTGGTGGTTGGCTTCTGGCCTGTATTATCACCACTCTCCTGTCTTTATTCTCTCTGCAGTTCCCAGAGGTTGAAGATGCTGTCTTTTAGGTCAGTTTACTAGAGAACTTTGGGCTCCCCAGGTGGCGCTGGTGGTGAAGAACCCACCTGCCGATGTAAAAGACTTGAGAGATACGGGTTTGATCCCTGGGTTGGGAAGATCCCCTGGAGGAGGGCATAGCAACTCACTCCAGTATTTGAATTAAAACATTCATAGCCATGCAGGTGGTTATGCTTCGTGAATTCCACGAAGCAAATTTGGTTAGCTGGGATGTGGAACAGTGAGAAGGGTCAGGCACCTTGTCTGCTCAGACAGTCATAGGAGCTGAGCTTGCTCTGAGCCAGGCCTTTGTCTACTAAGGTCAAGTCTGCTGCGAAGGATGAATGAGGGAGGAGAGAAAGGCTTACTCTCACTCCTCTCCTCCAAAAGAAATGTCTCAGAAAATGCACTTTTTAAGTCATAAGCACCACTTGGTATTATCTGAGGTTCAGACAGGGGCTTCCCAGGTGGTGCTAGTGGTAAAGAACCTGCCTGCCAGTTCAGGAGATATAAGAGATGCAGTTTCAATCCCTGGGTCAGGTAGCTTCCCTGGAGGAGGGCAAGGCAACCTCCTCTCGCGTTCTTGCCTGGAGAGTCCCACGGACAGAGAAGGCTGGCGGGCTACAGTCCACGGGGTCATCAAGTCGGACGCGACTGGAGCGACTTAGCACACACGCATGAGGTGCAGATAAGAGGCCATTAGTGGGAAACTGGCGAAATGGTAACGGAAGAGAGGACCGATGTGTGTTTGATGTGACGTCATCTGACCTACACCAAGAAGGCCAATGTGGGCTATTTGTCTATAGCCTGCCTGATTCATGGCTAACTAGGATCACCAGTTCTACACATGCAATTGAGGGGTTATCTATCAGTTGAATGGCATAAATTAAAACTTCATGAGGAGGAAAAATGGCATAAAACATCTCTGTATGTATCCTACTTGTCACTGGTACATTTTAAAAGTATTTGTTGAACATCTACAAAGTGTCAGACATTGTTTTAGCACATGGCATCAATCAGTGAACACCTCTTACAATCTTGTAGTGCTAGGCAGAAGAGAAACCCAGCAGAAATGAACAAACAAATAATATCCAGGCAGCATGTGATCCTGGCCAAATGAAAGATTCATATTATAAATTCTATTGACTTTTAGGGGATGGGAAGATCACAGTCTGCTGAAATAGTCAAGAAAAGCTTAAATTTTGAGCCAGACATTTAGGGATGGATTTGATTTAGAAAGGCAGAGAAGAAAAGGAAACATATTTCACATGAGTTGGGGCAGCATAATAGCAGGAACATTTACAAAGTGCTCTATGGTTTGCAGGGCATTTTCTCATCCATGTTATAGAGTGGAAAATCAGCAAAGTGTTTCAGAGCCAAGAGCTGAGATGAAGCTGGCTTAACAGAAGGGAACCCATCCCTCCTTTTGCCTCCACGCTTTCTTCCAGGGCAGGGTTCATGGTTTCACAAGGACTTGCTAATCTAGAGCTCTTCTACAGGGGAATTTCTCCCCACAGATGTGGCAAAGGGAACCAGGAAGCTATATTCTTCTGGGTATCACTCACGAGTGTGTGTGTGTGTGTGTGTGTGCGCGCGCGTGCAAACTGACAGTTGGCATGGAGCACTGTATTTGGGGTGAATAAGACATTTTGCCGGAGAAGGCAATGGCACCCCACTCCAGTACTCTTGCCTGGAAAATCCCATGGATGGAGGAGCCTGGTGGGCTGCAGTCCATGGGGTCGCTAAGAGTCAGACACAACTGAGCGACTTCACTTTCACTTTTCACTTTCCTGCATTGGAGAGGAACTGGCAACCCACTCCAGTGTTCTTGCCTGGAGAATCCCAGGGACGGGGGAGCCTGGTGGGCTGCCATCTATGGGGTCCCACAGAGTTGGATACGACTGAGGCAACTTAGCAACAGCAGTAGCAGACCTTTTGCAGCTTATAATTTCAAATTAAGTGACTGCTGGACTTTGAAGGATTTCTCTTTCTTAGCCAGCCTTACCTCTCATCGCTTCCTAGTTCAGATCTGTTCTTCCTCCCCATTGCACAGCCCACGCCCCCGCCCCCGGCTTTCCCCCTTGTGCTCTTGCAATGTACTGCTTGCTCCACCAAAACAGGTCCTACCATCACCCTTCAGTTTTCAGGTCAAGCCCTAACCCATCACTAACTCCTCTCCATCTGTCTGTGCCATAGTGATTGTTTGCACCCAGTTCAGTTCAGTTCAGTCACTCAGTCATGTCCGACTCTTTGTGACCCCATGAATTTCAGCACGCCAGGCCTCCCTGTTCATCACCATTTCCTGGAGTTCACTCAGACTCATTCATGTCCATCGAGTCCGTGATGCCATCCAGCCATCTCATCCTCGGTTGTCCCCTTCTCCTCCTGCCCCCAATCCCTCCCAGCATCAGAGTCCTTTCCAATGAGTTAACTCTTCGCATGAGGTGGCCAAAGTACTGGAGTTTCAGCTTCAGCATCATTCCCTCCAAAGAAATCCCAGGGTTGATCTCCTTCAGAATGGACTGGTTGGATCTCCTTGCAGTCCAAGGGACTCTCAAGAGTCTTCTCCAACACCCTCCTCATCTCTATAATGGTTCTTACTATTAGGTGGAGGTGTAACATATCCTTTTGAAAATCCAATGAATGCTTTGGACACTGGATGCATATAGGCAAAAAAAAAGTGTCTAATTTCAAGAGACTTATGTTTCCTTGAGAACTTCACTCTCATAGTACACATTTCTTTGATGCAAACCATATACTTCAATGCTTTCAAATATACTTTTCTATTATTTTGTCTAACATATATTTTAATGTCACAATTAGAAGTAACCTTGAAAATAAAGCTATTTCAGAATATTTGGTAGCCCTCATAGAATTAGGTAGAATACAGAGTACATGGGGGGTATACAATAATAGAAAAAAAGAATGGATAAACAAACTGTGGTACATCCGTACAATGGAATATCATTCAGTGATGAAAACAAATGAGCTATGAAACCACAGAAAGATGTGCGAAAACCTTAAATGCATCGTGCCAAATGAAAGAAGCCAGTCTGAAAAGGCCAGATGCTATGTAATCCTAACTGCGACATTCTTGAGTAGGCAAGCCCGTGGAGACGTTAAAAAGCTCATTGGTTTCCAGAGATCCTGGGGGGAGGGCAGGATAACAAAGAAGATCTCAGGGGATCTGGGGGGCAGTGAAACCATTCTCTCTGATCCTGTAATGGTGGATACATGTCACTGCACATTTGTCAAAACCACAGAACTTATAACACCAAGAGTGAACCCTAGTGTGCACTGTGGACTTCAGTCAATAATATATCAATACTGGCTTATTAATTGTACAAATGTACTATACTAAGGTTTGCAGTTGTTCTTTAGTCGCTAAGTTGTGTCCAACTCTTTTTAGTCGCTAAGTTGTGTCCAACTCTTTTGTGACCTCCATGAACTATAGCCTGCCAGCTTCCTCTCTCCCTGCAATATCCCAGGCAAGAACACTGGAGAGGGTTGCCATGCCCTCCTCCAGGGAATCTTCCCCACTCGTGTATCGAACCCGTGTCTCCCATGTCTCCTGCACTGGCAGGTGGATTCTTTACCACTGAGCCACTGAGGGAAGTCAACTAAGTTAAGATGTTAATAACAGAGGAAACTGGGGAGGGGTAATAATGGGAATTCTGTATTTTCTGCTTCCTTTTTCTATAAAATTTCTGAACTTCTAAAACTGTCCTAAAAATACAGTCTATGAGTGTTTGACTATGAGTCTATGACTATTGGGATAGAGAATATGCAACTCCTAGCTGCGATGCAAGTGTTTTAGCTTTTCAGAGGCTGTATCTATTGGTGTTAACGTCAATTAAACTTGCTGTTGGACATCATGGTGACATAATATCCAGGATTTTTAAATGAACTAACTGAATTATTAATATTAAGATATGTTCTCATAATATGCTGCGGCTGCTAAGTCGCTTCAGTCGTGTCCGACCCTGTGCGACCCTATAGACAGCAGCCCACCAGACTCCTCTGTCCCTGGGATTCTCCAGGCAAGAATACTGGAGTGGGTTGCCGTTTCCTTCTCCAATGCATGAAAGTGAAATGTGAAAGTGAAGTCGCTCAGTCGTGTCCGACTCTTTGCGACCCCAGGGACTGTAGCCCACCAGGCTCCGCTATCCATGGGATTTTCCAGGCAAGAGTACTGGAGTGGGGTGCCATTACCTTCTCCAGTTCTCATGATATAGGCTCAGTCCAATCCTAATGTCAATGAAAGATTCGACATGATTATTATCATTACTATTATTTTATCCGTATCATGCAGCAGGTGGAATATTAGTTCCAGGACCAGAGATCCAACCTGGGCCCCTGCAGTGAAAGTGGAGAATCTTAACCACTGGATTGCCAGGGAAGTGCAATGATTCAACATTTAATACACATTTCAATGTGAAAAATCCCATTAGCATGTAATTAGTGAGTCAGACATAAACGGAAAGAAGGCCTACCAAGACATGGTAGTTGCTTAAAAGAGTTCTTTCTTGGTTTCTGTCTATACTCCTAACATAAGCTTGGAGGAAAAGCCTCATCTCTCTGGAACAAAATGAGTATTTGGGGCCACATAATATCAGTTTAGTGAGTAAAGGGCCAATACGGAGTCTTGTTCTCAACTTTGAAGGAACATAGTTAGAGGTGACTGACCCAGGAAACTTCTCCCCTGAGGTTATTTTTGCCTGAATTGATTACTCTGAGGTCAACCAAGGATTTTGGCCACAGTATTAGCCATTTGCCCCACATTGATTCTTACATAATATCATCTTGTTTGGTTTTTTAAAAGCCTGAATTGATAGAGTGACCATTCCAAAGTCCTAGTATTTGGTTCCTCTTAACAAGTAAAGCTAATCGTGCAGTGATTCAGCTGCTTGGGTGGAAAGTGATCCATTATGAGACGAGAAAAAAGGAAAGCTTTCCCTCTACTCAACCATCCTTTTCAATCCCAAACAAATGTCCCAACTCTTTTACCTTCCTGATTGCTTTTTGGCTTTGGGGGGAAGAGAGGGAAAGAGAGAAGTGTTAAGTCAAGGGTCAGCAAATGAAGGTTCCCAGGTGTCCCTGGGTCGCTCTGCTGTCCCCTGGGTCCACTCACACAGGACACAGAGGACGCAATATTCCAGCTTCCCAAGGAGAGCCATGCTGCCCTCTCAGTGACTTTTGACCTCAACCGCTGTTCTGGCCATGCAAAGTATTAATTTGATTCTGTTTATTATCTTCTTCAATAATTACAAAAATAATGTTTTCCAGATAAAAAAAAGACACTGCTTGCTTCGACTCTTCTCCTTGATGATTCGTGATATTCATTCAAGGTACATAGCCTGGGGGTCACCATTGTATACACATAATAAATCTTAGTTTATCTGGAATCCAGGCAGTCATGAAGCTTGGATGACAAGGATTTTTCCTTCTTTTTTAACAGACAGAAGTCAGGGAGGACAGTCACTGCTCAGACAAGTGTTGTTCTGAATCTCTGAGCTCTGTAGGGGAGAAGTTGGGTGAGCAGGCAAACTGAGACAGACGACAAGTGAGCCAGAGGGAAAGAACTAAGTTGTTGAAGCAGGAAGAGAAAAAGGCATTTAAGGGAAGGAAGATAAAACATGGAAGCTAGGAGGGAAGAAGGGGCTTGTCAGCAGGGGGGGATTGGGGAGACTGAGTGGGTGGAGCAAGTTTTTGCTGTGCTATGAACAGAGGCAGCCAGGTATATTGTTCTGCAAACCACATTAATAGCTGCCTACCATATGGCTTCTGAGATAGGTGGGGAAAGCAAAGACAGAAAATAAAAGGTTAGTCAGCTGTGCTAACACTGAAAAAGAACCTGTAAATTTTGAGAAGGGAGAGAACAGGAGCCCTCTAAGGTAGAGATCAGTGTCTTTGTACATTTCATCTATCAAGGTTCAAAGAGGACGTTTTCCCAAACCACGTTAGTTCTATCTCAAAGTTTCAAACCAACCATAACTCATGTTCTTAATGGTGACCCTGAAGCATGGTAAGAACCTAAAGGAAACTTCTGAATTTTCAGAGATTAGTTATGTTGAGTATGGTTTGACTAGCAAATGCAGATTGAATGTTAAGTGAATGTTGGTGAATGTTAAGTGAATGTTGGTATCTTCACATTTTTGGAAGATTGTGAATCCACGTGTGAAAGAGAAAATCACCATGCAGTTCATTTGACAACCAGTTTAGACATCAGATCTGATGCCATTAACTGTGTTTATTGGCTGATGGACATTTCCGTCTGGGAGTCCTATCATCATTTTAAAACATTATCGGAAATTGCCTCATCTCTCCACCTGTCCTTTTCTGGAACATTGGTATCATTCATCTTTCATTTTACCTTTGATTCTCTTTTCTTTATCTCCAAGGGCTGCCAACTATTTCTTCCAAATTTTTCAGTCGCTCCTCAACATCCTCACTGCCCTAAATTTTGCCCTGGTGGGCTTCCATGGTAGCTCAGCTGGTAAAGATCTGCCCTCATGGAGGGGACCCTGGTTCAACTCCTGGGTCAGAAAGATCCCCTGAAGAAGGGATAGGCTACTCACTCCAGTATTCGTGGACTTCCCTGGTAGCTCAGCTGGTAAAGAATCTGCTTGCAACGTGGGAGACCTGGATTAGATCCCTGGGTTGGGAAGATCCCCTGGAGGAGGGAGGCTATCCACTCCAGTATTTCTGGCCTGGAGAATTCCACTGTATAGAGGGGAAGGTGAAAGTGTTAGTCACTCAGCTGTGTCCGACTCTTGGACTGTAGCCCACCTGGCTCCTCTGTCCATGGGATTCTCCAGGTAAGAATACTGGAGTGGGTTGCCATTTCCTTCTCCAGGTGATACAAGGTTGCAGAGTGGGACACGACCGAGTGACTTTCCCTTTCATTTTCCTTACTTACTGGCCTGCCTCTCCACTCTTTTTATTCATGGTGCACTCATCCTAGAACAACTTTCTCAACATTGCTTTCATCCGGATCCAATCTCAGAGCCCAGAAGGTCTTTGTGTTACCCTGGCAGCCAGCCTTAGCCTGCCCTGCCTGACTTATTATCAAGTCTTATCTGTTCATTTCTGGGCACCCTCCAACCACATCTCTTCCTGTGGGGAGCAAGTTTTCACACCAGAAACTTGTGGATCACCCTGTACTCCTCCCTTTCTTTTATCCACCACTCTGCTCTGTGGGCTTCCCTGGAGGCTCAGCGGCAAAGAGCGTGCCTGCAATGCAGGAGACATGGGTTCCATCCCTGGATGGGGAAGATCCCCTGGAGAAGAAATGGTAACCCACTCCAGTATTCTTGCCTGGAGACAAATGTGCCAGTCTGGTGGTACCAGCTCACCCGTGCCTTCTCGCTGCACTTCAGATAAAAATTCAAAACCCTACTGTCACCTCCAAGGTCCTACATGACTGCCTCCCTGCCTCCTTCCCCCAGACCTCACGTCACCTGATCACACTGGCCTCACCGTGCTGTCTCACCTCACCCAGGGTCTCCGCCCACTGCCCGTTTGGACCACTCTTCTCTCTGCTTGAACGGCAGGTGCCTTCTCACCTCTGGGCTCTTGGCTTCAATATCATATCTTCAGGGAAGACCTTCTGGGCCTCCCTAAGCACTGCCATTGCTTCTTTCCACCATTATTCCTGTTGCCATGTTCATTTCCTCCAAATGTTTCATCCTAATTTGCAGTTATTTTGTTTATTTGCGTTTTGTCTGTCTGCCCTCTGGACTCTAAGTTCCAAGAGGGTCTAGACCATGTCTGTCTTGTTGACCATCATTTCTCCAGCTTCAGCGCAATGCTCAACCTACTAGGTTTGCATCAATTGAATACACTAGCTGTTATAATACTATTTTACTGTTTATGTTATTATGAATTTGTATATTATTATTATTAAATTTTTATTTATGTTTCTTCATGATTCCAGACTTTGTGGATAGGAACATCCTCTCTTCTTGTTAGAGATGTCTGTGCCTTTTCCTACCTCCCCTTGTCTCCTCTGGCGCATTCTCCCATGGGCATTCTCACTCTCCTAAATTTACAGTCTTTTCCCATCGACTGTTTAACTTTTTCTTTCACCTTAAAAAACTCTCATATGACTCAATCACACCTTTCTTCTTCTTTTTATACAAACCTGCCATAGGAATAGTCTAAGGCATACGTGCTAAGTCACTTCAGTCGTGTCCAACTCTTTGCAACCCTATGGACTATAGCCCACCAGGCTTCTGTGCCCATGGGATTCTCCAGGCAAGAATACTGGAGTGGGTAGCCATGCCCTCTTCCAGGGGATCTTAGTGCCTCAGGGAACAAACCCATGTCTCTCCATCTCCTGTGTTAGCAGGCCAGGTCTTTACCACTAGCATCACCTGAGAAGCCCAGGAATAGCCTATACCCAACTATAGACTCTCATTTATTTCCTCACTCTCATCTATTTCTTCCCTGTATTCAAAGTCTTCCTATCAAGTGTTTTTAATTACTTCCAATTAATTTCAGAAGCACTTTTTAGAAAACTTGGAAAATAATCCCACTGGTATTTTACTTAGGATCACATTAACTTTGGTTAGCTTTGTTAGTTTGAGGGGAATTAATATCTTTGTAATATGGAATTCCTTCTAATCAAGGACCCAATACATTTTTCCATTCATGTATTTTTAAATTAAATGATGTTTTCTTTGTGTTGGTCCTTTCATAGTATTGTTTAGTTTCCCCTCAATATTCAACAGTTTCAATAGAGTATGTCTAATCTTGGACTCTTCTTTATTAATTTTGCCTGACACATAATGAGCTTTGATCCATGATTATAGGTCTTGCTTCAACTTAAAAAGATTTTCTTTTCTAATAGCCTTATATTATCATATATTACCCTTATAATATTATTTAAAAACTAGATTTCTGTTGTTTATCCTCTAATTCCAGACCTGGTTTCAGATAATTTTGGCCTATTTGTCCTTTTCTCTATTGTGAAATAAGGCCCCAAGCTAGTCTTTCTTTTCATGGCTTGAATTTTATTTTGTGTCAGTTCTAACCACAGTGTATGCTAAATTCCTTCAAAATTCCACTGGCATTAAATGCTTGCTTTCATTATTTTCTTAATTCTGACAGCTCCCTTATATTACAAAGTTGACTCATCTCATTTTTTACCTTTTGTTTCATGGAGCCTATACTTTTTATTTTGCTTTCTAGCAAATGTAACTTAAATTTACTTCTATTTTCTATGGTAGTTTTTTCTTTCAATATGTAATTTTAACATTTCTTGAGTGTTGTGTTTATCTTCATTCAAGTTACAGAATTATTTCATAGGTCACTTTTTTTTTTTTCTCTTCATTTATTTTAGAGTGAAGAAAGATTTGTCTTGACTAAACATTCACTCCAGGTCTCTCCCTCCTTCTTCCTTTTTTTCCTCTCTCTCCTTCCTCTTGAAACCCTCTTCTTGGCCTTCTCTCTTGCTTCGTTCTCAAAAGTGAGTCTCTGACTGAGCCTCTCCGTCCACCCCTTTTCCCTCAGCTCCTTGCTTCTCCCCTTTACTCCATCCTCTGCCTGCTATTCTTTCCACTCTAGACACTCTCCTTGGCAGCCTCACATGCCCTAATGTTTTCACTGCCATCCCTACACTGATGGTGTCCTGTCCAGCCCAGCTGCCTTTGCAGCTTCCTTTAAGCCACCAGTTGTCTGCAGGATATTCTTTCCCAGTACTCATGGACCAGACACCGAAAATTCAGTACCCTGGGCTCACAGAATACACCTCCCCCACGGTGAGCGAGTCCATCTAGCCCAGCAGGTGTCCCTGACCTCTAGTTCAGCCACTCTCCAGGCGGGTGATGCTCCCCGCTTCTGTGAGGATGATCACCCCTCTTAAACTTCCTTGACGTCTCCAGCCCCAGCTCCTCAAGGTGGCTGCAAGTTCATGTGGGGTCTGGCCTCCTATACCTTCCTCCTGCTGGGTTCTCTCCCCAGCTCTCCACTCAGCTTGGAGGGCCCACCTCCCACCTTTATTTTTTGTGTTCTTGTCCTCGCCCACTGTTAAATGACCTTCTGGGGAGGAAATAACCCCTGGTCTGTAGCCCTTGTGTCTTTTCTGGTGTAAACATGACCATCACAGTCAATTTCGGTCTAACCTGATGTGAGTTAATGTGGAGCTGGGAAGAGTAGCCTCCATTAGACAGTATTTCCATCATACACATATTAATACATTAGCCCTAAAAACCCTCGAGGCATAGATAATAGTAAAATGTAATACAGTAATTAGGAAGTAATACATTTTCAGTATTTGTTATCTTTGCTTTTCATATTATCTAATTGTAAATGAATATAATTCAATTGTTAATAATGACCATGTTTTACAACCAGCTTGCAAGATTCCTAAATATTTAATGATCAGTCCTAGCGAACTGGTTTGAACCAGCTCCAGGGCACCACTGACCCCTTTCCCAGAGCTCCCTCCTCCCCACTGACATCCAGTCAATGCATGTCCTTTTAGGGGTTAGCGCTGCTTAGGCAGGGAAACCTGAGTCTCATTTGTCTCAACCATTGTTCTTACCACATTGAGTCTGTTTATACACCTATCACTCCTCCTATTCCATGAGTTTCTTGAGGGCAGAGGCTGTGTCTTTGTGATCCCAGTACAGTGCCTGGTACAAAGTGGACACTCAGTAAACCATAGTTCAAAGAATGGATGATGCCTTCCTGGTTGGTACCATCCTTTCCTCATCCATATCCCTTCCCATCCAGTATAGGAAGGGCCTTTGGCTGCATGATGGAACAGTGTTCTGGGTTTCAATGAAAACAATGCTTGCTGATTGGATTAACTGACCAAGTGAACTAGACCATTTACAGGTGAGAACAGTTTACCCACATACATTAGAGGTAGGAAAGGGTGTACAACAAGTCTCCAGACATGGGGCTCCCATGCCTATCACAGCTCATGTCTATAGGATGCAAATTCATCACTCATGGGAAAGTGGCCACTCAAAGAAAGCGCTTGTACACATTTGATGTCCTGCAGCCTTTGAAGCTCAGATTTAGTCTTTTTTACAGAATGAAAATTAACATGCTAAAGCATCATTCTGACTGATAAACAAAATCAGACCACAGGGCTTCCCTGGTGGCTCAGTGGTAAAGAATCTGCCTGCCGATGCAGGAGACATGGGTTCAGTCCCTGACTGGGGAAGATCCCACAAGCTGTGGAGCAATTAAGCCCATTTGCCACAACTGTTGAGCCTATGCTCCAGGGCCTGGCAGCCACAGCCATGGAGCCCATGTCCCACAGCTATTGAAGCCCACACACCCTGGAGCCTGTGCTTTGCAGCAAGAGAAGCCCCTGAAATGAGAAGCCTGAGCATCGCAATCGGAGAGTAGCCCCCACTTGCTGCAGCGGGAGAAAAGCTCTTGCGGCAGTGAAGCTCCGGCACAGCCAAAGATAAATAAATAAAAATTAAAAAAAAGAGAAATCAGACCAGTCCACCAGGAAGACGGAACAGTGACTGAGCATTTCTGCATAACAAATACTGTATTAGCCACGGGGATGGATCAATGGAAAAGGAATCGGGAAATGTCCTGATGAGGTTTTTTCAGGTTTTCAACTGAATGCTTGTCGTCTTAATGACATAGACTCTAATTTCTCAGCATTTGCAGAGTCACTCACTTTTTTTTGTAGCTGATGGACCACATAGACTATGGTCTAGAGTGATATATCTGTAGATGTGAAGGGGTAGGAGTGCATTTTCTAGAACTGTTATTTCATACTTCCCTAGGATGATGTGTTTATACAAGGCATCTTTATGTTTTCCAAGAAGATTCAACTGTTCCATTAAGCAGCAGCAAAAGCAAGAGTCACTTCTCTCTCACAGATTTCAATCTCAGCAAGATTTATATTTCACAAATAAATATTTAAAAGCAAATCATAACAGACTGACAACCAACATTACCACACATACCCAAACTACGCCAGTTAGTCTGGGTCCCCTTCTCCTAGGAATTAGGTGTTTTTGAAACCTATGCCGATTTCACTGTCAGCTGAAAGAAAAGTCTATGTGTCTTTATGGCTCTGTCTACACACACACACACACACACACACACACACACACGTCTGAAAAGCAAAATCAGAAGACTGAGGTTACTCTGCTTTAACTCATTCAAGCAAATAGAATTTGAAAGAACTTGCTTTTTTGATTTGATTCAGCCTAAACAATTGATATTTCTTGATATCTCCTTTTATCAACCCTGAATATTCATTGGAAGGACTGATGCTGAAGCTCCAGTACTTTGGCTACCTGATTCGAGGAGCCTACTCATTGGAAAAGATTGAGGGCAGGAGGAGAAGGGGGTGACAGAGGATGAGATGGTTAAATGGCATCATTGACTCAACGGACGTAAATTTGAGCAAGCTCCAGGAGATAGTGAAGGACAGGGAAGCCTGGCATGCTGCAGTTCATGGAGTCAAAAAGAGTTGGACACAACTTAGGGACTGAACAACAATATCTCCTTTTACAGGGGATATTATATCTTACCTATGAGGGGCACAAATCTATATATACTCTGCACATGAAGTCACTCTTTGTCACCTTGGATAACGGGCCCCCTCTGTGCTAGACAGATAGTACCCAAGAGTCTAAGGTTCACGAGCAAAGGCATGTTGTGGGTGACAGTGGTGCCTCTCTAGCTGGATGTGGCAAAAGAGAGCTGTGCCCACAGTTCATCTGGCAGCCGAGGGAGTTCATTGGAAGCAGACAGAATGGCATGGGTGGGCTGTTTCGCTTGTCTTTGGAAAGCGATATCTTTGGAGGATTGAATATCTCTGTTCCAGATGATTCTGGACTAGAAATGATTCCCTGGCATGACTGGGGCTCTGGAAAAGGGACTCTGTGGCACTCACTTCTAGAAGAAAGATCTAGACATGGTCTGCAGACTCAAGAATTAACCGTTAAAAGAAAAAATAAGGGAAGGAAGAAAAAAGGAAAAGGACCTTTTCATTCTGACAAGAACCTCAGGAGTAGTTAACCCTGAAGACGGAAATAGCAAATGACCTTTGGTGAGGGATATTCTCTGAGCTTTTCAAGCAGGATTGACTGCTTTATAATACTTCACAAGGCATGGAAAGTTCCCTTATCATGGATGAGAAATATCCCCTTTAAAATGAGCAAAGCCTTAAATTACTCCATACAACAGTGTCTGGCCAGGTGGAATATTTCAACCCTGCATTCCCAGGCCTGTACCCTTCAGAGCAATTGTATTTCATAAATTAAAAGGAATGTGCCTGGAGAAGGTGGTTGAGACACGGAAATGGTCATAAATCTGGGGTTCAAGGGCTTCTAGCCCCCCAGATCAAGGCTCTCAAGTGCTGGCCTTGGCACAACTGAATTCCTGCCATAGGACAGTCTTATGGAAGGTGGAAGTTCAGTATCTTATGTGTATTTCTGATCATCATTCTTGAAAAGCTGCAGTGTATAGGAATGTTAAAAGACCTCTCTTTTTCCATTACACCATAAAAGGTTAGATGGAACCTCTTTCCAAAGCAAAGATAAGTAGGTTGAAATGTTCTACACTCTGTGGCCAAGGCTGAATTCCTACTGAGCAAATAATACATGAGCACACAGAGGTGATGTTGACCCCACATTGTTGGGGTGAACTTCTCAGAGAGACTCAGACGGAACTAACACCTTCTCCCATGAACTTATGCAGCCCAAATCAAAAGTTTTCCCAGAAGTTTTTCTTTTCCATTACAAAAATAATACATATTCCAGCTAGATTTTTTAAAGAACTCCAGACAAACCTAAGGAAGAAAATTTCCCTTGCTTTTTCTTTGCCAAAACTTGACGTTTGCCCTGTCTTGCATTTTGTGGATTAGGTCTTAAGAAAGACAGCACTCTTCCTAGAGATGGGTTTCAAAATGAGTAGGAGGGGCAGGAAAGGAGGAGCGGAGGTAGAATACAACATTTCTCCACATTTCTGTTTCCTTTTTGGGAGGAAGGAATGGAGATCCCCAATGTTCCTGCATGAATAACGCGGCACTCGATCAGCTTCCCATGTAAAATCGAAGGCCAGGATGTGGTGTTCAGACATCTCCCAACATTGGGCCAATGATGTCCTTTTGCCCACCTTGGAGGTATCTTATCTTTCCCCTCTTGTGTAAGTCATTTCATGCCACCACAGGACTGTCTGCCAAGAAAAAACACTGCTAGTGAAGGGGCTGAGGAAAACTTACTACCCACCGGGCGGTTTATAGCTTCCGGAAAAGTGATCAAGATAAAAGAATGTCAGGGTTCCTTAGGTTTATCCAAATGTTTAGCTATTTTGCATCTTCTTCTTTTGAATAATAACACCCATGACTAATGAACTATGTCCTCAGACCCTGGATTGGGTACCCAAATCCCATCATAACTACTTCTAATTTTGTAAAGCCAAATCCATCTTACCTGTGTCAGGAACCCTAGAACTCAAACTCTGGATTTTTACAGATCTTATAGCTGTGTTGTTTAGTTGCTAAGTCATGTCTGACTCTTTTCTGACCCCATAGACTGTAGCCCACCAGGCTCCTCTGTCCATGGGATTTTCCAGGCAAGAATACTAGAGTGAGTTGCCATTTCCTTCTCCAGAAGCATCTTCTTGACCCAGGGAATAATTGTGCTAAATGTTAGCAAATGCTAGGCTCATTGATGATAGACACAGAATGTACTTCTTTTTTCTGCCAAAAGCAGGTGTAAATTGGAGTTATGACCTTTGGGACCCCATCTCCAAAGTAGCTGGGATGCATGAGGGGAGGATATAATGGGAGCTTCCAAGTCCTATGCTCACTCTCTCTACTCTTCAGGAGCGAAGTCTTCACTGCCTGTCTGTTGGTGCATCTTTCTTTCTTTTTAATATTTATTTATTGTAATTGATATTTTTTCTTTTTAATATTTGTTTATTTGTTTAATGAGACTTCCCTGGTGGCTCAGATGGTAAAGCATCTGCTTACAGTACAGGAGACCCAGGTTCAATCCCTAGGTCGGGAAGATCTCCTGGAGAAGGAAATGGTGACCCACTCCAGTACTCTTGCCTGGAAAATCCCACAGACAGAGGAGCCTGGTAGGCTACAGTCCATGGGGTCACAAAGAGTTGGACACATATTTGTTTAATACTTGTTTATACGTTCTGCACATGGGATCTTCAGTCTTTGTGGCCACAGGCAGGATCTTGAGTTGGGGCATGCAAACTCTTAGCTGCATGGGATCTAGGTGGGATCTAGTTCCCTGACCAGGGACCGAATCCAGGCCCCCCTGCGTGGGGAGCGCCGAGTCTCAGCCACTGGAACCCCCAGGGAAGTCCCTGGATGGTATTTCTTTTTTTTTTTTAGAAATCTGGGATTACAATTTTATTGAAGGGAAAGTTGCTCAGTCGTGTCCGACTCTTTGCGACCCCATGGACTGTAGCCTACCAGGCTTCTCAGTCTGTGTGATTTTCCAGGCAAGAGTACTGGAGCGGGTTGCCATTTCCTTCTCCATGGATGGTATTTCTATTGGACTATTCATGTGGCTTACGTGCCTCCCCTGGCATCACTGTCCCCCTTGTCTGCCCTGAATGGAACACTTAATGTGAGGGTGTATCATCCCCTCAGTACAGACAAATCCTCAGAGGGCGAGGTAGCCTGAGTCCCCCTCTCTGCATAGCCCTGTGAGGAGCAGGCTTCCCTCCGACCCTCAGCTTACTTCTCCATCTGCTCAGGCCACCACCTGGGCAACCACTCTTGTTCTCCATGAAGAGGAAACCCTGGAGCCCAGGGTTTCAGTCCTCACCCTGGCACGCAGGCTCACTGGGGAGGTGGCTGGTGGGTCCACGTCAGATTCAGGAAGCTGGACTCTGACCGCTCTCTGCTCAGTGGAGCACATGAAAGTGCTGCCGGGTCAGCGGGCGAGCAGCCCGGGTTCTAGTCTTGTCTTTGTCAAAGTTCACTTAACCTGACTGAGCTGGAGTGTAACCGCTTGGTCAAGCAGGCACCCTCTGGCCCTGCCTAAACCTGAGGGCGCTTGTCACTGCATGCTCAGTCGTTTCAGTCGTGTCTGACGCTTTGCAACCCCATGGACTGTATGTAGCCTGCCAGGCGCATGGGATTCTCCAGGCAAGAATACTGAAGTGGGTAGCCTTTCCCTTCTCCAGGGGATCGTCCCAACCTAGGGACTGAACTCCGGTCTCCTGTATTGCAGGCAAATTCTTTACTGTCTGAGCCACCAGGGAGGCCCTAGGAATCTGAGCACAGGTGGGGAATTAGACGCAAATTCTGACACTGTATAACAAGAGAAGGGCAGCTTTACCGAACTGTGCTCCCCAGAATTAGGGGAATTCAAGCAGAGACCCCGCGGACTAGCTTCCAGGGATGCTCTGAAGGTGGAAGGCTAGAGGAGGTGCCTGGAGTCTCTGCCTGGTTTTCCAAAGATTGTGATTCTCCAAACTTTCCCAAAGATGGTAATATGGGACTGAAAGAGCACTGACCTGGAGTCCTCATATAGATGCCGCCTCCTGTGGTCTTGACTGGGGTCTGATGTCCTGGGTCACCCAGTGGTGAGCTCCTTCCTTGGGACCTTTCTCATCCTTCTTCCTCTCCCAGACCCTGACCCTAAGTCTCTCACCTCATGGGTGGTCCAGAGTGTTCGCTGAAGGACAATACCAGGCTTGGCTCCTCTGACCTCAGCTTGGAGCCCAAGTCCTGTTTCAAATTCAAACTGGCTTGGCCAGTTTACAAAACTTGTTGGGAGAAGGACGGCTTGCATGATATCGACAGTGAGCATGATTTGAATCTCAGTGTTGCCATCCAAGTGTTTTACGTAAGGGAATGTGAATTTGAGGCAGACCTTAGCCTGGCTGGTCTGTACTGTACTGGCCTTGCTGTACTATTGCTGTGGAAGTGGCGTAGGGAGCAGGACAAATCGGAGGACAGGGCAGATATGAAAAAGAGACAGATAGACGGGAAGATGTTCAGTGACGCAATCCATTGGCATAGGGTTTACCCTGCAGCTCCCAGGCTTCTTCTGGCAATTTTCCTAGCTTCCAGGTAGCTTGACCAAGCAGACAGAATAATGTGGCCACTTCCATGAAGAGGGTACCTCTTTCCCTATGTACGTGGGTAATCTGTGGCTCACTCAACAGAGCAAAAGCAGCGACTGACACACCCCAGCTGATTTTGTTGGTAAACATTATCCAACTGTTTTCTTATTAATTTACCTTGGCAATACCTCTCGATTATGTAATTATGTGGAATTTCAGACCCATATTTACTTCTATCCCCCACACACCTTCTGTTCCTTCATCTTCCTGCCACCATATTGAGAGAAAGGACACACATCTTGTCTCAGCTCCTGCAGAACCTCAAATAGTCCTATTGGGAGAGAAGACAGATGTCATCCAAAGAGTGGGGTGAAACCAGGGCTGTGGCAGGAAGTGGTGACTGGAATGGGGGGATAGCGGTGCACACCTGCTCAGCAGGTGAGCTGGCCTGCCCAGAGCAGGCAGGATCCACCTACAGGAAATGCCAAATAGATGCTGGGAACAAGAGCTAGAAAAGCAAAGTGACAAGTGCCTATTGTGAAACAACCTAGTTTGAAATAGTTCATGTTGATCATTAGGGAGGACTAGAGAATTCTGGCCAGTTGAGTACAACTGTCAGGGGAAGAGGGGAAGCTGAGATCTTTCCTGAGGCAAAGAGGAGGGCTTGAGAAACAAAATAGGGGGTAACTCATAAACAGAAATCAAAGAATTGCTGATGCACTGCGGCTCAAACCCAGCAGCATCCTCAGAGATTCAGTACCCAGAGGTGCTGTCTTCGAAGCCACTGTGTAGGTGGAGGAAATCCCTCTGAGAGAGTCTTTTCAGCCAGATCAGATTCTGGTGGTTTGAGTAAAGTGTCTGCCTACAATTTGGGAGACCCAGGTTCGATCCCCTGGCTTGGGAAGATCTCCTGGAGAAGGGAAAGGCTACTGAATACCTTCAGTATTCTGGCCTGGAGAATTCCATGGATTGTATAGCCCATGGGGTGGCAGAGTCAGACACGACTGATTGACTTTCACTTTCAGGGGCCAGAAGGAAGCTCTGTTCTCTAGGGGCAGGCCAGACCTCCAGCATCAGAGTCACCTGGGAATTTGATAGACATGCAGATTCTCAGGCCCCAGCCCTACAGAATCAGAAACTGAAGGGGGTGGGGTGGGGGGTGCCCAGAAGTCTGTGTTTTAAAATCCCTCCCACGTGTATCTGATGTCCCATATTGTTTGAAAAGCACTGTGCTATTGACATAGACACCTGGGGATGCTCCTGCACTCAAAAATGGCTCTCCCTCTATCTTCCTCATCTCTCTAGAACCACCACCCCTGTCTCTCTCATCCAGGCTGGGGACCTTGGTGTGTGTCCCACAGGGCTGCTGTGGAGGGGGGCAGCACGGAATAACTGAGTTGAGGGGTGCTGATCACCTGGGAACTTGCTAGACAAGACAAATTATCCAGCAGGTGGAAGTGTCCTGGGGAAGGCATGCCTTAATGCTAAGTTGTACAAAGTCAGGGTTTAGTCGCATGGTGGGGTTCCATCCCAGGCTCTCTTCACTTTCTTCTTCCCAATCCGTCATCAAATCCTCCAGGGGTTCTACTTATGGAGCATCTCCTGAATCCGCCCACCACCACCATCCTTCTCAACACCATCTGATACCTGTCCCTCTCTCCCCATTCCACTGCCCTTTCACACAGGCACACACATGTGCATGCCCGCCTTCACATACATGCACAACACAGGAATCTCTGCCAGTAACTCTTGCCTGTGGGGTAAAGTTCATGCTCATCCTGGTATCCAGAGGTCTCCTCCTGCCAGCCACCCCTGACTGCTCCCATCTTATCTCCTAGCCTTCTTCATGAACCCTCTGATCCAGCCAAACTGGTCTACTGGTAAACCCTGATAAGATAAGCTAGTCAAATTAGAGCCAGTGAACCCGGGACAGGTACAGGCAGCCACGAGAGTGTCTCGGTGGTACAGCTGCAGAAACTTGAAGTACTTAGGAGTCCAGGTGGACGCTCTTTGATAAACAGTCCCACGCTTAGATCAAGTGGAGAATGGTACTCACTTGAGTGGAAAGGGACTCACTCCATGGTGCTTTCTCTGTACCTCTTCCTTTCTTTTGTTATATCTTTCTTGGAAAGTCTAGCTTGAGAAACGGTTTTGTGGCTGTTTTCCAACAAGCAATATATTTTGTAGAAAATTAATCAAGTACTTGGATTATGGGAGCAAATCTCAGTTGATTTCAGTGTTCCTGCAGAAAGAACGTGACCGCCTATCTTCATGACCCAAAGAGCACTATCGCCATCTGGTGGTTGCTACCTGAAACACAGGCAGAAGTGCATTCATTCATTCGACAAACATTCCGTGAGTACCTATTGAGTGACAGACAGGCTTTCTCCTGGCCTCTGAGAATACACCGTTGAATCAGAAAAGGTCTCTGTTCCCCAAACATTTACATCTACAGGGTAGACATGCAATTAGTCAGGCAACTTCAGTGGAGAAAGCTTGGGGACCTGTGGTAGGACAGGGAACTCATCATCATGGGTGGTCCTGGAGGACTTCCTTGATGAGGTGGAGTCCAGCCCAAGTGTCTTGAAAATGCACAGGAAGGAGTTTGGCCTGTTAGAGGAGGGTGAGGATATAAGATGACACAGGGCTTGCCGTGACTCAGCTGGGCACAGGTACAAGGCTGGCTGGGACTTCAGTACACAGACCAGTGTAGTTGGGACCAGTACAGGCAGGAACTGGACAAAGAGTTCAAGGTACAAGGTTGACTTCTTCAGGCAGACCAAATGGTTTTGATTCACAGCGTCCACTGGGGCGTGGAGAACTGAGGCTTGACTCAAGCAGCACTAGAGTCTGGGAGGGTCGAGTTGGGCAGATTAGTCTTGTCTAGTTGGGTCTAGATGAGCATCACATGTAGGGGGATGGCATCAGTGGCCTCATGGAGCTGCAGGCAGGCTCCCGGCAGTGAATTAGCACAGAAACCTAGCTAGCAGCTGGGGCTTGGGTGGTAGGCTCAGTCTCCTGGAGAGAAGTGCATAAACTTGGTCAGATGTCAGCACTCCATCACTGTGGAGGCCAGACCCACTTTCTCTCTGAACCCTGAACTGACTACAAGCTTTGACTCTGAGTGTGAGTGTTAGTCTCTAAGTTGTGTCCAACTCTTGAGACCCCATGGACTACACTATAGCCTGTCAGGCTCCTCTGTCCATGGGATTCTCCAGGCAAGGATACTGGAGTAGGTTGCCATCCTCTTCTCCAGGGGATCTTCCCAACCCAGGGACTGAACTCACATCTCCTGCATCCCAGACAGATTCTTTACCATCTGAGCCACCAGGGAGGCCCTTCGCTTTTAGGGGGGCCTCAGTTACCATTTCTCACCCTGTTCTGGCAGCCTGTTTCCTACGTAGGGGTTGTTGGGTGGAGAGCATGCCCGGATGGGATCTATCTGTGGCAGGAACGCTGTGTGTCTGCCAGCCTTGTTTCTTTCTCTTCCAAGGTCCGCTGCGTTTCTCAGCCTTTTTCACAGGCAAGTATGTACCATGTCTGAATTCTGTCCAAGGAAATAAAGATGGGCGTGTCTGTGCCACTTCGGAGTCTGACCTGTGAAGACCTTCCTCCCATCTTTTTCCTTTTTCCCATCTGTCAGCTGGTTGTAGATGATCCAGAATCTGAGGGTTAGTAGGTGGGGGTGGGGTAGGGTCACAAGATCAGAAGAGCCTGCATTCCAGAGTCCCTGCCTGGAAGGCTGGCTACCAAATGCCCACTTTCAGATTGCTCAAGGTGAGCAAGAAGTAGACTTCCACAGGTCAAGCCCTTGAGATCTCCTTGTGTCTGTGTGTGTGTTAGTTGCTCAGTCGTGTCTGACTCTCTGCAACCCCAGAGACTGTAGCCCACCAGGCCCCTCCGTCCATGGGATTCTCCAGGTAAGAACACAGGAGTGGGTTGCCATTTCCTTCTCCAAAAGGAACTATAGAAAGAAAGTGAAGTCGCTCAGTCGAGTCCAACTGTTTGTGACCCCATGGACTGTAGCCTACCAGGCTCCTCCACCCATGGAATTTCCCAGGCAAGAGTACTGGAGGGGGTTGCCATGTCCTTCTCCATGAGATCTCCTCATTCAACACTTATTCTATCCATTCCTCCCCTCCAGGAACCAATTCTTCTTTCTATATTGCTGTTCTGGGGTCTGGGGGGGGGCGGGGTTCTACTATCTGCTGATGGGCGTATTTCCTTGAAGGCAGCTCCTGCTGAAATTTCTAATTATCTTCTGTTTGGGGGACTCCTCATTTGGGGGCCTATGTCGTAGTGCCCTCTTTCCTCTATGCCGGGAGTTGGTGGTGCCAACTCGTTGCCTGGAATAGCATTGAGATCTGCTATCAAACTCTGTACACGCTGGATTCTACTTTCTGGGTGTGTCTCCACTATGTCTGCTTTACCTTCTGTGGCTAAGAGGTGAAAAATGGCTGTTCCAGACATTCACTTGCTAGAAACCTCCAAGACTTGCTTTAAGGCAGTCAAGCTGTCTGCCGACCTTCTATTCGCAAGCAGAAGGATGCTCGATTGTCCACACGTGACCACACTCCGCCATGAGAAGTGCCAAGAGAGATTCGACGACAGTTTAGGAAGTATGAGCCTCTAACAAGCTGAGATCGTGGGTAACGTACATTGACAGGCTGAGATGTGAAGGAAACGGGATGGGCCATACCATTCCTGCCTGACAAATCCCATGAACAGAGGAGCCTGGTAGGTGACAGTCCATGGGGTCACAAGAGTTCAACACGACTTAGTGACTAACCCACCAGGATGTGTGATTAGCAATATCAAGAGCAGCTTGTGACTTTCCTGGTGGTCCTGTGGCTGAGACTCTATGCTCCCAATGCAGGGGGACTCGGTTCAATCCCTGGTGGGGGAACTAGATCCCACAAGCCACAACTAAGACTCGGCTCAGCCAAATAAATACATGTTTTTTAAAAAGAGCAGCTTGTAGTCAACAACTTCCAGTGATGATACAGTCAAGGTCTGGACAGTGGCACTGCTTCAGCATCCCCACTGTGTGACTGGGGACTTGAGCGATGTTGACATGCAGAGGATAGACTATAATCTGATGAGCTCAGTACTCGTTTTAATAATGAAGCCAGAGGAGAAACTGTTGACCTACGTAGAATCACATTACTCTCCTGCTTACAGGCCTTTCTTCAGTGGTTCCCCTTTTCTCTGGGAAGGAAAGAGTACATTTTACACACCACAAACCAGGTCTTGGGTGTTCTGACGCTCACTTTTCCTTCTCCACCATCCAATCTCATGTTTCCCTCACTCAGTGTTTCCCAGGACAGTGTGCCAGTGTTGTCCCAGGTACCGAGCACAAACCCAGCAAATAAATGTTGATGAATGGATGAGAAACAGGGAGGCTGTTAGGAGGCGGGGACCGCAGTGCCGCGATTTGGGTCTCGGTCTAGGTATTATCCAAGCACTCTCATTCTCTTTTTTCATATTGACTGTACTGGGTCTTCTTCGTGCCATGTGGGTTTAGTTGCCCTGATGCATGTGGAATCTTAGTTCCCTGACTAGGGATCGAACCCACATTCTCTGCACTGGAAGGCAGATTCTTAACCACTAGACCACCAGGGTACAAGCTAGACCACCCTAGATACAAGCTCTCTGAGATCAGAAGCTTCACCCGTTTGCTGCCCCAGTGGATTCCTGTTGCCTAGAACAGTAGCTAGCATGGAGTAGAGGCCGATACATTTATTGAGCAAGTGAGATGAAGTGGAATGATTGAAAGAATGAATGGCTAAAGGGAGCAGTGGCCCGAAATGGGAGAGACTTTGTCGGCAGAAGCAATAGGTTTCGGTGATGAGCTAGGTGCAGAGGTGGCGGGCTGAGAGAGAAGGAGGAGGCAAGGATGAGCCCAAACTCTTGACTTGGGAGCCGAGGGGAGGGAGGTATGATTCACGGAGGTGAGGGACATGGGATGAGGGAGAGCTTAATGGAGGAAGGAGGCTGCCCTGATGGGTCTAGTTTTTAGACATTTGGAGTCTGTAACCTCTGTAGGGGATCTGAGAAGAGGTCCAGGGGGAAGCTGGATATATTAATCTGAACTCAGGAATGAGAACTGGGGGGAGAGAGCAGACTGCAGAGTGATCAGCCTGTGGGTGTTAATTAAAGCCAAGCCAGTGTTTAAGACAGCAATATGACAGGCAGCGTGGCAGCATGATGATATATAAAATATGGTCCCTGCCCTCATAACCAATACAAAATCAAGATTTGACACAGACCTTTAAACTGTTTACAAACTCATTCCTGTCTCCATAGCAACCTGGAGGAGAAGAGATAGTTCTGTCCTTATCTCAGGAGGGAAAGACACACAGATGGCGGCCGTGTCTTAACGCAGGAGACGTTCTGGTTTCACGTGGGTTCCTCAAAGAGTGGCACCTGGAAATTCTACGCTAGCTGACCCAGACCTGTGCATTCCTCCACATATCAGCCACGGGGCCAGAGAGATGGATGGAGAAGTCTGAATCAGTCCTTTCCAAATTGCCATTTCTCTCCCTCTCTTTCTCTATACCCACCGTTCCACCAAAGCCATTCTGGGGGTGGCAGCAATGATCAAATTGCTGAATCCAAATGAGGATGCTGCAGGAACCGCCTCACCTGGTTTTTCAGTAACGTTCACACCCTTGGCCTTTTCTGGCTTCTTAAAACTGCCCCCCTGTGGCTTTGGTGGGATGATCGCAGACCATGTGCACAAGCACTTCCCACGCATCAGGGCTCCGCTGAGCGTGCTCCACGGGCACCTCGTCTTCCTCACGAGAGCCCTGGGCAGTATGTACGGGTATCCCCACTTTCCAGATGAGAAAGAGTATCTAAGAGATTAAGTAGCCTCCCTAGAACATCCAAGCTAGAGAGCTGAAGGGGTTGAGTTTGACTGAATCCAGGACTTGAAGGCAAAAAGCAATGTTTTAAGCACTAGAGAGAAAGTGTCCCTCGGGCACTTTCATTGCTAGCTCTCCGACCTACCTTCCTCTGCTTCTTTTCAGGCCTCTCTCTGCCCCTTCCCCAGCAAGGCTGCTCTTGTTAGTGTCCTTCCCATGGCCCACTTCTCAGCACTCTACCTGTTCTCTGTGGCCAATTTTGTCCTTATGGCTTTGCCCCATCTCTATACAATTTGCTCTCAAAAACTCCTCTACTTCAGATTTCTCTCCCGAACTCTCCAGGGTCTGGGGCCTCCTGAGCATCCTTACCTGTCTGCCCACCAGGGACCTTGTGCTCAGCTTGCTCACTGTGGAAGCCGCAATAAATCCCCTCCACTTATTCCTTCCCCAAGCCCTTATCGTGTTACATGGGACCACAGGGGCTCCATCAGTGGAGCCAGAAATTGGAGGGTTATCTTCAACAACGCTTCACCACCACACTCAATGACCAAGAACTGTTGGTTCTGCCCTCCCCGTAATCTCAAAACCCAGCCCCCTCCTCCCCATTTCCACATCTACTGCTCCATTCAGACCATCCTCTCTTACTTAGCTGACCAGTGCCTCTTCACTGGTCTCCCATCTCAGCTGTAACCCGATCTGCCTTCTGAGAAGTATTTCCGTTTAGAAATAATAATAATAATAATGTTGGTGCTCAATTTTTGGTCCTGCCCTGGCTTCTCACTGATCCTAAGATAAACTCTGGTGTGGCCCAACTGCTTTGCCATCCCCTCCACTCACCCCCAGCATCTGATGCCCACAGGTAAGCCTTAGCTGTGTGCAGCTTGCTGACTCCGTTGGTCCAGTCTAAGCTCAGGTGTCATTTGTTTAAAGCCTTGACTAAGGAATCCCCTGGTGGTCTAGTGCTTAGGACTTCAATCCCTGGTCGAGGAACTAGGATCCTGCAAGCTGTGCAGTGTGGCCAGAACTTTTAAAAAAATAAATACAGCCTTTACCAATCTCCTTCCTCCTGATTTTGCCCCTTCTGTGCCCTGTCTGTCTTTATGTCACAGTCTCTAGAACATAGACGGCAGGTAGGTGTTTACGTGTCTGCTTCCCTATCCTGGGAGCTGAGCTCCTCGGAGGCAAGACCTGCAACGTGGGGCCTAATATGCAAGGATTCTGTTCCCCAGTGCCAAGTGCATACAGACAGTCCAGTGCTTGTGAGCTGATTGAAGGAATGACAAATGGAGGAACCTGCGAATCTGACCCCTGTTCTCAGAAGCTGGACATGGAGCCTGTAATACACTGGATGCTGTTGAGGAGACTGGACTGGATTGGAGCTAGCTGAGGTTTTCTGCCTTCCACAGAGTCCCAGCCTCTTCTCCATGGAGATAAAGCAGCTGCCGCACCCCCTCTGTCTTTAACTGCAGCAACTCTGCACCCCAGGGGCAGAAACACAGAATAAACTGTATCATACCAGGCTCTGGCTGGGTGAACTATGAATATTTAAATCAATATGTGATTTTAGATTTAGGGAACAAAACTTTGGGTTTTAAAGCCAGAAGATTGGGGTTTGAGCCTGGCCTCTAGGATTTATGAAAATTATGATATCAGACGGACTTCCTCAGTGGCTCAGCTGTCAAGAATCCTCCTGTAATATAGGAGATGTGGATTCAATCCCTGGGTCAGGAAGCTCCCCTGAAGGAGGGCATGGCTACTCACCCCAGTATTCTTGCCTGAAGAATCCCATGGACAGAGGAGCCTGGCAGGCTACAGTCCATAGGGTCTCAAAGAGCTGGGCACGGCTGAAGTGACGGAACACGCACGCACACGATCTCAGACAGTCTTGTAACATTGCTGAGCTCCAGGTTTTCCCTCTGGGAACCCAGGAATGAAAAATCCTGCTCACCTACTGCCCCAGCTTGCTATGAGACTAAAATGAGGTTACAGGTCAGTGTATGACCTGGTTACAGGTTACCTGATCAGTTATGATGCTGAGGACACCCCGCTGTCCTTCCCCTCAGGGTCCCATAGGGCATGTTCTGGGGCTTCAAACCTTGTCAGAGACATTGGGCTTCACACAGGCCAGCTGGGAAGCTTCGGCAGAGGAGGAAGGCATTTGCACAGGCAGTTTTTAAACACAGGGAACATGGAGGAAATACCACACAATTTATGGATGAAAGCTTTAAAAAGAAACACAAGACTTAAGTCAAAACAGTTGACTCAACTCTGGGGGAGGCATCTGCCTAGATGTAGGAGACAAAAAAGCTAGAATTGGAGTGGGTTGAGACAGAGGGGTGTCCCACTGAGTCGGGTAAACGGACCCGTTGATACACAGCAGGGGGCAGGTAGCCAACTGCCTCTCTAGAGGGTATCACCTACTAGCATTTTTGAAATTCCACTTCTGAGACTGTCGCTTGGGTTATCCTCACAGTGATATGTATAAGGATGTTCACCAAAGACTCATTTGTAGTTGGAAAAACTTGAAAACAGCTTGAATGCCATTTAACAGAGGATGGACCTGTATGAATTACGACGCAGCCATCCAGGGGAATTCCAAGAAGCAAATGGTGCACGTGTCTGTTGCTGTTGTTTAGTTGTTGTGTCTGATTCTTTTTGAGACCCCATAGACTGTAGCCCACCAGGCTCCTCTGTCCATGGGATTTCCCAGGCAAGAATACTGGTGTGGGTGGCTATTTCCTCCTCCAGGGGATCTTCCCGACCCAGAACTCGAGTTCCTGCATTAGAGGCAGATTCTTTACCGTTGAGCCGCCAGGGAAGCCCCATATGTCTGAGTATGAACGTGGAAAGATATTTACCATAAGGTGAATGAGAAAGGCCAGTTGCACATGGCAAGGATATGATGATCTTGTTTTCATAAAACTAAAAATATACCAATGTTTGCACATGTGTAGAAAAAGATAGTGGGGGACATAGACAAGTTGGTTCACAGAGTTTATCTCTGGGAGTTGGGATTGTAGACTATTTTTTATACAGTTCCGTAGAGTTGGCTGTTTTCGTTTTCTTCTTTGGCTGCATTGGGTCTTTGTTGGAGTGCTCAGGCTTAGTAGCCCTGATGCCTGCGTGATCTTTGTTCCCTGACCAAGGATCAAACCCGAGTCTCCAGCATCGGAAGGCAGGTTCTCAATCAGTGGACCACCAGGTGAGCCCTAAGTTGGCTGTTTTTAATAGATACGTATTGAAAACAAAACATTTAGAGAATCGGTTCAGTTCAGTCACTCAGCCATGTCTGACTCTTTGCGAGAATAAACAGTCTAGAGAATAAAGGCCTAATATTTAATGATGGTATTTATTACAGCAACAGTCTCCTCCTCATTCTGGAAAAATCTCAACCAGCATGTCTCTGCATTGCATCACAGATACCCAAGCTGTAATACATCCTTAACCATGTTACTCTACTGATGCAAAGCCTAAAACCTCTCATGTTTGACCCTTCTGTTCCATCTGGATTAATTACTGTCCACAATTCACTGAATATTATCTCTGCTCTGAGGCGAGTGTTGAAAGGGGGTGATGATCTCTCTATGGCATTTAAAGCTTCCCAAAATCACAAATCACACACAAAGGGCTCCAGAAATACTAGTTGAGGAACTCGTTGGGGTTCCCTCATGGCTCAGATGGTAAAGAATCCGCCTGCAATGTGGGAGGCCTGGGTTCGATCCCTGGGTTGGGATGATCCCCTGGAGGAGGGCATGGCAACCCACTCCAGTATTCCTGCCTGGAGAATCCCCATGGGCAGAGGTGCCTGACAGGCTGCAGACCATGGGGTCACAAAGGGTTGGACACAACTGAGCGAATAAACTCAGCGCATGAATGAGAGGAACTGGTGTCTCTAGAGGAAGTGACCACCCGTCGGGACATCCCTGAGCTGACTGCCAACAGCAAAGCCATCTCCGTGAACTGAGCAGGGCCTATGACAGGTCCATCAAAGCCATCCCCATGGGAAGGGCAGGGCCTGTGACAGTCCCACAGCCCCATAGCAGGATGGGAGGCATGTCTTCTAGATGCAAAGTCTGAGAAGAGGTGAGGGTCCACCCTGGTATCTGTCCCCAGGTACCATCACTTTCTCTTTCTGGATTTCCGTTTCTTCCTCCGTAAATAAGAGCCCGGCTTGGTCAATGTTTCTCCAAGCACATTCCTAAGAGTACAACATCCAGACTGTGTTCATACATGTCCTTTAAGAGGGCTTCTGTGGTCTAACGCACTCGAGGAATGCCACTCTCTGCACCCCACTGTTGGAGAGTCACCGTGCATGTCGGTAGGTTTGAGTCTCCAAGAGGTCTTACGTAAATAAACTTATGTATCAACTCACTCCAATATTCTTGTCTGGAAAATTCTATGGACAGAGGAGCCTGGCAGGCTACAGTCCACAGGGTTGCAGAGTCGGACACAACTGAGTGACTGAGCATACACGCACACAGTACTGGTCACATGGGACGAGAGACATAGAGTACGGAGAGAGGACAGGACATCCCAAAGGGCTTGGCTGGGACATGGGGCACTGGTCCAGATAGGTGTAGCCGTTGGAGGACACCTGAGTAGAGATGCAAAACAAGCAGGCAGGTCAAATTGTTAGAGAATAGGGAAGATGCTTGGAAGGAAGCCATTTGGTATTTGCATGGCTCACTCTCTTATTCGGGGCTGTCGCTCATCAGCGCATCTGGATTTAACTACCATTTGCATATTGGTGCCTTGAATGATGGACTATCACCTTTTGATAAAGAGTATGGGCTTTGGAGTCATACCTCCCATGCCTCAGTTTCTACTTCTCTAAAGTGGGATTAATAATAAGCATTGCCTCCTAGAGTAGCTTATGAGGATTAAGTGAGCTAATATATCTGAATGTTCTTAGACTAGTATCTAGCACATAGTAAGTACTCCATAAATGGTACTGTCAGTATTAAGGATTATTATTTGTATCTGCAGCCGAGATTCCTCTCTGACTTGACAGCTCCACTCCAGTGTCTCCCAGACATCTCAAAAGCATCAAAACCCAACTTTTGACCCCAACAGTACCCCCATCTTTCCCTAGCCTTCTTCATCTCGGTGAAGGGCTCTCCCTCAAGTCAGGAACATGGGGATCAGACATGCCGCCTCGCTCCCCTTCTGTCTTCCTCCAATTCACCAGGAAATTCTGCAGAGTCTGTCCCCAGAATAGATTTCAAACTCATCTACTTCTCTCCTCCTCTCATCCCTACTCTAGTCTGAGCAGCCTCCTCTCAAGACGAACAAAATCATCTTCCAAGCGGCTCCCTGCTTCTCTTTCCATGAATTCTTCACGCACAGCCAGAACAACTCTTACAAACAGAAATATGACCCCACTAAACTGCTAAGTGGCACATAAAATGAAGCCCTGGCTGCTTGCTGCGGCTCTGAGCTGTCTGGCCTCTGCGGAGTCTCCTCCTTTCCCAGCTGCTCCTCCAGCTGGCCCGCTGGCCTCTCTCCAGTTCCCACAACAAGGGGAGTTTGCTCTCACCTGACAGCCTTTATCTGGTCACCTTTTGGCCCGAAGGCTTTGCCCATGGCGCTTTACCTGGTGTCTCCCCCTTACCCGAGCCTCTTGGCTTTGAGTTGTCCTCCCCAGATTTCCCCCCACACTCTCCTAATGGGTTATCCCAGTTATTCCCAGTCACAGCCCTGTGTTCATGGCCTTCCCAATGCTGTTCTCAACATGCAATTTATCTACTTGTTTATTGTCTGTCTGTCCCCAGAGAAAATTCTCCAGAGCCCAGTGCTTCTACTTTCCAGGCACTGAAAACTCAGCATACAGCCTGGCCCCTCGACCCACGATGAATGAACAAAAGACTGTCATGATGAGTGAATGGTTTCCTCTCTGATACACCCTTCCTGTTACTAAAGGTGTCACCAGCTGATTAATAAGCAAAAAATAATCCAGTCCACCTTAGTCAGATAAGCTCAGAGATAGAACAAAGGGCCTTTATACAAACCTACAGGTACACTTTTAGGCATTTAAGAAATCCTCCAACTCATGATGAGAGGGCTGACACGAGGCAAGATCCTTAGGCATCGAGCAGGGACCCCACTGAACCCCTAGGGGCCAAGGGACCCCATGGACTAAATGACCTTGAAAAGTGAAAGCACAAATTGCTCAGTTGTATCCGACTCTTTGTGACCCCATGGACTTTACAGTCCATGGAATTCTCCAGGCCAGAATACAGAAGTGGGTAGCTTTCCCTTCTCCAGGAAACCCAGGGATCTTCCCAACCCAGGTCTCCCACATTGCAGGCAGATTCTTTACCAGCTGAGCCACAAGGGAAGCCTGAGAATACTGGAGTGGGTAGCCTATCCCTTCTCCAGGGGATCTTCCTGACCCAGGAATTGAACCGGGGTCTCCTGCATTGCAGGCGGATTCTCTACCAATTAAACTATTAGGGAATCCCAAACGACCTTAGTGGGATGGATGTCCTCAGTGCAGCTGGCATTTTTCATCAGTCTGATGTCTGGCCTTGAATTTTTCTGGGACATTCAGTTTCCTGACCCATATGAGCATTTAATAACAAATTAATTTTTTTTTAAAGCGTGTTCTTTCTTTAAGGAGTACTTGTCACGATAGAATTCTACGGTTGCAGCCATTCTCTTTCCCAGCAGACCCTGGGTCAGGTCTGCTGCTGCTTCTTCCCAGGGAAGTTAGCGTAAATGTTTATTGGCAGTACAGTCATCAAGAAAATAAAGTTGCTGATTCATTGCCTCACAATGAAACCCTTTGTTTTTCCCTCCTCTTCCTTCCTCTTTATAAGGAGACACTTCTGAGAAAGGGTACACTTCGGGGACCCATATCTTGGGATATTTTCTTGGTTGCCTATGTCTTCTGTCTGCAGACTGTGGGTTCCTGTAACAGCTGGGGGATCAGCCTTCCTCTTTCCTCGGCAGTATCACCCCTCTAGGGTCTCTGAGGAACAATGGAAGTCTTAGGGTTCTTCAGGCTGGAAGTGAGTGGCCCCATGGTGACGGTGGCCCTGTCCGTGGTCTTCTTGGCCCTCCTGAAATGGTAAGTGCAGCCAGTATGTCCCAACCATGGTGACATTGTCAGAAACAGCAGTCACAGAGCCGTGCTGGAACCAGGGTGGGGTCTGTGGGAGTGTGTTTTTCTTCCCCTTTAATCTGCAGGGAGTTGAGTATTAACACAGCTTCAGAATTAAAAGCAAACAGCCAGGTTAATCTTTTGCTCTAATGCATGTGATGGAGGTGTCAGGAAAGGCTGGTGATTCAGTGACTGAGAACGCTACACATGATTAACTTTGAAAGAGAGGGAGAAAGCAACAGATTGGCAAGGTTTGGGCAGAAGTATTTCCTTGCATCCCCATCCTATCTCCCCAGGCTGGATTTACAGCAGATTCAGCCTCTTGGTTCTGATGACGTTAAAAGCAAACAACAAAAAAAAAAGATAAAGGAGCTGTCCGGCAATGTGGTCTGGCGACGTGCATGGGAAAGTCACTGCAAAGGGATTTCTGTAGGCTTAAAGATAAAGAGGTGGAACTAATTTCCTTGTTTTCTAATATTTGATAGAAAGGGATGAATGTAGTGTGTGCAGTGCCACCAAGTCTGAGACCTGGGAGGATCTCAAATTTAAACTGGAAATAACTCCCCGTGATCTTGTTAATTCAACAGAAGGTTTTCTGAAGTCTGACTTAATCAGAGACTGGATGTGAGGCCCCACAATATGCTTCATTTATGCATATTCACCTTGTCAGTGAAAGTTATTAAAATTACCCACTCCATCAAAAGCACCTGGATTTAGGCAGCTCTGGTTTTTGAGGGGAAAGTGGAAAAAATAATGGAGAGTTTGAGTTTGAACAGAATTTCAATTTACGTTTCTGGTAGTAATAAAGCCTCCTCTCGATTAATAACTGGGAAAGCACTTTGAAAAGCATCAAGCATTATGCAAATGTGAGGTATTATTCTTTTGGAATTTGCATAGCTGAAAATGGAATTCACGTTTGATGTTCTATGATGATGAAATTACTTCTTGGAAATTGGCTCTGAAACCCAGCTTCAGTCCCAGTGCTGTTTTGCTTTCTAACTGGTTTAATTATCTTTTGAACTTTTCTCAGTGTGGCTTATCTTGCCTTGAAACCAGCCACATGCAAACCCAGGAGCAAGTGGTGCGCTCCCTCCCCGACCCTGCTCCATCCTTCCATCCGTCTCAGTGTGTTTCTGCTCAGAGATGGACTTAACACAGTGCCTGATATGTTCTGGGTGCTTAGTAGATATCAGCCAGTATCATTAACTATCATTTAATGTGACCTAAACACAGAGGGAAATAAGTCTTTTGTGCTTCAGGTGTATTTAAATTTTCTCATTAATATGCTTATTAATATTAATTTCTCATCAACAGTTGTGCACTGACTGTAATTCTCAAAGTGTGTTCTGTTTGAGGCCCCCACGGTCTCACAGCATCCGTGTTTCTATTGCACACTTCACTTCCCTTCCCTTGTTTCTGTCGTTATTGGGTCTTTCCAGTTTCTATAGTCTTAATTTCCAGCTCAGTGCCTAATATATACAGCACGGCTCCGATAAATGTCTGATGAATGGGTGAGTGAACTGCATACATTAATGCTGTGCCTCTCCTATAAAGGGGCATGTGTCCTGAGTGATAAGCTGCTGTAACTGGGTGTTTCTAATCAGTGTAGATCAGAGTCACGGCTAATAACACCATAGCGTTCAGCAAGGCAGTTGTGCATTTATAATCTGTTCTGGGGCCATGCTAATAACCTGCGTCAAAGACACTGAGATTAGAGAGAGGCATGAAGGAGAGGTGGTGAACAGGAAGCCAGAGCCGACTTCTATTTGTTCTTGTGAAGATATTTATCGATTTGTTCATGTGCGCCAGGCATGGCGGGAGGCCTTGGTACGAGGTCAGAAAACAAGAGGTCTAGATCAGATGCCCAAGGTGGGGGAGATGTGAAGGTTGTGGCTGAGCTGGGTGTCTGGGGAGGATGATGCTGAAGAGGAGGAGCCTTGAGGGGCCGTGGATGTGGTTCCTATATCCTGGGTCTATCCCGGGATCAGCTCAGGGTCACCATCCCTGAGCTCTCAACACCCGTTTTCCAGGCAGGAGTCCTGAGTAAAGTCAAGTGAAAGTCGCTCAGTCACGTGTGACCCCTTGAACTATACAGTCCATGGAGTCCTCCAGGCCAGAATACTGGAGTGGGTGGCCTTGCCCTTCTCCAGGGGATCTTCCCAACCCAGGGATCGAACCCAGGTCTCCTGCATTGAGGTGGATTCTTTGCCAGCTGAGCCACAAGGGAAGCCCAAGAATACTGGAGTGGGTAGCCTATCCCTTCTCCAGTGGATCTTCCTGACCCAAGGATCAAACTGGGGTCTCTTGCATTGCAGGCAGATTCTTTACCAAGTGAGCTATCAGGGAATCCCCAAGACTCCTGAGCAACAGACATTGGCTTGAATGAGGCAGGGCCTCCCTCCCGCTTCATTTTCTCAACAAGAGGCATATGGGAAAGAGAAGGGCACTCAGAGAGAGCTGGGGGTAGAGAGACCCTCACAGCATCTGGCCCCAAGGAAGTCTTGTGCAGGGTGCAGTTTTGAAGGTTTAAAATCCTTAGTCTTTCCTGTTAAGAGTTCCGCCTGCCTCTGGAGCAGGAGAGCGTGCGATAAGAGCCTCAACTCTGGGAAGGTAACACGGGGAGGACCGCTTCTTGCCGGTCCACCAGCCTGGGGGTTCATTCAAGTCAGGGGCTAGGTCCCGTATCTCACTGCAGTTCTGGAAACCTCTGTCCATGACTTGCCTATTCTAGTGTCTGGTTTAATGCAGGCAAGGTGAAGAAGTCCACATGTGTCAGCTCGGCCCCCGGGGTGTAGGCTTCGGTTCCCGCCTCCTTCAGCAGCTTCATCCCCCAGACCCTGACTCCATCCTGTGGGCTTGGCAGTTCCATGAATGGTCACATGCTCCACGCATCCAGGCCTCTGTTCTTGCTGCTCTCCATGCGTGGAATCCCCTTTCTCTCCTCTTTCCTTCAAGGGGCTCAGGGGCACCTCCTCACTGAATGTTCTGCTTGCCCACGGCACTGACCAGTCCCACTCACTGTGGCTTTTCTTGTTGTTCTCACCTCTATCCCCCGCTCCTCCACAATGCATGCATGCAGTTGGTGCCTAATGAATGTTGGCTCTAATCTCCACTGGTATTTTCTTGCTGGCTCTTCCCTTAGGCGTCACAGCTCAATACAAGTCTGAATTCTTCTGCCTACATGCATCATCCTTTTCCTATGGCCTTTTCCGTCTGAACCAGCTTGGGGTCCAAGCTTGGGGTCCATGTTCTAACTGGACCCCAACAGGTGTGCTGTTTTTGGATCTCCACTCACCTTGCAGAGCAAGACTGTGGCATCTACTTAAACATTTCATGAAGAAGTAGATGTATGAATTTAGAAAGCAGAAGAGAAAAGAATCAATTTCATTTTAAAAGAGACTATAATAGTATATTTTGATAGTTTTTCCCCAAATGGTATTTGATACAATTTTTTTGATGACAGTCACTAAAATTGATAGTTATGAGGCTGAACAGTGTGCACTGGGGTCTAAGGGGATCAGGGCTACTCCCCTGGGGGTTGGAGCTGGGGATGTAGGATACACTAGCAAGAAGCCCATGAAGCTTGTGATCAAAACACGTGACAAAACATCTTAAAAACTCATTTTTCTGTATAAAGTTGTTTGAAATCCTGACTTTTGGAAGAGATTTATGTCCAAGAAGTAAGTGGTGTGAGTTGAATAGTGCTAGAGGCAATCTAAAGTACAATGCAATTAAACCTTGAAGAGCACCTATGAGCTGGCAGCTTTTGGTGAGATGAGGATTTCTTTATTAAGAAAGAGTGTAAAGTGAAGTGAAAGTGAAAGTTGCTCAGTCATATCTGACTCTTTGTGACCCCGTGGACTATACAGTCCATAGAATTCTCCAGGCCAGAATACTGGAGTGGGTAGCCTTTCCCTTCTCCAGGGGATGGATCTTCTCAACCCAGGGATCGAACCCAGGTCCCCTGCAATGTGGGCAAATTCTTTACCAGCTGAGCCACAAGGGAAGACCAGGAATACTGGAGTGGGTAGCCTATCCCTTCTCTAGTGGATCTTCCCAACCCAGGAACTGAACCAGGGTCTCCTGCATTTCAGGTGGATTGTTTACCAGCTGAGCTATCAGGGAAGGCCTAAGAAAGAGTGTAAGGATTCCCTATTTAATAATGTGCAAATTTACTTGCCCCATCCATACAAACAGGAAGTAGATTAGTGGTTGTCAGGAGCTGGAGGAGGGGAGATGGGAGTGGTTGCTGGTAGGTGTGGAGTTTCTTTTGGGGGTGATGAAAATGTTCTGAAATTAGATAATGCTGATGGTTGCACAACTCAGTGAATATACTAAAACCAGTGAATCACATACTTTAACAGGATGAATTTTATGACATGTGAATTATATCACAATAAAAAAATTCATCTGTACAGGGGAAAAAAAAAAAAGAAAGTGAGAGAAAGAATGTAAGGAAATAGCCCAAATATTAATGGTGGTGGTTTAATTGCTAAGTCGTGTATGATTCTTGCGATCCCATGGACTGTAGCCTGTCAGGCTCCTCTGTCCATAGGATTCTCCAGGCAAGAATACTGGAGTGGGTTGCCATTTCCTTCACCAGGGGATCTTTACCACCCAGGAATCAAACCTGGGTCTCCTGCACTGCAGGAAGATTCTTTACCAACTGAGTTACGAGGCATAGTGGTAGGATTGTGGGGTTTTTTCTTCCTCTGCTCTTTCTGCATCTTCCATATTTTTAAAACAAATATCAATTACTGAGCAAAACAACAACAAAAAAGGTTTTGCTAAAAAGAGTAGGGAATTCCTCCTCTGTAGCAATGAAGAGGAAAGCAGTCTTATGCTTTGAATATGGAGGTTTCAAGACGTACTCTCCAATAGCAGAGTAGAACATACAGGAGAATTTGGAATAATCGGGAAACTTCCTGGCTGATGAAGCAGTGAGAAAAGTAAACTGTGGTTGTTGCGATAAGTGGCTAAAGAGACAAGAATTGTCTTGGGAAGGTGGAAGGGCTCTTAATGCCAAGCTGCATTTAAGTCTGAGGAGCCTGAGACCCAGAAGTATAAACTAAATGGACATTAAAATAGGAAACAGGGTAAGTTAGGGTTCTGATCAAGTCTCATTCTCAGTATAGTTCAGTTCAGTCTCTCAGTTGTGTCCGAGTCTTTGTGATCCCACAGACTGCAGCACACCAGGCTTCCCTGTCCATCACCAACTCCCGGAGCTTGCTCAGACTCATGCCCATAGAGTCAGTGATGCCATCCAGTCATCTCATCTTTTGTCATCCCCTTCCCTTCCTGCCTTCAATATTTCCCAGCATCAGGGTCTGTTCCAGTGAGTTAGTTCTTCGCATCAGGTGGCCAAAGGATTGGAGCTTCAGCTTCAGCATCAGCCCTTCCAACGAATATTCAGGACTGATTTCCTTTAGGATTGACTAGTTTGATTTCCTTGCTGTCCAAGGGACTCTCAAGAGTCTTCTCCAATACCACAGTTCAGAAGCATCAATTCTTTGGTGCTCAGCTTTCTCATTCTAAGTCTCATTCTAAGATCAGGTTAAATTAAGTTGTGAATAGTGATTATTAAGACAAGACGACAATGAAAGGTCCATCCCTGTCTGTACCTGGAAGTTTCTTTCTCACAGAGCTTGCTTTACATGTAGAAAAACTAGATTCTAATTCTAGATCTAAATCTAATTTCAGACGTATTTAAAAGAAACCACTGGGACTTCCCTGGTGGTTCAGTACTAAGACTCTGAGCTCCCAGTGCAGAAGGCCCATGTTTAATCCCCGATCAAGGAACCAGATCCCACATGCCACAAATAAGAGTTTGCATGCCGCAACTAAAAATCCTGCGTGCCACAACTAAAGATTTCACATGCTGCAGCTACAGATCCCACATCCCTCAACTAAGACCTGGCACAGTCAAATAAATATTTAAAAAAGAAAAGAAACCACTGCTTCCAGGGCGCAAGTTGGTTCAATGTATGCAAATCAATAAACGTGATACACCACATTAACAGAATGAAGATACACCACATTAACAGCTAATCTACAATTATCTCAATAGATGCAGGAAATGCATTTGACAACATCTGACTTCCTTTCATGATAAAAACTCTCAACAAATTAGGAAGGAAAGTACCCCAACACAATAAAGGCCATAGTTCAGGACTAACTCACAGCTAACATCATACTCAAGAGTGAGAAGCTGAAAGTCTTTTCTCTAAGGTTAGGAACAAGACAAGAATGCCCACTTTTGTCATTCAGCATAATGCTAGAAATCCTAGCAGAGCAATTAGATAAGAAAAGGAGAACACTGATATCTAAATTAGAAAGGAAGAGGTAAAACTACCTGTTTGCAGAGCATGTGCTCTCATACATGCAATATCCTAGACTCCCCCCGCAACCAAAACCCATCAGAAATAATGAATGAATTCATTAAAGTTGCAGGATACAAAATCAACACTAAAAAGTCAGTTGCATTTCTACAGACTGACAACAAACTCTGAAAAAGAAATCAATCCCACTGACAATAGCATCAAAGAGAATGAAATACTTAAGGATAACTTTAATCAAGGAAGTGAAAAGATCTGTACGCTGAAAATTTCATCAATAGGACATTGATGAAAGAAATGGAAAAAGCCACAAAATACATGGAAAAAATTCCATGTTTATATGCGGGAAGAATTAATATTGTTAAAATGTTCATAGTACCCAAAGTGATCTATGGAGTCAATGTAATACCTATCGAAATTCCAATGGCATTTTCCACAGAAATAGGAAAAAAAATCTTAAAATTTGCATAGATCCACAAAAGACTGATTTGTAAAGTCACTGTTGAGGAAGAAGAACAAGTTTGGAGGCATCACAATTCCTGATTTCAAACTATATTACAGAGCTATAATAGTCAAAACTTGTGGTTCTGGAATAAAAACAGACACATAAGCCAATGGAATAGAATAAAATATCCAGAAACAAACAGTCAACTAATTTTGACAAAGAAGTCAAAATAGACAATGGGGAAAAGATAGTCTCTTTAATAAATGATGCTGGGAAAATTAGATAATCATATGCAAAAGAGTGAAATTGGACCTTTATACCATAAATAAGGAGAAGGCAATGGCAACCCACTCCAGTACTCTTGCCTGGAAAATCCCATGGATGCAGAAGGTCCATGGTAGGCTGCAGTCCATGGGGTCGCTAAGAGTTGAACACGACTGAGTGACTTCACTTTCACTTTTCACTTTCATGCATTGGAGAAGGAAATGGCAACCCACACAGTGTTCTTGCCCGGAGAATCCCAGGGACGGGGGAGCCTGGTGGCTGCCGTCTATGGGGTCGCACAGAGTCGGACATGACTGAAGCAACTTAGCAGCAACAGCAGCAACCATAAATAAAAATAAACCCAAATCAGATTAACAACTTAAATGTAAGACCTGCAACTGAAAAACTCCTAGAAGAAAACAGAGAGAAAAAAGCCCCTTGACATTGGTCTTGGCAATGATTTTTTTGGCTGTGACACTAAAAACACAGGCAACGACATCACAAATAAGCTAGTGGGACTACATCAAACTAAAATCTTGTACATAGCAAAGGAAACAATGGACAAAATGAAAGGCCACCCAGTATCTTCTAGATTTACTCCATGACTGCTTCATCTGCTGACGGTCTTGCTTGGGCTGATCTGTACTGGATCTAGCTGCTACTGGTGCTGGTGAGAAACAAGTTGGATAAGACCCAAGGGGTCCACTGGGGACTGCTCCCTCTCCTGCCTGGACACCCTACTCTTCCTCCTTGGCAGTTCTTATGGTGCTGAGTGTCCCAGGGCTCAGGAAATACGCTCAGGAGGCAGCTTTCGGGGGCCTCCTTGTAGCTTCATGCATGATTCTTGCGTCTCATCTTCCTGTCTTATTCCTTCAGCCTTTCTGGGTCACCAGCCAGGCACAGGTGGCTTTGGGAAGCAGGAAGGTATTGAGCTGGATCTTGAGATGCAGGGAAGGACTAGCAGAGAAGAGGAGGGTGGACACTTCAGGTGGGATGGTGTCAGAAGTGAGGGTGACATTGGGCTTTGTAACATTTGGTGGAACAGACCACTCAGAGTGTGAATAATGGACACATTTGAGAAATACATTTTAGAGGCCGTGGATAATTTCTGGTGCCCTAGAGCATCATAGAAAAGGATGCCTGCTGTTTCCTTATTTTTTTGTGCTTTTGTCTAGGATATGATGGGTACTTCAGTTTAATAATTCAGTGATGAGCTTGGAGATAAAATTGAGCCTGCTTATGAAAACTAGGTCTGTATTTCCTTGAGGACCATTTTCACAGAATATTATTTTTTGTTTTCTCTCTTTTAAATAGTTGTGCACAATATCCCCAGCCTTCTTCTTGCTTTATTGATTTTCCTGAACGAGAGGACGAGGTGTGACTATAAAGTAACGTGACTGATTATTTTAGCATACGCACCAGAACTTATACAGCCAAATGAATTTTATGACCTTCAAAGGCATTTTCCTGATAGGCTGAAACCTATGGTGGATCTGCCATATCAGAAGACACATTCTCAGCACTTTTCTCTGAAAACAGTCCTCGGTGCGTGAATGCAGTCTTTCGACCACCCTCAAGGCGCAAATCATTGTCTTTGTTGAGAATGGATTGATTTTTTAAAAAACAGCTCACATTTTGGCAACTAGGCGATTAGACTGGGTAATATTATTTTTAATCCCAAGCAAAATGTGATTATAAAATAATAAGGCTTGCTGTCCTTTACCGAGAAGTTTATGAGCCATTTCTGGAAGCCGGGGGATTCTGTTGGGCCATACTCATTGGACATATGAGTTGCTCTTAGTCAAGCTTAGTTTCACTTTAAAGACAACAGCAGCAATCATTTTAACACTTATGGTCATACCTCCTTTTATCTTGTAAGGAATTCAGGCTTCTGGAATTGGTAGCATTGGCTCTTTGGGCAGAGATGAAAGAAGCAGCTCATTTACTCTATGAACTAAAGCAGACCATCTGATTTGTGTTTGTGCCTTACTGAGCTGTTTGCTGCTCCCCCCTGGGAGGGCAGTGGTTCTTCCAGAAATAAAACTACTGCACGGACCCTCCCCTTCACCCCCAAACATCATGATCACAACCAACCACACAGGCTGCCGTTTGCCTTTGAAGGCAAGGGCCTCACCTTTGGGAACCTGAGCTGTGTCCAGGGACTTGTTTCTGCTGGCCAAAATGACACACATCTCCACAAGAGGGCGAGGCTTTGGGGAGAGCGGGGATGGGGGCAGGTATCATGCAGGTAATGGATTGGCACTTCAGCGAGGAAGGGCCACCTTGCCCCTGGTTTGCCAGAAATACGTGATGCTGCACAGTGCCTGGGGGCTGGGGGACAGGAGGCGCATCAGCTGAGAGGGGGGACCCCCGGAGCCCTGCTGTCTCACAGTCCCCACCCCCACCCCATCCCGGAAAGAGTCGAGAGCTGGGTGACCCTGCAGAGCCACCTTAAGGCCCCAGGTGGTCTCACAAAGACGTGTTAGCTTTCACCTCAGCACACGGCAGTTCCTGAGCTTGGCCCCAGAAAAAGGATGGCCCCCTCTTTTTTTGGCTCAAAGGTTTCTGGGAAAATGGTGTCAGAGAATGAAGGCAAGGCTAACCACTACTGATGGCGGCTTCAACCAAAACCCTGTTTCGCAAGCTCCGCCCAGACCCCCGGCAAGAGCCAGCACGGGGCACCAAACTCCGTGGCTGCCTCTGCCCTCTGAGCTGGGAGGTATGCCAAGATCCTCCCGAATCGCCTTCCTCCACACACGATCTGCCCCTTCTCGCCACACTCCGCACATCTCAGTCCCCGCTGCCCGACGCCTTGCCTCTCTGTTAAAGGAAATCCAACCCATCCCTCAAAACCTTGTCTAAACATTGCCTTCCTGAAGGTCTCTTAGCCAGTCCAACCCTCAGCGGGCCTGGCTTCCTCTGAATTCTGCTGTCTCTACTGCGGTCTTGGCACTTGCTGTACTATTCTATCGTTCTCGCCTGTGTCCTGTTTCCTGGCCTGATGATAAGGCCCTGAGGGCACGGGATGAATCTTAAACCCATGAGTGCCTTGTGCAGAGGAGCTGCTCAGTAAACTTTAATGACCACACGCATGGCATGGCTTCTAAATGATCGCTGTCATGTGTGTGTGTGTGTGTGTGTGTGTGTGTGTGTGTGTGTGAGCATCTGTGTGTGCTCTGATGGATACACTAGTGGCAGCATGACCTCAACATCTGGCACAATGCCTTGCACACGCGTCATTGAAAGAGTAAATTCCTTCTTTGTTCATACGCTCACTGACTGCTGAAGGCTTTCCAGGCTGTGTGCTTGTTCTGCCTCATTGATGGGCTATGGATCACATGACTGTGAACTCAGATAAAGTAATTATCACATTAGAAATAGAGAAGCAAAGCTCTGATGCAAAAGTAGGAGATGGGATAGAAGGCAGGACCCAGCCATTTAGAAGATGAGGTATGTGGGCAGCACAGAACACCCGCTGTGCGGGTATCCTGACCACAGTGTCGGGGAGGGGAGGTCCAGCCTCCAGGAGAGGCATAAAGGACAAACCCTTCATCCTTCACTGTTTTATTAACCGCTAATCCCCATAGTTCAAAGCAACGCTATCTAAACTCTTCACCAGCATCTCTGTTTATATTATTTCCCCAAAGGTCTCGAGTTCTATTGTCCAAACAACGATGTGTATTTATGTAATGATTGATTTATTTTCTCATTTTAATTACTTGAAGACAGGCTGATGGAAACCCTGCCAATGAGTATAGTGATCAATATACTAACCGGCATTCGTATACCCAGTTATAATTCTACTCCAAAGCAAAGAAACTTGACATTTTTGTTAACCTGCACAATCTGATTGTCAATAGAGGCACAATTTCCATTGAGGCTCTTTGAAATGTTGAAAATATCTCATGTACCCTCTTCCTATCTCTACAAATCAATAGGCATCTGGGAACCCCAGGCTGTAAGCATTGTGAAGGATAGTCATCTATACATTAGATGGTTTGAGTGCTATCTGTACACAGAGAGTGACTGAACTTGGTAGCATCGTCTCATGATATAAGGGACGATAGAAGGAGGTAATTCGGCAGTTCTCAGGAGAAATATGGCACAGTGTGAGTCAGCAAGGCCTTTCTAGTTGAGGGCAGGTACACTTTTCCCCTAGAGGAGCTTGGGTACATCCATCTTTGGGTACTCCATCCTTGCCAGATTTTTCACTGATAAGAGAGAGCTGACTGTCCAAGGCTCTCCAAATATGGCATCTTCTCCACCCAAACCCCCAGGCCAGCTCTCCCTCACCTGGATAGTCAACCCAGTCTTGTTTCCTAAGTGGTCCTTGAATCATTCTTTTCCCTGTATCTGCTCTTCTACTCCTGGAGTTGTGGATTTCAAGAGCATCTGGAAATAAGCACCCATCTTGTTTCCCTGCCTCCTGTCTTGTGCCCCTCAAAATTGTCCTTCACATCTGCAGACCGAAGAACAACCAGCCTCTCACCGCTGGGGCAGAAAGCCCTCCCACGGCCCTCTCTGCGTGCAGAATTGGTCTCCTTGGCTGGCACAGGAGGCCTGTCCCACCTGGTCCCCTCTTCACCTGCCGCTTTGCTCTCTGGTCCCTCCATTCCGTCCACACACCGTGTTGGAGGCCATTCATTTCCTCCCCTCTCCTGGGATGCTCTTGATTCCTTCATTCTGGTGAGAGCCCTGTATCCCTGTGATCTTTGCCCCACTACATCTGGTGCCTTCTCTCTCTCAAACCACTTCCCTGGCTCCCCTGTTAGAAGGTAAGCAGGACTGGATCTTAAGTGCCCAGCACTGTGCTTGTACATTTCTTTTGGGTAATAAACAGTTATTTGCCGACAAAGTTGAATTAAGAGGGACAATATATAGGATTTTGTGTGGCACATGCTTGGCATATATAGACACAAATTCAAGTTGTTCTTTGCAGCTATGAATATCCTCATAGAGAATTTCCATTTATTTCTAAATGCATATCACTGCAACCAAGCTGCCACCCTCACTTGTTATATAACAGAATTTCACTGCATTGAACTCTGGATCTCAGTGAAGGATTTCATCTTTATAATTCACGTGTCACTGCGCTGTGGGTTGAAGTTCATCTCTGTACAGTGTATGAAGGAAGGATTGTGAAACAAAATCTTACTGCAAAGGTGACTTTTGAACCTCTTTAGGAAAATAAACTATTCTCAAGCACTTTCACTGATGTTAGTTCATCAACACTGCTTTTAAAAACACACTAAAAATACTTCACTCTTGGCTGCCTTTCCCCCATGTATGTAATGTCCCAGAGCTTGGACTTTGAAATCTGATTGCCTGGGTTCAAGTCTTGGTTAGCTTCGTGATCTTAAGGAAGTTGGTAAGGTCACTGTGCCTCGGATTCCCCCACTGTTAACTAGGGATAATAACAGTACTCACCTCATAGCACGTTGGAAGGATTATTTGAGTAGACTTGGAGCAGTGCTGGGCACAGTTAGTGTTCAGTAAGTGTTAGCTATTGTTGCTGCTGTTTAGTTGCTAAATCATGTCAAACTCTTGCAACCCCATGGACTGTAGCCCACCAGGATCCTCTGTCCTTAGAATTCTCCAGGCAAGAATACTGGAGTGGGCTGCCATTCCCTCCTCCAGAGGATCTTCCCGACCCAGGGATCAAACCAGGATCTCCTGCTTGGCAGGTGGATTCTTTACCACTGGGAACGTTAATATTAGTCAGCATGTGTTAAATGAATGACCCCAAACTTAGCAAACAGAACACAGGAAGATGTGGATTAGTTGTTTGTGTTTACAAAGCACTACTTCCCTGGTGGCTCAGATGGTAAAGCATCCATCTACAATGCGGGAGACCTGGGTTCAATCCCTGGGTCGGGAAAATTCCATGGAGAAGGAAATGGCAACCCACTCCAGTACTCTTGCCTAGAAAATCCCATGGATGGAGGAGCCTGGTGCAGGCTACTGCCCATGGGGTCGCAAAGAGTCGGACACGACTGAGTGACTTCACTTTCACTTTACTGCATACTTCAGAGAATTCACTGCCAGAATTAGCCAGGTGGCGCCAGTGGTAAAGAACCACTGCCAGTGCAGGAGACCTAAGAGACACGGGTTCAATCCCTGGGTTGGAAAGATCCCTTGGAGGAGGGTGTGGCTACTCACTCCAGTATTCTTGCCTAGAGAATTCCATGGACAGAGGAGCCTGGTGGACTACAGTCTATAAAGTCACAAAGAGTTGACCTGGCTAACACTTTCACTTGTAGATTTTTAAACTTTAAAAAAAAAAAAATCTGTTTCTTGAAAAGTGCTCTATAAATGAAGCTTTAAACTCAATTTGCTTTTCAGAAAATTTTCATATTTTCCCATGACAACATTTACATTTATCCTCTGATTTGAGCAATAACAGCACAAGTCTGTTGGGTTAGCCAAAAAAAGTTCATTTGCACTTTTCTGTAACATTTTACTGAAAAACCCAAATGAACTTTTGACCAATACAACATCTTTCATTCGGCCTTTGTTTCACTGGTTGACGCTTGCCTTGTCCTTGGGTTTGAGAGCTTGACATGGAAATGATGCCTAGCAAATAAATCCTGGTAAGTTCTCACTCTAGTCTCTCTCATAGACCAGACCTCTGCTTTTCTGCATACTCTGGTCCAAGATCTGGCCTTCATTTTGCCTTTATTATGACACTAGAAATGTATTTTTGCAAGTTCAATTCCCTCCCATCTTAAAGCATGCAAGTAAGCCAGCCAACCAACAACCACCTCTTCTTGGACCATCGATTCCATCCCCACCTCCGCTCCATCCCACCCTTCTCTTTCCAGAGAAGACCCCACACTCCTCGCTTTCTCACTTCCCATTTACCCTCAGCCCTGCAATGGGGCTTCTGCTCCATTGACCACTGAAAGGACTCTCTCCAAGGCTACCACTAACTCCTTGGTTCCTAAACAGAGTTCTCATTTCCCAGTCCTTGCCTTTCTTCAGCGCTTTGCAGTATTTGACTCTGATATGCTTAGTCCCTTACTCTTGGGTTCACAATAGGAGTCTCAGTTGCATAGCTGTGCAGAAAAGCCTGAGCACCTTGAATACGGTCTAATGGCTTCATTTTACAGATGAGGAAATGAAGATCAAGAGAAGTGACATGAATTGACCTCTATCAGTCAGCTAGTGCTGCAACAACATTGTGTAACAAACCACACCAAACCCATTGGCAAACAACATTAATTTTTCTCATGGTCCCAGTGTTGGGTGGGGGAGCTATGTTCCAGGTTGTGGGTGGGGTTCATATCTGCTCCACATGGGTTTGTAATGGGGCACAGGCTGAAGAGGATACTTCAGGAAAGTTCTACTTCTGGTAGATCATAGGAATGCAAGAAACACAAGAGGAGGAAATTCCCTGGTGGTCCAGTGGTTAGGACTTTACACTTCCACTGCAGGGGTTCAATCCTTGGTTGGGGAACTAAGATCCCATAACCCATGTGACATGGCAAAAAAAAAAATAATGCTAGAGGAAATAAGCAATGTCTCTTCAGGGCTCAGCCTTAAAGTGGCTGAATGTCACTTCTGCCTATATTCTTTGGTTAAAGCAAATCACATGTGAAAGCCTAACATGAATGAGGTGAGGAAGAAGACTCCACTGAAGTGGGAGGTATTGATACTTCAGAGAATCAATATTTTCCCTGATGATGTAGAATTTTGATAAGGGGGGGAGGAGCGTGATGAATCAGGAGGAATGACTCAGTCCACCACATGCCCAAAGATCACCCATGTGGATTCTGACCTCTGACAAAGGAGAAAGAGGACACGAGTGAGCAGACACAACAAAAGAAGAAACAAAGATAAAAACAAACGAAGAGCAAGCAAAACAAAAACGTAAAGCTAATGGAAGTTTGGATTTTTATTGTAAACGACACCAGTGATGTTTTCTGGAAAAAGAACAGAAACGGATGGGGAGTTCGACAAAACTCCAAGGTGGTGAGTCACAGTAGGTCTTGGCTGTGAGGAGCTAGCTCCGGGAGGGCTGAAGCAGGGTCGTGCGCCCAGTGCGGGGGCTCAGCTTGGACCTTGACTGAGCCTGGGGGTGAACCCAAGAATTTCTAGCTGAATAAGCGATGGAGATCAGGAACTGACCAGTGATGGAGCCACAGCTCACCCTGAGAAGGGTAAATACTGATTCAGGGATGGGGTGGGGAAGAGAGTAGCTACTACATAGAGGATCCAACTTGAGTTTGAAAAAGCAGGATTGAAGGGGAACATTTCTGAAGTACTCTGGAAGCCTGAAAGCTGAAAGTCTGCTGTGTTCACTATACCCTGAACTATAACAACCAGGGGACATCCTTGTAGACTGTGAGCTCCATTGTTTGGGACAAATTCATTGTTTTATACGTGGCAATACATTTATGTAAGACATTATGCCAAGACATGGCTACAGCTGGAAACATAAACAGCTCCAGAATTACTATAAATATTCTCATGGATGCTGGGGCCCTACTGAGTTATTAAAGAAAAAAAAATGTTTTAGGATGATCACTTGCCCTTCCAGAAAATTTCCTGTGATGCTGGCTAGAGGCTGAAAGGAGAAAGGGTGTGTCTCAGCATCACAAGGCCTGTGAGACAATGTGAACTGAACTTGGGCTCTGAAAGATCAAAAGAGGCATGCTCCTCCCTGTCACGCGCTTTTGCACGTTCTGCTCTAGGAAGTTATTGGTAAGTCTCAACAGGGAGGTGCTCTTGCAATCCAAAATCAGCCATCAATTTCATTTCCTTTTTTTCCTATAAAAAGGGTATGCTGACTCAAACAACTAAAATATAGATTAGTTAGCATACTAATAATAAGACCAAAAAGTCCCCAATAGACAAAAATCCCCATAAACACACACACACACACACACACACACACACACACACCACACACACAAACAAACCAAAGCCCAACATTCAGTGAACCAGGAAAAAAATGTTTTTGAATTAGCATTTTCTTTCGTGAGAGTCAGTTTCTTTCTATGTCACCTCCTCTGACTCCAGGATGGACGAAAAGACCTGTCCCCATCCACCTACCCACGTGTTGGCCTCTTCCATGGCTGGTGACAGCTCTGATGGGCTTTATACTGGATTGAGTGGTGTTAGTGTTCCCCCGCCCTCCCCACATTCACAGTCACTTGGCACTTCCGAATAAGGCCTTTATTGGAGACAGTGTCTTTATAGAGGCAATCAAGTTGAATACTAATGAGTCCTAATCCAAGACTGATGTCCTTTTACGAGGGGATCTGGACACAGAGACACACAGAGGGGAGGTGATGTGACTGTACAGACACACGGGGAGAATGCCATGTGAGGATGGAGGCAGAGACTGGAGTGATATATCTGCACAGCAACCCCAAGGATTGCTAACAACCCCCAGAGGTGAGGAAGAGCCAGGGAGGGGCTTCCCTTAGAGCCTCAGGGTGGGCAAGGCCCTGCCGACATCTTGACTTCAGACTTCCAACCTCCAGAACTGGGAGAGAGTAAAAGTCTGTTGTTGTAAGTCCCCAGTTTGTGGTACTGTGTTATGGTAGCCCTAGGAGATGACTGTGGTCTCCTTCCCCTCATTGGTCTTGCTGATCCAGAACAGACCAGTCAAAGGCCTGGCTAGAGGCTCAGGCCCTTTGGTCAGACAGACTAGGATTGGGCTGCAGGCTGGCCACTGACCAGTGGGCTCAAAGTCTCAGTTTCCCCATCTTTATGATGGACATAACAAGGATGTTGGTGGAGATTAAAGGCTACCACGTTTATAAAGTGTTTGGTACAATGCCTGGCCCATAGCACGTGTTTAGTAAATGTTAGCTGCTATTAGCCATTGGTTTTCACCTCGGGGTGAAGTTTTCCTGATTTTACTCTTTTGGTAAAAGCCAAGTGGATATCTATTCCTTTGGGGATGTACCATGGCATCTCGCTCAGGGCTCTCACTAAAAGCATCTTTATGGAGTGAAGAACGGAACAACTCCATCTCATCATAGAAGGAAATGGCTTACAGGCTTCACAAGGTTTAGCACTCAGCTCAAAAAGTCCAAAAAGAAGGAATATATTTTTATCAAATTAGGTTATGAAAGTTTGAGGCTTCCATCATGGGCTCTCTCCCCTGGGTTTCTTGCTTGCAGGGAAGCCAGCTGCCACATTGGGCAGCCTGATGAAGGGCCCACAAGATGAAGCCTGCCAACAGCTACGTAAGGGGACATGACTGTGATTCTCCAGGCCCAGGCAAACTTTAGATCACTGCAGTCTCAGCTGACAGCTTGACTTACCCTTACGAAAAACCCTCACCCTCAACTGCCCGGGTAACACACTCCCAGGTTTCTGGAAACTGTGTAAGATGATAAATGTTTGCTGTTTTAAGCCACTTAGGTGTTGGGGCTAATTTGTTACACAGCATTAGATAACCAATACAGGTGATGAGATAAGAATGGCCAGGATGAGCCAGGGCTGAGACCAGGGACTGCAATGGGAGACTAAAACAAAAGGGGCAGAGAAGAGGTCAGACCCAGATGGGTTGGACATGGAGATGAGCAGGAAGGTTCTGTGGGTCTGTGCCTCTGGTCCAGAACCCAGGGCAGATAAGAGCCAGAACCAACCACATCACTGAGCAGAAGGCACTATCTTGGTGATCTTAGACTAGAGTATCGCCTTCTGACATAATGTTACACAATTCCCAGTTGGACCTTTAGTTGATCACTGTAGCCTTGAGGTGATCAAAGACCAATGAGTGAATTTGTCTAGAATTAGGTCAATACAAAGATCTGCAGATTCCAGTAACAAATAAAACGCAATGGGATTATAAATATTTTTGAAACACTCACAATATTCTTTTGTTATTTTGATGGCCATAGCTCTTTAAGTTGTCTGCCAAGCTGGGAGGCAGAATTAAGTTTCCTAGGCCTGTTCCAGGCTGTTGGGCAGGTCACAGTACAATAGAAAGTTAAAGATATTCCCTGGGTTTATAAAGACATACCTCACATCCAATTGGCAAATGTTTTCTGAATGCTTACTAAGCTCATTATAAAAGAGCTTAGAGTCATTCTTTACACCTAGTAAAAGTACCCACTGCTCCTTATCCCACCTGTGATTACTCATGAATATGAAAACTCAGTGGATCAGAAAACAGCTCCTCTATTCTTTGCACAGGCCAGGTCTCCCCTTTGAATTAACCTTTGTCTCAAGTCTTGAAGCCCTGCTGACTCAGTGGCAATCACTTGAAATTCAAGGGATAACAGGATCCTCTGAATAGCATCTGCTTTTTACCAGGAAGTCAGAGTCCTTACTCCATAGAAGTGAGCAAAGCTTCCCGTAGCCCCTGTCTTGTCAAAAGGTTGAGCTCTAGGCAATTTGCTGCTCTGCAAATCCAAAATGAGAGACTGAGGCTGCTAGCTAAGGTCACAGGCTCAGAGCCAGATAGCCTGGGTTTATATGTCAGCTCCACTTCTTCCTAGCTGTGCAGCCTTGGGTGAATGACTTAATCTCTCTGAGCCTCGCTTTTCCCATCTGCAAAATGATGATCATAATAGCACCTCCAACACAGAGTATGGAGAGGAATAAATGAGTTGATGTATGAAGCACTTAGAATGGCTCCTGGCCCCTGGGAAATAGTCTGTAACTGTTGGCGATTATTATGCAGGATATGGAGGCAAAAGTAGCTCCCTCTGCCCTCTCTGGGCTCAAATGTCATTGTCTGTTGGGGTTCACGCCAGGCAGATGTCTCTCTTTCACAATATGCAAAGGGTTCTTCAAGGACTTCATGAAAACAAAAGGATTAACTACAGATGACTAAGTCCACATGATGGAAACAGAACCAGGTACAGTAAATAATGACCTTAGGCAGGATTATATTCCTACAAACAATACGCTGAGTTCTTCGGCTCTCGGTCTACAATCCCTCTACCACAAGGGAGCCAGGGGCCAAGGACAATGTTTCCGTGTGCCCAGGATAGTCTGGGTCAGCTCCTGGAGGAGGCAGCCCTCAAGGAGAGAGTTGAAGAATTCAGGACTTGCTAGGTGGAGAAAGAAGATGGGTATACCAGGCGGAGAAGAGTGTGCTGGGACCAGGGTGAGATAAACAGGTACCTGGGACACAGATTTAAGGGGGCACTCACTCTCAGGGCCCTGTGAGAGCAGGGTCAGCATCTGCACACCCTTGGGACTGAGCGCCTCCTTTAGTTTTGTATCCTAAATGCCTCTGTTGTGTCACCTTAGTCCTGGCCCTGGCAAAGAGCCTGGGTAAGAGCCTGGAAAGAAATGTCCATAACTAGAAATGTCCTAGTCGTGAAAGATGGCTTGAGGACAGAGGTCACCTGGAGCGAGCCTGAGAGGTCACGCTGGGGTGAGATCATAAAAGGCCTTATGCCCCAACTAAAAGGATTTAGAGTTGGTCTAAAAGTGACAGGGAGCCAGTGAAGAATTCTGAACCGATCTACAACATGGTTTTCCTGTTAGCAGGATTCTTCGGGCATTGGCATGAACAGCAGATTGGTGGATGAGGGAAGAAACAGATGAGGAGGCCAGTTCAGGACTCCCCTGAAGAGTCTATGCCCAGGGGAAAGACAATGATGGCCTGAAACCGGGCATGTGGTTAGAAAACTCCCTGAGCGTTCTCGAGAGAGCTGGTTTGAAGGTAGAACTGACAGTCCATGGTGACTGAGGGCAGATGAGGGTTGACGGCAAGAGTCAAAAATGGCACAGTTTAGGGACTTCCCTGGTAGTCCAGTGGTGAACAATCCGCCTGCCGATGCAGAGGAAGTGGGTTCGATCCCTGGTGCAGGAAGATCCCACATGCCATGGGGCAACGAAGCCAGCGCGTCACAACTACTGAAGGCTGCACCCTAGAGCTCGCGCTCCTCAACCAGAGAAGCCACGGCGATGAGAAGCCGGCAGGCCACAAACTAGAGCGTAGGCCCGCTCGTCGCAACTAGAGAAAGCCCCTGCGCAGCAGTGAAGACAGAGTGAAGCAAAAAAGTACAAATAAATGAATAAAAATGCTTTCCAAATGGCACAGTTTAGAAGCCACAGGGAGCTATTAGGTAAGATAGAAGTATACCGAAGGCGGTCAGCAGGGCTTTCCCAAGTCCAAGGGAAACCTCCCCACACTCCTCCCTATTTGTTTTCCATAGGATACAGTCTCTGGGGGTCAGACATGTCTTACTCTCTGGATGGTGCCCACAATCTCTTAGCATCACCGACCTGAGCTGAGCCACTTCCAGACCCCATTGGCTTTCCAAGCAGTCTTAAGGTTGTCAAAGTCCTTTTAAAGACAACCACGCAGCTGGGCTCACACCAGCACTCCACCATGCCCAGCCTCCCATTCTGGACGTGTTGACCCCCAGGGCGCTGACCTGCCCCATATGACCTCGGCTGGGTGCTCTGGGAAGTGGAGGGAGGAGGGGGCGAGGGGGAGTGAGGATCTGTCCAGAGGCTGGGAGTCTTCAGCCGCCTGTGAAGAGCCTTGTGAGAGATGACGTAGACCAGAAAGGCAGCTGGAGGGTGGCTGGGTTCGGAGGCGCTGTCCGGAAAGGCGGAGGCAGCAATGCTGGGAAAGGAGGGCAGTGTTCAGGGGCCAAGCCCGGGGCAGGGGAAGTACTAGGTCTGCGGGACTGCCCGCGGAGGCAACCCTGGGACTGATTTCCTCTGACCCCGCCACAGATGCACACGCTGACCTTGTGGTCCACTGAAGCCCTCGGATCTTCTTCCATGAACTCGAATGAAGCCAGGTCGCCTGCCCTCCCTGCGCTTGAGAAGTCTGGAGCATGCTGGTTCTGCACATATTTCTCCATGTTCTCATAAAAATCAAGGGAGTAAAAGAGCAAGTCTGAGCTCTTTGAAACATTAATTAAAGACACCATCGTTTCCTTATTTCACGGAGGGTTGCTACCCCATTTGGGATTATTAGCAAAGCCAGACAGCCTTTGTTGTGCTTGACAAAGTGATTAATTCAGACTCTAGGTGAGTCTTGGCTTTCTCAACATCTTTTGATGTGCTAAGATTCCCCAGCGAGGCAAAAAACATCATCAATTACTTAAACAAGCCATTACCTTGAGAGCACAATTACCGGTGAGGCCCAATCTACTAATTGGCAGATGAAGAGAGAGAAATGAACTTGGGCTGTGCCCTGGACCCTTACCTGTCCAGCGGTAGTAAGAGTCCTTTCAATTGCATCATGGCAGTACTGCCGCTGATCTGGGACTGCCTAGAAATTTTTCCATCTCCACGAAAATTCATTTTGGGCCTTCCAGAAGCCTTCCATCCGAGAACTGCATTCTCGTGGGCGAAGTTGTAGGCCTCAGCGCAATGGGAACACAGAAGTGTTCACAGTAGTAAACTTCTTGCTTGAAGGGAGCTGGGAAAAAATTCTTTGGCTTGCTCTTTTCCTCGAAAGTCACAAATTCTCCAGCTCCTCGGGCAAGCAGGGTGGTGGGGGTCTTCTACAGAACGCTACGTCTGAGTGGACAATCCTTGACACATAAGGAATTCAAGGCCTAAATAAGAGAGGCAGGTTTTCACTGTAAAACATGTAAACATATAAAATTAAATGTATAAATTCAAGTAGAGTGCAATACACTTAAATATATCTTATTTTAGAAATACTTACTATAAATATACCTTTTAACACACGAGATCATGGCTGTTTTTCTCTCTCTCCTCACTAACAGAGAGGTTTAGGGAGAGATCTTTTGCTGTATTTATATATGTCATTGGTTTTTCCGAATGCGGAGGGGGAGCTCAGTCTAGTTAAATTCAGTCACATAACCAATACATAAAAAATCCAGAAGTGTTCCATAAATATCAGCCACTGCACCGGCCTTGTCACACAATTCAATTGTTCTGTCCTATTTTTAAAGTAGAAAGATGGGCCGTGTGCGTGTTCATATTGTGAAACTCCTTTGGGTACTACCTCGATCGTTCTTCTCTAGCTCTCACTGGCACCAAAGGGCAAGGCGCCTCTCAGAATTCTTCCATGAGAAGTGGTGGAGAACTGGGGGGTGGGCGCAAAGGCAGAGGCGGAGGCTGTGCCGAGGCCTCACTCTGAGACCCTTCCCTGCTTAACCACCATCTCCCACTCGGCTGGCTCCACTTTCTTCCTTAATTCCCAAAAGATGTCAGCTGGGTGGGGCCGGGCACCGGAAGGCACGCCTGGGGAAGCAGAGGGCATAGCATCCAGGGCTTCCTCCATAGGAACCCCCAGAGCTGGATCTTCCCGGGGCGGGGGGCCCCCTGGGACACCCCTCCTCTCCAAGCAGCAGCCTCTCCCGGCTCCTTCGCCTGCCACGAGTGACACAGTTGTTTCTCGCACCAGCTTTCACGCTGCTGTCCGCAGTTTCATAGATTTTTGGAAACTGGTCTGCTTTGGAGGGCCCTGCTTTTGGAAAACTAGCCTTGGGGGAAAATAATAATAAGCCTAAGGACCACTTGCCTTTTTTTTTCAAGTTCAACAAATATGTCCCATCAGTAGCTGGACAGAAGAAGTGCTCTTAAAGTGATCAAAGCACAGTTCAACTGGCACACCCTCTGACACGTGGTGCTTCTCTGCTGCAAGGGCCATCACATAAATACCGAGTTAGCTGCTTGTCATTAGCCACTGGGTGCGTGCTGTGTCCACAAGGCTGTAAGCACCGCCTCCCTGTAGCTTCCCCCCGTGCTTTGCACATGCCTGGCTTGTAGGAGACAACGTGTGTCTGCCTGATCATTTTCGTAATGTGTCACTTGTAGCATGAAGGTTACCATCAGCTGACAGTGATGAAGGGTGTCATCCCAGGACTCCTCCCCTTTGTGAAGGTGAACTGCTATCACAGTTTGGAGTAAATCCAATGTCAAAAGCAGACCAACTCTCTTTAGTTTTAGAAATGAAATACACGAGAGTCATTAGATCTAATTCTCCACATCTCAGTCCTTTGAGAGAGGACTGAGATTCCGTCATTGCTTTCCAGCTGTGGCGTTAGATTGTCAGCTGAGCCAAGGCAACCTAGATAGAGCACATTTGAAAATGTGGCCCATTTGGACCAGCCTTGAGAGCCCCATCTTCCCGGCATCATCCTTGTGGACCATCCATGGCCAGCAAGATCACTTTAGGGAGTTCCTGGGCTTTAAAATGTTCCATGGTAAAGTGTTTATTTTTACTCTTAGTTTTTCTTTTTGGAAGTGGTAATGGTTTTCATTTATGGTCATGACATAAAGTTACCTTTTATTTATGTCTATATCAAAGAAAGTGGGAAGCAAGTGCTAGCCTAGGTGATTTGCAGATATGGCAAAAATTGTCAAGATGTTGATTTAGAAGGTTAACCTCTTAATGCCAACTGAGATTCGTTGACTCAACTCTCCTGCCCTGGCAAGGTGAGATAAAGCTGGAAAAGTTGGCTAATTCTATGCACTACAATAACCAACAATTGGATGGCATGAATGTTTGTAAACTTTAGTCTTTTCTTTAAAATACTTAGCTGTTTGGGTGGTAGGGCCCCCAAGCCTGGTTTAGTGGTGCCTGAGACAGAGGCTGAGTGTTGTGGTAGCTCTAGGCAGCCCCTCCCCACCCTTCCCCAGCAGCTGGCTCATCAGTTTTCTCTAAACAGGAAGCCTTGAGAACCTCAGCCTCCACCCCAGCCACTTCTTATTTTCAAGCACACTCCAAAAGGCAGTCATCTGTATACAATCGAAACTGGTGTGGGAGATGAATAATGGCCTCGAAAGATGTCCACATTCCACATCCTAATCTTCAGAACCTGTGAATGCCACTTTACACAGCAAAAGGGACTCTGAGGATTGCTTAAGGGTCCTGAGATCAGGAGAGTATCCTCATTATCTGGGTGGACCCTCAATGTGATCAGAAGGGTCCTTATAAGAGGGAGGCAGGAGGAGTCAGGTAGAGGGGTTGATGTGACGTCTGGGAGCAGAGACTGGAATGATGTGGCCGCAAGCTAAGGATGCAAAAAACGGATGCTCTCCAGGAGCCCACAGAAAGAACCAGTCCTGCTGACATCTCAGCTTCAGACTAGCGAGACTAATTTTGGACTTTGGGCCCCAGATCTGCAAGATAAATTGTGTTATCTTAAACCACTACACTCGTGGTTACTTGTTTTAGCAACCATAGGAAACTAAGGCAGTTGAGAAAGATTAAACAATTCCTTAATTTCTGATAGGATTCACCACATTGGTCCTTTATGTAAGGTATCACTATACATTTAAAATAATTCTAATTACAAGAGGTTCAGTTAACACGTTTTAAAATCTATTTAAGTTTTTGAATCAGCATCCACGTGGTTGACATCTCAAACATAGTATCATGAAGTATTACCAAAATAGAGTGAGAAGTCTTCTTCCTGTTATGGCCCCTAGACAGTTTTCTACTGAAAGGAAACACGGTTTCTCAGGAAAATGGCTGATTCAGGTCTAGGGCAAGAAATGTACAAGATGTACCTGGGAAAACTTGTCATTTCAGAAAGTGGGGAGGCTGTTCTCCCCAAAAGTACTCAGGAACAAACTTATACGTGCTCCCCCTAGCCAAAGATGGGACAATCTGAAAAATCTAGGAAATCATGAAATCTAGAAAAATCTAGATTTTTAAGATTTTTTTTTCCTGAAAAATCTAGAAAAATTGTGGCAGTAGATCAAAACACATCAAAATACTCTAAAATACAGTCATCTGTACACCGTAGAAGTTGGTGTGGGAGCTGAATCATGGCAGTGGATCAAAACACATCAAGTAAATTTAAATTCATGAGTTCATAATGATACAAAAATAGCATGTGTACCCAATGTAAGATGCTACAGAATCAACTCACTACTTCGAATGCTAACAATAAAAGCAAAGCATCAGGGCTGATCCTACTTTTCTCGTGCGAACTGTCCCTAGCAGAAGAGGGCCAATTCAGAATTATTCTAGCTGGTAAATGGAGAAGGAATAACATGACTTTGCATGAATGGATTCAGGTGATAATCCTCACAGCTGCTCAGGTCATAATAAAAGAGACAAGAAGATTATGAACCTCCTCTGGTGTCGTCTTGAAGAAAAAGCCTCTAGATCAGTGGTTCCTAAATGTGGCTGAACACTGGAAACACCTGAGGATCTTATAAAAATTCCAAAGCCCAAGTCACACCCCAGGCAATTAAGTTGCTGCCTCGGCGTATGGGTAGGGGTGGGGATGGGGTGAATGGGACCCCACAGGCACCGGAAGGTTTGGAAGCTTCTCCAGGTGCAGACACATTCAGGAATCAAGGGTTTAGATCCAGCTACAGGGGCTTCCCTGGCGGCTCAGATGGTAAAGAGTCCACCTGCAATGCAGGAGACCCAGGTTCAATCCCAGGGTCGGGAAGATCCTCTGGAGAAGGGAATGGCAACCCACACCAGTATTCTTGCCTGGAGAATTTCGTGGACAGAGGAACCTGGCAGGCTGTAGTCCACGGGATTGCAAAGAGTCAGGCACGACTGAGAGCCTAACACTTTTACTTTTCACTAGGACTGAAGAACGGGTTAAACTACCATGGGAGGCAACCAGCAGAATTTAGACTGTGGGAAACCCTATGAGACACCACCTGGTTTTGTTGTGTAAAAAAATGCGAGGGGGAAAATGGGGGTCGGGGGTGGGATAGGAAGGAGAATTTAAAGACTTAAAGATACTTACGAGACATCTGACCCAATTCTAACATCTAGTCAGTGTTTCAGTTTCCTCAGTTGTCTCACAGGTTTTCTTTGTAGTATGTTTACTGAGTCAGCATCTAAAGTCAGATGACCCAATTCAAACTATAGACCTTAGATTCTCACTCAATAAACATACTATAAAGAAAAATTGTGAGACGACCGGGGGAATTGAAACACTGACTAGCTATTTGAAGATACAAAGGAACTATTGTTATTTTTAATTCTAATAGTAATACTGCGGTTATTTTTGGAAAGAGTCATGTTTTAGCAAAGGGGTACAGAAATATTTACAGTTGGAATGATGTGATGTCACAGATTTGCGTCATAAAAGTCTGGGCATGAGGTGGGTAGGAGTGTAAAGCTGAGACAAGATTGGCCACAAGTTGATAATTGTTAGAATGGTAGGTACATGGGAATTCATTTCACTCTTTCATCTCCTTTTGCACTTTCCACACTAAAACATCAAACTAAACATCTCCTTCCTGCCCACTGTCATCCCCACTGTTACTTCCATCTGTGCAACTGGTAACCTCTTCAATTAACTCCTTATTTAGACTTACAGAGTTATTTTTAATAAACGTAAAAGCTAATATAAATAATGTTAGTTTTTTTCTCCTCATTTTTTTTACATAAATGGAAGCACACTAAACTCAATTTTCCACATCTTACTACTTTCATGTACTAGCGTATTTTGATGACTTTCCATCTCCGTTGCATAGCATATTATTGAACGGATGCATCATAATTTATTTAAACAGATGGGCAGTTAGGTTGTTTCCAATTTTTTGCTGTTATAAACACGTTAAAAATAAATACCTCAGTACATATTTATGTAAAAGTATATGTGTAGAGCAAATTCCCAGGAGCAGATTTGATGGCTCAGTGGATAAATGCATACGCAAGATGCTAGCAAATAACCCTGGCTTATACCAGGGTAGAAAGAGATAGATGGAGAGAAGTGGGCAGATATGGAGATGGAGCTAATTTGAAGATGGAGCTAAAATTATTTGCTGATAGATCGTTTGAAAAATAAAAGAGAAAAATTAAGCATGTCTAAAATCAGTCAGCTTCAGATAAGTTCTGCCTGGGTAACAACTGACTCCCTTCATGCCCACAGCAAATCTCAGTGATTTACATACTCAAATATTTATTTCTTGGTCATGCTAAACATCTGTCATGGACCACTTCCTTCTTTACCCCTCATCATCTCCATTGCAGGACCCAGGCTTCAGGAACAGCTCTCATCTGGGAGACTGCAGGCCTCAGGGCAGACAGAAAAGGACAAAAGGCTCATCACGTGTGGCTCTCAAAGCTTCCACTTGGATATAGCACACATAGTGTCTTTTCATGATCGGTTGACCAAAGAAAGCCACATGATCAAGCCTTATGGAAATAAGGTGGAGATGTGTAACCCTCCAGTTGGGAAAGACTGTCATATTTTAAATAAATACACACCCCACTAGTGAGAAAGATCCCACCTGCCAATGCAGGAGACCTAAGAGATGAGGGTTTGATCCCTGGGTTGGCAAGATCCCCTAGAGGAAGGCTTGGCAATCCACTCCAGTATTCTTACCTGGAGAAACCCATAGACAGAGGAGCCTGGTGGGTTACAGTCCATGGGGTTGCACAGAGTCAGACAGGACTGAAGCGATTTAACATGTCAACACGCACCACATCTCAGAGGTTTCTGGCTTGAGCAATTGGTGGGTTGTGGTTGTAACAGTGATACAGAGATGAAAGAGGAGATAGAGTTCTAGGGGGAAAATTGAGTTCAGATTTAGATATAAGTTTAAAACACCTAATAAAACCATTGTCACCCAGGTATTTTGGACACTAGATGGGTAGACAGCAGCACATTTCCAGGTTCCCCTAATGTCGGGGCTGGAACTTCCAAAATGCTCCAGTGGGTGACCCCACTGCCTTGATACCCAGGGGCAGCTTTACTGGACAGTATCCAATCCACCAGGCTGGCTCGGAGAAGGCAAGTTTAGGCAGGACCAGCCAGGGCACAGTGAGCTCTCTATATTACCACTTCAAGAGCCCCAAACAGTTTCCTGGTTTTGAACTCAATGCTTCTGTACACACCTATGTGACTGGAAATCAGTAGAGTTTTGAAGGACAGTTTTCAGTATGTTCAAGGACCTTTAAAGCCATGATAGCTTTGATCAATCATGTAATGATTTGAAGTCTAACTTAATTTTAAAAGTCATATGGTAAGATGCTTCATATGCAAAAGATATTTATTGTAGAATTCTGTATTGAATTGAATTATATTGAATTGAAAATAAAATTTACATGTCAACAACAAGGGAATGGTGATGGTTTAGTTGCTAAGTCATGTCTGACTCTTGTGAACCCATGGACCATACTCCATGAATCTCCTCGGTCCATGGGATTTCCCAGGCAAGAATACTAGAGTGGGTTGCCATTTCTTTCTCCATGAGATCTTTCTGATGCAGGAGTCAAACCTGGGTCTCCTGCATTGCAGGTGGATTCCTTACTGATTGAGCTACAAGGGGAGCCTAACTAGGGAATAAGCAAACAAATTATGAAATTTAAAACATGCCTAATAAATATCAAAAGAGTGCAGCCAAGGTGATGTCTGGATAGACATGAGTTCAGTGGAGAGAATGGGGCTAGAGATAGCAACGTAGACGTTATTGACATATAGATGGTGCTGAAAGTGATGGGGCTAACTGAAGGAAAGGAGCCAGAAAAGATTCTGAGGGCCAGCCCCTGAGGTAGGAAGTGTGATGTCATGGAAACCAAGAGAAGAGAATGTTTCAGGAAGAGGGAAGTGTTTATCTGTATCAAAATGCTGCTGAGAGCAAGCGGAAAAAATAAAAACTAAACTAGCTAGAAATTACTAGAATGACAAGATCAAAACCTTGGACAAGTGACAAGTGACCTTGACAAGGCCACTTCCACTTGAGTGGTGGGTGCAGAAACCTAGTTGGGAAGATGGAGAAGAGCATAGGGTGTAGAAGAGGAAGAGAACATGTCTAGATGATGCTTTTAAGAGGTTTTACTGGGAAGAAAAAAAGAAAAATATGGGAAAATAAGGAAAGGGCTGGAATCACAGGAGTCTGCTTTACTTTTCTTTAAAATAGAAGACACTAGAATATGTCTGTATACTGATAGCAGTGATCCAGTAGAAAAGGAGAAATTGGTGCAACTGAAAAAAGAAACAGTTGAGAATCCTGAGTAAAAGCAGAAGTGAAGCGCTGGCTTTAGAAAGGCAAAGACGCTCTCTCTCTCATTATGGTCATCAGTTAATTAGTATCTGTTATAATTATACCTTTGGTTTCTAAGAAACCTGCCTGCTCTTGTTCTCAGTATAGCCTCTGCTTGTTCTCATGTGGTGGTTTGTCAACAACACCCTACCTTAGAGGACAGGAAGAAACAGGATAGTAGGGTTCACACGGCACCTGCTTGAAATGTGGCAGACCTGGGTTCCTCTGTGCCTCAATCTCTTAGCAGCCCTGCCACCCTGGGGGTGTTAATTCATTTCCTTAAGCAGTAATTTCTTAGTAATATAAGAAGAATATTTATGCCTACATTTATATAATTGTTAGAAGGCTCATACAGGAGAATGTATAGACAGTTCTTCGCATAATCTCTGGTACATAGGGAAGGTTAAAAATTATAATAATGGTGAGTGTGCGTGTTAGTTGCTCAGTCATGTCCAACTCTTGGCGACCCCTGTAGCCTGCCAAACTCCTCTGTCCATGGAATTCTCCAGGCAAGAATACTAGAGTGGGTTGCCATTCCCTTCTCCAGGAGATCTTCCTAACCCAGGGATTGAACCCAGGTCTCCTGCATTGGAGGTGAATTCTTTACCGTCTGAGCCACTAGGGCAGCCTCTCTTTGTTGATATAAATGTATTTTTCTTGTGCTGTGACAAAATTGTTGTCAGGCTAATAGCTACAATGAGCAAACTTCGGGAGACAGTGAAAGACAGGAGGGCCTGGCATGCTGCAATCCTGGGGTCACAGAGTCGGACACAACTTAGCGGCTGAACAGCAGCAACGTTTTTGTGGTTCTTCTATTACTGGAGAAAGAACTGCACATCAGGCAAATATTTGTGTATTTGTTCAGTAGTCCTCTATTTTTTTTCCCAGAAGAGTGAAGATTGTAAACTGTCTCCTTTCCTGAATCTTTGGGAACAAATTATAATGACTGTTACTTAATTTCATGGATAGGGTCGAACAGAATTGAAAAACAATGTGAAATACAACTCCAGAATATTTGTCCCACTGAGTTTTGCCTGTGTACATCTTACAGCTTATTTTGTATTCAGAAGTCTCCTATTAGAATGCAACTATTAGACAATGAAAGCAGTATGTTTCAAAATGCATGGGCTGCAGCTAAACAAGTAAGAAGAGGGAGATTTATATTCTTAAATGAGTTTATTAGAAATAAAATAATATTGAAAATAAGTGAGCCACGTTGTTAACTTAAGAAGCTAAAAGAAAAAAAAAAAGAACTAAGAATAAACCCAAAGAAAATAGTAGGAAGATCATAATAAAAAATGAGCATAAAATTATGAAACAGACATAAAAACAGCAAAAAGAGAAATGTAGAAATGAGTGACAAAAGCAGAAAGTTGGGGCTTTGAAAAGATAGACAAACCTATAGCAAGACTCCTCAAGGAAAACTTTTCCAAGCAAACTAGGAATGGAAGGACTGTCCTTTATAAGGGGTGCCTGTTAAAAATCTATGGCAAAATCTTACACTTAATTTTAAAACATTAGATACATCCCTATAGAGTCAGGAACAAGAAAAAGATGTTCTCTCTTACTGCATCTTTTAAACGTTGTACTAAAGGTCTTAGCCAGTGTGATAAGAAAATGAAAAGTGAGATAAAGGGATTAGGGAAAAAAGAGAACAAAGTGATATTGTTTGTATAAAATATAACTGTCAGTGTAAGAAATCTAAGAGAATCCACATGTAAACCAGAAGAACTAAGAAGAAATTTTAGAAGGATCTTGATTACAAGACTGACATAAAGCACAAATGATGTTCCTACACATGAGCAATAAAAATAACCGAATTATATGTAAATAGCAAAAAGATACTCTCTGTGCACAAAATTAGAAAATGTTACAAAGGACAGAGAATCAGTCAATGGAGAGATATATACATAGATGAGAAGACTCAGGGTTGTAATAACATTGGTACTAATTTATAAATTTAATACAATTCCAATAAAAATTCCAAGAGGATTTTTCATCAAACTAGACTAACCAATTCTAAAATTAATGGGAGAAAGTAAGATATTACAAGGTGTTACAGAGTTATAATAGTTAAAATAGTGAGGCACTGGGACAAGTCAGACAAACAGTATAGATCAGAGCTCCGATATTCCTAGGGTGTAGGGTGGAGCCAGGGCTTCCCAGGTGGCATTAGGAGCAAAGAAATTGACAGCTAAGGCTGGAGACATAAGAGTCATGGGTTCGATCCCTGAGTCAGGAAGATCCCCTGGAGGAAGGCTTGGCAACCTACTCCAGTATTCTTGCCTGGAGAATCCCGTGGATAAAGGAGCCTGGCAGGCTATAAGCCATAGGGTTGGTCGCAAAGAGTGGGACATGGATAGAGGCAGCCTTATAAATCAGTGGAGAGAGGGGTGGGTCTCTTTGCCAACCCTTAACAGAAGTGCATTCAGCTGTGGGGCAGGATTATTTTTCCCAGGGTCCCAGTGACATATGTTTTCTGATGAGCCACCTCTTATTGTAGAACCTGCCTTAACACATCACCCTCTGATGATTGATTTGACTTCTCAAGTGCCTGAAAAGGATGTACTCTGAGTAGATACATCAGCATCTTGTTCCTGGAAAAAGGACACCTACTCTTATAAGTTAATGAACATTCTGCTTTGCAGTTTATAATCTTAGGAGTTTCTCTAACTGCTACTAACTGACACATGAGTGAACGCACACTGGATGATTTCCAGTCCTGAGGGCAAGGTCTTAAGGGAACGGGTCTCAAGAGAGGGCACCAAATGTGAAGATGAGGATGTGAAAAAAGAAATGAGGCACTAAAAGAGGAACTGAGACGATCTCGTAGAGAAATTCTATTTCCAATGAACTCCTGTCCTGAGACATGATTGAAGCAGCAATTTGTATACTTACAGTTCCTTTAAGTGTTGTTGCAGGGGAAGAATAGGGGAAGAAGAAAACAATTCAGTCAACTAACAAGGCTGCAGCTAGTCATTTGCTAAACAAAAGCTGTTCAGAATTCATCTGCGTGTCCTCCTCTCCCTGCCCAAATACGTGCTTGCCGTCAGCTTGCAGTTACCTATTGACGACTGCTCGTTTCCCAACTAATTCTTTAACCAATCGGTGTAGCATAATTCTGCCTGCCCCCTAGATAAACTGTAATGGGAATAAGGGGGAAAAGATAGGGGAATTTCAAAGTTGGAAAATATTTTTGAAATTGGAGGAAAAGCAATGGCAAAAAACGTTTTCTCTCAAAAAAATTACAGACATCGAGATGTTGATACATGGATGTGTCGACAAAACTCGGAAAAATTTAATGAGAGTGTTTGGTGAAATGGATGTACACTGACGCTGAGACTAACTGGGGCAAACTTTCTGGAAAACAGTTTGGTGCCAGTGTTCAAAACCAGTGACTCAGGGATTTCAGATCCAGAAAAGCTTCATGTGTAAAATATTGGAAGAGTTTGATGTATAAGGTTGTAGTGGCCTAACTTCGCTGAAAACATCCTAAATATTTAACAATAAAGATAGTTTAGTAAACTTTGATATGTCCACAAGAGGAATATACAACCATAAAAATAATATTCATACGGGATTTATAATATGGAGATGTCTTCCTTATTTTGAATGGAAAAAGTAGAAAAGGAAAGAAATAGAAAAAAATTACAGAGACTAGGATCTCAAATACATAAAAATACACTCAGAAAAAATTTACAATTTTAATAAAACGGGAATAAGCTTTCTCCCTGCTATTTCTAGCTCTTTTGCCCAAATTTCTGTCAAGCATTTCAAGATTTATTTTCTGGAAAGCTGGCAAATCTCATCTTCTGCTCCTGTGTCTTAAATCTTTTGAAGAGCCAAAAATGTAAGTCCTTATCTAATAAAGTTTCCCATGTGGCCACACAGCCTTTTATGGAATTGCTGGCTAAGCATTTAATGGCTGTGTGTGTCACAAGGATAATGTAACCACGACAAAGGCCTTTTCTTCTCCAGAGGTGGGACAGGTGGGTTACCTGGCACCCCTGGGCTTCATCTCTTCCTGGCACACCATGATTTTTATCCCAGGGAAATCGCTATTTGCCAAAGGAATCTTCCACTATTTCAAAAAATATCAGTAGCCTCCGAAATTTCCAAAAGCAGCTCACTAAGTAGAAATTCTTTGATAGGGATCGTGAAGACATAAAGAATGGACTGAGGATCTGTGGCTCCCCAAAGCAGGGAAAAGCCAAGTCCTCTATGGCTGCGGCTTAAGATAAACAGTGAGGGAAACTTGTAGAGCAGACCATGGTTTGATTCTTTAGTGCTTTGGCTCTAATCTCAGCTTCCCTGGTAGTTCAGATGGTATAGAATCTGCTTGCAGTGCAGGAGACCTGGGTTTGATCCCTGGGTCAGGAAGATTCACTGGAGAAGGGAATGACAACCCACTCCAGTGTTCTTTCCTGGAGAATCCCATGGACAGAAGAGCCTGGAGGGCTACAGTCAATGGGGTCGCAATCAGACAGGACTGAATGACCCTCACTTCAATTCAACCAGCTCAGTCATCTCTATAATATATCAGTGTAATATACAATATGTCAAAATATCCCTCAGTTTATTACGAGTGGCTTCTTTGGCTGAGCAACTGGTTGACCACTCTTGTTGAATACATCAGGAAAGGGCTTTGTCTTGCAGAAGACAAAGTACTGGGGAATTTCTTATGTTGAAAACAATACCATGTGGTTCTATGTGTTTTTTTGTTTGTTTGTTTTTGTTTGTTTTCTGAGAATGGACAGTAGAAGGAGCATCACTGGGACTGCAGAGTTTGAATCCTTTGGGGATAAATGACACTTTGGTTGTAAGCATAAAACCAAAGAATGCTATTTGAAGCTACTTCATATATTTTCCATTGTCATTTTCCAAGTTAAGTATCCTTAATGTAAACAATGATAGATGTTCAAGATCGTAATTGTGGAATATACTTGCATTAATTCCCATCAGATAAGCTGTTCTAAATATTGCAACATGGCAGCCACAGGATGGCTGAATATTATCTGATTTACTAGCATCCTAGGGCACCAGAACTGTTTTTTTTTTTTTGGCTTCACCATGTGGCATGCAGGATCTCAGTTCCCAGTTTAAGGATTGAACACATGCCCCATGCAGTGGAGACATGAAATCTTAACCACTGGACCACCAGGAAGTCCCTGCCAGTTCTTTACTAACAGCTCAGGACTTGATGACATAATTTGAGACAAAAAGAAATTTCTTTCAAAATGATAATTTTTAAGGTAACAGGAAATTTTTCAGAAAATCTTTTTTCATTGACTCTAAACTCATTCATGGGTATTCCTGGTGTACCAGCTTCCTAGGGCTGCCATATTAAAATAACACAAACTGGGCTTAAAACACCAGAGTTTGTCTCACAATTCTGGAAGCCAGAAGTCTGAAACCAAGGCTTTTTGCAGAGCTATGTTCCCTCTGGAGATGAGAATCCATCCTTCTTTTTCCTAGCTTCTAGTCATCTGCTGACAACCTTTGGTATTTCCTGGTTTGCAGCCACGTAACTCCAGTCTCTGCCTTTGTTATCACAGGGCGTTCTCCCTGTGTCTCTGTGTCTTCACGGGGCATCCTCCTGTAAGGACACCAGCCACAATGGCTTAGAGATCCACTCTACTTCAGTATGACTGTCATCAGTCCTAAGTTGCTTCAGTCACGTCCAACTCTGCAGCCCCGTGGACTGTAGCCCCCCAGGCCCCTCTATCCGTGGGATTCTCCAGGCAAGAATGCTGGAGTGCCTTGCCATTTCCTTCTCCAGGGGATCTTCCTGACCCAGGGATTGAATCTGCATGTCTTTCATTGCCTGCACTGGCAGGTGGGTTCTTTACCACTAGCACCCCTGAGAAGCCCCTCATCTTTAATCACATTTGCAACTACCCTGTCTCCAAATAAGATAGAATTTTGGGAACAGGAATTCTACTGATTTTTGGAGGGGTGACACAATTCAACCCCTAATTCCTAGAGTCCGTGGATTCTGGGTTAAGAACCTATTGAGACTGACATAGGAGAGTCTGGGAGTGGAGAACATGAAACATGGATGCAGAGAAGGAACTGCGAGCAAGACAAATGGAGCGCACTTTGTAATTCTGCTTGGAGGTCTGGAGGCAGTGGTCTCTCACTGTTGAATCTAGTGCGAGGTCTCTAGTTACTGATGGCAACATTTGGCCCATTCCTAGCTGAAGATGCTTCACTGCTATACTTGACTCCGGGCTGCAGAGTGAAGTTTATGGTTATGTCCAGAACATTCTCTGCTGATGCCATATGTTTGGAAATGTCTGAATTTTGTGCAGAGACACACAAGCGGTATTTTTGTAAGTGGAGTTACATAATTAGGGCATGGGCTTGCATGATAATTGGCATGTGTAATTAGGCACAGACTTCTTGTCCTTTAATTAGACAATCAAGACATCTAATTACAAAATTAAGATGTAATTACGTGGCCTAAGATCGACATATTTCTTTCTACCCATTAGAGATTACATTTTAGAAAATAATTCATAAAAATTGATGAAAAAAATGAACCAGAAACCAGATTTGAGGCCGTTGAGGGAAGTGTTAAGTAGACTGGTAAGCCACCTTTGGTCTTTCGTCTTAAGTGTGAAGGGGGTTATTTAAAACATCACAGTCTACTTGAAATACTTTTACACACTCTGCTGTCAACCTTTGGCATACACACTAATGAAGAGGAATGTGGGCATGACTAGTCCATGTAATTCACACGAGGCTCTTAAGTGTGGTTTGTAATTACCCTTGAACTTGGACTTAAATGTGATGTCCTAGGGACCCATTCAAACCCAATAGTGCAGCCACTCAGTGGAAACCTTGGTCTGGAGAACTGGGAGCAGAACCCACCTTCCCTTTTCACCCTGGCTTGATTCTCCCTGTTGCTACTTTAAAGGTAGGCAACATTGCTCAAAGTAACGCAAATCAACAATTAACCTGTTGCCCTTTCCCTGAATATTTGAGTATTCATTGCAATGTGCTTAACTGCTCCTTATTGGACTGCAGGCAAGAACAGGAAGGTCAGAGTCTACAGCAAACATTCCATCTTTCTAATGATAAGTGAGGCTTGGAGCTGCAGGATTTTTCAAGTTCCAGTGCTCCTGTGAAGTCTGACTGAATGGATATTCTCTATATTTTCCCTTGCTCCAAAATTGAGATTTGGCTGATATTTGTATGATGCTAAACACTCAGTTTGATTCATTAATTTTTCTGAAATAACTGAACTTTTGACATAATTGGCTGGCTGATTAGGGATTACAGCCATATGCCCAGGTTTTTCTAAGCTAGTTCTGACTTTCACTGTGTTATCCCTCTGTTCCCATAAACTGTTGAAATATCCTAGTAATTCCAATGTTTTGACAGCAACACTGCACTTCTCAAACTGTCACTTTCTCCTGGACGGTGGCACAGACATCTGTGGGGCCATATTTCCTGATTTGGGGCTAGGAAAATATGCTTCCCATATGATCTCAGGCCATGGAAACAAAGACATAGAGGGTTTGCAAGTGGTTGGTGATGAGGTCTTGTTCCACAGAGTGTCCCCTCCTTCCTTGTTTTTTTATTTTTCCCTATTAGGTCATGGAATGTGATGAGGGATAAATTATGTGCAGGGGTCAATTTGACCAAGAAAAACCACAGATTTGAGCAGGGAACTGATTTTTGCCATTGTTACTTTTTTCGCCTCAACTTGCGAGAGAATTGTTGATGGTAGATTTCAAGGTTGAAGAGCTGAAATAGGCAGAGGTGCAGCTTTTTGGAGGTGGTGTGGGGCCATGCTGTGCAGCTTGTGGAACCTTAGTTCCCTGACCAGGGATCGAACCCAGACCCTTGGCAGTAAAAGTGCAGTCGTAACCACTGAACTGCCAGGGAATTCCCAAAGTGCAGTTTCAAATACTATTTATTGACAGAAATTGTAGGTGTGTTTGGACTCCACCATCTCTAAAGGGACTTTCAGCTAAGACATCTGAGGATGTCTTAATCTCTAGCCTGTTAATCAAGAGGAATTTACTGAGCTCAGGCCACTTGCACACCTCTAGGCCTCCACCTCTTCAGTCCTAAGATGTCACCTGGAAACTTCTCCTACCCTTACATCTGGACAGCTGATATCTGATACGGCCAAAAGTGTGAACCTGTGTCTCAGTTTTTAAAATGTGCTTTTTCCCTCAGGTACTCCACATCAGCGTTTTCAAGACTAGAGAAGCTGGGCATCAGACATCCCAAGCCTTCTCCTTTTATTGGAAACTTAGCGTTTTTCCGCCAGGTAAGGGTTGCCTTGCACTGTCTTCTGATATAAGATGCTCTGAGCCAAGAGCAGCTTTATCCACAAAGCATTGCTTCCTTTCAGGTTGCCCACACTCAGGGAGGTCTGTGTGTGAATTGCATCAGTTCTTATGTGATGATAACGATCCATCACTGATCACTCATCAACGCATATAGAGTCCTGGTATCCTGTCATTCATGCAAAAACCCTTTTAATGAGTGTCTTAAGTGTGCCGGGCCCTAGGATGTGGAAGAAAGTAAAATTTGCCCATGCCCTAGTGCTAGTGTGGGTGGTAGACATGGCAGCTGTGGTTTGTCCTTCAGAGGAGGGGAAGATCCTTTAGGGCTAGAATCATCCTGGAGGATTTCCTGGAGGAGGGGGTCTTCAGGAGCGATAGACACAAAGACAAGGAGACCCACACCAGGTGGGAGCAATGATGTGCATGATGGCACCATATGAGAAATAGGGCACAGCTTGGGGAGCAGCCTGGATGAAAAAGCGGAGATTGGGGAGCACCAGGGAACACTGCTGTGAGAAAGAGAGAAGAGCAGGCTTCCCAGGTGGTGCTAGTGATAAAGAACCCACCTGCCAATGCTGGAGATGTGAGAGATGTGGGTTTGATCCCTGGGTTGGGAAGATCCCTGGAGAAGGGCACGGCAACCCACTCCAGAATTCTTGGGTGGAGAATCCCATGGATAGAGGAGCCTGGTGGGCTACAGTCCATGGGGCTGCAAAGACTGAGTGACTAACACTTATGAAGATCACTGACAGTTCAGAAAGGCAAGTGAAAAGCTGGGCGTGTCCCAACATTGGTGAGTAGGAGGGGGACACCAAAGGGGAAGATTTCTCTGCAAGATTTAGAGCAGGTCTGTAGAATCCAACAGTTGTTGAGCCCTGGCTGTGAAGCAGTGAGGGCTTGGCCAGGGTGGAGATGAGAGCGAAAGAGAAGAACTTTGGGGGCAAAATTAGTAACTCATGGCAACTTAGATGAGGAGAAGTCAAGGCAGAATGAGTCAACTCGTCTTAAGTTTGGAGCCAGACAACAGGGAGAATGGCCAGGAGTCCATGAAAATAAAAGGTCAGGAGGTCAGCTGGTTTAGGGAGGTGCCTTTGATTTGCCAGAATGACTCGAATGCCCTCTGGGCATTTGGAGATAAAGTCCTGGGACTTTATCTTCACAGGTTATTTTTGTTTCCCGCATTGGGTTTTCTCAGAAGCCAGATGATTTATTCTGCCAACTCCTGTGGGGGGTGCTGCCACCAGACCCAATATTAGGAGGCTACAGACCCTACATGTGAAGCCACTAAGCCAAACAAAGGCAGGAAGGACTAAATTGGGGCCAATCGTGATAACACCCCTCTAAGATCTCTTTAGGCTTTCCCCACCCCTGCCCCCGGAAAGGCTGGCCCTTGGCGTCAGGTAGAAAATAACATACGCTATTTCTGTCCCTTTTCTTTCTCATCAGTTTCTCTTCTCTTCTCTTCCGTTTTGTCCCTTTCTCGGTTCAACACCCCTTCCCACTCTTTATTGTTGTTTCTCTCTTCCCAGTGTTTTTTTTTTAACACCTCCTTCTCTCCTCTGTAGCTCAGGGGTGGCCAGGCCACAACTTTCAGCCCACAAACAGCATCACAGCAAGGCTCCCCATCAGCTCCATGAAGCAAGTATGAAGACATTTCTAAGTGTCAAAACACAACAACAAACCAGATAGGAAATTAAAGCAAATCCATTTCACAAATTTCTATGGGGGAAATGATCAGTCGTGTTCAGACTTGACTGAATTAATTCAGTATCAACATGTTGAGTTAAACCATATCCCTGTTGATGTGCTGAGAACACTGTGCCTGCCTTTGGCTAATTTCCACATATGCTTCTTTTTAGCTGCTCATTCTCATATGGGCAAATCCTGCCAAGTTCTTGCTAGAACATAGTCATTTCATTGACTGTTTTCATAGTCATATGAGCTTTCCTTGGTATTAATATATGGCAAGCTTAGATAGAGGTGGAGCTATGGCTTTTCCAGTAGTCAGGTACAGATGTGAGAGTTGAACCAAAAGAAGGCTGAGCACTAAAGAATTGATGCTTTCAAACTGTGGTGGTAGAGAAAGCTCTTGAGAGTCCCTTGGACAGCAAGGAGATCAAACCAGCCAATCCTAAAGGAAATCGACCCTGAATGTTCACTGGAAGGACTAATGCTGAAGCTCCAATACTTTGGCCACCTAATGCAAAGAGCCAGCTCATTGTAAAAGACCCTGATGCTGGGAAAGATTGAGGGCAGGAGGAGAAGGGGACGACAGAGGATGAGATGTTTGGATGGCATCACTGACTCAGGGGACACGAGTTTGAGCAAACTCTGGGAGATAGTGAAGGACAGGAAAGCTTGGCATGCTGCAGTCCGTGGGACTGCAGAGTCAGGTAAGACTGAGCAACTGAACAGCAGCTAGATGGTAGAGCTAGACTAAAAGAGCCTGGGATCGATTTTCATTAAGAACATCCACCTCTTCTACTTTCCCAACTCTCTACTCTCACCCACCCTTTATGTGTCTACCTGTCCACTCCATTCCCACAGCACAAGTCTAGGGGTCTCTTCTCTTCCACTTCCATCCCAACTGAAGGATGTTTTCATGTTTATTTCCTTCCTATAACACAATGGATCCAGCCATTTTCAACCCTTAACCCATACTTTCCCCCTGTGTATATCCACACACAGACCCCATCTCAAGAATACAGTGAGTCAAGCATTTTTCTGACCCTACTCCACGCTGTGTATATATCCTGGAACCCTCCTTTCCCACCCTCAAAACGTGTCTCATATATAAAGTAGCTCTAAGGTTCTTATGCCTTGAATATGTTGATTTTAGTTAAAATTTAACTTGGATCATAATTCAGAGTTTGTGATAATTTGAGTACACTCAGCAGACATTTATGCCTATAGTGGCTGTGAAAAGAGGCTCTGCCAAAAATAATAATAATATAAACCAAATTGCAGAGGGGAATGTTAGCATAGTTGAGAAAGCAAACATTTTTCAAATATTTTAGTAGCAATTATACACAAATAGTATAAGTACAGATGATCTCATCTGTCCATTACACAGAGTTGACAGCGACTGTCTCTTGGCAATATTATTTTTTCAAGCCACTAGTTTATTCTAATACTCCAAAGTACTGGAGTACTGAGAACTGAAACAGTTCTGAAAACAATACCACTTCGATTATTTCTTTATGGTTGATGTAATTGTGTTCTCATGATTGTAGACTTTTTTCCTGAAGAAGTTTAAATATTTGAAATTCTGTTTCATCTGATTTTTACTATAGTGCTTGTTTTCTGCAGGGTTTCTGGGAAAGCCACATGGAGCTCAGAAAGCAATATGGACCTCTGAGTGGGTAAGAAGAAAACACCATTCTTCTCCCATGTATTTTGATTTGTGTGTGTTGAAGTGACATGGAAGGAATGACAAGAATGGGCATCTTGCCTGTGTTTATCCCTTTTGAGGATCCACAAAGAGTATGCCCAACTGTACAGCTGGATCTTCTCCTAGAGAAGATCCCAGGTGGCCCAGGGTGCATGGTGCTAGCCTGAAAAACACCATTTCCCAGTCTTTAAAGCCCAACCAGCTGGTTCAGGCGCTGTGTGCCTTGACCATCTCTGATCATTGTACCAAAGGCGTGTTGCAGGGAGGTGGTAGCCCTCCTCACTTCAGTCTAATTTGCCTTGACCACCCATGGCAAGTCTTTCCCCGTGATCTTATCTAAGCTTTTGTTGCTGTTGTTTTTTAGTCACCCAGTTGTGTCCGACTCCTTTTGGACCCCATGGACTGTAGCCCACCAGGCTCCTCTGTCCATGGGATTTCCCAGGCAAGAAAACTGGAATGGGTTGGCATTTCCTTCTCCAGGGAATCTTCCCGATCCAGGGATCTAACTCACGTCTCCTGCATTAGCAGACAGATTCTTTACCACTAAGCTACCAGGGAAGCCCCTTATAAACCTTACTTGGCCCCATTTTATTCAACTCTGTGGGTAAAATACACATCAGCTGTATGGCCATATCATCTATTATCTGACACTGTACGCATTTCAGAGTAACAGGGGCTGCTACTCATTCTTACTGCAGGACAACAGTGGAAACCAAGACTGACCTGGGTAGACGGGGTCGAATGGTCACCCTAATTCTCAGCCACGTAGAGTAATATAGGCCTTCCCCTTCTTTTTCCTGTATTTTCCTTTTTTAAAAAATTTCTTCATGTTTTCTTTTAATTGTGAAATATATATGCCAAAGAGCATGTAACATGTAGAATTTAAAGAATATTAGTAAAATGAACAGGTATCTATCACCAAGCTTAAGAAATTGAACACCAGTATCCTATGTAGATTTTTCCTTTATTTATTTTAATTGGAAGGTAATCACTTTTACAATGTTGTGTTGGTTTTTGCTGTACATCACTGCAAATCAGTAATAACTATATATATTATATATATATATATATATATATATATATATATTGCTGTTCAGCCACTAAGTCATGTCTGACTCTTTGAGACCCCATGAACTGCAGCACGCCAAGCTTCCCTGTCCTTCACTGTCTCCCAGAGCTTGCTCAAACTCATGTCCATTGAGTCAGTAATGCCATCCAACCATCTCACTCTTTGTCACCCCTATCTTCTATAGCCCCTTTATTTTCCCTTTTTATGCTTCAGAGTATGCTCCTTTAAAAAAAAAAATTCTGGCATCTGACAAATAAACCCATGATCAGACCATTTACCCTATTCAAGATTTAATAGACTTGAATCATACTGATTCTCAGCCCATGCCCTTCTAGACTGGAGTCTTAATCATCTTAGTCTACTCTCTTGCAGCTTCTCCTCAGCTGCTGGATGATTTGAGGTAGCTTTTTTCCAGACTTTTAGGTCTCTGATAACTTTTCTAGGGGCAGCAAAGTGCTATGGTGTTCCTATTGTATATCCTAATGGGGTGCACTTGGTTTGTGAGCCCTTCTATCCATGGGGCACATGATGCTGGTCTCAGTGATGATTTTCAAGAGGGATTGACATGTACTCTTTGTGAAAATGCCAGGAGACCCACGGTTTTGACCCAGTTCTTCTCATCACTCTTGAGTTTGCTGTGTAACCCTGAGAATGTGGTACATGAAGATATTCTACTCGGTGGTCTTGGATTAGTTTGTCTTTTCTGGATAAGAAACTATTCCAAAATGCAGTGACTTAAGGACCAAGCTATTATGGATGGTGTGCCTACGGGCTGGCTTGAGTTGGCTGGTCTGAGCTCGCCTGTCTGGGAAGCTCAGCTGGGCTTCCTGGGGCTTCTGCAGGTTCAGCGGGGGCAGCTGTGCCCCACACTTCCCTCATCCTCCTTGGAAAGGCAGGAGGGCCAGGGCAGGCTCGTCTTGGGAAGGGAAAGTATCAAGAGAGCAAGCCCAATGGTGCAAGAACATTGTAAGTTTCTGCCAACATCCTATCAGCCAAACCAAGTTACATGCAGAAACCAAAAGTCTGGGCAGAAAGCACACTCTGTGTGCAGTTGGGCCAAAGCAGGTTACTTGGCCAAGCTTGACACTGGTGGAGCAGGGAGATGTACTCCTCTAAAAGAAGAGTGGGGAGATGGTGCGTACTTTAAATAACAGGCAATTCCATCTCACTCTCTGTGATCCCTTTTAGCTTGGTCTCCTCCCACCCCTTGCCCCATTTCTTTTAAGTGCATAGCTTCTCACACTGAGTATAATAGGAACTGAAGAACGTATCTTTCCAACAGTCTCATTCTGCTGTTGACTTGACATTGACCTTGGAGACTGTCATACGTTTCTGAGACATAGTACTGACTCAGAAGGATGGTGGTTTCCCCAGAATTAGAAAAAGGCCTCTCTAAGTCTGATTCTAGGAATCACTCCCTTGAAGTAGTTCTGTACAGATTTTCAGAGTAGAGCTCTTGAGTACTTTAAAATAATTTTAAAACCTCAGATGAAGAGTTTAAATGGCCCTGTATCAATTGGTGGATTGTGTGGTGGTGGTGATGGTGATGTGTGTATGTGTGCATGAGACAGAGAGAGAGACAGATTGATTTCCTTGACGACAGGATGGCCAATCAACTTCCCACTCCCCCAACTTTAACTTAACACAATTTACCCTTTTCATTTCAAGAAAACTTGAATCATAGAGAACGATCTCAAATGAGGTTGAAGAGAGAGAAACTGCAGTATGATCTTTGGTAAAAAGGGAAAAAATGAAAGGTGATTGCATAATTTCTTCATACAAAGCTATCAACTTTCTGCTTTAGAAAAATTGATGAGCCTTAAAATGCTGACTTCTTTTTAAATGTGTCCACTGCCAAATTGAGAGGCACTGTAGTGGTGGGGTAAAGTCCTGTTTGAGCTCTGTGAAAAGTGAAAGTCACTCAGTCATGTCTGACTATTTGTGACCCCACAGACTATAGTCCTGACCCGCCCCCCCAAGACTCCTCTGTCCGTGGGGATTCTCCAGGCAAGGATATTAGAGTGGGATATTGCCATGCCCTCCTCAAGGGGATCTTCTCAACTCAGGGGTTGAACTCACGTCTCCCACATTGCAAGGGGATTCTTTACCAGCTTAGCCACCAGGAAAGCCCAAGAATACTGGAGTGAGTAGCCTATCCCTTCTGCAGGGGATCTTTCCAACCCAGGCATTGAACCAGGGTCTCCTTCATTGCTGGTAGATTCTTTACCAACTGAGCCACCGGGAAAGCCTGCTTGAGTTCTGTAAACTGGGTGAGACTCAGTATGTTCACCCTTTCAGACAAAAGGGTTAAACTAATCTGTATTTAATGGCCTTTCCAGCCTTAAAAATTATTTTGTTACTTTTAAAATTTGAACAAAATGGTTTCACTGATTGGGAATGGCAAGAATAGACCAAGTTCAACAAAAGACCCCCTTCTTTTGGGAAATGATTTGGTTTGAATTGTCTTAGCTTTTGGATTCCTTCTGTCATTAGGAAATGTTATTGATCCCAGATTGGTCCCATGAACATTGAAGTGATAGACTGATTCATCATTTGATGAGGGAAACCCCAGGCTGTTGATGCCACACGGAGATGCATGGCAGAGCGTATATGTTGAAAGTGTGGGCAGAGAGGATCTCTTTACTCTGTACCTGAACACCAAACATGATGAATATTTATGCTTATTACCTGTGGTCATCGTAGCAACTCAGTCAGAGTTTGGGTCCCCAAGCTGGAAACCTGCCTCTTACCCTTTCCCCTTTCCTGTTATGAGGAAAGTAAATTGCTGGAGAAGCCCTCTGCCAAGAGGGGTTGAGAGCACCAATGTTTGTTACAATCACCACCACCACCACCACTGAGAATGAACTGACTTCATCAAGTGTCTAATTTTGCAACTTGCTCTGTGCAAATAAATCTATGCACATTGTCTCTGGCTTCTCTGAACTTGAATGTAAAGCAGGAAGGCTGGCATAACAACTGTTATGCACAACACAACATGACTGAATCGATTTAACACACACATGCACACACAGTAGCCTCTAGGAGTACGTTCCAAGACCCCCAGTGGACACCTAAAACCACTGAACCCTGTATATACCATGTTTTTCCTATACATATGTACCAAAGATAAAATTTAATTTATAAATTAGGCGCAGCAACAATAATAAAAGAATCAACAATAATAATAATTAACTAGAACAATTATGGGCTGCCCTGATAGCTCAGTTGGTAAAGAATCCACCTGCAATGCAGGTGCAATTCCTGGATCGGGAAGACCCCCTGGAGAAGAAATAGGTTATCCACTCCAGTATTCTTGGTCTTCCCTTGTGGCTCAGCTGGTAAAGAATCTGCCTGCAGTGTAGGAGACCTGGGTTCAACCCCTGGGTTGGGAAGATCCCCTGGAGAAGGGAAAGGCTACCACTCCAGTATTCTGGCCTGGGTCGCAAAGAGTCGGATACAACTGAGTGACTTTCACTTTCACTTTTCAGAACAATTATGAGTGTCAGTTGCCCAGTTGTGTCTAACTGCAATCCCATGGACTATAGCCCACCAGGCTTCTCTGTCCATGGGATTTCCCAGGCAAGAACACTGGAGTGAGAAGCTATTACCTTCTCCAGGGGATCTTCCTGGCCCAGGGATCAAACCTGGGTCTCCTGCATTACAGGCAGATTCTTTACCAGCTGAGCCACCGGGGAAGCCCACTATAACAATATATTTAATAAAAGTTATGTGATTGTGGGCTCTTTCCCTCTCTTTCTTAGAATAACTTACTATACAAATTGAGTGCCTTTTCCATCTTAACTAAGCATTTACCATGCACTGTGGCTATAATTTTATAGTTTGCGGTACAACTGAAAAACTAGCAGAAATTTCTTTTCCCTTCTCCATACTTTCATGTATAAATGATTTCCTCTTACTGTGGATCTTAGAAGCTGCTGAATATGATTTTTATTCTATCCTTATTAAGTGGAGAACTTCCACATTTCACTTAAAGTACTTTATGGCTTCTCGTTAATGTATCTAATTGCAATACAAAAACACTGTTCTTGTATTTGGGGGCTGTTATTGAGTAAAATAAGGGATACTTGAACACAAACATTGGGCTACCAGGACAGTCAGATGATCTGAAAACTGATTTGGCTACTAAGCGACCAAAGGGAGGGCAGGATATGCTGGACAAAGAGATGACTCACATCCTGGGTGGGATGGAACTTAATGGTAGGAGATTTTATCACACAGAACATTCTAACACTTAACAATCTAACACTTATGAGTTGCTTATTTCCAGAATTTTCCACTTAATACTTTTGGACCACAGTTGACCACAGGTAACTGAAAACAGGTAAAGCAAAACTGCAGATAAAAGGGGACTAATGATGTACCCTTGGCAACATAATATGGAGAAAGAAAGGCTTCGTTGTTTCAGATAACCTCTGATTAAAGATTACTGGTTATCTTCTTTAGTCTGAGGTTGAACCCCAAGTTGGATCTATACTCCTTCCCAACCCCTAAAACAATAGTATCAACATAATATGTTTGTGATTGGGCATGGCAGCCCACTCTAGTATTCTTTCTGGGAAAATCCCATGGACAGAGAAGCCTGACGGGCTACGGCCCATGGGGTCACAAAGAGTTGGATACAACTGAGGTGACCGAGCGTGCACAAACAGGATAGAGATTATGTCCCCTTCAATTTGTGGCAAATTTTGTAATCCAGTGGGTGACGAGGATTTATTGTGCCAATACTAGTAAATTACGTCTACTTACACAGCGACCTAACTTCAGTGCATGTGCAACTCCTGAAGGCTCCTATTCAAAGTCCCCTTTCCCCTATGTCACCTCTCTTGTAAGCGATGGCTCTGCTGTTATTTTTTATTAATATAAAAAGTGTGTATATATATATAGTTCCAATCTGAAAATGTTTTTGTATTGTTGAATTTAATCTACTTTAATGGTATCTACATTTTGTATCTTGCTCAGTAAGGCTTTCTTCACTAGGATATATATTTTTTAACTTCCATTTTTTTCCCTAGAGTTTCTTTGTTTTATTAAAAAAAACTTAGATATTTGACCCATCAGAAATTTATTTGAGGGCAAGGGTGGAAGTATGGTGGTGTTCCTTCTGGAAATGTATCCTTTCCCAATTGATTTAAAGTGTGATTTAAAAAAAAATTAAAAAATAAAAAAAATCATCTCTTGGTTCCTGTATGTATCTAACTTCTCTGCTCCATCTCTCTGCCCAACCTCATGCCAGCACCACATTGAATACCCTTTTTTGGTACAGATATTGCCTTCTTGTACCTAGCAGCGCTAGAGTGTTCTAAGAACATCGTTGTAAGTATCAGCATCTAAAGCAGTCTATCTCCCAGGGAACCTTGGGTCTTTGCACTTAAATCAATTTAGCAAATAAAGAAAACCTTCATTTGGACATAAAGGACCTGGCACTTAGAGCCAACGTGCCCTCCCAGGGGAGGTAGAGGTGCCTCAATGCCTCCAACCTGGAGGTTCTTGGCACTGTGTTTTATTTAACTAGTGGCACTCGTGAACTCATAGCACCTGGTCACCAGGAGTGAGGAAGCTGAGAACTTTGGGCTATATACAGAATGTGGCATCGGCCAAGAAAACAGATACTTTTTTAAGCTCAGCTTCCACTGCGCCATCCATGAGGGGAGTGTGTTCTCCGGAAGTGACTAAGGTGTGAACACTTTTCTGTAAGTGCTCTTCACCATCGTGCTTATGTACTATTTAGATGAGGTTGAAGAGCTGCATAGAGATGGTTTACTAACGGCAGTCAGCTGGCTCTGTCATCATAACGTGGGAGGTTTGCTGGCCTCCTTCCAGAGAACCCCAAATCCTGGGAACAAAAAGGCTCCTAAGGACTCAGCTTGGTGCACTCCTCTGTCATGGGACCAGTCTTTGTTTAGAAGACACTGAGACATCTCAATATGCTGGACTTGAAAACAAGGGAGAGGATGCATTAGGGTGGAAACTATGCCGATTTGTTCAAGAAAATACAAATATTCAGACCCACACTGGGCAATGGATACAGGGAGATTGTTTTCATTTTTAAACTGGACTGAGCTCAGTAAAATCATAGATGTGGAAGAATGGCAGAAATCTTGGGCAGGAATGGAGCCACAGATGCAGAAGAGCCTCACAGACAACATACAGGAGTCCAACTTGAATAAAGATCCTGCTGCCAATACGGAGCACACGCCTCAGAATGCGATTCGCTTACTAAGTGACCTAAAAATGTGACTCTGTTTTAAGAGGAACTGATGTAAATGAAAACACAGTACCCTTGAAAATATGGAATTAAGTACAGAAATCCTAAATTATCTTCACATTTGCCCAGAAGGCCAGCGTGGGGGCAATATTTGGGTCCCCAAGCTTGGTAAAGAGTTGGACACAACTGAGTGACTGAACTGAACTGAACTGAAGCTTGGTAAAAGTTGAGCCTTTTATGAAAGTGTTGAAAGCAAAGCTTAGAATCACTAGCTTCAAGTAATTTGAGTCTGAAACCAAAATTAATAGGAGATCTGATGGTCTCTATGCCACAATTATTGAGAATCATTCAATGAGTTAGGTATCAATACTCACTGGTCAACATAGATCAATCCTGATGCTCTGCCTTTTAGAATACATGTTCAGGTGAGTGTTTATTAAAGTGATACTGTACTTTAGGGGGCCACATTATTAAATAAAAGCAAATACCCTGATAAGATTGGCTGTTCTTTTCAGGAGATCATTGAGAACAGGAAGAAAGCTGTCAGAAGGAACATATTTGACAGTTACCACCAATCCAAAGGAACTTCCCAGGTGGCTCAGTGGTAAAGACTCTGCCTGCCAAAGCAGGAGATGCAGGTTTGATCCCTGGACTGGGAAGATCCCCTGGAGGAGGAAACGGTAGCCCACTCCAGTATTCTTGCCAGGACAATCCCATGGACAGAGGAGCCTGGTGGGCTACAGTCCATGGGGTCACACTGACCGAGCAACTGAGCACGCACGCACGCACACCGATCTAAATGCCTGGCCCAATCGGGAGGACTATTGAAAGAACAACTGTTCTCAGACAAATGGGCGATTTAGACCAAGAAGAGAGAGATTTCTATTACAGCCCCGTTTTTATCAAATGAAACTTTAATAGACTCGTCGCCCCTATCTGTCCCTCTCATGGTCTCTTGTGACCCCAAATGGTGAATTATTATAGAACTTTCTTCTTCCGTGCAGTTTAAGACTTTCCCTCTTCCTAAGAGTCATCCAAAGACCCTTCTGAAATTTACCCACTTTCCTGGACCTCTGACCTCCTCTTTTACCCCTTATTTCACACCGCTTTCTTGCCCTCCCCACATCTTCATTCTATGACAACCTATAGGTGAATTTTAGTGGTTACTGATGTCCAAGTCTTTGTGACCCACACTTCTAAACATCAACAGCCTATATAAATTCCTCTTGTTTGGCTAGAAAAACATCAAATAGAGCATGCCAACTAACAATAGAAAACTGAGGTTCACATTTCAGCTGCAACTCTCTTTCTATTACAACCTGTTGGCTTCAAGGATTTGGGCCAGTCGCTTCCCCTCTCAGAGTCTCAGTTTTCCCAGGTACGAAATGAGAGGGTTGGGACAAGATCAGGGACTTTGACCCCTTGTTTAATTATGAGCCTCAGTAAATAATGTATTTTACATTATGATCCAGTACACGCATATACCTGAAATCAAAGTTTCACTAAATATCCTTTACTATGTAAGATCCACTTTGATCCAGTCTATTCTCCTCTTTTCTTCTACTCTATTCCATGAAAAAACAAAACAAATGCAATCTGATCACAACCCACGAAATCGGTTTCATCAACACTGGTGAGTCAAGATAAGCAATTTGAAGAGCAAAGGGCCAGATGATAACTGCAGTCCTTTCCAGTTCAAAACTAGGTGACTGCAAACTGGGTGACTCAGCTCCAACCGTCTACATTAGAAACATTTTATCAGCCCCTGGTTTTATTTTGCTCCGGTGTGGTTTAAGATTCTGAGAAATATCTGACAAAAGAGATTTCGTCAGCTGGAGCAGAATCAAAGATGAGACACTATTTCTCCAAGGATGGGGCTCCTGAACAATGTGGACCTGAGCAGGGCCCTGGCTGCTCAATAGCTTTTCCTTCTTTAAAAGCTGAAGTTAATTAATTAAAATTAAGTCCCAGAATTAACACAGAATATTTCAAGCTAAAAAGCTTACCAAAACATACATAATTTGTTGATAATATGATTAGTTGACAATGTAAAACATCTCTCCATAAGATTGTTGCTCATCCCCTGGGGTGTCTGGGCATGGACACCCAACCAGGCTGTGTGAATTGAGAGAGCGGGTTCCTGCTAATGAGCAAAGCATTACATTTAAAGGGGAAAAAACTGACAGCTCCATTCTAGTACTCACTGGACAGTCCAGGAGAAAACCACCCATTGAGAAGGTGCTGGCTGGGCAGTAGCCAGGAGTCCAGTCAAGCAGAACTCAAAAAGGCCCATTAGTGGCCATTAGGGCCTAACTAGGGGCTGGTTGGGGCTTCCCAGGTGCTTCAGTGTAAAGAAACCACCTGCCAGTCCAGGAGATGCAGGTTTGATCCCTGGTTCGGGAAGATCCCCTGGAGGAGGAAATGGCAACCCTCTCCAGTATACTTGCCTGAAGAATCTCAGGGACAGAGGAGCCTGGAGGGCTACAGTCCATGGGGTCGCAATAGATTTGGACATGACTGAGTGACTAAAAACAAAATAGGAAACGGGATATTCTTGGCCCTGAGAAGAGAGTCTGGCAGGAGTCCAAGCAGGGCCTCATGGGGAGGGGCCCAGGGAATAAATCTTCTGCAGATTCTCAGTCCTGAGACTGAGAGCACGATGTGAGGCTTGGGACTCAGCAACCAGACCCAACCCCTGTGACCAGCTGGGAACAAAAGGTCCATCCTGGCTGGGACAGAGTGAGGCCGAGGGTGCTGGCCATGACTTCACCTCTGGGGGTAGCCTGACTGCGAGTGGGAGATGAGCATCCCTCTGGGAAGTCAGCCATGGACCTTCAGCTTGGCATTCCTTGATGTGTGTTTCCAAAAAATCCACCAATACACCAGGTTCAAGGTGGAAGTGGGCTTCTGCTCCATTGGTGACAATCAAATATGGCATCAGTAACTTCTTTATCCCCCAAACGACAGCCCTGTGAAGATGCATTCCCAAACAATAGAACATCTTCAAATGAAAATCACATGAGAGCTGTTTCCAGCTAATACTTTTGAATAATAAACTCCATATTTAATTGTATTGTACCTGCAACAAATCCAAGTTGTTCAACCCGAAATAGAGTTCTGAAACATAGTCATGGATCACTGTGGCATTTGCCACAACATTCTCCCATCTGGAAGCAGGTCCAGAGAACACATGGCACTAGGCATGTATCTTCTGTCAACAACTCTTTTGCGTAGATAATTCCCCAAATGGCACACGCTCACCCAGTTCTCATGGCTCTTAATCCTAATTAACTGAGAATGCAAATAGCTTCCCTATTCTATTCAGAGAAGAATGACAAACCCACTTTGATTTCATAATTTAAAAAACATCTTTGCTAAATTTAATTTCAGTCACTTGGTCATGTCCGTCTCTTTGCGACCCCATGGACTGCAGCACGCCAGGCTTCCCTGTCCCTCACCAACTCCCACAGCTTACTCAAACTCATGTCCATAGAGCTGGTGATGCCATCCAACAATCTCATCCCCTGTCGTCCCCTTCTCCTCCTGCCTTCAATCTTTCCCAGCAGCAGGGTCTTTTCCAATGAGTCAGTTCTTTGCATCAGGTGGCTAAATTAAAAGAAGCAACTAATTCCTAGTTCCCATGGAGTTTCAAGTTCCTCTTTGATCACCATTTTGTAAGCAGAAAAACTTTTCTCAAGTAAGTTCTCAGAACCCTGGAATGATTAAAAAAAAACAACAACACAGTTTTAAAGTGTGTTCCTCACAGAGGGCAAAAGGCAATGCAAAACCAAATTAACTCTAGATCCACAGTATAAGTTGTCAACCAAAAAAAGTCAGATACTGCACACATTTGAAACTCTACTGAAGTCTGAATAATCAAAGTTTATCTTTAAAATGGAACATGTTCTCCTTTCTTCCTCGGGACCCTTAAATCTTTCAGAGTTTGGGTTGTTTACTATACATTCCCATTCTTCCTGGCCAGTCTTCTGTGTAACATTTCTGCAGCTGTGGACACGAAGTAATTCCCAGCAAGGCACTGCCAGGTTTTATGATGCCTGCAGGCCTGGGGCAGATCATAGAAACTTAACTACTCAAATAAGTCCCTTGATCATTTTTCACATCTCAAGACCATGTTCCTAACAACTTCTCCCCCATCTCACCCCCAAGATGCAAGAATTCTGCAGCCCACTATATCAACTTTTCCACTCTGGGTGAGGCTCTCAGTTTATTGGCCTGTTTCAAAAGGTCTGACTCTCTGACATGTTTACCACGCTCCCCACATTAACCACTAAGGAGGCACTGTGAGCAGATGATTCTATTTTTGCCTCTGCTTAGACAAGAACTCACTAATCTTTGCTCTGAACACATGGCTGGTGGATGGCCTGTCACCACATGGTAGGTGGACGTGGGAAGTGTGGTCTGTTGTGGTACAACATCCACCAACACCCCTTGATGCTACTCAGGCTACAGGGGAAATGGGCATCCTGGTATTAATCAAGACCACAGCCCTTCACAGCAACACCTCCGGGAGAAGGGACTCCAAGCCCTCCCTAGCTTGTCCCTCTCCATGTTCTCTGTTGTGAATGTAGTACCTGGATCATAGGACCCACCAGAGAGGCAATTCTTGAGTGGACCTTCCATTTGTCTTTGAAAGTTGTCTGTAACTCCTCAAGCTCTCTTCTCCATTTCACTGCTGGACCACAGGTTGTATCTTACAAGTGACATGGCCCCTGGATCTTTGCAAAAGACTCCAGCCCAAAGATTCTTAACTGATGCCCCCAAACCTTAGACTTCTCTGCTAGAGGTTGGGTTCTCCTGCACAGGCTCTTGGCACGTGGGTTCGGTAGTTGTGGCACACAGGCTGTAGAGGACAGGGTCAATAATTGCCCCGTGGCATGTGGGATCTTCCTGGATGAAGGATCGAACTCTGGTCCCCTGCACTGGCAGGCAGATTCTTAACCACTGGACCACCAGGGATGACCCCGTCCTAGCCAGTTTTAAGTGTAGAGTTCAGTGGTATGAAGTACATTCACATTGTGCAACCGTGACCACCATTCTTCTCCAGAACTCTTTTTCATCTTGAAAAATGGAAACTCTCTACCCGTTAAACAATAACTCTCCATTCTTCCTTCCCCTAGCCCTGAGAAGCCACCATTCTACTTCCTGTCTCTATGAACTTGACTAGTCTATACCTGACATAAGTGGAGTCATACAGTATTGGTCCTTTTGTGATTGGCTGATTTCACTCGGCATAATGTCCTCAGGGCTCATCCATGGAGCATGTATAAGAATTTTCTTCCTTTCTAGGATTGAATAACAATCTATTTTTTGTATGTACTACATTCTGTTTATCCATTCATCTGTTGATGGACACTTGGGCGGCTTTCACCCTTGAGCTATTGTGAACAATGCTGCTATGAACACCAGTGTACAAATCTCTCTTCAATACCTCCTTTCCATTTTTTTTTTTTTAGATCTATAGATTTTTAGATCTATAGATTCCAGAAGTGGAATTGCTGGGATCCCCTGTTAATTCTAGGCTTAATATTTTTTTATTAGCTAATTACTTTATTTTTGGCTGTGCTGGGTCTCTGTTTCTGCAAGCGCTTTTTTTCTCTAGTGGCGAATGCTACACTCTAGTTGTGATGCACAGGCTTCTCGTTGTTGAATCTTCTCTTGTTGCAAAGCACAGGCTCTAGGGTGTGTGGGCTTCAGTATGTGCAGCACATGGGCTCAGTAATTGCGATTCTCCAGGCTCTAGAGCGCAGGCTCAGTAGTTGCGGTGCGCGGGCTTAGTTGGTCCGCGGCATGTGGGATATTCCTGAATCAAGGATGGAACTCGTGTCTCCTGCATTGGCAGGTGGATTCTTGACGGCTGAGCCTCCAGAGAAGCCCTGTGTTTAATTTTTGCAGAACTGCTGTGCTGTTTTCTGGAGCAGCTGCTTTGGAGTTGCACTGCTGTATTTTTCCTTTTGACCGTGACTGAGTGGCTGTCACTTCTTGCTTCTAACCTCACAAGTGACCTCCAGAAGAAATGTAAGCCCCTCCCTGTGCTCCGGAACCTTGCTGGCCAGCCTGAATGACACATTTCTGATCGGAATGCCCGGCCCTTGTCATCTTGCCCCGGCTTCCTGTTGACTACAAGCCAGTGAGCACATTCTTCACCAGACTCGCCCCGTTATCAACAGATGCTTGTACTGCACCATAAATTCAGTTCCTTTTAATAAATTCCCAGTAGTCCTTACCCAGAGCCCCTTCTCGCCTTATCTCACTCCTCTCTGCCAAGCCTTTTACAATTTATGTGTTTGCTCTTCAATTCTGCTTTCAGCCCCCTCCAAGTTTCCTCTTTCCCACCACGTTACTGTGGCCTTTGGGTCTCATTTAAACGTAACCTTCTCTATCTGGAACTGTTTCTCGTTCACAAGGCCTACTCTTCTCTCCCCGGTACCTTCCATCTCCAGGCTTCCTACCTGCAGCAATTTGTCAAGATCAGGTCCCTGTCACTTGTAGCCTCTGAGTTTCCTCCCTCTGTGCTTCTTTCACACAGTCTTTTAGCTAGTTTTCAAGGCCTGTGTTCCAGCTTTGTGGCCGTTTGCTGGAGGAGACGCGCTGAACTTCCCTGGGTCCTCCCCAGAGCACAGCGTGTGCTTTCATTGAGAGGTTAGCTACCCAGGTAAGGGAGAGCTGGCAGGTGGCCTGTGGGCCCAGGCCCATAGACTTGGAAGGAAGTTCAGAGGTTTTAGCTGAGATATTGAAAGGGAGACTATAGAGGCCAAAGGTGTGCTAAGAAAATGTGATGGTTTGGACACTGGAGAGAACAACCTCTCTGCAGTGGCAGGAGGGGAGATGGATCTAAGGAATAGTGCTAAGGAAGTGGGTTATTTGAAGTAGGTTATTGTACAGATGCACAGAATGGAGAAGGGCAAGGTGAGGAATGAAGGCTGTGTGTGTGAGTCACTCAGTCTTGTCCAACCCTTTGCAACCCCATGGTCTGGAGCCCACCAGGCTCCTCTGTCCATGGAATTCTCCAGGCAAGAATACTGGAGTGGGTTGCCATGCCCTCCTCCAGGGGATGTTTCTAACCCAGGGATCAAACCTGGGTCTCCTGCCTTGCAGGCAGATTCTTTATCATCTGAGCCACCAGGGATGAAGAGGGAAGATGGAATTTATAAAAGACAAGCAGACAACCATTCTAACAACCCCGGTGAGTGACAACAGTGATTTGGATCATCAGAAACATCAGGAAAAGAGAGGCAGACTTTCATAAAGGAGAGCAGACTTGAACTACTAGTTAGTTACAAGGAATAAGGACTAGGCAACATTAATCACTGATGTTGGCTTTGAATTCTAGAGAGAAAATGGTCATTCCCTACATAATGAGGAGATGGAACATAGCAGAGGGGAAGACAGCACCAGCCTTGCCACCATCATTTGTAACTATGACTGAGACTTTGGGTCCAAGGTGGCTTGGGAACAGAGCCCTGGAAGGATTGCCCAGCCACGCTGGGATAGAGTAGTGGGTGGGGGAGCCCCAGGCTACACTTGGAATCTTCTCCTCCAGTGGCATTTCCCACAGTGCAGCCTTTGGACCATTTCCATTGACAAAAATAATAGTTACATGGAACTAAAGTGGGGAGTTCCCCTCGGTCAGAGGCTGGAAACACTGGGTTAATCCATGGAACACAGGTCTTAGAACTGTTCACGTAATAATGTGCTTGGAACATCTCCAAGAGGGAAATTTAGTATGCAGTGTTTATTTGACCACAGAACTCCCCCCACCCCTCACCTTTTCTGGAATGTCTCTTGGGACTAGAATATAGAGAACAGGCACTGAAAGGAAACGCTGATCTAATAAGCAGCAGCATTTTACTTCTAAAGAATTCCACATGAAAAACAGGCATTGATAAGAAGAGTTTACTTCACCACTGTAAATCATCAGTGTTGCCGCCAGTGATTATTAATCACCTCCCTCTGGAGGTTGTGTGGGTGGGAGTGTGTTTATTCTGTGGCGCTATGGAGAACTGTGGACACAGTTTTGCATGTTTGATTCCCTTTTATTTCCACACCTTTCTCTCTGGTCCCTTCCTGTTCCCAACAGACAACCATTCCATTGTGCTTAATGTGTATTTTGGGAGGGGGGTGAGTGTTGCAAGTTCTTGCAAACTGGGTGTTGTGGTTCATGTGTGTTTCCTTTGTTGTTATTCAGTCGCTCAGTTATGTCTGACTGTTTGCAACGCCATAGACTACAGCACACCAGGCTTCTCTGTCCTTCACCATCTCCCAGAACTTGCTCAAACTCATGTCCATCGAGTCAGTGATGCCATCCAACCATCTCATCCTCTGTCATACGCTTTTCCTCCTGCCCTCAATCTTTCCCAGCAATAGGGTCTTTTCCAATGAGTTGACTCTTTGCATTAGGTGGCCAAAGTATAGGTGCTTCAGCATCAATCCTTCCAATGAATTTTCAGGGTTGATTTCCTTTGCGATAGACTGGTTTGATCTACTTTCTGTCCAAGGGACTCTTCAGCTCATGCCAATGGTAGTGTCATATCACTCATTTATCCTTATTTTCTTTTCTTCGCATGACGCTGTGAAGCTCCATCATGATGCTGTGCACCCATCAAGTCTGTTACCTCTAACTGCTGCCTGTCATTCTGCAGTGCAACCCCGCCCGGCTTTCCCATCCACTCTCCCAGAGGGGGATATCCAGTGGCCTCCAGCAAACAAGGCTGCAGTGCACATCCTCTTTTGGGCCCTTTTTGGACCTGTGTCTGCATTCTATGGGCTGTATGGCCCGCTTTTAAGACCATAAGAAAGAGACATCTTTGTTCCCTGGGGCCACATGTAGTAAAATATTATTAATCCGTAACAATTTTCCAGTCCTCTGTCTGGGTCTTGGCCTTTCAATACAGTATCTCATGTGACTATCCCAAGAACACTTCGAGTTTACCTGGTCTAATTGCATTAGCTTCAATTTATTGGGGTGACCAAAAAGTCTGTTTTGGACTTGATGGACTTTTTGGCCAGTCCAATATTTGGAAACATCAGTGACTTTAAGACAAGAATGACATGTGGTTAGTAAGAGGTAAGCACAAGGGAGGGCAGGTTCTCTTTGTTATGTACATGCGTGCTCAGCTGTGTCCGACTCTTTGCAACACTATGGACCCCAGGCTCCTCTGTCCATGGAAGTCTCCAGGCAAGAATAGTGGAGTGGGTTGCCATTTCTTCTTCCAGGGGATCTTCCCGACCCAGGGATCGAGCCTCTGTCCCCTGTGTGGCAGGCGAATTCTTTACCACTGAGCACCTGGGAAGCCCTTGTTAATCCAAAGCCTTTTCCGTTCCCCTGTCCCCTTGGTTGCTCCTTGGACACTCCGTGCTCTCCTGCCTTAGGCTGATGGCCCTAACAGCGGGGAGTGTCATTGTTTACTGTCCTGCTGTCCTGTTAGCCATGCCCGCAGGGCAAACTAAGATGGGCGGTCATGGTGGAGAGGTCTGACAGAATGTGCTCCACTGGAGAAGGGAATGGCAAACCACTTCAGTATTCTTGCCTTGAGAACCCCATGAACAGTATGAAAAGGCAAAATGATAGGATACTGAAAGAGGAACTCCCCAGGTCAGTAGGTGCCCAATATGCTACTGGAGGTCAGTGGAGAAATAACTCCAGAAAGAATGAAGGGATGGAGCCAAAGCAAAAACAATACCCAGCTGTGGATGTGACTGGTGATAGAAGCAAGGTCTGATGCTATAAAGAGCAATATTGCATAGGAACCTGGAATGTCAGGTCCATGAATCAAGGCAAATTGGAAGTGGTCAGACAAGAGATGGCAAGGGTGAACGTCGACATTCTAGGAATCAGCGAACTAAAATGGACTGGAATGGCTGAATTTAACTCAGATGACCATTATATCTACTACTGCAGGCAGGAATCCCTCAGAAGAAATGGAGTAGCCATCATGGTCAACAAAAAAGTCTGAAATGCAGTACTTGGATGCAATCTCAAAAACAACAGAATGATCTCTGTTCATCTCCAAGGCAAACCATTCAATATCACAGTAATCCAAGTCTATGCCCCAACGAGTAATGCTGAAGAAGCTGAAGTTGAGTGGTTTTATAAAGACCTACAAGACCTTTTAGAACTAACACCCAAAAAAGATGTCCTTTTCATTATAGGGGACTGAAATGCAAAAGTAGGAAGTCAAGAAACACCTGGAGTAACAGGCAAATTTGGCCTTGGAATGTGGAATGAAGCAGGGCAAAGACTAATAGAGTTTTGCCAAGAAAATGCACTGATCATAGCAAACACCCTCTTCCAATAACACAAGAGAAGACTCTACACATGGACATCACCAGATGGTCAACACCGAAATCAGACTGATTATATTCTTTGCAGCCAAAGATGGAGAAGCTCTATACTGGCAACAAAAACAAGACCAGGAGCTGACTGTGGCTCAGATCATGAACTCCTTATTACCAAATTCAGACTCAATTGAAGAAAGTAGGGAAACCACTAGACCATTCAGGTATGACCTAAATCAAATCCCTTATGATTATACAGTGGAAGTGAGAAATAGATTTAAGGGCCTAGATCTGATAGATAGAGTGCCTGATGAACTATGGAATGAGGTTCGTGACATTGTACAGGAGACAGGGATCAAGACCATCCCCATGGAAAAGAAATGCAAAAAAGCGAAATGGCTGTCCGGGGAGGCCTTACAAATAGCTGTGAAAAGAAGAGAGGCAAAAAGCAAAGGAGAAAAGGAAAGATATAAGCATCTGAAAGAGTTCCAGAGAATAGCAAGAAGAGATAAGAAAGCCTTCTTCAACGATCAATGCAAAGAAATAGAGGAAAACAACAGAATGGGAAAGACTAGAGATCTCTTCAAGAAAATTAGAGATACCAAGGGAACATTTCATGCAAAGGTGGGCCCGATAAAGGACAGAAATGGTCTGGACCTAACAGAAGCAGAAGATATTAAGAAGAGGTGGCAAGAATACACAGAAGAACTGTACAAAAAAGATCTTCATGACCCAGATAATCATGATGGTGTGATCACTCTTCTAGAGCCAGACATCCTGGAATGTGAAGTCAAGTGGGTCTTAGAAAGCATCACTACGAACAAAGCTAGTGCAGGTGATGGAATTCTAGTTGAGCTGTCTCAAGTCCTGAAAGATGATGCTGTGAAAGTGCTGCACTCAATATGCCAGCAAATTTGGAAAACTCAGCAGTGGCCACAGGACTGGAAAAGGTCAGTTTTCATTCCAATTCCAAAGAAAGGCAATACCAAAGAATGCTCAAACTACCTCACAATTGCACTCATCTCACATGCTAGTAAAGTAATGCTCAAAATTCTCCAAGTCAGGCTTCAGCAATACTTGAACGGTGAACTTCCTGATGTTCAAGCTGGTTTTAGAAAAGGCAGAGGAACCAGAGATCAAATTGCCAACATCCGCTGGATCATGGAAAAAGCAAGAGAGTTCTAGAAAAACATCTATTTCTGCTTTATTGACTATGCCAAAGCCTTTGACTGTGTGGATCACAATAAACTGTGGAAAATTCTGAAGGATATGGGAATACCAGACCACCTGACCTGCCTCTTGAGAAATCTGTATGCAGGTCAAGAAGCAACAGTTAGAACTGGACATGGAACAACAGACTGGTTCCAAATAGGAAAAGGAGTATGTCAAGGCTGTATATTTTCACCCTGCTTATTTAACTTCTATGCAGAGTACATTGTGAGAAACACTGGACTAGAAGAAGCACAAGCTGGAATCAAGATTGCCGGGAGAAATATCAATAACCTCAGATATGCAGATGACACCACCCTTATGGCAGAAAGTGAAGAGGAACTAAAAAGCCTCTTGATGAAAGTGAAAGAGGAGAGTGAAAAAGTTGGCTTAAAGCTTAACATTCAGAAAACGAAGATCATGGCATCCGGTCCCATCACTTCATGGGAAATAGATGGGGAAACAGTGGAAACAGGGTCAGACTTTATTTTTTTGGGCTCCAGAATCACTGCAGATGGTGACTGCAGCCATGAAATTAAAAGACGCTTACTCCTTGCAAGAAAAGTTATGACCAACCTAGATAGTATATTCAAAAGCAGAGACATTACTTTGCCGACTAAGGTCCGTCTAGTCAAGGCTATGGTTTTTCCTGTGGTCATGTATGGATGTGAGAGTTGGACTGTGAAGAAGGCTAAGCACTGAAGAATTGATGCTTTTGAACTGTGGTGTTGGAGAAGACTCTTGAGAGTCCCTTGGACTGCAAGGAGATCCAACCAATCCATTCTAAAGGAAATCAGCCCTGGGATTTCTTTGGAAGAAATGATGCTAAAGCTGAAACTCCAGTACTTTGGCCACCTCATTCGAAGAATTGACTCTTTGGAAAAGACTCTGATGCTGGGAGGGATTGGGGGCAGGAGGAGAAGGGGACAACCGAGGATGACATGGCTAGATGGCACCACTGACTCGATGGACGTGAGTCTGGGTGAACTCTGGGAGTTGGTGATAAACAGAGAGGCCTGGCGTGCTGCGATCATGGGGTCACAAAGAGTCGGACACGACTGAGGGACTGAACTGAACCGAATTGTCCTGTTAGAGTATAAAGTCCAAGAGGACAGGAACTCTGCCTCTTGTTTGCTCGGATACTCCAAGGGCCTAGACTGCATAAAAAGTGCTCAGGAACTATTTGCTGCGTAACCAAAGTAATCTCCATTGAATATGTGCCTTTAAGGACAAATTTGTCCCCAAGAAAACCTCAAACGGGAAGGTCTTAGGTTTTGGTGATTTTGGTAATTAGTATTATTTCCCCGGAACATAATGAAAGGACCTGGGGGAAGTCCTTCATCCTAAAATCAAGGGTTTGGGTGGCAGCATCTGTAATCTTTCCCCATCTGTGACTTATGAGCCATCCATCCAGGAATTAGCCCATAAAATATAGAATTGATTTAATCCCACATCAGACCATCTTGGGATCCATAGGATAAGGTGAAAGGCAGACTCATAATGCACTCCACTGGGCTAGGCTCTGCTCTCAGATCATTGGTTTCCCTCCCCAGGGAAACCTTTTCTCTAGCCCTACTCTTAGGAGTCTGCCTAAGGCGACAGAAAGAGCACTGGATTGGGAGGCAGAGCTGCGTCTGGTCTGAGCTCAGCTCTTCCCAGCTGTGGGACTAGAATGAGTGACTTCACCATCATCCTCACTTTTAACAGATACCCAAGCGCCTGCCCGCCTCCCAGGCTGATGTGAAACCAGAGGAACTGTCAGTGGTCTCCACCAGCAGGCCCCCACCCCCGCAGGGAGTAGGGATCCTGACCATGATGCCTCAGCCCTTCAGGGTGGGCTTTCAAAGGTCCTCTTGCAGCCACCTGCCACCCCAGAGGAGTACCCCCTGCAGGAGCCCATCCCTAGCTAACTCTGGGATGAATTTCCCCAGTTCTGCATGTGGATATTCTCTGGCCTCTTATGCCTCCTGCTGCACAGGGGCTGCTCCAGGGCAATGGCCTGTCTTCAAGTGCTGCCCACCCAATCATCTCACCTCTTGCGACCTCTGTTTTCCTAGCTATGAAATGGGGGTGTTTGGCTAGAATGATCATCGTCAAGCTTCCTTCTGTTCCTGAAATACTATGATCTGTGCTTTAATTTCCATCCCCTCACTGCCCCACCTCTTATTTTTCCCCAGCTGTGTCTAAAATTCTTTGGCCATTAAATCCTCCTTTCTTGACAGTTCCACATCTGGGCTTTCTAATAATACCTAGCCCAAGACAGCGCATTCCTCAGGCGGCATGGAGTTCCAGGCCACACCGTCTTTTCAGGACTCATTCTAGCTCTTGCCAAGCCCCTCAATTCATATTCTGGGTTCACACATCATTGAGGGAGAGGAGATTTTGCTACATACTCTCACACAAATATATGTCCTGAACATATTCTATGTAATAGTAGGCATATGCACTCTCTCTCTCTCTCACACACACACACACTTCCTTCTGAGGCCTGCAAATCTACACACTTGGGCATAACCGTGTGGGCGCAAATATTCTGGGACAGCCAAATGACTATTTTAATGTTTCTTTGTCCCTGCGGTGCCATCTAACTATTTATTTAGTAGCTTGACGCTGTTTGCATCAACAACTTTGCCTTATAGGCTCTTCTTCATGTTTATGATTCTTACTGTGAAAAAAATTGCTTGCCTAACATCTGTTCTGAATTTGTTTTTTCTTCCTTTTTATTTATCTGTTCCCTACTGAATGAAATTTGCACCAAGGACAGTAACTCGAATTGGAAACTTCAGTGTCCTTCAGGATTTCTGTACACTTCAATACATCTCTTAATTACTCTTTTTTTATTGTTATGAGATATACATATATATTCGTGCTCACACAGGCAGATTGGTTTGTAGCTTACCTCTGCCTGTCCCCCTCTGGGGAATAAGTTTTATTAACTGAATAAATTAAATGGGCGGGTGGATCCAATAGAGTAGAGAGGTTTATCGTTATAGGTTTGCTTCAGATAATTTTCCCCCATTGCGGCCCAATTCCCTCCTTTAGCCACAGCTCTGTTTGGGAGAAAGCTGGACTAGAGCTTGACGCAGCCACAATTCACCAGGAACTAGAAGGGCCCTTTGTCTTCCAGGCCCACTTATGTGAACTCAGATCCGATTCCTTATTAAGCCCCTATTCTTACTACTTAGAAAGCCACACAGGGACCAAGCAAGCATGTTCACAGCAGTAGAAGGTCCCTAAAGAAGAGTAATGAGACCTGCTTTTCCACCCGACATCTCTGCCAGGTGAATAGACTACGACCCCCAAGACTCAAGGAAGTGGCCCCATGTCACCCAGTCCTAATTGCAAACGCAATGCCCTCTCTACCATCAGGCCCTTGCTCGTTCAGGGAGGGCTCTTCATTCCTCCCCTCTTTCTGAGCTTTCCCACACTCACTTCCGTCTGTGTCTACGTCTTCAGATGGTACAAAGACCGACAAGACGGTACCCCCACATCTGAAGAACTAGCTCCCTCTCGGCCCCGCCCCAGACATCGTCCACTCAGCAGATAATTCGGTTTCCTCGGAGTGTCTATCCCTGGGCTGATGGTGGGAGAAACAACTCCACTCTTCTCCTAAAAATATCACTCATATCTCTTTTCCTGAAGAAAATCTGGCACCTAGAAGAGAAACACAGACCTGGGCCAAGTCGCACAAGAATTCTGGGTAATGAGAGGCTGAATACGCCACACTGAACAGACAACCTGAAGCCAGGAATTGGGTAGAATCACGGGCCAGTGAAAGCAGAGAAGGCTTCCAGGAGGAAGCAGTAGTCAAGCCCGGTCTGGAATAATGGGGAGATGAGGAGGAGAAGAGAACAACGGTCTACCCAGTGAGAACAGCCAGAGAAGGACCTTAGGGTGGGATGGTGGGAGGAGGGGTAGCTGATGGCTAGAGATGGACACACAGAAGTGGTGGCCAGTTACTGTTAGATGACCCTGAAGGGACGTGGAAGGCTCTTTGCCGACCACACTCTCTGCTGGAGCAAGATCTCGGTGCCAACACCTCAGGAAATCCCTGATTCAAATGAGATCTCTGGCAGAGCCATTGGCTTGCAACAGGAGCCTGGCTCACCATAGTGATTCCACACACAGCCAAACCTGGGATGACCACAAAGATTAGTGCTCAGGTAAAGAAGCCAGTAGGGTGGACACAAAGGTGATGCCCCTGCCAAGTGGTAGAAGAGGAAGACAAAGAGTTAGCCACACATTTCAGAGGGATGGGGACCAGTGACTTTGAGAATGCAAGATAAAGGCCAGTAAAGAGAAACAAGGTTCAAGTCTGGCTTCAATCTGCCAGTAGCAGGGACTGAGAACCCGGGAGGATAAGTGATTTCTTAGAACTAGAAAGGCAGCCACAGAATTGTCTTCCCAGTTACCTGTTGGTACGAGGTGCTCTGCCAGCTTCTCGGGGATGAAAGACAAACAAGACAGGGCTTTGTCCTCAAAGAACTCACAGAGTAGTGAGGAGACTGTCCAGGAAGCCCAAGAAATAAAACAATGAGATGCAAACCAATAGATGAATGGACAAACGCCACGGAAACTATGGGAAATGAAGGGTCCGAGAAGACTCCACAGAAGAAGCGACAGATGACCTGTCAGAAAGGTTTTTCAGACAAGATGCAGACCAGGGCTTTAGAGCGACAATCATGTGCAAAGTAACGGAAACATAGAGAAGCAGTGCAAACGAAGGGAACCGCAAATAGCAGTTTCATAGCAGCAATTTATGGTTAGAGTTCCCAAACTGTGCGCTGAGGCACCCAAAGGTGCCAGAGACAATTCACAGGGGCTTCCTGGGGTATCTTCAATATTCATGGCGAACACAGCGACATCTGTGGGTCATGATGAGAACTACCTTCAGTGCAATAAGTGCATTCTTTTTCCAAATGTTTACTCAGTTGTTAGAACATGTGTTGTTGTTGCTGTTCAATCACTCAGTCGTGTCTGACTCTTTGCGACCCCATGGACCTCAGCACGCCAGGCTTCCCTGTCCTTCACTATCTCCTGGAGCTTGCTCAAACTCATGTCCATTGAGTCAATAATGCCATCCAACCATCTCGTCCTCTGTCGTCGCCTTCTCCTTCTGCCCTCTATCTTTCCCAGCATCCAGGTCTTTTCCAATGTCAGCTCTTTGCATCAAGTGGCCAAAGTATTGGAGCTTCAGCTTCAGCACGAGTCCTTCCAATGAATATTCAGGGTTGATTTCCTTTAGGATTGACTGGTTTGATCTTTTTGCTGTCCAAGGGACTCTCAAGAGTCTTCTCTAGCGCCACAGTTTGAAAACATCAGTTCTTTGGTGCTCAGCTTTCTTTATGGTCCAACTCTTACATTCATACATGACTACTGGAAAAACCATAGCTTTGACAAGACGGACCTTTGTCAGCAAAGTGATGTCTCTGCTTTTTACTATACTGTCTAGGTTTGTCATAGCTTTCCTCCCAAGTAGCAAGCATCTATTAATTTCATGGCTTCAGTCACAATCCACAGTGATTTTGGAGCCCAAGAAAATAAAATCTGTCACTGTTTTCAATTTTTCCCCTTCTGTTTGCCAAGAAGTGAAGGGACTGGATGCCATGCTCTTCATTTCTTGAATGTTGAGTTTGAAGCCAGCTTTTTCACTCTCCTTGGTGGAAGAGGAGTGGACAAGGAGAGCGTTCTTACAGGGCTCCTCATTGCAGTTAAGAAGCTTGGACTTTTTTGCATCAAACATTGGAAAGTCATAAGAGGTTTGCTGGTAGTCGGATAGCACGGTCAGCTTCTGTTTCACAAAGGTAGACTTGGCCTTGATGGGGCTGTTGGTCTGGGAGCAGCAATCCATATAGGGAGCTACTTCAGTGTCCTAGTAAGAGAGATGGGCCTGGGCTCAGGGGCTTAAGAGTTTGGGCCTAGATACAGCCTGCTCCTCTAACATTACAAAAGTCCTGTAATACATCCAACCCTGTGATACAAATGTTAGACATCAATATTAGAAAAAGACCAGATCCTTGCATTTAAACCACTCAAAACCAAGTAAAAATGTAGCCAAGAAAAGAACTACAGTTAATGGAGTACTGCTAGAAGTTAACCTGGCAAGATAGAAGGAAGGAAGACTGATCCCGGGAGGCAGAGGACCAGCATGTGCAAAGGCCCCCGTGGATGTGAGAGGTGATGGAGAGTGTCAGGAAGAAAGGTTGATCATTGGTGCTGGCTCTCAAGTGGTGGGCAATAGGGAAGGATGAGGCCAGAAGCAAGGCAGGGGTCGGGCTGTTTGCACAGTGTGCTCAGGACTGAAGGATGTTTGCACAATGTGCTCAGGACTCCCAGTCTTTCGTGGAGACAAACCACCGAAGGAGCTACAGTCAGATTGGCTTTTTTTTTTTTTTTTTTTTTTACCGCAATGAGAGGCACACAGGATTTTAAGTTCCCTGACCGGGGATCGAACCCAAGTCCCCTGCAGTGGAAATGCAGTCTTAACCCCTGGAACACCAGGCAAGTCCCCAGACTTGCATTTTATAAAGCCCTGGTGGATAAACAGAATCAGGGCCCATGTGCAGATAAGCAGCTGGTCAGGAAGACAAGTCAGAGGGGTGGAGGCATACATCTGAGGCAAGGTCCAATGTCCAGCTGGGAAGTGAAGAACCAGAGAGTCCACCAGCGTCTGAGGGCAGGAGAGGAGAGTGGATCCGGCTCCAAGTATTGCAGAGAGGGAAAAGGCTGACTCAGTCCTTGTGGCTCTGAGGAGCTCTGTGAGGTCAGGGTTCGCCCCTGGGCACCACCACCCTGAAGCTTCCCTGGGCAGGTAACCATACCCTGATCTCAGTGGTAGGAATTAGCCAGAAGAAAGCAGCTCCCAACTCCAGGGACCTATGTCTGTCACTGGCTCCTCAAGAAAAGCATCCCCAGCAACTTGAGTGAGCTCCACCTCTCTGCTAACTCAAGCCTGCCTTGTTCTAATGACAGATTCAGGTTGCTAATGAGAAAGGGCAGGTTGCTCCACTGAGCCAAGCTGGGAAGGAGCCACAGGACTGCGAGGCCATGGTTTCTCTGCAGGGCTGTGGGCCGCCCAGCCCGCCTGGGGCCCACTCCCAGCCTTGGATGCCTACTTAGCTCCCTCAGAACATTTTAGAGACTGATCACTCACGTGAGATCTCCAGCACTCAACGCCCACTCTTCACCACTGAGCTGCCCACCACCTTCTCATCCACAGCCCAGGTCAGAGGTCAGACTGAAGGCCAGGACGACAGTTACCCTATTCGCCTCCTCAACCTGCTGGGACGTGGCCCTGGCATCGAGGCAAGGAGTCATCTGATGCTTGCTGTTGAGCAGTCATCAGATGCTAGAGGCCTGCCTCTTTGGAAAAGACCCTGATGCTGGGAAAGATTAAGGGCCTGAGGAGAGGGGACGACAGAGGATGAAAGGTTGGATGGCATCACTGATTCAAGGGAACATGAGTTTAAGCAAACTCAGGGAGATGGTGAGGGACAGGGAAGCCTGGCAGGCTGCAGTCCATGGGGTCGCTGAGAGGTGGACACGACGGAGCAACTGAACACTGACAAAAGAGGCCCCCATCAGTTCTTCAGTCTCTACCTGGAAGCCTGAAGTCTCCGGAAGTGCATTCGGGTTCTTTGTGCTAAAGCGAGAGAAGGGAGTGGCATGTCACCTGACCTTCCAGGGACGTTTCTCACCCAGCTTCATCACTCCCTACAAAGTGACACCAGCAGTCACCCAACCCCCATGAGCAGGGGACTTCACGCCTGATTGGGAGGTTATCATGGCCAGCATTTGCCTAAAACCTTTCTACAGACAAAGCCTTCTCTTGTTTCTCTTCTGACCCTCATAACAGCCTCTTTATCCAGGAAATTAGCTCAGGAAGGTTGTGGTTTGCTCAAGGTGACACGGCTGTTAAATCACAAGGACACGGCCTTGAACCTGAGTTCTGACAGCTGCACCACTGCCAACACCCACCTCAGCTCTTGACAAGACAAACCTCTTTTTTTTTTCTTATTATTACAAAAGCACTCACTGTAAACTAGTGGAACATTAAAGAGATTTGTTTGTTATTCAGTCGTTGTCATGTCAGACTCTTTTTGTGACCCCACGGACTGTAGCCCACCAGGCTCCTCTGTCCATGGGATCCTCCAGCTGAGGAAACTGGGGTGGGTTGCCGTGCCCTCCTCCAGGGGATCTTCCTGACTCAGGGACTGATCCTATGTTTCCTGCACTGGCAGGCAGATTCTTTGTCACGGCACCACCTGAGAAGCCCCTATTAAAGATACAGAATGAAAAAAAATAAATAAATAAAATAAAGATACAGAACGTGAAAAGTAAAAGTCCCCATAATATGCACCGTTAGCTAATATATCTTCCTCCAGAGTTTTTCCAGGGATACTGTTAACATACGTGAGCCTAGTGCCTGACAGTTTGTGCTCAATACATGCTTGTTGAACGAGCTATCAAGTGGACTATTATTTATTTCCACAACTGTATGTACTATTTCCCAATGTGCTTTTCCATTCAGCTGTTGACTTAGACATCTTTTCATACTGATGCTTGTAGGTACCTCTCGATCAACCACCCTTTACAGCTCAGCCACCCTGGACGGGGGCAGGCCTTCTGGAACAGAGCCAGGCAGCCCACAGGCTCAGAGCAACAGTCCACCAGGCCTCGATTTCCAGAAGGCAATTGTGAACTATTTTGGTTGAGCCAACTGGTCAGTTTTTTTAAAAAAATAAGAAAACAACTACTTAAACAAGCATTATTTTTGCCTGCACAATACTTCACTGATTTGCCTAAATTTTCTTTTCCACCAGGTGCTTCAGAGTTGAGTAAGAACATTCTTATGTGCCTAAATAAGTATAAATGAGTAACTGGCTAAGAATTTTTTGCCCCTCAAAGTGACGATCCAAACATTTTAATTAGAAGGGAGCAAGAAGTTACCTTCGTAATTGGGCTAGGGTGGAGGGTTGTTTCTGGGCTATTAAACAAGAAGCTGCTCTGACTTTCCACCTTTAAAAGACACAGTCTGCACAACTAGAAGCCTGGCTGTTCACACACCTGCTCGGCCTGCGGAAGAAGTGTCGCTGGTATAGACGACGGCAAGGTCATGGCCACAGGCCCAGGCTCTGGCAGCCATCAGATTGGGATCAAATCCCTATCTTGGGCAATTACTTAACATCTCTAACATCTCTTAAGTTAACATCTCTTGTCAGTTTTCTATTCTGACAAGTGGGTATAGTAACTACCCCATCCATTTCCTATGAAGATTACATGAAATCCTATAGGCAGTGCACTCAGAACATGGCTAGTAGGTAGTAAGCACTCAATATACACTAACAATTGTGCTTATCAAAGATTCTGAGAAGGGTCTTCAAGTCATTCAAATACTTCACTGACAAATACTTGCACTGTTAACAGGATGTGTTTTCAAGCCCTATAGTTGTTCGGTCGCTAAGTCATGTCTGACCCTTTGCAGCCTCATGAACTTTAGCATGTCAGGCTTCCCTGACATGTCTTTCACCATCTGCTGGAGTTTGCTCAAACTAATTTCCGTTGAATCAGTGATGCCATCCAACCATCTCATCCTCTGTCATCCCCTTCTCCTCCTGCCTTCCATCCTTCCCAGCATCAGGATCTTTTCCAATGAGTTGGCTCTTTATATCAGGTGGCCAAAGGATTGGAGCTTCAGTTTCAGCATAAGTCCTTCCAATGAATATTCAGGGTTGATTTCCTTTAGGACTGACTGGTTTGATCTCTACGCCCTATAGAAAGTAGACTTAAAATTCAAAGACCATTATTTAACTTCCTTTTTAACTCATAAGAACTACGGGATTTAAAGCAGAGCAAACTGCTGAGATTGCGTGGTTTTACTCCCATGTTTCAGGGGCAAGGAAGCTGAAATGCAGAATTTCCAGAGTCTACCTCTAAGGCTTGTATGAGTAAGCTGCAGAGCTGGGTGATCCTGGATCCTGACTCCTGGCCCTAGGGCATGTGGCTTTGCAGTATTCCACCCCCTCAGGGCTTCTTGGTGGCTCAGATGGTAAAGAATCTGCCTGCAATGCAGGACACCCAGGTTCCATCCCTAGATTGGGAAGATCCCTGGAGAAGGGACTGGCTACCCACTCCAGTATTCTTGCCTAGAGAATCTCATGGACAGAGGAGCCTGGTGGGCTACAGTCCAAGAGATCACAGAGAGTCAGATACGACAGCCTCTAACACTTTCACACCACCTCAGGAGGCAGTAACATGTGGCCATACATTCATACCAGCGTACAAAACTGAGATCAGACTCTCTTTTTTTAAAGTATTTATTTATTTATTTGTCTTTGTTGGGTCTTAGTCATGACATGCTTCATTGAAGCATGCAGGACAGAGCATGGGAGCTCAGTAGTTGCAGTTCATGGGCTTACTTGCCCCAAAGGATGTGAGATCTTAATTTCCTTACCAAGGATCAAATGCATGTCCCCTGCATTGGAAGGCAGATTCTTAACTGCTGGACCCCCGGGGAAGCCTCTGAGATCAGAGCCTCTTGGGGAAGTATGTTTTGAGAGGCAGAATGGCATTAGGTAGTCACAAGGTTGAAAAGGAAAAGGAATACCTCACAATATTTAGGACTTCTGGATTACAAACGATAGAAACCCAGCTCAAACACACTTAAAAGTGCAAGCTAATTTAAGCTAGAAAGATGCAAGGAACACTGCAGGAAGCATAGCTTGACCTGGAGTTTGTGCCAGCATGTGGTACAAAGATGGCCACGGACTGTTCTGGGTTCATATATTCCTAGTTAAGCACCTTCAGAAGAAAAACAGAGCTTTCCTCAAGCAGCCTCCAAGTATACTTACACATACACCCAATGAAGGATTCTGACTGGTCCTGACTCAGTCAGGCACCCACCCTGTGGACCAGTCACTGTTGTCAAGGAGATGAGATACTGTAATCAGCCATGCCTGATGGTGAGTTCACCCGCATGACCAGAAGGGCAGGCTCTGTCATCGACAGCTCCTCCAGAACTGGTAGAATGGGGGAGGGTGCTTCCTCAAGGAGGGCTGGGCAGACAGAAAAAGGGGCAGCCATCCAGACATCCAAAAGGAAAAACAAACTTCACTTAAATGTTTCTCTGATCAAGATCTTTCCAGGAGCTCCTCAAGCTACAGATGAGTGTTAGTATAAATATAAATCCATAAGATTACACAATTTACATGTAAAATGGGGCCAGTTTTCTCACGAGGCTCATAAACTAGCTCTGAAGCAATTCTAAAGAAATGGTGACAAAATTGTTTTAGTATTAGCAACATTACTAGAAAAAAGCTCAAAGGCTCCCAAGGTGCCCACTTGGAAGGACAACTTTCATTTGAATGTAGAAGTATTATTTTGGGGTTTTTTTTCTTTGAAAATCCAGATTATATGGACATGAGTTTGAGTAGGCTCCAGGAGTTGGTGATGGACAGGGAAGCCTGGCATGCTGCAGTCCATAGGGTCGCAAAGAGTCAGACAACTGAGCAACTAAACTGACTGATGAAAAATTACTGTGGTAATAACGAAATCAATACAAATGAATCATTACCAAAATAGGTGTGCATCTCAACGTAAATGCTTTCCTTTTAGAACTAAGAGTTTAGGGAAATGAGAATCACAGCGTGAGCTTTAGTTAAATCTAAAGTAGTGTTTTTAACACGGGGTTTGTGGGTCCCCCGATCTGGTTACTGTCAATCAATTGTCAGTACTGGTTACTGGAGAGCTTATTAAAGTTAGAAGGGACTGGGTCCCATCCCAGAGATGCTGGTCAAGAGGTCAGGCATCACTACTTTTTGAATGCTTAGCCAGTGCTTCTGACCAGTCCTTGAGGCTGAAACCATTGCCCCAGAACAGCATTTCTTGAATTGTGGGAGTAGTCAGAATCTGGAGAGCCTGTTCAGATGCAGATTTCTGGGCACCCCCCACCCTACTAGATCTGCTCTGGGGAGGAGCAGAGCTGCGGCTATAGTTTAAGTGCCCAAGTGACTTTTAAACATTTGAATTTTTTGAAATAATTATAGATTTACAGGAAGTTGCTAAAAGAAATGTACAAAAAGATCCTGTATACCCTTGACCCTGTTTCCGCCAATGGTTACCTCTTGCATAACTACAGTACATTATCAAGACCAGGAAATTAACATTGATACACTCCATAATGGGCTTCCCAGGTGGCTCAGTGGGTAAAGAATCAGCCTGCAATGCAAGAGACACAGGTTCAGTCCCTGAGTCGGGAAGATTCCCTGGAGGAGGGCATGGTAACCACTCCAGTATCCTTGCCTGGAGAATCCCAAGGCCAAGGGAGCCTGGCAGGCTACAGTCCATAGGATCACAAAGAGCTGGACACGACTGAAGCAATTGAGCACACACAGCATGATCCATAATACTTATTCAAATTTTATCAGATGTTCAAGCCTTTGTGTGTGTGTGTGTGTGTGTGTGTGTGTGTAGAATCCTCTGAAGTTTTATCAGATGTGTAGGTTTGTGTAACCACAACTATACGTTAAGATACAAAACCGGTCACCACAAGGCTCTCTTGTGCTACCTTTTACAGTCATATCACCCCATCATACCCCGTGCATCCCTAGAGTTTAGAATCTACTCATCTCTTTTCCTTTAGAAACAACTAATCTCACTGCTGTTTCAAAACATACAAATGAAATCACATAATATGTAACCTTCCTAGACTGGCTGTTTTCATTTCAGGGGTCAAAGAATCCCTCAAATTTCATTTTAAAATGCTGTGAATGGGAAATGTCCACAGTTTTTACCAGTTTCTCAAAAAAAATTCTATGACATGCCTCATAAAGTTTATAAAAGCATTGGTTCATGGTTTTATTGGGTTATTTCTGGTCTTCTTGGCTAAAATCAATAATAAAAAAAAAACCAACTAGTGAATATTTTTTCTTCTACCACATCTGTTGAATTCCTGTGTCCCAAAGATTTCTCTAACAGTTTGGGAAATATGATCACTCAGATGAACATTTCTGAGTGCCTGACTTGTGCCAGACAAATATTATTTTTTCCCTAGTTAGTAAGAAGGGGAAGAGTTAAAGCATTAAAGACACTTTTTGCTTATGAAAAGTTCTAAGTAACTAAGAAATCAGAGCAAACTTTGCTGCTTTCATGCCATGTGACTTGAACTGCTCTGCTCTTCACTGCTCTGAACTGGATGTGCCAGTGATCAAATAACATCCTGAAAAATTATCCCATACACTGAAAACATGGCATTATGCACTGGGGCTACTTGTCATCACTCTGGTTGGCTTTATACAGTTGCTAGTCAAGCGCTCATAGCTCCTCCAGGCACGCTTGTCCCTGGGCCATTGCCGAACTGATTCCTCTGCTTGCCACACCTTCACTCCCCTTTGCCACCCACCTGTCTGGACTAACTCTTGCCCATCCTTTGAAACTCACTTCAGGAAGTACCACCTCTAGGAAGGCTTCATTCTCTCTTCTCCAGGCTTTCAGTGGGGTGTGCCCAATGTCACCCATGCTTGCCAGATGTCACAGTGGATGGTGATTACTTAATTGCCACTGCCACCAGGCTCTGAGACCCTTGAAGGCCATGACTGGGTCTTGGATGCTTTTATGCCCCCCTGAACTTCAACAAATAGCAAGATTTATTTAATAAATAAAAAACAGTAATTAATAAATAATAAACAGCTTCCTGTTGGCGTTCACCACCACTGCTGATTGGCTGAGACTTTCCTCCATTTCTTTTTTTTTTTTTTAAGATTTTTTTGATGTGGATCATTTTCAAAATCTTTATTGAATTTGTTACAATGTTGCTTCTGTTTGAAGTTTCAGGTTTTTGGCCCCTAGGCTTGTGTGATCTTAGCCTCCCCAACAAGGGATTGAACCCGTATCCCCTGCATTGGAAGGCTAAGTCTTAACCACTGGACCACTAGGGAAGTCTCTGTTTCTTCGTTAGTGTCATAGTATCTCTTAAGCGCCTTCACATGTAGGTTAGCACTCAGGCGTTCAGTCTTTCCTCAGCAGGTTTAATCGTCCCTGAATTCTCATAAAGTTTTGTTAATACACTTTAGGCTTTTGCCCAAGTATCAGTATATACAAGTCACTGATCTTCTCTTGCTAGAATGCTTGTCTCCCCAATTTTGGAAAATAGGGACAACACTGACCTGTACCATTTTCCTTCTTGGTCTTCCTACTAGATCCTATAAATTCTTTATTATTATGTTTAAACATACAGATCTGTCTTTCCTATCAAGGGGGTGAGTTTCCTGGGGCTAAAGACTGTCTCTTATTCATCTCAGAGTCTCCAGGGACTGGTACCAGGTGGGATTCCATAAATGTTTGTGGAATGAAGTTTGGTGTTAGGTCATCAGAGCTCTGCTGTTCCTCACGCTTAGCACATGAATTTCCTCATCTTCTCCACACCTTTACTCCCTATTTATCCTTTATCCCTGATTCTAAGCCACTGTGAACTCTTTATGAAAAGAAGAGAGCAGATAAATACGACATTTATCATTTTAAAGTAATTTTAAGTTAAACATTTCAAACTAATTCTCTTATTCCTCCCAGGTACTATCTTGGTCGTCGGATGTTTATTGTTATCTCTGAGCCGGACATGATTGAGCAGGTGTTGGTTGAGAAGTTCAGTAACTTTACCAACAGAATGGTATGTAATTTTCTTTCTGCATATGGATGGAGGGGGAATCCTTCTAAGATGCAAAAACCACACATCACATCTAACAGGGACGTGACTGGGCCTCTTACAGGGTTTAGATCACTTCAACTCAAAACGGAACTCCCCAGTGAATTCGAGTTTTCAAAAGGGATGGACTGTTACCAAAGAATAGCGTTTACATTTAAAACACGCTTCAAGAAAGCAAAAGCTCAAGAGAAGTGGTAGCTGATAAAAATGCTGAAATCAGGAGGGTTTTTAAAGCTGTGTTCAAAGCTAGAGGAATCCAGAGAGCATAGGTCAAGCGTCTGAGGAAGACCAAGGAAGGTTAATAAATATCAGAGGGAAAGTAACATTTCAAGACTCCCGTGCTTACATCTTTCCCAGAGAGTATCAACGTCTTAAGACTGGAAAAGGAAGACAAGTAACATGACGAGGGAAATTCATCCCCAAGTAACAAGTCTCTAACCCACTAAAGGAGGTATATATTCCATCTTTTTTTTTTTTTTTTTGCAAAGTACTTATCTTTCTCTTTGTCTTTGATGAGAAAGCCCAAAGAATGGAAGAGATGACAGAAAACGGCACAGGTGAGGGCTGCCCATATTTTCAAAAAATGAGGAGATGAGAATCCTAATAGAGATGGTTAACAGCCTTCATGCTGATATTTGGAAAATAGTCTAAAGTGAATGAATAAACAGTTGCTTGTGAGAATTCAGAGACTCTCTATGTGCCAATCGTTTGTTGTTGTTGTTGTTGTTGTCAAATTAAACTCATCTTCCATTATTATAGGAATAGTAAGCAATGTATTCACTCTTTCGTTGGTTATTTGACCAACCTTTGCACACTTGTGATATATACCAGGCACTGTCTAGGTACCGATTAGAAAGAGATAGAAAACTCAGTATTGTCCTCGAGGAGCTCATAGTCTAATGACAGAGGCAGAGAGGAAGGAAACCAGTATAATACAGAATGGTGAGCATGGAAAGCGCTGCTCCACCCATAATGGGAAAAGGGAAAGGCTTATTAGAGGTGAGGTGGCTGAGACTGTCTTCTTAAAGAAATTGGCAGTGCCTGCCTGCGTTCTGTACTGGTTGAGCTGTCCAGAGTGTTTCTTCGCATTAAATTGCACAGAAACTTATGAGACTGGTACAGTTATCATCTGTATTTTACTGACAAAGAAATAAGACTCAGGTTATAGGAGGGAGACCAATAGAATCCATGTGCCATCTCCCAACTCAAGTCCAGGGCTGTGTCTACTGCCATCATTGTAACAGCTGCCTAGGCGATGTTTCTGGATTGTCAAGGTTTCACGGAGTAATTGGTTGCTTGCCCCAAACACATTCACCTTCCTGTCCCAGAGCATCATGTCCAATTGCTATTAATAAGAGAGTCCCCCACCTTTCCTATACCTGTCCAAACCCTTGGTATTCTTCCAGGCTCTCCTCAGATTCTTTCTCCCCCATAGAACCTTCCCTACTTCAACTCTCATTTACTATTCCCCCTCTCTTAACTCTAACAGCATTGATATCTGCATCAGTGGTACCCAGCCTTTTTGGCACTGGGGACTGGTTTCATGGAGGATAATTTTTTCAACAGGCTTGGTGTGGGGAATAGTTTCAGAATGATTGAAGCCCATCAGATTTATTGTGCACTTTATTTCTATCATTATTATATCAGCTCCACCTCAGATCATCAGGCATTAGATCTCAGAGGCTGGGCACTCCTGGACTATGTCACTCCCATCATTTTCACAGTCACTCCCATTGTGCCTTCGACTATTTACTGTAAATGAATGCATGACTTTCACCCTAACTCAATTAACTTTAAGCTTATCCTTCCATTTTATACCCCAGGGCCCAACCACATAATGACTCCTCAGTATCCAATATACCCTTGTTCAAACTGAACTGACTCTCCATCAACTTAACATTCTCCCCAGATGATTGAGGTAGTACTTGGAGATTCAATATACGCTCTTCCTCTTATAAGTCATTCACAAACATGTAAGAAGATCCATCAAGGATTAGATCTCTAGGAAACCCCAATGTTTATAGTTTTCCATCTGGGAATATATCTACTTATCTTCAGTTTAGTTTATGGTCTTTAAGCCAACCCCATATTCATGATAAAAACAATCCTTAGTGACTCAATTTTTAGAAGACCATCTTTACAGTGGGATTTTCTCACAGGTTTTGAAAGTCAAATTCAATTGGGCTCTGCGGTTCCCTATTATATGCTTATGTATCTGCTCAAAGAACTCAAGGAGATTAGCGAGATGTGATTTCTTCTTCCTGACACCATGCCGCCTCCCCTCGAATAAGCCATGTTTACTTGAGTGTTCAGCGATTCAGCTTTATTACAAATTCATTCAGTAAACACTAAATGCTTACTCCATGCAAGCCTCAACCAAATGGTCCCTCGTGATACAGAAAAGACCTCCACATATTAGTTTGATGCATTAAGTGAAAAGGAACTTAAATAACGCGTGGTTTCATTTTCCAACTGTGAGAACCTGTCTCTGCTCACAATCCAGGCTTGACTTATGTGTACGCATGACAGCCTGGTGGAGTGTGGCGGGGATGGGTTCACCTTTGAATTCGGATGTTGGCTGTAGGCATCCCATGAGGGACTAAATAGGGCACATTTGGCTGGAGGTGGGGTGCCACCAATGGGAACTCCCTGACACAAGTCAGTACTGAGCATATATTTGAATTTTGAAACTGTTCAATGATACGTTTTCTTTTCCAGTTTAAGAACACGGAGCTGAACAAACTCTATGGGTTGGACCTAGGGTGGCAGCTACTATTTCGCATTTTCCAATTCACATTTTCAAGGCACTCAGTGGAATGGGACTGCTCTCTCCTGCCTGTCTTCCAAATGGACCCCTTGGGCTTCTCTTACCCTCTCAGAACTTCCTCCAGTTGCTTCCGGATGGGTGCAACCACACTTTATGGTTAAACCCCAATCATTCTCTTTAACATATACAGAACCTCAGTTTTCCCAGCACTTCCGGTCTTAGTTATTTTTATGCAGATATTTTTACTTAGCTCCTCATGGCTATCAGGTACTTGGTGAAGCCATGGGGCAGCTCTTTCTTTATTTTTTTATCTGCAGAAACTGGAGCTGGGTCCATGTGACTCAGCAAAAATGGTCTTACCAGTAGTAGACCACTTCATTTCTGGCTTGTCATGAAGGCTCAGGGTTGGGAAGCCGTGGGAAGGGTGATAAGAAGGAGGGGTGGGGGGGGTCTTTGGCCCACATGAGATTGGTCTAGCTGGATGCAGATCCAGACTGGGGGAGCTTAAGCACTAAAGCTGCCACCTGGAGCTCTTGAGTTCTGGTCTGAAATGAGCCTGGCAAGCGGGTCAGGCAGCAGGTGTGCCCATTGCCAGGTTTTGTTATGTGTTTGGAGTGAACTGGAAGGTGGTGGTGGTCACACGTGTGTGGGGTTGGGGTGCCAACCCTCAGGTCCTTGCAGGCAACTCGGGGTCAACCATCCAGGCACAGGATGGTTGCAGGCATCCAGCTACACTGTTAACTCACATCTAAAACTATGTGATGGAGTTGGTGAGTGGTTTTATCCAGGACCATAAAACCTGCTTCCCAGATAGCACTAGTGGTAAAGAACCCGCCTGCCAATGCAGGAGGCAAAAGAGACATGGGTTCGATCCCTGGGTCAGGAAGATCCCCTGGAGGAGGGCATGGCAACCCACTCCAGTATATTTGCCTGGGAAATCCCATGGACAGAGGAGCCTGTTGGACTACAGCCCATAGGTTCACAAAGAGTTGGACACAACTGAGCGACTTAGTACATAGCATGCACATAAAACCCCTGGGCCTGACTCCCCAGGGGCAGCCTCTTCAAGGCTACCTTCGCCATCTCACTGCACGGACACTGGAATCTTAGAACGAGTTCGTGTGAAGCCGCAAAGCCCTTGGCACCAGCAAAGAGTGCTAAAGTTCTGAGGCAAATGCGTCACTGCGGACCTTATAACCCACTGCATCTGTAGCCAGGCCCCATCCCAGGAGCAGGAGCGTGTGGCTGGTTGCAGAGCTCAAGAGCAAGGCAAACTCCACCCAGTGCTCCAGGTGAGTCAGGCCACCTGAGCTGGGCCCTCAGGGACCAGCCTGCTGCCACTCACTGAGGACGAAAGAGCCTTGGCCAGCTAGCCAAAACATGCCACCTCCACCTGCAGCCAGCACCTCTTCACCGACAGCTTTGGAATCTTCGCTCACCTAGAGTTTCTGGGCCCCTTTCTTTTAAATAAAACATTGAGTCAGAGAAAACAATCCAGTTTTCAAGTGGAAGATTTAACTTGTGAGGATGGTTTTGGTCCATAACAGGGAAGCTCTCATCACTGAGTCAAACACTGACTACTTTTTTCAGCTTTGCATTTCTCAAGAAGGGTCAACTCACATGATGGATCCATAGCTCTGGGGACCATTCTTGCTTAAAGCCTAGACAGACTGCATAGAACCAGAAGCACAGGTGTGTGACCTAATTTGCCTGGCTCCTGTCTGTTTTGAGGCAGATCTCATTGGGTTTTTAATATATAATTGAATTTATTTATTTTTAATTGAAGGATAATTGCTTTACAACCAACCAATTGTATTGGTTTCTGCCAAACATCAACATGAATCAGCCATAGGTGCACATATGTCCCCTCCCTCAACAGCCTCCCTCCCGTCTCCCTCCTCTCATTGGGTTTTTGGCTTGTTTTGATATTTATTTGACTGTGTTGGGTCTTAGTTTCGTCATGAGGGATCTTTCATTTCGGGCACAGGCTCAGTATATGTGGTACGTGGGCTTAGTTGCCCCTTGGCATGTGGCATCTTCATTCCTCACCAGGGATCGAACCTGAGTCCCCAGCATTGGAAGGTCGATTCTTAACCACTGGACCACCAGGAAGTCCCAGGTCTTATTGTTTTATTGAAACACTGTACTGTGCACAGGAAACCCTGCAGCCTGAGCCAAGCACATCTCCTCCCGGGCTGCCCCACCCACGGGAAGGCCCCATGGGAGTGGCCACGGTGGAATACCTGCAACCTGCAGGTCTCTCCTCTCACGAGCTTTTCCCATTTCTAAAAAAGCCAAAGCCGGGGAATCGCACTTGATGATCTCAAACATCTTCCAGGGCCCCGGGTGTTCTGTGAAGCCTCGGTAACGTAGGAACAGTGCTAAGTGGTATTGACTGAACCCTCAGCTGTTCTATCAGCGCCTTACAGAGCTTTTCTAAACTTCAAAATCTTGTTGAAAATAATGCTATATTTTTGTCTTACTAAACCTTTGGTTCAGTGGGAAGCCATCTTTAAATTTTTTAAAAGAGAAATAAATAAAATCTTAGAGTCATATCTTCCTTCTCTGACTTTTGTGGTGGCAGAAGTAAAAACAAATGTGTAGGGACTTCCCTCGTGGTCCAGTGGTTAAGAACCGACCTTCCAATGCAGGGGACATGGGTTCAGTCCCAGGTCAGGGAACTGAGATCACACATGCTGTAGAGCAACTAAGCCTGTGCACTGAGGACCCAGAGCAACCAAAAAATTTTAAAATGTGTAAACTAGGAGATTAATAGCTAGAATTCTGGGAAGAGATCAGGAAATAAGCCATAGATGTAATTCTGGTCTCTCAGTGGTTGTGTTCCTGAACTTTCTCAGGCAGGACTGCCATAACTCAGTTCTTGCCTTTGTTCAAATTAGAAGACTCCCCACCCCCTCACCTTTCATTGGCTGGTGCTGAGTTGGCAGATGGAGCCCAAGTTGGGGTTAGCCCCACCTGTCCCCTGAACCTTAAATAAAATGTACTGGGTCCCCTTGAGCCATGAACATGCCACATCCCTTACTTGCAGGCCATGCTTTTGGGCTGGTCACAGTCTGAAGCCAAGAGAGGGAAGACAGTGTGATGTTCATGACCATCTTCCACTGGCAAAGAGTGAAGGGACAAAAATTGTCTTGTGGAGATGCAACACTTTAAATATTTCAAAACATCAAAATAAAAGCCCTGCTCAGTTGGCTCAGTTGCTCAGTCTTTGTACAGCCAGATAGCAGTAGTCATATGTTGAAAATAGCGTATGTTCTCAGGCCTAGGATTGTGGGTTCCCCAGGTGACAGAATCCTAGGGTTTTCATTGACTGTAATAGACTAAGGGGCAGGGCATGGTGTTTCACATCCCTGGGGGTAGGAGAGAGACAGGCAGTAACCCTCTGCATCCTTATCTGTACAAGGTTGTGTGAGGAAGACTGTAACCACGGACTTGGCCTTTCTGCGATCATGGCATCCTTTCTGATAGCAATATTTCTGCAGCCTCCTTGACATACTTATGTGAAGTGAAGTGTAGTCGCTCAGTCATGTCCGACTCTTTGCGACCCCATGGGCTGTAGCCTACCAGGCTCCTCTGTCCATGGGATTTTCCAGGCAATAGCCCTGGAGTGGATTGCCATTTCCTTCTCCAGGGGATCTTCCCAACCCAGGGTTTGAATCCGGGTCTCCCGCATTGTAGACAGATGCTTTACCGTCTGAGCCACCAGGGAAGTCCTGACATACTTAACACCAAGCAAATCAGCAACACTGTCAGCCTGACCACTGAAGTAGGACAGCATCTCTTGAGTCTTTAAATCACCTCGCTCTGTTTACCCGCTGCCTGCAGCTCCGTGTGGTCCTGTGAGAACCATGGACTGCCCTGCCAGGATATCACAGAGCTGATACAGGCCTTGCGTCAACTCTCTGGCATGTTCCAGGACACAAGAAAACTATTTTTGGCTATGGCTTTATATCCCATTGTGCCTTTTTCACGGTAACACACATGCCCATTTACAGCAAGTGTGCATCACATGCATTTGCAGCACTCTGGGAAGAGGCTGGCAGTTCTTATGTGGCTCCACTGGGCCAGTGGAGAAACACTGGTTTAACCTGTGATAAATCACCCAATGTGTGCTTCTTCACTTCATGTGAGCACAGAATGCAGAGGAATCGGCTTGAATAATCTGCTCCTCAGGACTGTTTGATTCTTCAGTGTTTGAAGTTTATGCTTAGCTGGTCTGAGTTAGACTCTATTTTAAAGAGTTCTTAATTGAGGAACTTCCTTTGTGGTCCAGTGATTAAGAATCTGCCTTCCAATGCAGGAAACCCAGGTTTGATCCCTGGTCAGAGAACTAGGATTCCACATGCCGAGGGGCAACGAAGCTCGTGCACAGCAACTACTGAGCCCATGTGCTCTGGAGCCCATCTCCACAGCTAGAGAAAGCCCACATGCCCCGTGGAGACCCAGAGCAGCCACAGACATTTTTTTTTTTAAAGGTCTTAATTGAAAAGACAAACACTTTCAACTGTCCGAGGGAAATTTAGCAAGGGAGCCATGAGGACACTGCTGAACCACGCTGCTTGTCAGGACAGTTTCCTAACTGCCGGAGTCCAGCTCCAGCAGTCAGGGGATGAGCCTGAAGGGATGAGCAGTGTTGGCAGGAAATGATGTAGCCTCTGACTCGAGGTACGGGACTACATGTTTATTTCAAGCATCAGGTTCTCTTTTATACTTTTTCAAAAGCATTAGGTCAGAAGTTTGACATTTTCAGTTCCCCCTCACCCAGATTATTGTCTCATTGTTGCCCTTGAAACAGAGTTCCTGCTTCAGTGATTCTCTCCGACTTGTGTTTACTTGTGATTGCATTGTAACTCATGCTTATGTCTGGGCTGCCTACCACATTCCTCAGTTTATTTCTTATCTTTCTAAATCCTGCTTGCCCCTAGTATCCTAAGCTCACTATCTCCTAAAAAGGCTTCTTCTTCTTCTGCTGCTGCTGCTAAGTCGCTTTAGATGTGTTTGACTCTGTGTGACCCCATAGATGGCAGCTCAACAGGCTCCCCCGTCCCTGGGATTCTCCAGGCAAGAACACTGGAGTGGGTTGCCATTTCCTTCTCCAATGCATGAAAGTGAAAAGTGAAAGTGAAGATGCTCAGTCATGTCTGACTCTTAGCGACCCCATGGACTGCAGCCTACCAGACTCCTCTGCCCATGGGATTTTCCAGGCAAGAGTACGGGAGTGGGGTGCCATTGCCTTCTCCGAAAAGGGTTTCTAGCTATTCTTAATTATTCCTAAACCCTAAGCTCAGCAAACTTCCTTTGCCATAAATATATCCCTCACAAACAGGTCTCAGATAACAATCCTTCCCATGGCCTCAAGCTGCAGCCTACGTGCTCATCCTGGGACATCGTTTGTAAAAATCCTTGAACAAATGTCAATGGTTACTTTATAGATTATTTTCTGGGCACAACTGCAGAAGGCTTTGTGCTTTCTCACGCTTCTCTCAAGAACAATAAGCACCTTAACATTCTTTCCAGCCAGCTCAACCAAAGAAAGGAAGAAACAAGTCAGAATCACAAGAGCTAACTCCTTCATCCCGGGTCCGTGCCTGCGGAATGAGGAGAGGGGGCTGGGGCCGTGCCTCCATTTTGTCAGTAATGCCTAACGTGGCTCCCGACACCTAACTATTGGAGAATTATCCCCAAACTAATGAAATAATGTGAACAGCACTTTGACTCTTGTGAGATCCACAGTATTGGTTATAAACCCCATCTCTATTTCCAAATCAGCTGTGAGCTCTTTGAGGACAAGGGTTCCATTCTTTGACTCAATAGTTTCAGAGCCACCACGGCACTGGCACATATTAATAGTAGATGCCCAATAAATGTGCTCAGCTTGGTAGCATGGTGACCAACACGACTTCAGCTGAGGGTGAGGATGTCTCTCAGGTTTGGGGTTAGAGTAGGGTTTTCAAACGTTTCTGACTGTGACCTCCAGTACAAAATGTATTTCACATCAGGACGCAACACCGAACGCTTTCTCTCTCACATACACACACTCACATACTCCCTCCAACATTCTCACAGACACACCCATAAATACATCCCCATCTTGAACAAAATTTCGACAACAAAACCCTTCCCCTTGCTTCACGAAATGTCCCTCAAATATTTTCTACTCTGCCCCATTCCTTGTTTCCCTCTCTTTTCTTCTTTTCAGTGCTGGTTGCCATCCACAACATTCTTTCATGACCAGTTATGGCCTGCAGTCTGGAAGCCCCTGACCAGAGTCTGAGTGGAGCCTGGTTCCCTTGGACCTCCCTTCCTCAGCTGGGTCTTCCTTTCCTGCCTCAGCACTCACAGTCCAGCCCCATCAGTTTTACGAGTCTCATTCCTGCAGGGCAAGCCCCCTGTGCCTTTCAAAGGCCTCGCTCAGTACATCTAATCAGTGATTATGTGTAGACGGGGCTGGGGGAGGGGGATGGATGGGGAGTTATTGTGACACGGGTGTGGAGTTTCAGTTATGCAGGATGAAGTTCTGGGGTGGATAGGGCAATGGTTGCACAACAATGTGAATGTCCTTAACACCACTGAACTGTCCACTTAAAAATGGTTAAAATGGTAAATGTTACATTATGTGTATTTTGCCACAACTAAAAAATACATGTATCGTGTGTGTGTGTGTGTGTGTGTGTGTGTGTGTGTGTGTGTGTAAACAAACAAACTGACTTCCCTGGTGGCTCAGACAGTAAAGAATCTGCCTGCAGTGAAGGAGAGCCAGGTTCTATCCCTGGGTGGGGAAGATCCCCTGGAGAAGCGAATGGCTACCCATTCAAGTATTCTTGTCTGGAGAATCCCATGGACAGAGGAGCCTGGTGGGATATAGTCCATGGGGTTGCAGAGTCAGACGCAACTGAACAACTTTCACTTTGAAACAAACTAATTTTAAAATAGCTGTAGTGGTTTAGAGAAGGAACTTATGGTTCCCAGGGAGAAAGAATGGGAGGAAGGGATAGTTAGGGAGTTTGGGAAGGTTGTGTACACACTGCTGTATTTTAGATGGATAACCAAAAAGGACCTACTGGATAGCACCTGGAACTCTGCTCAATGTCATGTGGCAGCCTGGATGGGAGGGGAGTTTGGGAGAGAATGGATACATGTATATGTTTAAACTATATCTGGTGTGGTCATCAGGAGGTTAAGTCCTTGAGGTTGAGAAAGTTCTTAAAAGTCATTTAGACTCCCTCCACCATCAGAACCCCCTCCACCCCATGTGACCCCATGGACTGTAGCCTGTCAGGCTCCTCCATCCATGGGATTTTCCAGGCAAGAATACTAGAGTGGGTTGCCATTTCCTCCTCCAGGGGAACTTCCTGACTCAGGGATTGAACCCAAGTCTCCTGCATTGCAGGCAGACTCTTTACTGTCTGAGCCAGCAGGGAAGACACTACTTTAAATGGATAACCAACAAGGACCTACTGTATAGCACCAGGAACTCTGCTCAAGGTCATGTGGCAGCCTGGGTGGGAGGGGAGTTTGGGGGAGAATGGACACATGTATACCTTTAAGCTATATATACCTGGTGTGGTCATCTGGAGGTTAAGTCCTCAGGGTTGAGAGAGTTCTTAAACGTCATTTATACTCCCCCCTCCACCCAGGCCACTCAAACCTCCCGTGCAGAATTTCCAAGAAGTAGGATACAGTTTCCAGTGACAGGGGCTCACCACTCAAGGCAGGTTATTTTTATCCTGGAACCTTCTGACTTCATTGGGAAGTTCTTTAGATGAGCTGGAATTTTCCCCACAGCTCCCACTATTGACCCCAATTCTACCACCCAGGGTCAAAAAACAAGCCAAGTTTCCTCTTCCATGTAATATACATGCAAGAAATAGCTTTTGAGCACAGATTAAGGACCATGACCTGATCTCCCAAGCTCCCCAGCTATTCATTCCTAGATCTGTCAGCTTGTCCCCTCACCGTCCGACCACTCTTCTGGCATGACCAACTGGCTGTTTCCCTCTTCCAGTATCATATCTAGAAATGAAACCATTACTCTAACTAGTGCCCCTGAAATCCTCCATCAATGAAGGAAGAATTCTAATAGAAACTGTAGGCCCAGGGTACAGTATTGTTGTGGCAGGCCGATAAGGGAGACCAATGCTGACACATTGCATGGGTACAGGATTTCTCCTCTAAGTGCAAGATAAAAATTTTCATGGAGACAATCCTTAGGTCTGAAGGACAGAAACGAAATCCAATCAACTTTGGCTCATCTCCAATTTATTCTATTTCATCAGAACCCCATAAACCACCACCCAACTTTCCTTGAAGTGAAATGCTTTATTACACGTACGTAGCACAGGACTAGCATTTGCCAACATATAAATAAACATAATGTATGATTTTCTCCTTTGACTCTGGAACCTAAACAAATGGGTTATGTTCTAAAAATTCCATAAAACCACAGTTCAGTATAGTGACCACAGTACTCCTAAAGAATTTTATTCTAAATATAGAGAGGTATTCCTCTGCAGAAAAATATCCCAGCAACTTGGTTCTATTTAATAACGTATAATTAAGTCCCTCCAGATACTTTGCAGTTATGTTTTATAGCTTATTTTGAGTGTTCATATTTTATCAGAAAATTATAATTTTCTTCTAAACAGGAGTTCTTACAAGGCTTTTGAGTTATGGTGGCTGGCTTTATGTTTCAACTATAATTAAAATAGTGAAAAGAAATAGCAAAACCATATATCACATGTGTGGTTCTGAAGAAAGCTTGGTCCTCCAGTCCCTCTACTTCCCCTCACCGTGCAGCCCTAGGGCTAGGGATGCTCTGAACGGCCATGGAGGCCCCCCAGTTTTGACCACTTGGTCAGAGTGTCTGGTTTTAGGAAGGAAGAAAATGGCCTGGGAAGAAGGGATGATGAGAAGGGATTTCCCTGGTGGTCCAGTGGTTAAGAATCCACTATGCAATGCAAGGGATGTGGGTTCAATCCCTGATTGGGGAACTAAGATCCCACGCGCTATGGAGCAACTAAGCCAGCACACTACAACTAGAGAATCCGTGCGCTGCAACTAAGACTGCAGCAGCCAAATACATTAAATATTTTTTTAAAAGAAGAAGGGATGAGAAGACCTCATTCTTTGCATGCTTCCAGATTCAGCAGGACTATCTTCTCCTCAGGGAAGCCTTCCTGGCCATTTAATCCCCTATCATTTTCTCACCTTGCTGCCCCCACTCCACTCCCTTCATAAGGGGCTTCCCTGGTAGCTCAGTTGGTAAAGAATCCGCCTGCAATGCAGGAGACCCCGGTTCGATTCCTGGGTCAGGAAGATCCCTGGAGAAGGGATAGGCTACCCACTCCAGTATTCTTGGGCTTCCCTGGTGAACAGATGGTAAAGAATCCACCAGCAATATGGGAGAGCTGGGTTTGGAAGATCCCCTGGAGGAGGGCAAGGCAACCCACTCCAGTATTCTTGCCAGGAGAAACCCCATGGACAGAGGAGCCTGGTGGGCTACAGTCCATGGGGTCACAAAGAGTTGGACATGACTGAGCAACTAAACACATCACTCCCTTCACAACACATACTTTCCCTTGAACTATAACGATAGCTATTTGTCGGTTTAGGAGCCATCTGCTTCCCCGCTAGACTACCAACTCAGTGAGAGTCAGGGCAATGTCTTCTTTATTTAGCACTGTAGAGGCAACTTCTCACATAGACATTCAACAAACATTTGCTGAATGAGAAAAATGAATGAATGAATGAGTGAAAGCACACACATACATGGTGGCAGGCCTTCTCTTGGAAGCAGCTCTGCTGACACATGCTTCTTAAGGACTCTCTTCCTTCCCTTCCCCTCTCCCACCCACATTCCAAGGACCCAGACATCTGGCCCAACCTAACCAATCTAGCCACACAAAACCCCTTGCCACATAGTTCAGACACGACACTCAATCCCAGGAAAGACCAGCCCACCTCCAAGAAGCCTGCTGCTGGGTCTCCAGGGAATGTTCACTCAGCAAGGGGCTACGCAACACACAGAAGCCACTGAGTTGTCTGTGGTGATGACCACAGAGTAACAAGGTAGAACTGGGTCAGAGGAGCCTCCCCGTCTGCTCCCAGGGGGCCTCAGCCATGGATCTTGAGATCACTGTCCATGAGACTTTATATTCCTCATACCCTTGCAAGAGAAATCGAAATGTTGGTCATGGGTGACTTCAACCAGAGTGTTTATTGTGGACTCTGTGACCACCGAGCTGGCTTGGGCATCCTGGAGTCCTAAATTTCTGCTTGTCTCTTTCCAAAAGGCAACGGGTTTGGAGCCCAAACCAGTGGCCGACAGTGTCCTGTTCTTACGTGACAAAAGATGGGAAGAGGTCAGAAGTGTCCTGACTACGGCTTTCAGTCCTGAAAAACTGAGTGAGGTAAGACACAAGAAATGCAGAGTATCTTCTGTAAGGAGCAGGTTTCCTCTCTACGATTGTGAGGGAAGGGGGTTCGCTTTGCATCACTTGTCCAATGTCCTGCCCGCTGTGCCCTTCAATCCTGTTATCCAGAAAGCACATGAAACTGTCCTGGAGAGTCCTCCCTTTCTCCAACCTATCACAGCCCCAGTTGCTATGAGTGTAGTGAGTCAGCACGCACACAGGGCTCTCCCGCTGAGTCCCAAGCTCTGGCCAGGGCACTCTGAGGGCACGCAGGAGAAAACTGGAGGGGCTCTCCCCAGACTTTCCTGTATAACAGATCACCTGGAGATCTTGTTAAAATGCAGATTCTGATTCTGTAGGTCTGCAGTGGGCCCTGAGATTGTGAATCTCTAACAAGCTCCCTGGTGATGCGGATACTTCTGAACAGTGAGCCACACTTTACATGTTGTTGTTCAGTCTCTCAGTCATGTCCAACTCTTTGCGACCTGATGGACTGCAGCTCACCAGGCTTCCCTGTCCTTCACCATCTCCCAGAGTTAGCTCAAACTCACGTCCTTTGAGTCGATGATGTCATCCAACCATCTCATCCTCTGTTTTCCCCTTCTCCTCCTGTCTTCATAGTCTAGATAGTAAGGAAATAGAGAACATCCTGAAACAAAGGGGAGCTTTGAGTCAAGTCTGAAATAGGGAAGAAATGGCCATGGATTATTAGGGAGGGGTATGAGAACGGCCTTGACAGGCCTCCAGGCAGCCAGGCACACCCAGGCTAATCCCCATGGCCAAGTGAGAGGGTAGAGTCTCACTTACAAGATGGCATTAAACCCAGGCTCCCTCCTTCCCCCAGCTAGGGATCCACCTTCCCTACTAGTTGTACAAATAAAAACTACTGTTTGTCCTGCTTCCTGGCCAAGTTCTCTCACTTGATCCTCACTGAAGGCACCTCAGCTGCTGGTCTGACTTTGATGTCTGTTCTGAATTCTGCAACAGCTCAGGACTGTGTCCTTCAGCCCTTCCGAAGAGAAATGGCTAAGGGGCTGCTATGGTGTTTCCAGTAGTCTTGTATGGATGTGAGAGTTGGACCATAAAAAAGGCTGATCAGTGAAGAATTGATGCTTTCAAACCATGGTGTTGGAGAAGACTCTTGAGTATCCCTTGGACTGCAAGGAGATCAAACCAGTCACTCCTAAAGGAATCAACTCTGAATATTCACTGGAAGGACTGATGCTGAAGCTGAAGCTCCAATACTTTGGCCACCTGATAGAAGAAGAGCTGATTTATTGGAGAAGACTGATGCTGAGAAAGATTGAAGGCAGGAAAAGGGGTTGACAGAGGATGAGATAATTGGATGGCATCACCGACTCAATGGACATGCATTTGAGCAAGCTCCAGGAGGTGGTGAAGGACAGGGAAGCCTGGCATGCTGCAGGCCACAGGGTCACACGACTGAGCAACTGAACGCCAATGGAAGCTCACATCCCCTGGAGAAAGATAATGGCAACCCACTCCAGTATCTTGCCTGGAGAAGTCCACGGGCAGAGGAGACTGGCAGGCTATAGTCCATAGGGTCGCAAAGAGTTGGACACCGTCAGAGCAACTAACACTTTCACTTTCGCTTCAAAGCTCACATAGTTCTTACCACGTGCCAGACAACACTAAGGGTTCCCGCTTGTTTCAGAGAGAAACCTCCTTTCTCTCTGGTAAAGCTGTTTGAGAAATAAACTCTGCCTTCAGGGAGTGTGGGCTTGCTAATACTTCACTATGAGCAACAGCAGCCTATCCCGGGAGAAGGGCGTGGACCCCATCCCGCAAGAGCAGGCCCGCGCATGCTCAGTGCCTCCTTTCTGCGCCAGGGCCTGATACGCGAGGGAGCGTAGAGCCGGAGTGGGTATGCAGTCGTGTCACCTGGGGAACTCTTCAAGCTATTGCTGTCTGGGCCCCACATGGAGACGAAATTGGTTTGGTTTGGTTTGGAATGCAGCCTGGTTTTGAGGGGACTTTACAGCTCCCCAGGCAATGCTGATGTAAAGCGGGAATTGGGAACCACCGATGGTAGAGAAGTTCCCCACAAGGAAATATGAGAAGGGGACTGTCTTTCTATAGGTGGAGCCCAGAGCCCTGTTCCACAGTCAGCTGTGTTATATAGACTGAGGATTCATGTGAGAATTAGTTTGAAAGAAGGGCCTGCTTCTTTAAAAAGCTGTAAAGCATTATCTGGATCACCTTTATTACACCTGGTCACTAAAATGTTGAGTTAACCAGAAGGAGGGGAGGGAGGAGCAGAGATAGGGAAACCATGGCCTTGCATCAGGAGCTCAAACAGGTTGCGTCTCACACTTCCTTATTCGTCAGTAAACAATGACTGTAGATGCAGAAAGAATCTCATCATTCCTTAAAGAAATTGATGAAGGGTATCTGATTTTTTTTTTAAGTAAGAAAGAAAGATTTTGCTTGTTTTTGACAGTTTTGTGCCCTGTTTCTTTGAAGGAACAAAAGAAAAAAGAGGGGCTTTTTTGGTGGTCCAGTGGTTAAGGCTTCGACTTCCAGTGCAGGGGGTGTGGGTTCAATCCTTGGTTGTGGAGCTAAGGTCTCATGTGCCTTGGGACCAAAAAAATCAAAACATAAAACAGAAGCAATATTGTAACAAATTCAATAAAGAATTTTTAAAAATGGTCCATATAAAAGAAAAGATAAGACCCTTATCAGGGTCTCAATTTCTTTAACATTTTGCAGGGTACACTCTAGAAACCGATACAGTGTCATCAGTTCAGTTCAGTTCAGTCGCTCAGTTGTGTCCGACTCTGTGACCCCATGAATCGCAGCACGCCAGGCCTCCCTGTCCATCACCAACTCCCGAAGTTCACTCAGACTCACGTCCATCGAGTCCATGATGCCATCCAGCCATCTCATCCTCTGTCGTCCCCTTCTCCTCCTGCCCCCAATCCCTCCCAGCATCAGAGTCTTTTCCAATGAGTCAACTCTTCGCATGAGGTGGCCAAAGTACTGGAGCTTCAGCTTTAGCATCATTCCTTCCAAAGAAATCCCAGGACTGATCTCCTTCAGAATGGACTGGTTGGATCCCCTTGCAGTCCAAGGGACCCTCAAGAGTCTTCTCCAACACCACAGTTCAAAAGCACCAATTGTTCAGCGCTCAGCCTTCTCTGTAGTCCAACTCTCACATCCATACATGACCACAGGAAAAACCATAGCCTTGACTAGACGGACCTTAGTCAGCAAAGTAATATCTCTGCTTTTGAATATACTATCTAGGTTGCCCAAACAAATTTAGTGCTCTTGGGATCCAATGAATTTTCTCCTTTTGGTTCAGAAATAAAATTCTTAGTGCCTGAATTAGCTGCAGAAAACAGAGTTCCTCTAAGAGGTTCATAGCATTAAGATGTCTAGGAGAAAGGGGCTGGTAAGAAATAAGAGGGAGGGTGAGGAGAGTGGAGGAAAGAGAGAGGGGGAAGAAATTTCATAGATTCCCTAGGTTTTGCTTCAGATCTATCTCATTGTTTAACATATTCTACAAGTAAACTTAAAGCTCCTTTGGAAATCGTCTTTTTACTCAATACAGTTCAGTTTAGGTTTCTGGGTTCCCATAAAAAGGATGCTGTTCCCAGGCAGAGGGAGTCACCTTTGTCCCCACCTGTGGAGAGTTTAGACCTGCTGACTTTAAGGTTTCTGGGGGACATCTAAGGCAGAAGTTGGCAGCACATCTTGAGCTCAGGAGAGAAAGGTAAGAAAGATGGGCCATGGGGATGTAAATATACAGTGTAAGGACTATGATCAATAATACTGTAATAACTTCATATGAGGACAGATGGTTACTAGACATAGGATAATCATCATTTCATAATGAATGTGAAAGTCACATCAGCATGTAGTACACCTGAAGCTAACATAATATTGTATGTCAACTATATTTCAATTTTTAAAAAGAAAAGAAAATTTTTTTAAAAAGACAGAAAACCCAGATATGGGTGAGCTCACCCCAGGAGTGTACAGAGAATGAGAAGAGAGTCGCAGGGAGAAGCATAAATAAGTGAGGGACAGAGGAGAGATCTATTAATACAAAGATGACTTGGGAAGAACAGCTTGACATCGAAGTCTAGGAGAGTGTGGATGGGAAAATGTTTTTCGAGGAGGAAGCAGCTGCCAAAGGTGTTAAATGCTGCTTAAACAGAAAGAAACACGAGGACTAATAAGCACATGACAAAGGTAATATTTTTCAAATGTTGAACCAATGTCTGCGTGCTTCACGCTCCATAAACCATGTCCTGGATTTTCTCTCCCCCACTGAATCCTTGCTTCAGAAGTAGGTGGCAGGCGCCATCTTGGAGCTGGAAGCTTTGTAGGGAGTAAAGTTTTCCTAATTCCCAAAGCAGCTCTCTCTGCATATGAAGAGCAGAGTTTGGAGCTCTGAGTAAGGAGTGTTACTGTACACCAAGGTGTAGACAGATGCATGCTTTTCTATCCTATGGAAGTTAGGTGAAGGAGAGAAAAAGGGAGAGCTGGCTGCCAGATATCAGTGTCCTGACTGCCTCCTTTCCCAGCCTCCGTGACCCTCAGGGTTTCTGGATGCTCCCCTGGACTTGAGCTTCTCATTGGCTTTTGCTTTCTAGACTGGTTCTCAAGCCCTGTGTGACCAGGAGCTGTATGAAAATGACCTAATATCCTTGTTTAGAACAGTTAATTCCAAGGACTTCTCCGTGGGTCCAGTGGCTAAGACTCCATGCTCCCAGGTTCGATCCCTGGTCAGGGAACTAGATTTTATATGCTGCAACTAAAGAGGTCCTACACTGGCAATGAAGTCTCAGCGCAGTCAAATAAATAAAGAAATAAAAACATATGTGCTTCCCAGATGGTGCTAGTGGTAAGGAACCCACCTGCCAATGCAGGAGACGCAAGAGACTTGTGTTTGATCCCTGGATCAGGAATATCCCCTGGAGTAGGAAATAGCAACCCTCTCCAGTATTCTTGCTTGGAGAATCCCATGGAGAGAGGAGCCTGGTGGGCTACAGTCCATAGGGTTGCAAAGAGTGGGACATGACTGAGCATCTTAGCATAGCACAGCATACCCCAGGACCTGCAAAATGAGGATTTCTAGCGTGACTGAGAATCTATATGCTTTACAAGTTCCCAGGCAGGATTCTTGGTTAAAGCCGAAGTGGAATGCACTGGTGGTTCCAGTCTTCCTCTTGGTCCCTTGTCTGACCTTCTCAACCTGCAGTCTCCCCAGGCTTACAAGGGCTGGGCCCCAGAACCCCCCACTCCCTTCCCAGTTTTATTTTTCTCTGTGGTGTTATCACCAGCTAACATTCATTTATTTTATTTATTTTTTTCATTTATTGTTCATTGTATAGCATGAAACACAAGATGGGCACACAATAATGATTTGCTGGATGGATGCGGAATCATAGAATGTACAACTAAGATAAAAAGGAAACGAAAGGGAAAGAGTTTCATCAAAGAACAATTATGTAAGAGGATGCAGCCAATTTGGGGCTCTCTCTTTAGAGGGTCTCAGGCCTACGCATGCAGAAATAGAGAAAGCAGCTCACAGAGACACAGAGAGGGGAAGGAGGCTCACCGTGGGCCTGGGGTGGAGGAGATGGAAGAGAGGAGCTCGGGAACCCACAGGAGCCATAAGTCCACTCAGTCGAGGGTACCTGACTCAGCTTTCCCAGAAATAGCTTTGAAATATCAATATAATCTCCAGTCCTTTCTGAATTTGTAAGTTGCTTTTGAACTTTTATTATCAAACCTCCGAGTCTATTATTATCATTATTTTGCTGCACTGTACAACAAACAGGGGCTTAGTTCCTTGACCAGGGATTGAACCCATGCCCCCCGCATCGGGAGTTCAGAGTCTTAACTACTGGACTGCCAGGGAAGCCCCACTTCAGTGTTTATTCTTGAAATAGAGATTTGTTTTCCCTTGAATTCTGAGGCCTTTCCCTTCAGCCCCTGGCAGCCTAAGTCCTTCACTTCCTGCGTCTGTGTCATTAATATTCAAAAAGCTTTGGATGGCACCATCTTTATTTGTTGGATATTAGGCTCCCATGGCCAACAAGGCTTGAAAGTTCCTTTAAAATCAGCATTCTTTCATGAATCCTTAGTTTTATTTAAAATAAAATTGGTTTTTGGTTTACATCTTACCAGGGATAATATAGAGAGATAGAGAAGGAGTGAAAATTTGATTGACACACCCCTGGTTTCAGAAGAGACCATTGCAATCATGGTCCAGTGACAGACAAGTTATTGGGGTTTATATTAAAAGATGGCTGAGTGTTACTGCGAAAACAACTTTTTTTTTATTAGAGAAAATATTGTCTGATTAGCCTGCCAGATTTTCGCCCTAAAAGATTGTTTTTTTTAAAGGGGGCAATGAGCAGATTTATGTGAATTTTTACAGACTCTTTGCTAGATTCTTCCCAAAGACTATTAATAAGTAACCCTGGGATTGTGTAAAAATTTATTATGGGTCAGGAAGTAAATAGATTTAATTTCAAGGAACAAAACTGGGAATAAATTAATCCTTCTCTGAGGGAAATATATAAATAATAGGATTCACTGGGGACCCAGGTTAGTGCTAATTTTATTTTCAAATTTTATAACTCATCTGAGAGAGGGAGAACACCATGAAATTTATGCATTTGTATATTTCTCCAAATTCTTCTGATGTGAAAAATATTAAATCAATTGGGATAAGTTTCTAAGACTCTTCTAAGATTTGTAAGTCAGCATGAAAGCAACAGATAACCTTCAGTGTAAGCAAGAATAAAATAGTACATTTAGGACACAAGCATTTAAATGGTACTTATATGATGATGAACTCCAAGCTATGAATTACTACCAAGAAGAAGGATTTGAAATCACTGAGGACTGGGAAGGCCCCATGGTCATCTAATTCAGCAAAATATTGCAAACCAGATTTCTCTATGCATAGGGATTCACTATGCATATTAAAGACTTAGGGGAAAAACTGCAGTGAAGAAATATGTTTAATTTTGTTTATTCTGGGTTCAAATAAGTTTCTAATAAGTGAAAACAGGAGTTAACATCAGAGTTGACTATGGAAAGAAATGAGGCGTTGAGCACTGTGCCTTTGGAAGTAGATTCTACCAGGAACTCCGTGACCAAGCACCTCTAGCGAAAGCCAAGCTCCAAATTAGCTGGACCATGGATCCAACACAGTATGGCAGCTTGAATCTCATCTGTCCTTAAAGCCTAATAAAGGAGATGGGTATTTGCTCATCACTCAGATAACTAGGCCCATGGTGACCCACGGAGCATATAGAAAGAGATGTGGCAGCTCCATACAGGAGAGCCTGAAGCTGGGTGTGTCACTCAAGAGTAGGAGCCCATCATGTGTCTGCACATGGAGGACTCAGTAAAGAAAAGTCAGACCTACAGGGAAGTGGCTGCGAATCTAGCTCCGACGCCTAATTGTTCGCTTTCATCCAGATGTGCCCTGTCAGGAAGGCACCGTCAATAATGTATGAATCTTGAAGGCGGAGACAGATGCGGTTATTATTCCCTCTAGGCCTTTCCTGCCTTGGAGAAGACATATGACTCGGGAATGACTACAATTTAAAAAAATTTAAGCTGATACCACCAGCTTATGAGTAAATGCGTAGCTCCGATCATTTCAGAGCAAACGTCTTTGCAGAATTCCAGTCATCTTCGCAGTTTAGTTTGGCCTGTAAATTTTCACAGTAAACGCTTCAGACAATAACACACAAGAGCTTCTCAAAGAGAACACAGCCTTCCTGTGGGGTTGGAGCAGGCAGCTTTCTCTGAGCTGCATCAGCCTCCAGAAGCCTATTTTTAATATTTGCTTTTATTTCTTAATCCTTCCAGACAATAAACATGAAAGTCATTATAGCCAAGTGTGGCTGGGGTAATAAATACTTCAGAGTCCAAAAATACATGGTCCCTGCCTGACCAATTGCCCATTTTCCAGAAGGTCTAGGTATTTATCTAGCAGCAAGAGACCATTATCTTGCCGCACAGTTTATTCTGCTGACACCTAATCTCCTAATTAAAATCGGTATAATGATGGACTGTTTAAATTCTGGTTAAACATGTTCCTTTTCCATTTGCATTCGAAAGAAAACACACTCCTCATCATGGGCACCCCATCCTGGGTTCTAATTTGGTTTTCCCTTGCCGGCATCATCATGGCACTCCAACTTGCTGCTGGTTAAATCTAAAAGAGCATCTAAATATGCCTCCCAGCTTGCCTGTTGCTTGGCAACACCAGCAGCCACCTCCTCATCAGGGTGAGTCCTAATTGGTCACAACTCTTGACAGGAGCCACTGACTTGTTAGAAATGACACTTGATTATTCACCTAGATGGCTAGAGCTAATATTTATCAGCAGGCAATTTTGTGTAAGATAAGTCATGGATGTTTTTAATTATCTGGGTGGCAGAAGGAGGCCATAAGTTTCATTAACTGCTGTTAATTTTACATTTGTTAGTCACCAGTTTACAGTACTCTTAACATATTACTTTTTCCATTATCCAACAATATGTTTAAATACCATCTCCCTTCCCTATTAGCTGACCCTTATTTATTCAGGGAATCCCCCTTCTGACATCTGTTCCCAAAACAGCATTACAAACAGGTCTAAGAATGTCACACAGAAGGAAACATTGAATTGATACAATTCAACCAATGCTTATCAGCTCCTGCCCCTAAGGGGTTTATCATATAGGAGGTGCAGAAATTCCTACACTGTTACAGATTGTGACACAGCTCAGGTCTTCTCTTGAGCACCAGAAGCTGCTTTAGGAGCGCTGGGGGTGAGCAGTATTGCAACTGAGCCTTGATGCTTTTACTGAGTTTTAATGGAGGGAGAAGGTGCATGGCAGGCGGAATGAGAGGCAGGAACAAAGACATCTAGGGAGAAAGCACAGGGTGTCTTCAGGGACTGGAGGAGTACAAATGGGCTGGAACACAAAGTACGTATAAGGGATTAGTGAGGGGAGACTGGAAGGAGGGGTGAGGCATGACTTCGGCTGTTCTGTGCCAGGGCAAGGCTTGGTGGGAACTTCACTGGAGAGTGCTGCTGCTGCTGCTGCTAAGTCGCTTCAGTCGTGTCCGACTCTGTGCGACCCTATAGACGGCAGCCCACCAGGCTCCCCCATCCCTGGGATTCTCCAGGCAAGAACACTGGAGTGGGTTGCCATTTCCTTCTCCAATGCATGAACGTGAAAAGTGAAAGTGAAGTCGCTCAGTCGTGTCTGACTCTTAGCGACCCCATGGACTACAGCCCACCAGGCTCCTCCGTCCATGGGGTTTTCCAGGCAAGAGTACTGGAGTGGGGTGCCATCGCCTTCTCCGTCACTGGAGAGTGAGGAGCTGTTAAATCATTGAAAGCAGGGGAGGGAGGAAAAGGGGCTTCCTCTTCAGCTATTTAACCTCCAAGATGCCACCTTGGACCCTGGGTTGGAGGAGGGGCCACAGTCTATAGAGTCTCCACTGTGCTGTGGCCCCCAGGCAAGAGACTCCCGGGAGTGTGTTTGATCTGAGGGGTGTTCTCTGCTCAGGCTCTTCTCTGTGTCCCTCTTTGTGGGTGGACATGTGTCCCCTAGCCTACACACCATCTATGTGGGGGACATCTCAGTTGACACAGGAGGGACCCTCTCCTTCCCTTCCCCTGCTCAGGAATTGTGTCTTCCTTAGCACTCAGACCTACTCCATTGGCCAAACTTCCAGGAGCTCTGCAGGCTTCATGGCGTGTGTTTGTTTACTTTTCAAGTTCATGGCATCAGAGCTGCACTGAGCAAAATTATAACCTAGAAGTTAATTAACAGAGGAGCAAAAGGAATGTGGATGCTGACTCTGGAGAAAAAGGCAACAAGCCAGGAGTCAGTGGATCTGGAATTCTAACTCTCACTTTTATTGAATTATTGAGCATAAATATAACCAGTTTCTTCCTTTTAGATCTTTATGTAATTCTGAAGTCAATGCATCAAAGAGCTGTCAAAAGGCCCTCTTAAGGATGTTGTTGTTGGAGACTTTGTTGGGCCCCACTAGGAAGCGGCCTGCTCTTTCCATGGTTCCCAAGCAACTGTCTCAGCTGCTGTTTAGTGACCTTGGAATCCTAGAATGTCCATGGAAAGGGACTCTGTAGCTTATTGCAATTAGCTCCTCACTTGGGAGTGAGGACTCAACTGCAGAGAGAGTCACAGGACTTGTCCACAGTAAGAGAGAGAACCAGCATGGGTATCAGGTCTTTCATTCAGGGCTGGCTCCCAGCAAACTGCACTACATCCTTGCTACAATAGAAAGAACACTTCAATTTACTAATGTTTCTTACATTGCTTCTGTGTTAAAGCCCTTAAGGAACATTGGCATCATGTTCTAGAGAAGCCACTGAATGTGTTGCCTTGTGCTCCTTTCTAACAGAGCAAATACTAAAACCTTCAATCATACAGGACAACATAGACTAGTTGCCAGAAGAGGGTGACACTGAAGGTGTGTTAGTTATCTCTTGCTGTGCAATAAATTACCCCCAAACAGTTTAAAACAACAACCTTTTAGTAGTTCATTGATTCTGTGAGTCAGGAATCTGCGTGGCTTAGAGGGGTACATCTGCATCAAGGTCAAGTAGTCAAGTTGTTGGCCTGGGCTGTGATCTCATCTGAAGTCTTGACCAGGAGGAAATCTGTTTTCAAGCTTATTAACATGGTTATTGCCAGTGTTCAGTTCTTAGCAGGCTTTGGAAAATAGGAAACTTGTTCTATGCACTTCAATCAATGGGAATCTCCATAGAATCTCAGCAATACATTGCTCAGATGACAAGTATTTTCAGAAGACCCAGCTGGTGACTGAATATAGAATAGATTGGAAAGTGAAAAGACATGAGGCATTTTCAAAAATTGCTTTCTTAGTATACCTATATCCCAGGCACTATACAAGGCATTGCGCGCTTAGTCGCTCAGTCGTGTCCGACTGTCTGCAACCCCATGGACTGTAGCCCGCCAGGCTCCTCTGTCCATGGGATTCTCCAGGCAAGAATACTGGAGTGAGTTGCCATGCCCTCCTCCAATACAAGGCATTAGGACTATTAATATAAAGATGCTTAAGATACAGTTTTGTTTTCAAGAAGCAGATGTCAGCTCTGTTCCAAGTGATGAGTAGCAAAGCCTGAATCAGAGTGATCACTGGGGAGATAAAAATGAAGAAACAGATGCCAGAACGGAAGTGATGTTAACATGGTGAGGAAAGAACAGGTGACTCCAAAAGGACTTTTCTGGGAGGAATAAGAGATGGCAGGCATCCAAACAGTCTGGGAGCATGGGACTGTTCCAGAGGAAGACACTCGGGGTACTCACTGCATTCTAAACCATTTACACATTTTGTTCTTAATCTTTGACACAAGTTTTCAACAGAAATATCATTATTCCCATTCTGCAGATGAATAAATAGACCGACTAAGGTTAAATGATTTGCCCAAGGTCACACAATTAGAAAGGGCCAAGGAGAGGAAACCTATTCATTGGTTTTGAGTGTTTTCTCTCCCCAGGTCAAGTGTATTTAACAACTTCAGAGTCTTGGCCTCAAGAAGACCTCTCTACCTCTTGGAATTAACTCTGTTATGCTCTGTCCACACCTTGAATCCAGTTCCTCAGACTCAGTCCATAAAGATACCATTTGTTTTTAACTGGACAATTGAATAATGCTGTAAACTCCAGATGAGCAAGGACTTCCTTCTTTGTGGAATTTCCTTCCCAGACTGATGATGGTGTTTTGCCCTTGATGACTACTAAGCTAAGCAGCCACATACTCAGCATCACCTTATAATAAAGATAGCCAACGTGAGAGGTGAGAAAGGCAGAATGGGAAAATTTTCCCCAGGCTTGGCTGCTGGACGATAACCCTTCCCCCCAAAGCATTCTTTAAAAAATTAATAACATTAATATTTTATCTGATTGTAAATATAACATGTATGCTTTATGAAGAAATGTGGGATAAACAAAAGTAGGAAGCATTCATTATCCTATGAAGAAGAGGAAACAGAACAAATGAGTCTTTTGTTCAGGTCTGTGAGATGATAGCACGGTATGTTCCTCTGTGCCTGTGTGTTTGCACAAGCCACCTAGGCCTGCTTGTCTGCTAATCTAGGGAAAGAACTGAGGGGTTTGTGGATTGTATAAAGATGATTGCAAGCCCAGCAAAGAGAGCTTTTGTTTGTATGCAACTCGTGTAAGAGTAAATATTCCATAACTGCTTGGGTACAAGGAAGAAAACCTGAAATGGTGGCTATTGGCGAACAGACAGATTATGCTCCACTGTCTTATAATATTTTCTCCACACTGTTTTTTAAAACATTTTTCGTATTACATGCCCCATCTCATATCACATTAACCTAAATAAAAATGTCATTATCCATTCAGTTCGACAGACAGCAGGCAGAGTATGGTAGAAATTACAATCACGCCAGCTGACAACAAAGCATTCTAATCATGAGCACACAGAAGAACCGAGGGTGGGCAGCCGGTCCAGCCCCCATTTTGCACTGTCCAGGCATGTGATTGCGGTCAATGAGGGGAGACCCTTCTTTATACACAGGACATGCTTCTGAAGAGTTGCGTGTAAATCAAATTTCATGTTGCATCCCAGTTTTGTTGCATTAAGGAAGCTTCTAGCTTGATATCTAAAGAGACTTCCTTTCAAATGGCATTTTTCTTTTTACCATGTTACTATTCCTCTGAAATAAGTCGAAAAGATATTTTGGCATATGAAATTATATTAAGGCATGGTTCATTTGAACTACTAATTTTATTAAAATAATGGAAGGAAAGGTGGTCAGTGAGCCAGTCATAGGAATGTGGCTTAGACAATATTGAGTTCTCCAACATTAAGTAAGTCTGAGATTTACTGAGAGTAACAGCCTAGAGGCTATCAGAAGTGACCCCTTGGCCCATACTTTTGTACTAATGGATTATTAAACTGATGGTTTGTGAAAATTTAGAAATGAATGCAGTAGTCAAAAAAGCCTGCTCATAATTAGCAAGATAGCAATTCAGGGGAGTCATCCTCATTTCTTTTCTCCCTTTCTTTCTTTCTCTCTCATTCTTTTTTTTTCCCCCCTTTTGTTTAGTGGACTTCAGGATAGACAGATGAGACAAATTACATTTCTGTTTTGGCAAATCACTTCACAAAGTCTTCCTATGCTAACAATGATAAGACGGTGCCTGATAGAAGCTTTATTTAGATTCACGCACAGCTGGTCAAAGAGCTGGAAACAGTAACACTGACCAATTCCATGGCTGCTGAAAGCAGAGGGCCATAGCTCTGTGTCTGATCCTGTGTATACAGCGACAGACCAAAGGCTTACAAGGCACACTGACCAGGCTTCACACGGAACAAAGAAGGAATAGCCAAGGATACAGGAGATGAGTTTTGAATGCGTGAGTGCACCCTTGGTCCACCCATGCCTAGTACAATTAACCAGCACTCTAAGCCCTTATGGCTTCATGAGCAGAAAATTCTTCACTAGCTCTCGTCTACAAATGCTCCCTCCAAGAGTCTCTGCAGTAGGGAACATGGGAAGGGTCTCAGATACTCTGCCATCTCTCCACTGGGTGTGTAGGTGAGTTGTGCTTTAAGTATCTACTCCTTGACCTGCTGCCCAGCTGCCTGCAGGTTCCCGCACTGAGGAACCCATGCAATCCTGAGCTCAGGCCAGCTCACTGACTCTCACTCAACAGAGGTGCCCTTCTGCTTCTCTGACCATCCCCCATGGCCAGCAAGGGGGCTCCTGGGGACACAGCACTTTCACTACACCCCAGACCACGTAGGGCTGGCTTGAAGGAAGTTATGGGAGTGAGGGGTCCAACAAGACTGTGTGCCCCTCCAACCCTGGGCAGCAGCAGCCCAGGCTGGCCCCCCTGCCAGCCCTCTCCAATCACCTGACTGTCTCAGGGCAGGGAAGAAATGACTCTGCTCAGAACAGATGGTAGGACAACTTTCTTTTTTTTTTTTTTTTTTTAGTTTTTTATTTTTTTTGCATTTATTTATTTATTTATTTTTTAAATTTTAAAATCTTTAATTCTTACATGCATTCCCAAACATGAACCCCCCTCCCACCTCCCTCCCCATAACATCTTTCTGGGTCATCCCCATGCACCAGCCCCAAGCATGCTGCATCCTGCGTCAGACATAGACTGGCGATTCAATTCACATGATAGTATACATGTTAGAATGTCATTCTCCCAAATCATCCCACCCTCTCCTTCTCCCTCTGAGTCCAAAAGTCCGTTATACACATCTGTGTCTCTTTCCCTGTCTTGCATACAGGGTCGTCATTGCCATCTTCCTAAATTCCATATATATGTGTTAGTATACTGTATTGGTGTTTTTCTTTCTGGCTTACTTCACTCTGTATAATCAGCTCCAGTTTCATCCATCTCATCAGAACTGGTTCAAATGAATTCTTTTTAACCGCTGAGTAATACTCCATTGTGTATATGTACCACAGCTTTCTTATCCATTCATCTGCTGATGGACATCTAGGTTGTTTCCATGTCCTGGCTATTATAAACAGTGCTGCGATGAACATTGGGGTACATGTGTCTCTTTCAATTCTGGTTTCCTCGGTGTGTATGCCCAGAAGTGGGATTGCTGGGTCATAAGGTAGTTCTATTTGCAATTTTTTAAGGAATCTCCACACTGTTCTCCATAGTGGCTGTACTAGTTTGCATTCCCACCAACAGTGTAGGAGGGTTCCCTTTTCTCCACACCCTCTCCAGCATTTATTGCTTGCAGATTTTTGGATTGCAGCCATTCTGACTGGTGTGAAGTGGTACCTCATTGTGGTTTTGATTTGCATTTCTCTAATAATGAGTGATGTTGAGCATCTTTTCATGTGTTTGTTAGCCATCCGTATGTCTTCTTTGGAGAAATGTCTATTTAGTTCTTTGGCCCATTTTTTGATAGGGTCGTTTATTTTTCTGGAGTTGAGCTGCAGAAGTTGCTTGTATATTTTTGAGATTAGTTGTTTGTCAGTTGCTTCATTTGCTATTATTTTCTCCCATTCCGAAGGCTGTCATTTCACCTTGCTTATATTTTCCTTTGTTGTGCAGAAGCTTTTAATTTTAATTAGATCCCATTTGTTTATTTTTGCTTTTATTTCCAGCATTCTGGGAGGTGGATCATAGAGGATCCTGCTGTGATTTATGTCTGAGAGTGTTTTGCCTATGTTCTCCTCTAGGAGTTTTATAGTTTCTGATCTTACATTTAGATCTTTAATCCATTTTGAGTTTATTTTTGTGTGCGGTGTTAGAAAGTGATCTAGTTTCATTCTTTTACAAGTGGTTGACCAGTTTTCCCAGCACCACTTGTTAAAGAGATTGTCTTTACTCCATTGTATATTCTTGCCTCCTTTGTCAAAGATAAGGTGTCCATATGTGTGTGGATTTATCTCTGGGCTTTCTATTTTGTTCCATTGATCTATATGTCTGTCTTTGTGCCAGTACCATACTGTCTTGATGACTGTGGCTTTGTAGTAGAGCCTGAAGTCAGGCAAGTTGATTCCTCCAGTTCCATTCTTCTTTCTCAAGATTGCTTTGGCTATTCGAGGTTTTTTGTATTTCCATACAAATCTTGAAATTATTTGTTCTAGTTCTGTGAAAAATGTGGCTGGTAGCTTGATAGGGGTTGCATTGAATTTGTAAATTGCTTTGGGTAGTATACTCATTTTCACTATATTGATTCTTCCAATCCATGGTAGGACAACTTTCTACAGAGGTGCATGTTAGGTAAATGTAAAGCCTTTCTAATGAATGGACACTCAAGCGTCAAAAAACCAACGGCACCTGATGATGACTCATGGAAAGAAAACTTGTGGTTTTTGTTGACCTGAACCTCAGTATTTGCCTGTGTTATGTGTCTTATCAAAAAGTCAACACATACCTGGCTTTGCAACTGACATGCAGAGAAGTGATCTCTGCCTTTCAGGAGTGATACTGATTAGAGAGAGAGAGAGAGAGAGAGAGAGAGAGAGAGAGAGAGAGAGAGAGAGAGAGAGAGAGAGAGAGAGAGAGAGGGAGAGAGGGAGAGAGGGAGAGAGGTAAGAGTGGAGAGTGTAGGCAAACTATGCAGTACCCAGAGTAGCTGAAGGGCTAGGGAAGGATGGTCCAGTGGATGCAGAGGGGTGAGGGGCAAAACTTGCTGTCCAGGTATCTGAAGCACCCAGGTGGCTCAGTGGTAAAGAATCCACCTGCCAATGCAGGAGACTCAGGATCAGTCCCTGGGTTGGGACGGTCCCGCTGAGGAGGAAATGGAAACCCAATCTAGTAATCTTGCTGGGAAAATCCCATGGACAAAGGAGTCTGATGGACTACAGTCCAAGTTCAAGTTCAGTCGCTCAGTTGTGTCCAGCTCTTTGTGACCCCATGGACTGAAGCATGCCAGGCTTCCCTGTCCGTCACCAACTCCCAGAGCCTGCTCAAACTCATGTCCATCGAGTCAGTGTTGTCATCCAACCATCTCATCCTTTGTTGTCCCCTTCTCCTCCTGTCCTCAACCTTTCCCAGCATCAGGATCTTTTCCAATGAGTTAATTCTTCACATCAGGTGGCCAAAGTATTGGAGTTTCAGCTTCAGCCTCAGTCCTTCCAATGAATATTCAGGACTGATTTCCTTTAGGATGTACTGGTTGGCTCTCCTTGCATCCCAAGGGACTCTCAAGAGTCTTCTCCAACACCACATTTCAAAAGCATCAGTTCTTCAGTGCTCAGCTTTCTTTGTGGTCCCACTCTTGCATCCACACATGACTACTGGAAAAACCATAACTTTGACTAGATGGACCTTTGTTGGCAAAATAATGTCTCTGCTTTTTAATGTGCTGTCTTGCATGGTCATAACTTTTCTTCCAAGGAACAAGCGTCTTAATTTCATGGCTGCGGTCACCATCTGCAGTAATTTTGGAGCCCAAGAAAAGAAAGTCTCTCATTGTTTCCATTGTTTCCCCATCTATTTGCCATGAAGTGATGGGACTGGATGCCATGGTCTTAGTTTTCTGAATGTTGAGTTTTAAGCCAACCTTTTCACTCTCCTCCTTCACTTTCATCAAGAGGCTCTTTGGTCCCTTCTCTTTCTGCCGTAAGGGTGATGTCATCTGCATATCTGCAGTTATTGATATTTCTCCCAGAAATCTTGATTCCAGTTTGTGCTTCATCCAGCCCAGCATTGCCCATGATGTATTCTGCATATAAGTTAAATAAGCAAGGTGACCATATACAGCCTTGACGTCCTCCTTTCCTGATTTGGAACCAGTCTGTTGTTCCATGTCCAGCTCTAACTGTTGCTTCTTGACCTGCATACAGGTTTCTCAGGAGGCAGGTCTTGTGGTCTGGTATTCCCGTCTCTTTAAAATGGGCTACAGTCCATGGGGTCACAAAGAGTCAGCCACAACTATGCACACACGCACAGGGAAGCAGAAAGAAATGAAACCAGCCAGCAGGTGTTAGAGGGAATCAGATCCTGCCTCAGTACAACAATACAACTTCTAACAAATAGATTAACACTTTATAACCTTTCCCAGCGCCTCAAGCCTTAACTGAACAGTGGTCTTATGTAATCATTAAAACTCATTCATTCATTCAATGAATTACTATGTACCAAGTGATGTTCGAAGTGCTGAGGATACAAAAATGAACAAACAGACAAAAACCTCCCCTGATCGCAGAAACTGATATTTTAGTGGCAAAAAAGTAAAATCTAAACATAAGCAACATTTCAAAGGAAGTTTTCCACAGGAAATACTCAAAACACTAGATTACAGCATGTTGCTTTAGCTATGGTGTCAGTCCTGATTGTGACCTGGTTCAAAGGATTCCCCCTGATGTTTCCAGCTTGGCTTTTCAAAAATACAGGAGAAAATAAAAGGTCATGTGGGTGCCCATTGGGTTCCACAAAGAATTCCACTCACTGCAGTCAGACTTTTAGGGTCAACGTGGTGGGCGGCCAAAATGAGAACTAAATTTGTTGAAGCTAGATCATGGTTACATGAATGTTCATAATCCCAGCCATTCTTTCTGTGTGTATGTTAGGTATTTTCCATAAGAAAGATATTTTCTTATTCAAAAAAGAAATTCAGGGGGCTTCCCTGGTGGTCCAGCAGCTGAGAATCCGCCTTCCAATGGAGGGGACGTGGGCTGGATTCCTAGTCTGGGAACCAAGACCCCACATGCTACAAGGCACCTAAGCCCACATGCTGCAACTGAAAGCCTGCTCACCGCAACAAAGCCCCAACAGAGCCAAACAAAGGAAAAACCAAAGAAGAAATTCAGCAGTAGTCCTGGATATCAAAGGCCTCTTGAAATCAAGGGTTCCCTATATTCGAAGTTTTAAACAGCTTAAGCAGAAATGAATAACCATCCATCCACGTGCTCTAAAAAATGACTTTTGTATTGAATAAGCAGTAGAAAGGGATGAACCTTAGATTCTTCTCAGTACTGAGATTCTACATTCTAGTGGAAGATCTAAAGTATAATTGGAATCAAGCAAACGTGGATTTGGGCTAATTCCTGAGTTAGTACATACGGATTGTGGTCTATTTACTCTCTAATGCTAACCAAATGTCAGAAAACTCAGTGCTGATTCTCATTTCTAAGCATGTAATGATCATTTTCATAATTATTTCACAGTATTTCCTCTAAACCCTTTCTTCTTTTTGCTTTCAAAAAAAAAAACAAACAGATTGTTTGAGCTGAAATAGGCATTTACAGCGATTGTATTTTACAATATTTGTGAATTTTAGATCTTATTCTCAGGTACATGAAAGTCATCGAAATGATAACCGTTTTCGCAGGAAGCACCGTACATAACCTCTTCATTCGCTGCTAATTTAGGTGTGCTCTCTGCATGCTGTCCTAATTGCACTTCGTTATCTGTTCCCAGATGACTCCTTTAATCAGCCAGGCCTGCGACGTGCTTCTGACTCACCTAGAGCATCACGCACAATCTGGGGAGGCTTTTGACATCCAGAGGTAAGGGCACTACGTGGCTATATTATAGATGAGAAATCATATTTTTGAACTGCTGTTTCTTGTAACTGTACATAATTGCTGAACAATTACCTTGGGACCAACAAACAGTGGAAATGCTTACAAGATCCAAAAAGTGTGGGTAGACTGACTAAGAAGAAGAAAGGAAACCCATGGAAAATGTGAAGCAAATACAAATGACGCCCTGGGGGCTGTGACGTGTGCAGGGAACGCTGAGTGGGTGTGTTTTGTGAAGGGACGTGCCCTCCGACCTCTGCAGACCCAGGAGGTGGCAAGATATATCTGGGCAGAAAGGACAGGGTCTGGAGGGGCACAGTCCATGCAGTTTTAATTCAAGAAAAACTGTGCCCATCTCCCTCAGCCTGGAAGCCATAACTTAGTGGTGGAGCCTCAATTTAAACGACTGATTGTCTGGCTTTTTGCCTAATTGACCTCTGCTAAATTATGGTTTATATCAGATTAAGAGTCACACAGCAGATCAGCCAGAAGCCAACTTGCTCTCATTATCAATGTTAATAAAATCATAACATAATCATCACCAGCATTTACATTCTACCATATTGTTTACAAAATTGTCTCCTCCACATTCTCTCTGGTCCTGACATGCATGAGCTGGGTGAGGGTATGGCTTCACCCAACTCACTGAGTTGGGTACTCAGTTGCTGAGCTCCTGCTCAGTTGGCCCAGCAGCCATAAAAGCAAAGTTAACAACTCTTAAAACCTTTACATCGTCAATGTTTAGGATCAGATGAAATCACATTCAGCAGTCACGTTGCTGTTTTTGCTGTCACCGGGAAATGCGTCATCAATTGTAGAGATGTTCTCAGTAAGAGGTCAAAATAAAACACATCATCTGAAGATGTCATGTAGTCCTTAATGATAAGTGGCTATAGAATTTGTGAAGAAGAGGAACTAAGTATACCTACGAAAAGCCACAAAAATAGACCCTTTCGTTAGCAAAGGATATGAATTCCCAGCTGTTAGCCTTTTTAGAAGCAACTTAACTATCCCTACAAAGAAAACAAAAAAAGGTTATTCTCTTAGAGCTTAAAATGGCCATTTGAGGGGCAGGTTTCCTAGAGCCTAAGAGGTTAATTTTTCTGGAGCTACTGCCAGACACTTTTCCTTCTGTTTGTTTCTAAAGTGCAACGTGTGTTTCCTGTAATAATATACATATGTTCATGAAACTGCTCCCAAAGTTTGTCTTGTGTTTATTTGAGTGTAAAAGGGCCCTGGTTTTTTTATTTGTTGCTCCAATGAAAACTGTAAAACCATTAGGAGGAAGAGGGAGACAGAGTTAATAAAACTAGACAATCAGCTTGCTATTAATAATTTCATCAATCACAACTTGCTCTGTCTACATCAATCAGTCGTTAGACCTGGCCTTGGAGGGGCTCTGCACAACTTTGGAGTAAAGCACATAGACTCTGGGTCAAGTGTTTTTTCTCCTTCATGGGGAAGAAAAAGTAAAGTGTATTTCTTGGTATTTGACTTTGCCAGGATGACCCCATCTTTGTCTAGATAGGCTCCCTGTTACGTATATATGTCTTCCCTTGAATGGGTTTCCCAGGTGGTTCAGTGGATAAAGAATTTGTCCACAATGCAGAAACCACAGGAGACCCGGTTTCGATCCCTGGGTCGGGAAGATCCCCTGGAGAAGGGAATGGCTGCCTACTCCAGTACCTTTGCCTGGAGAATCTCATGGACAGAGGAGCCTGGCAGGCTACTGTCCATGGGGTTGGACAGCTGAACAGCATTGAAGTGACTGAGCACACACACACACTCCCCTTGAATTCTGCTACCGTCCTCCCAGGATCTCACCCCAATGTGATAGAGGGGAGGGTTCCTCTCCTACCGCCCCACTCCAGGTCTGCTGGAGCCCCCCTTTGAACAGGTAGATGGTGCAGTCGTGCACTCCGGGAGGAGGTGGATGGGGAGGCCAGTGGCCACCTCCTTCCTGAGCACAAGTGGTTCCCTCCCCTGTAGAATCTACTGCTGCTACACCACAGACGTGGTGGCCAGCGTCGCCTTCGGCACCGAAGTGGACTCCCAGGAGGCTCCTGAGCACCCCTTCGTGGAGCACTGCAGGCGCTTCTTTGCATCGTCCATCCCCAAACCTCTCCTGGTTTTACTCTGTAAGTGCAGCTCCTGCCAACAGGGGTAAACTGGGCAAGTTGGGCAGACCCCATGGTACCACACTCTGGGTGTCTCTAAGAGTCACCCTGTGGAGTCTGCCCTGCAGAGCCCTGGTCTCCCTGGAGATGCCCAGGCTCCTCTGCACCAACCTGGGGCCTCTTACCCACACAGGCAGGCCTGGCCCAGCTTACCGGCTGGCAGTGAGCACGGTCGCGGAGCACAGGGCAGAGAGGCCTGCTGCACTGCCTCCGCTAGTGCTTGTTTCCACCACGTGAGAAAGGCATTCTCCTCCCCACTTCACAGATGAGAAAACTGAGGCTGGAAAGGCTGAGTCAAGATGGGAACCTAAAACCTTTCATTTTCTAGGACATATGCCTCCCCTCCAGCAAAACCCTCTTTAGAACACTACTCTGCTTGAAGCCCAACACATAGTGAACTGGAAACCATGTGATGGGTGACTAGCAGATTACCCAATGGTGGGGAGACCAGTCCATTGATCTTATTTGTATTTTAGAAGTGAGTGTTTACCCTCTGGCCAGTTCCGGTGTCTTCTTGCTTTTATGGAAGCACTGCAGTGTTGTTACTATGGTTATTGATTATTGCCATAATTCCAAACCATTCTGCTGGGCTGGTAAATTCTATTTCCTTCCTTGGTCAGTTTCATTCTCATTTCCGAGTCAGCTTCCGTGGAAGCCCCTGTCACCTCCATCTGCTCCGCACCGACACTGTATAGCACTTGTCGCTACGGCAGTCAAAGCGCAGAGGGTCACCCCTCATCCTCTACACCCCAGGGGAACTGGTTCCCCTTGCCATCAACCACAGGGCATCCTGTGCACTGCAGGGCATGTGGGTCCACTTCCCATGGTGGCTGCCACTCCAAGCTCTCCCTCCCTGCTGTGTCATTTTGGTGCAGGCCCCTGCTCTTGAAAATGGGCAGAGCCTGCTGAGACATGCATGGATCAGAAGGGTCCTCTCCCCCAGCTCACACAGCTCCCGTGTGTGCCTGTGCACAGGAGACCCACTGTGAGTGCTGAGAATCTGAACTGAGCCGCACTCCCCAGGGACAGGTTTGGCCCCACAGTCCAGGCTATCATCCAGGAGGGAATAAGTGGCAGCTCTGGGGAAAATGATCCAAAGGAAAAAACAAAAAATGCAAATGACCAGAAAGTTAAAAAAGGAGATTGGCTTCTACCACTTGCTAAGACTTGAAACATAGCCTGCAATCTCTTCTTTCCTGATGAAATACAGAAATCTTGGACCCTCCTATCTAGAACTAGGGAAATTAACTTATAAACATGAGACTGGCTGCTTGAGGGCCAGGTGGAAGTGGACCCTCAATTGAAGCCCCACTTCCATCGTATAGACGTTTATCGAGCGCTTACTTCATGCAAGGAAGGGTGACGAGTCCAGAGGTAGAATCCCACTCTGAGCAGCGGCGATTCAGAGGGGGAAGACAAGCCTTCAAAAGACTAATTCAAGGCCAGGGTTTGCTTCCTGGCAACAGGCATCTAATAGCCCTGGTTTATTCTCACCCTCTTTTCAATGCCACTTTTGTTTTTCTCTTTCAAGTATCATTTCCATCCATAATGGTCCCACTGGCCCGGATTTTGCCCAATAAGAACCGAGATGAACTGAATGGCTTTTTTAACAAACTCATTAGGAATGTGATTGCCTTGCGGGACCAGCAAGCAGCCGAAGAGGTAATGTATTTTAATAGGACACGGCGTCGGAATGGAATAGAAGCTAATTTGGCATCGCTGTCTGCTTTCTCTCCCTCCCCTCCCAGCCCCGCACACTCATGCCATGCGGACAGCAGTGGCCTAGTGCTTAGAGCTTGCCGGGGTAGCCAAGAGAGAGAAGGGGGCGGGGGAGGGAGGCTGAGGAGGAACAAATAAGGAGAGAGAGGTGAAAGCAGGCAGGAAGGACGGCGAGGAGCAGCAGCCCAGAGCAATCTGTCCACCCTCTGACCCAGGGGAGTAGAATTAAAGCTGCCCTCCCCTCAAGCTCACAGGCCGCCTTATTTCAAGCATCACCCCCAGCACAGGTTATGGCCGCCCCAGAGAATTTTCTAGATAAAGCTGCCCACATATGCTTTTCATCAGTATATTCTTTATATTGAAAAACAGCAAGATGGAGCTTTACAGCATGAACAGCATCGTTTTGAGAGGGGAGATCAGGCAGCTGTCACCAATCCCACAATCCCTCTCTGCAGAGGGATGGAGGGTGTTACTGCAAAACGCATGGTTGAGGGCCCTCGCGTGCTTCACTGAGAACTAGAAATTTCTTTCCCCTTTGTGGATATGCCCTACGCTTGGCACACAGTAGGAATCAAGTAAATATCTGTTGATTGCACTTGGCTGAGAATAGAAATAGGAATGTTCAGTGTTAAGGAAACTAGTTTCAATATCGGATATGCTCGTGCACGTATGATGCTATTCTTTATGGGCCTTACTCTAGTCAAGGAAACGACTGAAAAGGAGAAAACAGGGCTGAAATGTCTCTTCCTGAATTGGCTTGCATAAGATGTAGCTTTAAAAGTGTTTGCCCGGGCTTCCTGAGGCGCTCGGTGGTAAAGAATCTGCCAGCTAATGCAGGGGAAGTGGGTTTGATCCCCGGTTCGGGAAGATTCCGCATGCCACGGCGCAGCTCAGCCGGTGCACCACAACTATCAAGCCTGTGCTCCAAAGCCTGGGAGCTGCAATTACTGAGCCCGAGTGCCTCAACTCCTGAACCCCCTGTGCCCTAGAGCCTGCGCTCTGCAACAGGAGAAGGCACCACGATGGGATACCTGCCTATCCCAACTAGAGAGTAACCCCTACTCCTGTAGTGAGCCTGCACTCTATAACTGGAGAAAAGCCCACGCAGCAACGAAGACCCAGCACAACCAGAAATAAGAAGAAACAAACAAGGGCCTTCGCCAGCGGTCCATTGGTTAAGAATCTGCCTTCCAACGCAAAGGATGCAAGTTTGAATTCTGCTTGAGGAACTAAGAGCCCACATTCCACCTGACCACTAAGCCGCAACTAAGACCTGACACAGCCAAATAAACAAACATTTTAAAACATAAATAAATTAAAAAAAATTTTTAAGTGTTTTCTCAAAGACTGGGGAGGTCAGAGAGATTACCAAGAGAAGATGTGTGGTCCAGTGTCGCCGTGACGGCAGACGATGAGATCAAGGCAGATGCAGTCTGTTAGTGGCCAATCGCAAGGAGTAGCCTCTACCTGCCCAGCTTCACATTCTGGACACTGTGAAGCAAAGGTGTCCTTGTCCAGAAGGTGGGGGAAGGTGCAGACAAGCTTGCCCTTTGGCCCATACCACTGGGAACTCAACCTGCCACCCTTCGAGGTGTGAGAAGAATCAGTTCCTGGTGTCCTTGGCCCAGCTCTGCCATCTGAAAGGACAGAACATTCTTATCCAGGTCCATGCTCCTCCAGGGTGAGCCTGGGGAAGGAGGGATGAGGAAAGTCCCGTTTTCAAACCTTAATACTACTGTGAAAGCCTTCCTTCATGCGCATGAGGTTTGCCACTCACCCTTTCTACCCCCAGCCTGAAACCCACTGGTGGAGGAATCAGGCTGAAAATTCTCAGACTGTTTGCACCAAATAGCTTGCTAAGAGGTGAAGGGTTATTAAAGATCCAATTACTAAGATTGCCTCAAGCTTTTCCTTTTTTAAACTCAAGAGCTATTTGTTTCAAACAACGAGTTGATCTGAGAAAAACCTCCCAACCATGAATCCAGGACTGCCCATGTCAAGACAGAGCTATATGGTTACTAAGAAAACTTGCTTTAAACCCATCTAAACTCCATAGACATTCCATCAAGCAGATGTGTGTTTGCGCAGTGGAAAATGCAGCACAGATGTTAAAAGGTAAATATTTTTCTAAGCTCTCGCCAATGGGTGGATTAGACACCTACATCTATCAGGGTTCGTATTTTTCTTGGATATAACCATAAACCAGCACTGTTGCAGGCCTAAATGGGCAGTGTTCAAATAGCCTCTGTGATACAGTGCAAATAAAAGGAACCCATCAACACTAATGCTCCTCTCCAGTGCACAGGCCCCAGAGAGTCGCCCTTTCCTCTGGCCTCTGGGGTTGGAGGTTAAGACAGATTTCTATAAGGCTCAGCAGCCCTGAAGCAGCCTGGCTGAGCCAGGATGAGGGGAAAGGATGCCAGCTGCAGCTCTGCCCCAGGGTAGATCCAATGAGGTGGATGTGGCTTCGCCCTCCCTTCCACCATTGTCCTCATGTGACTCCAGCAAAGCCACAAGCAAGCCTCGGGGACTGCAACCATTAGCATCTGAGGAGTTTCAAATGGGCAGGTCAAGAGAGAGCCTGGGATGCTCTGGGGTCGCCGAATGGCATCTGGAATCCGAGAGAGTTCACCTCCCATTCAAGCCATTGTGCCCAGCCCTGGGACCAGAGTTAGAGTCTCAGATGTTGCCCAGGCAACAGGAAGGAAGCTGGGGAAAGTCAGCCCTTGTGGATGCTGTTTGGGAAGCAGATTGAGCAGGGCCAGGGTGGAAAGAGGGGGGCAAGGGCCATCCTCTCAGCCAATCCTATGCAAGCAGGCTGGCAGTATGTGGGGCCTTGCCTCCCTGAGTCTCAAGATTCTTGTGGCCCACAGGCTGAGCTGTGAGTCCCACTAGAATCTCCGCAGAAGACACCTTCCAACCAGTAGAGCTGCAAGGGTGTCATGACCCAAGGGTCTCATGATTTAAGGGGGTCACGACCCAAGGGTCTCATGATCTAAGGGTCTCATGATCTAAGGGTCTCATGATCTAAGGGTCTCATGATCCAAGATTCCTGCTCCAAAGCATGCAGTTACAAGTAAATCCAACACAGCCTTCCTCAAAATACACTTAGGACAAGGCAGGCTTATTAGTAGTTGTGGAGTTGTTGATTGCAAACCTAACATGTGCTTGACCCAATACAGGCATGGGGTGGGGTTGGGGGTGGGGCACAGGATCCTGCCCTGGAGATGCAAGCAACCCTGTGTGACCTGACAACCCTGTGTGACCTGACAACCACTTTTGTTGTTGTTGTTGTTTAGTCACTAAGTCGTATCTGACTCTTTGCGACCCCATGGACTGTAGCTCACCAGGCCCCTTTGTTCATGGGACTTCCCAGGTGAGAATACTGGCATGGGTTGCCATTTCCTTCTTCAGACAACCTCCTTAAAAGATGCTAATGTGTGTGACATAGATTACGGATTTGATAGTAATCCAGAAGCCAAAGGACTGAGAAAATGATGCAACAAGTCAAGAACTTTGAAATGATCATTTTTCCTCTTGGTGGTTCTAATACTCGCCCTTTTGGTGTTGAGTCCCATAGACTTCAGAACAGAGTAACCCATCAGTGGTCCTTCATCACATCCAAGAGCTGTTCAAAGATGAGAGGTGTCAGGGACACACTTTGTCAGCGTTAAAGTGAAAGTCGCTCAGTTGTGTCTGACTCTTTGAGACCCCATGGACTGAATTCTCCAGGCCAGAATACCAGAGTGGATAGCCATTCCCTTCTCCAGGGGATGTTACCAACCCAGGGATGGAACCCAGGTCTTCTGCATTGCAGGCAGATTCTTTACCAGCTGAGCTACCAGCAATGTCAGAGCTAAAGTAATACATAAACACTCCATTGTTACACGTGTAAATGGGGTAGTGTAAATAGAGAGGATCTGCAAAGTACTGATAAGGAAGGAGAGGGAAATGGTAAGAAAGCTCTAACTTAAGTGGGGCAGGAGATTATTGAGGATAGAAGGAACCCAACCTGAGGAGGACGAGCAAAATGCAGGCTGGAGACTTGGAAGGCAGGCTTCTTCATATGAGTTCCCTCCCCGCCCCCAGGTCCTGTGAACTCCCTGCTGTGACAAAACTAGACACGGAAGTCCACCCTGGAGGGTGGGATGTGAACAATGGAGCACTTACTTTGATTTATATTTTAAATATTTATTTATTTGGCTGCACCAGGGCAGGCAGGATCCTTAGTCGTGGTATGCAAACTCTTAGTCACATCATGTGGGACCTAGTTCCTTGACCAGGGATTGAATCCAGGCCTCCTGCACTGGGAGCACAGAGTCTTAGCCCCTGGACCACCAGGGAAGTCCCTAATTTAATTCTTTACGATGCTTGAATTGCTTTATTATCAGAAAAACCAACCAACCAACGATACAAACACAGATGAAGGAAAATAATAAAAATCTCCCTGGTTTTCCCAGCTCCTTCAGCTCACCATGAACTGCCGGGTGAGTGAGTGAATGAAGTTGCTCAGTCATGTCTGACTCTTTGTGACCCCATGGACTGTAGCCTACCAGGTTCCTCTGTCCATGAGATTTTCCAGGCAAGAGTACTGGAGTGGGTTGCCATTTCCTTCTGCAGGAGATCTTCCCAACCCAGGGATTGAACCTGGGTTTCCCACATTGTAGGCAGACGCTTTACTGTCTGAGCCACCAGGGAACTGCTGGCTAGGATGTTGCTAAACATTTTCTACATGTGGACACATGTAATCACAGACATTGTCCAAGTGCCATTCTTACAGACATGAGGTTCTGCCATACACAGTGTTCAGCAACTTGCTCTCTTTGCTTACCAAAGTGGCTTAACAGCTTCCTGAATCAGCCCAGCAAGAACAGCCTCATGCTGTACCGGCAGCAACACAGCCCGCTGATGGCTGCACTCAGTGCTATAATGAGCAACAGTGGGAGGGGGTGGTCCCAGGCTCCCCGCATCTCAGACAATCCCGCAAAGAAAATCCTTGTTCCTATTGACTCTCTGAAAGCTGCGTGTGCTCGTCTTCTTCTGTGCTGTGAGAGTGCTCTCTTGTGTGACTCTAAGGCCCAAATGTGTGTTTTCTTCTTTCCTCCCTTAGAGGAGGAGAGATTTCCTCCAAATGGTCCAGGATGTGCGCCATTCTGCCGCCACCGTGGGCATGGAGAACTTTGACATCGTCCGTCAGGTCTTTTCTGCCACCAAATGCCCAGCAAACGCTTCCCGGCGACACCCACCCAGACCCCTGTCCAAGCCTTTGAGTGTGGATGAGGTGGTGGGCCAGGCCTTCATCTTCCTCATTGCTGGCTACGAGATTGTCACCAACACTCTCTCTTTCGCCACCTACCTCCTGGCCACCAACCCTGAGTGCCAAGAGAAGCTTCTGGAAGAGGTGGACCGTTTCAGCAAGAAACATGTGAGTACAGTCATCTGTGTGGCTTTGTGTTCATCAAAGTGAAACTTATTTTTGATAACCATCTTGCCAAAATCACATTCTAAGTGTATAAGCGTGCCGTGGCCCAACTTCTCCATCTCTCTGGGTTAACAAGCAAAACGGAGTACTCAGAACAACACGGAGGAAAAAGAAAAAAGAATTGTCGCATGCCTTCACTGCCTGGGAGAGTCCATGAACCAAGCCTGGCTCAGGGAAAATGCAGAACCCCAGGCAGTCAGAGGTCAAAGGTAAGGGAAAGGGAAGGAGACCTGGTTTCCCAACACTCTGTCTGCAGATTCTCCATGCTCAGGAAGGTGGGAGTCAGCCAGAAAATGGAGCCAAGTGGAAGACAGAAGCAGGCCAAGGATAGGCCAAGTCAGCACAGGCGTGGAGATGGGGAGAGTGCTAGGGAAGGGGTCTGGGAATGGAGCGACTGAAACAGGGCTGGATTCTAGATATGCCTTCTAGATGGGGCTCCTCATTGCTAGACCAGAAGCAAACTTTAGGGCGCAGAGCTTGGCTACTTTTTCACATCATTTTTTCCTGGATGCTTATGTGTACATTGCTTTAACTTATGAGCTGTTAAAGAAAGTAATTTTAAAAATCTGTGCTTTCAAAGGAAGACCACCATAATAGAATCCTTTCTAATACATTCTGATGATGTAAGGACTATTACATTCACAATGTTGGGAGGAGAGCTGTTCCATTATAATAACTGTCAGAATTTTTTTTTTCATATATTGAGTTGAAAACTGATTCCCAGGAAATTCTACTTCCTTATTCCACCGGGGAAAGTATTGGGTTGGCCAAAAAGTTTGGGTTTTTTGATGCAAGGTTAGCTTTTCTTTTGAAAACTGCGTTAACTATGTTACTAGTTGCCTTAACTTCTGGCTCATTGAGAGCTTCTGGTCAACTTAATGTCCTGTAATGTTTTGACATCTGCCAAGCCAGGTTTCCCCTGGAGAAGGCAATGGCAGCCCACTCTAGTACGCTTGCCTAGAAAAATCCCATGGACAGAGGCTACAGTCCATGGGGTTGCTAAGAGTTGGACACAACTAAGTGAAGTCACTTTCACTTTTCCTTTCATGCAGTAGAGAAGGAAATGGCAACCCACTCCAGTTTTCTTGCCTGGAGAATCCCAGGGATGGGGGAGCCTGGTGGGCTGCCATCTATGGGGTTGCACAGAGTCGGACACGACTGAAGTGACTTAGCAGCAGCAGCAGCAAGCCAGGTTTCCCCAATCCATTGCTTGGACTATTGATTTTCTGAGCCTAGATGCAAGAGTTTATATTTATCCTTATTACTGCTCAAGTCAGTCAAAATAATTTTGAATCTTGATTCTGACATCTGTCATATTATAATTCCTCCAGCTTTGTGTCATCTGAGACTTGCTCAGCATGTCTCCTATTTCATCCAAGTCATTGATTAAAGTGTTGAACAGGACAAGTCTTCCCTCCAGGTTGACATTGATCTATTAATCAATATTCTTTGGGCAGGGAGTCTCAACAAGTCATGAATTCAAATAATCCTACCACCTCCTCCCATCTCATCCTATTTCATACGTAGTTGTGTTTTTGTTTTCAGTTGAGACGGGGATGGAGGAAGGAACAAAGATAGTTGGGGTACATTACTGCAAGAGAAAAATGGGGAGCTGAAGGTATATTAGGATGCTGTTAGGGGCAGGTAACAAAACCCCAACCCAAACTGACTTAAGGACAAAAAAAAAATAGGAGGGAGATGCTTATGAATACAGATAATTGAGCAGCTTAGGAATAGATGTTGTTGTTTAGTCACTAAGTTATATCCGACTCTTTGTGACCCCATGGACTATAGCCTGCCAGACTCCTCGGTGCATGGGATTTTCCAGGCAGGAATATTGAAGTGGGTTGCCATTTCCTTCTCCAGGGGATCTTCCTGGCCCAGGGATCAACCCTGCTTTTCCTGTATTGACAGGCAGACTCTTTTTCGCTGAGCCACAGGGAAGTCCAGTAATAGATGTGGCTTCAAACAAACCTTTACCTCGGCTCAAAGACGGGCTCCGGTCCTAGTTTCTCCCCACTTCTTGGCTGAGCTCTTTTCATATTGGTCCCATTCTCAGGTGTTCCCTTCTCTTGAAACCCCAGGCCACTTGCTGAGAACATCTGGGAGACAGGCTTCCACTCATAACCAAAGGAGAAGAGTCTGTGACCCCAGATTCTCAGCAAGAGTCATTAGGTTCACCCTGGTCAGAATGCTTAGGTCACTGCCCATTCTTGAACAGACTACTGTGGCCAAGAGAACAGGGGCATGGGTGGGCTTAAGCCAATCCATCCTACCCTCAGAGTCAACTGTAGTCAAGTCCTATTACTAAGAACTTGGGAGCAGACATTCCAGCAGTTACTCCAGGAGGTGGTCAAGGCAAGAGAGGGAATTCGGCCCCCTGGTCTCAAATAAACCAGAAGGCAGGTCAAACTAAAGACTTTCAAGCATCTGGAGAGTGGTCAGCCATGTAGTGGACGTGGTGGTGGTTTGGAGAGGGGGCAACAGCTCTGAGAGGCAGAAGTCATGACTCACCTTCAGGGAATTTAATTGCCAATTAAAACAATAGTCTATGTCTATTACAACAGCACCTCCTTCCAAGTGAAATTCTCCAGGGCAACAGAAGGCAGCACTTGATCGAGTCTAGAATGAGTGATGTCATACAGAGAGCTTGGGGCTCTAGGGAAGGGAACACCAGCTACTCTGTAATTCCATCTTGTTATGTTCATCCATCAGGAGGATACAGGCCTGAATGCAGGTCTGAAAGCAGACACAGACCTGCATTCAGAGGCCTTAGACACACAATGCCTTAACTCTGAGGTGGCCTAAACTGACCTTGACCTTGAGGAGGGCGAACTATCTCACTTTACCCTGCGCTCCTTCAAATCCCTCTAGCCTAGGATGGGAGCTTCTTTCCTCAGAGAACTACCTCTTATGGGCTGTGCAAAACGTGTGTGTGTGTGTGTGTGTGTGTGTACACGCATGCATGTGCATTCACGCTCAGTTATGTCCAACTCTTTGTGACCTGCACGGACTGTAGCCCACCAGGTTCCTCTGTCCATGAAATTTTCCAGGCAAGAATAGTGGAGTGGTTTGCCATTTCCTTCTCCAGGGGAACTTCCCCACCCAGGGACAGAACCTGTATCTCCTGTGTCCCCTGAATGTTGCCAATCAAATAAACAGATTTTAGGCGGTAAAGTTTCTCAAACTTTAGCGTACATAAAACCATCTAGGAAGTCCGTTAAGATATAGAGTCCAGGGCCCTTTACACAGAGATTCTCCTTTCATAAGCCTGGGCCAAGGCCAACGAACTCCCATTTTAAATACACATCCCAGGTGATTTTCATGCAGACAGTCCTTGTTTCAACCTTGAGAATACAGCCTTTGTAGCCCATGCCCTGGCCCAGCTGCGCAGGCTCCAAGGTCATTTTCTCTCTCCAGGTAACAGCTGGGACTGTCTCTGAAAAATGGGGCTATATAGAACTGGTCTATAAATTAAATAAATTTGGCAGTCACAATAGTGTTAATAGTTGTATAGCCTTGCACATGGTATACGTGCAATAAATATTTTCAGGTTCTCTCTTTTTTTTTTCTATAATCAGAGTTCTGTTAATATGGGCCATCTGTCAGAACATGGAAATGCAGATTAGCTGTTCACACATTAGATATTTTCCTGAAAATATTCCTGAAAATTTGCATGTAAAGTATGACTTGTGATAATTTTCCTGCTGGTTTCCATTCAACAAATATTTTTTGAGTGCCAGTTAATGCCAGAGTCAGGCTCCAGACATTGCACCCAAGAATGTTCTGACCTAGTTCTTCCATAATATACCTGAGACCCCCATGCATCTTATTAGATGGTCTTCTCTTGTATTTGTCAATGAGATCATTAGATTTGAGCTTTTGAGTTTCTCTTCCCTGAGCCTACCATTTTTTAGCAATGCCCTATGAGAATCCAATGAAAGCTAAGTTTTCTTCCCATGAAAAAGCCTATGTGCACTGTATCAGGATTCTTTCTGCTGACAGTGACAGAGAATTCAACCCAGGTTGGCTCAGGATGTTCATTTACCCATATAACTAAAAACTGTAGTGTAAATCTACCTTCAGGTATGGCTTGACACGGGGGCTCAAACTCTGTCACTGAGACCCAGCTTGTCCTCTCTCCCCCTCTCAGCTCCAGTCATGCTGGGCATATGCCATTCTCACACAAGAGCTCCCCTAATGGTCTCAAGACAGCTGTGTAACCAGTTTGTTCAATAGCCTGAACTAAGTGAAGTATTAATACAAACATGGAATCCTTTGGTGCTTCCCCCCCCCAATTATTTCTTTTAAGAATGCTCTGATGAATCGCCTTCCCTCTCCTAGATGATATCTTGGACAGATTGCAAAGGTTTCAATTCCCTTTGGCACTAAATAGTTCAAAACAGTCTGGTCCAGTTTACAACTGCAGTCTCAGACTCAATTCAATGCCCTTAGCTCAGGATGACCTGTGGTCTGAGAAAGCTGTCTAGGGGAGGGTACTTGGTCTGTTCTTTCACCCTCTTTCCTCTGCTCCCTCTGATTCCTGGACCTCCATCTCCCCTCAGGGGTGGGCTTCTAACAGATCCCCAAATCCTGTCTAAAGGGGTCGTCTCTCAGCCCTTCCCCTGTGTTGCCCTCTGGTATGGAGTGGAAACAGGCTGTCTCCTGAAGCCACCCCTTCCCCACAGCTCCCTGACAGAAGAGGGGCTCCTGCCTCACAGCTTCTGGGTGCTGGGGTCTCCTGGTGGCAGCCAACCCTCTTAGCGCTGGCAAGATGGCTCCAGCTGACCCATGATACCTCGCACAGAATCTGAGTGGTCACACACCTTGGCTGTAGCAACAGGGGCTGCTCCTTCTGCTGTCTCCTCTCTGAGCCCTGACGTCTCTCTCCCGTTACTTAGCCTTTGCTCAAATAAACAGAAAATGAACAACCGTGCTGCATGGGCAGGTGGCTCCCTGGAGAACCATAGCCAGACTCAGGCGGCTGCCCCACTCTCTAGGTACGGCTCTTTTGGACCCCCCCTTCGCCCTGCTGCCGTTTAACTCAGGACAGGAGAACTCTTCTCTAGGCTGAAGAATCCTTGCTCTGACAAGTCTTCCTTAAATCCCTCTCATCTTTCTATGGGCTGAGGATAGGGACAGTGGGAGAGCCCACTCAGCTCCAGCGTGAAGAGTCTCTTTCCTGGGGATCTCAGTGAAAGTCTCGCGGCATCTCACTGACAGAGTTGATTGGGTCATGCGTGCACCTCTCAGCCAATCACCTGGGTTCAGGGAAATACAACGCTTTGATTGGCTCAGACCTGGGTCACTCTCCTGGTCCCTGGACGAGGACTCAAATGGAGTCAGTCCCCAAATGCCCGCTACAGGGAACCCACAGTTCCCTGACAGGGGAGGGGCTCCTGCCTCACACTTACTAGAGTGGGGTGAATGGCTGCTGGGTGCCAGAAAACAGTGTCCATCCCTGTACCTAGAATCCATGGTTTCCGGATGAAGCTCCTCCTTTCAAATTACGTATTCTGCAATCACTCACCTTTGCGCTGAGGTTCTAAAAACTAGTTTTCCAGACTTGAAGGTACAAGTCCAACAGTGCTCAGTACTGCAGCTCTTTTGCATTACTAAATAGTGTGTACTCCTAGCAAATGATGTGACCACTTCATACCAAGTGTCTGGTGATGTCCACAAAGCCAGCCAATGCTTCTTTATTGATTAGAATGACACCCAGGTTGGCAGTTGGCCTTGTAGCATCCTTTCCCAGTGAAGACGGGAAATTGTCCTTGGTAAGCTCACTGATGGAGAAGGCAATGGCACCCCACTCCAGTACTCTTGCCTGGAAAATCCCATGGACGGAGGAGCCTGGTGGGCTGCAGTCCATGGGGTCGCACAGAGTCGGACACGACTGAAGCAACTTAGCAGCAGCAGCGACAAGGTCACTGATACAGGGACTCTCCTTGAACAGATTGAATGTCTGGCAGATAAAGGACTACTCCAAGGTTTTCCTTCACTATTGAAGATTATCTTAATACATGTTTTAAACCCACTTATTTAGTCTGGTAATACCTCACCTCTCACCATCCTTTTTGATTCAAGTGGCCTTGATTACTTCTCTCTTTTCAGGGCAGAGATCTCTGTTCCAGATGTCAAACAGCTATGTGTGTACTCAGTGGCTCCGTCATGTCTGACTCTTTGGGACCCCGTGGATTGTAGCTCGCCAGGCTCCTCTGTTCATGGGATTTCCCAGACAAGAATATGGAATGGATTGCCATTTCCTATTCTAGGGGATCTTCCTGACCCATGGATTGAACTCCCGTCTTCTGCATTTCCTGCATTAGCAGGTGGATTCTCTACCACTGAGCCACCTGGGAAGCCATTCTCTAATGCATGCCTAGGGCTACTTCTTTTTAGAACATGTATGTTTTCTCCGAAATCATCTGACATTGGAATTGTGTGTTTGGCTTCCCCTCCTTTCACAAAACCTTCTTTCTTAATTCACCAGTCTCTTGGAGAACTCTTGCTTTCCCCATGTGTTTCCTTATTCATCTTAAAGGGGAGGTACCTTCATTAAATTCAGTAGTGGAGGAGCAAGGAAAAATTTGTACCATTTGGCCCACTCATAAAATTGAGAAAACACGCCAATTATTTAATAAGACCTCTGTCCTGTGGATGCTTCATTGTGTTCTCCAATATCTAATTTTGACAGGGATGAGAGGAGGGGAAAAAAAGCTTCTTTCCATATAAATTGTTTTTGCTATAGCTTTAGCACTTTATGTTGAAATTATTGACTTTTGATCTGGCTAAACCATTCTCTTCTCTTCTTGTTGGTGCCGGACCGTGCCAGCCAAAATTTATGACCCATTTTCCTTCTGTTTAATTGTTGTTATAAATCTGCTGTGAAGAACCTAGTTGTAAATTTATCACAAATTGGACTAGATTGATATACAGCCTCTCTTTAGGATAATTTGAGCACAGTTATGCCTTAGAAGGAAGGCCAAATTCTTAACTTCTCTTGAGGAGCTGCTTTGTAACCATTATAAATACCTAATCAAAATACAACTTACTCTTTCTTTTTCTTTTAAGGATAAAAGAGCATTTCCTGCTGGGTATTTCAGCTGATTAGCTCATACTGCTAATATGAGCAAGGCTGAAGATTTGTTCCTTGAAGTAGCCAGAGGATCTCAAAGGAAAAAGAGCATATTCTGTGGCTACACACACACACACACACACACACACACACACACACAGAGTCATTTCACTCCAGCCACCTGTCCTTTGTCACAGTGGGTAGGATTGGGTGGGAAAAAATGTGACTATCTTAACACAAATTCTTACTATGGGAAAAAAGTCTCCCAGTTTGTATTTCACTCAGGATTCTTTTCATAGGGAGTGTGTGTTCAGTCACTCAGCTGTGTCTGACTCTGTGCGACCCCATGGACTATAGCCCACTAGGCTCCTCTGTCCATGGAATTTTTTAGGCAAGAATACGGGTTGCCATTTCCTTCTCCCGGGGATCGTCTCGACCAGGGATTGAACCCACATCTCGTGCCTCTTCTGCATTGGCAGGTGGATTCTTTACCGCTGTGCCACCTGGGAAGCCCTCACAGGGAGCAGGTGACTTTAAGATTCAAGTAAAAAACTGGAAATGGGTTTTTCCCCATTGAGAAGGTTTCCCGCCTTTGTCCAGATCTGCTGGGGTCCTGCTGTTGGACACTTCAGAGGGAGTAAGCTGAGGTGTTCCCCACAGTTCAGTTACTCAGCCACACAGGGCTTAGTGTCTCTTCTGTAAGCTTCCCTTTCCGACACATCCCACAATAGTACAACAGAACGCAAAGCAACAGGGTACAGAGGAAAAGACATGAACAAAGAATAGCTTATGCCCCAAAGTCACACTATGAAACAGATGAGAACTGGGACTTCAGCAGGCTGAGGGTAGCGGCAGTAGATTGTGGTACCAGCCTCAGAGTCTCAGAGTATAATATACATCAGAATCCCCAGGGGCTCTTGCTAAACTGCAGGTTCCTGTACAGTAGGTCTGGGGTGGGGCCTGAGACTCTGCATTTCCAACAAGTTCCCAGGTGATGCCAATGCTGGCAGTTCATGGCCCACACTCTGTGCAGCCAGGTTTTAAACCCTAAAGGCTTCTCTCCCTCTGTTGTGATGCACATAGCAAATATTTATTCCCTTTGGTGGTTTAGTCGCTAAGTCATGTCTGACTCTTGCAACCCCATGGACTGTAGCCCACCAGGCTCCATGGGGTTCTCCAGGCAAGAATACTGGAGTGGCTTGCCATTTCCTCCTCCAGGGATCTTCCCAACCCAGGGATCGAACCCTCACCTCTTGAGTCTCCTGCATTGGCAGGCAGGTTCTTTACTGAACCACCAGTTTCAGTCAGTAAAGAATAAGTAAATAAATAAATTCATTTATTCCTAATGATAGTTAAAGTACTGATGTTCTGCCAATGATTAACCTTTTGTTCATAAAGTAAAACAGATTCAAAATTCCCCAACAACAATGGCGCCACTCTCACTTGACTGAGTGAGGGATAAAGTGATGCAGGAATTGCTCAGTCCTGGATGTGTCTTTAGTAGCGTATTACCCACAATCCCGGTGGCTCAGCTGGCAAAGGATCTGCCTGAAATGTGGGAGACCTGGGTTCAACCCCTGGGTTGGGAAGATCCCCTGGAGCAGGGAAAGGCTACCCACTCCAGTATTCTGGTCTGAAAAATTCCATGGACTCTATAGTCCACGGGGATGCAAAGAGTCGGACACAACTGAGTGACTTTCACTTTCATCCATAATCCTAAAATCATCTCAGTTCTTTAAATACAGTTGACCCTTGAACAATGAGGGGGTTGGAGTTGCCAACACCCTGCACAGTCAAAAATCTGAGTAGAACTTTTGAATTCCGCTGCCTCAAATTTAACTACTAAGAGCCTCCTGTTGACTGGAAGCCTTACTGATAACATAAGCAGTCAATTAACATATATTTTGTATGTTAGGTTGTACACTATGTTCTTACAGTAATTTAGAGAAAAGAAAATGTTAAGAAAATCATTAGATTTCTAATTATTTTCATAAGATTCTTAAAAAATTTAATAATACTGTCCTGTATTTATCAATACTGCAAGTTTACTTCATCTGTTTACAAGATGAATCATCTGTCAATACCTACATCAATACTGTCTTATATGATACAAAACACTGTAGATGTTATAGGTACTGCTAACACTGTACCTATAGGAAAAGAAATTCAAATTTATTTACAGGTATAATGATTCATGCATTAATAATGAAGTGGCAATATGCTTGCTGTGTGGTAGCCTACCATAATCAATATGATGGCTTCACAGTTCAGTTCAGTGGCTCAGTTGTGTCCAATGCTGTGACACTATGGACTGTGGCACACCAGGCCTTCCTGTCCATTACCAACTCCCAGAGCCTGCTCAAACTCATGTCCATCAAGTCAGTGATGCCATCCAACCATCTCATCCTCTGTCGTCCCCTTCTCTTCCTGCCCTCAATCTTTCCCAGCATCAGGGTCTTTTCAAATGAGTCAGCTCTTCACATCAGGTGGCCAAAGTATTGGAGTTTCAGCTTCAGCCTCAGTCCTTCCAATGAATAGTCAGAATTGATTTCCTTTAGGATTGACTAGTTTGATCTCCTTGCAGTCCAAAGGACTCTCAAGAATCTTTTCTAACACCACAGTTCAAAAGGGTCAGTTCTTTGGTGCTCAGCTTTATGGTCCAACTCACATCCATACATGACTACTGGAAAAACCATAGCTTTGACTAGACGGACCTTTGTTGGCAATGTAATGTCTCTGCTTCACAGCAGCCTAACCTGTGTACTAATCATTGTAAAGTTTTTTTGATATATAGTATTACAGTCATATTCATAATACAGTATTGGAAACATTGTTACATTTTTTGAAAAACCACTGACCTGTGATGCTAGGCTGATACAGTGTCTTCGGTTATGGGAGAAGCATACTACAGATAATGTAATTCTTCGAAAGCAAAGTTACAAAACAGCAAGAAAAGGTTTTATATTAAATATCACCCTTATGGCTATGGGAGAATAGACTAGTATCTATCCATCTACTATCTATATATATTTTTGGGGGGGCAGTGCCATGTATCATGTGGGATCTTAGTTCCCTGACCAGGAATCAAACCCGTACCCGCTGTGTTGGAAGCACAGAGGCTTAACTACTAGACTGCCAGGGAAGTCCCAGTATCTACATATATTTCATGCATGTGTGACATACCTTTTTCTTAATTTTTTCAATATTACTAGGCTGTGCGGTTTTGAGTTTTTTCAAATTGTCACAAATCTCCAAAAATTTTTTCCCAAAATATTTATTAGGAAAAAATCTGCTTATAAGTGGACCTGCTCAGATCAAACCCGTGTTGTTGAAGGGTCAACTCTTAATTTCCTCCAGGGGGTATTTTGGAGGTGGGGTTAGGTTTTGAGTTGATTTAAAGTTGTTTTCAAGGCAGATGAAGGTGGCAACCAGAGCCTTCTCTCTGGATGCACATATAGACTGGGGACCTGTCGCATCCAGTAAGCACCCCCACAGCAGCTGCACTTTTTGGGCAGGCACCATCTAAACCACAAACACCCCTTACCAGCCCTTGGTGTATACGGCAGCTCTGGGTGCCAATTGAGAGGCCATGGCAAAGGATCTTGGTCGAAGAGAATGTCCTTGATGCTCTCTCGCCAGGGGGCTATACTGTTTTCACTGCAGGAGCAGGAGCTGCAGTGGGGGACCCTGGGATATGTCCAACTTGCCCACTTCCTGTCCTTCTCTCTGGAAGTGTCTGACCCAGAGAAGCAGACTCTCTCACCCTCCCCTGGCATCCCAACAACTAATATCAGAGCAGAAAAGTCTTGACAGTCTCCCAGGTGTGTGCCTGGATCTCCATCTTAATTAGGGTTTGTGGCTACTGCTTCCAAAGCACCAACTCTCGGAAGGAAAAAGGAAGACAGGATAGGAGGCATCTCTGTGCCCATCGTTAGACAGCTCAAGAATCCCCAAAGCAAGGTGAATAGCCAACCTGGATCGGGGGGACAGAGGCCCCAGTTTTCAAGTTCTCAGATACACGCACCACCCAGGGCTCAAATGCTTCTGCACTGACTGAAGATGTCCAAAGACACAGCATGTGTCTTTACCATCTGATGGCCAAAGCGACCTGTGGGGAAACTGACCTGCCCTGGCTTTAAACTGCCCCCAGGGACCTCAGCAATGGCAGCCACATCCCCAGGACTTGTGCCATCCAGAACTCAGAGATCTGGGCGGCTCCTTGGCCTCTTCCTCTCTTTCCAGTCCCTTCTCATCTACCCCACTTCTCTGTTTCCTCTCCTCTCTTCAATGTCTACAGCACCTTTTAGCCTTCTCGCTCTCTCTCTTTCCCTGAGTCTTGTTCTGGCTCTCTTCCCGAGATCCAGAGAGATACAGAAGCTTTCCCACTCTACCCCGTGACCCACTGCCCACTTGGGAGCCTCTGGCCATCCCAGAAGCCTGTAACCACATGGCGATGTCCTGCGTGCATGCACTGTGGGTGGGCAAGTGGAAGGCTGACTGAGAGCCGGAAGGCCTGGCAAGTGTGTTTTCTGGGCCGCCTGGCCAAGTGTGACATGACAGCACAGTGAAGTGTGGTGAATTTTCAGCAGTTAATGCTCCGACTCCCACCTCCCCTGAGTCCCTGCAGAGCAGTTCCGTCTCGGCAGAGGAGAGGTGACCTGCAAAGAGATGCTCCCCCTGGGAATGGGCCACACCAATCAGCACAGATTTTGGTGTCTTTCATGTGGCGACTCAGAGTATTTTATATTCAATATCTGGGCCTCTAGAGGGGCCAGGCTTTGCAAAGCAAATAAGCCAGTGGTGTTGGTTCACATCAATCCAGAAAAGCAAGAATTTAAAAATAAACTTGGGAAGGTGAACGCCACAGGTGAAGCTCAGTGTTTGGCGGGTCCACTTGGCACTGAACTGGGTTCTCAACTGCACGGCTCATTTATTTAACTACTGCTCACATTATGGGCTTTTAAGACATCAAAAGTCTGTGTTTTATTCCCAACAATTAGATTCTGAAATGATAAATAAACACTCACTTAAAAAAAAAACACACTTCAGTGAACTCTATTGGCCACTGGTGGAGCAGGAACCTCAGAACGGTGACATCCTGGGCAAATGTAAAGGCTTTCTTGATCCACCCATCACTGGGCATCACATTCTGCCATTAGGAGGTGCTTCCTTTGTCTCAATGCTTATCCCTTATTAAATGCCACTGCTCCTGGGAGGGGTGCTGTAATCAAGTCCCCACCAGGATTTTATTCCCATGATAGCAGGGGCTCTACTTGGCATGCTGGTGTATCCCAGGCACTCCCACAGTGCCTGGCATGCAGGAGGCTTGTGGCAAATAAGTGTTGATGAATGAATGTATGTTCATGTGTGAGTGCTTGCTTAGTTGTATCTGACTCTTTGTGACCCCATGGACTGCAGCCCACCAGGCTCCTCTGTCCATGGGATTATCCTGGCAGGATAATGGAGTGGGTTGCCATTTTCTTCTCCAGGGGATCTTACCGACCCGGGGATCAAAAGCCCCGTCTCTTGAATCTCTGCAATGGCAGGTGGATTCTTTACCATTGAGCCTCCTGGGAAGCCCAGATGAATGTTCGCTCCTTTCCTAACTGGAGACTAACTGAAAGCAAACTTGAGGTGGGGAGGCACAGGGAGGTTCCGGCATGCTGGACAGAAGGAAGCAGACCAAAGTCAGAGAGAGAAGGCACTGCCGAGGGATATGCAAGCAATTGAGAGCAGCGCTCAAGGCCCCTGTAGACCTACAGTCTTGTTCCCACAAGGCTCCCATGGGGCCCAGAGTCTGTCATGCCAAGGAAAGGATGGAACCTGAGCCCTTAGGCTGCAAGGGGGCCTTAGAGGCTAGGTAGAACAGCCTCCCACCCAGGACTAGTATCTGAGAGAAGATCATGCCCCTTTGCTTGAATGCTCCCAGGAACAGGGAACTCACTGTCTATCATCTTCCCTTTAGCCTTGATAAAGCTCTTCCTTATAGAAGGTTGAACTCTGCCTCGGCTGACAGCCCACCCACTAGCCCTTGTTCCACTTCTCTCTCAGTTCATGGTATTTGTCCACTAGCAGTCAGCAAATTAATAGTTTCTGCCAGGAGGCAACTTCCACACTCACTAATAGCCAATCGCTGGGCATCTCAGAGACAGAAAGAGGAAGGAAAATTGAGAAATCAGTAGAGAATAAAGAGACCTTTCTGAAATGTTTGCTTTTGGTCCAGACATTCAATTTACTCTGTTTTCTGGTAAGACTGTTTTGCCTCAGGACTGTGGGCAGTATTATGGGTCGCTTTTTTTTTCAGCATTATAGCTGAATATGGTATGTGTGAAAAATGTCAACCACGTGAGCCTGTTACTCCAGGCATAGGAATATTCCAGATCACAGGGACTGTTTGGCTCCCCTAGGAATTGCAATGTGTAAGGTTTATAAAGTTAAGCACTTAAGAATTCTGTCTTTAAAATTTAAATATTTAGATTGGGTCTCTAGGACACAAAAGGCAATGCCGGTTTCTCGCTTGCTTAATTTGATTTCTTTTTTCTTCCTTTTTGGTAGCACAAGTTGTTTTTCAAAGCCTCATTCTTTGAATGTTCCCTATAGGAGGAATGTAATTAAACTCCACTGGCCTCCCCCTGCTGGGACCAAACTGGGGCCAGAGCTGTAGGAAGCATGAGGCAGATACCCTGCGAAAAGATGCCTTATTATAAAGATGAGAAGGGAATCACTTTCCCTCCGGTTATGAACAAGATGCTTTAGAAAGCCACCCAGGCTCCTTTTGCAGTGGGCTTAGTCTCCAAGACATTTTAATTAGTCATCTAAGACTGCAAGAAATAGGATCAACTCCTCACCTCCTTAGCAGTAGACAGGGACTTCAGCTCCACGAGAAACTGGTTCAAGTGGCTGAGGAGATGGGAGGCCCAGTCGGAGGGGGTTCTCGACAAAGGACAGACTTTTTCATGGAAACAGCACAGCTAGGTATCTCGCCCTGTCATTCACTGTGTTTGAGGTCCCATTTGTTGAAGGTGGTTCTCAGCCTTCCTGGGGGACAGGCATCACCTTTTATTGGGACACCTGAAGGAGGCAGAGCCAAGAATCACTCATTGAGAGAGGGGCTCCCGATCACACACAGACCAAACCTCAACTTCTCTCTGATCCAGGAGCAATGCCACTCCACCAGGAAGGGCTAGGCTCAGCCCTGCCCAGTGTCTACACGAAACACAGAGCTGCCACTTGCTGGTAGTGTGATGTGGTGACTGGCATCATCTCTTTGTTCCTCAGTTTTTCATATCTGTGAAGTAGGAATTGCAACAGTGTGCAGCTCATAAGGCTGTTGAAAGGGCTACTGGACCAAATCCATGTATGATTCTGGGCACAGTGTCTGGGTATGTGTATGTGGGTATATGTGTGTGTGTGTGTTTATTGTTGTTGTTTAGGACATGTCCAACTCTGTAGCCCACTAGGCTTCTCTGTCCATGGGATTCTCCAGACAAGAATATGAGAGGATTGCCATTTCCTTCTCCTGGGCATCTTTCCGAGCCAGGGATCGATCCCATGTCTCCTGCATTGCAGGCGGATTCTTTACCAGCTGAGCCCCCAGGGAAGCCCCATATTCTTTGGTGAAGAGCAGGAAATGAGCATCTGAGATGTTTGTCTTGCAGCCTCACTGCCAGTCTGCTCCCCACGCCCCCACCCCGTCTGTCAGTCCCGGGTGCTGCAGTGGAGAGGAGCATTGTCCTCTCTCTCCCTGGGTCTCTATTAGATGCTCTTAGAGCATCTAGCCGATGCTCTCCCAGCTACAGCCAATCGCAAACAGCTGCTGAGGCCATTCATTTTCGTTTCAGTTAAGGAGAGCCCTTGGATGGTCAGGAGCCAGGGAACAGCCCTGCAGCCTGAGACGGGGGAGATACTGCCCTCCCTTCACCTAGAATGAGGCTCCTCATCTGACCCCTCCCTGACATCACCGCTGCACGTGGCTGATCTCCTTGGAGGCCATCAGAGCAGGACCACCCCCTCCCCAAATTCCCAGAGCCTCTGACTGAAGTGGTGTTACAGAGCACAGCCAGCCCACCTCTAGGCAGAATCGGACTTCCAGCAACTAGAGACTTCCTCACACTTCCTTCTCTTACCCATAGGGCAGCTCGGAGCAAGGACCCAGTGCAAATCATGGCCCAGGGGTATCTCACCTCCCTGAGACTGTCCTAAAAAAACTCACCTGCTGGGATCCACCTCCCAAGGTTCTGACTAGTTGGACCAGGCATCCCTTTCTTTAAAAGCCCCCAGGTGACTCTCAGATGCAGCCAGGTGAAGAGCCCTTGCCATACTCCCGGGAGGTATATTTGTTGTTGTTCAGTCGCTCAGTCACGTCTGACTCTTTGCAACCCCATGGACTGTAGTACATCAGGATTCCCTGTCCTTCACCATCTCCCAGAGTTTGCTCAAAGTCACATGCATTGAGTCAGTGATGCCATCCAACCAACTCATCCTCTGTCACCCCCTTCTTCTCCTGCCTTCAGTCTTTCCCAGCATCAGAGTCTTTTCCAATGAGTCGGCTCTTCACATCAGGTGGCCAAAGTATTGGAGCTTCAGCTTCAGCCTCAGTCCTTCCAAAGAATAGTCAGGGTTGACTTTCTTTAGGATTGACTGGTTTGATCTCCTTGCTGTCCTAGGGACTCTCAAGAGTCTTCTCCAACACCACAGTTAGAAAGCATCAAATTTTTGGCATTCAGCCTTCTTTATGGTCCAATTCTCACATCCATACATGACTATTGGAAAAACCATAGCTTTGACTACACAGACCTTTGTTGGCAAAGTGATGTCTCTGCTTTTTAACACGCTCTCTAGGTTTGTCATAGCTTTTGTTCCAAGCAGCAAGCGTCTATGCAAACTTAACTTTAATAGTGACCTTGGGTTGCCTTCTTAAGTATAAGACTAATTTTATAAATACAGTGCATAATGACTGGAGCTGCTTTTTGGCTTTTAGACAAGTCACTCATTGGACCACCAGAAAGTAGTGGGTTTTCTGTGACTGTGCTGTCATTCAGATCCAGCCCATCTAGAGAGCAAAGAAACAAAGGCCATGCTGGGAGAGAACCACTCAGTGGTTGTTCTGAAATACTGAACAGACCAGTTTATTTGATAGCAGCACCTAGAGTTACGGTCCTTGGATCTGGAGGCTGCCAAACCCAAGAGGTCATCTAGTCTGTGCCCCACCTCCAGGGGCAGGATAGGCTATTTCTCCATCATACAGACAAGAGGACGGAGCCCCAGGGAGGTTCTCTCAGGCCAAGTGTAATCTCTGAAATGAAAGGGGTGTGTTTCTGGCTGCTCTGAGCCTTCCCCTCCTGCCTCCTCTCACCTTTCCCGAAAAGCTCCTTTAATGATTCCTCAGCCTGCACACACATTAGTGATTTGTAGACCTGCAAGATACTAATTACAGTGGTCACCACCATCATCATCGTAACAGTAAACATTTATGGAGCACCATAATTATTCATCATAAATTTTACGTGGTAAATAAACCTGATCTAACTCTATAAAGAAAGAGGCCCTTGCAAACCGAGAATACCACATTAATTAGAAAACTCCCAGAAGTTTTCTAATGCGTCAGGTTCCATGACACACGGAACACAGGGAATGTGTCAGTTTCCATGACACACATACCTACCATTTGGCGGTTTTGTTTCTGGGCCTGATTTCCGGTGAGTCCCTTGCACGGTGTCAGGACCATCGTCCATCTTCCCCGCTCTCAGTCTGTGACCTGTGGCCAGTGGTAGCCCTCTGCTGTTTATGTGAGCTGTGTTAAGGTCTGCTGCAGAAACGCTCGTGGCCAACTTGTTTTTTTCTTTTCATTCATTCATGCTTGTGCTGGATCTCTGTGGCTGCACTGGGGCTTTCCCTAGCTGCGGAGAGCAGGGGCTACTCTCTGGTTGCAGCGTGAGGGCTTCTCACTGCGGGGGAGCACAGGCCTTAGCAGCTGTGGTATGTGGGCTCAGTAGTTGCGGTGCACGGGCTTACTTGCTCCATGGAATGTGGAATCCTCCCAGTCCAGGGACTGAACTCACGTCTCCTGCATTGGCAGGTGGATTCCTATCCCCTGTACCACCAGGGAAATCCATCCAACTTGTTTCTATCCAGGAGTGATCCTTAGGGATCAAGTGTCTAATACTGACTAATATTGATCATAATTATGATGGAAATAAGAAGAATCACTATTCACTGGACTCTGTGTCTGGTGCTGGGCCAAGCAATTCGAACAACCAGTTGAATAAATACAGAAAATAATTTCCATTTTAGAGATTAGGAAACTGAAACTCAAAGATTAAGTGTCTCGCTCAAAGTGGAAGCAGAATCCAGATTTGAACTCAGATCCATAGGCTCAGAATTTCTTGGTGCTGTCTTGGGAATGGCTACTTGGTCTGCAGAAGATTGTTCTTTGAGAGCATATGGTTGACCAAAGTGGTTTAGCCACCTTTGGGACACATCTGTGACCATTTTACTAGCATCGTAACAGTGGGGTCTCTGCCAGGGTGTTCAGGAATCCCCAAAGTCATCCTCTCTTGGGCGTTCCCTCCCTGTCCTCTGCCAAGTACCTAAGGACATTATCAGAATAAATGCCTTTTTTACTTGGATCTTTGGCTTTGAGAAACTAAGAAATCCTAGTAAGTCAAGGTGTGTTGGTCTTTGCCATAAAAACAACAAATAAATCAATTTACTTCAACAACAAATAAACAGATCAAACAACATAAAAATCCATAGCAAAAGAAAGGGGAAAAAACCCTAAGCCAAGAATTACAATTTCTTTTTACTTAACATTTGACCAGTTTACAATCTCATCTGCCCTTGGGTGTCTCAAAATAAAATTCTATTGATATCTCCATGTAAAAAAAATTTTTCCATGTAAAATCTACTACATCATGAATCCCTCTATCATTCTGTCCCTTGAGTTTCAGAGAGACAGATTCTTCCTTTGGGAATAAGTCATGTGTCAGGCTTGTCATTTATCACCATGTCTAGTAAAGTTTTTCTTCCTGTCCCTCAAATTTTAGCTTCAAGCCTACTTAATAATGTCTGTGAATATCCTGACAAACATCCTTCTTAGGTGCCATGAGATTTCTGGTGATACAGGCCATAATCTAGCAACAACAACAACAAAAAATCCTATCCCTTGTTGGCATCAAAAGAGTATCCATGGATTTTCCTTGAAGTCCAGTGGTTAGAATCCATCTTGCAATGTAGGGGACGAAGGTTTGACACTTGGTCTGGGAATTAAGGTCCTACAGGTATATACAAATAGTTGTTGTTCAGTTGCCTAGTCATGTCCAATTCTTTGTGACTCCATGGACTGCAGTACGCCAGGCTTCCCTGTCCTTCATTGTCTCCCAGAGTTTGCTCAAACTCACATCCATTGAGTCAGTGATGCCATCCAACCATCTCATCCTCTGTCAGCCCCTTCTCCTCCCACCTTCAATCTTTTCCAGCATCAGGGTCTTCTCTAATGAGTCGGCTCTTCGCATCAGGTGGCCAAAGTATTGGAGCTTCAGCATCAGTCCTCCAATGAATATTCAGGATTGATTTCCTTTAGGATACATGAATACTGGAAAGACCATAGCTTTGACTATACGGATGTTTGTTGGGAAACTGATGTCTCTGCTTTTTAATATGCTGGCTAGGTTTATCATAGCTTTTCTTCCAAGGAGCAAGTGTCTTTTAATTTCATGGCTGCAGTCACATTCTGCTGCAATTTTGGAGTGCAAGAAAATAAAGTTAGTCACTGTTTCCGTTTTTTCCCCGTCTATTTGCCATGAAGTGATGGGACTGGATACCATGATGTTAGTTTTCTGAATGTTGAGTTTTAAGCCAGCTTTTTAAAAATAAATAAAATAAAAATAGGAAAAAAAATTTAAAGAGTATCCTGTTACATGTCCATACTTACTTTCCTTTTCAACAACTGGAATAAGGATGAAAACATCACCCATGCCTCCAAATCTTTTTCCTACAACTTGAAAGCCTTGGAGATGCAATCAACTTTCTTCTGAAGAGGTCATTCATGTCCAGGTGAATCAGTTGAAGTGAGAAGTGGCCTATGGGTTTAATCCATCTCATCAGGTGCTCCCTCTCAAACAGAAATTTCTAGAAATCAGCACGTCCTAGTTGTCCAGGTTAGGTCATTAGAGGCCTCTCCCTCATCAACTGGGAAAACCAGTGATCAGAAAAACAGATTTCCCCCTTAGAACTTGTCTTCCTTAGTCATTTTCAGAAAGTCAGGAGTCAGCAACCTTAGAAGGAATTTCACACATCCTCCCCTTCCTCCTCCTCCTCTCATTTTCTTGGGCAGAATGACATGCTTCTGCCTGTTGACCCCTGGACAAGCTCAGCTGTTGACACCCTGAGTGCAAGGTCCTCTCGGTCCTTACCTCTGGGCACATTGTAGGTGCCCAATGCTAGTTGAATGAATGAATGAAACCTAATGTGGAAAAAAAAAAAAAAACTTAGAAATCATGCAACCTAATCCCTTTATTTGCAGATGAGGAACCTGGAATAAAGGAAGTTAGGAAACTACCCATGCTCTTTGGGAGAGGTTTCGAACTCCCAGGCCCATCCTCATTTCTCCGTGCATTCTAATAGCCTGTTCTCTCCTAGGACAGAGTGTAGATGGATGCTGCACCCCTGTCCCTACCCCCACCACTGGGGCAGAGAGAGCTGGCATTTGCAGTGGGGGAGTGAGAACGGCACAACCCCAGAATGCCAATTTGAGTCCTTCCTTGGCATCTGTATTTTCTCTTCTGGATGAACAAAGAAGAGAAAAGTGAAAGTGTCACTTGCTCAGTTGTGTCCGACTGTTTGTGACTCCATGGACCATAGCCTGCCAGGCTCCTCTGTCTATCAGATTCTCCAGGCAAGAATATTGGAGTGGGTTGCCATTCCCTTCTCCAGGGGATCTTCCTGACCCAGGGATCAAACCTGGGTCTCCTGCATTGCAGGCAGATTCTTTACCATCTGAACCACCAGGGAAACTGTGAATCGAACAAAGAATCACTTTTAAATTGCATAGGCATCACCTGCCTTCCTCCTGTAATTTCTGCTGCAAACAGCCTGCCTTCCAAGCCTGGCCTGGCGATCTTCACAGATTCCTTAAGGCCATCTGGCTCCCTTGTCCTCCTGTAAGCTTCTGCTGTCAGGACCCCTTTGAGGGATGTAATGTACCCTTGGCCAGATTTTACCCCTCCTTTCCAGAACAGACACAGGCAACTCATCCACAAATAGTATTCCAAATTAAAAAAAAATTATAAATGTTAAAAAAAAAAAAACTGGTGGTATACCAGGAGCCTCCAAGAGGATGACGATCATCAGGTAAAAAATTCAGCACGTCAGCCTAAAGATAAGGCATATCGATTATGCTCTAAATATTAACTTAGCCAACTGGTGGCCATTTCTACAGTGATGCGATAGAAAGGAAACAGCAGAAATAGCTTCTCCCCCCCCAACCACCCCATGTATAATCACCAAGAAACATGAAGGCAGAGATTAAAAATGAAAAAAAATTTTCCCTTCTTGCTTGTCCAGTCACGCTAACCTTCATAATGCACAGTGTTTATTGGTGCGTGTGTGTGTTCAGCCACATCTGGCTCTTCGTGACCCCACAGACTGTAGCCCACCAAGCTCCTCTGTCCATGGGGTTTTCCAGGCAAGAATACTGGAGTGGGTTGCATCACCCACTTTAGGGGATCTTCCCTACCCAGGGATCGAACCCTCATCTCTTGCGTCTCCTGCATTGGCAGGTGGATTCTTTGCCACTGCGCCACTGGGAAGCCTGGCAGTTCATTGGTGGGAAACCGCCAACTTCTAGGTGAGAAGCAGGGGTCTTCTGGCCTGTTATTTCACCACCAAACTGTGTTTTCTTCTGAAAAGCATTAGAATGGAGGGAAAACAACCACTGGCCACTCACTGGGATTGTTCTCAAGGATTCTAGACACACTATAAGTAATTCAGTGAGTCACTCAGAAGCCAAAGGTAATCAGTGCCACCGAAATGCAATGCAATACTCTGATCAGAAGATGTCATTTTTCTCTAAATGTCATATATACAATTTTTATTCGAGCGTGATGACAGATAGTGAATAACTTAACATAAATTTGCATAATACAATACAGCTGTTAATTTATGAGCATATTAAAGCACAAAGTTTTGTAGTTTGAGGCACTTAAAAATCTTACTCTTTTGCAACTTTCTCTCCTGTTTGCTTTTTATTTATTACTTACCTAGGGTTGCTGGATAAAATACAGGTGTCTGGTTAAATTTAAATTTCTGATAAACAATGATTCATTTTTTTAGTATGAGTCTGCTTCATGCAATATTTGGGACATACTTATATTAAAATATGATTCATTGTAGATCTGAAATTCACATTTAATTAGATGCTTGTATTTTTATTTGATAAATCTGGTACCTTGATTCTTGCTTCATGAACACCTTGGCCTCCATTGGCTCCTTGGCTGGCAGGGGAAGAGGGGCTGTTGTGGAGGAATCTCTGGGCCCTTGGTATCTTCATGCAGATTCAAAAGGGTCAGGTTATAGAATAGCCAGTGCAAAGGGAGAAACTGAGGTAGGCAGACACCTATGCTTTTCTGGGAGTGCTGGGGGTGTTCATGCTACGTTTTTTCAAACTTTTTTGACCACAACCCATCAAAAGAAAGAATTTATTTTATTTTTTAAGATAAATTTGTTAAATTTCAAGAAATATTTATTTATTTACTCGGCTGTACCAGGTCCTAGCTGCAGCATGCAGACTCATAGTTGTAACATGTGGGATCTAGGTTCCTAACCAAGGGTTGAACCTGGGCCCCCTGCAATGGGAGCACAGTGTCTTAGCCACTGGACCACCAGGGAAGTCCATGGAAATATGATTTATAATTCATCCCAATACACACATAGCTTTGTCACTTAAAACTTTTATGAAGCAATAAGTAGTGTTCTGGTATCCCTGGGTGGCTCAGTCGTAAAGAACCTGCCTGTCAATGCAGGAGCCCTGAGTTTAGTCCCTGGGTTGGGAAGATCTCCTGGAGGAGGAAATGGCAACCCACCCTTGTGTTCTTTCTGGGACAATCCCATAGACAGAGGAGCCTAGTGAGCTGGAGTCCATGGGATCATAAAGAGTCAGACACGACTGAACATGCACAAAAGCAGTTTTCTTCGTATGATAGACTCTGTCTTCTATTCTATTTCATTTAAAAAAATTATGGTCTTAATCCTCTAAATTGAATTCATAATTCCCTAAAGGATCATAGCCCACATTTTGAAAAACACTGGGTTAGATGGTGACAGCCCAGGAAAGTGAATGAGGAGATTAAAAACTCCACTTTATGATGAGGAAACGTGTCAGATCAATTAAGAGACCTTCCAAGTCATTTCACTGATTTGTGGCCAAACTAGGAATGAAGCTTATGCGTGCGTGCGTGCTCAGTCGCTGCAGTCGTGTCTGACTCTTTGTGACCCTATGGACTGCAGTCCGCCAGGCTCCTCTGTCCATGGGATTCTCTAGGCAAGTGTACTGGAGTGAGTTGCCATGCCCTTCTCTAGGGGTCTTTCTGACCCAGGGATCCAGCCTAAGTCTCCAGCATTGCAGGCTGATTCTTTTACCACTGAGCCACAGGAGAAGCCCCGGCATGAAACTTGGGTCTGCCAGCTCCCAAGCCTGTGTTTTGCTTTCATTCTATCACACTTTCTAGCAACCATTTTCTGATCTCCAGGTTATAATCCACATTCTGAGAGCCACATTTTTTGGTTTTATTTTCTCTAATTATATTACATCTATACCATTTTGTTATGACTTCAGGTTCTTCTAAAATTCCCAAGATTTATATCAATTTCTGATCTAAACTGACTACATCATTGCTTGAGACATCCATCTGACTTATATCGACATTTAAACTAATTCATCTTGGTACTTACCCTTTGATCTTTAGCATCTGCTGCCCTCCTCCCATACCGACCCCAACCTAGTCTAGTGAGAAAAATGTCTCAGGACCTCTTTTCAGTGCATCTTCCCTGGCACCCCCGGCCCCGGAACTGGCACCGTTAGAGATGTGTGGTGTGTGGTTTAGTCACTAAGTCATGTCTGACTCTTGCGAGTCAAGGGATTGTAGCCAGCCAGGCTCCTCTGTCCACGGGATTCTCCAGGCAAGAATACTGGAGTGGGTTGCTGTTTCCTTCTCCAGGAGATCTTCCCAACCGAAGACTCAAACCTGGGTCTCCTGCATTGCAGGTAGATTCTTTACCTACTGAGCTATGAGGGAAGCCCAGCAGAGATGTAGAGAAAACATTAACTATTAGCTGCTGGCATTCGTCCTCCCTAATTGATGAAGTTGATAGACTATCTGTTATGAACATCCCCTTTTACAGAGTTGAGACAACATTGGCTCAGCAAGGTTAAGTATCTTGCTCAGAGTCACACAGCAAATACAGAACTCAAGTGTTCTTGTTCTGACTCTTACGCTCTGTCATCAGGACATGGAGGTCTGCTAAGATCCCTGCAAACTGGCAGGAAAAAGACATCAGTCTAAGAGATGTCCATATATTGCATCTTTTTCTCACATGCTAAGTCTAGATATTGAAAGTACACACAGAAGTTTTCGCATCTTATTCAGTTTACTATCCTCTAGATCCTCTCCATGGCCACCCACCCCATACATTGTTTTTCCTAGTTATAGTAGACAAATTCCAGGGAAATGCATGGTCTCTGAAGCACTGCTCCCATTCCTCCTCTTGCAGCTCTGCAAGAGTACATCTTGGCTTGCAGAATTCAAATTCAGGGGCTCCTTCCAATATTTTTGTTAGCTCAGTAGTCAGTCAATTTACATAGGAAGTCAGTCTGGTGCTCTTCCATCACGTGGAATGAGCTTGCCACTTGGCTCCTCTTGAGCTGCCAGTGGAGAAGGTGGTTCTGGGCAACCCCACAGGGCTCAGGGCAAGGAGCCTCAGCCATCCCTCCAGGGAGGTGCAAAGCAAGACCCACAGACAACATTCGGGAAGTCCCACTGCCCTTTCACCAACTGACCTTCACCCACCCTGGATGGAGCCAGGCTGACAGCTAAGAACACAGGCTCTAGGTCACTCTCCATCTCAAAGCCAGTCGGAGCCCGTAAGGCAGCCATGTGACCCTAAACCTGTCTCCTCAGCTGTAAAAGGGGATAATAATCGTATCTGATTAAGTGAGACAACACGTAAGTGCTCAGCACAGAGCCTGGCATCTAGGGGCTCTCCAGAAACCCTCATTTCTATTTTCCTGTTGTTTCAAACCTTCCCATTATCCTCATCTTACAGATTGTTTCAGAAACCCTGCCTGTGTGCGTGCTCAGCTGTTCAGTCATGTCCGACTCTTTGCAACCCCATGGACTGTAGCCCACCAGGCTCCCCTGTCCATGGGATTCTCCAGGCAAGAATACTGCAGTGGGTTGCCATTTTCTCCTCCAGGGGATCTTCCCGACCTAGGGATCAGATCTGCACCTCCTATGTCTCCTAAATTGCAGGCAGATTCTTTACCCGCTGAGCCATCATGGAAGCCTCAGAAACCCTAAGCTGTCACATGTCCCCTCCGAGTGTTTTTCCCCTCCCTACAGCCAAGCTGCTACTCCACTCAGGGTCTCAGAATCTGCTCCCCACCCCTGCCGCTCCCAGGTCCCTCACGGCATGGTTCCTCTGAGTGCCTCTGCCCCCTACTACCACTTTCAGCTCAGAACATTTCTGCCCTCATTCTATTCCAGCAAAACTCACTCTTTCAATACCCCAGTTGTCAAGACACTATTTTCCACCTGGACTTGGAAGGATTTCAGAGATCGCTGGTTGGTCCCAGACACCAGGCCCTGCAGGAGACTGATCTCCAGCCACTTGCTCCAGGAATGCAGGCTCCTCTCTCTCATGTCACACGGCTGGACAAGACCATTAACCCATTGATCCATTTTCCTATAGCTTCCGATGATGGCTTCACACTCTGGGACCACATAGAACAGCCTTTTTAGAAGCTGGAGGCTACAGCCCCTCTGGCTTCTGCCCTGTTTCCCATGTGGCGAGGTTTCAAGCCCCCTGCCTACCTGAGGCCCCCGCCAGCCTGACTCTGTCCCTCTTGGGGGTGACATACTTGGAGTGGTGGCAGCTGCTTCCATGAGAGCTGTTTCCCAGGGCCAACATGGCCCCATTAATAACCGAGCATCTAGTGACCTCCCCTGAATTTACCAAAATCTATCTCAATCATTGCAACCCTGTAGTGTAGTAAGTCCTGTAAGTTTAAAATACGCTGGATGGAAAGCATAGCTCCTTTTATTTGCTCCCCAAAGTTAACTCTTTCAAGCATTCTGCACGCTCAGTCGCTTCAGCTGTGTCTGATGCTTTGTGATCCTATGGACTGTAGCCCACCAGGCTCCTCTGTCCATGGGGATTCTCCAAGCAAGAATACTGGAAAGGGTTGCCACGCCCCCCTCTGGGGGATCTTCCTAACCCAGGGATCGAACCTCATGTTTCATGCGTCCTGCGCTGGCAGGCGGGTTCTTTACCTCTAGCGCCACCTGGGAAGCCCTCACACGAAGCAGGGCAAACAATCGCACATTTTACCCTCCTCAGATGTTTTCTTCAAAACCCTTAGCTCCATTGTGGTTTTACATTTATCGACAGGATTGACGTCTCCTGCACCAGGCCGGGAGCGCCACGTAGGGAGGGCCTCACTACAGCAGCCCCCATGCAGCACAGGACTGGGGGCGCCCGGAGGACCCTGAGGAAAGAGCGGGGGAATCGTTCCTCTAGACTCTGATGAACTCCATCTGCTTCTGTCTTGTGTCCCAGTCAGAGATGTAGCCAAGCTGAGGGGCGGAACTGAGGGGACCAGCCTAGATGCACCCAGGGTTGCCCCGTAAGGCTACAGCTGCCGCAGCAACAAACACTCAACAGACCTGGGCAGCCCAGGCCATGTTAAGTGCTATCCACGAGCCAGGCTCTTGGCTGACTACGAGTTGGTGGAGGAGAGCTAGTACTGTCCCCATTTTGCCCGTGAGAAACCGAGGCTGGCGGTTAAGCTGACCACAGCTGCACAGCAGGGTGGCGGTGAGACACCAACTCAGACTCGGGCAGAATGACTCCTGTGTGCGTCCAAGCACCATGTGACCTTCTCCCAGGGTGGAAGTTTAAAGTGGAAAGCAGGGGTCAGGGCCTAGAAGAATTCCTCAGGCTCTCTGCACAGGGCTAGACTTTCTACCACGTTCCAGAAGCGGTGGGCTTGAGCAGTGCCCCAGGAGGTTACGCATACAGCCTTGAGCTTGGGTTTCTCTCAAGGCTTCCCTCCGGGTCAGCGCAGGGTCCCCAGTGATCCCAGGGTGAACCACTGTGGTGCTGTTTCCACAGCAGAGCCCAGAGGCCTGGGGGAGTCCACAACCCAGGTCTCACTTCCATCCCCCAACAGAAGCTAGTTTCAAATCCACACACACTGAGAGGCCAGAGTTACCGGCCCAGAAGGCTGACCAGCAGTTCTGATAACCTGGGCCAGAGATTGGATGCATTTTCTTTCAACCATGTTTCACTCTTTTCCATTCATGTGGCCATTATTCTCACAGGGATCCCAGGACCGAAGGCCCCTTCCCTGGCTACATACATATAAAGCCTCACCTCATGCTTCCCGGTTTCACTCGCCATAAGTCAGTTTTCAGGGCCTCTGAGCCTAAAACAGTCATCTAATTATAAAACACGTTTGATTATAACATGAGCCTTCTGCTAAGATTACTCATCAGAAAGGTAACCCACGGAGACATTAAGAGCTTTCTGAAATCAGTTCCAGACATTTTGACTTTAAATCCATGTCACTGTTGCCCTACATTTTAAGTTATCTTTTTAAAGAGTCACTGGGAAAATAAGTAATCTGGGGGTCCCAAAGATCGGAGCAGGTTGACCAGGGCACTTTTTGCCTTGACCTAGAAGATTCTCTGGGTCACAGGCCCTCCTGGAGCTCCGAGGGTCGTGGCTTTCATAAAGGAGTGGTGCTTTTCCTTCAGGCAGATTTTCCCAGTTTTACATAGTTCAGCTCCAAAACCAGAAATCCAACTCTGCTTCCCGTTCAGCTAGGTTTTTGGAAAGGACTCTCTTTTCTTCACTGGGGTGGTGCTCACGGCATCCTGTGGGCTGCGCCAAGCAAACAGATTCGAGCACAATTTCTGGGGAAGTTGATGGCTCCTTAGCGGGGTCCACAAGCCTTGAGAAGTTCCCAAGGGTGCCCCTCCTTTGGCTAGATTTAAGTCCATTTCCTCCTGCCGAGCCCTTAGCAGAAATTAAGAACAGCTGGGCACCATGCTATTTTCAGTAAACTTTGCAAATAGGCTCCCTGGTCTGGCCACGATCCTCAGGGGTGGCCCCTTTGGCCTCTTGTTCTTTGAGAAGACTAGTGGACAGAGCAATGGCTGCCTGAGGGCCCAGTGCCTCCCCAGACGCTCAGAGCGCTTAAAGGTCAAGTCCAAGGAAAGCAATAAGACAGAGACTCTCCAGATCTAACACGTGAGAGCAGCTGCCTGAGAAATTCTCTGTGGCTTCCTCTCCCTTCCCGGGAGCAGAGGGGTGAGACGGGGCCTCGCCAGCCCGAGCGCCCTGCCGGCACCCAGGGAACCAGGAGGTCTCTGTGAGGCCCTGTCTGCTCCTGGCCTGGGTTTGGGGACACTCAGGATGCGCCCAGGTCCTCCCACTTCCTGGCTTCTCCCAGCTGCCCCTCATGCGCTCCTGCTGGGTTTCTGCCCCCGCTTCTGAAGCATCCACCCCTGATCCCAGCTGCTCCTCCTCCTCCTCCAATGCCCTGCTGAATAAGGAAGGAAAAAGCCTGCCTTTCCTGTTTGTCTTTTTTTTAATTTGTGTATTTTTGTTTAAAACTTTTTATTTTGTGTTGGGGGATAGCCGATTAACAATGTTGTGATAGTTTCAAGTGAACAGTGAAGGGGCTCAGCCGTGCATATACATGTATCCCTTCTCTCCCAAACTCCCCTCCATCCAGGCTGCCTCATAACATAGAGTTTCTTGTTCCTGTTTGTCTTTACTTGGCCTTATCATGGCCTCTGGAATTGAGTAAACGGGTCCTTCAGTGGGCCCTATGAAAATGAAAGTGTGAGTCGCTCAGTCTTGTCTGATTCTTTGTGACCCCGTGGACTGTAGCCCACCAGGCTCCCCTGACCATGGGATTCTCCAGCAAGAATACTGGAGTGGGTTGCCATTCCCTCTCCAGGGGATCTTCCTGACCCAGGGATGGAACCAGGGTCTCCTACATTATAGCAGATTCTTTACCGTCTGAGCCAATGAGCCCTATGAGCCCCTCTTTCTGTCAGGCTCCATCCCCTCTCTGCCTACTGACTTTCCGCACAAACCCGTCTGAGCCTCAGTTTTCTCAGCTGTAAAATAACAGCTCAGGGGGGCTCCCCTGGTGGTCCAGTGGCTGGGACTGTGTGCTCCCTACGCAGGCGCCCTGGGTTCCATTCCTGGTTGGGAAGTTGGGTCCCACATGCCGCAACTAGGGATCCCTTGAGCCGCAACTGAAACCCAATGCAGCCAAATATATATATATAATAACAGCTCAGTGAAATGATCCACTGAAACTCACCCTGTGCCCACCGCCAGAACTGGGTCAGGAATGCTGGGAGAAGCTGCTGGTCTCCCATCTCCCTGCCCAACCTTGGCTCCACATCTCCCCTCTTCCCTGCCTTCACTCAGGGCCTTGGCTCCAGTGGGAGCCGGACCAGCTGCAAGGTCACAGCTGGCGTCCAGGGGCTTGAGGGAGTGCTTTGCCTGGCCCGCCTCTCCTGCCTCATAACCGCACACATGGGTCTGGTGTTTATGGGCAGATTCACCAGCTCCAGCAGGAGAGCCTCCAGCAGCCTGGGCCTCCCGGAGCAAGTGGCGGCCTTGAGAGAAGGGAACTGGAGGTGGCAGCTGGCCCCCAGACCCGTCACCATGAGGCACACGGCCCTCATGGTGTCCTCCAGGGAGCCCAGCCTCCTTTGTCTGCTTCGAGGGCATCCTACCACCTCTGGTCCTGACCCCCCCCGGGGTTGCCAGGCTGTGAAGATCTCAGCCCAGGAGCTCCTGGGGGCCGCTCTGCCATCACCCAATCAAAGGTGATGTAAATGGCCTTGCCCAGCTCCCCTGTGCCCACCCTCTCAGGGCGGCTTCTCTGTCCCCCAGGGTGTCCAAGTGTCCATCCCTGCCCTCTCAAGGGTCCCCACCTGGTCTACAGCTGAGGTCTTGGCCCCAGGGCCCTCTGCACCTATGATCCCACAAAACCACTCCAGCCAGTTGGTTCCGTCTCTTTTGGGGCCTCCTGGTGTGACATTGTCACCTGGAGGGACCCCAGCCTGTCCCCACCCTAAGGTTAAGTCCCCCTTGAGAAGCCCCACTGCTGTGCAGGGGGAAAGGCAGTCAGGCCATGAGGCTGATGGAGACTGTCTGACACGAAGCAGCAGGCACGGAAAACAAAAGAAACAAATGATTCCTTAAGATCCAGGGCCAAAACAAATTGCCGTAATTAACACGTGCCACTGCAACCAGCTAGCGACTGAGACGTGGCGGCATGAGGCAGAGGCATGAGCCGCAGAGAGCACGCACTCCAGTAAAACGGCAATAAATGGTGCGGCTGTGATGGAACGCGTTTCAATTTGGTCCAAAACCTTGCTTAAGTGCTTTTATTGTTTCTGTGTGAAAGAACAGAAAAGCTGTTTGGAAACGGCTGCTAAAGAAACCGCACCACCCCTGTCTTTCTGACCCCCTATAACCCCCACTCCACACAGGTTCCGTGGCCCCTAGGATGGCCCCTCCAAGTTCCCAGGGCACCCACACTCCCCTCAAACACTGCCTTGGCACCCAGGTGTCCCCTGGGCTTCTCTGCCTCCAGGGACAGAGCGCTGCCCATCTCTGCCCCGGCCCCAGGACCCGCCCCTGGGGCCCTGCAGGATACACAGCAGGCACTAGGTGACAGCCAGCCCAGAATAATGATGGTCATGGAAGCAGCCCTTTATGAACATCAAGGGGACCCCAGAGATGGCTCAGGGGGGCCCCTGCAGGACCGGGGAAATTCCTTAATAGAAGGGATCTTATGAGAAAGTTCCCTGAATACTAAAAATAAAAGCAGAAACATAGGAACACGTGCAACACAATCTTATTTTCACGGGAGGAGGGATGGGAGGGGTGATTTGCCATCTTGTGGCCACAGTCACCCTTCTGGGGCTTGTTCCACATGGAAAGTATGGCCCAATAGCAGAGGTAAGGAAACCAAAACCAGATTGGTAAGTGTGGGGCCAGGGTGGGGAGGGATGGAAGCCCCCTGGGTCTGGGCAGCTCTGCTGGCAGAGCCAGGGGCAGGGCTCCTAACCCAAGCCTTCCTTGGATGCCTCCAAAGGGAGGCAAGGAGCGTGGGCTGGGAGCTGTTCCGTGAGATGCCGCGAGCCCCCCACTCCCCCACCCCTGATTTCACGAGATGGAGCGCATGGCTCTCATTTTGGGGAAGCCATTCTGTGACCTTCTCTCCCTCCTGCAGGTGTGGTGGGGCACCTGAAGGGCAGAGGATGGCGTGCAGTAGCTGTCATCTGCCCCCATGCCCACCCTGGAGGGGTGAGCCCTCCACATCTGTAATATGGTTAGAGTGGGTGGGTCTTCCAGGCCCCTCCTGAGGGGCCGGGTGCAGGGGGTAGCGGGGGGCCACCTGCAGGCCAGCTGGCAGGAGCCTGGCCTTCTGGCCTCTGCAGACCCCCTCCACCTGGGGCCCCAGCCTGCACCCAGCAGACCAGAGCCGAGCACAAATGCCTTGGTCTCAGCTCCTCTGAAGAGCAGTCAGCTCTCAAGGCTCTAAGCACAAGCCATCTGTGATTTAGTAAGTCTCCTCCCACCCTAATTCAATTTAAAAGAAAAAAAATTCCTTCCTATGGACCTCATTCTTATCCAAACCTACTCCTCCAGCTGCCAGTAAAGGAGAGGGATGCGCTTTTGCGTACCTGGGCCCACAGCAGTGAGGATGCTCGTGTCAGCTATTACTCTGGGACCCATTTTCACACACTTTGCCACTATCAAGGACATTCTTGGCAAGGCAGTGAAGTGAAAGTCGCTCAGTCATGTCCGATCCTACAACCCTATGGACTATACAGTCCATGGAATTCTCCAGGCCAGAATACTGGAGTGGGTAGTCTTTCCCTTCTCCAGGGGATCTTCCAGGCCCAGGAATCAAACCAGGGTCTCCTGCATTGCAGGTGGATTCTTTACCAGCTGAGCTACCAGGAAAAGGAGCCTTTTCACTAAAAGCCACCTGCCGCAGAAAAGGGGATACAGTTAAGCTCACCTAGGGTGGAAGAGAGGAGGAGGTGGTAAGATGGTCCTCAGGAAACTCCAGCTCTCCCAGGGCCTGGCTGTGTGGCTCGGGGCAAGCTACCTGAGCTCCAGAAAGCCCAACTCCTCCTAAGAAAAGTAGGGTCTTCTGAGGACCCGTTGAGATGACGGGGAGGCCCTTGGCTCGGAGCCTGGCAGAGGCAAGAGTTGAGAGGGGGGTTTCCAAAGATCAGCCGTGGCTCGGCTGTAGCCCCTGCTGCGTCTTCTAGGGTGTATCTTCCAGCCTCCTCTGATGAGAGGAATGGAGACTTCTCACCAGCCTCTCCCCTACTGCCCCCAGGTAATTTCTTAATTCTCATCAGCATAGCTGTTTCCATGTCTCCTGAGATGACCCCAGGCTCGCAGCTACCACTCATAGGGTCGTGCATGTACCAAAGCAGGAGAGTTATAAACCCAACTTAAGAATAAATCCTACAGGGCGCTCATGAGGAATCCTCACTACAACCTTCAAGTTGTGGTTTCTCCCCATTTTACAGATGAGCAGACTGGATGTTGACATAGCTTAATGACTTGCCGGCTGTCCTCCAGCCTATGTCTAATGAATTCCACATCTCTGCTCTTCCTGTTTATAATTCTGCCTGCCACTCACAAATTTCAAAATCTCAGGAGTTAATTGGGGTGAAAGTGTTAGTCGTTCAGTCATGTCTGACTCTCTGTGACCCCTAGGACTGTAGCCTGCCAGGCTCCTCTGTCCATGGGATTCTCTAAGCAAGAATACTGGCGTGGGTAGCCATTCCCTTCTCCAGGGGATCTTCCCAGTTCAGGAATGGAACCTGGGTCTCCCACATCTGCAGGCAGATTCTTTACCATCTGAGCCAACAGGGAAGCCCTCAGGAGTTAATTATTACAGAAATAAAACAAAACAAGCAAAAAACAGTAAATTGCAATTTAGACTTTTTTGCTACTTCAAAACTTAACGCTTAACTAGGGTTGGGTTTCTATTAAAGCTGAGCTGGTCTAGCAGATCTTTTTAAAGAATAATAAGTGAGAATTTCTGTGTGGGCAAAAGTGAAGACAGGTCCCCTCAGCTCTCCGGGCTGTGGCTGCTCATTGGAACAATGGAAAGGTTGAACTCTTTGCTTCTTAGTCTCTGATCTTTCCTCCCAGTCACGTGCCAGCTGAGAGTACTGGGTGACTCTCCTTTCCCCTGAACTGGCCACCAGATAAGCCTCACTTCCAGCATTTGTTACAGTCTGGTACCAGATGCCACTTGGACCTCTGGACATCGTTCTTAGGAAAAGAGATTTTTTTTTCCTTTTTCTTTTCTTTTTTTTTTTTAGTTCCAGCCTAGCTTTTCCCACTTACATCCTGAACTGTGAAAATGGACTGAGCAGGCAACAGAGAATTTAAAATGAGCTGGGGGAAAAAAAAGTCCTGCGACAATAAATCGCATCACAGTGGCGATCTCTATCTAACCAGAAAATTCTCAGCCCAGACAATGGCTCATTTATTTCCAACAATATTCAATACAGCGGAATTCCAGGCCCACAAAAGGATTTCTACAGATTCTTGGAGTTGCTTGCAAAGGGGTTTAACCTACATAGAAAAGAGAGCTGTTCAATTATAGATTCCCAGGCGTGAGGGAGACCTTTGTAAATAAATTGTAAGGTGGTCTGCTGAAAACGTGGAGTCTTCCCTGGGGTCGGGGGAGGGGGGCGGTGGGAATCTCACCTCCTGACAGTGCAAGGCAGAAGCACCAGGCCTCACCTGGGGAGGGTGTTTGGGTGAACATCTGGGTCGAGATGTCTGCTGGCAGGGTCGGGGCAGAGCCCCTACCGGAGGACAGGAACCCCCTTTCCCAGGCCCTCAGCTGATACATTTTATAAATATCCAGGCAGGGCAGCCTCGCAAGACTCTTGGGCTTTACAAATACATTTCAGATTCCACGGGCAGCGAGACTGTGTTCTGAGCATGGGCGGGAAACAGGCGGCAGGAAACAGGAGGGCAGGGAGGGTCTGGAAGCAGCCTTCTAAATTTAACATGCAGTTGCTTTTAGGCCAAGTGGAGGAAGAGTAAATTCCAGCGCTTAAAGCTCTTATCTTTGTTTACCATTTCCCCAAACAGTAAGCGACCTGGGCTCTGCTTTCAGCCTGAATTAGCAACCAAGATGCACACAGGAATGAGTGATGGGACGCTGGGGGCTGGGCCAGGGGGATAAACAGGGCAAGCTGGACACTCCCCACCTTGATGGGACATTTGCCCGAGTGACCTGACGAGACGTCGCAGGCCGTCCCTGGGCAGGCAAGGGCACGGTCGTGATGCGTCAGACCATCCCAGATCGGGGAGGACCATGGCGCCTTCCACCTCCTTGATAAGGCAGCCATAAGCATCCTAGAGCGACCTTTTCTGGTGCTCAATAACAGCTTCTCAACATCTCTCCAGCGGGCATGGAGCATGGCTGCTTTATTGCTAACTTCTAGCCATTTGAAAATCCCTCCATGTATGTTGAGGCATAATTTTTTCTCTCTGGGACTTACCACTGGGCTTGGTTCCCTCCTCAGTCACGGTAGGAGCAGCGTGTCCTTTTTGTCACACGCCTGCCACTCAGACAGGTGGCCGTGCCCTCACGTCTCCCCGTGGTTTGCTCTGTTCTCCTGAGTTCTCTGAGTGCCTCACTGAAGCAAGTTGGTCCACTTTACTCGCCCTGGTCCCAGCTCTCTCCCTGCCATCCCTCAGCCTCACAGATGCTGACTTTGGCCTCACCTCTCTCCCCAGATGATGGCCCAGTGGCCTTTCCAGCCCTCTGCCATCTTCGCCTGGACAGTCCTCCCATTTCAGTCCTGGCTACATGTCAGTCCGCGGTGCCCTGCTTTTCTCTCCTCCCTCCATTCCCTCCATACCAGTGGGCTGGTGCATGCACCGTGGGTTGGACTGGACACCATCCCCTGCTGGGGCCCCTGACGCCACCCTCCCAAAGCCAAGATCTTCCTGCAAGAGGCAGCCCCAGCCGGGGCCATTCCGCTGCCCTCATTTTTTTTTTTTTTTCAGCCACCCTGGGATGAAATCTGAAAATCACTTTTCTCTTGCTTCTCTGACCCCTTATATCCAGACACTTACCTGCCAGGCTAGTCATCCTTTGTACCAGTGACACTGAGAATTACCCGGGAGCTTTTAAAACCATATTAATTCATGCGCCCAGTCCAGACCAATTAAAGTGGAATGTTTCCAAGTGGGGCTGGGCATCAGCTGAGAACAACCAGGAGGGGGAGTCACTGCTAACATTCCTCCTGTTCCTACCCCGTTTCCTGTTCTGACAGCTGACACTGTCCTCGGAGCTCATCGTCTCTGCCTGGACTCCCGCACAGTCTCCCATTTTATTGCCTTACTCCCCCCACCCCGCCCAGGACACTTCCAACTATCCCTTCATGTCATTATCAGGTCACAAGATATCATCTTCCGTGTGTTACCTCCACGTATCAAACACCTTCAGTGGCTCCCTAGTACCAAAATAACAAATCTTTGAACAAGGAGACTGATTCCTGAGCATATAGTAAGTGGTAGGTATGGGACTGTACCTCCACCCCCAACACTCTGCTAAGGGCAGGTCAGGTGCTCAGTGTCTATCTGAGGGGAGAATGAACAACAAAAAAATATTTCTCTGCAAATTAATGCCATACCTCCCTCCGCAAGGGCAGAGAAAATGGGCTGGGTGTTTAACTATCATTTACTAAGGGGGTTATTTCTTTAAACATCACCTATAATCAACTGTGGACAATCCCTGCTAATGGAGAGAACCAAATCCTAAATATTACAACACAGCAGATAATTCAAAAACCTGAATCTGGTTGATCTGGGAATGTGTTTTACGCTTATGAGGGCTTACGTCTGATAACTGAGATGATTTTAAAATTAGGTAATTAGATGTGTCTTATTTGTTCCTCCGCCTATCCACTCCCCATACACACTCTAGGAATAAATAACTGAGCTTCCAAAATAATATGCTATTTTTTTTCTCTCAACCCTTTCCTGAAATAGAGATAGTGCTTACATTCCAGGGTCCTGAAGAGGGCAGACAGATGAAAGAAGGCAGAAACCCACAGTGACAGTAAACAGAGGGGATGGGACGGGGGGCTGTCAACAGACTGCCCTTCAACTGATCCACTGTTAAACTGTAGCCAGTACACGCGACCAGCCTGCAAACTGTTCACAGTATCTACTAAAGCTGACCACACACATCGCGTGACCCAGCAATTCCACCCCTAGGTACATACCCAACAGAACTGTGACCTACGTTCACCAAAAGCCATATACAAGAGTGTCCCGCTTTCTCCATAATGGCCCCGAACTGGAGCCGGAAGGATGAACAGGTGTGGAATGGATACACAACTCCACCCCCACCACCAGGGAGTCTCAAAGACACAGCAGTGAGCACAAGAAAGCGGGCGCAGAAGCCAAGGTTCTGGAAGTTCCACTTACGTGAAGTTTTTTAAAAGGCAAGATAACGTCTTGTTTTAGAGGTCAGGATGCTGGTTACTCTTTCTGGGGGGAGCAATGATGGGAAGGGGTCACCGAGGTCCTCGGGAGTGCTGGAACTGTTCTGCATCCCGAGCTGGATGCTGGTGACACAGGTGCGCTTACTTTGTGAAAATTCACTAAGCACTGCGCTTTGGTTCGCATTATATTGAATACGTTCCTGTGTGCATGTTATTCTTCCAGAAAAGATACAAAGGAAAGTAAGGGAGGAAGGAGGGGAGGGGAGAGAGGATGAAAGGAGAGCGGGAGGGTGGCAACGCTTGAAGGTAAAATCCTTGGAATCTGAAGATCTGCGTTTAGTTCTCACCCTGCCATGTGCTAGCTGTGTGACCTTGGACAAGCCACTAACCTCTCTGAGTCTTTTTTTTTTTTTCATCTATGAAATAGGAAACAAAAATGCCTACCTGCTTCACAGTGCAGTTGTGAGGACCAAATGATGTAAGGGATATAAAAATTCTTCAGAAGGCAGTAGAGTACTGCAGGAGAGGAGTACTATTATTGTCATAATAGAGCTCTACAGACAGAATTCCTGCAGAGTGTCAGTACCGTCAGAAAAGCTGAACCTAGGGCAGTCAGCGGGGAGGGCTGACGTGGAGGCGGGGTATGTGTGTGTGTGTGGGTACAGGCAGGCTGGTTTATGGTCTTTCATTACATCTCCTCATCTAATCCCTTAATGGCCTAGACCTCAGTGTACAAGACCACCTGGAATAATCCCTGTGTTTATGTGAGATGGGTCTGTCTCATTCCTTTTAAAGCGGATATAAATAGATGCCACACACACCCTCCTAACTACCTTTCCTAAGGTAGGACGCTTGTCTATTTCTAAACCTGCCAAATTCTTTAGATTAGCATATGCAGGACTGTCTGGGTATTAGGAAGGCAAGCCAGCCATGTAGAAGAACCCACCCCCACCCCCAACAGCTTTCCCCCCATTACTTCTTGCTCCAGGCCTGAAACAGCTCTCAGAATATCTATGGATGTCAAAGGTGAGCCAGAAGAACCCCAGCGCTCCAGTTTAAGTGGGCCATGAGGAACCCAGGCCTGGGCTCAGCCTCGCCCTGGGGACTCAGCACTCTGCCTGGAGACTATGGGTTTTCTTCTGGGTCAGGGGGCAACAGGGAAAAGTGAGAGTTGCCACACTTTCCCTGGGAGGATTCCATCTCGTGGTCCCCGTCCCCTGGAGAAGGAGCGCGACTGGAAACCTCGAGTCTTCCCGGGTCTCTGTCATTCCTTCTGTCCCTAGGCTTGGACTCCCTAGGCCTTATCTTACGGGACACCAGGGTCCCAGCTTCTAGTGGGCGGGGCCTGACCTGACCCCACCCACTGCTTGCAACACCAAGTCTGCTGCATGTGAGAGAGCATTTAGCAAACCCGGCTGATGCTGGTACTTCTTGGGAGGAACAAATTGAGGCCTCCCCACTTCTATTTCCTTTAGAAAAATAAGAAAACATAAATTTTTCTATTAGACCCCTGAGCCTCCAGGAAAAATCTTTTTGAAAGCAATGACATTTTAATTTTCTTTTTATCATTCTACGCCCCGTGGTATCAGCACACACCGAGTGAGGTGTACATGTAGGTGTGAGTGACTCAGAGTGTGTGTGTGTAGCTTGCAGAGAAAATGGTACACAAAAATCCAAATGTAGCAAAGTGAGGTTAACAGGCAAGGATAGTATTTCCCACTGAAAATTATTTATCAGTAGAGTTTCCCATAGAGTTCCCTTGTGTTGCTTGTTCTCAGTCATGTCTGATACTTTGTGACCCCATGGACTGTAGCCCGCCAGGCTCCCCTGTCCATGCAATTTCCCAGGCAAAAATACTAGAATGGGTTGCCATTTCCTCCTCCAGAGATCTTCTAGACCCAGGGATTGAACTCACATGTCTTGCATCTCCTGCTTTGACAGGTAGATTCTTCACCACTGTGCCACCTATCAGATTTAGCTACCACATTTAAATATTGGTTTGCAGAGCCTAAACTAAATGATAGAAAGACCAAGAGACTGAGCAACTTAGACATAAAAGTAGCAGTTATTGCCCATGGAAAAATCAAATGTAGATGAAAACATCTCTCTGAAAATGAAAGAACTCTGGATTGAGAATGCAAACCATAAGGCAAAGATTCCATTCACGTTTTTGTTTCTATTTTCCCCCAATATTTAAGATTTAATCAATATTTCCCAATATTAAATGTTAGTAAATATTTATTTTCAACCATCTAAGAGTATGTGTGTGTATGCTAGGTCCCTTCAGTCATGTCTGACTCTTTGCAACCCTATGGCCTATAGCCCTCCAGGCTCCTCTGCCATGGGATTCTCCAAGTTAGCATACTCGAGTGGATTGCCGTGCCCTCCTCCAGGGGATCTTCCCAACCCAGGGATCGAACCCATGTCTCTTACGTCTCCTGCATTGGCAGGTGGGTTCTTTACCACTAGCACCACCTGGGAAGCCCATCTAAGGGTACAGTTACTTGTTTTGCAGAACTGGTGCCCACTGAACAGGATTCTGTAAGATTGTAGAATGGCTTTCCTCCTTGACACATCCTTCCAGGGTAGTTTAACATGGAGAACAGAAGGCCTCATGATGAAATGTGCTCCTGGCCTCTGAATATTATGTTTAAACAGAAGTCCTGTCTGCCTGTTTGGTACCTTAGTTTCCAGAGACCTTTCACCTTTACCATCTCGTTGGCTCTGCTCCAAGAGATGGGTGGGGAAACATCAGGACCTGAAACTCAGAGACCAGGAGACATGTTGATGTTGCCTTGGTGACTGGCCCAAGGCCAGGGCTGCTGGGCAATGGACGCAGGGCAGAATCCCTGGCGGGACAGGATGACCACCCTGAGGCCTGGCCCAGGCCAGCCAGAGAGGCTGCAGGGGCATCCTCGTGGGGTGAGAGGCAGATTGATTGTAAGGGCTCTCCCAGTGCTTAACTCTGGTAACCTGGCCTGTGTTACAGGCTTTGAGGGGAGTGGGTACCCTTGGGGATCCAGTTTTAACATTATCTCTTGGAAACCCAAATGCTTAAAGTGCTTCCTGGCTTAAAATACTCTGCTCAGATCCCACTCCCCGCAAGTGCCCCAACACTCCAGGGCAAGCAGACCCCCTCAGCCCTTGCCAGCGCAGACAGAGGGTCTGAGCAGGCCGAGGGGGACAGCCCAGGGCTGACTAGTGCAAATCTCAGCCCCAGCTCCCCAGGCTCTTCCCTGCAAGGCCTTCGCTTCTATTTAAACATCTGGGCCGAGCTCACCAACTTTTTCTTCCAAGGAAAACCACTTCCTTGACTAAACTTTCCTTTCTTTCTCTTTTACTTCAAATAAATTCTACTCCCACCCCCATTAAAAAATTTTTTTTTTAATTTGGCTGCCCAGGGTCTTAGTTGAGACATGTGGGACCTAGTTCCCTGACCAGGGATCGAACCTGGAACTCCTGTGTCGGGAGCGTGGAGTCTTAGCCACTAGAACACCAGGGAAGTCCCCCACCCCCATTTTTTTAATGTGTCCTTTTTTTTTTCTAGATGGAAAAGAAAAACATGCCACCTCTTCCATTTCATTTCCCCCACCATGATCCATGCCTGCTGCATTTCGTTCAAGTCTGCCCCAGACCTGGGTGTCCTGTACAGAGGCCCTTCTGTCTTCTGTGCCTGGAGCTCTGCTCTCTAGCCTCCAAGACATCCCAGAACAGCCCCCCTCCCACTCAGCCAGCCTAACACAACCATTTCAGATTGTTTCACGCATCTCAGAGTCTTTACATAGGCTGTTCCACGCTCTATTGTTATTTAAATTTCTATCTACTACCTTAATTTCTTATGAAGGAAAACTTTAAGCTATATAAGTTGGAAGAAAAGCTGAGTGAACCCCTGTGTACCCATCACTCAGCTTCAACAAGTGTCAACGGTGGTCATTTCGGTTCCCCCGCCCTCCCCTACTCTGCCATTTTCTCTTTTGGTTTTTAAATCCCGGACATCATCTCACGTTTTTCGTCTCTATTGTGAAGAATTTGGATTCAAGACTGCTGAGGTCCTTTTGGGTTCAGTTTGAGCAGAAGCGCAGGTTCCCTCCCGGGGAGTCCCCATTTGCCATACGCTTGCTGCCCTCTGCTGGCCGGGCTGGCTCAGGACACCTCCGCCCCAGGAGGCGCGGCGCGGGGGTGGGGAGGGGGTGGGCGGTGGTGCGGCGTGGGAACCAGGTTCTAAGGGGTGAAGGGGAGTCTGAGTGGGTGGGTGGGGACTGCCTCGCCTGGGTTTAACGCTGAGACCTGAGCGCCCCCCTTCAACCACATCCGTACATCCATGCAGAAAAGATCACTAGGGCAGGTCAGACAGTCTGCAGCGGTCTCACCCCCTTGGCTGCACGAAACCAGCATCCAGGCCCCACCCTGGACCAACAGTCAAACCCCTGAGGGGCCAGGGATCAAACATCCTTATACACTAAAAGCCTCCGGGCTCTGTCTAACGTTCAAGCGTGTCAAGAACTGCTGGGCCAACACGCTGATGTCGGTATGCATCTTGAGCCCAAAGCTAAGAAATAGTGATTTTTAAAAAAAAGCTCATGGGGAAAAGAATAAATGAAGACTTGACCTCACAATACAAATTACTCTTGGCCTGTCTTAAAAAGTTCCCTTCCGAGTGCTGACAGCTTCCGGCCAGACACTTTTGGTTGAGTAACCAATACCATGGCCTTGCTAGGGATGCTACTCCTAAGTCTGGTTTCCTTTTCTTTTTTGAGATATAGTTCTACATTTGGGTGAACAGTACCACTGTTCTGTTTTGGCTTTTTACATGTCTGCATTTGTTAAGACTCCTTTCTTTGCAGATAACAGAATTCGGCTGTCACTAAGTTAGGTCAAAAATGAGAACTTGCTGGAAGGGTACTGAGACGCCACCTACAGGGCTCCTTGCCAGGAGCAGATGGCAAACAGGACACAAGGAAATGGACTCTGTCCTTTGCCTGTGGTTCTCTGCACATCTAATTCATTGCTTCTTTCTCATGGCAAACGTGTTTACTGCTCATTAATCTGCATGGCGGTACATGGCCACCAAGAGATCATGACTCACCTGTGTTCAGCTTCCAGCTGCTGGAGAAAAACTCCTTTTTCCTCTGCCTAGGTCCAAAAGTCCAGGCAGACACTTTCACGTCAGAGCCCCACTCGTGAGCCAATCAACGGTGGCCTGCAGGGCTGACTATGTAATTTGTCCAACCTGACGCCAAATGGAAAAAAGCAAGGGAAAGTGCCATTAACAGTACATAGAAAGGCTCTTCCTTTCTTCTCCCATCTCTCAAATTATCACAGTGTGTTTTATTTTCTATTTAACACCAGTCTAAGTAAAGAAAACTCTAAATTTTAAATTATCAGTGTGAATTTTACCACTCATCTCTGGATCACGCAATGCCACTTTTAAATGGTAATATCAGAGCATTTAACTCACATGCAGAACCACTGAAATTACGTAACTAGTATTTTGTGACTCATGGGCCAGAAGAGATAAAGACAAACCAAAGTCCTCAAGATTGGAAGGAAGATGAGGGGGTGCGCCAGGTTCCCCCAGAGTGTGGGGGCACAAGATGAGTTGAGAGAGTCAGGAGCCTGGGATCTCTGCCCCACTTCTAGCCACCACGCCCGCCTACAGGATGGCACCCCAAGACCCTGCGGCAGGGTCTAGGCAAGATGAGCCAGGTGTCCCTCCTTCCCAGATCCAGCCCCCAAACCCACAATAGGCTGTCACTCGCCAAAGATCTTTAAACTCCTGTGCCAGGAAACATGCAGTATTAGACCAGGAGTGGGCAGAGGCTTGCCCAGGCCAACACACAGCCACAATGCTGCCTGCCCAGGGCAGGGATGGCCAACACCATGCCCACTCCAAGATGCTTCAGGGTGAAAGCACCCCATGCCTACCTTCACACCTGAGCCTAGGCCCCTGAGGAATGGAGGGCAATGGTGGTCAAAGGGAAAGCAGAGAAGGGTGGCCAGGCTGGGCCCAGGGGACCAGGGGCAGGAAAGCAGACAGCTGAGAACCCGCCCTGGGGAAGAAGCCAAGGTGGGAGGCCTCATGGGTGAGGCTCCAGGCCCCAGTGCCCGCTCTAGTATCCCCTCCGACTCTGCTCCCTAAACACAAATTCAAAGATATGGTGACTAAGAATCTTCCCAGGGGACTCCCCTGGCAGTCCAGAGTTAAGACTTCACCTTCCAACGCAGGGGGTGTGGATTCCCTCCCTGGTCTGGAAGCTAAGATCCCACATGCCTCAACAGCCAGAAAAAAAAAATCAAAATATAAAATAGAAATAGTATTGTGACAAATTCAATAAAAATTTAAAAAAAAAGAAGAAGAAGAATCTCCACTTGGGAACCACAGAACATTAAACCCCAAGCATTAGAGCCCCTTTCCCCAGTCATGTGTTTATTGGGCGGCCCTGGTGGCCTGGGATGGAGGTAGAAGTGTGGGGTCAGGAGACAACCTTCTAAAGAAACAGTTCTCAGAAATGAAGACGGAGAATGTTGGGAAAGCCAACTGTTTTCATTTTTGCCTTTCAAATTTGTAAACATTAGGCTGCACATGTTTTCAGCAACTTGACTTTGTGTGTGTGTGTGTGTGTCTGTGTGTGTGTGTATGTGTGTCTGTGTGTGTGTGTGTGTTAGTCACCCAGTCGTGTCCAACTCTTTGTGATCCTGTGGACTGTAGCCCACCCAGCTCCTCTGTCCACGGAATTTTCCAGGCAAGAATACTGGAGTAGGTTGCTGTTCTCTCCTCCAGGGGATCTTCCTGACCCAGGGATCCAACAGGGGTCTCCCTTGTTGCAGACAGACGCTTCACCATCTCAGCCACCACGGACATTTTTCACTCAGCAGTAGTTTATGCACTAATGGCCACCGTATATTGAACAGCTATAGTCTTTAACAGAGTAGCTACGGTATTTACCATGGACTTCAGAACTCCTCATGTTCTGGCCCGTCACTCTCCCCTCTGCCTGTCTGCGCCTTGCACACTAAGCATTTAGTGCTTACACATTTGCTCCTGCCAGCCTGGTCCCCTCCCTCATGGGGACTGCCTATTGGCCTTACCTTAGAGTTTTGCTTCTGTCCTGGTGTGTGATACTACCCAAGGACAGGTGTTTCTAAGGCAACCCTGATGTTGCTGATCCAGGGAGTTCTCTCTTACAATCACTGGTTTAGACCCCATGCAAGGCGGCCACTGCAGGCTTGTGAGCAGCTCCCAGGGGTAAGATGGGGCCTGCAGAATGGACTTGCCTCAAGTGCTGCCCCCTGCTGTCCTGAGAGGGGAAGACAGAAGCAAGCCAAAGAAGAGAAGAAGAAAAGTCCTCCCAAACTGAGGACTTCTCTTTGAACATCAGTAACTGACTTACGACTTCCCAGGTAGCACGAGTTGTAAAGAACCCACCTGCCAATGTAGGAAGCATGGGATATGTGGGTTTAGTCCCTGTGTCAGGGAGATCCCCTAGAGGAGGAAATGGTAACCCATTCCAGTATTCCCATGGATAGAGGAAGGAGCCTGGTGGGCTACAGTCCATGGGGTCACAAAGAGTCTGACCAGAGTCGAACACAGCTTAGCTACTGAGCATGCCCGCGACTAATTTAAAAAGATGAGACTGTCATCAAGCAGGTAACTTCGCTCAAGCACTGTAGGGAGTAGACAGACAGGATAGGAGAAATTGGGGGGGGGGGCGGATATCCTCCAACCAGCACAGCAGCTAACAAACTTCTATAACCCTGCCCTAACTCATCCCACCCACGGGGTGCCCACACCTAGCTTCTCAACATCCCGCCAATTCACTATCACCCCTTCCTCTCATCGTGGGGTGATGGCAGAGGGTGACAGCGTTGCCCGTGGAAGTCATCCAGGGGAGGTTAGGGCTCCCCAACACTGGGTGCTGGAGTTGCGCTTCTCCACACCTTTGCCCTAACCAATATTTTCCAGCTTTTTATAATCTGATGAGTGAAAACCAAATCTCATACTATCAATTTGTATTTTTCATCAAGGCGACTCATACTTGTTGCCTCTTCATTTCTCTTGACCACTTTTCTGATGAGTTTCTTTTCTTACTGATTTACTGTAGCTCTTGGAGTTTTGGGGCTTCCTGCATAGCTCAGTTGGTAAAGAATCTGCCGGCAATGCTGGAGACCTGGGTTTGATTCCTGGGTTGGGAAGATCCCCTGGAGAAGGAAATGGCAACCCACTCCCATATTCCGGCTTGGAAAATCCAAGGACAGAGGAGCCTGGCAGGCTACAGTCCATAGGTCGCAAGAGTCGGACATGACTTAGTGCTATCTTTCTTTTCGAGTTTTTGTTATCATTGATCCTTTCTAGACATAGCCGTTGTTTTTGTTTTGCTATTTTACTAATTTGTCTTTTAACTTTATGATGTGCCCGTTACTACCCTGTGGCAACCTCCCTGAGATTTGCTAGAGGACAAGTGTTGACAAAAATAATCAATATATGATCACTAATAAGAATAGAAAAGAGTTTTATTTGAGCCAAACTAGTCCAGAAGCCCGCTTCCCAGATTACTCTGAGAAACTGCTCTGGAGAAGTAGGGTTTTCAGCCCAGTTTTATATCTCATCAGAACAAAGAACATTAAACAAGTCAGGGTTACATTTCTTCAAGGTTTCAAAAAAAACGAAAAGACCAGTGCATACATAGGAAGTCAACATGGCCTTGGCACCTGGGAAGGGAGTCTTATCATCAAAGGAGAACCAGCATTGGCTTCCCAGGAAGAAAGGCATTTAATCTTTATTTTTAACACAGACATTCTTTGCTCCTGGTCAATGTGCTGGTTTCTTTAATAATTGAAGCAGTTGTACAGTGTATGTTTGACAGGCCACAAAGGGGCTACTTTAGTTAGCGTAAAATTCAAGTGAACTCATGTATAAAGCCAGAATGACTTCCCTATATCTTGATATGAAAAAATTTCTTTTATCATGAGTGTGTACAATACGTAGCCTGCCACATCATCCACTCTCAATAATCGTTAGCAGGGCAGCGGCCACCGTTGTTTTATAACACACGTCTGACACCCAGAGGCCCTGCAGTCCCAGGCCTGCTGGTCTTCAGTAACGCTCAGCACCGTGAAACCAGCGTAATAGACTATGCAGCCTGTTCTGTGGAGTGCTAATCTAATGCCATTTGGATGGGATCATGTTTCATCTCATGGGGTTTCCATGTAAGCGTTTGTGAGCATTGAAGCTGGGCTCTAAAGTTAGTGGGAAAGATTGAAAGCTGTGTGGCACGATCTAACTCAGCGTTCCTCCTTTGTCACCACCCCTCCTTCAGCCAGCCCCTGAGTACTGCAGCCTCCAGGAAGGTCTGCCCTACTTGGACATGGTGATTAAAGAGACCTTGAGGATGTACCCACCGGCTTTCAGGTAAGCCTGCACCCCAGGTCTTCAGTCTGTCACCACCTGTGTTGTGAAGAATGCTGGACCCAAGCTCCTGCAGGGGAAGGTCTGAGTATTGGGGGTCATCTCCAGGGGGCACTGGATACCATGCCTGACACATGGTCACCATGGAAGTAAATGTCCGGCCTATATTCCTATATGTTAACTATCTTTGCAAAGCGTCATTGCTGTTTTCTTAACACGACCTTCCTCCCCAATCCAAGCCAATCTCTTTGGCCTCCTAGCCTCAGATGACTTCTGCTGTTTCCCTGGCCTGTTACGCATTCATTCACCAGCTACTTATTAAGCATCTACTTTACGCCACGCGCTGGGAAATCAGCCAAAACAGATGAAGCATCTGCCTTTGGAGTTGACAGTCCAGAGGGGAGCGTCCAAGGCTTGGGATGCTCCTTCATTCTCTCCAACGATCCGCACCCCACCGCATCCTCAGAGCTCCCACCCAGGACTTAGTGCTCCAGGAGGCCTGACTCAGCCAGCCTCACCTGTTCCCCACTGGCTCTTTCCCCACCACAGCACTCTGCACACTGACTCTACTTCATATTATATTTTTGGACACTTTTCAACTGCTCTGCAACATTTCACCAAAGTACATCCAGCCACACCAACCTGTAAATGCCTTGAGAGCAGGAATCAGGTCTTCTGCTTCTTTCAAATTCCCCCTAAATGAGATGCTACCAAATTCCAGGCTCATTCGCCCCAATCACAGTAAGCCAAGAGCTGAGATGCTGAGGTTTTTAGCAGAGAACAGACACGTTCACAAGGCAGCCAAGCGTGGAGACAGAACAAATCTCCAGGCTGCCTCCCCCACGTCAAGGGGCCCAGGTATTCCTGGGATAAAGCGGCAGCTGAGGAGCATGGGGAAAGGTAATGACTGGAGATGAGAAAAAGGTGAGGCAATTGTAGTTCTAAGCAGGTGCAAGGAAGCTATAGGTGCCTCCATGGGAAGCAAGTTCAGAATATGGTGGCCTTAGCGTCAAAACAAAGGATAGTTTTGAGCCCTCTGAGGTCAAAAGGTCAGCAAGAAGCCACTTGCACATGCCCAGTTGGAGCGTCAGAGGTCTTAACCAGTCTTAACTGGCTCAAGCTCCAACTAGACAGAGCTGTCTCCAAGTTCCTGAAGAAAAAAAAAAAAACTTGGGAAAATACCTTACTGTTGAAGCTGCCTGGTCCTTACAGTGCGTGCAGGTTGTTGTGTAGCAACAATTAAAGCAAGCTTCATCAGTGAAGGCAAGCTGACTGGATCTAACTGAGGACTACCCTGAGTTTCAGAGGCGGCCCATGGAGCACAAGGTCTTAACTTGGGTCTCCAGACCCTCAGAGAGTGAAACGTTGCCAGAGCTCAGGCTCTAGGAACAGAGGCAACCCAAAGCATGTAACTTACAAATTCTACTCTGCATCTCTAGGAAGCATTGTACCGCATAAACCATATGGAGGTAACTTTTGCCATTTTAAAAAGAGAAAATGTGGATGATGTGAAGGTATCTCAAAATTATATTCCAAACCGAAAATATCCTAGCGAGTGTGATTGTAGACATTGTCCAAAACGTTCAGACCCAGAGCCAAGAGAGAATTCCCAGGGTGTGAGTCAAATCACATCCTTCTCAAGCACACATGCTTTCAGTCTCCTGGTCCAGGAGCAGACAGGAAGGCCAGGGCTCGCCTCGTTGCTCTGCTGACACCAGTATTAAGACCTGATCCTGAGCCTTCCCTGGCGGTCCAGTGGTTAAGACTCTGCGATTCCACCACAGGGGGCACAGGTTCGATCCCTTGTTGGGAAACTAACAGTCTGCACGCTGAGTGGCCAAAAAATATAAAAGACCCAATTTCACAGGCCTTACCTTACTTCCTTGGGAGCCTCAGAGCAAACTCATCCGGTCTATTTTTTGTTTTTGTTTTCGTTTTTTAATGATTTACATCAGCTTCCTTCCAAGGGAACTGTGGGCAGCTGCTATACACATGAAATTCAAAATAAGACATTCAGTGATATAACAGATCAAAGACCTTTCAGAGGAAAGAATCCTTGACAGGACACAAGAGATGGTGACAACGGGGGTCAGGCTTGGTGGCTGAGGCTCCCAGGAGAGAGGAAAATTGGTTGAGTTGAACCATCCTGTTCTCTATTGGGAGGAAAGTGTAGAAACTGATCAAAGACACATCATTTCCCGGATCTAAAGTCAATCAAGCATTCATCACATGAAACCTTGCATAGATGACATGTTGAGCGACAAAGTCCACAGTCTCTTCAGCACTAAAATTCTGCAGGCAATTCTCCTCCTGATCTTTTATAAGTAGCAAAGTGTAAAAGGAAGTCAGTGAAGGCATTGTTCTAGGGAACCAGGATGCTGCGATCTCACCTGAGGGCAGGACAGAACCCAGGGTATCTAGATGGATTTGTTAAAATTCCCACTATATAAAAAAAATAGATCCAGGTTTCCCTAATGACAGAGCCAGCCTGGACGGAAAGTCAAGACAGTCTCGGTCCTGCCAATAGTTTACTGTGTGATCCTGGGTAAGCTCCGGGCTGTCCTGGGCTTCTGTTTCCTGTGCCTTTAGAGGGCACGCGACACCCGCTCTGCCTACTCCGGCGGTGTTGGGAAGTGAGACAGCAGACGGAAACACGGTACCCCTGCAGGCAGGGTGTCATGCGAGGTATGAAGTAAAGAACAAGAAGCATTTGAGTTGAATGGCCTCCACCCAGTCCGGCTCCAGTCTCAGGCAAGCCATGGTCTCCCTTCCTCCAGACCTACTCCACTGGTGGTTTAAACCCAATCACTCTGTTGACTTCTGTCATCAAACAGAAGTGAGAGAGGCAGAAAAGAGGCCCATTTGCTTTAGCCCAGGCATAGGATCTGGGGGGTGAACACAGAATTTTGCTTTTTAATTTTTTTTACTTTATTATTTTCATCTCAGAAAAACGCTTGACTTTTCCCAAGCACTGACACATTTGACTGATACCCTTATACCTAAAAACCTAAACCCTCAAAATTGCCTTTGTGGAAAATTTAACAATTCTCTTTGAAGAATTATTCATGTCAATCCAGGAATCTATGCAGTATAATTCAGCAGATTCTGGCCTGGTATGCAGCACCAATATTTTGGCCACCTGATGCAAAGAGTCAACTCATTGGAAAAGACCCTGATGCTGGGAAAGATTGAGGGCAGGAGGAAAAGGGGACAATAGAGGACGAGATGATTGGATGGCATCACCGACTCAATGGACATGAGTTTGAGCAAGCTCCGGGAGACAGGAAAGGACAGGGAAGCCTGGTGTGCTGCAGTTCTTGGGATCACAGAGTTGGACATGACCTAGCAACTGAACAAACAAAACATGCGACCTAGTCTAGCCAGATAGGAGGCTGGACGATGTACAGAAGGGAAGGCCCCCTTTTCTGGCTTTTAGGGGGTATTGCCTTTAGATCCAAGCTCTTTCTGGTAACTGAAAAGGAAGGAGGTTGGGGTATACCCTTATCTGCTCCCCTAGGACTGAGGGTGCACACATCGGAGCCCCCGCCTGCTCCGATTAGAGCAAGAGTGTTTTGTGGCCAGTTCTAAGCACACGATAATTGCATTCGTTGCTTAGGAGTCTCACAGCCTTGGCCTTTCACGTTCCTGATACAGTGAAGGCTCGTGACAGAGTGGCAGATGCAGCAGGGAGCCACGAGTTACTCTTAATTTCTTTTACAAGCAGGAACGGGGTACAACAGTGATTTGTGTAATAACTTTATCTCCTCTGAGATATTTAGGGAAACCTAGTTCTGCAACCTGAAGTAAAAGCCAGCATAAATTATTTTTAATTTTTAAAATTACCAAAATAAAATTGCTTATACTTAAGAATGAAGAAATACAGAAGGATCCAAAGAAAAAGTTGGCCCCCCTCCCTGGTCCCCCACCATCCTCTGCCCTAGCACCACCCCTTACGGGAGGTTATGGTAGAAGTTTAGGTATTCTTCCGTAAACATTATGTTCATAGGCAGACACATATGGTCTAGCCTTTTCAAATAAGACGTAAATGGTATTAAGCCATTGTCATTTGGCAAAAGAAACAATCTGATCAAGATGCTTTCCTCTCCAGTAGAAGTTCTCCATAGCCACACAGACAATGAAGGGGAACAATGTGCAAACCCAAATTTCCTGTAGGTAAAGCAAGGGTGTGGCCCCGACAGGAATGGGAAGAAGAAGGCATGGTGGCTGGGGGACGATCCCTGCACGGCTTCCAGTACCGAGGCTCTCGTGCACCTCAACACCAGGCATAAGACAGGTTCTTCAGGCTGAAGGAAGGGATGGATGAACCTAGAGACTCCAGGGTCCAGAACAACGTAGGGTTAATAGCCAAAGCTGGGGTGGGGTTGGGGTGAGGGTTGGTCCCTGTCCGGGTCACCCCAGGAAGAAGACTGGGCCTCCCATCCGCCAGCCCCCTCCCACACTGCAGACATGAGCCCCAGCACAGCCGCCCGCCCCCCACCCCGGGCTCTCCATCTTGTCTCTGCGCTGCCTCAAGGCGGGGGTGACCTGTGTGTCCCTGCAGGTTCACGCGGGTGGCGGCACAGGACTGCGAGGTGCTGGGCCAGCGCATTCCCGCAGGCGCCGTGCTGGAGACAGCCGTGGGCGCTCTGCACTACAACCCTGAGCACTGGCCGAACCCCGAGAACTTCAACCCCGAGAGGTGAGTACTGCCCTCCCAAGAGGGCTGGTGGGGGAGTGAGTGTGAGGATTGGGGGCAGCGGCCAGGGGACAGAGACTTAGTGAAGTGCCCCCAAAGTCAAAAGCTGCAGCAATCAGAGAGAAGTTTTTGAGGCATAATTTCTAAAGGAACTAAGTGTTCCATTTTTGAAGAGCTCAAAACACAATCCAGAGGTTTAGCCATTTCCATAGCACTGAGTGCAAGTTACAAGGCACTTTCAGGTGGGTGTCCACTGTTTGTTCACACCAAGAAACAGGACACCTTTCAGAAACACGTTAAGATGTAGCAGGATATCACTTCCTTTTTTAAAAATTGAATGCCTGTTCCAAAACAAGAGTATCAACAATTTCTTCAGGAATTCATGAAGCCCAGCTATGCTAACATGGTAGACCTGAACACTCCCTTCTGTCCCCTGCATGGATTTGGTCCATTGTCTAAATTTCATTTCCAGACTCCCAATTTAAAATGTCTGAGCAGGCATCTGCACTTCCTCCTCATGAGAGTGGATGCATGCTGCCTCCTGGTTGATCTGGCAAGTGAGGGGCTGGCCAGCTGGCAGCTGTGTTTCCACCGTTAGTGGCTCCATCTTCCTGTTAACGCAGCCCTGACTCTACAACCCCGGTCCCTAGGAAACCATGGCAGAAGCACCCAGATAAGCAACACTGTGCTGCTCAGCAGCTCCTGGAATTACGGTAGAGATCCAGACACAGAAACAGCAGCTGCAGGGTTTACAGCATCACCTTTGAAAACAAATGGCCTTGAAACAAAAAGGGCTTCCCTGGTGGCTCAGGCAGTAAAGAGTCCCGCCCACAGTGCAGGAGACCTGAGCTGGATCCCTGGGTCGGGAAGATCCCCTGGAGAAGGAAATGGCAATCCACTCCAGTATCCTTGCCTGGAGAATTCCAGGGACAAAGGAGACTAGCAGGCTACAGTCCATGCGATCGCAAGGAGTCGGACACGATTGAGTGACTTCACTTGAAAACAAAAAGTGCCTTAACATGAAAAGTGGGTCAAAGATTCTTGGGCCCATAAGTTCCAGAGGCAGTAATAAGTGAGCTGGCCACTATTACAAAATAGTGGTTGTCACCTAGCGTTACTCTCATGGAACACGTGTGGCAAATGTTGTCATTTGGAGCTGAAGAAGAGCTCCAGTGAGTCAAATACTGCCACCGCCAGAGGTTCAAGTTGCGTTCTTGAACCAGAAAGGCAAATGTGGGCAGGCAGACAGCTCCCATCATGGCATCAAGAGACAAACTGGTAGGACAAGGCCGTCAGAGGGGGCTGGTGCCCAGGGACTCTGCTTAGGAAGTGGGTGCCGGCCGGCTAGGGTCACCCTCTGGGTGCTGGGGAAACTGGAGCCACAGGTGAAGCTAGGGCTGTGGTTTCTTGGAGACTTTCATCCCTGATTCTAGTGAGTCTGCTGGCACATTAACCACGCAGTGAATTCATAAGGAGAGGCAGAGAGGGCAAAGTTGATGTTCCCGGTGATTCTTTGAATTCAACAGTGTCTGGAGGGCTTGGCAGGACAGGAGGAGCGGAGCCCGGACTGCACCATGTGGAAGGGTGGCCACCTGCTCCGGAGCCTTGGGGACTGACGGGTCCAGCAGAAACCGATCCTGCAGACCCCTGGGGGCGGGGCGCCGGGCACAGTGGGGTGGAGGGTTGAGGCCCCACTTGCCTGGTAGGAGGAGCGTGAAGCTCTGTGTAGGGCGCCGGTGTTCCAGGCCCACCCTGATCGTGCTGCCCTGCAGGTTCACGGCCGAGGCTCAACAGCGCCAGCAGCCCTACACGTACCTGCCTTTCGGGGCGGGCCCCCGGAGCTGCCTCGGGGTGCGGCTGGGGCTCCTGGAGCTCAAGCTGACGCTGCTCCACGTCCTGCGCAAGTTCCGGTTCGAAGCCTGTCCTGAGACGCAGGTGAGCCCCGCCCGCTGCTCCGGGCACAGGGGTACCCACTGCTCCCCAACTTCCCACTCCAAGAGCCTTCCACCCGCCGCACCTCCTGCCTGCTCAGGCCGCTTCCCTTTCCGGAATGCCATCCCTCCCCCTTCCCCACCCCCAGTCTAATCCCATCCTCCGAATACAGATTGGTGTTCCCTCAGACCCCAAAGTGGCCCCTGAGAAGTCCTGCACACAAGGCGTCTCCCATTCCTAGCCCTACCCCAGGTGCCAGTTCCTCCAGGAAGCCCTCCCTGACGACTTTGCCAGCCATAGCAGACTGCTACTTCTTTTGAAGTCCTGTTTCAAGTGTGCTCCATACCTGCACTGTCTGGTATTACAGCCACTAGCCACACTTTGCTGTTTATGTTATTAATTAATCAACACAATTAAAAATTCAGCCCCTCATTTGCATTAACCACACTTCAAGCACTCAGTACCCACTTTCACTAGTGGCTGCCACAGGGGATAGGACAAGTCTAGATCATCTTGTTTCTTGAGCCTCTAACTGGTCTTCCATCAGGACTCAAAGACACGATCGGAAAGCCTGCCTGCCCCAGCACTAAGGCCTGGTAGCACTTCTCTTCCTGGAGGTCCCATGGTAGCCACTGAACAGTCCTTTCACATACAGCTGTAGAGGATACCCTACTTCTAGAGTAATTCTGTGGCTTTTCTTCCTAATCTCCATCCCACCATCAATCTGCCTAAATTGGACATAAGGAAAGCCTTCTGAATGGCAGCGGACTTTTAGCAGGAAGCTCCCCTCAAGCCCTTGAGAAAGGGAAAGGGGGTCCTACTCAGTTTCTGGCTGGGCCCCAGGGTGAGAGATGAGATATGAGGAAGGTCTGGGGTTTCATTCACCACTTGGCACTCTGTGCCCTTGGGCGGGTCAGGTGGCCTCCCTGAACCTGTATGTTTTCATTTGCAGTGCTCTGCTCCCACCTTACAAGCAGGCTTGTTAGAAGGATAACTGGGGGACCCCTCCTCTGCGAGATTCCCTGGTAGCTCAGCTGGTAAAGAATCCACCTGCAATGGCGGAGACCCCTGTTTGATTCCTAGGTCAGGAAAATTCCCTGAGGAGGTACAGGCTACCCACTCCAGTATTTTGGGACCTCCCTGGCGGCTCAGTTGGTAAAGAATTCACCTGCAAGGTGCGATACCTAGGTTCAATCCCTAGGTTGGGAAGATCTCCTGAAGAAAGGAATGGCTACCCACTCCAGTATTCTGGCCTGGAGAATTCCATGGACAGAGGAGCCTGGCAGGCTACAGTCCATGGAGTTGCAATGAGTCAGACACAACTAAGCAACTTTCACTTTCCTCTGTGGGACGTTATTAACATAAGAAAGGGGTGAGTCCCTGTCCAAAACCAGGCCCGAGACATGACTCTGTGGCCTCTGAGTCCCCCTGGGGAGGCCACTTTGCTCACTCTCAGACCTGCCCTCCCTCAGCCCTCAGCCCAATTCCCACCACCTGCCTCAGGCCCATTCCCAGGGAACTTTCTCATCAACAGGGTTAATTCTGACAGATATCTTAATTTCCTCTATTTTAGGTACCACTGCAGCTAGAATCCAAATCTGCCCTAGGTCCAAAAAATGGTGTCTACATCAGAATCGTCTCCCGCTGACACCATCTTCTCATCCAAAGAAAATCCTCGTGTGGAAATGTGGATTTTTGTTAGAACACCAAAGAAGCAGCTGAAAGCATGCCTGGCCTATGAATATAAAAGTGGTCATTTATGTAACATTTTCTAAATGCTTAATAAATGTGTGTTGCATTTAGTTTCAGAGAAGGCGATGGCACCCCACTCCAGTACTCTTGCCTGGAAAATCCCGATGGAGGAGCCTGGTGGGCTGCGGTCCACAGGGTCTCGAAGAGTCAGACACGACTGAGCAATGTCACTTTCACTTTTCACTTTCATGCATTGGAGAAGGAAATGGCAACCCACTCGTGTTCTTGCCTGGAGAATCCCAGGGACGGGGGAGCCTGGTGGGCTGCCGTCTAAGGGGTCGCAGAGAGTCAGACACGACTGAAGTGACTTAGTTGTAGCAGCAGCACTTAGTTTTGACTTTGCTAATGGTGTTTAAAAAACAGATCCTCCTCTCAATAAAAGACTGGTGCTAAATGAGTTAAAACACAGTTTGGACAAAATGACTGAGAACTTGGGGTTTTGGAAAAAATTCCGGCCTCAGGATGGAAGGCATCTATACGGTAGGAGACACACAGATGCTCAAGCGGTCCTGATGGCCCAAGTATGGGGGTCTTTTCAGTGTCTGGTGCATTGTGATGTTTAACTTAAGAGAATAATGTTGACCAGAAGCTCAACTTTAAAAGTGGTTCAAAAGCTTTATTATGCTTTTGATTTTTCTAGGTAGAGTACTACCAACATTCTAAGTTTCAATACACAGAAAAGTGATGAGGCCAAAATGTACTTTTTCTTTTGAAGAATAGCCTATCTTAATGCTCTGTGGTGACCTGAATGGGAAGGAAGTTAAAAAGGGAGAGGTTGTATGTATATGTACAGCTGATTAATTTTGCTGTACAGTAGAAACTAACATAACATAGTAAAGCAACTGCTGTTGCTGATCAGTCATGTCCAACTCTTTGTGACCCCATGGACTGAAGCACACCAGGCTTCCTTGTCCTTCACCGTCTCCTGGAACTTGCTCAAACTCATGTCCATTGAGTCAGTGATGCCACCCAACCATCTCATCCTCTGTTGTCCCCTTCTTCTCCTGCCTTCAATTTTTCCCAGCATCGGGGTCTTTTCCAATGAGTCAGCTCTTTGCATCAGGTGGCCAAAGTACTAGAGCTTCAGCATCAGTCCTTCCAATGAATATTCAGGACTGATTTCCTTTAGGATAGACTGTTTGGCTCTCCTTGCAGTCCAAGGGACTATCAAGAGTCTTCTCCAACATCACAGTTCAAAAGCATCAATTCTTCATTGCTTAGCTTTCTTTATGGTCCTACTCTCACAACCATACATGACTACTGGAAAAACCATAGCTTTGACTATACAGACCTTTGTTGGCAAAGTCATGTCTCTGCTTTTCAATATGCCATCTAGGTTTGTCATAGCTTTTCTTCCAAAGAGCAAGCCTCTTTTAATTTCATGGCTGCAATCACCATCTGCAGTGATTTTGGAACCCCCAAAAATAAGTCTGCCACTGTTTCTTTCCGTTTTTCCCCATCTATTTGCCATGAAGTGATGGGACCAGATGCCATGCTCTTAGATTTTTTTAATGTTGAGTTTTAAGCCAGCTTTTTCACTCTTCTTTCACCTTCATCAAGAGGCTCTTTAATTCCTCTTTGCTTTCTGCCATAAGGGTGTGTCATCTGCACACCTGAGGTTATTGATGTTTCTCCCATCAATCTTGATTCCAGCTTGTTATTCATCCAGCCCAGCATTTCACATGATGTACTCTGCATATAAATAAGCAGGGTAACAATATATAGCCTTGACATACTCCTTTCCCAATTTGGAACCAGTCTGTTGTTCCATGTCCAGTTCTAACTGTTGCTTCCTGATCTGCATACAGGTTTCTCAGGAGGCAGGTTAAAGTGGTCTGGTATTCCCATCTCTTTAAGAATTATCCAGTTTGTTGTGATCCACACAGTCAAAGGCTCTAGCATAATCAATGAAGCAGATGTTTTTCTGGAACTCTCTTGCTTTTTCTGTGATCTAACGGATGTTGGGAATTCGATCTCTGGTTCCTCTGCAACTATACTCCAAAATTTTAAAAAGAGCATTATAATTTTGTTTCTGGCTATGCTAGGTCTTTGTAGCTGTGTGTGCTGTGGGCTTTCTTTAGCTGCAATGAGTGGGCACATGGCCTTCTCTTGTTGCAGAGCACAGGCTCAGTAGTTAGGACATGCAGGTTTAGTTGCTGAGAGGCATGTGGGATCTTCCTGGCTCAGGGATCAAACCCGTGGCCCTTGCGTTAGCAGGCAGATTCTTAACCACTGTACCACCAGAGAGGTCCCCATCCTATCATAATTTTGATCAAAGAATCAAAATACAGAGCTGAATTTATTAAAAGTAATTATTGTGTTGTTGAGAAGTTCAAATGTAACAAACAACTTGCAAACTGAAACTCAGATCTGCTGGCAGTCTTTTCACCTCTGTGCCATTTCTTCATGTATAAAAGGAGGACGCTGACCTAGATCACCAGCCCCCTCCTCTGTGCAACACCTGAGCAGCATCACAGGGCTGATGTTGTATAGGCAACAGAGCGGGAATCTGCAAGGATGTGGTACCGAGGCTGACCCTCCAGTACAAAGTGCAGGCTGTTGCAGGAGAGCCTCCCCATGTCCACCGCTGTGATTGTGGCTTCTGCTATTTTTTCTCCCTGCCTCCTGCCCCCAGCACCCCATGCTTCCCCCAAAGTGCCCCACCTGCAGAGCTCCCTTCCCTGTCTGGCCTCTTAGAATATAAGCAGCCAGCCTCGTGACTATTTGTTGTCAGTCTCTCTCACACACACACACAAGCATGCTCTGCATCCCACTACCTCTTTGCATGGGAATTCTGAAAGGTCTTTTTGACTTCTTCCCATCACAATGCCCACTCCCCTCCCATGCCCACAGGAATAGCTGCCCTCCACTCCCACCCACAATCCAGCTTCATGGACCCCAGCCCTTTCCTCAATGTCCAGTCCAGGTAGGTGGCAATATGCTTTCTCAAAGGTCAGCAAGGGTAGAGACCTTGGCAGACTCCACAGTTCACTTGACTTTCCTGGAGCATTTGATCACCTGCTGTTCTCCTCACCCATACCCCTAATGAAACCACTCCTGCTGCTCCCCACCACTCAGCTCCTAGCAGTCTCAGATCTGAGAACCGCAGGCAGAGGCATCGTGTGGAAACTAGACACACCGTACCAGGAGGCTGAGGGAGGGAAAGGAACGGTGCAGGGGAAGGGAAGACACCTTGCTGAGGACTGAACCGAGGCCAGCGGGCACAGCCACCCAAGACGGGGTGGAGGGCCTCAAGAGGTGGAGCCATCCTGCCAGCCCCTCCAGCCCCAGTCAGAGACCCTACCAACCGCTGTGTGTGCAGGAGACACAGAACACACCACCCACTCCATGTCCAGAACATAGTGCATAATAGTGGATCTGGGTTTTGTGGGGCTTGAAACCTGAGTTGAGGGAAAGAAAAAGAAACAAATATGTAACTTTCAAGTTTAACCAAAATGTATGATCATGCAGCCAGGTAGCAGTGGTTCCCCTTGAGGGCTGTAGAAGGAGCCCCAGTAAATGAGGGGCTGTGAAGCTTCAGCTTCATCACCTTCATGATAAAACCATGCACAGCCCTCCTTGAGGCGAGAAACAGGGGCTCTGTTTTATCCTGACACCCAGAAAAGTGACTTAGCCCACAGGCGCCCAATAAACAGACACTGAAAAATGAACCGCAGCTGTCACCCATGTCAGATAAGTATTTTTTTATTCCCAGACTCTGCTGTGACACTGCAGCACAGGTATTCAGATCTCACGGGGACATAAAAGCCTTATTCAGAGGGTGTTCTGTGCAGAGGCAGGGGCAGGCATTCACATGCCAGGCCAGGTCCTGGGGGAGCCACTCATTCCTGTCACCTGCCGCGACTAAGGGAAACCAACAGGGACTCAATGACACTACACAGTAGCCACTGGTCTAACAACTGGTCTAGCCACTGGTCTAACATGGGCCAACTTCAAGGCCAGAAGCCCAGGAGAAGCAGCAGAAATGCTGCCCGGATTAGACACACCGCAACAGACACAATGACTGTGCCCTGCCAGGCCCACAACCCAGGACTTCCTGTACCAATGGCTACTGTGTCATTCTGAAAAAAACAACTCTAGGTGCCACAAAGACCCTGAAATGTCAAATCACTAAAGAGACAGAAATTGTTGCAAATTAAAACTAATCCATAAAATAGTGTCTGGAAACTCTGTGCCTGATGCCGATCTGCAGCAAAGTCAACAAAGAGTAAAAAATAAAACTTTAACACCCGAATAAAAAGCAATAATGGATTCGCCTACCATCATTACTGGCGAGTCCAAAAGTGATTTAAAAGTGAAAATATTATCATCAGCCAGAGATTAAGAATCTTCGTAACTTCATCATGAAGCAATGTTAAATGAACAGTTCATTAAAAGTTTTTTTTGTTTAAAAAAAAAAAACTTTCCCTAAACAGCTATTTCAAGTAAGATAAGCCAGAAAGGCATAAAACCATCGGGGTGCTCACTGCCGGCCGCTGAAGAAAGAAGCCAAGGAGAAGAGGGCGGGGGCGGCGGCCGGGGGCTTGGTGGAGGCGGTGTACTGGATGATGTACTCCGGGTAGGCCTGGTGCTTCTCGAAGATCACAAAGATGGAGGGTTCGGACATGCTGTTCACGCAGCTGTCGTACAGGATGTTGCCTTGGGCCTCCTTGATTGGGGGGCGGACGTAGGCGGTGCTGCCCCGGACGAACTCGCCCACCAGCACCCGAGCCAAGAACATGGTGTGGGTGTTGCTGTCGGTTTTGCTGTAGTGGTGGGAGTATGCAGCATCCCGGGCAAAGTAGCTCCCTACAAGGATACCAGCATCAGCCTGTGGCCGGAAAAGGCGTGCCCACTTCCTGCCAACAGGGCAAGACCTATAGCCTCTACCCTCCCTCTGCTCCTGTTTTTACCGCTTCTTCCTCATGAAGGGCTTCAGAGGGATCATGAAACTCTGAGATGGAAAACTCCTTTCAAGTAAGATCTGTCACTCCAACTCTAAAGGTCTCTGGGCCCCTCACTACTGACTCCCTCGCGGAGAAGGTCAGCTTCCTGAGCCATAAAATGGGGCTGTGGCCCAACTTCGCAGGGTTAGTGTGGAAAAAGACCAAGACCCCACCCACAGAACACGCTGCAGACACCCACCGCCCGATACATAGATTCATGGATGAGAATCTGAGTTGGAAGCTGCTGCCTGCACATTCAGATTTACAACCTACCACCAGCTCCCACGCACCCTGACCCCACAGCTGTCAGACTGAAGCTAACGGACAGACCTGGCCGAGAAGCTGCTGACTACAGATCACACCACTACTAGGCTCTCTCAATTTAGCAACCACTGAAGGGGAGAGGAGAATGTTCCTGTTCTCAGGAGGTGTTTAAGGGTAAAGTGGTATGATACATGCCACCTACTTCCAAATGGTTCAGAAATAAGAGACAGGGTGATAAATCCAATGTGAAGTGTTAAAGCTGATGAACTGGTAAAATTTATGTGGGAGGGTTTTTTAAATATTATTCCTGCACCTTTCCTGTGAGTTAGAAATTATTTTTAAATAAAGTTTAAAAATAACTAAGAGCCAAAACCAGGTAACATGTTATAGCAAGAATGACATGTTTACCTGAGCATATCTGAGCATTCAGATTTTTACTCTAAGGTAACAGCACGGACAGGTGGGGACCTGACTCAGGGCTGGGAAGGCGGCTCTGTCTCCTCTTCCCACTCCCCAACAGGGATGCAGGTTCATCTCCCAGGGAAGCCAAAGCTCAGCCTAAGCAGGGGGTCAGGCCTGTGGCTGCACACAGCGGGGAGGGAGAGTCAGGTGTTGACAGCTGGGTCCCCCACATCCCGGCCCGTCCTCCCCGAGTCTGAACTACTGGTGCAACTCATGCTGGTTCCCCCCACGCCCTCTGTCAATTTGTTTTAAGGTGGTTTCTGGGTCCTGGACAGTGAGGCCAGGATGATTCTGCCAGCAGGGGCGCTTACCTTTGCCGTAGGAAGTACCGTGGAGACCACTGACCCGCCAGTCAAAGTTCTGCTGGCAGATGGCATCGACAAAACCAGTGCTGGTGCCGTGGAACAGCTGCCTTTCGTCCACCATCTTGCCACCGTTCCTCTTCTGCATCTGCTCTTTTTGCCTAGAATCACGAAGTGAACGTGTGCTGGAGGCAGAGGGCACTTGCCACCAAACACAGGCTGCCCAACCCAAGAAAACATGTCTTATTAGAAGTGCCTTAAGACCAGGAGCCATGAGACTCCAGTCATGGGCCAGGAGCCTGGAAAGCTGAGAGTAGGACCTGGGTGAGAGCAGAGGGAAGCCCTCCCTCCTGGGCTCTAGGCCTCCACAGCTCCTTGAACCCCCAAAGCAGATGGATGAGCCCTTAGAAGGCAGGCTGCTTCTTCCCAGTATCCTGCTCCCACCTGGAGCCTAGCCAAGGGAGCTGGAAGATGCTGGACAGCAGGGGCATCCTCCTCCCTCTCCTCTAAGTTCCCTGATCTCATCACCGGGCAGGAGTTCAGATGACCCTGCTCCAGCCTCTTGTGGGAAAAGGGGAGCAGGACCTCAGGCCCACCAAGGGCACCTGCTGTGGATTTCCTTCCCACATGGACATGTCAGTCCTTAGGCACAAAAAGGAGGCCCCTGCCCTCTAGCTGCTGGGACAATAGCTTTACATTCCCCAGGGTGAGGGGTGGCTTCTATGGACCCTCCCCTGTTGATCTCCAGGGAGGCAGTGTCTACTGCAGGAGCTGGCTTTGTCCCTGGGGAAGCCACAGCACCTGCCCCCCCACTCTGCTCCGTCTCTGGAAGGACATGCTGGCACTGAGTTGTACAGATGAGGGGGGCACAGAAGAGGGATGCAGCTCCTGATCCCTGTGGCCTGGGGCAAGCAGCAGCTGCTGTAGCGGATTGTTGCTGCCGAACCGGCATGTCTGGGAAGCAGCTGTCTGAGGGAACAAGGGACCAGCCCACCAAGAGCCCACTGGACACACCACTGATAGACTTCCCAGAGGGCGGGGTTCTGGACCCGTTCAATCTTCTGAATGGAGTAGAGAGGCATTGTACAGGTGAAGAGGTTCCAGACCTTCTGAAACTCTTCTGAGGAAGAAGGGACGGTGATCCTCTGTAACAGACAAACATTTTTACTCTTATCGTCAAAGTGTAGAATACAGCTCTCTTCCCAAGGCTGCTCATGAAACGCCAGAACCACAAGCAAACACAGACATCTTTCTGTGTCTCAGAGTAAAGGGGAGCATTTTCCTCGCTTCCCTTAACTCCAAGGGGCAGTCTCTCCAGGCTCAGATGTGTGCAATTTGTGGTCACTTCCCTCCTTTCCCCGGCAAAGCCAGCCAGCCTGAAGGACAGGCAGGCATTGCTATGTCAGTACCACCCCGGGAGTTCAAGCACAGTCCCTGCTCTTTTCCCGACCCCACTCAGGGCCAACTACACAGGGTCTACGAGACCCAGAGCTGGTGCCGGTGAATGTAGAACACACACGTCTGGCAGAGAAGGGGCAAATCCTGCCATGAGCAGCGATTCGGCATGAGGCCAGGCATGATGCATGCTGAAGGAAAGGCCAGGCTGGCGGACAGCACACAGCAGCTCAGGAGCTCAGTGAGACCAGAGGCATCCCTCCCTCCCAGAGGCGCCCGCCCCTCCCCTAGCATCTGGCTCTAGGAAACCACTCTTGATGAGCCCACAGAGGCCCCTGATTGTCACACAGAGGGACAATGCACAAATCCCTGCTCCTGCTGTCTGGACCCCAACCAGCTCACCTGTTTCCAGGTCCACGAGGCTGGGCTCAGTGACCCTGTTCCAGGATCACTGGGGATTCTCTCTGCATCATCCTTTCCTCCACCCAAGTGCAGCCTTATAATAACCATCTCATCCCCAACAGACCCTGAATTATCAGGGCTATGTGTGAACATCCATGGCTCTCTGCAACCTACAATCTGACTCTGGTTTCCCTGCTCCTGTCTCTCTGGAGGCCACCATGCCCTCTCCCTCAAGCCTGCCCTCCCAGCCCAGAGCCCGACAAGGACTCCCGCACCTGTCACAGCTCAGCCCCCTGACCAGGGCACTCCACAGCAGGGCTTGACTTCCCTCTCCTGCGCCCCCACATCTATGCATGCTCTCCACCCGAGACACTTCATGTCCTGTCTTGGGTTCCTTCCCCATCCAGTTCGCATCCACCAGCATGTTCCTCCCCAACCTCTCTCGTGTAAGCGCCAGTCGTCACCAGGTATGGACCCAGTGAGGCCTTCCTGGATCCCTGAAATACAGCCACCTGGTCCCTGGTGGCCAAGTACTGCATCTGCAGTCCCCCAGCCCTCCAATGTCCTACCGGGGCTGCTGGTGTCCAGGTGTGCTTTGTGCGTCTCCCAGGCAGGGGCTGTCAAGTTGGAAAAGCCAGTCTGCACAGTGCTTGCTGGGTCAGAGGCCAGAAGCTCCATGTACACCTGGCGTCACCAGACCCCGGCCTGAGCTCTCTACCCAACTCAGCACAGCGCCCACTGTAAGCTGCTAAACAGAGTGTTCATTCTCTTGTCTTCCAGTAAGTTCCTAGTATCTGCCTCCCAACTCCAACTCTTCTTTTAGATGGCTCTCATCACACTGAACCTTCTCCTGGCTTCTTTCCCTTTTCTTCTTAGTAAAACTTTTATCAGCTAAGCAGCTTATTTACACCCTTCCTAGAAAATTTCCAGTTCATCTTCCTCCCTCCACCATACATCCTTCTCCCCTCAGGCCACAGCCATCTACCTGAGTAGTCATTTAGCTGTAAATAAGCCCCAAGATCTGAAAGACACCAAACTTAGGACTCACCTCTCAGTGGCAGAGGACACAGCACGGTCTGTTCACACTTACCTGTGTCTAAGAACACCCTCCTCCCAGCCTAGGGTAGTGCCAGTCTCATACCTTAAAGCCAGTGTCCGGCAGGGCCGAGCGATCCCAATGGTCAGGAATGTTCTTTAGGCCTTGAGAATTGATGCTGCTACAAAATGTAAAGAAAAACAGCCTGTTCTTAGACATACATAGGCCTCTCAGAGGTGCCTCTAGCAGCCTAGGCCATCAGTCTTGAGTCTCAGCATATCATCTATACAGTCAGGGAGGAGGCAAGGAAACCCATAAGCATGCTCTCCACCACGGGACAGCACTTCCATCTTGGCCTGTGTGGTCAAAACCAATCGGGCACAAAGGATCTGTTTCTCACCTGCCCCCTAACTCTGCCACATAAGGGAGAGAGCATTATGACTAAGGCTGCACACATAAACCCTCCCCATAATTTTATAAAATTCAAAGAGCCTTGAAAACTTTCATTAAAAACAGCCTCAAGGCTTCCCTGGTGGTACAGTTAAGAGTCTGCCTTGCAATGCAGGGAACATTGGTTCGATTGCCAGTCCAAGAAGATTCCAAATGCCATGGAACAATGAAGCCTGTGTCCCACAACTAATGAGCCCATACCCCTCAACTACTGAAGCATTTGGGTCCTAGAGCCTACACTCCACAAGAGAAACCCACACACAGAGGAGCCCCAGCTTGCTACAAAGAGAGAAAGCCCACACAGCAAAGAAGACCCAGCAGAGCCAAAATTAACTAAATAATTTTTTAAAAAAACAGCCTCAGTGAAACTAACACAACACTATAAATCAACTATACTCGAATAAAAAACAAATTAAGTTTAAAAAAACTCAGCTTCAATGGTGTATAGTTGGCAGAACTATATATGTTTACATAAACATATGTAATATTTAAAAACATTTTTTAAAAATATAAAATTGACGTCAAAATTCACTTGGCAGTAGAAATTTGACTTGAACTGCTAAGAGGCTACTTGTAGTCTCTCTCCTCCCTTCTTAAAGTGACTATGCAAAAATATTAACATGTTTCATTGCATGGGTCACATAATACAAGCAGCACATGCTCTTTTTAAAAATGAAATAAAAACTGAGTTCTAAAAAACATGTGGACCAAAGGGTTTAGAAATAAGGACTGTGAAACTAACTCCAAATCATTCCTAGTCAGTTTCAGAAGGCTCTGTTCTTCCCACAATAGATCTACCTTCTGTTTCTGCTGGCACGAGATATGTACCTTCTTCCTAAGCCTCAAAGAACTCCCACAAATAACTTTCCTAGGAAAATGGCACAGTTTAAAAATAACTTAAAAAGGTCCCACAAGCAAGAATCAGCCAGAAACAGACCCATGTAGATGTAAGATGCTAAAATTAGCAGGCAGGTTATAAAACAACTGCCTGCTAATTTCTTTCTATGTTTAAAGAAATTTAAGACCAACTTTAAAAACATATGCAAGGAACAGAAAACTATAAATAGGCCTGGAGGGTTTGGAAAAAAAAAACTGTAGAAATGAAAAAAAAATCTTTGAAGTTCAATGGACAGGCTTATTAGCAGATCAGACAATCTAAAGAGAGGTGAGCTGAAAGGTAAGGGCAGTGAAATTATCCAGAATGTGGGGCAGAGCAGTAAGAAGATGAGCAAGGAGAGGAAGAAGCCAAGATGTGGAGAACACAGTGAGGCCTGAATCTGGTCACAGCCAAACTGAAGCGCCAAAAAGACAATATCAAGAACAGAGTGAAGGCAAGTTTCAAAGAGAACTAATGACACACAACAACCTAGAGATTCAAGAACCACAAAGAATCTTCAACAGGACAAATAAAAATGCTTATCTAGACACACCAGAGTGAGAGTGCATGATACAAAGACAAATGGAAAATCCTAAAAGCAGCCAGAAGGGGAGGAAAAAAAGGATTCTGGCAAAAAGCTTCAGTTAGACCAACAGCTGACTTCTCAGAAACAGCAACAGAAACCAAAGGACAGTGGAGTGATATCTTCAATGTTCCAAGGGAAAAAGAAACAAGCAAAACATCTATACTTGCACAGATCCAATGTGGAAATCATATTCTGTGACTCCACTAACTGTGTAAATAAAGCATTTCTTTCTAAAACCCACCCACACTAGAGTCCCAGTGGCCATGGAGGACCAAGCAGACTCACTTGCTGGAGTCATGACCACCAGCTTCCGTCACACAGGATAGAGGGAAGCACCATGCACTTTCCTGCATCAACACGTGCAAGAGAGTAAGAGGATCCCAATCCCTCATGTTTTAGTCTGAATCTCACCAAAATGACCACTCTTATTTCTGACATATGGTGTCTGCCATGGTCCCCTGAAAACAAAGTAGAGTGAGGACAAAGAGACCCAGTTTTAGAAAAGAGACAGGTTTTTCTAAACTGTACCAAGGGTAGGCTCTGGATAGGGAAGGAAAGAAAAAAAGACGTCCAGGACTTCCCTGGTGGTCCAGTGGTTAAGAATCACCTTCCAATGCAGGAGACATGGGTTAGATCCCTGGTCGGGGAACTAAGTTCCCATGTGCTCTGGGGCAACTAAACCCATGTGCCACAACTACTAGGCCTGTACACCATAATCAAAGATTCCACATGCTGCAACTAAGACCTGACAGTCAAGTAAAACAAATATTTTAGAAAAATGATATCCAGAAGTAGGATCACTCATAATTAACCAAAACTAAATCCAGAAGCAATCCAAAGAGAAGATACAGATACATTTAACTAAATGATAAATATTTCTGCATGGTAAAATACTTCATAGACAAAGCCAAAAGGCAAACAACAAGCAAAGAAAAAATACTGCAACTTACACGACAAACTAAGGGCTGATCTCCTCAACAAAAAGAAGACTCAGTGTTTAAGAAGCATACCAAAATGTTGGCTGAAGAATGAACAAAAAGACAAATAGTCCCCAGAAAAAGAAATGCAAATGGCCCTTACATGTTAGGAAAGAATATTAAACCTCACTCATAAGAGAAAGCGAATTAAATACACTGAAATACCCTTTCCCACCTTTACTGAAGAGCTTGATGACTTCTTCTGTTTTCAAGGCTGAAGGAAACAGGCACCTCACACATTCTGGGGTGAGTGTACAAGGTTAAACCCACAAAAAGGAACTTGCGTTCACCATCTAGGACTCCAACCTGATGGCTCACCTCCACAACTAACAAACAGCACATACAGCAGACATTCTTTGTGGTATCATACTCATACTAGCAGATCACAAAAAGGCAAGCACTTCTCAAAAGGGGACAGATTAAAGCATGGCAAATACACATGATGGAGACTCATGAAGACAGAAACAGAATTCAGAAGACTTCAATTAACTGAAAAAGAGTAATTTCTTTTTTCCCCAAATTTGTATAATACTCTAAGTGAAGCTTTCATGGTGGTTCAGATGGTGAAGAATCTGCCTGCAATGCAGGAGACTGGGTTTGATCCCTGAGTCAGCCCTAGAGAAGGAAATGCGCAATCCACTCTGGTATTTTTGGCTGGAGAATTTCATGGACAGAGGAGCCTGGAGGGCTACAGTCCACGGGGTTGCAAAGAGTTGGACAAGACTGAGCAACCAATACACATACTAAAGTGATCACCACAGTTAAGTCTAGTAATGAAGTATTAAGTGAAAAACAAAAGGTACAGAATAGTATAGACAGAACGCTACCGTTTATTCAACAAAAGAAGACACTTTTACATACACTCATTTGCTCATTTTTGCAAAAAGAAACACAGTAAAGATAAACCAAAAATTGATGAAAATGGTTGCCCACCAAGGAAACAGTACAGAGATATAGAGAGGAGAATTCTAACTACTGAGTAGATCTTTTCACAGTTTTGACTTCTAAATCATGTTTTACACATAGCCAAAAATAAATTTTATTAAGAAAGGGAGGAAAGAAGGCACAGCTGGCTTCGAGGAAACAGGGAGGGGCAACCCCAGGAGGTTACTGTTAGACTCACAGGTACTCTATGTGCTTGGATTGATAATACCTTTTCCCTCTAGCTTCTTTAAATGGCCTTGCCATGCTCCACAAGTACAACCATTGAAGTCCATATGTGACATCTTAAAATAAGAAACGGAACCACTCTCAGTCCTCTGTGAAACAGAAATGAGCCAGATTTCTCCAGCTAATGGAAGAGGCAGTCCGCTTGACAGCAGCGCTGGCTACAGTCCTGGCCTGGGCTGTCACACATCAAACTAAATGGGCACTGTGGTACCTCTCGCCATCCAAGCCACCATCCCCTAGTAACTGGCAATGGGGGTTGGAGAGAACTGACCCCTCCCCCAGCTCCAATCCCAGCCCACACGCCTCATACCTAAAACTACCAATTCAGAGTTGTCTGATCAGTGCAGAGCTCACAAATTTGTCCCTGTCAGCAGCAGGAGGGCCCTGCTCCTAAATGCTCTTAAGGCCAGGCACAGCCCTACTGGCTTCTGGTAGTCTGATATGTAAGGGAGCTCACTCTGCGGATGAATTTGGCCCACTTGTGCCTGCAGTATCTGCTTTTGGTATTTTTAATATTCCATGATATTCAAGTATTAAAATAATGGAGTTTTGGAGGCGTATTCCATTATTTCAACATTTACAAAAATTCAAGTCTGTGATTTAATTATTCACTTGGAAAGACAACCTGATAAGCTAGCTTCAAGTCACACTGGCCTGCAGATCACAACAAGCAGCCTTGTAGTCAGCTATCCCAACACTGCTACCCATAAGGATAATTCTTTCTCTGGTCCAATGCCTTTGCAACTAGTGGAATACGTATGCCAGTAACTGAACTGCTCTAGATGACTCTGAAGTGGAATTGCCATTCATACATAACACAACTGGAGGACAAAGAGGAACTTTAAATGCTTTGTCAGAAACAAAAACCACAGTTTGCTACCAGTGGGGAAAAAAACCAGCCCTGAAAAACGGTACTGATGAACCTATTTGCAGGAGAGGAACAGAGACACAGAAGTAGAAAACAGACTTGCAGACACAAGGATGGAAAGACAGGGTGGGACGAAATGAGAGGGTAGCACTGACATGTATACACTACCATGTGTAAAACAGATCACTAGTGAGAATCCGCTGTGGAGCACAGGGAGCTCAGCTCTGGGCGCTGTAATGACCTAGAGGCGTGGAATGGGCGTGGAGGGAGGCTCAAGAGAGAAGGGGTGTATGTACACATACAGCTGATTCAAGTTGTTGTACAGCAGAAACCAAGACAATGTTATAAAGCAATTATATTCCAGTTAAAAAATAAGAACAAACATACAAACAGAAAAACCCAGAGCTGTTCAAACAGATATCTTCCAAGTCATAAAGCAAAAGATATAATCACTTGAAAATGGAACCAGAAAATTATCAGAGTTAGATTATTATTATTTCTTCACATTCTCTAAGTTAAGTCTAAACTAAGTAAGAACTTTCTGGTTTCTGGAAAAATCTGCACAAGAATACCTTCATGTCACAGTAACACCAATGGCAATCTTAAAGGTAAAACATCTAATTAAGTGATTTGGGGAATATCTTTTCCTTTCTGTGTGTTTTGCTTATCATTTAATGCTTTGTTAATTGTATCTGTATCATCATTAAAACAACTATACATCAAGCATTTACCTTTTTATAACTTTGTTAAATATTATATCTTTATAATACATTTTAACTTGAAGTATGGTAAATATACAGATTTTTACAATTCATGAAGCCTCAACCTTCTTACAGATCACTCATATAAACAGCAGCACTTTGGTATTAAGTGAAAAGTAAAGTAGCTCAGTCATGTCCGACTCTTTGCGACCCCATGAACTATACAGTCCATGCAATTCTCCAGGCCAGAATACTGAAGTGGGGAGCCTTTCCCTGGGATCGAACCTAGGTCTCCCGCACTGCAGGCAGATTCTTTACAAGCTGAGCCACAAGGTAAGGCCAGTATTAAGTGAAGGAAGGTACAAATATACTCAGAGGGCAAGGCATAGGAAATAGAGACAGAGTGCCAGGGCATAAGACTGCAAGCCAGCTAACCCTCTTGGTGCTATAGCCAGTCTGAGTAGATTTAGTATCTGCAGTTGGGCACATATCAGCTGATACACATATTACATGACAAATTCCCTAAATGCCACCTACCAGGTTTGCTTCATCTTCACATCTTGGGGAGACACATATTTGGGTCTTCGGCAAACCTTTCTAACTGTGCCATAGATCACGTTTTTCTGAATGAAGGCTGGTGAAAAAAAACCACAAATATACATACAGGACGGCAATGCTTTATAAACACAAATTAAACAGGTTGTAAAGCTAATTCAAATGTTAAAGCCCACAATCAGTCTGTTAAAAATAAGGCAGTTTTACACATTTCAAATATTCATAATAGGTATCTGTAGGAGACTGGATTTAATGAATAGATGAATGATTAGTAATTGACATATCAATTATACATGAGTGCTTTTAAATTGTTCCTTCCAATCTTGTTTAAACTATTATTTTGCTCAGCAATTTTTCCCAGCTTGGATATATCAGCCCAGCCTGAGACCAAATTACCACATCTTGAGCCAGTGGGATTTAGAGTTAATATAATAATTTTACCAGTAAAGTTTTACTTAGTTTGACTAAACTTACTCAACAGCAATATTTCTCAACCTTTTAAAACCTGTATCGTCTTTAATTAATGAAATTCTTACTCTATGCCAACCCCCAAGATTCTTATATTCATCCTGAGGGCAGGGAGGGGAACCTGTCTTTCAGGCTGAAAAGTCATGAAACCTATAGATTACATGTCCCAACCACCAGGAAATCTCTGTCAAGTCTTACTTTCTGCACATAAACAATTTATTTGACTTGAAAAACTAATTCACCCTACTGCATTTAAGCATATACCCTGTGATCACCTAGGCGTGTGTCCCTCATGCCAGAGTCCAGGTAGTCAAGAATGGGCACTCCCGGGCAGTCCCCAACATTCTGATTGGGAGACCATACTCCAGACATGGCTACCACAACCTCTTGAGTTACCCATCACTCCGCCTCTCACCAACACTCTGCTTATTAGCTTACTTAAACAGGTTTTTCACTAGTCTGTTGACTAGCATTGCAATGACTCTTAAATAACCTTTTATCAGTTCAGTTGCGTCCAACTCTTTGCGACCCCATGAATCACAGCACACCAGGCCACCCTGTCCATCACCAACTCCCAGAGTCCACCCAAATCCATGACCATCAAGTCGATGATGCCATCCGAACATCTGATCCTCTGTCATCCTTCTCCTCCTGCCTTCAATCTTTCCCAGCATCAGGGTCTTTTCCAATGAGTCACCTCTTCACATCAGGTAGCCAAAGTGTTAGAGTAGCTTCAACATCAGTCCTGCCAATGAACACCCAGGACTGATCTCCTTTAGGATGGACTGGTTGGATCTCCTTGCAGTCCAAGGGACTCTCAAGAGTCTTCTCCAACACCACAGCTCAAGAGCATCAATTCTTCAGTGCTTGGCTTTCTTTACAGTACAATTCTCACATCCACACAGTTCAGTTCAGTTGCTCAGTCATGTCCGACTCTTTGCGACCCCATGAATCGCAGCACGACAGGCCTCCCTGTTCATCACCAACTCCCAGAGTTCACTCAGACTCAAGTCCATCAAGTCAGTGATGCCATCCAGCCATCTCATCCTCTGTCGTCCCCTTCTCCTCCTGCCCCCAATCCATCCCAGCATCAGACTCTTTTCCAATGAGTCAACTCTTCACATGAGGTGGCCAAAGTACTGGAGTTTCAGCTTTAGCATCATTCCTTCCAACGAAATTCCAGGACTGATCTCCTTCAGAATGGACTGGTTGGATCTCCTTGCAGTTCAAGGGACTCTCAAGAGTCTTCTCCAACACCACACTTCAAAAGCATCAATTCTTCAGCGCTCAGCCTTCTTCTCAGTCCAACTCTCACATCCATACACGACCACTGGAAAAACCATAGCCTTGACTAAACGGACCTTAGTCGGCAAAGTAATGTCTCTGCTTTTGAATATGCTATCTAGGTTGGTCATAACTTTCCTTCTAAGGAGTAAGCGTCTTTTAATCTCATGGCTGCAATCACCATCTGCAGTGATTTTGGAGCCCCCAAAAATAAAGTCTGACACTGTTTCCACTGTTTCCCCATCTATTTCCCATGAAGTGATGGGACCGGATGCCATGATCTTTGTTTTCTGAATGTTGAGCTTTAAGCCAACTTTTTCACTCTCCTCTTTTACTTTCATCAAGAGGCTTTTTAGTTCCTCTTCACTTTCTGCCATAAGGGTGGTATCATCTGCATATCTGAGGTTATTGCTATTTATCCTGGCAATCTTGATTCCAGCTTGTGCTTCTTCCAGCCCAGCGTTTCTCATGATGTACTCTGCATATAAGTTAAATAAGCAGGGTGACAATAGGCAGCCTTGATGTACTCCTTTTCCTCTTTGGAACCAGCCTGTTGTTCCATGTGCAGTTCTAACTGTTGCTTCCTGACCTGCATATAGGTTTCTCAAGAGGCAGGTCTGGTGCTCTGGTATGCCCATCTCTTTCAGAATTTTCCACAGTTTATTGTGAGCCACACAGTCAAAGGTTTTTATAGGTTAAATTAAAAGGTATTCAAGATACGTGAATGGGCTAAGTACTTGTGAGACCTGTTCCCTACGTCCCTCGAACAGAGTAAAGCATGAGACCGTCTCCCTGATTTACCATTAAAGAGGATACACTAGGCGAAGTCCTAAACAAGCCCTGACCATGGGGATTCTGCCAACTGATACCAGCTAACAGACATCAGGATTCTGCCTCTGGAGTCTTGGCATTTGCCTTTAGTGATTGTTCTATGACAGGAGTCCCTGAAAGGACAGAGTCAAGTCTTCCCTGATGCTACAGAACTAGTCATTTGACCTGCTGTGTGTGTCTGTGAAACGAACTTGCTTCCTGATAAATATTTAGTAAATAAATCTGAGTGGCAGACTGCCGTCTGAGACTTGCTTTTACTCTGCCGAGTAGTGACGTTATGGAGGGAGAAGTTAAGTCACCTGAAACTTCTGTGGCTAGTGTCATCTACCAACACACAGACCAAAGAGTTTTGCCCACCACATGAGCTTGGGGCAGTCTGCAAGAAATATGCTTTTCTTGAGTTTGCAGTAAACTCAGTGTGTGTTCTTCCCCACCCTCATCTTGACTATTCTGTCCCCTGGGGCAGCTGCCTGTGTTGAGAGGCTGCATCTGACATTTCTGATTTGTTTTGACAGTGTTCAGATACTTTAAAGAAATATTTCAAACTGTGATCAGCAGCAGTCAGATGGGTGCTAGTTGTATAGACTTGATCTTCAGGCCAGTCCCAACTTATTATTCCATAGATTTCTCACGATCCCCTTGAGTGCACTTGTGTTTTATCAGACTGTGGATTATAAAACCACCTCACACATGATTGATGTTTCCCAGCAGATACTGAAAGCTGTAAGCAGTTCTCACTGTAGAGTAGAAGAAACTTTAAGGCTCTTTGCACAGGCACATCAAGGGGGCATCGATTCTACCTTAACTAAAATTACAAGTACTACAAAACCACAAGCAAAACTAACTAGATAAAAGTAGGCAGATAAGAGTGGACTTAGGATAATTCACCAAAGACAGTTTGCTGCCCTCCAAACAGATGGTCCACAAAAGTAAACAATAAACAGTGCTTAAAGTGCTGTTTAAAAGTGCTTAAAAGGAGGTCCACTTAATTTCCTTAAAAAAAAGAAGGCTGAAAACTCATAAGGATTCAGAGATTAAAATGTAAACTTAAAGGCAAAACTGAATTGGTCATGGATGAACTGATAAATCCATGTGAAAATGGCTTGAAAGAAGCCACAAGAAACCGAAACTAAAGGAAAAAAAAAAACACCACACCTCACAAATAAGTCACTGGAAGACCTGACCAAAGGGTGTTTGGTCTGCTTCTGTCTGTCTGTCAAGGCAAGCAGAACAAGCCATTAAGGCCTGGACTCAGGCTACCACAAGCAGAGCACCTGATAATCCACTTCACAGCAATTTTCAGCTGATGTGTGTGTCTACCATGTGTTTTCAGCCAGCCACCAGTGCTGAAGGCACCTACAGAAAAGCTGACGTGGACTCTGCAGCTGGGAGCAGGAGGAAGAGCGGCACAGCAGAGCCACTGTGATGTGTGCTAGTGACTAAAGTTAATCCATGGACACAGGAACTTGCCCGTGCCCACAGGACCCTGCTCCAGTGCTGCCTACATCGCCACTGCCACAGGCTGATGCTACCTGTCCCTCCACACAGGGTTCCCGTCGCCTGCCATCTACCCCAGGCAGCTCCCCCTGCATCCTGCTGGCTGGCTCATTTGTTGACAGGTCTATTCTCCCTTCTAGATCTACAGCACTTCAGAACAGGGACCACTGCATCCTTCTCTTTCCTGGCCCTCAATGTGTGTGCAGAGTTTCTCCACGGGTAAGACGGAAAAGGCAGAGCCAGCAGAAGATCAGGCCCTACTGGGTGAGTGCGGTGGATCAAGAAATACCTTCTCCCAACCTCACCCTGGTCATGCCGCACAGCTTGTGGGATCTCAGTTTCCTGACCAGGGACTGAATACAGGCCAAGCAGTGAAAGCCCAGACTCCTAATCACTAGGAGTGATTAGGCCTAGTGATCACTAGGCCACCAGGGAACCCCAGGAAGTACCTTTGAAGTCTAACTCATATGTGTGCTTTCCTGCCTGGAACCTCAGGGTGGCTGCTTGGGGGTTAGACCCCGGGGCACAGTACGCCAGGTAGGCCTTCTCCAAATCACTGCTGGTGACGCTGGTCACAGGGTGATCCACGCCCTGTGAAGGGAAAGCCAGATAGATATATGGTGAAGGCAAGCAGACAGACACTGGGGGCCATCCACACACCCTGCAGACAAGCCCACAGTGGATGTCCGTGTCCTGGGGGAGGCAGACGAGAGGAGCTGGGGGTGGGGCTGTGGTAGGAGAGAGAGGCACAGAACAAGAGCCAATAGGACTGCCTGCTGTAAGCTGCTCAGGAAAATGGAAGACAGCCCACGTGGGCCCAACTAACCTGGATAACCATGACGGGAGCAAGGGAAGAGAGGGTGCTCAATTACTTGTAATGGATAACACAACCCTTCAAGTGCAAGTGAACTCACAAACGCTATTTCACTGAGGGCCTGAGCCTCTTCTGTCCATTGTTTTGGCCTCATCCCTCCCACTCCTGACCAAACCCAGGGCCACACTAGACAGGCTCCCTGTACAAATCCAGGGAAGATGGAAGAAATCCCAGGATGCTCAGGGGGAGGCAGGTGGGGCAGAAGACGGATGGAGCAGTGATGCAGGAAGGCTGGCACTGGAAGAAGAGGGAAGGAGGAGGGCACAAGTCATCTGCTGAGAGTGCCCACGTCCACCTGGCCAGCGGGTACAGAGTGGCAATACCTCTGTATTTCAACTGGCCAATGTCCTTCTCCTGAGGGCCTGCTATATGCAAACACTGTCCTCAGCCAGGGGGCATGTCAGTGGCCAAAGCCCCCACGAAGCTCACATTACAGAGTTTCCAGAGAAAAAAACATTTCAAATGCAGTCAAGAGCATGAAACTAAAGCTTTAATATAGCCTCTCACAACCCAGAAAAATACAAATGTCTATTAGACCACATAGCCCAACTGTCATTTGGGAGAAGCTGTCACTATAGAAATGGTGACCTCCCTACACATGTATCTCTACAGATAACCGGGGCGGGGTTGGGGAGCTCCCTCTAGTCTTGATTCATCTATGAACATCTCTGAATAGTTGACAGCAGCAGTTACTTGACCCAGATACCAAATCAATAGCTGAAACAAGTTAATTTCATATACTTGTCCACCTTTTGTAAAGTGACTACTATAGATAAAGCAAAAAGCCAGCTCTGAAAAGCCTTAAGCTTTATTCCACAGCTACACAAACACTCCTGCACACCCAGGCACTCGCTCTGGAGCTACCTGTTCAACAGTAAGAGAGACATTTTTCTACCCCTATTTAACAAACTATGATATCACTACAACCAAAATTACTCAGTCCTCATGAACTAACAGAGAGCTAACTGTTCCAAGATGTGACCTCATACAAATGAACTCTAAATTATCCAGTTCTGCCATAATTCCCCCAAAGCAAGCGAGTCATAAGGGGACCTGGGGATCTTTGGCTGTCAAGGGCTCCCTGGAGCAGTTTTTGTGCCCATGTTTGGAAAGACTCCTCCATCACGGACCCACAGGAAGAAACACTCTCACACTTTCCGTGACACTTACTTGTCGTCCATATTCCTGCCAAGAGCCAAACTCATCAGTCCAGTACCAAACCCAGTTGGTGGTGAGGATGAAGTGTGGAGGTTTGGTGACCGAGGAGGCTGTGGAGAGACGGCGAGCCTGGGTGGCACCAAACTTCATGGTGTCAAAGTTCAGAAAACCAATGAGAAAGCTACTGGATGTCTCAGTGCACGTGACCCTGCAAAAGAACACAAGAAGTAAACTGAAAGTCCAGCCACATGAACGTGGGCCCTTCAGCTTCTCTCGTGGTCTCTGAGTCACTTGGCTGAAATATGTGAACATACATGGGACCTGCACATTTAAAACAATGCATCAGGGTGGGAGGGGACTTGCTTTAAGATCCATTTTGCTGTGTGAAAATAATAAAATCACAATACTATGGAAAAGAGCCCCTGGAGGAGACAATGGCACAATACTGGAGTGACAACCCACTCCAGTATTATTGCCTGGGAAATGCCATGGACAGAAGAGGCTGGCAGGCTACAGTCCATGAAGTTGCAAAGAGTCAGACACAACTGAGCAACTAAGTGCACAAACACATACACACTATGGAGAACCTGTTATGACATTCCTTTCATTACACAAAAATGCTAGGTAAAACAACTTTTTAAAAAATGCATTGCTGAGCTGACAAGAAACAAAAATCCTTAGAAGCCAAAAATAGTTAATATACACTGAATGCATGTGGGCTGGGCCAGTCCCCCTACTAAGTACTTTATACATTTTAAGGAATTAAGTCGTCATTGTACCAAAGCTGCGACTTATCCCCATTTTCACAGATGTGAAAATAGAAGCCCAGAGAGGTTCAGAAACCTGTTTGAAGTTAAACTGCTAATAGACAGCAAAGATGGGGTTTAAGTTAAACAGTTTGGCAGAACAGCCTGCACTCTGAGCCACCACGATCTACTCGCTTTCCAAATGCTGTACTGCCCCAAGAGCAAAGGGAAGGTCTGGAACTAGTGAGGTGAATGAAAACTAAAGCCAGTGGCTGTCCAAAGGCAATGTCAGTGAGTAATGACAACAGCCCTATTTTCAGTGGCAATGAGGAAACAGGAAACAAATGTAGGATCTGAATATGGTCAAGGGTTAAATCTCCAAAGAGATATTTCAGCATAAAATCATGATTCTAAAAGACTACACATTCTTAGTGAAGGGAGCTGGGAAAGGAATCTGCTTTGCAAAGGAAGTCAGCAAGGAAATTTGCCTATGTCAGAGTTGGCTTTGGAAGGAAAGGAAGAAAACTTCCACTGAGAATTCATAAACTGCTCACACCTCAAGAAGTTAAGTTGATTCACACTTCTTTTGTGAGAATTAAATTTAGAGATCCATAGTGGCAGTTCCCATAGAAGCAAACACAAATCCTCTCTGGAAGGAATTCACCTTCAACTCAGGCCTCAAAAGAATTTCTATAATGCTGAAGAGGGTATAAAGAGAAGAGAACTCTCCTACACTGTTGGTGGGAATTTAAATTGGTATAGCCACTATGGAGAACAGTATGGAGGTTCCTTATAAAACTAAAAACAGAGCTACTATATGATCCTGCAATCCCACTCCTGGGCATGTATCTGGAGAAAAACATGATTCGAAAGGATACATGAACCCCAATATTCATTGCTTCACTGTTTATAATAGCCAATACATGGAAGCAACCTAAGTGTCCATCGACAGGAATGGATAAAGATATGGTGCATATATATATAGATATATATGAATATTACTCAGCTATTAAAAAGAAATAATGCCATTTGCAATATGGCATTATTCTGGGTGGATGGACCCAGGGTGTCATTCTGAGTGAAGTCAGTCAGACAGAAGGAGAAACATTGTATGACATCCCTTATATGTGGTATCTAAAAAGAAATGACACAAATGAACTTAAAGAACAGAAAAAGACTCACAGACTTAGAAATCAAATTTATGGCTGCTGGAAGAAAGGGACAGTTAGGGACTTTCGGAAGGTCATGGACATTGCTGTGTTTAAAATGGATAACCAACAAGGACCCACTGCATACACATGGAACTCTACTCAATGTTATGTGCTAGTCTGGATGGGAGGTGCCTTTGGAGGAGAATGGATACATGTATGTATGTGTGTACAAATATATATATATATATATATATATATATACACACACACACAGCTGAGTCCCTTTGCTGTTCACCTGAAACTACAACATTGTTAGTCAGCTATACCCCAATACATAATAAAAGATTTAATCTTTTAAAAATTTCTACAGATAAAGTTTCAGCAAACATGAGCTTGTAATCAAATAAACCAGAAACGAGACACCATAAGCAAAACCCAGCAAAAACAGTCCGCTAAAGACAATAAATATTAAGAGTTGTTGGATATAAATATACAATATGAATAAAGTGTTTTTAAAGTTAATATTGAGTATCAAAAGTATGAGTACAGATTACGAAACTATAAGAATTAAGCAGATAAAATTTGAAGGAAAAAACAGAATCTTTAGAAGTAAATAATTATAATTTTAAAATCACAGTAGACAGGACACAATTCATCTCAGACAAGGCTGAACTGATGAACTAGGTAACCAAGCGAAGAAATTTCCCTGCATACAGAACAAAGGATGACGTGAGAGAGAAGTCAAAAGACATAAAAAATAGAGTAAGAAGATCTTAATATATGTCTAATTAGAAGTCCAGAGAAGCAATATTTTTGAGGAACTTTCAGAACTGATTAAACATAAAACCTCCCACTCAAAAAGAATGAATTATAAATAGACTAAATAAAAATAAATCCACATATAGGCAGATCTTAGTGAAACTGTAGCACCAGAGTCTGACTGTATGTTTATCAGAGAGAAAAAAAACACAGATTACCTACTGTAATGTGTTGAACTGTATCCTCACTCGTGGCAGCTGAAATGTGACCTCACTAGGAAATAAGGTCTTCTCAGATATAATTAAGATGAGGTCATACTCAAGTAGGGTAAGCCCTAATCCCATGACTTGGTGTCCTCATAAAAAGAGAAATTTGGACTCAAAGACACACAGGAGAAAGCCATGAGACAAAAAAGAAAGAGATTAGAGTAACGCAGCTATAAACCAAGGAATGCCAAGGAATATGAAGGATTGCCAGCAACCACCAGGAGCTAGGAAGAGGCAAGAAAGATCTTTCCCTGGCGTCTACAGACAGAGCATAGCCTTGCTGACACCTTGACTTTGGAATTCTAGCCTCCAGAAACATAAGAATAAATTCTTGCTCCTAAGACAACAAGTTTGCGGTCATCTGTTATGGCAGCACCCCAGCCTCAGGCCAAACAATGTATTTATACTGATACCTAACTTCTAAATAAGCAATGGAAGCCAGAAAACAATGGAATAATCTTTGAAGAATTGAGAGAAAATACCCAATAAAACTATTTTTCAAGAATGAAGATGAAATAAACACTTTCAGATAAACAAAAAACATATCTTCCACCAGACTCTCACTAGACCAACTTCTAAAAGATAAATTTAAAAGAAAATGGTCCACAAGGAAACATATGAACAAAGGATTGTGTGCAAAAATCCAAAAAGATAAATGTCTAAATTTAAACAAATACTGACTATATAAAACGATGTTAATTTCTAACTCCTGGGACTAAGAAAATAATAGAGCAATTTTATACAACACATTTTATATGCCTGGCATTGTTCTGAGCGTTTTACACATTAATTTTTTTAATTCTCAAAATAATTAATCCTTTAATGTAGGAACTATTATTTTTATATACTTGACATAAGGAAAAACTGGGGCACAAGAAGACTAAGTAATTTGCCCAAATTCACACAGTGGTAAATGAGTTTGAATGGAACTAGTCAGAATTCAAGTGTTCAAGACTCTTTTATTGTTCAAGAGAATGATAAAATGTATTGATTAGCTTAAGTTGTTAAGCTAAATTTTACTAAGTTAAAGGGTCTGTTTTCCAGAGTAACCACTGAAAGAACAGAAAGTCACTATATAACTTCCAAATTAACAGATTTGGGGGGGGGGGATCAAATGAGGAAACATCTAAGAGAAGACCAAAAAGAGAAAAGAAAAACAGAAAAAGCAGGTCAAATAGCAAAAACAGACAGTAGAAATAAATTCAAATATAATCACAATGTGTAAATAGGCAATCCCAACAAATGAATAAACCATTATAAAAAAAAGATTAAAAACAAAGATTGTCAAACTGAAAAAATATCCAGTTTTGTGATATTTACAGGAACTATATCTAAAATAGAAACAAAAGAGCTTGAAAGTAAAATAGTGAAGCGTGGCTAAAAGAAAGCAGGCATAGTTATACTAATATCAAATGAAACAGACTTACAGCAAAAAAAGCATTACTAGAAATATTAATAAAAAGCATTCATTTTATAGTACTGCCAGGTTCAATTTACTGGGAAGATAAAACTTTTAACTTCTATATACTTCACAATAGTTTTTAAAATATAAAATAAAAATTGATGGGATTACAAGGAGAAACCAACAAATTCATAGTGAATTGTTAACATACCTTTATGGCTAACTGATACAAGAAGCAGACAAAGAAATCAATAAAGATACAAAAGATTAGAGCCACACAATTTACACCCATCTAACACCACATACAAAACACTTTGTATACACAGAACTTTTACCAAAATTAATGATGTACTAACTTCCCTGATAGCTCAGTTGGTAAAGAATCCCCCTGCAGTGCAGAAGACCCCAGGTCAATTCCTGGGTCAGGAAGATCCCCTGGAGAAGGGACAGGCTACCTACTCCAGTATTCTTTGGTTTTCCTTGTGGTTCAGCTGGTAAAGAATCCGCCTGCAACGCAGGAGACCTGGGTTCACTGTCTGAGTTGGAAAGATCCCCTGGAGAAGGGAAAGGCTACCCACTCCAGTATTCTGGTCTGGAGAATTCCATGTGGTCACAAAGAGTCAGACGCGACTGAGCAACTTTGACTTTCACAACAAAATTCAAAGTATCTGTTACTATATAGCCTGACCACAATGCAATTCATTTAATTTTAAATTTAAAAATTAATTTTAAAATATACTTAGAAATAAACCATAGGTCATCTAATCTATGGGGTCAAAAAAGGACAAAAGTCTGTTCCTCTAAAAAAGAAAAAAATGAGTAATAAATCTCTGCAAAACTGATGAAGAAAAAAGGGGAGAAAAAAAGATTAAAAGTGTAAACAGGGACAAAATTAAAGATGGCACAGACACTAACAGGGATATTACAAGTAACTTTATGACAGTGTATTTTAAAATAAATAAAATGACCAAACTCCTAGAAAAAAATATCAACTTACCAAGTGACTCAAGGAAAAACTGAAAACCTGACTGGTCCTATAATAATTGTAAGAAATTGGGTCAATAGTTTAAAATCTTCCCAAGAATTAAACATCAAGACTAGAAACTTTTAAATGCATAATCATTCAGGAAAAAAATAACTCTAATTTCACATGGCCTTTTGAGAATAGAAAAAATATCCATCCCAATCTCATTTTTATAAAGCTAGTAATTTCATAAGATAAAAACCAGGCATCGTTATACTGTACATCTGTAACTTACATAATACTGTACATCAACTATACTTCAATTTTAAAAAACAGGCAAAGACAACAGGAAACAATTATAGACCAATCTTATTCAAACATAAATTCAAAAATCTTAAACCAAAGAGTGGCAATCCAAATTCACCATTGTGTGTGTGCGTGTACGTGTGTGTCTACATATGCACAAGCATGACTTAGGCCTGGGAATGAAATGGACTTGACATTAGAAAATTAATGTAAATCACTGCATTAACAAGCAAAACAGAACAAAACATAGGCTTTTAATGCAGAAATTGCACTCAATAAAATTTAATTTCCATACACAAAGAAAAACTCCTGGCATATTAGGCATAAAATCAGAATTGATTAGCAATGATAAAGGTTCCAAACATTCACATATGCTTAAGGGAAAACATTTTTAAATTACTCCTTTCAAAATTAGGAAAAAAAGAATAATCTTCCTGTTATTATCACTTCTGTTCAGCATGAGGAGTCTTAGCCACTATAATAAGGCAATCAAAAGAAATAAAATTTTTAAAAATTAAAAAGGAAAACTTCAGACTGCTATTCACAGATATTAATTTCTAAACATGTATCAAGTATATCAAGAATTATACAGGTAATTCAAATAAATTATCAGTAGCTAAGATATTTCAGTACAGTTGCAGGAGATAAGGTAGAAAAGTTAACTGCCTTTCTACACATCAGCAGCGAGAAAATAGACAAAAAAATTTAACTAGGGATGCAATGAAATGTTCCCTTGGTATCTCTAATTTTCTTGAAGAGATCTCTACTACTGCTGCTGCTGCTAAGTCGCTTCAGTCATGTCTGACTCTGTGCGACCCCATAGACGGCAGCCCATCAGGCTCCCCCGTCCCCGGGATTCTCCAGGCAAGAACCCTGGAGTGGGTTGCCATTTTAGTCTTTCCCATTCTGTTGTTTTCCTCTATTTCCTTGCATTGATCACTGAGGAAGGCTTTCTTATCTCTCCTTGCTATTCTTTGGAACTCTGCATTCAGATGCTTATTTATATCTTTCCTCTTCTCCTTTGCTTTTCGGTTCTCTTCTTTTCACAGCTATTTGTAAGGCCTCCTCAGACAGCTATTTTGCTTTTTTGTATTTCTTTTCCATCGGGATGGTCTTGATCCCTGTCTCCTGTACAATGTCATGAACCTCATTCCATAGTTCATCAGGTACTCTATCAGATCTAGTCCCTTAAATCTATTTCTCACTTCCACTGTATAATCAAAAGGGATTTGATGTAGGTCATACCTGAATAGTCTAGCAGTTTTCCCTACTTTCTTCAATTTGAGTCTGAATTTGGTAATAAGGAGTTCATGATCTGAGCCACAGTCAGCTCCTGGTCTTGTTTTCGCTGACTGTATAGAGCTTCTCCATCTTTGGCCGTAAAGAACATAATCAATCTGATTTCGGTGTTGACCATCTGGTGATGTCCATGTGTAGAGTCTTCTCTTGTCTTGTCGGAAGAGGGTGTTTGCTATGACCAGTGCGTTCTCTTGGCACAACTCTATTATCCTTCGCCCTGCTTCAATCCGTACTCCAAGGCCAAATTTGCCTGTTACTCCAGGTGTCTCTTGATTTCCTACTTTTGCATTCCAGTCCCCTATAATGAAAAGGACATCTTTTTTGGGTGTGAGTTCTAAAAGGTCTTATAGGTCTTCACAGTAACGCTGAAGCAGCTGAAGTTTCAGCTGCTTCAGCGTTAATGGTTGGGGCATAGGCTTGGATTACCATGATATTGAATGGTTTGCCTTGGAAACAGAGATCATTCTGTCGTTCTTGAGACTGCTTCCAAGTACTGCATTTCGGACTCTCTTGTTGGCCATGATGGCTACTCCATGGGATTCCTGCCCACAGTAGTACATATAATGGTCATCTGAGTTTAATTCACCCATTCCAGTCCATTTTAGTTCACTGATTCCTAGAATGTTGACGTTCACTCTTGCCATCTCCTGTTTGACCACTTCCAATTTGCCTTGATTCATGGACCTGACATTTCAGGTTCCTGTGCAATATTGCTTTTTACAGCATCTGACATTGCTTCTATCACCAGTCACATCCACAACTGGGTATTGTTTTTGCTTTGGCTCCATCCCTTCATTCTTTCTGGAGTTATTTCTCCACTGATCTCCAGTAGCATATTGGGCACTTACCAACGTGGGGAATTCCTCTTTCAGTATCGTATCATTTTGCCTTTTCATACTGTTCATGAGGTTCTCAAGGCAAGAATACTGAAGTGGTTTGCCATTCCCTCCTCCAGTGGACCACATTCTGTCAGACCTCTCCACCATGACCCATCCATCTTGGGTGGCACCACACAGCATGGCTTGGTTTCATTGAGTTAGACAAGGCTGTGGTCCATATGATCAGATTGGCTAGTTTTCTGTGATTATGGTTTCAGTATGTCTGCCCTCTGATGCCCTCTCGTAACACCTACCATCTTACTTGGGAACATGTCATGCAAAGGAGGGTACAATAAAGGGCAGAAATGGTATGGACCTAACAGAAGCAGAAGATATTAAAAGGAGGAGGCAAGAATATACATAAGAACTGTACAAAAAAGAGCTTTATGACCCAGATAATCACAATGGTATGATCACTCACCTAGAGCCAGACATCCTGGAATGTGAAGTCAAATGGGCCTTAGGAAGCACCACTATAAACAAAGCTAGTGGAGGTGATGGAATTCCAGTTGAGCTATTTCAAATCCTGAAAGATGATGCTGTGGAAGTGCTGCACTCAATATGCCAGCAAATTTGGAAAACTCAGCAGTGGCCACAGGACTGGAAAAGGTCAGTTTTCATTCCAATCCCAAAGAAAGGTAATGCCAAAGAATGCTCAAACTACTGTACAATTGCACTCATCTCAAATACTAGTAAAGTAATGCTCAAAATTCTCCAAGCCAGGCGTCAGCAATACATGAATCGTGAACTTCCAGATGTTCAAGCTGGTTTTAGAAAAGGCAGAGGAACCAGACATCAAACTGCCAACATCTGCTGGATCATGGAAAAAGCAAGAGAGTTCTAGAAAAACATCTATTTCTGCTTTATTGACTATGCCAAAGCCTTTGACTGTGTGGATCACAATAAACTGTGGAAAGTTCTGAAAGAGATGGGCATACCAGAGCACCTGACCTGCCTCTTGAGAAACCTATATGCAGGTCAGGAAGCAACAGTTAGAACTGCACATGGAACAACAGACTGGTTCCAAATAGGAAGAGGAGTACATCAAGGCTGCCTATTGTCACCCTGCTTATTTAGCTTCTATGCAGAGTACATCATGAGAAACGCTGGGCTGGAAGAAGCACAAGCTGGAATCAAGATTGCCGGGAGAAATAGCAATAACCTCAGATATGCAGATGATACCACCCTTATGGCAGAAAGTGAAGAGGAACTAAAAAGCCTCTTGATGAAAGTAAAAGAGGAGAGTGAAAAAGTTGGCTTAAAGCTCAACATTCAGAAAACGAAGATCATGGCATCTGGTCCCATCACTTCATGGGATGGGGAAACAGTGGAAACAAGGTCAGACTTCATCTTTTTGGGCTCCAAAATCACTGCAGATGGTGACTGCAGCCATGAAATTAAAAGACACTTACTCCTTAGAAGGAAAGTTATGACCAACCTAGATAGCATATTCAAAAGCAGAGACATTACTTTGCCAACAAAGGTCCGTCTAGTCAAGGCTATGGTTTTTCCAGTGGTCATGTGTGGATATGAGAGTTGGACTGTGAAGAAAGCTGAGCACCGAATAATTGATGCTTTTGAACTGTGGTGTTGCAGAAGACTCTTGAGAGTCCCTTGGACTGCAAGGAGATCCAACCAGTCCATTCTAAAGGAGATCAGTCCTGGGTGTTCTTTGGAAGGACTGATGCTAAAGCTGAAACTCCAGTACTTTGGCCACCTCATGTGAAGAGTTGACTCATTGGAAAAGACTCTGATGCTGGGAGGGATTGGGGGCAGGAGGAGAAGGGGACGACAGAGGATGAGATGGCTGGATGGCATCACCACCTTGATGCACATGAGTTTGGGTAAACTTCAGGAGTTGGTGATGGACAGGGAGACCTGGCATGCTGTGATTCATGGGGTCGCAAAGAGTCGGACACGACTGAGAGACTGAACTGAACTGAGGGATGCAATGCACAGTATGATTAACTATAGTTAATGATGCTATATAGCAGTATTTGCATGTTGCTAACAGAATGAATCCTAAAAAATTCTCATCTCAAGAAAAATAAAGGTATTAAAGAACATTTAAATGAGTCGCTATATTATGATGTCAGTTCTCCCCAAACTGGTAATAGACAATGCAATTTCAAGTTAAAAAAAAAAATCACAACAGTTTTTTTTGTGAAAACCAACAGGCAGATTTTAAAATTTCTCAAAAGGAGAAAAAGACCAAGAGGTAAGACAAACTGAAGGAAAACAAGGTGGGAAACTGCCTTACCAGATGCCTAAACTTACTGTAAAGCTCTTCTACATGAGACAGTGTGATACTGATAAGAGACCACAGATCAATGAAGCAGAAGGGGCCAGAAAAAGAAGGGGTGTGTATTTGCTAACTCAACACCTAACACAGACAGCATTGAAAACAGGTGCAAAAAAGATGGCCTACTTACAAAAGTAGTACTTGGCATCTAAGTCTGAAATTAATGTATAAAATATATTACATTTTGTCAAATCTGACTCAGTTTGGGTGGGTTTAAAAATCGACTGACTTCTGGAAATGAACAATGTAAGACAGCTGAACAACATGAATGTATTTAATGCCACTGAACCTTACACTTAAAAATGGTTAAGATGGTAGGTAAATTTTATGTCTGTTTCATCACAATTTTTTCTTTTGCTGAGTAGAGAGGTGAATTACAAATGTATTTTAAAAAAAATCACCTGAAATACTTCTATATATATATATATATATATACATACACACACACACATATATATCTCCCAAATATATTTTGGCTCACTTTTCTCAGTTTGGTTATTTTGGTGTTTTTTTCCCACATGGACTATTTTTGAAGTCTTTACTGAATTTGTTACAATATTGTTTCTGTTTTATGTTTTGGTTTTCTGGCCACAAGGCATGTGGGATCTTAGTTCCCTGACCAGATGGAACTTGTACTTCTTGCACTGGAAGGTGAAGTCCTAACATTTGGACTGCCAGGGAAGTCCCTGCCTCATTGCGATTTACTTTTTAAATATTTTTTTATGTTTTTAATCTTAACTTGTTATTTATTTTTTAATGCTTTACTTGTTTTAAAATCTTTCATGCTGGAGTGTGTTGGTTAACAATGTCGACTTAGTTTCAGGTGCACAGCAATGTGATTCAGTTATATATAAATATATATACACACACACATTTATCTATTGTTTGTCAAATTCTTTTCCCATTTAGGTTATTGCAGAATATTGAACAGAATTCCCTCTGCTCTACAGTAGTTCCTTGTTATCTATTTGAAATATAGCAGTGTGTACATGGCAATCCCAAACTAAAATTTTAATTTAATATATTTTTTAAAGTGGTCTTTGGAAATTCATCTGCATAAGAATGAAACTGAGCATATACTACATCACAGGCAAGGAGAGGTTAATGCAGTCTTTAAAATGTTAAGAATTTTTGAAGAAAATTCAGGACAATTCTTTGATGGTCTCAGGATAAGGAAGAATTTCTTATGACACAAAAAGTAGAAACCCTCCCAAAAAAATGAGAAGAAAAAAACAGTATAAAACCATAAAGAAGAGGATAGAAAAATACTTCCCTTCATTAACAGATACCAAAAGCTGACAGGAGGAGTTCATTTATTTTCAATATATACTTAATACCCAGATAGTTGAATTCCAAAACTAAGGAAAAGCACAACCTTTCCCCTCAACAAAACAGGCAAACTACAAACACAGACATTTCACAGCAAAGAAAGCACAAGTGGGCACTGAGGAGACACCTTTCCTCACAAGGACTCAAGGATATGCAAACAGAGACCTCACTTTACACTGAAGACTAGAAAAGCGCAGATATCAGACTGCACCAAATGTGAGAGAGCCACATCGTTACAGACCGCTAATGGGGGTAGGAAGCGGTAGTCACTGTGGAAAACAGCCTGGCACCCGCCAACAGAGCCGAGGAGGGACCAGCCTGGCTCCCAGCTGGCTCATCCCCAACACCTAACCCACAGAAGCACACGTGAACACATAAACACATGGGAACCGTCCAGAGCAGCTCCCTTCAGACCAGGTTCAAGGACAGGCAAGACTATCTGTGCTGACAGACACTGGAATAGCAGTGGTTTGCGGCGTGGACACTGACTGGAAGAGGGCTGGAAGAGAGGCTTCTGGGTGATGAAAATGGTCTACAGCTGGATCAGGGCACTGGCTGCACAAGTTATGCCTTCCTCAAAATTCACTGACCCATATGCTTAGTAGCTGTGCATATCACCAAGTATCCATTTTAACTTAAAAAGCCTCAGAAAAGGAGAGGAAGAGAAGGGGGAGACTTAGATAAGGGCTGGCTACATGAGCCACTTAATCTTCCAAAAGGGGGATAATTTGTTTCACATACTTTACCAGCATCAGGTTGCACATAACTGTACCCTAAGCACAAATTTATTTTACCCACTCAAAAAACAGGCTCAAATTCTCTTGGCAACATATGTTCCAAGGAATCCAAGATACAGTAAGCATTTGAAAATAAAGTTACTCAACACTTCCCCTTTAACTCTAAGTGAAAATTCTAGAACATACGTAGAAAAGTAAAAAAGACTGAATGATAAACAGCAGTTCAGCTGCATGACTTTACAGGCAAAGGCTAAAATTTCACAAATGACTACTTCTTGCTTTTCTGGACTAATCAATGAGGATATATTTACATGATCGATCCCAGCATCAAATAATTCAGAACTTACTTGGTACCCCTCCCTCACTCCTCTCCCCATAGCTCCTCCCTGAAAAAAGAGGAAGATGAGGGAACAGAGGCATCAACCACCAGCATGACCATCAGCCCTCAATTTGCAGCCCAGAGCCTCCGCTTGTAGACCAGGTAGCCTGCTTCATGTATGTGTCTGTGTCTGAAGCCCATCAAAACTCAACCCCACTGTGTCTAAACTTCTTATACTGCACACAAAAGCCCATGCACAAACAGATACAGATGATGTATTTCATACCCGTCTCTTGCAGGATTGCTATATGCCTCTTCAATAAGCTCCATTTTGTGCAAATCCTTCCACTTGCCTCCATCTAAGACTTGCCATCGATATGGCAAGTGGAAATGAACTTTACTGCACTTATCTGAAATAAAAATATAAAGAAGTAAGCACATTGGCAGCACACAGCATGGCCTAGCCCTGTGGTTCCCAATGGGTATGGTGCTGCCTGCTGACCTGGCAACATTTTAGCAATCTGTGAGGGAGCCTTTTTTAATGAAGTCATACCTGAGCATTTAGATACTGAATTTTATTATACACACTTTCATGTCTCCCTTTTTAACAGGACATTAAACACATCACACTTATATTTTAAAGCTGTGTGTTGGTAGGTTACATTATGTATGAATTACATTTCACGAGAGTAAAGCAGCTGATCACGAGATGGTCAAAGCTACCATCCCTGCAGGGGGCAGTCTGTCCATGCATTATTGCCATGTATGTGACATCTGGATGGAGAGCGATCACATCAGAAATGGAGGCAGGTTCACCTCTACTAGAACCACCCCAACCCAAACAGGTCCTACCACAGGTGGGTCAGCAGCACGGTTCCAATCTGCCTTGGTCTTCATGGCTACCAACATGCTTGCCCCTTCTCAACATACCCAACTCCTGGAATGTATTATACACATGGCCTGAGTCTGTGGTTACCAGCCAACTGCTCCCACTGCCTTCCCTGTGTTCCTCAGGTCTGTCCCTCCTAGTACGTCCTGCCTGCTGTGCCTTGGCCAATGCCAGCAGCTCACCTGGAACGCTGCTCACACCCCCCTATACCTGCAGAGGTTCTAGTACATCCTGATGGAGGAATGTTGTGAGAGGAAAGGGAGAAAAGAAGTGCAATGGGAATCTCCACACTCTTTATACCTGCAGGATCTATATACTATTAAGTAGAAAGATACACAGCTGTGGAATGCCTCTATTTGGGTGAAAAAATAGAAGACAGGATTAGATATCTTCTCACTAAATACACATGTGGGAAGGGGAAGACTAGGTGGCTGGGCACAAAGGTATGAGGAAAGATTTGTTTTGAATTTTGAAATGAAAATATAGTCCACAAAAATCAAACATCTGTATCATTTGAAAAAAGGTACAAAATAGTGTGCATAGTGACCTTGTACAAAGAGAGACTAGATATACATTTCTGCTTGAATAAAATCTTTACGGAAGGATATTCAAGAACTAGTAATAAGGGCTGTTTCTGGGAATCTTGGTGCTGGGAAAAAGGGGTGTGAGGAAGACATTTCTTACTGTCTTTTGTACATTCTTAATTCATCTTTCAAAGTAATAACAATGAAGTCTGGCTAATTTGACACCTGTCAAAGATGTGAATAAAGAATATTGAACACTAATAATGAGATCAAACAATCCCATAAAAAATGGGCAAAACAGTCACAAAAGACCATACACTGTATGATTCCATTTATATGAAATATCCAGGCAAACCCATAGAGACATAATGTAAAGACGTAGTTACCAGGAGCCTGGGGGTGTGGAGAAGGGCTCCCCACCCATTAGTGACTGCTAATGGGTTTCTTTGTGGGTGATGAAAATGTTCTAATATTGACTGTGATGATGGTTGCACAAATCTATGTTAAAAACCATTAAATAAATTGTATACTATGTGAAATATACTTAATATCTTAACAAAGGTGTTATTTGCCTGCAAAATAGGCAAAAGATTTAAACAGATACTTCACAGAAGATACGCAAACAGCCAAAAGGCACATGAAAATAAATGTTAAACATCATTACCTATCAGGGAAATACAAATGAAAGTCACAATGGATATCACTACTCATTTCCTAGGATGGCTAAAATTTACAGGACTGACAATACCAAGTGCTGACAATGATGCAGAGCAACCAAAACTCTACTACACAGCTGGTGGGAAAGCAAAATGGATCCACTTTGGAAGACAGTTTGGCAGTAACTTGTAAGGTTAAATACATGTTTACCATATGATCAGACATTCCACTTTGAGGACTTTACCCAGGAGATGAAGACATATATCCACATGAAAACTTGTACATGAAAACTGACAGAGGTTTTATTCATAAAAGCCCCAAACTGGAAATAACCCATATGTTCATCAATGTACATATGTATAAACAAATTGTAGTTAATCAATGCAACAGAATACATGATTACATTTATTTAAAATTCTGGAAAAGGCAAATCTAGTCCCCATCAACAAAAAGCAGATCAGGGACTGCCTTGGGTCAGGAAACTGGGTGGTAAGGATCAACTGTATGGGGGCATAAGAGCAATTTTTGGAATGAGAGAACTGTTTCATATCCAGATTGTAGTGATAGTGAAATGGGCAAACATATTCACCAAAACTCAAAGGGTGCATTTTATTTTGTATTAATTATATCTAATAATGCTGATTTTTAAAAAACATATATATACATACACACGTGTGTGTGTGTGTGTGTGTGTGTCTGGTGTGTGTGTATCTCACACACTGCCTGACCTAGTATTTCATTTCCAGGAATCTATCCATGGTAAAATACATGTATACTCAGATGTTCAAGGAAAAATCATTCTAATCAAATACTAACAGAGAAAAAATCACCAAGACACACCATTAGGTAAAAGAAGGTTAAATAATGCATATCACATATTCCCACTTGTTGAAAAATATGTAAAACAAATATGACCACAGTTCCATGATTGGAAGGCTGAAGGAAGACTTCAGGCCTTACTCTGTACCATTTCACTCATTTACAAAGTGAAAGTATTCATGAATTGCTTGGGTAGTTTTTTAAAGACTGAAAACAAAACAGGAAGTTTGGGTGTTTGTGTTTTTTTAAGAAGAGTCACCAAATTTGAGAAGGAATCATTCTTTAGTCAAAGCCAGGACATCAGCAAGAACAAAGATTTAGTAAAAATACAGTCTCTCTCACACACACACACACACAAAACATTTGCTATATCTTATAAGAAAGAGAGTATTGAGAGAAACTCCAAACTTAAATTCTCATCCCCCAAGAGTGCACACAGGGGTCTCCTCCTGAGAAGAGGGTGTTCCTAGGTTCTGAGGCATCTCTGAGACTACAACCTCCTTCTAGAAGAAAACTAGACTGGGCATCCGAGAGTTTCTGTGGGTTTGTGACCTCACACTAAGCTAACCAAGGGGCAACACCTGACATTCGTTTGCTGCATGAAACAGTCCCCCAAACTCATCTACAGTTTGATTTTTAGAAACTCAAGTATTCAATAATTCTTACCACTCTCAACCCCCCCCACAAAATCACTGAAGTGCCACCAGCTTGCAATTAAGAATGCCCGAACCTCTCTGGATAGGGGAGAGGACCTTGAGGGGTGACGTCAGAGCAGAGCTCTGGGAACTGGAAGCAGCTGTCCCTCCTGCAACTGGACGAAGGGGTTTCCCCCGACTCACCTTGAAAGCTACAGCTCTTCCAGATATGGAACAAGCAGATCTGATCACTCTCCTCTTGGGTGGCAGTGTTTAGGGACACAGAACCTGTGTCTCTTCTTTCTACAAAGAAAGACCACAAAGATGTGTCACCAGTGCTTCTGATAGGGGACTGGAGTAGTTCAAGGTACAAAGGAGAGAGAACAGAATTCATTCATTCCTCTGCATGAGGCAAAAGTGGGCAAGGCAACCTCACAAAATCTTATAATGTTCTAGATGAAAGCACCCTCAGACACACAGGTGGACCCTCTCCGCCTTCTAGGGAGGAATTCGGGAGCCCAAGGCCATATGACTGCTGCCAAATCCAGGACATCATCGTCGGGGTGAGCTTTTTCTCAGCTCTGGCTGTGCACTCAATTCACTAGGAGACCTGGTTATAAACACAAGTGCTCAGCTCTCCCTCAGACTGACTCAATCAGAAGCTTTCAACAGTGGAACCTGGGACACTAATAGGGAGGGGTGGGGAACCACTAACCAACACATTTTCCTTCTGTATCTACAGCTGTGATTACCCCACAGAACAAGTGAAGGCTGTATTTTATGAACTAGATTTGATTCCAAAAGCAAAAGAACTGTGAGAACTGGGTTCCAATACCAAGAAAAAATAATTAATGGAAAGCCTACAATTCAAAATGAAACTTAATTTAGGTTAATTATAAGAATTTCCCAGATGGCATAATGGTAAAGAATCCACCTGCCATTGCAAGGAGACACAAGAGACGCCAGTTTGACCCCTGGGTTGGGAAATATCCTGGAGTAGGAAATGGCACCCCACTCCAGTACTCTTGCTTGAAAAATCCCATGGACAGAGGAGCCTGATAGGCTGCAGTTCATGGGGTCTCGAAGAGTCGGACATGACTGAGAGACTTCACTTTCACTTTTCACTTTCATGCAGTGGAGAAGGAAATGGCAACCCACTCCAGTGTTCTTGCCTGGAGAATCCCAGGGACGGGAGAGCCTGGTGGGCTGCCATCAATGGGGTCACACAGAGTTGGGTACGACTAAAGTGACTTAGCAGCAGCAGACATCCACAGGCTGGACCTTAAAGCTCACACCTGTGGCACTTTAGAGGTTGCCTCCCTCTCCCTCCAGGGGCAGGTATCCTTCCCTTCCTTTTTAACAAGGCCATAATCCAACTGATACTCTTTAACAATCTATTAAAGAAAAATCGTTTGCTTCTAGGCTTCCTACTATTCGAAGAAACTAACCTAAAGGAATTGAAGAAAATGTAAAGGAAACATACAGTGAGGACACCTTTCAAATATAAATCTCAGATAAGTTTAGAGTGCTAAGTTAGTTTGCTGGTCATCCTGGCATTAATAATTTAGGAAGTGGTCTATTAAAAATCCTAGGTTATCAGTATAGCTAACAAGTTGGGGGAGCTGTGTCTCAGAGACACCAAGGTAGAACCAAGGCCCAGGACACTGCCAGGACATGGCAAGGACTCAAATTTGTTGAATGAGAAAATGGACTATCAGGATGGCCAGCCAGCAGCAGATAGTGTGAAATTCACAGGACACCAAGGCATAGTTGCCTCCCTGGTACTGAATCATGGTATTCATTTCCCACAGTGTAACAGGTACTCAAGAAATGCTTACTGGGACTTCCCTGGTGGTCCAGTGGTTAAGAATCCACCTTGCAATGCAGGGGACAGGAGTTTGATCTCTGGTCAGGGAACTAATAGCTGACGTGCGGCAGAGCAACTAAGCCCATGCAAGGCAATTAGAGTCTGTGCTCTGTGACCAAAGATCCCGTGTGATGCAATGAAGATCCCACATGCCACAACTAAGACCCGACACAGTCTAGTCACAAGCTTTATATAAAAAGAGAAATGCTTACTAAAGAAACAATCTCTGCTCAAAATTCCCCCATATGCCTGTCGCTAAGCATGACATTCCTCAAAAAATAAAAATAAAAAGTATCCTGGCAGGTTCACCATTCAACAAATCAGTGACAACTGTGGCCCAGCAGGTACCACTTGGAGATGAGCACTGAACTAAGTAAATTTGCAATGATGAAAAAAAATTCCATTCATGTCAAAAGAGAGCCAAAATTAAAATATGCTTCATTCAAAAAAATAGATAAAATGTGACTCATGCGCTTATCCAAAAAAAAAAATCTCAACAGAACATAATGCAAAGGATGGCCCCAGAACTGTAGAGCATGGCATTCTTAACTGCAGGGTCCTTCACAGGAAAACAAGCTCTCCAGGGCAGAAGAGGGAAGACTAGATAGGGAGAAGCAGTATCACTCATCTCCATGCAGATCTCAGGCCCAGAGGGAATTCACCCACAGTCCACAACAACCCAAATTTGTTTAAAATGTGTTTGTTCACAGCTCTGATTTCAACTCGTCTTCACAGCCCCTACTGCCTGGAAAGGGGTGGCCAACTCCCTTTTTCTCAGAGCAGCACAGACTTGCCCAAAGTTACACATTCCATTTGGCAGCCAGCTGGAATCCAGGAGCCCCAGCCCAGAGCCTTACCGGAAGTCCCCTGTGACTGCGAGGGTAGAGGTGGCACCCGGATGGAGGCAGAGCTCTTACTCTTGATGTCATGAGCATTTCTGTAAATGGAAGGCAGCTTGCTCACCAGCTCCGGCCTCATACCCAACTTCTCCAGTTTTTCCAGGTTCTCAGAATTAGAGAAATCATGGGATCTCTTACAGCCAGTGCCAAACTTGCATTCACCCTGTGAAAAATACTGGCAGACATGGAGCTTGATACAGTGCTTTTTAAAGGAACAAGAGCCATACGGTCCATCTCCTTTGTTGTAATGAAGGCAGATCTGTTAACGAAGAAGGAAAAAAGACAGGAGCTTAGAAAGGCCTCACATGACACTACCTCCTTACTGAGCAGTCTCTGGTTAACTGATGTTCCTCCAGAGACCTAGCCAAGGCTGTGACCCTCTCGTGACATGGGTCACAAGCTCTGAGAACACCCCTCACTCTAGATGGACAACTGCCCTTGGTAAATGGGAACCAAGAGGACAGCAGACTGCCCAGAGCAAGCCTCTCTGGTTGGAAAAAAAAAAAACAACTTCCAGCTGATCAGAGCTGCTCCCTTCATGAAACAACATTTTAATGTAACTCACACAGGAGCATCCTAACAATCCCTGCATTCTACTGACTGACCCCAATTCACTGATTCACCAACTCCCTCTAACCCAGGACCTAGCTTCTCCCAACTCTTTTTTTCTCCAATTTAAGGTCAGAGAGGCTCTGAGGGTTTCAAGAAGGCCAAATACAGCCCTTTCAAAATAAGACTCAGTGAAGTTAACAGGCTTGCTCTGAGTCACAGTTATCTAGTACACCTGGCACTGGTGGTGTCTGCTGAACTGGGTTGTTGGTAAGGTGGGGCTTGAACTTCAATCAGCTGTTCCTTCTCCTCTACATTCCTAGAGCTGGGAACCAAGCCAGAGACCATCATGGGCCCACCCACTCAACTCATAGGCATCATATCAAACAGAGCGCTGCAGAACCCAGACCTAGATCATCAGGGACCACCTTCTGGGGATGGAAGCCCCGGGGAGAAGATCAGCAACAGCTGGGCCCTAACTTTGATCCAGTCACTTACAAGCTGCCCGACCTCAAGCAGGCCACTCACCAGCTCTGAGATTCTGTTTCTTAATCCCCTAAATGGGACTAATGCCATCTACAAAGCTGGGCTATTGTGAGAATTAAATGAAAAATATATAAAGTGACTAGAACCAGTGGGTGCTCAGCTCATGGCAGCAACCCCTCAATGGTCACCTGATGATGAGGGGACTAGCCTGAGAGCAGCAGTCCTGCAGGAAAGCAGTACTGGATCCGAGCTTCTAGCCCGTGTGACAGCACTGTGTCCTGAACCACCTCACACAGCCCAGGAGACAGACTGCACATTCCAGATGATTCACGTCTGCTGATTCACTTCTCACACCACTAACAAGGTGATTGCTCCAAAAAGTTAATGCCTACCCTCCCAACACAACCTCGCTCCAACTCCCTCCTGTGACACAGGAGGCTATGCAGATGAACCTCCACCCACCTAGTTCTCTCTCTCCCTCCCACCCTAAATCCAGGTCATGCTGACGTACACACTGTGTCCTGACCAGGCAGGCTCTCTGCCTCCCTCTTCCCAGACCTTCATCCTCCACTCATCCTCCAGCACTCAAAGCAACCACCATCTGCTCCAGGACTCCTTCCCTGGTACCCAAACTGTGCCCCTGAGACCAGAGCACCAACTCCAACTAAAGCACTGACAATCCCACTAAAGCATTGACAACCAACAGCACCTTGCTATCAACCGCCAACTTGTCCCACCCAGTAGCTGTGCCCTGCCTGGAAGAGCAGAAGGGGCTTCTCATCTCCTTAATGCCAGTGCCTAACCTGTAGTGGATACGCAATAAGGATTAACTGAATTAAATTGATACTAATTTTCAAAAGGCAAAGAAAATCAATTAATACATATTATGTACCAGTCATTTGCTCTATAGCATCTTTCTCAAATAAGTGATTCAATTGAATAATAATTCATTAAAATATAAATATTTTGTTATTAAATATCATTAACATATATCCATCTCATCTCTGTCGCCTCATCCAAGGAGGGCCAGAACAGCCCACAGAACCCATGCTGGCCAGAGAATGACCGCTCAGATCTGCTGCAGAGCGCAGCCAACACTTCGCCTGGCTGCCATCCTGCGTACACAGAGTCCCCGCCCTCAGAGGCAGGCCATTCTGGAGAGACACAGATGTTGCCAACAGGGACTTCAGCTCAGAACTTTGTGCTGGCTGGGCAGAAGCTTATGGGGAACTGCAGCGCAGTCAGGATCCTTTCTGACCCAATCTCCTTTCCTTCCCCTCTCCTGCCACAGATTTCAGGGCACCATCACCACATGGAGGCTCCCCCACCTTCCTCTCCAAAATAAATCTCTCCCACTTTCAATTACATCTTGGTGTCCACTTCTCTTAAGACTTGAAGTCGTCCATGACCACTGCAGTGAGCTTCAAAACAAGTGGTTTCTGTCTGAAGTGCAGTATGAGAATTCACAATGACCCAAGTTAGAAAACTACCCCACAGACCTCCAGAGCCCCGTGGTACCTGCATTTTTCTAAGTCCTGCTAGACAAGAAGGGGCTGGCTGGAATCCCAACCCCCACTAAGCTCTGTGTAATAACTGGCTGTAATCATTGGCCAAACAAGCTCCCCCAACTGCTGGGGTCCAGCCTCAGCAGAGTCCAGGGATACCCTCAAGATGAACGGCATTGGCAAACGAATGAATGACACGGGGAGACCAAGCTTCAGTGAGCGAGGCCCGTAACTTTATTTTCAAAAGGGGCTTTTATACCCTGACTTGTACATAGAGGAAAATGAAAGATGCAAGGTCATGCAGAGTCAGCTCAAATACTCCAGCGGTTTTGCCCTTATTGAAACCAGGATTTTTTTCTGCATACCTTTCCTATAAACAAGGGTCCTATGTTGTGTACATTATCTTCTGGCCTTGGAGGCCTGTTGACATTTTTATTGATAAAGGTTGACATTTTTTTGATAAAGGTTGATCAACCAGAAAACTTGTTTTCCCTTGAAGTGTTTTTTCTTTATACCTCTAATCTGTGTCAGCCTCAGAAAGTACTAAACAAAGTTACATTCTCATGGAGCAAAGGTGCAGTGGGTTACAACAAAAAAAAGAACTTATTAGCTCAAAGGTCTGATGTGGTTAATACCAAGGCTACTACCTGTTTTTCTTACATTCCAACTATATTAACTAATGCACTCCCAGGCACACAATGGATAAGGGATATGGGAACCTGGCAGCAAGCATTGGCTCAACAATGAAACCCTTCACCAGTATTATTTTAATAAAACTTTTTTACCCCTCAAAGCGCTCTATATTTTTAGAATGCTTAGGGTTCCCGTGTCATGGTTGGGATGTTGTGAACAAGCATATGCGTAGGTACAAGAGTCTGTATAAACCTGCCAAGCAAGCTAGAATGCTAACAGTGGGGTTTGAATTGAAATGCTCCTTTCATGTCCAGGAGACTTATCAACTAGAGCCCTAAGTTGATTTTCTCCAGAGAAAGGTGGTCGGGGATAGCCCCCTGTTAATGTCAGAAGAGTTGGTGAAAGCATAATATAGTAAACAGTAGACAGACAGATTTTGGTTTGGGATAGATGCTAGAGCAGGTCCAGGGAGTCCCTCGAGTCCTGATCCGCCTTGCTTGTCAGGTCTCCTCCACATGACCTTGTCATGGGTGGGATCTCCCGTGCTGGCTGCCGGCACCCAACCTCACAGAAGCCCTGCAAAGGAGGTACCAGCCCAACTGACATAGAAGGAAAGAAGGCTTCAAGAAGTGGCAAGGTTGGTGCAAGGTCACAGATCTAAAAATCAGCAGAGGCGGGAATCCAGTCCAGGGCTCCCAACAGGCAGACCTCAGTGATCACTTTGGGCCCCTGGAGTTTCTTCTGCTATAGTGTTTCCCTGTCTTCCAACTTCCTGGCCTCTTCCTCATCACTTACCCTCGGGCCCACCCCTCCTGGCACTCACCTCTGGCAAGAGCAAGGGGTCGTTCTGAAACAGGAGCATGCAGAGCTCACCGAAGTTGAGGTGGTCCAAGCCATGTGTTTTCAGCACGCTTATGTTGTGATTGGACATCAAGTTGTGGCCATTCCTACAGTCCTTCCTGCAAACAAACAGGGCTAGGGTCACAGCTGAAATGTCTCCCCACCAAACTCTTATGCTGAAGTCTTAACCCCCAGTACTTCAGAAGTGACTGTATTTGGAGTCTTTCAAAAAAGTGATCAAGTTAAAAATGAAGTCACAGTGGGGGTGGGAGTTGGGGGGGAGCAGGGGCTAATCCAATCTGACTGGTGTCTTTATTTAAAAAAAGGCAGGGGGATCAGGACACAGAGAGAAGACAATGTGAAGATACAAGGAGAAGATGGCATCTACAAGCCAAGGAGAGATGCCTCAGAATATGCTGACAGCGTGACCTCTGACTTCCAGACTCCAGAACTGTGAAAAAATAAGTTTCTTAAGCTACCCAGTCTGTGGAACCTTATTACAGCAGACTGAGCGAACTGAAACGACTGGCAAAATCAATCTTTAAGATAATTTTTCAGGAATAGTTCCTGACATTGTTTAAAAACATCAGAGAAAACCTGCATGTCCATTAAAAATCATAGTGCTCATCTGTAAAAGAAGAGATGGTACCTTGTGAGTTTTAGGCCCAGGGAAGCACCTCTCAGCAGGTATTTAGTGAGACTTACAGGGCCATTTCCCGAACAGTCAGTGTGCCAGTCACTGAGCACTTACTGGCATTTAACATTGGCTGAATAAATGAGTGTGGATGGCTTATGATTACAGGTGTGTATACACACACATACACAAACACACCATTGAGGCCCAGCCCTTTTTTCTGCTCCCTTCTTCCAGTCTTTCGATCAACCATTGCCTCTTGAAAACTCACTGCGAGCCAGGAACTGGCATTATGCCCCAAAGAGCCAAAGATAAGCCTTCAAATGATCACCTGGGTCAACAGAACCCAGCAGAGTCAGGTAAATCACACCTGCTTGACTCAGACACTGCCATACCTATGATAAGCATCTCAAAAGAAAATTGAATCACTGACTAAACCCGTACTTCCCCTGGGCTCCCCCAACGCAGTAAAGAGCAACTTCCCTCTTGCACTGCACAGGCCAAAAACCATGGAGTCATCCAACCCCGCTCCTCTCTAGTGGATACACAGACATTGAGAAGACTCTAAAATGTGGGAAGCACAAGGTCAGCTGTGCTCAGAATCCATCAACAGAGTGGCACCTGATCCTGACAGGAGTGGGGAAGCAATCAGGGAGGGTGCCTGAATGGTGTAAAGTCTAAGCCTGATACTAAGGGCTGAGGAATCAGGCACGGAGAGCAGAAAAGACCATTCTAGGCAGAAAAGTGAAAGTGTTGGTCGCTCAGTAGTGTCTGACTCTTTGTGATCCCATGGACTGCAGCCTGCCAGGCTTCTCTGTCTATGGAATTCCCTAGGCAAGAATACTGGAGTGGGTAGCCATTCCTTTTTCCAGGGTATCTTCCTGACCCAGGGATCGAACCCAGGTCTCCTGCACTGCAGGCGGATTCTTTAAGATCTGAGGCACCAGGGAAGCCCCATTCTGGGCAGAGGGGCTTCATAATTACAATGATCATGATGATGATGATGGCTACTAAAAGGGCATTTATCACAAACCAGGGTTTGCTTAAAAGTTTTGTGAGTTAACTCACAGTGTCCTCAACAAGCCTATAAGGTGGGTAATACAATCCCATTTTGGAGATAAGAGAACTGAGGCTCAGATAAAAACTAATTTGCCCAAGATCACTCAACTGGCAAGGGGCAGAGCCAAGGCAGAGACACGGCAGGCTTGTCTTGGGGCTGGGTTCTTGACCACTTGCTCACTGTCCCCTAAGCAAAGGATGGAATAAGGGACCTGGGACCCTCTCCAGAGGTCACCAACAAAGGCAACAGTGATGATCTATGTCTGCAACAGCTGATCCTGCAGTTGAGGAGGACAGAGAGCTTCACAGCAAAAGCACAGAACATGCAGCTGACCACACCCTCTCTCTCTTATGTGATCCGGAAACAGTCAAAGAAGGAAGGTTCAAGAAACTGTCCTGTGTAAACCACAAAGAAGACGGAAAAAAAAAAAAAAACAAAACAAAACACCACAGAACTCAAGATCATCCAGGCCTATAAATACTAGACTTCCAAGACAAAATCTGACCCCAATTTTGGGAATTAGCCTATCTAAAGATAGCAGGTCTGTTATCTTTATTTTACCAACTACAGACATCAGCAAGACCCACTAGTGATCTGTCATTAGATCCCTCCATCTACCATCTACTGTATCTACCTTCCTCTCTGCATGCTGCTCCTCCTTCCACCCTGAGATGCTGCCTCTCCACCAGCCCCTGAAGGCTCAATTGCCCTGGCGCTCCACCCTCAGCTTCCACCTCAGATCAGACCCACCCTTGCTGCTGCAGCCATAGTAAATGCTGCCCCAAAACTCCCAAAACCTGCATCTCAGTGTCCTGGCAATCCTCCCAAGTTTCAGACCTGGAGAGCTACCCTCTGGGCACTCTTCAAAACAAAACCCTCTCCCACTCTCTGTCAACAGTAAGAAAGATGTCATCTCCGAGTGAACGATAATAAAGAAAAATGAGTCATCAATTATCGAATCCTGTCACCCTCCTCTTACCAGCTCTCCCAAATTTCTCATACATACATCCATTCCTCATAAGGCCTTATCTGGGTCTTGAAATATCTGCATCTAAGGATTTCTGGGCAGCTGCTTCTCAGGGACATTTACCAGCTCCTCTGCATCCAGGCAGAGACATCCTGCGGTGCTTGGGTCATGGACAGAAAAATAGCTACCATTCCAGAACTGGCCCATAAAAATCTCCCACTAGCCCTCTACTATCCATCTTCTCTACCTGCTCCTTGGAACCTGATACCCAGACAGCCTTTAAGAGTCATGGGTTGAAGAGGACAGAGTCTAGATCTGCCAGCCTGGGTCCCTAAATGACTATATGGATCAAGGTCCATACTTCACGCTGTTAAATCTCACAATTAGACCTGATGTGAGCATGAAGTAAGGTCTATCCTGTTGAGGAAGAAAAAAGAAAAATAACTAAAATTCTTCCAGATGACTGGACTAGCTTCCAAATGGAATCATCGTAAGTAAGTAAAGTCACTCAGTCCTGTCCGATTCTTTGTGACCCCGTGGACTGCAGCCCACCAGGCTCCTCAGTCCATGGGATTCTCCAGGCAAGAATACTGGAGTGGGTTGCCATTTCCTTCTCCAGGGGAATCTTCCCAACCCAGGGATCAAACCTGGGTCTCCCGCATTGGAGGCAGACGCTTTAACCTCTGAGCCACCACTATGAGCATGCATACCACTATCTAAGCTATCTTCCTACAATGCACACCTGATGGCTGCGCTCTTCTGCTTCTTGACGGGCTCCCATTACCTTCAGGGTGAGGTCCCAATTCTTTAGCATTTACCTCTTGAATCTACTCCACAAATCTCACTGAGCGCCTGCCAGGTACAGAGCACAGAGCTGAGGGCCGGGAGAGGCCAGCCAGGACGAAGACGGAGGGGTCTCTGTTCTCCTGAGTTTACGTTCTACTGAAAACAGTGGGGAGGCCATGATAGGCGCTATGAGAAGTAAACAGAACGTGATGGAGAAGAAAGAAAGGGGCTCAAAGGAAAGAGATGCCTGAGTCGAGCTGAAGGATACACCAAGCAAACTAGGAAAGGCGGTCCAGGAGAGCAGAGGTCACCCGATGAGCAAAGGCTGGAGTTATACCCGGGCCGGAAGGGCACCCTGAGGAGCCCAGGATGGAGGGCCGGCGAGGACCCGTTCAGTTCCCTCAGGGGCACTGGGGGCCAGGGTTAGAAGCTTGCATTGTATTCCAAATGCAACGGAAGCCGCTGGCGTCTAGTCAGCAGGTGAAGAGCTTTCAAAAGATCCCTTCCGTGGCGGGGCAGAGAGCGCTGAGCGGCCCTCAGAGCGGGCTGTGGCCCCGGGGGCCGCGGGCCCACCCCTACCCCGGTTCGGCCACTCCCAGGCTGTCCCTCCCCGTGCTGGGCCCTCGGTCCCTCTCCGAGGCCACCGCTCGACGCGGAGGCCCACGCCCAGTCCCACGTATTCAGAAAGCGCTCAATAAACGTTCGCTGAAGGGAAAGGAGGGGGAGGGGCGCAGGCCAAGGTACAGCCCCCTCATAATCTCTCCCCAAAAATGACGAAGGGCGGGGAGCGAAGAAGACGCCCTCCCCGCGGTCGGGCTCCCGGCGCGGCGCCTTACCCGTCCCTGAGGAACTTGCACTTGCCGTAGAACAAGAACTTGCAGAGGTGCAGCTGCGCGCACAGCCCCGCGCAGCCCGGCTTCGGGCCCAGATGGGCGCCGCAGAGCCGCAGCGGCGACACGGCCAGCACCACGCGCTCGACGGCCGCCGCGCCCGCCCCGGCCGCCCGCTGCGCCACCACGAAGCGCCCGCGCTCCCGCAGCAGCCGGTCCAGCACTTCGCCGACGACGCTCGGCCGCACGCGGCGCCGTAGCTCCTCCAGCTCCAAGGCGCCCCCGGCCGCGCACAGCACCTGGGTCACCTCACGGAGGAGGGCGGCCGGCGCCATTGTCGTCGGGCCCGCGACTGGAGGGGCGCAGGCGGCTCCCGCGGGGAGGAGACTGCGGCTGAAAACGAAACTGAAAGCTCCCCCCGACCGGGGGAGAACAGAACCCAGTGGCTTCGCCACGCCTCCGGCTCTCAGCTGAGCGGAGCTCGGCGCCTTCCGGCACCGGGCCCCTCAGCTGTGCGCGCCCGCCCCGTCGGAAGCCCGCAGGAGCTTCTTCAGCGTCCGGGGGACTCGGCGACGAGTCCCCTCAGAGTGCTGACAGGAAGAAAGTCAACCCAGCCTAGGGGTCGCGCTTGGCGTTCTGGTAGCGCCTTCGCCGGGACGAGGCTGGGTGGGGCCGCCCCAGAGCGCGCGCCGCCCGCTTTTGACCCGGGCGTCGGGAAATAGCGCGGCAGGCGGACCGCGCACCTTTGCGCCGGGCGCTGGGCGGAGCGGCCTGGGACGCGCACTTGCGAACCGCCAGGCGGCGTCGCGCGAGTCAAACGCTAGACGCTGAGGGAAACCGCGAAGACGCCCTGGGGCCCCCTCAGGTGGAAGCAATCACCCAGAGTCGCGAAGGCGGCCTCAGTGTTACTTTCTGTTCGGCGCAGGCTGTGAATCCCTTGTTTTAAACGCGAAAATCCCTTCTTTTCAAAGGAAAAGCCATTTCTCCCCGCGCTTGCTGAATGGACTATATTAAAGGCCATGGGGGCACAGAAACACCTCACGGACATGGCTGACTGACATGTGACGTGTTAGAGCCCTTTGGGAAAATAATCCCGAAACAGTTACTAATGTTTAATGTGCGTGATCTTTGACCCATTTTTCTGAGAATCTTCTAGAAGTAAAAGGAACGGTAGATAAGGTACGTACAGAAGCATTTGTGTGGAGGAAGTAGGGAGATGGGAGCAACGCGGTTGATCGTTATCCAGACTGGGACACAGCTCTAACCAGCGAGCGTTAAATCTGTACCTATTGACCTGGAAAGACATCTATGATGTGTTGTGGAGTGAAAAAAGAAAGCTGTATAAAAATGTCTAAATCGGTAGCAAGAAGCGAATCCCGTGTGTGTGTGTGTGTGTGTGAGAGAGAGAGAGAGAGAGAGAATGTGAATGTGGTGGAATATTTTTGAACGGGCGGAGAAAGGTGAGGCAGGACCAGGGCTGTGGGCACTGATATTGTAGGAAGTATGCAGTAGGAGGTGTTAGCAAAGTGGGAAAGAAAGTTGAGGGGCGGAAAGATTGTGCGGGAAAAAAATACTTACCATAGTCTATTAACTTAAAATGAACATAAAATTCTAGTTTTAATATTACTACCAAAGTGCTATTAAGTGCTGTTAAGCTACCAAAGATCCATTAAGTGTATGGATGAAGAGTAGATAGTAACAGGGACAGATGAAAATGAATCAGTTAGGGGATGGAGTGAGGAGCAGTTTTTCTCCTGGATTTTAAGTGCTTAAAAAATTGTCATTGTGTATTTTTTAATAAAACTGTATTTTACGTTCAGTTTTATTTATTTTTGGCCATGCTATGGGGCTTGCAGGTTCTCAGTTCCCTGAACAGGGATTGAACCTGGGTCCCCGTGGTGAAAGTGCTGAGTCCTAACCACTGAATCACCAGGGAATTTACTAAACTTTTAAATTTTAATTGTGGTTTTAGTACAGTTTGACAATAAAATAACATTTTTTTAAAAAAAGGTGATTTTGCTATCTGAAAGCTTGGTTTACCTCTTGGTGAGTGTTGAGCCAAAAGACACAACCAAGTCAAAGATCCATCAGGAGAAAGGATTTATTACCTGCAGCAAGTAAGAACACTGGTGATCTTTCCCAAGGCAGTGTCTCCCCAAACAGCAGAATTGGGGAAGGTTTAAGCTAAGGGTATATGCATATTCATGAAAGGACTTGAGTAGAAGTCAGCATAGAATTGGGGTAGACTGACAGAGCCCAAGATTTAATTGATTGCAGTCATGAGGTTCAGAAGAGGTCAACAACATCAGGCCTTAGTTTCCAGTTGATCTGCTGGTTGAGCACCTGTTGTTGCTTAGTCGCTAAATTGTGTCTGACTCTTCAACCCCATGGACTCTAGCCTACCAGGCTCTTTTATCCATGGGATTTCTCAGGTAAGAATACCAAGGTGGGTTGCCATTTCCTTCTCCAGGTTGAGCACCTGAGGGGTGGTTAACTTCCGCAGAACAGCTCAAGAAAGTGCTTCAGACTCATCTTTACCATTGAAACAGAACTGGGAGTCTTTACAACTGCTTTGTTATCTTTGCTGTTGTTAATTCTCTTGCCTGTTAACAGTTTGTCCTTTTGTTCCCTTAAGATCATTATTACTGAGACCTGTTCAAGGGCAAGCATTGTGGCCAGAACTAGATGTCAAAATAGCTTAGGCCTAAAATGGCTTCAGCCAAAATGGCTTCTCTTCTGTCAAGGAAGCCATGCTTGGTTTTCTTTCCCCAGGGATCCCCTACCTTATCTGCTTACAGGATAACAGTGGAGGCAGAGGTTGTAATATGTACAAATCTAGGAATGCTAAAGATTGCCATCAGTCATTAGAGGCTTGGAAGATGCAAGGAAGGATTCTTTGGAGCCTTCAAAGGAAACACAGCCCTGCCAATGTCTTGATTTCAGATTTCTAGCCTCCAGATCTGTGGGAGAATAGATTTCTGTTGTGTTAAGCCCAGTACTTTGTTATTGCAGCCCAGGAAACTAATTTAGGCTTCTGTTTTCCCAGTAGGACATGGAGAAGGATTATCAGCTGCAAGTGGGGCTAGAGTAGGGGCCAGGGAGGGAGAAGATACGACCCAGGGATCATATCAATGGCTAGATTAGTTGCTTCCAATTTTCAGGGAAGTTGGGTTCAGCTTGGATTTGGGTTTTGCCCTTTGAATTCAACCTTGAATGGAGATCAGAGCAAGTTTTGGAGGGCTTTTGCAAAGGATAAATTGTATTAATAGATCATGAAAACCAGTCTGGGTTGAAAGGAGAGGGAAGGTGAAGGGAGTGTAAGAGATAATAATTGGACATCCAAGTTAGAATGACCCGGGGGGGGGGGGGGGGGGAATTGCAGGGATGAAGACTTGGGGAATACATGACAGAGTAGATAAATAAGTAAATAAAGACAATAGACAATAGTGAAGTCATAGAAAGTAAAAAGAGTTGGGAGGATAGAAGATGGTGAGCAGAAAGTGGTGACTTGAAACTTGGTAGAATTTGTCTATCTATGAGGGAATTAAATCTTTATATAGGGATTGAACTTGTTTTGAAATGTCCTGCTGCTGTTTATGGGAAGTTGAAGTCACCTCATTTGTTCTAGGAACAATCACTGTGTAACCCCTCTGTAGTGTGTATTATAGGGAACATGCGAGTCTCATTGTCTGAGCAACCCTATAACAAGACCTTGTTACTTTGTGGCTTGACCACACTGCCCTCCCAATACCCTGGGTTACACAGAGCTGGTCTCTGGGGAGGAGGAGAGGACAGCAATTCCTTCCTTGATCATCACCCTGCCCCAGAATTAAAGCAGAAGGAGCAGCACCCATGAAGGACCCTGCCTCAAAACTCTGGAAATCTTGCTCTGTGGAATCCAGTAACACCTTCAGGAAGCACCTTTTCCTTTTGATAGAAAAAAGTCGTCTCATAATCTAATCTGTTTAGTTTTACACAGTAACCATTAGAATAATCTGTATTTCAAATCAAGTCACATAAAGTTTGCAAAGCATTACCATAAAATTTTCAGTTTTAGGTTCTAAGGGAGGGGGAGATTGGGGGAGGGAATGATGAAAATGAGGACTATTCATATGTGTTCACCTGTTTATTCAATGTATTTTTAGTATGCTAAACTCTGGGGATGCAAAGAACTAACTCATTTGAAAAGACCCTGATGCTGGGAAAGATTGAAGGCGGGAGGAGAAGGGGACAGAGGATAAGATGGTTGGATGGCATCACCTATTCAATGGACATGAGTTTGAGTACACTCCAGGAGTTGGTGATAGACAGGGAGGCCTGGCATGATGCAGTCCATGGGGCCGCAAATAGTCAGAGACGACCGAGTGACTGGACTGAACTGAACTTAAACTCTGGGGAGGTGCTGATGATAGAAAACACATGTAGTCCCAGCCCTAAACTCAGGCTGCTAGTTCAGACAAAACAAGGGACTCTGCAGTGAGAAATGGAGCACAGACATGGCTGAGAACAGGGGTGGAGGGAGTGTTTTCCCTCTGGTGACTGGCTCTGTGTCCCATTCAGCATCCTGACCCAGCCCATCCCTGCTAGGCTGCACCTGCTGCTAGATTGCACCCCGGGGAGCAGAAGTGATAGAGCCAAAGAAAAGGGACAAAGTAAGTGATTAAATAGTTATTCCCACTGGGGGATTGTAAGTAGAAAAAATATGGGAAACCCCTGTAAGTTAATGGTTACTCAAGAAAGCAGGGTTGCTTAGCAACAAAATGCTAAGAAGCTTGTTAGCAACAATGCAGCAGAAGCATGAGACATGCCCAGAAACAATAAAACAATGGTGGCATGAGACCTACATACTGCCCGGTGAGCTCAGTAAGTTAATGATCCCTAGGATATGCTTTCTACATACTTAAAAAACAATTTGTGGACCTAGCTTGGCCTTGTAGAGACAAGAAAACTCCCCTGCTCAACCTGGAGATGATGATGGAAGCATAAAGTCTACTCAAGAAAAACAGTTATTCTCCCCCTCCCCACTTTTCCTCTGACTATAAATCTGTAGCCCAATAAGTTCTTGTGGCCTAACATTTCTTGCCCACCCGTTTGTAAGCTTCACAAGCGTCCTATTCTGATGAATCACTTCTTATCACTGCCTCTGGTTGAATTCTTTTCTGCACTAACACTAAGGACTGTGGTATAGCAGAGCTCTTCAGAGCCCCTGAAACGACACCTAATGGTTTCAAAAGGGCTGATTTCTGATGGGTGTGAATAGATACATGGTATAATTAGCATCTTGGGGCAGCTAATCTATAATGCGTGATTTGTCATTTTTAATTACAAAATTGAAGTGTTATTTGAATTAGAAAAAAAAAACCCAAATGTGTGCAGATTCCCAGCTTCAGTGACCCCTCTGTGTTATTCCCATTCCCCAGAGGTCATCCACCACCCATGGGAGTTATTCCAGAACCTGAAATGTATCTCAGGTTCCATAGGTAGGACAGCTTCTAGAATAAATGCTTAAGGGAAAGTCAAAGTACCATCTTAATATTACTGTGAACCTTTTGTTCCAAGTTATATCTGCCACATGTATTACTTTCTGTTTTTAAGCTTCATTTTTTCCTCTTTGTCCAACTCTGGCATAGAAGGAATATGAATCTACAAAACTTCAGAACTGTCTTTTTAATAAAGCATACAGCGTTATCTCTGGGCCCAACAGTAGCAAGAGTCCAGCAAGGAAGGAGAGTATGAGGGACTTAAAAGTGAATGATGATATGTGGGTGGTGATTGGGGTGGGAGTGGGAGGGGAGCCAGGCTCTGGAAATCAGAGCCTATTAGCAGGTGCAGGCAGAGCGAACAGTCTTTCTCCTTCCTCATCTGGGCCAAACCCTCACGGAGCCAGCAGCCGAGGGGCAGAACAGGATGGCAGAGGCCAGGGAAGGGCTTCAGGGGCAGGGGCAGCGCATCCCGCAGGGGGTGCTGGCCAGGCTGGTGGAAGGTGCGCAGGCATGGCCTTTACACAGACCCTGGGGGCTGCGACTGTGGGGATTCAAGCTTGCTTCCTGCATCACGTGCCCCTTGTTTACAGCCAGAAGGTGGGTCCCTAGAAGAGAAACCTCAGCCTTTTTATGTGCACCCAGCCCCTGGGAAAGTACAGACTCAAAACTTCAGTTGTGTGACAGGAAACTTCTGTTAAAAAATATGTTTTGGATCCCAAATGGATGCCTACAAAGAAAATTTTAGAACACAACCATTCCTAAAGACCATCTACTCCTTTTCAATAATTCAAAGTATATAATAATTTAAAATAATCAAGAGAAATAAGATGGCTTTTAGATTTGGGCTTTGATTCCAATCTCAGTTGTACTCATTAGTGGTGTATTATTTACCCTCTGGCCTCAGTTCCATCAGTAGGGTGGGGAGGACAGCACCTCGCTCGTTGGATGATTATGAGGAAGAAATGAAAATAAGCCTTGCCTACAGTAAGTACTTAATGAAACAAAGGTAATGAGGGCTTCTGTTCAAAACCCTGCCTGCTGTGTGGCACTTGTTCCCCCCACTCTCCAACACCCATATCTTGCACTGGTGTATCTGTCTCACTGCTTGGTAGAAACGCAAAAATCAGGCTCAGAGTCTGATAAGTGCAGGTCCTGATGATCAGTCCCAACAGACAAACTGGAGGAAGGGTGAACACCTCACAGGCTTATAGAAAGTATGTAGATTTTTTTTTTAAACAACAGCTTGCTTCAGATCTAGGTTTTCATCAGTTGGACGAAAGCAGGCCAGTCATAGAAAGAGGTGGTGTAAACATGGCTTGAGTAGCACTCTGGGAAGGCTGTGGGGGTGTGCGCCCTGGGGACCTCTACACTCTTGGGCAGGGGCAGAGCAGAAGCCTCTGCCCTTCTGTTGCTTTGGTCTCCAGGATCCTCCTCCAAGGTGGTCTCTCCGCCCACTTCCTGCCCCGTGGCCTGAGGCGCTCCTGTGCGGCTCCTGCCTCTGTGCTCTTCTCTCTGACACTCTCAGATCCCGCCAGGCCTGGCTCTCAGCGTCCTCAGAGCACCTGTCCAGAAGGACTGCATTCTCCTCAGTAAAGCCGCCCCTCCACTCCTGCCTTCACAAGGCAGCCAGGCCCCAGGCGCCGTGTTCTCGCTCACCTTTCACAGCCACAGAAGCTTCCGGAGGAAAAGAACAGGTCTGCTGTTTGTTCACCTTGTAATGCTCTAAAGGGTGTGTGTGTGTGATACTGTGGGTGCTCTGTGGGGGGGGGTTGTGTGATACTGTGGGTGCTCTAAAGCGTGTGTGTGATACTGCGGGTGCTCTAAGAGGGGTGTGTGTGTGTGAGTGATAACTGCGGGTGCTCTAAGAGGGGTGTGTGTGTGATACTGTGGGTGCTCCACGGGGGGGGGGGGTGTGATACTGTGGGTGCTCTAAAGTGTGTGTGTGTGTGATACTGCGGGTGCTCTAAGGGGTGTGTGTGTGTGTGATACTGTGGGTGCTCTAAGAGGGGTGTGTGTGTGTGTGTGAGATACTGTGGGTGCTCTAAGAGGGGTGTGTGTGTGTGTTTGTGTGTGCGCGCGTGCTCTTAAGTGACCATAAAGAAGCGCACAGCCAGTCACCCCTCTGTGTTCCTGTTTCAGCAACTGCTTCCCCAACAACACATCTAATAAGGTAATAAGACATTCAAACTTTTCACACTGAAACCATCAGAACTTGAAGGAGCCTAAGTTTGACACAGCTTTTCACATTCTCAAATAATTCTCTCAAGACTCAATAAGGAGAAAAAGGGCAGAAAGTCAGAATTGGATATAGAATTCAGATTTTTTTCTTTCAAAGACACATTTTATACAACTTTCAACATTTATACTTTAAAACAAAAGGAGCAAAAAATACACCGAGTGCTAAAAAAAAAATCAAAACAGAATACAATTTTAATTTCAATATTTTAAAATACAGAAATTGAAAAGTAGGAATACCAAATACAACTTTAAACAAGTCACTTGTCCTCTATAATAATCAATGTAAACTACTTAAAAACTTACAAATTTAAAACAGAAACAAAATAAATACTGTACACTTTCCCTGCCTGCAGGCAAAAGATGGGAAATACTGTTATGAATCGGAAAAAAAAATGCTCTTAAAGCTTCAGCACCCCACTTCCCAGCCACACCCCACTCCGCCGTCACAGTGTGCTTCTGTATTCAAAGGACACACATGTGCACACATGCTTACTGCCTACCCACACAACAAGACAATACTCTGCAGACACCCCGAACGAGAAAGGCTACCAGTCACCTGGGACCATGGGCATGAAAATCAGGTCAGGAAAGTCAGTCAGGCTAGCAAAACATTACTACAAAACTAGTAAATACCAGAGCCAACAACTGTCCCTTTTCAAACTTCACAGATTTCAACCACCTAAAACCAAGACTACCCCTCCCTGCCACCACCCTCTACCCTCCCCCCCAGCCCCCCTAAATCAAACAAACCTGCTGAAGCACTGGCGAAGTTAGACATTTCACAGCAAATGTGAAAATTCATATTATATAATCTCTTAAAATGAACCTTTTCACCCTCTTTCCACAGCATGAAACTGTTATGGCTTAATTTATATTAAAAGTAGAAAAGTCTTTTCGGAAGGAAACGCGGTCTGCCAAGATGCATGTGCATTTCCTGATCAGTGCTATTTCATACCTAACAACTGCATGACCTGCTTTGCAGTCAGAAGCTGTTTTTGGAAAAACTGAGGTTATAGCTTTTGATTCAGTCTAACCATAAATGTAAGGCCCTTAGTTTGGTTTAGGTTTCTTTTGCAAGATAAAATAACCTTGGGGTTCACTTAGCAAGTTACACCTCAGGTCCCTGACTATAATGTGGAAGTTATATGTATGCTTTGCAAAAATAAAAGGTGAATCCTATGAATCTTAGAGGGAAGAAATGATTCTAGGCAAGGAATCAACTCCTCATTATATATTACACCTGCTGCTGGTAATGATTATCCACCAAAATCCACCAAAGAAATATGAGTATTTCTGGGTTTTTTCCTGCAAAATATTATATATTCTAGCACTTATGATCATTGTTTTGGTGAAAAATCTTGGGGGAAAACAACTGACACTTTGAAAAGGAAATGGCCAAAATAAAACTGGGTGGAGGCAAGGTTTATCTTTATGATTAAGTTCCATTTAAGGTTGTCTTCTGAAATAAAAGTGAATTCAGAACGTCACAGGTCTTGCATAGGTAAACTACTTGGAGGTCTTGGGCTACGTGGTAGCCAAGGTTTATTAGTGAAATAGTGCAGAGCAGATAAAACTTGTTGGAAGAATCACTGAACACAGTTTCAAAAAGGCTTTAACAAGAAAAAAATTCAATATTACACTTGTTAAGACAAAGCTTCAGGACATTAGAAAAGAACAGGAAGGGTGAGAGGGAGACTCTAAGAAGTAGAATGCAGGTAAATGAGTATTAAGTTTCCTCTACCCACTGAAGAAAAAAAGAAATACCACAACAGAATAAAACTACAGTCATGATAAGCTAACTGCTTTGGAAATAGGCATTTGCTTCTTAATGTCCTTAACTTAAATTTTTAGGTAAGGGGTATCAAATATTTGACTATGGCATGACATTCACTGAAAAATAAAAAAAAATACGGGAAGGTTGTTTAGTAAGGCTACAGCATTAAAATTCCATTACGTTCAACAGCAATGTAGTGAGTATGTGACTTCCTCTGTCTTTCCCCCTGGCTTCCAGGAAGCATATCAACATCACCCACCACAGATGAGCTGAGGCTGCAGTGTCAGAGAAGAGGGGCTGCTGTAGGGAGCAAAGTACCAGAGGTCTAGTATCCACTGTTCCCCCAGCTGGTCACTGCCCTCTCTGGGTTTCATTTGTCTCTTCTTAAGCTAAAGATCAGATGTTCAACCTTCTCAAAACTGCTTTAAATGGAAATCTGGGGCATCTGAAAATGACTGACCTTTAACTTCTCTTTTTGGAGGAAGCAATTAGCTTAATAACTAATGAGAAAAATGAAGTTTTGAAAAAATTTCAAATTTATAATGAAGGCCTCATCTCTTAACATGAAATCATAAAATGCTTATACACTGCAATATCTACTACGGCAGCAGTATACTGGGCCAGTTATTCATCAACTTTTTGGGGAGGTGACATCACTAGAGAGCATTTCCTGCAAAAAGCAAAATCTTTTCTTCTGAAGCTTCAAGACTCCCTTCCTACACTACAGTGGTTTCTATCTACCCAATGAGCCATTGTTGGGCAACTCAGAGCTGTCTTTGCTGATCCCCCATTATTCTTCCATCTTATTTTCCTGCCCTACTACTGTGAGTAGTTGCTAAACCAACCTAATTCCATGATTTATTTTACCCTATTCTAGTGCCTTGAAGAGTAAGTAGAATCTGTGAAGCAGTACTCTTTGAGAAGAACTCAAACTAATTTTAATTACTTTAAATCATCTAATCATCTTAATGATTACTTGAGGATAAACATTCTCACTCTTCTCCACAAACTATCTCATTCCTTTTTCTTTCACTTCACGCACTGATTCTAATTCAGCACCTTGTTAAGAGATTCTTCAGTTTTTTTTTAGGTAGCATGCTCTGGGCATATATTTGATGTGAAGCAAATTTTATGAGTAACAGCAGTTTTCATTTAAAAATGCACATAAATGTACATTCGTTCAATTGTACTTATCATAAATTCTCTGCAAATATGAAGTGTAAATAGATAACACTTTTCTATGTTTTTCTTGAGTTTTGATCCAAATTTACAAATGAGAAAACTAAGACTCAGAAAGAATAAGTGACTTATTCAAGGTCACACAACTAAAATATAAAGGGCAGAACTTGGACGAACACCCGGTACTCTGCTCCTTTCATGCTATAACATGCCCCTGTGATTATGAACATTATTGATTTTTGAAATGTCTTTTAAATTTTGAAAAAATTTTTACTTCTATAGTTGTAGAGTGTATCTCCACTGAAACTAATAAAGTTATGTCTTGTTTTTTCTATGAATGGGCCCTCTTTTGTTTACGTTTCCTCAGAAGTGAAAATAATACTGCTTATTTCCTAGAGAAGAATACCTTCAAGAGCAGAGATCACAACTCCAACTTTATATCCCCCCACTCCCACAGTACTAAGTAGCGCTGGGCACATAGTAGATGCATGATAAATATCTGATCTCATATGAATAAATACAGTAGAGTTCATTAAAAAGGCAATAATTGGATTAAAAAATAGAGCAGTATTCAGTGCTGAGTATTTAAGTAGTGATACAGATGAGCTTGTTTTCTGAGTTCATAAGATGGTTTTGGTTAGAATTTTCAATTCTGTATGCTTTAAAAATCAACTGATGCTCATTAAGTTCAAAGTATTTCTAGGATATTGGACTATTATGAACTGCCAGTGTTGTAGAGTTTACATCATTAATCAATACTGGAGAGCTTAGTATTATGTGATATTATGAATTAGAGTACAGTGGATCCCAGGTTAACAGAAGTCACTTATTTGAATCAATAAAGGAAAATGATTACCTGCTACTACAATTAAAATTGCATACATTAAATGATAATTGTTGGTTATTATTTGTATTTGCTTATAACTAACTAAATGCCACCACTGCTGTCTTCCTAAGTTGCAGTGTCTGTAGGGTGGTATTATTTATAAATGAGACTGAGGGAAAGACGAAAGGGTATTACAGTCGAGTCCGGACGCTGGCGGCAGTCACTTCAAAGTTCAGTCATTTCCATGAGATGCAGGGATGCAGCACAGTCAGTGATTTTATAAGAGCTTTGACTATGGAGCTCACTGGATTCAGTGGCTGAATTTTTACCAATTCACAAAAAGTTTACATGTATTCTATTTTAGTGGTTATTTCATCTTACTTAAAACTTAGCTAGTTAATGGGCTAATTAATAATTAACACTGCCAAAAATGAATCCACAGTACCTTCACTTAGAAGTTCCATATACTGGCTACTTTAAATTAGTATTTATTGGCCTAAGTACACAGGGCAGATACTGGCCACAATTTTAATTCATAAAAATAATTTATTTTCATTTTTATGGCTAAAGAAAAAAAAGGTAATTAAAAATACTTAAAGCTGTGAAAAATGTAAAGACAACAAAAGAACCCAGATCATAATGTAGCTGGAAAAAGAAATTATAATTCTTATTTCTAAACTAAAACCAAAACATGTGTACTATAACACTAAAATGGTTTATCTACAGAAAACCAAAACATCACAGTACTATATTGTGTAGGGAAGGTGGGAGAATCACGCAAACCCACATTTTTCATATCTTGAGATCTGATGACCAACCAAATGACTGACTGTACCTACTTCTTACCTAGTTTTGGCATAGTGTAGACAGAGTTTTGAGTCAGCCTATTATAGACATTTAGTACTTCCAAAAATATTCTTCCTGAAACCCAGATAAGACCCAGACAGTGGTCCAATCATTAAACCAAAAAGGCTAATTCATAAGATATATATATATTCCATGAAATATTGGAATGGAAACAGAGTAAGAAATATTTCTCTTTGAAAATAGATTTGAATGTAACCATGAAAGACAATGGTATAGACTTCTTTTTTCTTAGCTCTTCAAGTGATACTTAAAGGGAAAGTCCTGCTACCTTGCTGAGTGGAAAAAAAAAAAAGACATCCATAATATGGCCATATTTCTTTTCCGTAAAAATAAATTTTATCCAATTTGCCTGTATTTTTTGTAGGAACTTATAAAATGCTCTACTGTCAGAACTGGAAATATCTCCACCCCACCCCCCAAGAAACAAGAAATTACTTGTTTTTATGTCACAGGCGGAGAGGAAAACATAAGCTATTGCAAGCAGCTGAAAACTGGCATTTAGTAAAAATTGTGCACAAAGGAGATAAATGATTCCTTAAAGCTCAACCGGATACTTAACCTCACTATGCACTGGTTAAGTTAGGACAGATGGAAGAAACTGCAAAAAGCACCCATTTTACTCCAAATCCACATCTTAAATAACTCATTAGAAGGTTAAGAAATAAAAAACTAAACACACACACACACACACACACACATACACACCCAATTCATCTACTCCAACATGCTTGCTTCTATACAACTTAATATAGTATAGTCTTATTATATTACGGCTTATTATGCAGATTTGAATATTCTAAGTCAAACCATATTTCATATTTTCCAACAGATTAGGTATACAGAATAAAAGCATCATAAAATATAACCTCTGTGGCAGGTGCTGGCCCTGCCCTCCAACACCAGCAGTATGAAGAAGGCCCTCTGGAGTTACAAATGTATTTGGAAAACTACAAACATGACAATTTAATCAAACTTATAATACTTTTCCCACAAGTAGGGAAAAGATAGTAAAGCTGTACTCTTTGGGACCCAGATATCATCAGCAAAAGTGAAAATGCAAGAAGCCTATTTTTCTATTTAGAAGAAAACTGCAATGTCAAACGAAATGAGAAATGTGGGGTCTTGAATGTAGTTCTTACACACTGGCTACGAAAGTGTTTCCCTGCAAAGAGAAGAGTCTGTGTCGTCACGAAATGAGGGGGAGTGCAGAGGGAAGGTGGGACGTAGGTAATCGACCTGGATAACAGTATGCACCTTGGATGTTAGCAAAAGCGAAGCTAATAGCTTATAAAAAACACATGAAATATATAAAATAAAATGATTTTCATATACATCTTAATTTAAAATAATTAATGCATCAAATCCCTGTTTAAGACTTTAACCTGAATAGCAAATTTAAGAGTCCAGACTAGTTACTGTTACCGTGGCTCTTCCCCACGTGTAACATACACACTATCAAAAATAATTTAAAAACCTTCACATTCTTAAATCTAAATTAGTGAGATATTTCTCCAGAAATCTTCCAAATAAATAGCTTTAAAAAAGAAAGAATTTAAAAGCTGTTAACTTTAAAAAAAAAAAAATCTGTTAAATAAATTACTGATAATTCTTTACCCTATCACTGAAAATAAATCAAAACACTACCAACAACAAAATGAAATTCAAGCCCTGACAAGAGACCCTTTCCAGTTCAAGGTCTCTTTTTAAGGTTCTACCCTCCTTCTTCCTCTCCCCACCAGGTCCAAAATGGTTATTGCTGAGTGGGTGTGGCACAGTGAAAATGCAGCATCAGGTTCATTTTGTTCTTCAGGCAGTGTTCCCTACTGTACATGCAAACTGCTTCAGTGGGGTGCGTGGAAGCTCCAGGCTCCCGCACCCCAAGACCAGTCTCCGAAGGGAATAGTGGCCACGGCCGCAGCTCCGTCACACAAAGAAACGTGCGTGGCCATTTCTGTTCAGTTTAAGGATCTTCCCGAGACGCTGTTTGGCTGTTGCCATTCCTTTTTTTGGACGTTTACCTACAAAATACAGCACACCAACAGCAGTGTAAGTAACAGTGAAAATCACAGTTGATAGCACCTGGAAGACTTAAAGCAGAGCGACAAGGCAGGCAAAGGCTTTTAGGTGTCCTGAATGGGTCGAGTCACACGCCTAAAGTGACTCGCCTAAAGAAGTCCACTGCTTAAAACCCTTCCAGCTCGCCCACGAGATAAGGGCCAGCCTCCTTCCTAAGACTTACAGGACACTCCCCCGGCCTAAGCCCTGCCTGTCTCTTCAGCACCAGCTCTTACCATCCTGCCTCAAACCGCTCCAGCGATGCACCTGTTCCGTCCTCACCCCCCGCTGTCTCTCCCCCGTCCTGGGCCACGCTGTCTCCTCCGCTGTCAGTGCTGTCGACACTATCCCTTCCCCTGCCTCACAACGGCTAACCCATCACAGCCTTTCCAGGATCCACCTCCCCCTCCAGGAAACCCCTCCTGCTCCTCAGGGCTGACTGAGATACCTTCTTCTCTGTCCCCATAGTAATCTGAGCACCTATCAGTGCAGTGTCCATACCCAGCAGGCTGTAAGCAATGTGAGTGCAGAGACATGTCTATTTAACTTAACCTACACACGTGTAACATTACCTTTTGTTGCCTGGTTGCTGATAGGTGGTGGATTTGACGCAGGTCTCTTGGTGGGGTGAAGGGGCACTGAAAAGGAAGTTTCACCAACAGGCCTTTCTGGGCTTATACTGCCGTTACTTAGCTGGCACGCCCCTGATATCAAGCTTGAACTCTGCGTATACTTTGCATTCTGAAGGCTTGAGCCACTGCTGTCCACAGAATTCCTACTTTGTACTTTCTGACTGATTTCTGATGAAACTTCCTTCTTGATGCATTTCTGGCCTCTATTTAGATCCTAAGAAAGAAGGAAATAAGGCCAAATTTTTAGGGTTTCTTTACGAGAAGTAATGTATTAACAATTTAAGAGAGAGAAGAAATAAATTACTGAACTTAGGTTTTTTTAACATGAAGTGGCCATAGATGACCCCTCCTGATGGTCATCTCATTCTCAAACCTAGTAGCTCTGAAGGATTCAGGTTTTAAAGATGCCTTGTAACTTGAGACATCTTCAAGTTGAGAAGAAAACATTATAGATAGATAAGATAGATGACTGGTAGGTCTTGAAATCAAAACAGAGAGGGTCCCAACCAGAATTAAAGAGAGAAAAGGAAAAGATAAACCTGAAAAGAGCATACTGTAGATATAATGTTTCATGAAACTAGTTTTAAGTGTGTGTTTGTGTGTGTTTATTATAGTGAATTTCTGATTCTGTAATGGTCAAGTAAGTTTTAAAAACAGCATTAAACACAGACTTGCTTTAAAACAGTCTTACAAATACGCTTGAGTATGAAGAAACAGCTTTTCAATTTGACACACTATTCTAATACCTCTCTAGATTATAAGAAACAGAAATTCTATTTTCTCTAAGGTGATCTTGCTCATCATTTGTCTTCTGCTTCTTCATTTTCAAAGACAATTATAAAAGCAACAGCTGAATTTAAATAACAGCTTACCTTTTAATACTAAATCCAATAATGCTACTGAGTTATAAATTTTATAACCAGTGAGGCACTATAGAATCATACATTAGTAAGTGAATTCTTAATAGTTAAGGAATTTCTTACCTGACCTTTGTCTCTGGAGCATATCCTCCCATTAAAAGAACTTGTACTTGCCTTTAAAAAATAACTTGGTTCTTTCTCTTATTATAAAAGTAATTGACAAGTATTTAGAAAATATAGATAAGCCAAATGAAGAATGTTAAAACCACCCATATTTCTGTTATTAGAGAGCAAATGGGGTTGGGGAGGCTTGGAGACTCCACTGTGCCACCTAAGAGTTTTGATTCGTTCTTTGGTTGTCATTTTCCAAGGTCTGCAGCAAAAAGGTTATGCTGCTGCTACTGCTAAGTCGCTTCAGTCGTGTCCACCTCTGTGCGACCCCACAGACAGCAGCCCACCAGGCTCCTCTGTCCCTGGGATTCTCCAGGCAAGAATACTGGAGTGGGTTGCCATTTCCTTCTCCACAAAAGGTCACACAGCCTTCCTTTTTTGGTGCTACTAGCAACGTTTTTAAAAAAAGGTATTTTGGGGGTTCATTTTGTTCGGTATAAGCATTCATACATGAGAATCCTCAGATATCAAGTGTCTTCTCTTGGAGCAGTGACTCTCAATCTGGACTTAATGAATGGTCTGGGGTGAGGGTGGGGTACAAACCATGAGAAAAATGTAAGCACAAGTCATATTCATGGAGAACATTTTTTGGAAAGAAAATATTTTCCTGTAACTGTCATCAAATTCTCAAAGAAATTTGATATCTAAAAATGCTCAATAAACAACAGCAGAGATTAAAAGGATCCTTGTGGTATTGTGGTACTTTTTCCTTTCATGTTTCATTCTAGGCAGACATAACCTAAAGGTGTTGGCAGCCAGGAGTTTTTAACTGCTTTCTTAAATAAGTTGCTTTTTTCCAGATAACATTCTATCCATAAGCCTTTCATTGGTTAGTACATCAGAATCCCTAAAAATGGACAGCTGTTCAAAGGTACATTCAATGACAATTGTTAAGCTTTCTACATCTGGGGGTTGATTACTGATTGCAGTTTTAAAAACAAAAGCAAAAACAGAGCTAATGACAATCCTATTTCAATATTTCAAACCTTGAATATACCTGAAGATTAAATCTGGAAGTTGTATCAAATTGTTTAATCCAGGAAGAACTCCTCAACTCTTGATCTTCAGTCTTGACATGATATCCTAAAGAGAAATTTTAATTAAAAATCTTCTCACAAACTGGATCTTAAAGAACAAAGTTAGCCTGCTGCTTAAAACTGAAAGTAAATTTATGTTGACATTTTATTCAAAAAATGAGCATGCTAACTCTTTATTCATATACTTTCACCATACTCCTTTCCCTCTCAAAAACAAAACAGTCACCAGCTTGCAATCCAACATGTTAATTATTTCAGTTCTCTCAAAGACTGTCTTTCTTTCTACGGCAGGTTTTGGGCCAGATGCTGGAGGACCTAGATCAAATTCTGTGGCCATCTGTTGTAGATGTAAAACCAAGTGCAATACAGTTTCTCTAAAAATAGTATATTTTCCCATACAGAATAAAGGCATATGTTTGCCTGAATCTGGCAGCATTTCCAGAGAAGCTTTCTTTTCAAGGGGCCAAAGAGATTATAGGAAGACAGAATGATAAGTGGAAAGACAGAAAAATACAGATTTGAACTTGAGATCTTTCATTACCAATACATCTTTAGCCAAGTTATATAACCTCTTTAAACCTGAGTTTCCTCTTATACAATAAGCAAAGATTTTGAGATCACATGATCTAGTCTTGGATTCAAATTCCAGTCACTGAGTAGCCATGTAAGTGTGGGCAAGTTAATTCCACTAAATCTTTTTTCCTTTACCTATTAAAGCTACATTACACACACCCAACATGTCATTTCAAGAATTAAGTGAAATGAATGCCAAGCTCCTGGCACATAATCGACACAGCTAGGTGGGAATGAACATAATTCCTATAATAGACTTCAGTTTTAATGTAGTACCATCTTTTCCCTAATCCTCCTCAGATTTTTGGGAAACAAAACTTCTCCCTAAAGGCAGACTGTCTCCTGTTAAGTAGAAGAGGATACCCTCCAGCAGAAACAGCTGAAAGCTCGCCTTCCCTTCCATAAAAGGAAAAAGAGTGGATTGTTCAAACTAAGCACATCAATTAAGACACAAACATGCCCTCCATTCTGATCAGCTTATAAAAGGGAAACAACACTGTCTTGCAAGTCAGTGAATACAACCCCTAATCCGTTAATTTACATTCTGAGTTATTCTATTTGCAGCTAACATTTGTCAACATCATATATATATATATATATATATATATATATATCTGCCAATATGTCTAACACCATCTCCAACTAAAGATGTTTAATAAACATTTCTTGTTCATAATCCTTAACCTCAAGCTAGGATTACAGGGCTATTAAGGTGACGGTTCTATGTTATTTTTCAGAAAATTACAATTTATGTTTCTTACCACTTTCCACTGGCTTATCACAGCGATACAACTGCCTGACCTCATGGTTACTGCTGTGGCAGCTGCTGGGGTCCTGGAGAGAGGGTCTTTCACCACCGCAGTCTGTGCTTTGAATCTGCCTTTGTAAACACGTGGAATAGTGCAACCCTGCCATAGACAGCATGCCCTGAATAGCTTCTTCCTCTGTGCTCGTCGAGGTAGGACATTCCCTGAAGGGCAGATCAGCAGAAAAGACAAGAACTTTTTTACTCTTAAGGAAATATTTGGTAAATTTTAAAACCAAAACACACGCACAAAACAAAAACCTCCAAACAAAACAAAAAAAAATAACAAATGTTTTCCTATAATTTATATAACATTGTAATAACACCATCATCATCAGCATGCCTACCTTTTAACTGGAATTTCGCTTCGAGATGGCTTTTGGCTCTTTTGAAGGAAGTTCCTCATCACATTAGATTCTTCCTTAAAGTTTGATGTTATCTCTTGTTTCTTTTCATCACCTGAACTTTCAGACTCTTCAGTGGTAAAATTATTTTTCTGAGATAATTAAATAGAAGGAAGTCTATATAAGAAATCAGAACACGCTTATACAAACTAACCAGAAACAGTTTATCCATCTAAAGGGAAAGTGAGAACTTCATTATCATGGAATTATTTCTGTGTTCCATATGAAAAAGTGGAAATAAATCTCTAGTTACTGCAGTAACATAATTCCTTAGTTTAAAAAAAAAAAAAAACCACACAGTACAGGCTTTCTTTATGGCAAAATGAAATATAACCTATGAGGAAATATGAGAAACGAGAGCTGTATCTCCCTCCACCCTTTCCAAAATCAGACAGAAGCTTTGTTGATCAGATGTAAGTAGTCACGTGACCGGGTGTGTGTGTAATTACCACTGAAGAGAAGGCTCTGTGCCACAAAGGTCAGACAGACAGGCTTTGGGAAAGCTGTCATCCACTTTCCTCCCATGTAAAGGAAAGTGAGTGTTCATCTTTCCACCACATAACTGTAAGTTGCAGGGTCCCAGGCGTACCAGTGCAGTGCAATCAGGTCCAGAGTCTTCTGAATCAGAAATATCAGAATATTCAGATGATCGATTCCTGAGTTCTGATTTCACACTTGTTAAAAACCCTGAGAAGGAAAGTGATCAGAGAAAAAGAGCCATCAGAACTGGAACAAAGTGCCATCCAAAGCCCGTCCAACTCAACTGCGCCGGCTGTGTCCTTTCTCATTGCTTTCACTGTCTTCATTTCATTCTTCCCCCAAGGATTTTTCCCCTAATTAACCAAGATACAGATTGAAGTGTATTCTTAAAACTTCTGTGGTATTTATCAAATATGGTTTACAATCCTTGCATGGGTGGGTTGACTATTTTATTTCTTCCCAGAAAAAAACCTCAACACTAAAATTAGCTACAATGCTTTTCACTTTCTGTTATGCTTTATTTGTCTCAACAGAAAACAAAACAAAAAAACTCTCCTGAGCCTAAGACACATTCAAGTAGACAGTGAATTCAACAAGCTTATAGACCAAGCTTCACCCTTGCGTCTCTTTCCCCACAGCACTTTCGGCTAGCAACTGCTGGATAAAGTCCATTGATCAGCTGTGTCTCCCCCGGCATGTGAACAAATGTAGAGTCACCGACTAAAATAACAAACTTATCTGGAATTATCAGGAACTGAGGTATTCGACATGGATTTAATAATGTTAATTATCTAGAATATTCACTTATCAAGTACAAAAATGTTTAACTACTTTTTAAGATAGAAGGGTATACGGAGGCCCTGAAAAATGTTGAGAAAATGAAAGACTTCATTCAAAGATCTCAAGGAGGAGGAGGTGTTACTATTCATTGCATTGATGGTAACCAATTAATAACCAAGTAGAGCCTTGTCGTCAATATGCAATCAAATAAAATAATACTTGGGTTACTAATAGCTTCAGATCAGCCAGTTATATAGGTCTCCTAATTCTGAAAACCATATGTATGTTAGCTAAAATTATCTTGGAAATTGCACTACATTTTCAACTGCTTCATAATTCGGAGTAGAGGCCCATAAAATGCATGAGCTTTTATGTGACTCTTGAAAAAACTGTCATTAGATGAGGGTGTCACTGGCCAATGACATCCTTGTCACTAATACCACTTTCCCCAGCTGCCACCCCTCATTGGGAGGTCACATTCAGCATTTCCCTGATGGACAGAGGACTCAGAAATGCTCCAGATTTCTCAAAAGAGTATTAGGGACACAAGAAATTTTAATCCTACTACTAATTTAAGCACTTTAAAATTAGCAAGTTACCTGACATATTATTAGCATATTAATAATGAACAGACCTTTTAAAATGACCATTAAAACAAACATACTGTTAAGTGGTTTTTGAGACTCTTCATTCTCCACTCCCTCTATTCCTGAACTCTCTTCCATCTTCACTTTTGCCTTTTTTGTCCTTCTCTTATCCTCTTCATTTTCACTATCTGCTGTATAAAGACTCTGATCTGTGAAGGGTTGTCTCTCATCCCTGTACATAGAGGGAAAAAGAATCAACTCAGAAAATAGCGCAACTATGCAGCCAAACAGTATTACACTCTCCTTACTTTGCAGAGAAAACTGAGAATTGAGACACTTTCCCCATATTTCAGGCAGGTGTGCAATGGTCTGGACCCAGAATAAAATGAACAGAGGGAATCCATGGAAAACTAAACTCTCTGACACTTTGATCTACTTCACGTACTTAATTATCCTTCCATTTGTCAGCAGTAATCGAAGATCATTATCTTTCGCTCTCCATTCAGGTACTGTGGAAGATGGCTGGAGATGTTTGTTGAATTTTCCATTCAGTTTTGAGCTCAGGATGTCCTTAAAGTATAAAAACAGAACTTACTTAACCTCCACCCTCAAAAATACCTGCTTGACAGGTAAAGGAGCAGGAGAGTGTACCACCACCTCCCCCTGCCCCAGTCCCCACAGCCCTGCATCCTAAGAGTGCTGGGCAGCCTCCAAGGCTAGGGCATTTGCAGTGATGCAGCATGGAAGCTAAATGGCTCCTAAAACCAGCATGAATGTGGTTCATCTTTCTGTAGGGCCAGTAACAGTAAAATACGTTCTACAAAGCAGAATATAAAATCTGCCTCACGTGAATTCAGACATTTCACTCTTGTAGAAAGCTGGAAAACTGGAGAAGTACTGCCTTCGTGCATTTTGAGTTCTCTTTCCCTTGTTTCTCCCTAACCGCTGGGTCCTTTCCGGGTCCCCCATCTCTGCCCCAATCTCTAGTCTTCCCCCCAGGTACTCTCAGCGATTTACAGGTCACCATCCTGCTATCACCAGGAACAAACGCCACCGAGTGACATAAAGGCACAACAGTGGCTGGTTTTTAAAACATAAAGAATATTTCCTTTAATATTTTTCTTTAATAATATATAGAGCTTCTTATAATAACCTGAAGCTTCTCCCACATAGCTATGGATGAATCTTCTACCAGATGGCTATGGGTTGAAGGAGGTTTAGAACAACAAAAGCTTACAACAGTATAAATAGAATTATATAAAATTTAAAATATTTAAGGAAGCTTTAATTTCTATATAACATCTGTAAATATGTTAATTCAGAGATACTGCTATCTTACTCATTTTAAACTGTCCTCTCCTTAAGATGTACAAACATGGATGACATGGGTCTCATCACAGGTCAGTAGCATGTTTTCCAAAGGCCCCACACTGAGCTCATCACTCTGTCAGGCCAGCATTTCTCAAACTGTAATGAGTTTAATAGTCTCCCAGCCTAACAGTGATGCATGCTGCTGCCGCTGGGCCAGGGTAAGGCCTACAGCACCTGCACTTTCCTCTGCCTTCAATACTCCTCCTCAAGTCTGCGTATCCACCTGACTTCTTCTATGTAAGTGTCTGTCAAATGCACCTACCTGAGAGGTTCTCCGATCACCTTAGCAGAAGCAGCCAACCACCAGCCCCTTTATTCTACTGCTCTCTTCATGACCTTTTTATCTGAAATTATACGACTTTAATACCTGTCTCTGACTTCGATCCTTCCAACTTGAACTAGGATGGAAGCTCCATGAGGGCAGGGGCTTGGGTTTTGCCCACTCTGGTACCTTCCCCAGAGCCTAGAAGAGTACCGGGCACTCAGTAAACACTCGATACACATGTCAGCAAACCGATGGGACCTGTTCGTCCTACTTCTACACCGAAGCATGCCCCCATCACAAGCAGAAGTGCTGCTGACCCCTAGGGTGCTAAGCAAAGCTCAGACAACAAGGGCCAGCCTGGCCTCTTTCTATCATCCTTCTGAAGGCCTTTCAGAAATGACTGAGTCTCTCATGTGACCATGGAACAGAAGCTTGCCTCTTCCCAGGGACACATCTCCAGTCTTCTGAGCACCTCCCTCGTGTGGAGCTCCAGGATGTCGAGGTTGGAAGGAGTTCGGACATTGTGGTCTCGAAGTTTCCGCATCCTTCGTCGGGAATGGTATGGGGAAGCTGCTTCACTTGAGGACCGTGAAACTGGACACACAGAAGGGATTCCCTGAGATTTAACTGGTTTGCCGTTTTCCTCCTTTAAGAACAAAATTTGGGGTACTTTTATGACAAGGCCACAAACATAAGTGACTAAATAATCATCTATAAAAATATTTTAGAAAACAAAAAACATTCCTTTTCATCATAAAAACAAAAAACACCAAATTATAAAACCTGAACAGCTCTACTGAGATCTTTTCCCCTTTTCTCTCCCACATAAAATACTGTGAACACATATCCTTGATTTTCAACATCATTTTGAAGGCTGTATCATATTCTACTGTAGAGATATAGCATAATTCATTGACCTAATACTTAGGGATAGATATTGCTTTCATTTTTTTACTATCATTTTGGTTCCAAGAGGTGATAGTGGTAAGCAGGTATGGTCATATATCAAGTTTAACTGGAATTGTCTTCTTTACTTTATTAAAGTAATGCTAAGTCAAGGTATATGCCAGTTAGAAATCATACACTAATTTATACTTCCTATCAGCGGAGCAAAAATACAGAATTTTATCTTTGCCAATGTGATAAACCATCATTTGAAATCATAAATTATGTGGTAATATGTGGTTGAATACTTTTTCACATATTGAGAATATTTTTCATATTTTTATTGAATTGGCCATTTCCATCTCTTCTTTAATGAAATTCCTGTTTATATTTTCTTTGTACATTTTTCTACAGCCATTTTGCTGCCTTCTGTACTCCCTACCCTCCAATTAAAAAAAAAAACAAAACACTTTGGTGACTATTTTTGTCCATTATTCTTCCAAGAATATTTCACCATTTTCAATTTGTAATACTAATTTGCAATTGACATATTTTAGAAATGACACTCCCATTTATTAAACTAGAGTTTTATTTCTCTTAGTAAAGATTTCTAGTTTTTTCATATAGACCTATACTTTTTTATTGAGTATATTCTTAGTTTTGGTTATTGTTGTGATATATATTTATATATTTATACATTTATATATATTAAGATTAAATATATGACTTTTGACTTTAAAAATTCATGTATATGCAGCTCTTCAAAAACATAAAAAATTCCCTACTCTATCTGAACATGTTGAGAATTATATGAAGTACTCTATCCAAGGATATTAAACCCAACATTTTAATACCTCTATTTTGTTTCCCAAATACAGCCCTGATCTGAGCCATTAAATTATCAGCATCCATTCCTCCACTTAACTTCCTTTCAGTTCAAGCTAGACACTAACAGAACCACCTTCCTGAAGAATTACTTTAATTAAAATCCTCTATCTTTAACACCTAGAATATCTCCTAATTAATAAAATACCTAATGTCAGACTCCATGGGCTTTTATCAAAGGGCATATACCTAACCCAGGTGTCATAATATTTTCAGTTGAGTGGGTCTCCTTGCCCCAACCCTCTTTCCCATCCAGCTTCACCGGTTCTTACTCATCTTACACATCTGAACATGCATTCATCTTTGCATTGCAGAAATGAGTGAGATCTGAAAGTTTTGTTTATTCTGTATTTTTTTCATTTTCGGAGTAACCTGAAAAACCTGAAGTAACTTGGTAACTACATCCTTATTACTTCATGATGATACAATATTCCAGATTTCTCTGTAGGGCTTTGAAACCCTGAGACTCCTTTCCAGATACAGCTCATTCTAGTTCTTCTAAGAATGTCGAGGCTTTCCAGTATTTGTAGTGTGGTGGTAGATCCAACTGCTTCTCAAAATAGATAGGAACCAAGCATTTAGATGATAGTTTCTACTCTTACCTCTATTGCTCGAATTACTTTAGAAAGTTCTTTAATAAGATGTCCAGGTCTAACATTGTCTGGAATTTCAAAGGCATGTTCAGATACAAGCTGTATTTGGATTAACAAAGATAAGACAACCAAAGTTATTTACATTTTAAGATGTAAAAACTAATAAATTTTTAAGTTCTCTAGATTTTATAGACAAAGTCAAATACCAACAAGCCAGGTCTCAGAACTCATGGAGCTGGTTTCATAGCTTCTAAGGAGATCCTTATTGACTTATGAAATCCTTTTACTTTGAGTTAAACATGGACTTGTCTTACTGTGAATTCTGCTCAAAATGGACTCTACACCTCAAAGCCTACTGTAATTCTAAATACTACTATAATTAGTAAAGAAACTAATGAAGCCTTAAATTTAATTCATAATACAAAAGGATTTGTAAGGGGAAACATAGGCACTAAAATAATCCTAGCTTCTCATGGTAAATCTAATTCATAAAGTCTTTTATTTTTTGCTTTCCAAAAGTAAAATAGGAAAAAGATTCCATCAATAGGAAAGAGGAATTAATTGGCGAGTTACCGTATCTACTGAAGTGCAAACTGCTCTCACTGTTTATTATGTCTAATTCCAAACATTAATCTGTTTATCTAAGAACAGGCTTCCCAGGTGGCTCAGTGGTAAAGAATGCACCTGCATTGCAGGAGATGCAGGTTCAATCCTTGGGTCAGGAAGATCCCCTGGAGAAGGAGATGGCCACCCACTCCAGTTTTCTTACCTGGGAAATCCCACGGACAGAGGAGCCTGGTGGGCTACAGTCCATGAGGCTGCACTGAACACAACTTAGCAACTAAACAACAAATCTAAGAACATCTGACCTTTTAGATGCCCTTAACATACTAATTGCTACTCCTGCTTTATATCCTCTCCCTGGTTTTAGCATAATTTGTTAAAACAAACCAATGGTAACAGTAACACTAAGTGCAAACTATGTGCCAGGCTGAGCAACAACAAATTAAATAACAACAACAAAAAAATAACTGAGCGACTGAACAACAGCAAATGTGCCAGGCAAGATACAGTTGAGTGCTTTACAAATGTTACCTCATAAATCATTTCAACACTAGACAGAGGTTCTCCTAGGACTCTCATTGTACGTCGAGGGAATAGAAGCACAAGTTCACGCTTTATTAACAGCACGGCTAAGACTTGAATCCAAGCCTCTGACTCTGGAGTCCACACCCTGAACCACTAGGTTAATAAGCTGCCTCTCAAAGTGTACTCTAGATGTAATCAATTAACAGTATCTATTATTGATGAATTTTCTTGTTGTTGTTCAGTTGTTCAGCCGTGTCCGACTCCTTTCAACCCCATGGACTCCAGCATGCCAGGCTCCTCTGTCTTCATTGTACATCAAAATCACCCACAAGTTTAGAGGTTCATAGCCTACTACAGATCTATTATACCAAAATCTCTAGGGGAAAAAAGTTATTTCTAAAAATCTCTAAAGGCAATTTTGATAAACACACAAGCTTGAGAACAACTTGTCTAAAGCTTTCAGAAGAAAAGGAATTACACAGTTTTTGCAAGATACTCTTTGTTTTTATCCTGTTATATACGATATACTTTTGTAATCTGTTTTTGCCTTTACTTGTCAATTAGATGATGATGTCTTTGATGCTGATTTTATTTTCCTATATGCTTCCACAGCACCCCTGCTCTAATGTGTATACAGCAATGATTTAAAAAAAAACAAATGAAAAGAAGCATAAAATTATTGGGAGGGTAATCTATTACCCTCAGAGGGTAAAGAATCTGCAGGCAATGCAGGAGACCAGGTTCGATCCCTGGATGGGGAAGATCCCCCAGAGAAGGGCATGGCAACCTACTCCAGTATGGTTGCCTGGACAGTCCCATGGACAGAGGAGCCTGGCAGGCTACAGTCCATGGGGTCGCAGAGTTGGACTCGACTGACAGACTGACACTTTCCCAGTATCTTTTAGGTGGCTCAGAGGTAAAGAATCCGCCAGTCAATGCAGGTGATGCAGGTTTAACCCCTGGGTCGGGAAGATCCCCTGGAGTAGGAAATGGCAACCCAGTCCAGTATTCCTGCCTGGAATATTCTATGGACAGAGGAGCTTGGCGGGCTACAATCCCTGGGGTCACAGACAGGCACAACTGAGCGGCTGAGCACAAGCACACAGAAAGTATCTTTTAAGAGCAGGATTTTTACTTCAAGTGGACATTTAAGAAATCAGCATGGAAATGTATTTTCATCAGATAAAATATTTATCACTTACTAAAGCACTGTGTGTAAAGTTCCAAGAAGGAAATAAAGATGAGAAAGTCCCTGTTTTTTAAGAGCTCATAAATGTAGACAATAAGAAATGGACACATTACTTTATGGACATTACTTTTAAGTCCACTGGCTCAAGAGATATGCTATCGACGTATAAGGAAAGGACCTAAGAATTCCAAATGGAGAGATCTGAGATGACCTCTTAGAGGTGGTAGGATTCGAATGCAAACTATACCACAGTTCAGGGAAAATGGAAAGCTCCTGCTTGAACCCAGACCTCTCTTTTCCTTTGTTCTTACATAAGACCAGCAGAGGGATAACAGCTTTGCAGAGACCGAGCTTCATCTTAGCTCCACCAGTTGTCTTGAGCAAGCACTTACACTCTGAACCTCAACTTCTCTGTATTTAAAATGGGGACAACAACAGCACCACAAACTCATTTAGTTGCTCTGAAGAGTAAATGAGTTAGTAAATGCATTTATGGATATAAAGACTAAACACAGTGGTTAGCACACGATGTGAGCACAAAATTATATACTATTATTCTATATCTACATGTTAATTTCTTAGTCAATATCCCAGATAGTCTCAAATTTACTTTCTTTTCAAGATTAAAGAAGTACCTAGGTACTCCATTCTCAAAAATATAAACAAAAACCAGCATATCTGTATATACTAATAAACACAGGTTGTACTTTTCAGTTAAAGCATGATTCCCATTCCTTCTAGCACTCCCACTTACTGACAGAACAGCATAAGGCTCTGTTTTCCTGACCTTGCCATATAAAAATTAACAGTTTCCCTGATGGCTCAGATGGTAAAGAATTTGCCTGCAGCGCAGGAGACCCAGGTTCAATCCCTGCGTTGGGAAGATCCCCTGGAGAAGGGAATGACTACTCACTCCAGTATTCTTGGCTGGAGGATTCCATGGATAGAGGAGCCTGAAGGGGCGACAGTCCATGGGCTTGCAAAGAGTCGTGGACATGACTGAGAGACTAACAGTTTCACACTTTTCACTTTTCTGACCTTGCCATATAAAAATTAAGTTATTTCACCAAAGACAACTACTTACTTCTTTTTTCATCCATAGTTTTAAAGCAGTATGCAGCGCTTTCACTCCCTGTACTAGGTAAGTCTGAGGCTGAAAACCATCTTCTCTCAGTTCTGTGGGAACGAAGTTAAGGGGGAAAGGAGTTAGGTTCTGTGGCAAAGTGATTAACTTTAGGTTTTGAGTAACCACCAAATATCAAACAAGTTAACAGAGAGGAAAAAAAAGTGAAATAAGAAACAATCAACTGACAAGATGAGAAAGAAAAAGAAACAGAACCACACTCAATACTACTGCCTCCATCTTCTACAGCAGCACCTCTCTCAAGACACCCACCTCCACACAGTGCTACACGGTGTGAGATGGGGTTCTTACTACTCCTTCCTTCCGAAGAAAGTGAGCCCCCTCACCCCATTTAAGGAAAGAAACCATGAATGAGTCCTACCATTTAATTCTGCGCATGCTATCCTGGGAAAAGAGTCACTGATTTGCTTCTTTTCACTGTACCCTTTCTTCCTGTGCAACTTTTAAATGAGAAAACCCCCAATGTTTAGAACAGACTTTGCTGTTTAATCTGTTTATATCTCTTCTTCTGGAAGTTAATGATAATAGTAGCACTATTTGCAAACTGACTAGAAATGTAAGACAACACAGAAACTAGATCGACTGTATTCTCATGGGCACAAGTGCAAAGCAAAACTAGATAAAAGTGAGAAGTGACCCTGAGTCTCCAACTTGACTGCTCAAAAATCATTAAACCAATAATAAATCACTTAAATCTGAAAAGCCACATAAAAAGGTGGCTTTCACGTTTAAAGGGATATTCCCCCACCCACCCACCACCCAAAACCATGTTTCTCCAGGCACAGATCACAGCCCGACACTAGCTGGTGCGCTAACAGGTGCCTTACGCTGGCCACATAACGGTCACAGCAGTGACAGCACAGGCGCCACCTGACTCTCTCAGGACAAGAGAAGTGCTCCCTCAAAGGTTTTTAAAGCAAATGCTTGGGGACAAACATTAAGTAACAGTCCCTTGGCTTCAACTGCGTTTTTTGCTAGGGAGGCACTTTTACATGCCTGAAAATCTGTGCAGGTGACTAGAGTCCCGGGAGAAAGCAACACTTTTCAGGATTCCCTGTGTGGTTCCAATGCAGCAGTTCATGTGTTTTTTGACTATGGACTAGAGCTCTCCTAATTTGTTAAAAAGGTTCTGAACAGGGGGAAATCATGCATTTAAAAAACAAAACAGGGACAACAGCCACCATATTTTTAAAAGAACCTCTCTATCAGTGACTTTAAGTGAATTTACAAATATCATGCATCACATGAAACAACAAAATGTTCAGATTATTACCTTTTAGGGTTTCCAGCAAGTTTTTGGCTACAAACCAACATATGGCTTCAAAGAAAGGGAATTTGAAAAGATCTGGTGTTTTAAGTCTTTTTTCCATCTCGTAACACCTAAATAAAGAAAAGTTGAAGAAATTCAACATTAGCATTTCCAAAGTTAAATGGAGGCAACCAACTTAACTGAAATAAGGCAGCCCATGACACAGAAGACCAATGGGGTCCTACACACTGCTCAACACCACACACGTGAGTAGGACTGAGTCATGATCTGACTCAGGTCTGCCCTTATCAGATCTGACAGTATACTGAAGAATTTACACAGGGCTTCTAAAAGATCACCCCTAGGGATCTGTAGCCTAGTTTTAACAGAAGGAATTTTACAAGGGTTCCACTGTAATAAATATAACGTGTTTAGAAACTAGCTCCCTGTGTTAGACAGCACTCCAACATCCATTCACGGAGTTTTCTTTAGGTCCCACTAAGCATTCCAGCTCAGGACCAAACTTGGGTGGGGTCAAGGTGAGAAGGCAGAAACCATACGGTAGTTTTCTGCAAGAGTCCTTGCAGCAGTCCATATAGCCAGGAGCCGTCTTTCCCCAGGGACAGCTCAGGTATAAGCAAGATTCACTTGGCAAGTATGGGAGTTTGGCTTAAAGCTTCGTGCCCCATAAGAGCCAGAATCTCTTGTAATAACTCCATTGATGCATGGCTTCCAGGGTTCCCCATGGGCATGCCAAGTTACAAGTCAGGAAAGTCAAAAGACATGGCTCCCTACCAGGTATTTCCAGTTCTCCCAGTCCTGTGTAGTTTAACAATGAGGAATCATTTTACCATAAGTAATGTTGCCTAATAACATTCGTCTCTTATTAAGCTACCAGGCGAAGTTTTTGCCCAAAAGTCAGCTTGTCATGCAGAAGGGGAAATAGTTGGTAATCCTTCACCACAGCAAAATTAAAACAGGTATTTCCTAACTTCGAATTGTCCTGTCCCAGCCCCGTATGTTATACCTGAGTCTGACCTGATTTAGTTCAATTCTCTCACTGTAAAGAGAACCAAAGGAGAGCCTATCCATCTCTATAAAATTCTGAAATGTGGGAAAGTATTTAGTCTCAACTTGAATAAATGATTCTTTTTGTTTTAGATTCATCAAGGTGTCCTCTTGTCAAAATTTTAAGACAATTTTTTTTTAAAGTTTCTAATAAGTTATCAGGGCCTATCTCCATGAGATCACAATCAAATATGTTGCTGAAAAAGATCCTTCAAGTGCTGATAACACAAACCTGAGCTGCATGCCAATGTTAAGGTTGTGCAGAAAGTTCCCCCCAAAAGCCATACAGTCCTGAGAAGTGAGCACAGCATGAATCCACCCTGAAACAGTTAAAAGGACATGTCAGTGACTTTTCAACATTTAAACAACACAAATGTGATATCTACCTGTTTTAAGAAACACACAAAAAAATCAGTTTAGCTCATACTTCAGTGCCAGAGAAGCTAATGTCTATTATGATCTAAAGATACAATGATTCAAGTATTTATTAAATGCCTATTCTATGCCACCTCTGTGCTGTGTTTCAGATTAATGCATTGACCCAACTAGACAAAATTATGGTGCAGGACAGAAGGAGCTTTTGGTAATTGTTACTGTTTTCATTTTTTAGTTTAAAAACACATCTAACTTTATGTTAAAGATTTTACTCTGAGACAAGTCAAATCTGGTTAGAGTGAGGCAAGCATGTTTTCATTAAATGAATAATTGGAACTGGCTGAGCCCCTGGCCTTCCTAGTGTCATCCTGAAATGAGGGCCGGTAGGGACCAAGCAGAGGAGGATCGGTGGGACTCCACCCAGGACCTGCCTCTAAGAAAGAAAAGGTAGATCTCCCATATTTTATGAGGCAGGGTTATGGCCCTACAAATATAAATGTTGGCAATCAGAATGTTATCTTCCCATAAAGCCAACATGTTTCCAAAGTGAGGCTCATTTCTAAGAGATGATGTCTAACTTTTGAAAGAAAGGTCTTGTAGACCAAACATAAAGACGCTATACAGATGTAAATAAATATATTCACATACATTTGCATGGAAAAATTGACTGTTAAAATAGACAGATTCCATTTTCTTTATACTTTTCATAATTTGATTCGCCACTGTTCTGTGATATAGTATCTAAAAAGGCCAAGAAGACTGGATTTGAAGTGGTGGCCATTTGTGTGCTCAAAGGCACAAAGTCTTGAGCTTGACCCTGAAATCACAAATTTGAAGTCTGTGTCGGCTTCAAATTCTGTAGCTCAGTGGTTCTCAGTGGAGGAAGCGCTGCCAGCAGAGCGTGGTCTGGAGAGTTCGGGGCAGGGTGGGTGGGGCTGTCACAAGGATCAGGAAGCACCACTGTCATCTTGCGAGCAGGAGGCAGGGTGCAACAGGCAGGACAGTGCCACACAGCAAGAAACTGTCCTGCCTGAGCCAGGCCTTTCAAATATCTGCTGGGCATTCAGACAGGTACAGAATCTGTCACTGACTGAGCCCAGAAACGATGGCTCCATTAATATGAAACAGAGCATCTTTTGCAAGGTTTCAGCACGATTTTCTAGGAACACAACCAGGTAGCCTGTACACTGAAGAAAATTTATCAGTTGCCAAATACCTTGGGGAAAAAAAAAACCAACACTATCTATAGCAGTGGTTCTTCAAATGTGGTCCCCAGACCAGCAGCATCAGCCTCAGCTGCAAACTTATTAGAAATGCAAATTTTCAGGCCCATCCCAGAGCTGCTGAATCAGAACCACTGGGTTAAGGCCCAGCGCTCTGTGTTTTGGGCTTCCCAGGTGGCGCTAGTGGTAAAGAACCCACCTCCCAATGCAGGAGATGCAAGAGATGCAAGTTTGATCCCAGGGGTGGGAAGATCCCCTGGAGGAGGGCCTGGCAACCCACTCCAGTATTCTTGCCTGGAGAATCTCATGGTCAAAGGAGCCCAGTGGGCTACAGTCCACACGGTCGCAAAGAGTTGGACAGGACTGAGCAGGCACACATGCTCTGTGTTTTAATAAGCCCTCCAGGTGACTCTGAGGGTCTGTGGAGTTTGAGAACCATTAATCCACACCAATGCTATAGACCTGTACTGCTTAGCTGGCCTGTGCATCACCCTACTTCCAATGTTGCTGTGCCTGAGCAGGGACATTGCAAAATAATATTTTATTATAAATTACTTCTAATTTCTTTATAACCTAATTAGATTATTACATCAATTGGGGGAAGGGAATTATTGGTGCTGGAGGTCATACCGATGATAAATTTGAGTTTAAGATTTTAAAACAGATATAACAAACTATTTACTACAAAAAGGAGTTTAGGGGGTCCTTAAGGGAGGGGCTTAGCCCATTCACAGTGAAAATATTGATAGGTATCTAGATTTTATCAATTCTGGTAGTTCTAGGCATTTACTCATTCATTTATTCAACACATACTTATTATATACTCCATAGCCAAAGTAAGAAAGCAGGGCCTGTAACAGATCCTTGCAAACTCTGCAGCCATTAAGGTCACCCAAATCAGAAGAACACAACTCTCAGAACCACTGGCCTGCAGAAGAATCCATGCCCTGCATTCAGTCACCTCTCAAGATGATACACCTAATGCCTATTCTTGAGGCTATAACTAAGGCTGATACTCAATCCCTTCCTAGGCTCCCTCAGAACATACTCATTTGCCTCCTAATTATCCCAGGATAGCAGCCCAGACTCCTACAGCAGACTTGGCCTTCAACATCAGCGCAGAGCTGACCAATTAAAAACTGAAGGGAATTTCATCAAAATTTTAAAATTTTGTGCAAAGAACATTATCAAGAAAGTGAAAAGACAACCCACAGAATGAGAGAAAACATTGCAAATCATATATCTGAAAAGGGTCTATTCAGAATATATAAAGAATTCTTACCACTCAGCAATAAAATGACAGCCCAACTCAAAAATGGGCAAAGGATTTAACAGACATTTCTCCAAAGAAGACATACAAACAGCCAGTATGAAAAATGTTTAGCATCGTTACTCACTAAGGAAACACAAATTAAAACCACAATGAGATACTAGTACTTCACACCTACTAGAATGTCAAAAATAAAGATAAGCACAGTGGTGGTGAAGATGTGGAGAAATTGAAATACCTGTACATTGTTGGCAGGAACATAAAATGGTACAGCCGTTAGGAAAACAGTTTGGCAGTTCCTCAAAAAGTTAAACATCATTAAACCGTATGACCCAGCAATTCCACTACTAGGTATAAACCCAAGGGAAATGAAAACAAACCTCCACACAAAAACTATCACACAAATGTTCAAAGCAGCACTATTCATAACAGCCAAAAAGTGGAGCCAACCAAAATGTCCATCAACTGATGAGGGGATAAACGAAATGTGAAACATCCATGCAGCGGAATATTACTTGGCCATAAAAAGCAATGAAACACTGATAAGAGATACAACATGGATAAGTCTAGTAAACATGATGCCAACTAAAAGAAGCTGGATACAAAAGGTCACCTATTATATATGAAATGTCCAAAACAGGCAAATCCAGAGCCAAAAGAAAATTAGAGGTTACTAGGGGCTGAGAGGAGGGGGAATGGGGAGTGTCTGCTAACTGGCACAGGGTTTCTTTTTGAGGTGATGAAATGTTCTGGAATTAGGGAGAGGGTTGCACAGTTCTGTTAATCTACTAAAAACCACTGAATTGCACACTTTTAAAGGGTGTGTATTAAGGTATGTGAATTTTTCAAAATAAAAATGAAGGCAAATGACACAAAACACAATGCCAAAACAAGTTGAACCACAAGAGAAACCCTCCAAGGGACAAGGACGTGAAAAGCTCAACATAAGAATCATCTCTCAGGTTATGCAAAGCCACTTTCCAAACTCAGAGGTTAAACTCAGTTAAACTCAGAGGTTCCAATCAAAAGCGGGACTCTGTGATGAGCAATCGCTATGGGGAGTAGGGATGGGATTAAAACCTTACCTGTAGGAACAAATAAGGTATGTCCCTGCTTTACCACACATTTGTAGCATTTATCCACCTTATCTCCAAAGAACACTTCACTCTGGGTCACAGATGAACTCCAAGATTCATAGAGGGCCAAATTGTCATCTGTTGGCTTTATCAAATAAAAAACCTTCTCGCCCTAGGAGGAAGTAATCACACTATTTTTGAAAAAGGAAATGCCATTCTCAGGGTGGCCTATATTGATGCAATTTCCCAATACAATGTTCTAAATTAAATTAGATAATTATCAGATTTCTTAGGCTCAGAAAGACATATTTCACATGCCTGACCAATAGCTACTGCCTTTAATAAGCATCTCCACAGGTACTAACGCTCCCCCTCCCAATAAGACAAGGAGTCAGTAAAGTCGTGATGGAGAAACAGTTACAGGAAAGGAGGGTAAAGAATCACAAGCATCCTACTGATCTCATGTTCAAGGTGTAGAAGTAAATACATGTTAACGGGCCCTAGGTTACAGAGAGTGATCTCTGCAAACTCTGCCCTTTCTCCTAAGACCTATAACGCTACAGCTGTTTTTAAAGACTTATGAACAGACTTTCTTTAGTGAACTGACCCTCTGCTTTCTCATGAAGCAAAGGAAGAGGAGCTCGAGGCACAGCATCAAACAGAGTCCAGAGCGGTGCTGATGCACAGGCACGTGGTTTAGACAAAGATCTGGTTCTAGAGCAACACTGTCCAAAAGAACTTTCTGTGACGATGGAAATGTTTCCTATCTGTGCTACGCGATACAGTGGACATAAAGCCCTAAGTGCCTACTGAGCACTTGAGATGTGGTTAGTACAAATGACAAGCTGAATTTGACATTATGTTTCATGATTTAAATTTAGCCCCATGTGCTGAATGGCTACTGCACAGTTCTAGTTAAAACAAGGTGAATATATGCTCTCAAGGAGAATTCATAATTTTATGGGCATTCCTGACTTATCCAACTTGCTGTCTTTAGTCTGACCTTAAGATCAGAAGCAATTATTACTATAATTTTGCTCCTTCTCAGGTATCTGATTTACGGGTTGACTAGAGGGAAGAAGACTATATGTTTTTGCGGTTAAGTGAACAAAGAAATACGCCAAGCTTACCCAGAGGACATGGTACCAAACTGAAGTCCCACCAAAATCAATGTGGAAATCTGTGTAGCTGTCTTGAACTCCCATTAAGCAGTATTTCTGAACAAATGGCTTGGGAAAGACTGAATCATCTGGCCAATAATTTTCCACCCAGGAAAGTTTTCTGGCTATATCAGGAACCTCCACCAATTCAGACATCCTTTAAAAAAAAAACAACAGACACACACACACACACCCACATCATGCAAATTAAAACTTCTTAAAACTGCACCTCCCATCTCAACCCCAACCAAGAAATTAACTGGAACTCAAGGCTAACAAGAATACTTCAAGTTTGAACATGCCAAAGCAAAATGTACAACAACATAGCTGTATCTCTGGACCACTTTAGGAGTCACAATTATGTTTCTTACTAAAGTAAATGCATCATTTAACTACATCGAGCTAACACTCACAGAGCTGAATCAAAACACCCAGAACTACTCACTTTGTATCTGAAAATTCAAGGCTGATCACGTTTAACACTTTTGGTCTGCTGGGATTCGTGAAGTATTTCACGTAATTGTGAAGCGTCATTTTGCTGTCTGCCTGCCTTGCCACATCAATGACATCTATTACTTTGTCACCACCTGCAGAGAACAATCATAGCCTTATTATTGTGCTTAAGAGTTTCACCAATAGATGCCCTAAACAAAATTTTTTTAAAGACCATATTTACTGCACGTGATAATTAAGCCATCTATAAGAACTACATAGCTTAGACAAAGACTCTTCCTATATCCTTACTTTTTAAGTCCAACTGGAACTTCTGAACAAACGAACAATTTTTGAAAGAATAAAGCAATTAAGACAGAGCTGCATAATTAACACTGAGTGTAAAAATTTATGTGTTTACAAAGCTTTCCATACAACAACGATTTCTTGTGCATCCTATGACAGAAGCGCATATTACACTGGTAGGTAAAAACTGAGCCACCTGTTCTGGCTGTTAATTCCTGGTAATCAAAATTATAATTAATAATTCTACACAAAATGTGGACACAGACTTTTCCCTTTTACTTCTTTAACACTTAAGATTCTGAGTCCATCATTTTGAGAAACCAATCAGTCATTGGGGAATTAGTGAACAAATTAACCAGGACAAACAATTTCTGCTTGCCTGGTAGTGTCTGCTCTCCTAATATTCTGCTTCAAGGAAAAAATGAAGCAAAAATCAGTGCATATTATTGTTTGTGAGATGAGTTTTGAAGTGGGATTAATTTACAATTTTCCGATAAAACCATGAGCTACTGTAGGCACAACACTGAATCACCCTAAAAACCAGTTAGCTTTACAGTGTCTGACAGGATAAGGCGAAATTCAAAATACAGCAATGCTTAATCTGAAACAGGAAACAAGTACCCGTTTCTTACCTGAATGTAACTTTAAACAAGCTAAGAAAGTCAAATAGACTATTTATATTTAGGAGGCAAAACAATCCTGTTAATTGAAGCATTTTACAGTATTAAAAAAGTTAGCTATCAAGTAGTGTGAACATTTTACCTACACTTTTATTACACTAGCCATTTATTTTACAATGTTATCTATACAAACAGGTTTACGTGAAACCTCAGCCTCATCTAATTTATCAAATAGTTCAAAACTAAGCTGAATGTGAAGTGAGGCAATTTAACTGGATTTCCTCGGTGAAACAATTGGCAATGTCAACCAATGGATAGACAAAGGGACAAATTCTCAGATTATTTCAGGCTCAGAAGATAACATAAAGAATAGACAGTTTGAGTCAAGACAGACTTGAGATCTAATCCTCAAATAATCTTTATCTACTTTGCTGACAAGGAATGAGATCTACAGAGTCAGCTTTCTCTCTCAATACCCTTATGAGAATGAAAGAAGTGCCTGAAAATGTCAACAATAATGCAACAGATAAAGGGTCTTCTACCTTGTTTCTTAGACCTTTCTGGGACTCAATATAAAACATTAAGTCCAGACATCATTAAAAGGCAGTATCAAGTCATTGAAGTAAAACTAGGTTTGAAAATAAGCTTCTCTTTTTCTAGGCAGCAGGAGGTTACTAAAGCAGGATCCAGAAAACTTGTACCTGAATGCTGCTACCAAGGTCTAGAACTCACCCAGTTTCCCAAAGACTTCTTTTTCATATCTGTAGCTACCCCTCTGTAATAATTTTTCCTAGCAAGTATCAGGAAGTTTGATGGCAAAAAACAAACAAAGCAACAGGAGGAGGCTGTACAGAATGCTCCCTTCTGTCTTTCTGAAAGTAGGTCTACTGAGAAAAAAGTTTTCAAAGTACATGACGTGGCATTTCACTTTTCCTGACCCAGAAACTGAACTAAACTAACATCTCTTCATTCAATTTTTAGTATTTTAGGATAATATCAACTTTATTTTTTACCGTGTTTTCCCAAGCAATTAAAGGAATCCAGTTCGTACCTACATAACGTTCCACATCCATGACAGAAAAAGTTGGTGGCGGGAGCCTGAGTCCCAGATCATCTAATTTGGGGACCATTATAGGGACTTCAAATCCGTGTTTCTCCAGGTACCTTTGTGTCAGCTGGCTGCCATGCATCTTTACAATGATTTCATCGGCACTAAAGAAAATACAAGAGTAAAATGTCATCTTTGCTGATCAGTTCAGCTAAAAAAAAAAAAATCTGGTAATGGATTAATTCATATGCTCTATTATTACCTGAATCAGTGGTTCTCAACCTATCTCATACCTAATTTTCCTTTTTATAACTCATGTTTTATAAAGCTCCTTTTAGTATCCTACATACAATTGGAAAAATATATGTGAATTATATAAAATGCCTTAACTATAACAAGAGAAAAAACAAATTATAGCAAAATATGGATTTCAATATGTAAATATTCAGGTAAACAACACTAGAAAAGATAACAATAACAGTTCAGTTCAGTCACTCAATCATGTCCTACTCTTTGCCACCCCATGGACTGCAGCATGCCAGGCTTCCCTAACAGAATAACAGAATAACGGGACGCCTACAAACAGTCGTAATGAATGGTTAGATTTAAAAGAAGTAACAGATTAGAAGTAACTCAACACACGCTACACAGAAAACCAGCCAAGAGCAAAAGGGAGGGAGTACAATACAATAGGAGCTGGTTAGGATAAGTAAAAACAGATCATGTTTTATCTTGCTATAAAATTCTACACAAATATTTATTAGACATCATAAAGTCTCCCGGGACATAGAACAATTCATGCTTTCCTGCACACTGGAGGATGACTAGCATCCATAGTCCCTACTCATTGAGACAACGTCCAAATGCCCCAGTTGAGAATTCCTGATTTAAAAGGTCATTATCCTCAGTATTTAATAAGTTTTAATACGTTAGTCACCTTAAGCCACTAAAAACGGGTTGCTGAACTTCTGGCTGCATTCTTTAGTGACTAACCTGTTCTAGGCATTACACTCAAGTGTGGTCTGTCTGTCCCTTTTCACTGTCCCCTCAGTTTAGCTCAGTTCAGTCACTCAGTTGTGTCCAACTCTTTGCTACTCCATGAACTGCAGCATGCCAGGCTTCCCTGTCCATCAACAACTCCAGGAGCTTGCTCAAACTCATGTCCACTGAGTCAGTGATGCCATCCAACCAGCTCATCCTCTGTCGTCCCCTTCTCTTCCTGCCTTCAGCCTTTCCCAGCATCAGGGTCTTTTCCAGTGAGTCAGTTCTTTGCATCAGAAGGCCAAAGTATTGGAGCTTCAGCTTCAACATCAGTCCTTCCAATGAATATTCAGGATTGATTTCCTTTAGGATTGACTGATTTGATCTCCATGCTCTCCAAGGGACTCTCAAGGGTCTTCTCCAACACCACAGTTCAAAAGCATCAATTCTTTGGCACTCAGCCTTCTTTATGGTCCAGCTCTCACATTCATTCATGACTACTAGAAAAACCACAGCCTTGACTAGATGGACCTTTGTCCATCTAGCAAAGTAATGTCTCTCCTTTTTAATATGCTGTCTAGGTTGGTCATAGTTTTCTTCCAAGGAGCAAGTGTCTTTTAATCTCATGGCTGCAGTCACCACCTGCTGTGATTTTGGAGCCCAAGATAATAAAGTCTCTCACTGTTTCCACTGTTTTCCCATCTATGCCATGAAGTGATAGGACTGGATGCCATGATCTTTGTTTTTCTAATGTTGAGTTTTAAGCCAGTTTTTTCACTCTCCTCTTTCACTTTCATCAAGAGGCCCTTTAGTTCCTCTTAGTTTTCTGCCATAAGGGTGCTGTCATCTGCATATGTGAAGTTATTGATATTTCTCCCTGCAATCTTGATTCCAGCTTGTGCTTCACCCAGCCCGGCATTTCACATGATGTACTCTGCACTGAAGTTAAATAAGCAGGGTGACAACAGTCTGCCTTGGCCCACTCCTTTCCCAATTTGGGACCAGTCCATTTTTCCATGTCTGGTTCTAACTGTTGCTTCTTGACCTGCATACAGATTTCTCAGGAGGCAGGTCACGTGGTCTGGTATTCCCATCTCTTCAAGAATTTTCCAGTTTGTTGACTGTTCCCTAACCATAAATCAGAGATCTCTAAAAATGGATAGTCTCAATTTTATATTTCAAATGTTCACAGAATTGCAGCTGCTATACATTGAAAGTTAAGGGCATCATTTGCATCATAGGTTAAACACAACAGTTTCCTTTTTTACAATCAGATCTTAGCTATCTTGATGTCATCTGTAGCCTAGCTGTCAAGGAAATAACAGGAGAAACTAGGTCTCTGAATTACTGAGCTCAGATCACCCCACCTTCTCAGTAATAGTAGGTCAGTTTAAGGCCTTAAAAAAATCCAGACAGACTTTTCTTGGACAGTCATGTAAATAGAAGGCTTAGAGCTTCTTTACCTGACTCACTGAGTTCTGTACTGCCTTTTATTTTCCCTATAAATATTCCCAAGTGTTCCTTGTTCCTCAGCCTCTGAGAATTTAACAATTCCTTAAACTCCAATCTACAGGAAAATCTTAAATCTCTTGTACTCCTTCATCTTAAATGTTTGGTGTTTTACTCCACCAAAGTGATCAAAAATATTTAGGTTCAAGTTCTTAAAAACACAGGTACATGATTACTTACAAGAGAAAGAAAACTGGACACTATACCATAGTGGGCTAGTTAAGTAAACTGTGGTACGTATATATGGTACAGACACACACACACACACACACTATTGCACACTACACAGCAGTTAAAGAGTGAGATAAACTTATGTATATATACGGAAGGGTATCTATTAAATATAACAGTAAAAAACCAAAGCAAGTTGCACAACATATGTGTAACATAACCCCATGTTGCCTTTTAAAATTAGAAGTGTATACACATCACACATCTGTACACATAACTGTTTTTAAAAATTATCATTTACATTAAAAAAGGATCCAAAAAAACTTTAAGTCTTAAAATAAGGGTGGAGAAGATAACCCATTCACTTTATTTTACACATTTCTATGCTAATCCCATTGAATATGTGTGATTTAGTTAACTACTGTCACTCTGCCTGTGGAGGTTTATGGAGTTACACAAAATAAAACCAAGACCTTTAATTAATGATAAGTACAGTGTGGACATTTGTGATCATCTCTGTAATCTGTATTTAACTCGTTGTGTTTAACACTTTGGCAGAGAAGCCACAGGAATCGCTGGGCCAGGATTTTTGACACTACTCTTTTGGGTTACAAACCTATTTAAAAAAATGAAAGCTATGCCCCCTCTCCCTGAAAAATTCACATTCATACATCAACAATAAATAGTTTATACAGTTTTAGGGAACTCACAAGTCTCTGAAGCCAGCCGAGAGACACTGGCTGAAAACTTGGGCTCCAAATCAATCAATGAAAATAGACATTTCTCCAATGACTTTGATACTGATAAAAGAGAATATTTGAGAACAGGGCCTTTAATATCACAAAAAGCACATGGAAATCACTGTGTTTCATATTTTTTTCTCTGTTACCTGTGGAAGCCAACAGAAGCCACTTATCATTTATGCTTCTGTTTAAGGAAGGGGAATGGCCAGGAATCCTCAAGATTACAAAGAGCGAGCAGGGTTTTATACTTACAGGATCTGAAATAATTCCATAATAAGCTGCAGGTGATATTGTGATTGAAATTTAAATTGTACTTCCCCTTTTTAACAAGCCTGGATGTGATCCCATGTAAAAAGCCTATTAAGCATTATCACTTTAAATAGATGTCAGGCAGTGAGTAGGAAATGATCTAAATTAGCATGGTTAAATGCTGCATAATGCTTTTGACACTCTTCTCTTAAGCCATATAACTCAAATACATTATCTTAAAAAAATAAAAATTTAAAAACAAAAACCTAGTCTTGCTGCCACCAGAGGCTGAGCAATGGCTGTGAGGACTTCTGGCAGAAGTAGGGTGGAGACAGATCAGAAAACATAAGGGAAAACAGAGCGTGAAAAGAGGAGGAGGTGAGGCAAAGGAGAGAGAGAAGCAGCCGGCGGACAACGCAAGGACCAAGCTAGGTAACGTTCTTAAGTGTTTCTGGTCACAACAGGTTTACGTACCTTGGGAAGACTCGAGAACGTAGTTCCTTCACGAAAGTTCTAGTTCCAGCCTGCACTGGTTTGGAACCATCATCAATTTCTGTGTAGTCATGCCTGTGCCAGTTCCTCCTCTTTTTCACTGGATTTTGAGAAGATTAAAAGAAGAAAACATCTCTGTAACTGGTGGTACCACATACTTTCTATCATTATAGTCTACATAATCAGAAACAATTGTGAAGTACAATAACTCACATTTTAAAATGTATTTCTAAGGTTGAAGAAGTAAAATTTACTTTATGCCATGCTGCAACTATAGGCAGTTAACTGAGGGGTTTTAAAAATCCTTCTACTACTAATGATAGTAGTCTACTATCATTATCATTATTTTGGCTACGTCTCACAGCATGCAGGATATTAATTCCCCGACCAGGATTCGAACCCACACCCCCTGCAATGGAACCTTGGAATCTTAACCAGTGGACCACCAAGGAAGTCCCTTAAATCCTTCTACTTCAAAAATTATTTTAAAATTAAACCAAGGAATTCAAATTAGCAGATTGAGCCTTTTATAATACCCATATTTATACAGACTCTAAACCTTACTACTATTTAAAATCTTGACTGTCACTAGAACATTAGGTCATAACATGATTTTTATAGATCATCCAAATCAGTCTCTCAGGACAGGGCCTTTGATCTCACGTCAGAAATCTATTTTAACAGCACAGTCACTTCTCTTTTATGTCAAGATTTATTCCCAAAATAAGCATGGTTACACTGACACAGGAACAGCATCATAACATAAGGAGGACAAGTGAGATGACAGAATCAGTACCGGAGGGCTCTTTCTAACGCTCAGATCCTGTGAGTCAACAGCTCTGGGAGGCTAAGACTCGAGTAGGCGCAGCAGACGAAATCAGGACACCTGGCTTTGACTCCTAGTTTAGTCACAACTTCCTCTGCACATGTGTGTGCATGCTCAGTTACTTAGCTGTGTCTGATTCTTTTGCAACCCCATGAACTGGAGCCCACTACGCTCCTCTGTCCATGGAACATTCCGGGCAAGAACACTGGAGTGGGATGCCATATCCTCTGATAGGACATCTTCCCGACTCAGGGACTGAACCTGCAGCCCCTTCACTGGCAGGCAGACTCTTTACCACTGGTACCAGCTGGGAAGCCGCAACTTACTCTGCAACATGTCTGGGTGCAGTGTCCTCGATGTGGAAATGAAGGGGAAATGTTCTATTTTTCAGAGTGTGCTGCAGAACCCTTAATAAAAGGGAAGATGGAGAAGAGACTGAGGTTGGAGCTCTGGATCTCATTCATTCCTCTTTTCATCAGGGTGGAACCACTTGCACATCTTTTGTGTGGCATCAAGGTAAGATTTCAGTTTTACATCTTTTTTTTTTTTTAATCACTTTTAAGCATAAAACTTCCGTAATTCTGGGAAATGTGTGAGTGAGTGAAAGTCATTCAGTTATGTCTGACTCTTTGAGAGCCCATGGTCTCTACAGTCCATGGAATTCTCCAGGTCAGAATACTGGAGCAGGTAGCCGTTCCCTTCTCCAGGGGATCTTCCCAATCCAGGGATTAAACCCAGGTCTCTGTCACTGCACAGAGTCGGACACGACTGAAGCGACTTAGCAGCAGCAGCAGCCCTCATTGCAGGTGGATTCTTTACCATCTGAGCCACCAGGGAAGCCCGGGAAATGTATTGATGTCTAAAATTTACTTAGATGGAATAAAAAAATAAGATGGGCAATGTACAGTGGGATAGTTAGTGGACAGATATGAGATAAACAAGTAACGTGAAATGTTGATAGTGGAATCTAGATGGTGGGTTTAGAGGTAATATTCTTTCAACTTTTCCTGGATATTTGAACATTTTCATAATAAAACCTTGGCAGGGGTGACAACTCTATGAGTCTAAGTTATTTCAAACCCTTCACCTTACAAAGATCATAATAATAAAATACTGCTGGATCCTCATGAGGATAAGGACAAGCCACACATAAATAATCAATAGGGGTAGAAATCAGGTTCCTTCGTATCTAAGTCTCAAACAAGATTCCCAAGTAACTTATGGCAGTCAGATCCTCAAATGGAAGACAGTAAGTCCCATTTTTTAAAAAAACCTCATGGAAAAAAACTGACAATCATTAAGCAACCTTCCTAGAAAAGACCATTAAGGCAACCTTCGTGTGTGTGTGTGTGTGTGTTCTTTTTTCCTCACTTAAAATCACTTCTAGGGAATTCCCTGGCGATCCAGTGGTTAGGACTCTGTGCTTTCACTGCTGTGGGCCCTAATTCGGTCCCTGGTTGGGGAACTAAGATCCCACAAGCCTCGCTACACAGTCAAAAAACAAAACAAACAAACAAACCAACCAAAGGTACATGATTCAAAGGTATTTCATTCCAGGCTTTTTGCTTACATATAAACAGATATATAACCCCATTTTATTTTCAGCTGGGATCATAATGTTTATGCTTATCTTTACTATCATGGGCATTTTCTCCTTATTTAATGTTCAAAAACAATTTAAAGGCAGCCTAGAATTTTAAGATGTAAATGAAGATGCATCTTTAAACAAAGATGAAATTAATATTTATATACATAAATCTGTTTCTGGCTACATACTACAAAACTGCCTCCCAAAAAGTGGTAGGTAAGCCATTCTCACCAATATATATAAGCAACCTGGCCAACAGTGGGAAAGAGGGAGGAAGGGAAAAAAGAAAAAGAACAAACTGCCCATTTGAAAGTTAATAATGATGTTACATTGTTTTAATTTTCATTTTGGCATAACAGATTAAAATTAAAACAGATTGGGATTGGACAGCTATGGATTCAAACTCCAGCTCTGCTAAACAGCTACATCAAAGACCTAGTAATATCATTTTTCTCACATCAAGGTGTTACAAATATCAAAGTAGATAACAAATCTATTAGCAGTACTTCTCAGCACAGTGTCTGGGGCAATCAATCAGCTGCCAACTACTTTTCTTTCCTTTTAAATGTGTTGACTTGCAGGATGTTAACAGAAGGCTACAATGTCCTGTTGGACCAATATCCTCAACACATCAAATCAGTCACTGCAGGAGCTGACTGAATTTCTTAAAGGAAGGAGGCCAGCGAAAGAATATTTTAATAGTGGTCATAGGGAAAGGAGAGAACATTTTGCATTTGGATTGCATGTGCCTGAGGAGCACTGAGAATATGTGTTTAAGTATTGGGCTGGGTTTTTTGAGACTGGTCCTTGAACACAGTTCTTAATTCCCATTAAGAAGGTAAAGTCTAAATTCACCGTATTAATGAATATTTTACTGTCTAAATGGAATCTGTATTAAGGATTCCTGGGGAACTCTGAAAGAAATAGAACATCTTTGGTAGCAAGTAAGAGAGGCTTAAGAGCAAGACAGAAAATGTCCAAAAGGGATTACCCAAACTAGGTGTGAGGGTGAGGGGTGGGGCAATGGAACCTTAAAGCGGGATAAAACGGACTGCTGGATCCGGAGTATTTTCCTTATGGCTACTTAAAGTCAGACTTTTCGCCCAGAAGACTGTCCATGCCTCATCTTATGTTATTCGAGGATGAGAAGAATATGAAGGGGCAGGTAATAGTCAATGGGCTCCCCTTTGAAGCATTGTTATTCAAAGTGTAGCTTCATGATCCATTATGGATTGTGAAATCAATTTAGTGAGCATGACAAGCTTTTAAAAAAATTAAATCACACAGGAAAAAAGAAAATAAGAGTGCATTACATGGAACAGTGTTTTAAATACTACATTATTCTGATTTATAGTAGCCCATATAACATTTCATAGAAATTAAATTCAAATTATTTCATTTGGGGGTTATTTACTAAAATTCCAAATTGAAACTTACATTTCAGTTCTGTTTCTCTTCTTGATATAACAAGCCAGTATTATTTATTTCCTCCAAGAATTACACTTGGTCAATAATTACTTCAAGTTATATACTACATACTTCAGCACTACATAATATGAAACTTTATAAACATTTATGGGACTTCCCTGGTGGTCCAGTGGTTAAGAACCAGCCTTCCATTACTGGGAACATGGGTGTGATCCCTGGTTGGGGAATCAAGATCCCACATGTGTGGGGCAACCAAGACCACATGTCACAACTAGAGAGCCTGTGCTGCAGTTACTGAGCCTACGCCACAAAGAGAGCATGCAGGCTGCAACTAAGACCCGCTGCAGCCAAACAGATGAGTAAATACCTTTTAATTGTGACAATAAATTAGTCAATTATGCATGTAACAACTGATTATACATGTTCAACCAATTTGCTAACCTCAAATTTTATACTGCCAGAAACAACAAAAAGGATAATCTGTATTTTACAAAAAAAAAAAAGATTCAATACATTTATACAGCTTAAATTGCTAAATCTCTTAGAAACTAGGTAAAGTGTTAATATTTCTAACAAAACAGATAAGCAGTCAGTTGCTACTAAGTTGCTTTTGAAAAATCACTTGCCTATAACCAGAGAACACAATTTCTATTTTAAAAAAGTACTATGGAAAAACTGAATTCAAAAAGAGATTGTCTATGTTACCCACGTCTGACCCAAGTGTGTACAATTCTAAAATGATTAAGTCTACAGTTTTCCCCTTTAGTTTTAGGAACACAAAAATGCTAGTATGCAGTCTAAATTTTTAGGAGAATAGTTATAATATATCCCAAAGCCTTTTTAAAATCACTTCTCTGCTCTCACATTTGTACGATAACTAATGTTCCAATATATTCTGAAGCATTTGTAAGAGGCTAACAACAAAGGGGACAACAGAGGATGAGATGGTTGGAAGGCACCATCGACTCAATGGACATGAGTTTGAGCAAGCTCCAGAAGATAGTGAAGGATGGGAAACCTGGCGTGCAACAGTGCATGGGGTCGCAGAGAGCCAGACACAACTAAGCGACTGAACAGCCGCCGCCTCCTTTCCTATGTGCCCTGGTGCGCTCCAGAAGACATGTGGCTTCCCTGCCCAAGCCCTCAGCCCTCAGAAAGGACAATGCGGGCAGAGAGCTGGTCTGGCCTCTGTCCTTGGGACAGGACAAGGACGGTTGGAAGGTTGCTTTCATCACAGAGGACAGCGAGACAGGACTCTAGGCCATACTCAACAGCAGGACCTAATTCGGACAATAGAAGTAATACCTTAGCATGTCAGTGCCCTAATTTTTTCCTCCAAGTGTACTGTACGTATGCATTAAAGTCTTATCCTATACACTGTCCCAAATAGTACTGATTTTTTCTTCTTCTTTCAGTTTTATTGGGATATAACTTACATACAGCAATGAATAAATTTAAGTTATACAACAAAATGGTCTGACTGACATACCTCATTTCATGATGACCACAGTAAGTTTAATGACTATCCATCATCTCATGTAGACAGAAAATAAACAGAAAAAAATTTTTTTTCCTGTGATGAGAACTCTTAGGATCCACTTTCTTAACAACTTTCACAAAGAACATACAGCGGTGCTGAATCATATTTATATGTTGTACAGCCCTAGTACTTATTTATCTTATAGCTGGAAGTTTGTACTTTTTGATCACCTTGATCCACTCTTGCCCCCCACCCCCCACCCCTGCCCCTGGTAACCACAAATCTGTTCTCTTTTTTTATGAGCCTTTGTCTTTGAAACATAAATGGCCAACAACACTGTGTTAGTTTCTTGTACACAACATAGTGATTCAGTATTTCTACACATTTCAGAATGATCACCACAGTAAGTCTAGTTACAATCCTTTTTAAAAAAAACATTGAGAGATAAAAACAGCCAGAATCAGAAAAAGTTTACTTTATTTCACTTCTCAAGTTGAAAGCTTTGAAAAATATGTATTTTGAGTATGGAGCTTTGCACTGGCAATTAAGAACAATAGTGGTTTTCTCACTTAATGCTTTGACTTGTTAAATAAGTTAATAATTCAAACAAAAACTGCACTCCCAGTATCTTCAGAAAAATCTTTCTTATAGTTCTTGGTGGGTATAACATAACTAGTCAGAGTATCATTAAGTATTGTCATGTATATATTAAGTTCTAAACTCCAATTTTGATTTAAGCTTCCAGTACTTACTCAAGGAGGAACCATGTAGAAGTGCACAGTTGGGACAGTGATACAGGTCAATGTCAACGGCATGATGTTCTTCTACTCCAACACAGCTAAGGGAAAGAAATACAAGGCCAGCATATAAATAAGGTAAAAATCTTTACTTAACTATAATAGATCGATTAGAATTTAGCTAAGAAACGTACAACAATCTCACCAACGCATTTTGAAGAGTACAGAAACTCGTGTAAGAATAAATTTTATTCTCTTCTCTGCATACTGGAGAAATGGCAACCCACTCCAGTACTCTTGCCTGGAAAATCCCATGGACAGAGGAGGCTGGTAGGCTAGAGTCCACAGGGTCACAAAGAGTCGGACAGGACTGAGCGACTTCTCTTCATTTCACTTCTGCATACTGGAGTGGGTAGCCTTTCCATTCGCCAGGGGATCTTCCCAACCCAGGGATCGAACCCAGCTCTCCTGCAGTGAAGGCCGATTCTTAACCAGCTCAGCCACCACAGAAACCCAAGAATATTGGAGTGGGTAGCCGATCCCTTCTCTAGCGGATCTTCCCCCCCACCCAGGAATCAAACTGGGGTCTCCTGCATTGCAGGTAGATTCTTTGCCAGCTGAGCTACCAGGGAAGCCTCCTTTCTCTGCATATTTGCTGAATAACTGTGGGGGAGAATATACCCAAATATACCACTATTTGGGTATATTTGAGAATATACCCAAATATACCACTATATACCCAAATTCACTATTAGCAGCAGTAGAGACATCAGAAGTATAACATATTTATAACATAATAAGTATATTTTATTTTATAAATATATATTTTATTTATAATGTTATAAGTAATTATAACATAAACCGTAAGACCCTCAACCATTATGTAAATGCTACCTGCTATGGACTCAATGTGTTTGTGTCCTTCCAAAATTCACATGCTGAAGCTGTAAACCCCGGTGTGACTATGTTTTGGAGATAGGGCCTCTAAGGAAGTAATAAGGGTTCAGTGAGGTCATAAGGAGGGGGCCTTAATCCAACAGGATTACTGTCTTTTTAAGAAGTAACACCAGAGAGCTCACAAACCCTCTCTCTTGGATCTCTTCTCTCTGCCTCCCTTTCCTGGGTAGATTAAAACACCTAACTGTAAAATATGGTCGTCATCAGCCAGAGTGGCTAGCAAATTTGGGTAACATCACTGACATGGTGAGCGCACTGAGTCCTAACAATTCTGCATTAGGTCTCATACCCCTAATTAACCAGTTAAATTAGTGTGAGGAGTTGTATCTGGAATACTCTATTCCATGGAGTATACAGCAGCAGCATTTAAATAAAGATTGAGGGAACTAGGAACTCGGAAAACTATATCGTAACATCTTGAGCATAGGAGTGGTTCATCAATGAAAGACCACAGCAGCTTTGCTCACTTTCTAAGTAATTTATTAGGGTAAAATTTTACACGTTTGTATTCCCCAAAAGTTTCAGAACAAAAACACAACCACAACTAGTACCTGAAAGAGCCAAAGCAGTACTAACACAGAATTTGGGGGTATCGGTTGATAGGTGATACAGTGAAAGAGAAAATCAGTGAAATGGATGGTGGTCACATTATTCAGAATGCAGCAAAGAGAATGAGATGACAGGAAATACAAACAAGAGTGTGAGAACCATGAAGGATAAAATGAAAATGTAACATACATTTAACCAGAGCCTCAGAAGGTAAAATAGAGAGAACAGGGGCAGAAGCAATATCATGAGCTAACAGCTACAAATTTGCAGAAATAATGAGACACTGATCTCCAGATTTAAGAAACCCAACACATCCCAAGCAGGATGAATAAAAAGTCAACTCACATCACAGTAAATCTGCAGAAAACAAAAGTTGGGAAATTTCACAGATTACGTGCAAAGATGAGACTTCTCAAAGAAATAATGAAAATTGGAACATATTAGAATACCTTACATGTGCTTAAAGAAACTATCTACTAACCTATAATGGCTATTAACTGAGCATTCAATACTCAGTTAAAATGTGTTTCAAGAAGGAGGCGGGAGGAAAAAAGTTGTACAACCAAAACAGTTCACCTCCATCCAACCCACAGTAAAGAAAATGCCAGTGGATGTACTTCTGGCAGAAAGAAGATGGTCACAGACAACTCTGAGATGCAAGAAAAATGGAAAAGCCAAGAAAAGTAGAGCAATATTTCTGATAGAATACATAGGCAAAACACAATCTATGAAACATACAAGGTTTGAACTGCAGAATTTAAAAAAACATGGCCTAATGAACATTTATAGAACCCTACACCCAACATCCGTAGAACACAGCCTCCCTCTCAAGCACACGTGGGCCATTCTTAACAGCAGCCACACGCTGGGCCACAGTCAGGTCTGCAGGTGTGAAATCAGAAATCCTCTGGCCACAGTTCAGTTAAGAGAGAAAGCAATGACAAAAAAGGCAACTAGAAAATCTTCATGTGTTTAGAAATTAAGAAATAATATCATAAATAAGCCAAATAAAAAGATAAATCATAACAAAACTCTAAAAATTATTTTGAGCTGAACAGTAATGAAAATGCTACATAACAAAATGTGTCAAATGCAGAACTTGTAAACAGGAATATATAACTTTAAATATATGCATTACAGGAAAAAGGTTAAAATTAATGAAGTAGTAAAATCTACCTCAAATAGTAACAAAAAGAATAGCAAAATAAACCTTAAACACACAGACAGAAGGAAAACTAAAAGGGCAGAATTGATGACACAGGAAACAAACGTACAATAGAGCACTGTAGCCAAAAATGGATCCTTTGAAAAGACTTATAAAATTGTCAAACCTCTGGCAAGCTTATGAAAAATGAGATAAAACATAAATAACCAGTGGCAGGAAGGAAAAGAGGGAGAAAACTATAGATTCCATCGATACTAAATGTAAAAAGGTATTATGAATCATTTTATGCTAAAAGATTAGAAAATATAAGACAGGCAAACCTGAGTCACAAAGAAAAAAATATGTGCATAGTCCTAAAGTTGTTACCTATAACATTAAAAATTATCCCACCCTCAAAAAAATCCCAGGCCCAGATGGGTTCACAAGAAAGTTCTATTAAGTATTAAGGAAATAATTCCAATATTATAAATTTGCACCAGCAAGTAGAAAAAAAGGACTTACTTTCTAACTCATTTTATAATAACATGACCTTGATATTAAAACTTAGAAAAGATGATACAAGAAAGAAAAATTATAAGCCACTCTCATTTGGAAATACCAAGTTTGGTCTATCTCAGGAATGCAAGGTGGTTTTAACGCTAAAAAAATTTAATCTTGAAATTTGCCACATTAAACAGATTAAGAGAAAAACCCACATGACCGTTTAAAAAGGAGCAGGACATTTACTTCTGATTAAAATGCAAACAAAATTCCTTAGAAAATTAAGACAAAGATACTTACTAAATCTATATTACTAATGCTTACTAAAGGATTCTTATAAAACTCCTAAGCAAGTAACATGAAAGTACTTTCGGGACTTCCCAAATAAATTAATTAATTTTTTTAAAAAAAATCAAATTAAACATTAAAGTTAAATATCCCTAAACCAAGAACGTTACTTCAGATCTTTAAGTAGATCTAAAAGGAACTATTACATACGTTTCAGTTTCCTCTCTCAGAAGGAAGGATAACCCCCACCCCTCAGCCCCCATTAACAGAATTCTAGTCACAAAGGTTTCCCTGGTGGCTTGCCTGCAATGCAGGAGACCAGGGTTCGATTCCTGGGTCGGGAAGATCCCCTGGAGAAAGGAATGGCTATCCACACCAGTATTCTTGCCTGGAAAGTTCCATGGACAGAGGAGACTGGCAGCCTACATACAGTCCATGGGGTCGCAAAGAAGTCAGACATGACTGAGCGACTAACACTTTCACTTTTCTAAGTCCCTACAGCTTTAACAGATGTGTTGAGTACATGCAGTAGGACACGTAAGATGCAGCCTCTGAAAGCCAACTTTCTAACTTTCAATCTCCTTTAGTCTCCCACTCCATTTCTCTTAAAAAACTTTCCTTCATATACAAACTGCTCCATTTTTTCCTAATGGCAACATATGCAATGTTTCTTAGACTACTGTGAGTGTGTGTGTGGAGGGGGGTGCCTTCCTGTGGGGTGACAGCCTGACCCTTGCTGACTAGCTTCCATCTATAGAACAGTCTCCATGCCTTTTGGTAAGTGGGACAGTGACAACTTTAGCACTTTCTCTTGTCTTAACCTTCTGAAATTGTTGCTTAGCTGGCTTTTTGTGTGTGTGTGTGACACTTGACAAGAACACAATTGAATTAATGACTAACCAGGATTCCCTGGGATCTGCCAAACATTCTTTTTTTTCCTCCTGGATAATGCTCCCATTTATATTCCTTCCTCTCAATGTTAGAAGAGTTGGAGGCCTAATTTTTAAAGATCTTCCTGCCAGCAGACTTCATTAGATATTCCTCTTGCTTCAAATCCTCTCCCCATTCCTCACCAAGCAATCTTACAGCACTCTCCTTGGTGAAACTTCACTTGATCACCCCACAGAAAGTTCTGCAACGCTTTACTCACACACATCTCCACTCGTGGATATCTAACACTGAGCTGTTTTACACACCTGACTTCCTGACTTGAGCTCAGACTTCTCCCAGGATCACTTATAGTGCCCTCTCAACATGACGATCCCAGTAAATTTTTGATGATTATTAACTGTGCTGAAAACTTATCTGAAAATCAATCCATTGTGGCAAAGTTACAAGCAAGTTAAAAAAAAAAAAGTCCAACTTGAATTTCTGAAGAATTTGGTATAGGAACTAAAGGCAACACAGTCTATTAAAAAAAAAAAGGGGGGGGGGGGAATGATCTTTCAATGTATGAATTAGTAGCTTTCTCATCCTTCCTTAGATGGTAGGAGCATGCAGTAATGAAATTCATTCATTTAAAATTTTGCTTCATTGCAAGTTTTCACCTGTGTTTCAAAAGTTCACCCTTCTACCCCAAAGTAATTTTTACAGCTTCTCCATAAAGGAATGAGTGATCCATTGTACAAGCCCCAAAACCTCCAGTAATATCACCAAAGGGGCTGGGGAGTGGCCTTTAAGATTGATTAACTCCAGGAATAGAGAGGGTGGTTTATAACCTGCTCTTCATATTTCCTTTCATATAATTCTGGAGTCGGCTGAGGCCTTGGGACAGCTATAAGCCAGGCAAGGACTACCCAGTCCAGTTTCAAGCCATCAGAAAAACAGGGGTCAATTGGCTTGAGTGGGATGCACAGATTTTGAAATCAGGAAAACCGATTTGATTTCTAGCTCCAGTAGTTTTGACTTTGAGCAACTTTTTCAATTCCTCTGAGCAGGAGTTCCCCTAGGACTAAACAGGACAATGCAGGTAAATATGTAATGCATATGGCTTAGCATATAATAAGCAATGGTACAGTAAATACATTAATAAATAGTAACCATTACCATAACATTATTATGCTTCTATTAGGTACCAATCACAGCTCATACAACTCTGGGCTTATTACCTATGAGGTCTGAGCCCACACAGGAAACTTGGCCTTATGATTAGGCTTAGTATTTTTTGTACACATTAGACACTCAAATGGCCATTCTTAAAAGGAAAAGAAGATAATTCTTTTTCAATTTTTAATTACATTTTGATGGTTGAGTTCTCTGGAGTCAGTCTACCTACGTTAAAATTCTGAACTATGTACAACTATGTATAGACTTTGGGTAACTTTCCTTGTGTGTTCTTTGTCTCACTCTAAGGATGGAGATGACAGTATCTCCCTCAAAGTTTAGCAAATTAATTAAGTTAATAAACAATATTTAGAATGAAACTGTTTTGCAGGTCCAAAAACCTATTTTGCTTATTGATACTGGCTCAATAGGTTGACATTCCTGCTAGAACTATACTAAAATGCCAACAGTCATTTTCACATCTAAATTATGTTTTATGCAGTGTTTTAACCCTGCTGCTGCTAAGTCGCTTCAGTCGTGTCCGACTCTGTGTGACCCCGTAGACGGCAGCCCACCAGGCTCCCCCGTCCCTGGGATTCTCCAGGCAAGAACACTGGAGTGGGTTGCCATTTCCTTCTCCAATGCATGAAAGTGAAAAGTGAAAGTGAAGCCGCTCAGTCATGTCCGACTCTTCACGACCCCATGGACTGCAGCCCACCAGGCTCCTCCATCCATGGGATTTTCCAGGCAAGAGTACTGGAGTGGGTTGCCATCGCCGTCTCCAGAGTTTTAACCCTAAGATACATTATTATCAGGTATCAGCTAAAGCAAAAATGTGTAATTTGCATGTATGAAATATTTTCACTGAAAATCAAACTGGTAATTTTTAATTAAATCTTTGGTTTAGAAAAAACCAACTTCTGTTATTCTCTTGCTGACATATAAACTGTGTTCATAAAATTAAGTGCTTTTCCTTACAAGTTGAGCATGACATTGAAGATTTTATTTTTGACACATCAAAGCTATTTACTGGCATATTTTGTGCTTAACTATATTTAACAAGGATTTTGAATGAAGTGCATACTGAACCAAATTCTTTCAGTTCATAATAATCTCAGAAAAAATGTGACACTCTTTCTACTTTTAACAGTCGGCTCATCCTTCCAACCGTCCTATCGGTTTCCTGAGTTATTTCCAACCAGCTAACTAAGAACATTCAAGTTACCAAGGGTGAGGGAAGAAGACAATATAAAAAGGAATTGAACAGGGATTTCTTGGTAGTCCAGTGGCTAAGACTTCATGCTCCCAATGCAGTGGGCTAGGGTTTGACCCCTGGTCAGGGAACGAGATCCCATGAGCTGCAATTAAAACCTGGTGCAGTCAAATAAATAAATAAAGCTTTAAAAAAAAAAAAAGGAACTGAACAAAGAACACGACAGGAAAATAAGAGGGACTGAAGAACCAAGAGATGAGCTCACTGATACAAAACACACCCTTCAAAAAACTGAAAATCCTGTTGGTATGCTTCTAATAAAACTTGTTCCAGGATGAATGTGTGAAACCTACACATCAAATATAATTTGTTACACTATTTACCCCTAGAGTGCAGAAAACATGCTTGTTCTGCTTGTCACTGCCTGACACCTGAGTACATAAAGGCGGCGATATAAATAGTAAATAAAGGATCTTTGTGAAAGTGGCTCAGTCGTGTCCGACTCTTTGTGATCTGATGGACTAGACAGTCCATGGAATTCTCCAGGACAGAATACTAGAGTGGACAGCTGTTTCCTCCTCCAGGGGATCTTCCCAACCCAGGGATAGAACCTGCGTCTCCCTCATTGCGGGTGGATTCTTTACCAGCTGAGCCACAAGGGAAGCCCAAGAATATGGAGTGGTAGCCTAAACCATCTCCAGCGGGTTTTTCCAACCCAGGAATCGAAATGGGGTCTCCTGCTTTGCAGGCGGATTCTTTATCAACTGAACTATCAGAAAGAAAAGTACTACTATACTTTCCAAGGTACTATAAGATTAAAAATGTTTATTTTTTATGTTTAGCTTTTATGTATTATTTGTGTGAAAAGTATTATAAACATATTACAGTACAGTGCTGTGTAGCCAACTGTGTTAGCTGGGTACCTAGGCTAACTTTATCGGACTTGCAAACAAACTGTACTTACAAATCCACTCTTGGAATGGAACCTGTTCCTATTTATGGGGCTTACTATGCTGTTCTACTCTTTAGCAATCTACTTTCGGCTTGTCCAGCTATGTGTGGGGTGTGTCTATAGTGGCTAAGGAAAGCTGTAATGCAAACAGTGCCCAGCAGATTTGCTATTTCATGGTGACAGACTATACTTCTATTTATAACCAGTAAAAGAGCAAATAAGTGCCATCCCAAAATGATTATTATTTGAGAATTTAGTAAGAACTTTGTAAATCATCCTGGGGGAGAAAAAACTTGTCATGATGATAAAGGATAAACAGAAACAATTATATAAAGGTATGCTTAGAAATGTCCTTAGTAAAGGAAAGAATTAAGAACTATGCCATCAGTATATACATTACTGCCTTCATGTATGTTTTAATAATTAATTTAATGAGAAATTTAAACTCCACATCTGCAGCTATAGGATTTAAAAATCTTTATTTCATAAATGCCTTCGTGTATTTTTGACTGATGATTTCTCAGTTCAGTTCAGTCGTGTCCAACTCTTTGTGACCCCATGGACTGCAACACACCAGGCCTCCCTGTCCATCACCAACTCCCAGAGTAAACTCACGTCCATTGAGTCAGTGATGCCATCCAACCAGCTCATCCTCTGTCATCCCCTTCTCCTCCAGCCTTCAATCCTTCCCAGCATCAGGGTCTTTTCAAATGAGTCAGTTCTTCCCATCAGGTGGCCAGAGTATTGGAGTTTCAGCTTCAGCATCAGTCCTTCCAATGAATATTCAGGACTGATTTCCTTTAGGATTGACTGCTTTAATCTCCTTGAGTCCAAGGGACTCTCAAGTCTTCTCCAACACCACAGTTCAAAAGCATCAATTCTTCAGCACTCAGCTTTCTTTATAGCCCAACTCTCACAATCCAAAAACTAAAAGTAAAAAATATACAAAAATCTGTCCTAAAGCAACTTGAATCTAGAAGTATAAGAAATGTTTGCAGAGTTCAGTTCCTTGCTAAGAAACCGCAAGACTTAAGGAGTTAACATCTAAGAAAACTTTTTCTAAACCCATTTAACACTCAGTCTATCTGTGGGCTCCAAACCTGGCTATGCTTTAGAATCTCCTGTGGAGCTTTTACAGGCTGAGTGAGGCAGCCTTTCAAATGAATGAGGCAGATCTGCAAGAAGGGATATGGAAAGATCTCCAGGACATGCTGGAAAGCAACAAAAGCCAGGTGCAGAAGAGTACGACCCCACCCACCCATGCCTGTATGCCTGCAAATGCAGACTATAATGTGTGGAACCATCTGCCAAAAAACATATAAGAGAAAGAAAACTGAATGGATACAGAATGGAGGGGAGGGACAACTGCTTTCACCATGCAACTGTCTACATCTTTTTACTGTGTTTTTTTTGTTTGTTTGTTTCGCTTAAGTAGGATATACTGGTGGGCACGTGTAAGGAGAGGACCGTGCCAGGCTCTCGTGAGCTCATGGCCCACCATTTGTCCAGGGGAACATGATCAGGGATGTATTTGACTTCACAGCCACCCTGAATGGGCCGCTTTCCTATCATGTTTTCAAATTCATTGGCATTATACTTAGTAAATCTCCACTTCCTGGAGATGTGGCTCTTCTGGCATCCACAAAACCTGAACTGGCCCTAGGGAGGGCCTTAATCACATGCTCCTTGTTCCGCAGCTTGGTGCGGATGGACACTGACTTGGCCAGTGTCGACCCTGGCCACTGTGCGTACCTGTCTGGAGCCCATTAGCTCCAGCACAGCATAGCGTCTTGTTCCTGTGGATAATGTGGAAGGGGTGGAGCCACATTTAAATGAGAAAGCCATCTTTGCCACTGCTTTTCACCATGCACTTATTGGCACAAATACAGGCAGCCTCCAGGGCTTCAGAGGAGAGTGGCTCCTACGCATGTGACACTGTGGTCACAGAGTGGGAACTCAGCTTCTTTCTTTTGGCCTCTTCTGCCCCATGTCAAAGATGTGGATCTTAGCATCACGGACACACCTCAACCGAAGCCAGACTTTGAATAGAGCTTGCTCTTACAGTACACCAGGAGGGGTGGTGGTCATGGTGACACCAGGCTCTTCGGTGAAAAGAGCTGCTTATTTTTTTCTTAAAAGAAAAAAACACATTCTTGAGCCCCACCTTAGATCTACAGGGAAAAGTTAATGGGTGGTACCTAATAATCTTCATTTTTAACAAGCTCCCCAGGCAATTCTTTTGCTCAGTAGAGAAACGGCAGTTAAGGAACAATTGATCTAAAGCCCTAGCAGAGAGGCTAGGGCAATGCCTTATTCACAGCTGCTTCCTGTGAAAACTTTGTCACTCTAATTAGACTTCATATTTCTCAAAGATATGAGTAATAGTTGCTTCCCTTGTGGCTCAGCTGGTAAAGAATCCGCCTGCAATGTGGGAGACCTGGGTTCAATCCCTGGGTTGGGAAGAATCCCTGGAGAAGGGAAAGGCTATCCACTCCAGTATTCTGGCCTGGAGAATCCCATGGACTGTGTAGTCCACGGGGTCACAAAGAGTCGGACATGACTGAGCAACTTTCTCTTCACTTCACTAATAACTTAGAATTTCCTATTCTCCTCTGATCTAGCTAAACCTGACTATACAGTAGATGCTCAAAGAATATTTACTGATTGACAGAAAGCAGAAATTCCGAGCACATTAGAGAGGCATTAGTTTGGGCTACTATCCTGGCCAATATTCTACCATACTCAAATTAAATGTGAATTTTGCAGATATAAAGAGGTAGAAAACAGATGTGATGGGGAAAAAATAAATAACAGATGACTTTTTCTTTCAAGATCTTATTTTGAAATGTCCATACTTTTTGTTAATGAAAAAGAATGTATTGTTGAATGTTCAAATTTAGTCACAGGTATTTAATCACTGCAGATGGTGACTGCAGCCATGAAATTAAAAGACGCTTACTCCTTGGAAGAAAAGTTATGACCAACCTAGATAATATATTCAAAAGCAGAGACATTACTTTGCCGACTAAGGTCCGTCTAGTCAAGGCTATGGTTTTTCCTGTGGTCATGTATGGATGTGAGAATTGGACTGCGAAGAAGGCTGAGGGCCGAAGAATTGATGCTTTTGAACTGTGGTGTTGGAGAAGAATCTTGAGAGTCCCTTGGACTGCAAGGAGATCCAACCAGTCCATTCTGAAGGAGATCAGCCCTGGTGTTTCTTTGGAAGGAATGATGCTAAAGCTGAAACTCCAGTACTTTGGCCACCTCATGAGAAGAGCGGACTCATTGGAAAAGAGTCTGATGCTGGGATGGATTGGGGGCAGGAGGAGAAGGGGATGACAGAGGATGAGATGGCTGGATGGCATCAGAGGCTCGATGAACATGAGTCTGAGTGAACTCCAGGAGATGGTGATGGACAGGGAGGCCTGGCGTGCTGCGATTCATGGGGTCATGAGGAGCTAGACACGACTGAGTGACTGAACTGAACGGAACTGATTTATAACCATATTGTGCAAAAAAGGATCTCTGTTCATTACAGATTTATATATTATATCCATTTACTCTGTTCTCCTTTCTTGTAGCTTCTAAGTGTTCCTATCTTAATTTTCCAAGTGGGGTTAACTACTAGAAGAATACGTAGATTAAACAGATTATAGGTTGAAACAGATTTTTAAAAGATGAACCAATAGCCCAGCTCACAGTTCTATTGTCCACTGTGAGTATGGGAAGGAAAGCTATATTTTCTAGTCTAATGACATCAACAGAAGATTTAATGTATACAGGGCTAAAAAATCACATCCTGGGATAAAATACAACAGCAAGTCATAAACTTTTATATTGAAGACACTTCAGTGACGAGTCAGCTACAAAGGACAGGAATCAACTCAAGCAGATCCAGTGCCCTAGTAACCTTTCTCCTCTTGTAAACAGTCTTCAGTGCCCAAACCTAAGGGAAGAGTTACATGCCGAGCCAAGCCAAGAGAAAGGATTCATCTTAGAGAACTTCCCGTTGGAACAGAAACGAAGGTCTCTGAGAGGTCTACTCAACACCCTTAGCAGGTTTTTTCATTCTCAATGAAGGATGAGTTAAAGTAGAGGTTTGGATCATGGAAACCTTGACATAATCCTTAGCAAGTATTCCTACAGGAAGATTTCAAAGAACTTCAACAAAATTGCAAATCAGAAGTATTCAACAAAAGCAAAATGGGTAGTGCTGAGTTGTCCAGAAAAGTCAGCAGCAAACAGTGCACCATACTGTTTCAAAACACACAGTGAGGGCTAAGTGTAAAGTGCGTAATGTGCAGGGATTTTTACCTATTAGATCCATTCTGAAGAAAATGTATTATTATAAGTTCCTCAAAGTTCATTTTGTAGTTTTTCTTTATTTCCACTAGAGGTCAGATGATAGATGATTGGCAAATACAAGGAAAATCCAGGCAGTCCTTGCTTTGCACGGTAATGTGGGACCATAAAAATACTTACACAAGTTGAAATCACACAAAGCTATCTTAGTAATCACTGGGAAAATCACAACTGTCCCCTGAGCTTCAAAAATGTGAAAACATTTAAAACTTTCTTACTGTTAACTGTAATGTATAGAGGAGTGAAAAATTAGTGAAACATTTATTTAGTACACTGCAATTTAAAATATGAGGCTGTTAAGTGTGCCTTCACTAAGTGCTCCTGGCTGCACATCCAGAGTCTCTCAAGGGGCAGCAGGGTCAACACTCTTACCATCAGTTACTCATTTCACTATTTCATTTATGCTCAATTTAAATCTCACTTCCAGAAACATCGTTTTTTGTTCTTTGCTGGACTTTCCTCTTTACTGACCACTTCCCTCTTTTGATCACCCAGCTTCGTATGTAAGATGGGTAAGATGTCGGGTTTATCGGTGGGAAAGCAGGATGGAGCACAGCACCCTTTCCTGCCTGGGTGTGACCTGAAGGACAGACGCCCAGCTGCCACTGACATACTGACTTGCTGACCTGCACACTGAAGAGCTAGCAGCAAACTCTGTTCTTTATTTGCACAGTTAATATATCATGGTGGCCAAAATTTGAATCGTGTTATTAGGGGACTGGTATTTAACTAAACCATGGTGATACAGTGACGTAAGGAGAAATATATATTTGGTCTTCCTTCCTGGTTCCTTGCACAACAGTACCTAAAAACTTTGCAAAGCTCCTGAGTGACAGAGGAGCGTCTTTTGTTATTCATAACAAGCCCCTCTCAACCAGACTTGAGTTTATGCTAATACGGTGACCCTGGACGGGCCCATGGATAGCTTCACAATGGTCAAGTTGCCCCCGGAACCGACTGTGTGATTAGAGATTTAGAGTTTCAGCCCATGTCCAACCTTTAAGGAAGGGAGAGAAGTTGGAAATTTAAAAAAAAAAAAAATCACCAGTGGCCAATTATTTAATTTATCATGTCTACATAGTGAAGCTTCTATTAAAAACCCTACCCAAAGGGTTTGGAGTGCTTCAGGGTTGGTGAATGCATTCAGGGGCCAGAAGAGTGACATATCCCCAGTTCCAAAGGGACAGAAGTATGTGGGACCCTTAGGACCTTGCCCTATGTACCTCTTCATCTGGTAATTCATTTATAACCTTTATAATATCCTTTATAATTATATAAAGAAATAGCGCAAAGGAAAGTGCTTCCCTGGGTTCTGTGAGCCATCAGAGCAAATTATCAAACCTAAATAGGGAGTCGTGGCTGCAAAAGTTTCTTTTAAGGTTAAAAGGATAGTTTAGGAACTTCCCTGGCTGTCCAGTGGTTTAGACTCCCAAGTTTCCACTGCAGGGGTCCTGGGTTCAAGGATCCCTGATCGGGAACTAGGATCCTCTCTGCGGTGCTGTGCCCAGTCTCTCAGTCGTGTCTGACTCTTTGAGACCACAGACGATACCTGCCATTTGCAGCCAAGTCAGACAGAAATGGACATAACCCACGAATTCACTATTTGTGACTGGTGTCTAAAGTAGGGGAGCAGATTAGCTGGACTGAGCCCTTAACCTATGGTGGTGACGTTGTATAGTGGCTAAGTCACGTCTGACTCTTTGCAACCCCATGGACTGTAGCCTACCATGCTGCTCTGTCCATGGGACTGTCCAGGCAAGAATAATGGAGTGGGATGCCATTTCCTTCTCAGATGGCATCTTACCGACCCAAGGATCAAACCCGTGTCTCCTGCATGGGCAGGCAGATTCTTTACCACTGAGCCACCAGGGAAGACCCCCAAATATGGAACATTTCACAGTTAACCTGTGAGGTCTACGCTAACTCCAGGTAATCACTGTCAGAGTTGAATTCAATTGTAGGACACCCAGTTGGTGTCTACAGAGAATTGAGTGTAGAAAACCTACACATTTGTTGTCAGAAGTGCTATAACCAGAGAAACAGTTTTCCTTTGCATGGTGATGGAAATCTGTGCAAATCAGAACCACACAAAGTACGGACTGCTTATACAGCATTCTCTAAAACAGTATTTCTGAAACTGTCCCACGGGAGTTAAGGTTACACACATAAAGATTCCACAGTCAAATGAGACTAGGGAGGTGCTGGGCTGAGATCAAATCACCTTATTTACCAGCAAAACGCCTTGGAGAATTCAACCAGCTGATGTACACACTGCATTTCCCAGATGGGGATCAAGGTGGTGTTATTTCCCACCTTAGGAATGTGTTAAAGAAGTTAATGTTCAGACTCACCAGCTGTGAATATTTACTACACATTTAATGTTTTATAATTACAATTGTTATAGTTTAAATTTATAATTTTTTAAATTTACAATTTTTACAATTGGTACAAAGTACTGGTATATTAAATGTTTACTAAAACCACTTCCTTAACACAGGATACCAAATTAGCAACAGCATTACCAATCACTTACAGCATTCAGTACTGGAAAACATATGAGCAAGAAAAGTCAATAATAACACACTAAAACTTTTGAAAACTATCTCTGCCTCTCTCTTTTTTTGCACTGGGGATCCAGGGCTTCCACAGTGGCTCAGAGGGTAAAGAATCCTCCTACAATGTGGGAGGACCTGGGTTCGATCCCTAGGTTGGGAGGGCCTGGCAACCCACTCTAGTATTCTTGCCTGGAGAATCCCCATGGACAGGGGAGCCTGGCAGGCTATCGTCTGTGGTCTCAAAGAGTCAGACACGACTGAGAGACTGGGCACAGCACCACAGAGAGGATCCTACTTCCCGATCAGGGATCCTTGAACCCAGGACCCCTGCAGTGGAAACTTGGGGAGTCTAAACCACTGGACAGCCAGGGAAGTTCCTAAACTATCCTTTTAACCTTAAAAGAAACTTATCGAGATGTCTGTCTTATATTTCCCTTCAGTTCAGTTCAGTCCAGTCACTCAGTAGTGTCCGACTCTGTGACCCCATGAATCGCAGCACGCCAGGCCTCCCTGTCCATCACCAACTCCCGGAGTTCACCCAAACCCACATCCATCGAGTCGGTGATGCCATCCAGCCATCTCATCCTCTGTCATCCCCTTTTTCTCCTGCTCCCAACCCCTCCCAGCATCAGAGTCTTTTCCAATGAGTCAACTCTTCTCATGAGGTGGCCAAAGTACTGGAGTTTCAGCTTTAGCATCAGTCCTTCCAAAGAACACCCAGGACTGATCTCCTTTAGGATGGACTGATTGGATCTCCCTGCAGTCCAAGGGACTCTCAATAGTCTTCTCCAACACCACAGTTCAAAAGCATCAATTTTTCGGCGCTCTGCCTTCTTCACAGTCCAACTCTCACATCCATACATGACCAAAGGAAAAACACAATCTAACTGTGTGTGTGCTCAGTTGCTCAGTTGTGTCAGACTCTTTGTGACCCCATCACAATGTAATTAACAAATACTGATAGGGCACTTCCTAGGTGCAAGCCTAAAAACTGTACCCTTATCTTAAAGAGCCGACAATTTTACCAAAATATACAATAAGAAGCAAGATACACCATATCACTATGCCAGACGTCTGATTTTCTTCTGGGCAAAATTACCTATCAGCCAGGACCACCCTTCTCCACAGAGCTTCTTTCTTAGGGTTAAAAATTTAAAGCTACCATCCAACAGTGTGAGATCTCTGACCTCTAAAATGATAACCCTTCCTGCCAAGCCTGTTTAAGTGATATCTGCAAAGTCCCTTTTGCATTGCTAGACTCCATTCCTGGCTAGGCCCATCCAGCTGTCACCAATGTATCAGAATGAGAGTGGGCAATTTAAGAAGACCTCTTACTGAATTCCCCATCAAAATCTTGAAGTTTTTCTCTAGGTAAGAAAACAAAATCAGAAGCAGCAATAGGGGCCAGTTAAAGAAGATAAGAGATACCAGGAAAAACATGTATCCAGGAAAGAGATGAACACTGTTAAATGAATGCCCATTTGACCTGTGGCAACACAGCGCACAAACTGTATAACCCATGCCAGTAGCTCACAGAGCACACAGAGCAACTTAAGTCCATGACATCAAGACATTAAAATTAAGTGGTGCGATATTCTATCAAGAAGAGACAGTATACTGCTAAAATCCTGCTAAAACTCGTTGACACATAAAGAATTTTTAACTCCTGAGTAACTTTTCTGAGGATACTCAGCCACATTTCACAAGTAGAACCTTGGGGGAAATCTTGTTTAAGTCTGTAACATTTCCCAAAGATGACAATGCCATTGCTATAGTTTTTTACATGCTCATTAATCTGTACAATGTTAACACTTCATTGCAGTTGTTCCCAGGTTAAAGGTTACCTATTACTATGAATTGTTTCTAGCATTTTAAAAAGTAGGGATTCAAAAGGAATAAAGGAAGGGAGAAATAAATTAAAAGAGTTTCAAATTAAAATCATATCACACAGAAACTCCAAGCCAAGGCATCTTTCTAAGGTAGCAGGACCAGAAAACTATTCGAGGAAGTAAGCAAGCAACTTTCACAGTCTCCTTTGGGAGTCATGGTCCCAAAGCATCTGCACACAGACATGAGTAAATGGAAACACTCTTTATGCAGGCATAATAATGTACATTATCATATAATGTATATGATAGTCATGCTATCAATAAGTGGAATCCAAACTCTACTTTTGAATCCAATTATCTTTCGACCATTTACTTATGACTGGCCACTCTTCAATTAACACTTTTCAACCCACTGAGGTTGGAGTGTCCCAGAAGCAGATCGTGACACACAAATCTGAGTGGGGTGCCCATAGGGGAGGTCATCTCTGGAAGCACTGGCAGGTGAATGGAAAAGGGGGCCAGAGAAGGGGAGGAGGCCACAGCAGGTACCTTCAGGAGTATTTACCCCTTTGGGGACACCTGGAAGATGACTCCATGCAGAAGGGGCTTCAGGTGGTCTCAGCAGTGGAAGAGGAAGCTAAGATATTTATCCAGTGTCTCCCAGTCAACAAAGGTTAAGGGCTATCCAGAGGCATTAACTGCCCAGAATTCCTAGCCTGCTTCACATGGTAAGCTGCTGAGCACCTGGAGCCAGAACAAGCCCTCAGGTCAATTCTCAAGTGCTTTCAACAAGAAGGTATTCCAGACACAGGGACAGAGACAGAGAAAGAGATGATGATGTTATTCAGTTGCTCAGTTGTGTCTGACTCTTTGCAACCCCATGGACTGCAGCACACCAGGCTTCCCTGTCCTTTACTCTCTCCTAAACTCTGGGAGAGATAGAGATGGGAATACAGAAGCCAGGGGAGATGGGTGGGGTTCAGGAGAGCCTGCTGCCCGGGAGGACTGTAGTCGAGCCAAACTGACGTGCAGCAATACTGAATTTGGTTACTCTCTGCACCTATACACATGCTCATCTTAACATGCCCTGTGTTCTTCATCCTTCTGTCCATTACTCCTCCATTCTTTCTGTGATGAATAATGAACAAGTACATACATAAAATACATACGATGGGTGTGGAGAAAAGGGAACCCTCCTGCACTGTTGGTGGAATGCAAACTAGTACAGCCACTATGGAGAACAGTGTGCAGATTTCTTAAAAAATGTAACAGAACTGCCATACGACCCAGCCACCCCACTGCTGGGCATACACACCGAGGAAACGAGAACTGAAAGAGACACGTGTACCCCAATGTTCATCACAGCACTGTTCATAATAGCCAGGACATGGAAGCAACCTAGATGCCCATCAGCAGGCAAATGGATGAAGAAGTTGTGGTACATATATACAATAGAATATTACTCAGCCATAAAAAGGAACACATTTCAGTCAGTTCTGATGAGGTGGATGAAACTGGAGCCTATTATACAGAGTCAAGTCAGTCAGAAAGAGAAGCACAAAAACTGTATATTAACATGTATATATGGAATTTAGAAACAGTAATGACAATCCTATATGCAAGGCAGCAAAAGACACCCAGATGTAAAAAACAGACTTTAGGACTCTGTGGGAGAAGGCAAGGGGGGTATGATTTGAGAGAACAGCACTGAAACATGTCCATTACTATGTGTGAGACAGACAACCAGTGCAAGCTGGATGCATGAAGCAGGGCACTCAAAGCCGGTACTCTGGAACAACCCAGAGGGATGGGGTCGGGAGGGAGGCGGGGAGGGGTTCAGGATGGGGGACACATGTACACCCATGGCTGATTCATGTCAATGTATGGCAAAAAACTATCACAATACTGTAATTATCCTCCAATTAAAATAATTAATTTTTAAAATAAATAGAGGCGTATGCTACATACACACACAAATACATATGATAAAGTGATTATATGTAAATAGGTATAGACTAAGTAAGTAATATTAATAAAGTTACCAATTAATAAGTAATATTTAATACTTAATTTCTGAACAAAGATTAAGGACAAAGTTGTCCAACTTGAGGAGGAAATCCAAAACTGATTTGTGCATGTGGGAACTCAGCAACATTCCAGAGGGAGAAATAACCATTCCTACCAGTTCCAGAGACACACATACAGCTGATGGGTTGTAAAAATCTGTTCTGTCCCACCTCTGAGAGCAGCCTCAGCTCTGGGCCCACTACCATGAATCCCTTGTGAGACAGGATATGATGCAGAAGAATGAAACAGGGAGCAGACGGAAGGAGGGCAATCATCTTTTAGACAAAAGGGATTAAAATATTTTAGCTATTTTAAGAGAAGTTCCACAGAGAAAGTAGCACTTCAGGAACTATTTTTGAATGAAGAAATGACATTATGTAAGAACTAAAGATTTTAAAATTTAAAAAATAAAAAAAAATAAAAATAAAAATAAATAAAGAAAAAAAAACAAGTTTAACAAGATAATAGGATTCAAGATAAACATATAAAAACCAATTGTATTTATTCACACTAGCAACAAACAAAAATGAAATTAAGAAAACTATTCTATATATAATAGTATCATGAAGAATAAAATACTTCTGAATAAATTGAACAAAAGAAAAAAAAAAAAAAGAAAAGACATTATGGTGATGACCAGGGAATTTCCAGAGATTTTTTTTTTTTCTGCTGAAGAGGAAAGTGTTGTGCTATACTTATATATCTGTGGTGAGGGCTGAGGGGTGGGGGGATGGCTAGAGGGAGGGTAAACACTAAGGAAAGGGGGGCGGGGGCTACTCGCCCGAGGAAGGAAAACAAAGAAAGCTAGGATAAGGCGGAAGAGTTAGATCATGCAGGGACAGCGAGAGACAAAAATGAAATGAAGAAGGATTTCTGCAGGTGGAGGTACCAGCCGTATTAGCTTACTCGTTTGTATGCCGCAGTACGGTACATGCGTGAACAGACACTCGACACTATCTGCTTTCCCTCCACCAAGCGAGGAACACACCGTGTAAAATGAACCCAAATGCCTTCTATGGCGCAACTATTCACTCATCCAAAGCACTCTCGGGACACTGGAAACACAACAATGATAAAATCAAGAAACCAAGTGCCTACACTCTCGAAGCTTACATTTTACTGGAAGGAGAGAGACAGAAATGAGGCTGGTACAGCCCGAAGGAGCAGTGGCAGGGGACGATGCCAGACAGTTGGGGACAATCTGCTGGGTCTTATGGGCCACAGGAATGCTTCCGCTCTGAGTGGGATTCCAGCAGAAGAGTCACAGGATCTGACATTTTAAAAGTACTACTCTGGTTTCTGTGTTGGCAGGAGGAGGACTAGTTAGGAGGCTACTGCAACAATCTCAATTTATATAGGAGAGGGAGGTGAAATGATGAGAAGCGGTGAGATTCTGAAGGTGAGCCAACAGCATTTTGCTGAAAATTTAGTGCAGATTACGCGAGAAGAAAAGTGAAAGTGTGAGTCGTTCAGTCAAATCTGACTCTGTGACCCCTTGGCCTGTAGCCAGCCTCCTCTGTCTGCAGAATTCTCTAGGCAAGAATACTGGAGTGGTTGAGATTCCCTTCTCCAGAGACAAAGCGAGGATGGCTTTAAAGATTCTGACCCAAAGGAACGGCCATTAACTGAGATGAAGAGGACTGTGGAAAGAGTAGAGCTGACTGGGAAGCCAGATCTGGAGTTTGACTTTAGACACACCAGAGGATCAGATGCTTACTATTCATCCAAGTAGAGATACTGAGTTTGTGATTACATATTTAAGACCTCAGGGAAGAGGTCTACAAAGGTGATAAAAATTTAGGGATCACCCACACACAGATGAAAGCTGAAGTGGTGAGACCAGATAAATGTCAGAAAAAGAGAACTACTGAGGAATGAACCCTGTGGCACTCCAGTGACAAAAGGCCAGGGAGATAAGAAGGAAGTGCAATGAGGACTGAGGATGAGGAGAAGGAAGGAAGGGGGAGGCCCGAGAACTATCAGTACAGGGATCTTCCAGAAGCCAGGTAACTCGCTAGCTTTGATAAGAACTGCTCCAACGGAGCAGCAAAGATGACAGTCCCCCTGGACTAGGTTCAGAGAGAATGGACCCCAACTAGATAAGGAAAGATGGGAAGAAAAGCCACAGCTGGAGGCAGCGAACACAGACAACTCTTCTCGTGAATTTTACTACAAAGGGAGAAAAGAAATGAGGCTGCAACTGAAGGATGAATGTCAGATTGTTTATTTTTTAATGAAGTTAAATATTATTTGCACACTAATGAGGGGGGAAAAATGATACTGGGGAAGGGGGTAACTGCTGGGGTCAAGTCCTTGAATAAGGAGATGGGATCTCCTACAATGAATACACCTACAGATAATCTCCAATGACTTAGCAGTTTCCTTTTCTTCCTGAAATTACATTTCCAGAAAATTTCCTATTTCTGAAAATAGATCTCTCCAACTAAAGCAAACGTTGGCTCACATACAAATGGTTGAATGTGAGATGTGTAGCACTGACGCTTCAAAACCAGCGACTACAATAAAAAATGTCTCAAGGGGAAAATGTCACTTATTTGAAGAATATATACTATTTTGACAAAACAGATACACTACTTTTCATCATTTAAGGATCCCTTCTTTCTGTGGGTGTGTACAAACCCTTTAGCTACATTTTATTAATCTACTTCAAGGTCTACCAAAGTGTACCCTTATGCATACATGAATAAATAGATTTCAAGCAGGCTTGAAGTCTGCTAGAAAGATTGCCCGCCTGAGCAGCTGATCTACTAGTCATCCAGTCTCGCCATAAATGCAGAGGAATGTGCCGAGGCTGTGAGTAGTTACTCACACTGCTGGGCAGGCAAGGTCACCACTAAAACAGAGAGGAACGCAGAGGACCCCAGCACGGCCAACACCGTGAGAACGGCTGAACCTGATGGGACCCAGTCCCTGGATGGCACCATCACTGGCGACAGGGCGCCACCGTGAGAAGTGAGGGCCAGGTTAGCTTGTCCTGCCAATGGCACAAACCCTGCAAGGCCTTCCGCTTTACAGAGCCATTCTCATTCGGCTAATTCTCCAACCCTTTACTTCCATCAGCAAAACCTGTATCCTTTACCTGTGTCTGTATTATCCTTTCGGCAATCACCGTCACCCTTCTGACAATCTTACACAGAAACATTTTAGATGATAATGCCTCTTTATCTCAATAAATACATCTTTTCTCACAGATATTAAAATATGTAGTAAGCACTGCAAACACAGGATTTAACAGATACCACTGTTTAAGACAAAATTAAATTAAAAAAAAAAACCAACTCTATTTAAAGTGGTTTCAAGGAAAAATATGAAGTAAACAGTACAAGTGCTACACAGATGCGGCAGAAACCATGATGGTGGTCAATGAAAGCTGGCAATGCAACAGCGGTAAGGAGACCAAAAATCACTGATGTGGTGAAGAGAGACGAAAAATCATGCGTATCTTAACATCAATTGATCCTTAAGTTCTAAGAAACTTGTGCCACAGTCTTCCTCTGTCCTGTCCAAAGAAACAGAGAACCTCTCAAAGCACCGAAACCAGTGAATGCATCGTGCAGCGGCCCTCCGGCCAGGACAAGGCTAAAAACAAAGCACCATGCAGCTGGCAGGAGGTGTGGAGAGAGCCGCTGGGTGACACTCCTGAAGCAACAGGGAGCCCCAACGAGGCAATCCTGGGGGAAAGGGGTGTGTGAAAGGCTGTGGAGCTTCCAAACACTCATCATTTCCAACACGGGTTTCAAGGAATGAGAACCCAAGCCCAGGGCAGGGAATGAGCTCTCCTCCCACAAGGGGAGAGCAAAGAAGAGGAAAATAAGGCAAGCAGAGCCCAGTGCGGACTACTTGGCATCTGGATGGCTGGAAAAGTGAGCATGAGGAGAGAAGTCCCTGAATCAAATAGAAGGGACTCTGCTCTCCCCGTAACCATGGCATCAAAGGAAATGTTGATCCTCCAATATGCAGAAAATAAGGACAGGCCAGCAAAAAAAAGGAAAGTGACTTCAAGAACCAGACACACAGAAAGCCGGCCTTAAAATAGGAAGAATGTAAGAGGAATATGAGTCAGATCTATGACAAGTTAAATTAAGTAAAAAAGCTCCAATTCCTCTGATCTGCAGACAGCTTACATCCCAAGGCTCCTTCATGAGGCAGTGACGTGAAAAAGACTGGCCACATGTCTATGGCGCAGCATGTGTGACCCATGAGGCTCTGAGGGAGGCCACAGAGAACAGCAAAGTCCCAGGAACCCACAAGGCTCTGGAGAGAAGGCCCCCATGCGGCCGGCCACCACAGAAAGCTTCCCAAGTCATCGATGGGAACCATCCACAAAGTCTCTGCTTCAAAAGATGCCTTTTGCCCCATACTTGTCACAGAGATTCCTGGGCAGTATAAATATCTCCAGGACTTCCAGACAGATGTCCAGGGCCATTTAATTTTCTTTTTTACATTTATTAATATTTAAGTATCATAAATCAAAAGGACCACAGTGGACTATGTCCCAATTTCTTTGTCAAACAGGACCACTCATCTGTGAATAGCTTTTGTGCATACAAAACCACCAAATTATCTACAATGGCATAGCTTTCCCCAGCTTCTGCAGTTTCATAATTTATCGCACATGATATCAGACTGCTATAATTACTGATAAACACAAGTCGATATTATGTTTGAAATCCTGTGTTTTGAGCTCAAGGAAAATACTTCCACTTTACAAAGGAAGAGAAGTTTAACACTTCTCCACAAAGCATTCTGAAAGTTTTACTTCCCCCTACCGCTAAAATAAACATTGGATATGTCATTGTGTTTCCTCTAACAATGCAACTTATAGCCCTGATAAAGAAGTATCTTACATTTGCATAGTTAGTATGTTTATCAAACCTGTATTTCACTACAAGTGCTCCTTACCCTTTCTGTCTTTAATCAAAAGTCTCTTTAGAAAATAAATTTTAAATAGGGTTACAGCTTTAAAAAAGTGGGCTTCCCTGGTAGCTCAGCCGCTAAAGAATCTGCCTGCAATGCAGAAGACCCCAGTTCAATTCCTGGGTTGGGAAGATCCCCTGGAGAAGGGATAGGCTACCCACTGCAGTATTCTGGCCTAAAGAATTCCATGGACTGTATAGTCCACGGGGTCACAAAGAGTCGGACACAACTGAGCGACTTTCACAGCTAAAAACAAGTTCAGGATGTATAATGCTAGGAACTTAAAAATGTACCTAAATGCTTATCAAGAATAAAGATAAACACAAAAATGTATACATATACATCACAGCACTGTTAAGTACTAAAAAAAAAAAAAGAGAGAGAGAGAGAAACCAGCTGAAGAATTCATCAACAGAGAACCAGGTAAATTATGGTAAATCCACAGAATGGAATTCTATGCAGCCATTAAAAAGCATGAGATATCTGTATATGCTGATGTGAAAAGCTCTCCTAGACCACTGGAATATTTTTTAAAATTAAGAAGAACAAGGTACAAAACCATGTATACCATATGACCCCTTCCATCTGGATAGAAATTCAAAATTGTTAATGGTATGTCCCACTGGGGAAAGGGGACTGTAGGAAGGAGACAAGACACTTCCACTTTTCATTTTTCTATCTTTCTATATTGCTTGAATTGCTTAGCAGATTTTGGAAGTTTTCTGTTTTTTAGTTACAAGTTATGTGGTCAAAGGTGATATGGACCTTTTTTAAGAGTCATTTTACTTCACATTGCTCAAAACTAATACATACTTTACATTGAATTTTTTACTTTACTAACCAATAGAAGATGCTAATGAGCCAATTAATTTCAAAACTAGTGATTAAGGGAAAGAATCAAGCATTTAAATCTGCCTCTCCTATATAAATGGTACCACTAGGTAACCAAAGGAGTAGACAAAGGAAGTTTTCTCGTTATAAAAGTACTCCAGCTAATAAATGAAGAAGAAATTTTATAATTAAAATATCATTTTGCAACTGCTAATGAACAAATGAATGGATACTGGCATTGACCAATGGCAGCAAACATAACAAAAATAGAAACAACCAGACATTTCATTCCTCCTGATAGAAGACTATACCATCCATTCATAAAATACTCTTGGGGGGAAAAAAATACCTGAAATCAGATCAAGATCTTCTAGCTCCAACTATCAATTTACAGGGAAGAGAGGAACATGTTGAGAGATATTACAGGGCTATGATAAGCAAATTCCAGAAAGTGGATAAACAACCACTTTCTGCAAGAAATAAATCGCAAAGGAAAAAAGAGAAACATGAGCAAAACCGACAAATCAGGGTTTTCCAACAGCAGGACTATTGACATTTAGGACTAGCTGACTGTGTGGATCACAATACACTGTGGAAAATTCTGAAAAGAGATGGGAATACCAGACCACCTGACCTGCCGCTTGAGAAACCTATATGCAGGTCAGGAAGCAACAGTTAGAATTGGACAAGGAACAACAGACTGGTTCCAAATAGGAAAAGGAATATGTCAAGGCTGTATATTGTCACCCTGCTTATTTAACTTATATACATCATGAGAGTACATCATGAGAAACGCTGGGCTGGAAGAAGCACAGGCTGGAATCAAGATTGCTGGGAGAAATATCAATGACCTCAGATATGCAGACGACACCACCTTTATGGCAGAAAGTGAAGAGGAACTAAAAACGCTCTTGATGAAGGTGAAAGAGGAGAGTGAAGAAGTTGGCTTAAAGCTCAACATTCAGAAAACGAAGATCATGGCATCTGGTCCAAACACTTCATGGGAAATAGATGGGGAAACAGTGGAAACAGTGTCAGACTTTATTTTGGGAGGCTCCAAAATCACTGCAGATGGTGACTGTAGCCATGAAATTAAAAGACGCTTACTCCTTGGAAGAAAAGTTATGACCAACCTAGATAGCATATTGAAAAGCAGAGACATTACTTTACCAACAAAGGTCCGTTTAGTCAAGGCTATGGTTTTTCCAGTGGTCATGTATGGATGCAAGAGTTGGACTGTGAAGAAAGCTGAGTGCCAATGAATTGATGCTTTTGAACTGTGGTGTTGGAGAAGACTCTTGAGAGTCCCTTGGACTGCAAGGAGATCCAACCAGCCCATTCTGAAGGAGATCAGCCCTGGGTGTTCATTGGAAGGACTGATGGGAAAGCTGAAGCTCCAGTACTTTGGCCACCTCATGCGAAGAGTTGACTCACTGGAAAAGACCCTGATGCTGGGAGGGATTGGGGGCAGGAGGAGAAGGGGACGACAGAGGATGAGATGGCTAGATGGCATCACCAACTAGATGGACATGAGTTTGAGTAAACTCCAGGAGTTGGTGATGGACAGGGAGGCCTGGCGTGCTGCAATTCATGGGGTCGCAAAGAGTCGGACACGACTGAGCAACTGAACTGAACTGAACTGAACTCTTCCTTACGGGGCTGCTCTGTGCGTGATGTTCAGCAGCATACCTGCCCTCTCCTATGACATGCTTGGAACAGCTCCACCCACCCCCTGCCAAAATAACAAATGTCTCCAGACACTGCCTCGTGTCCCTTGGGAGGCAGCATCCCATCCAGCTGAGAACCAATGATACAACAAATCAAATGTGTGGACCTTACTTGGACCTCAACGCAAACTATTAATATAGTACCAAGATTTACCATTTATTGTAGTTTTCCTTAGAAGAGGCCTTATCTTAAGAGATATATGTGCTAAAATAGTCACAGATATAATGATACACCCCAAGTTGACTTAAAAATAACACCAAGTGCAAGGGAAATAAGGGCAGGGTTAAATGAAACAAGATTGGTCATGAATGAATTGTTAATCATTAAAGTGGAGTGGATGGACGTGAGTTTGAGTGAACTCCGGGAGTTGGTGATGGACAGGGAGGCCTGGAGTGCTGCAATTCATGGGGTCGCAAAGAGTCAGACACAACTGAGCGACTGAACTGAACTGAAAGTAGAGTGATGCTATCTGGGAGCCCATTATACTGTTCTGTTTATTTCTGTTTACGTCTGAAATTTTCTTAAAAAAAAAAAACACACACACAAAAATTAAAATCAAAGCCAAGACTATCGTGGTGGCTAGCAACATCCAACTGAATGACAAACCAACCCACTGAAAGAATCTTAACATTCAACTAGTTTCCATTAACCATGCTTGGGGCTCTCAGAATATATAAACAGATGATTCTTAAAAAAAAAAAAAAAAGGGGAAAAGAAAATGGCCCTGAGTCCCATGAAAAATTGTTCAAATTCATCTGTAATTTTTAGAGATATGCAAATAAAAACATGGACACCATTTTTCACCTCTTAGATTGGCAAAGATTAAAAATATGACAACAGGTCCTGATGCCAAGAATGTGGAGAAAGTGGAACTCTACTACACTGATGGTGGGAACAAAAAGCAGTCCAACCATTCAGGAGAGGAATCTGGGGAACCTGACAAAACAATGCACTCATTCTAATCTGGAGATACACTTCCATTAAAATGAAAATACATATGCACAAGGTTACTCATTACTGTAATCATAAAAACCACCTAGATGCCCATACACAAGAAATGGATAAATAGATCAGGGTGTATCCACACAAAGGAGTACCATACAGCTGTTAAAAAGAATCAAGAAGAGCTCCACAAAATGACATGAGTGATTTCCAGTATACACAGTCAAAGTAAAAAAAAAAAAAAAAAAGGCAAAAGAGTATTTATTGTATGATACACTTTGTGTAAAAAAAAAAAAAAAGCAGATGTGAGAAAATACACATGGATCTGCTTGTTTTGTGAGAAAACAAACAAAAGACTTCACACCGAAAGAGACTGATTATTCATGGGGACAGGGGAGACGGGGGACGGGGAGGGGCAGGAGGAGTGGAGGGGGCATTGACACTTCTGAGTATACCTTTTCAAATAACTTCTGGCATTCTCAAAATACACACCAACAATCAAAACCAACAAGGACAGAGGAGGAATCCAGAATGCAATATAAACAGTAACAAATAAACCTAAGTGAAAGTCGCTCAGCTCAGTCCCACGGACTCTTTGCGACTACATGGACTATACAGTCCATGGAATTCTCCAGGGCAGAAAACTGGCATCGGTAGCCCCTCCCTTCTCCAGGGGATCTTCCCAACCCAAGGATCGAACCCAGGTCTCCCACATTGCAGGCAGATTCTTCACCAGCTGAGCCTCAAGGGAAGCCTGACAAATAAACCTAACCATGTTACAAACAAATAACACACTAAAGTAAAAGGCGGCTTCCCTGGTGGCTCAGAGGCTAAAGTCTCTGCCTGCAATGCGGGAGACCCGGGTTCGATCACTGGGTCGGGAAGATCCTCTGGAGAAGGAAACGGCAGTAAAAGAAAAGAACTAAGGTAACTTTGGAAAACGGTCTTCTGCCTAGATATAAGGCTATAAAGCTAAAGACAAAAAAACCAAACACTACACAGATACTAGAATCTACTTAGCAAACTGCATTTCTCAGAAGTGTATAGGTCAGCCATTTGAGAACTATTTTATGTACTTTATGTATACACTAGGATTGAAAGTGAAAGTGAAGTCTCTCAGTCATGTCTGACTCTTTGCGACCCCATGGACTGCAGCCCACCAGGCTCTTCCCTCCATGGGATTCTCCAGGCAAGAGTACTGGAGTGGGTTGCCATACTTTATGTATACACTAAGACTGAAGAAATAAGTAAATTATATATTGTAGATAACGAGAGCCGCATCTCTGTTAGTCAACAAAGTTATAAGTAAGGAAAGAGGAAGGTTAAAATGAACTCTGTGATGTTAGATTAGAATCAAAGGTATTATGAAATTTTAGAGTCTTAACACAGATAGACAGACGCAAACACACATACGCGTGTGCACATGTATGACGAGAGTATTTCCTAGCTCTGTCCAGTGAGAAGGCCTAGAAGTAATGAGTCCACAAAGTGCCAGACCTTGGTTTCTACCAACCATTCTCCAATAAAAGGAACCAGGGCTCACACAAATACATACAAAAATCATAGAAGTTACCACTAACTCACACTGTAATTAATATAAAAGTAAGTAAGCAATCACTACAACAATAAAAGGTAACTTCCAAAAATAATTAGACACTTGGTAGCAGCTGCAACATCAGAACTGACCTACTGCTCAAAAGCTGTGCAAGTTATTGTGGTGTTTCAACTGCTCAAACCAGCCAAAGCTCACTTTATAATCAAATTCCTTTACACCTGTTCTATTCTTATTCTTGAGCTCCACCACATCAGACCATCAAATATAAAGGCATTCTTCCCCTTGGTGATCAGTAAACTCAATTTCATGCCTAAGAACACAAGATATGACAGCAAACCAAGCAGAAATCTGCCCCCAAACTAACGGTTTAAAATTTTTTTAAGCTTGATGGAAGAACTATATGTTAGTGTCGCTAAGCATTATATGACTCCATTTCACAACATATTTTCGTTCAAAAAGCAACACTGAGCATGTATGCATAATTACTATTGTAAGTGAAACATATGAAGCAAATACTCATATATTCTCCTACAATAAACCGTCACAACAACAAAAAAGATACTGAGAAATTCAATAAATAGACTTTTTGTCTCTTACAGGGAGATGATACATGTTCACATAGTATGTTTTTAATACTAAAAGACTTGATCATTAAGCAGAAATATATAAAACCAGTTTTAAAAGTAATTCCCAACCAGTCCATTCTAAAGGAGATGAGCCCTGGGAATTCTTTGGAAGGAATGATGCTAAAGCTGAAACTCCAGTACTTTGGCCACCTCATGCGAAGAGCTGACTCATTGGAAAAGACTCTGATGCTGGGAGGGACTGGGGGCAGGAGGAGAAGGAGACGACTGAGGATGAGATGGCTGGATGGCATCACGGACTCGATGGACGTGAGTCTGAGTGAACTCCAGGAGCTGGTGATGGACAGGGAGGCCTGGCGTGCTGCGATTCATGGGTTCGCAAAGAGTCGGACACGACTGAGTGACTGAACTGAACTTAACCTTGACATTAAGAAAAATCAAAATACACTCCAATAAGAAGTCCATTATAAGAAGGATGAAACAATTAATTATAAAAATTTTCAAGTAACTTTTATTCCCAAGGCAGTTACGACTATTTTAAACCTATGTATGCCACAGAAATTAATTGCAATAAAGAAAAATAGGGAAGATGTTTACAGATGTATTTCTATGGAACCATGTCACATCTGTTTACCTACACCACCACCCAGCACACCTGCCACCCCAGGACAGAGGCGGAGTTCAGACCTCACTCTATGACCTAGCTCTGCAACCCTGGGAAAGTTACTGACCTCTCAACCCCTCAGACTCCTCATCTGTAAAATGGAGATAACAACAACACTTATCCAGCAAGGTTACCGTGAGAGTTAGATGAGGTAGTTAACAGAGCTAACGCAGTTAGAACAGCGCCTAGCGCTGGTGAAGCATTCAGTTTAAGTGTTTGAGTGAGTTCCCAGGACTCCACAGTGAGTAGCTGGGAACCTCCTTCCTATCCAACAGCATCATTCTTGGTAACATGCTTCTATCCCCACAAACCAGGCTCTTCATTCATTCAAACTTCAGGAATAAAAATTAATATAGGACCTGTGTAGATTACCAAAACCCACTCAAACATCCTAAATCCTCTCTCACCTGGATTATCACAGTGGCTTTCTTGCTCGTCTCCCTGTCACCTTTGCCTCGCCTCTCTCCAGTCTTTTCTCCATGCGGCAGCCAGAGTGAATCTTTTCAAGGTTAAGTCAAACGGTTTATTCCTCCACTCAAAATATTTGACTATTTGCTCCGAGTGAAATCCAACATTTTTTAGCATTCCAGGGTCTTTCTCAAAACCTTCCATAATCACACCATATGAATGCAGACTTGTACTATTCCCAGTCCTTTCTCTTCTAACTCAGTTTCTCTTCACAGCACTAAACATTCTTTCGTCATGTGTATTTGTTCATCTATCCCCCCTCCCCGCCACCCCTGTGCAAGTGTGCTCAGTTGTACCTGACTCTCTACAACCCCACGAACTGTAGCCCACCAGGTTCCTCTGTCCATGGGATTTCCCAGGCTAGAATATTGGAGCAGGTTGCCATTTTCATAGAATATGTTACAGGAGACCAAGGACTTTGCTTTACTCACCACTATATTTCTAGCACCAAGAACAGCGCCAGGCATACTGCAAATTGGGCCAAAGCCAACAGCATACTTGATAAAACCCAAGAGGCAATCCCTTGTGTCAGGAACAAGAGATGAAATAAAATTACAAAATACTATGTGCTGGCTATTTACGCCACAGAAAATAATTGTAATAAAGAAAAATAAGGAAGATGTTTACAGATGGACTTCTATGGAACCATGTCACATCTGTTTACCTACACCACCACCCCAGCACACCCGCCACCCCAGGACACAGGCGGAGTTCAGACCTCGCTCCATGACCTTCTAGCTCTGCAACCCTGGGGAAGTTACTGGCCTCTCAACCCTCAGACTCCTCATCTGTAAAATGGAGATAACAACAACACTTATCCAGCAAGGTTACAGTGTGAATTAGATGCAAACTGGCAAATTTTTATTTTTTTTATACTTTTCATTTTAATATCTGCAATGTAATTAAGTTTTAAAAATCTTCAATGCGTATGCAGATCAGTGAACTTTTCCACCTGTATACACCCATGACCAAGATACGGAACATTTCCTGCACCTCAGAAGCTCCCTTCTGCCTCCTCTCAGGAAACACCCCTGGAGAGGTAAGTACCAGTCTGACTTCTATCACCCAATTATGCCTGCACTGGAACTTCACAGATGGGAGAATCAAACCTGTCTTCCTTTATTCGACTTTATATCCATGGGATCCACCCACGTCGCTGCACACATCAGGAGTACAGTCCTTCTTTAAGGCTAAGTAGCATTCCATTTTATGACTATGCCACAATTTATATAATCAACTATTGATGATATCTAAGCTGTTCCCATTTGAGGATAATAGGAACAGTGCTGCCATGAATGGTTTTCTGGGTTCATGGGTATGTCATTTGGTGGAAATCTTCCATTATCTGCAGAATGCAACATTTTTTGTTTGAGGATTTTTGGGGGGAGGGGGTGGTAATGGTTAATAATAATACCTTAGTGAGAATCCAGGAAAAGTGGGCAGTGGGTAAGAGTATAAACTGAAATAACCTTTCTGGAAGACAATCTGGCAATAGGCACAAGAAGCCTGAAAATATCTATGCCCTGTGACTAATCATGCTACTTCAAGGAAATTTCCTATTGAGTATTTACATGGCCCAGATCGTCTTCTAAGTGTTTTACATGTGTTAAAACTCGTTTGATTTATTCTAAGGAAATGATTAGAAATGTTCACAATTGGTTTGTTTAGAAGGCTGTCAACCATCCATCATTAGGAAATACAAGAAGTTGTAAACAAAGTAAAAAACTAACAAGAGGGGAATGATTTTGAAGTGCATTGTACTTCCATGAAATTAACCTCTGTGCAGCCACTGAAAATGTTTTTCAAGAACATTAAAGATATAGAAAAAGTAAACATTGATAAATGACAGGAAACAGTAGAATGCATAAAATAAAATCCCAGTTTTATTTTTTCCAGTTTTATTTTTAAAAGTGCATACCTATAACTTAAATGTTAAAATGAATATGTGACTAACAAGACTAGCAAATAAAGGTATTTACATTATAACAGGGAGAGAAAAGACATTATAATACAACTGAATTAGGGCAACGATGCAATTCTGCCTAAGTGAAAAGTGAAGTCAGTCGTGTCCAACTCTTTGTGACCCCATGGACTGCAGCCTACCAGGTTCCTCCGTCCATGGGAGTTTCTGGGCAAGAGTACTCAAGTGGGTTGCCATTTCCTCAATTCTGCATAGGACGATATAAAAGCACTATGGAAAGACATCTAGCTTAGAGATTAGGGGGAAGGGCATTGTCAAGAAAGTTCTCCATTGTCTTACTTCCACTAAGGACTCAGAGGAAGAACTCCATCTCCAGGTTGGAAGAAACCTGCCCAGGAAAGTCCTGTTAATTCCTCAGCTCACCACCCCCAGGGTATCAATTACTGGTTTACTGGACCCACATTCTTTTCCTCCCTGGACCCGTATTCTTTTTCCCTCTTATTTTTCGGAGAAAGCTTAGGTAGACTTGAGGAACAGGAATTCCTAAACACTAAGGACACAATCAAAGTTCAAAAGCCTCAAACTTGGAGGAAGCTGGCTCCATCTGACCTCATGCCTGACTAAAAAGCCTCAAGGAAGGTCTTCCCAGTCAGGATAATTTAGGGCAAAACCTTTTTGGATTTCCAGATGCCAGGAACTCCAGACAGAGTAAACCCAAATTCATACCAAAATTCACTGACTCCTTGAGATTAAAAAATTTTTTCTACTTGAAAAAATAAAAGTATCAAGAAGTTTTCCAGATAGAGATAATCCGCTGTATCCATTCTCCTATGCTTTCTTTCTCTTCTGCAGATGGACCATCCCTGGAAACCAAAGGAAAGTTGAGCATGGGGATTAAAGATAGGTAAGCTTAGCTGCTCAGTCGTGTTCCACTCTTGCGACCCCATGGACTGTAGCCTATGAGGCTCCTCTGTCCATGGGATTCTCCAGGCAAGACTACTGGAGTGGGCTGCCATTTCCTTCTCCAGGATTAAAGATACACCATGGTATTTTAGGGGCCAATTCTCACATAAGCAAATGACATCTGTTTAATAATTAATACATAAGAACATTTTGCTCTGTTCAGTAAACCATTCACTTGTGGTACAATAAACAGAGTAAATATTGATTACAAGAAAAACATATGGACCCCAAATTACCAATATTTCATTTAGTTAAACTTGTTAATGAGATACTGCTTTTGTACCGTAGGGCATTATGTATCACTAAATTTTCTAACTTTTGACATCTGAATCACATTAAGTTCTCAAGGATTGCTGGTCAAAAAAGCCCTGGGTTCAAAAAAACATTTTTCAAAGTCATCTCCACAAATACAAAGTCACAGAAATTCATGTGACAAAGCAGCCCACACCCCTGCTCTCCCTCCTTCATGCACACCCTCTGTTTTCCCTTCAACCTTTTCTGTTTACAAATTTAATACTTAAATGTATTAACAAGAGTCCTCATAAACTACCTGCAGCTTTTCACCGTTATAGTGTTACCTAAATTAAGATAAATAAAATTCCAGTCTAAAATTTATTAATCTACCAAACCTCTACATTGTACAATGGGGTGAATTTCTTATGCAGCTAAAACAGTTCTTTGAAAAAATAAGTATTTGCATAATCACCAGGGATTCGGGATTTATTCTGCAGGGAACCTAGATTTCTGGATCATCTCTATTCTGGTTGCGTATGATGGGAAAAGAGGATATAGAGATAGAACTGGCAAGACTTGTATCTTCCTATTTCAGTTTTACGTACAACCAAAATAAAGGAAAAGCATCGGTTCCAAGTAACGAAAAAAAACTTTGGAGAATTTGTTTTTAATTACAAGCGGTACGCTGTAATAACACTTCCAGCATATACCAGACTGTGAAAAGAGGATCTGCTATACAAAGCAAGGACGCTGTCTTACTTTTACGTTGACAATTTTTTGGTTTTACTCTCCTTCTGTTGTTGCTGTCAGAATTCGGCAACCTGAAAACGGATCAAGTAAAACTAGCTGTACTTGAAAATTAAGTAAAACTAACTGTACCCAGCGCTCAACACTGACAGGAACGCTGTCCGTGAACTGGTTTTCTCTCCCAGGGCCAGTAGAGGGAGACCAAGACATCTGGCCTGGTCGTGTAGTGTTTCTGCAAAATTGGGGAGGGGGGGGAGCGGAGGCTGTATTTAAATGTCCTGCTGTCAATCAAAGGACACTTCCTACAATCACAGTCACCATATCTGCTATTACCCGCGAGCGTACTCTCGCCCAGAAACACCCCGAAACGGGGCTCGGGAAACCTGCTTCACCTAAAAGTGACCGCAGGCCTTGCCACAACACCCAAATAAGGACTTGGGGAGCCCAACCTCAACTAGTTTCTTTGTTTAAATGCCTGCGAATCCCTCCCACGCCGGAGTCAAGAGGCTGTGGCGCCGCCCTTTATTAGCCTCACACTTTGATTACAAAACACACGAGTCGGCGGCTCGGCGGCGGGGGCGGCCCGAGCTCTCACAAACGTCAAACCCGAGACACAGGCGGCGGCCGAGGCAGAGGGCGACGCTCGCCGCCCCCGCCACCCGCCCCGAAGTCCCCACCAGCCGGCCAAAGTTCGCCCGCACCAGGCGCCCCGGGCGCTGGCCCCCCAGTCGCCGGCCCCCGGTCGCCGTCCCCTCGGGCGATTGGGGACGTTTCACTCTTTGTAACAAAGTTTGAGCCGCGGCGCGGGGGCGGCCGCGGGGGTTTGGGGGCGCGAGGCTGTCCCTTCGGGCCCCGCTGCCCACTCCATCCGCTCCACCCCCGCCGGGACGGGCTGAGCCGCTCCGGCGGCTGGGGGCCGAGACCCGAGCCGCCCGCCGTCCCGCCCGGGACCCCCGGCCCGAACTTCCGACTGGCATCTCTCTCGAGTCCCCGCAAGTGCCTCCTCATCTGTTGCTCTGTTTACTCCGCTGGAGCCCCGCCGGGCCGGCGCTGCCGACGCCCCCGTCCCAGCGCCCCACGGCCGAGGAAGTTTGATAAAAAGCCCGGGGAAGGGGGCGCGACCGCGACCCGCGGGCGGGCGGGCGGCTGAGGCGAGGAGGGCAATTTCTGGAGACCCCCGGGTCGGGGCCGACCACTCGCTGCCCGGAAGGAAGGAGCGGTGGCCGGTCGGGCAGGGCGGTCGGCCGGGTGGCGACTCCGGGCCGGGAGCCCCGGCCGGGCGGGGCGGCGGCCGGGCTGCGGGCGCGGCGGGCCGGGCCGGGCCGGCGCTCCGCCCGCCGCCTCCGCTGGCGCCTGCCCCGGCCGCGTCCCCTCACCCCGGTACCCCCCCTGCCAACTTCTCGGCCGGTCCCCTTTGTTCCCGTTTGTTGTGGCGACTCTTCGGCCGGCCGGGCGATCCCACCAGCCCCCTCTAAGCCCGCAGGGCGCCCGGCGAGCCCGGGGCCCCGCGCGCCCCGCTGCCCGGGCCGGGGGTCTCGGCACCCGGGCCCGTGGGCGCTCGGTGCGGCGCGGCGGCCGGGCGGCCGGCGGCGCGAGCGGCCGGCGCGGCGACGGCGACGGTTGGCCGGTGGCCGGCGGCGGCGGCGGCGGCGGGGTTGGAGGGGGTTTATTTACCTGCCGTGGAACCAGTCCTTGCAGATATCGCACTCGATCATGAAGCGGTTCACGTCGTACGGCTGCCGGCACACACAGTACACCGGCGGGGGCGGCGGGGCTGCCGAGGCCCTGCCCGGAGCCGCCACCGACACGGCTGCCGCGGCGGCTCCAGCTGCTGCTCCCGCGGCCACCGCCGCCGCCGCTCCGGCCATCTTTAAAACACACACACACACACACACGCTCGCTCGCTGCTCCGCTTGCAGACTGGAGCGAGCGCAGCCGCCAGCCAGCGCCGCCTCCTGCAGCAGCCGGAGCAGCAGCCGCGGCGGCGGCGGCGGCGGCGGCGGCGGCGGCGGCGGCAGCGTCTCAGTGCGCGCGCGCGAGGCCGCAGCCGGGCCCGGAGGGGGCGGGCGGCGGGCGGCGGCGCGCGCACGCCGCGAGGGGACCGAGCCCGGCTCCTTCCGGCGCTCCGCGCGAGGCCGCGCGTGTCGCGCACGTCGTTCTGCCGCCCGGCGCGCGCGCCCGCTCCGCTCGCGTCGACCGGGCGGAGGGAGACTCACTGAAGGGCACGCGGGACGAGGGAGGCGGAGGGAAGCAGAGGCTCCCTGAGGACACGCGCGGCGGCGCGGGGCGCGCGGCCCCGGGAGGAGGGCGGCGGGTGCGTGCGAACGGCCGGCGCCGGCGTTTCTGAGTGACCGCGGAGGCCGGGGAAGTTCCTGCGCAGTGGAAAGCGGCGCGCTACGTCTGTGCCATGGACCGGGGACCCGAGGAAATTAAAGCCCCGCCGGGGCCATCTCCCGACCCCGGGAGTATCTTAAATCAATTAACCTCCGCCGGTCCGAGCCGAGGGTTAACAGCACAACGATCTGCTTAAGTCCTGTTGAGGGGCAGGAGTGTGCTTCCAACTTCCAAAAACGTCCCACCCGAATTCCCACCGACCAGCCAGGAATGTAGTGTTGATGGAGCCACTGGTAGGTGAAGGAGGTTGTTCCCGAGAGGAATTCATTTAATGTCTGGGAGCGGAGAGGAACCAGTCTTGAAATGTGGTGGGTGGAGAAAGGACCGGAGAGGAATCTGGCGTGCTTGTAAACAACACGACTTAGATGCGAATACTTAGATGAGTTCCAAGTTTGGAAAACAGTAATAAAGTTCTAAGTGACAGTGACGCGTCGGAAAGGGACTGCTAGAAAAACGGTAATACGGGACTTGGCAGATAATAGGCCACTAATAAATAATTTTGAATGATGAGACTGATAATAAAAACAGCTAACACATCCAATAGGAATGGATTGCCTTGGTATCATAATTAGGCGAGTTGGATGTTAAGAATTATGGAACATTGTAATTTAACTATACTTCAATAAAATTATATATATGTGTATATATATATATAGGAATTATGGGAACAGATGTTCACAGCTACATTTCGAAGGCATGTCTATCATTGATTAAAAAAAAAAACAACCCGTAACTGCCATCTCAGCCCAAGGCAGAGAATCACTGATACCTAGTCTAACCTTTTTATAATTGAGGAAAGCAATTAACTTGCTTAAAGTCTCAGAGCTGGGCTTGAACTAAAGTTTTTAAGTTTCTTGATTCCAGTCCTTTTTCTACCACACCATTGCTTGTCTCATATTTTGCATGAAAAGAAACACCTGGAAGTCAGAGTTGACCACAGAGTGAATGAGTTTGAAACCTGTTTCTGCTAGTGAAAAAAAAGTTACTGTAATTTCGGCATAAGTTTAGAGGCATCCTGGATTGGGGTAGTGAAGAGCCTTACATTCAAATCCTGTTTTGTCAAAGCTGTGTGACTTTGAGCAGGTTAGTCTGTTTCTCTTGAATTAGATTTTGAAGATCTCTTGGAAGAAAAATTATGGATAATAATATCTTACTTAACTACCTCACAGAGACTTTATCACAAGCAGAAGAGACCATGTATTTTTAAAAGTACACTGTAGAGGATGTGTGTTGTCATAGAAGGGGAGGCAGTAGAAACTGTCATGTTGGAGTCATGATGAGAAGGGCATTCAGACAGGGAGGTGGCCTGGTATGGGGGTGTTCTTGGTGCTAGAGGAACCACCTGGCCTTGGGATGTCAGCATGGATGGAGTGAGAGGGTAGCCAAGCAGAGGAGGAGACAGCAGTGATGATTAGCGATAGGTAATGTACAAGAGGATTGATAAGTAAATATATTAAGGAAAATGGGAGCTAATTTCTCACTGTTGAGAAAGAGAGTTAGAAATATGGAAAGGAAACTAAAATGAAACTTGTAGTAGTGAACTGGTAATAGAGATATCAATCTATTTCTATTTATAGAAATATAGTTATATAAGTCCATGCATACTCTGTCCACCAAGAGAGTCTGGGACACAACAAAATGATGAGGGCATCTAGCCCAGATCTTGGTTTCTAAATACTGTTCTCCACTTCATTTTTCTTCTTGGCCAGATGGCTGATTCCAGGACTGGAAGAAAGAAGTAAAACAAGAGACTGGAGTCCCTAGTTGTGCCAGAAAACAAGCGTATGTTCAAGAATTATGGGGCATGTCAAGAGGACACAGGGCAATTTGTGTCCCAAATCTGGGGCCAAAAAAAAAAAAAGTTAAAACCCGTTGAATAGCACAGGAAATCATACAGATATAATTCAACATAAATTGAAAGTTTGAAAATGATTGGAATATTTACATACTTTCAAAGTATCTACTCACAAAACTCTTACTAACTACAAAGAGAATTAAAGTAGCTTGACAGTGGAGAAGTCTGACAAGCACCACTTTGTCAGACTTCAGCAGACGTCAGCAATGGGACACATCAGACACCCACACCTGAGAGGATCCAGTGAGGAAATTAGCATCACTTCTGTGTCATTTCACCTGGTCTACTTAGTTGAGTCTCCAGTTGGAAATGCAGCTAGTTTCAAAGGCACATCAAAAAAATCAGCAAGAATATAAATACTATAAGGCATATAGATCTGTAAGGAAAGATTAGAGAAATTTAAACACAGAGATTGAACCTTGAAAAGAAAGGGATGAAGGCCGGAACTCTGAATGATGCTGAAATTTTAGTGACAAGCTCCATGCCTAATAATTAAGAGCATGTGCTTGAATTCCACAGTCTCCTATCTCTGTGGCAACTAGCTGTTGGGTTTTAGTTTTCTTATTTTAAGGCGTGATAAGAATATCTACTTCACACAGTTCAGTGCATTAAATGAGATAACAAAATGCAGGTCACAATTCCTGGTACATACTAACCCATATAGCTGTTAGTTATGAGTGTGGCTCAGTGGTGAAGAATCTGCCTGCCAAGGCTGGAGACTCGGGTTCGATCCCTGGGTCAGAAAGATCCCCTGGAGAAGGAAATGTCAACCCACTCCAGCATTCTTGCCTAAAAAATCCCATGAACAGAGGAGCCTGATGGGCTATAATCCATAGGGTCACAAAGACTCAGACACGACTTAGTGACTAAACAGCAATAATTATCTGTAATTATTTTATTTGTTTATTAAAAATAGTAGAACCGAAGAGCAGCTAGAAATTTAGGAGGGAAGATTAGGAAAGTATTATCCCAAAAACAAGGGGGAAGAGAATTTCAGAAAGAAAATATCTTGAGGAGAGACACCCAGCTCCATGCCAGCATTGATTGGCAACGACATGGGACTCCCTCAGCCTTTCTCCTTTGCGGGTCCTCTAGTAACTACCATGGGCTTTCCAGATAGCTCAGTTGGTAAATAATCCACCTGCGATTGCAGGAGACCCTGCTTTGATTTTGGGGTTGAGAAAATCCCCTGGAGAAGGGATAGGCTACCCACTCGAGTATTCTTCAGCTTCCCTTGCGGTTCAGCTGGTAAAGAATCTGCCCTCAATGCGGGAGATCTGGGTTCAATCCCTGGGTTGTGGAGGATCCCCTGGAGAAGGGAAAGGCTACCCACTCCAGTACTTTGGCCTGGAGAATACCATGAACTGTATAATCCATGGGGTCACAAAGAGTTGGACACAACTGAGCGACTTGTGCTTTAGTAACTACCATACATACATCTTACTTAACTTTGATATCAAGTGTAAGTCACTTGTGGATTTTTTTAATACTTCACTTATCTGTAAACCCTTATTTCTCTGAAAAGAAATGTTTGCGCCAGCCTGACAACTTTGCTTCCCTCTACTACCGATACTGGTCTATCTCCAGGACCATGTCTGCTAGTCTCTTCCTCAGTATTCCCTCTCCTTCCTTTTTCTTCAGAACCCAGCTTCTCCGACCTCTGATTCTTCCATGTTCCTATCTATACAAAAAATTTAATTTGCATATTACTGGTGTGCTCCTCAGCCCTTCAGTCAGTGCCTACACGTTTTTTTCCCTGGAGGATAGTTAATTTTCTTCTTAGAGATTCAGAAAAAGATGGAGGTTGTTTCCAAAACATTATCCATACTTGAAGAAAAAACAGAATCATTAGAAAAACTGAATCACTTTGCAGTTCCCTGAAAGTATACAGCATTGTAAAACATTGTAAATTCTTTTCAGAAGAAAACAACTGTAATTTATGAACTTTAATCCTGATTGAAAAAAAATCTAGACAACAGTTGCAGGTATTTGGGGATATCTTAATACAACCTGTTCAGTTCAGTTCAGTTCAGTTCAGTCACTCAGTCGTGTCCGACTCTTTGCAACCCCATGAATCGCAGCCCGCCAGACCTCCCTGTCCATCACCATCTCCCGGAGTTCACTCAAACCCACGTCCATCGAGTCAGTGATGCTATCCAACCATCTCATTCTCTGTCCCCTTTTCCTCCTGCCCCCAATCCCTCCCAGCATCAGAGTCTTTTCCAGTGAGTCAACTCTTCGCATGAGGTGGCCAAAGTACTGGAGTTTCAGCTTTAGCATCATTCCTTCCAAAGAACACCCAGGGCTGATCTCCTTTAGAATGGACTGGTTGGATCTCCTTGCGGTCCGAGGGACTCTCAAGAATCTTCTCCAACACCACAGCTCAAAAGCATCAATTCTTCGGTGCTCAGCTTTCTTCACAGTCCAGCTCTTGCATCCATACATGACCACTGGAAAACCCATAGCCTTGACTAGATGGACCTTTTTTGGCAAAGTAATTTCTCTGCTTTTGAATATGCTATCTAGGGTGATCATAACTTTTCTTCTAAGGAGTAAGTGTCTTTTAATTTCATAGCTGCAGTCACCATCTGCAGTGATTTTGAAGCCCAAAAAGATGAAGTCTGACCCTGTTTCCACTGTTTCCCCATCTATTTTCCATGAAGTGATGGGACCAGATGCCATGATCTTCATTTTCTGAATGTTGAGCTTTAAGCCAACTTTTTCACTCTCCTCTTTCACTCTCATCAAGAGGCTTTTTAGTTCCTCTTCACTTTCTGCCATAAGGGTGGTGTCATCTGCATATCTGAGGTTATTGCTATTTCTCTCAACAATCTTGATTCCAGCTTGTGCTTCTTCCAGCCGAGCGTTTTTCATGATGTACTCTGCATATAAGTTAAATAAGCAGGGTGACAATATACAGCCTTGACGTACTCCTTTTCCTGTTTGGAACCAGTCTGTTGTTCCTTGTCCAGTTCTAACTGTTGCTTCCTGACCTGCATACAGGTTTCTCAAGAGGCAGATCAGGTGGTCTGGTATTCCCATCTCTTTCAGAATTTTCCACAGTTTATTGTGATCCACACAGCCAAAGGCTTTGGCATAGTCAATAAATACAACCTGTAGATAACATTAAATAAACATTCATTTTCTTTGGTGCATACAATATTGTGGTTTTATAGAAGAACAACCTTATGTTTAGACACATGCTAAGGTATTGATGCTTTCGAACTGTGATGCTGGCAAAAACTCTTGAGAGTCTTTTGGAGTAAAAGGAGATCAAACCACTCAGTCCTAAAGGAAATCAACCCTGAATATTCATTGGAAGGACTGATGCTGAAGTTCCAATATTTTGGCCACCTGATGTGGAAGAGCCGACTCACTGGGAAAGACTCTGATGCTGGGAAGGATTGAAGACAAAAGGAGAAGGGGGCAGCAGAGGATGAGATGGTTGGATAGCTTCACCCACTCAGTGGACGTGAGCCAACTCCAGGAGTTGGTGAAGGACTGGGAAACCTGGCATGCTACAGTCCACAGAGTTGCAGAGAGTCAGACACGACTTAGCGACTAAACAACAACAACAAAGCTAAGGCTTTAAAAGTAAAGCATTATGATGTCAGCACTTGCTTTGAAAGGTTCAGCAAAAAAAAAAAAAAAAGGAAAAGCAAGATGGAGATGAATGAAGCAAATCTGATAATATTAACAATTGTTGAATCTAGGTAATGATGTGTATATGAATGTTCATGGTACTAGTCTTTAAACTTATCTGTATTTTATAAGTCTTCATAAGTTTAAAAATATAAACTTTCCTGAGTCTTTTCAAAAGTTAAATGATATTTTTGCAGTGGGTAATTCTTTCTAGAGTTACACCTGTCTTTCGGAGATCAAAGCGCTATGGGACTATTTTTTTGTTTAAGCTTTACAATCCAAAGGGTTATGAAATAAGAGGGAAAATCTGACCCTTCTAAACAGGAATAGGGAGGGGCATCTTTTACAAAAGTTTCCTAAATGCTCCTCGTGCTCCCACCACTCCATCCCTTGTGTAATGGAGAGATGATGTTACTCATGGGCGTGTGCCCCACACGTGGACCTTGAAGATGCAGCAAAATGTTGATGACCACTGTTTTGGACTCTATCTCCTTACAAAAAGCTCCAACTGTGCCCCAGTCTAACCATGAGAAAAAAATCAGACAAATTCCATTAGAGGGGCCTTCTACAATGTTCCTGACCAGTACTCCCGAAAACTGTCAAGGTCATGGGAAACAAGAAAAACCAGAGGATATGTCACAGTTAAGAAGAGCCTAGGACACATGACAGTTAAATGTCATGTAGTGTCCTGCCAAGGGGGACGGAATGAATTGGAAGATTGGGATTGACCTCTATACACTACTGATACTAAAGATAAAATAGATGAGAACTATTGAGAGCTAATGCTGAGATGAGAACTAATGAGAACCTATAGTATAGCACAGGGAACTCCATGCTCCGTGGTGACCTAAGTGGGAAGGAAATCCGAAAAAGAGGGGACTATATGTTTAAGTATAGCTGATTCACTTTGCTGGATAGCAGAAACTAATACAGCAGTATAAAGCAACTATACTCCAATAAAGAAAAAGAATAAGTTTAATCAGAGAAGCAAGAAAATGCAGAAACAAAGGGAAATAGTCCAACAAGACTAAATAGCCATTAGGCGTAGTTAAGGACTTTAGTTCCTTTTCAAGGGCTATAGATAATATTCTAAGCTGTAACCTGTGAACTGTCTTATAGACACTGAAATCCTTACCAGGCAGAGAAATTAACTGCTTGATGACCAGACTGTAGCCATGACCAAAGCTGCCACAGTTCTGAGACCTGGTCTCAAAGAAATGGGAACAAATCCACCCTGGACTGAAGTTTAACTGTTCTTAAAATGATCCAGATGATGCTGATCACACCACCACATGACTAAATTCAAGACGACTGTCACAGCTGAATGTTCTATTTCTGTATGTAGCCCCCTCCCTCAGTCTAGAACTCTCTTGCCCACTAATTGTCAGTGTAGGGAGTCAGCCTTTGAACAGGAGCCTGCCCTCCCTCTCTCCCCGCCCCCAAATGCCGGCATCCAAAATAAATCAAACTTTCCTTTCCACCAAAAAATTAAAAAATAAAAGCAAGTGTAATGTAGTATTCTAGATGGGATTCTGGAAAAGAAAAAGGATGTTAGGTTAAAACTAAGGAAATATGGTTAAACCATGAGCTTTAGTCGATTATAATGCATCAATGTCAGTTTGTTAATTGTAGCAAATGTATTGGACAAGTGGAGGATGTTAATGACAGGGGAAACTTGGCAACTGCTATCATCTCAATTTTTCTGTAAATTTAAAACTCTTCTTTCAGGGGCCTAGAGCTTAGAGTTAGCCCATAATCATAATGCTTTGGATTTGCCATTGTTTTGATCTATCAAAACACTCTTGGGTATGTTACCGACATAGTCCCCGTGTTTCAAATACCAATCCACTAATGCAGGGCATTAGATCATGGTTTTCCATTCTGAGTTCTGGTGTACTTCAATGCAGTTGGAAAAGATACACCTGGTGGGGTAAGCCACATCTTATTAATAATGATTTAGTCTGGAAAATTTTGCATGTCCGTGTCTGTATGCATATGTACCTGTCATTAGCCTGAGGCATTGGCAAAAATTAAAAGTATTCATCCGTCTACCTCTTCATACGTTAATTCATTAGTGAGTGTCTGCTCCATACAGCTGGTAGTTGCTAAGAACACAAGAACAAAAGACACATCACCTGTGCTCAGTGTGCTCTCACCATGAATGGGATAAACAAGTAAATATAAAATTGTAACATAACACACTGTAGAAGACAAACACAAAGAGCTCTGGCCACACCTAGGAAGGACATCTAATCTGATGGAGTTAATCAGGGAATGTTTAGTCTGAAAGGACAGAAAAATATTGAAAAATTATATTTCCTTCACCTTCTCTGTTTATGAAGTAGTAAAACATTTACTTTTCAAGCAGTATAAAGAAGTTATACTCCCACCTCTAGAAGAGGTGGGATTTATACATTGGTTTATGGGTTTCAGGTTATAAGAAGCAAACCAAATAATCAAGGTACTACTTACTAGTAATGAGTCTGGGGTATCTATCGTTAAAGGGGGCTGAATGAGTGGCAGCGGAAAAATCTTATGTGTAACAACAGAATTTATAAGCACTCGAGGTGGTGTATTCAGCCGTACTGTAGATTTTAGAAAAATTTGCTAAACACTATAATAAACTCCAATGCTTTGGCCACCTCATGCAAAGAGTTGACTCATTGGAAAAGACTCTGATGCTGGAAGGGATTGAGGGCAGGAGGAGAAGGGAACGACAGAGGATGAGATGGCTGGATGGCACCACCGACTCAATGGACATGAGTTTGAGTGAACTCTGGGAGTTGGTGATGGATAGGGAGGCCTGGAGTGCTGCGATTCATGGGGTCGCAAAGAGTCGGACATGACTGAGTGACTGAAATGAACTGAACTGAACTGATAATAAAAATTGTAGACAAGTTATTGGGACTTCCCTGGTGGTCCAGTGGTTAAGATTGCACAGTCCCAATGCAGAGGGCACGGGTTTGATCCCTGGTTGGGGAACTAAGATCCCTCATGCAGCACAGCCAAATAAAAAGAGAAAATTATGGACAATTTCTTAATAAACTTTGTTTGCATTCTTATTTCAGGGGTGAGTCCTCCTTATTCCTGATTTATGGCAATCAGCAGTCACTCCTAATGATCAGTAAACAATGTTTTTAAAATGCAAAGAATCTCTTTCAAATTGAACCCAAAATGACAACTAATGCTTTTTGTGACCTGAAAATTGCAACATTATATGTAATGTTTGGATATTGTTCATCATCTTTGAATTCCTCATGACTTATAAACCTTTTGCCTATGGATAATTTACAAGAATAACTTACAACTTAATTTACAACCTATTACATCTGTAGATTTAATTAAATTGTGAGTCCTGCCTCTTAATTGTATTGCATCACAGCTTTATTATTTTATAAGTCCTAATTAAGAAATTAACATTAACACAAAAAGGGGGAGTGGGAGGAAGTCTTAAGAGCGAGGGATATATGTATACTTATACGTATTCATGCTGTTGTACAGCAGAAACTAACACATCATTGTAAAGCAATTATCCTCCAATTTTTTTAAATAAGTGCTTTGAAGTTTTAGTTTTGTTTTCTAATTGCGCAGAAACTATAAAATACTATAGTATTAAAGATAGGGTTTAGAATTTCCAGCTATCTTTTGCTTAAGTAATTAAAAATAGTAATTCATGTATAGTCAGCCTTAATATTCAGGGCCAGTTATGGGAAAGAAGCTTATAGTCTCATACATTTGAGAAAAAAATTGCTTTAAAGATGATATTGACAAAAACACTAAAAAGAATTACTTTAGCATGTAGAAACAAATAAGTTGGCTTAATAAGGTTTTACTGAGGCCTGTTTCATGTAAGGCAGTATATTAGATGCCATGAAGAAAATGAAAGAAATGTATAAATTGTTCCTGCTTTTAAGAAACTTATAATTTACATGATTAAAAAAATAGTGAACCAAGAGTTAAACATCTAGTACACAGGCAGCCCTTTTAATCCAAGATTTTCAAAGAACTTGGTGAAAAGAACATTCCGTCAAAAACAAATACAAAATTGCAGCACAGATTTCTATAAAAGGTGTGAGGAAGACCAAAGCCTAGGATGAGCTGGGCCTTGCCAAAATAAATGTGGGACAAGTAAAAGGACTCTTGGATCTATATTTAGAGTAGGGAAAAGAACAAGGAAGGTGTAGGCATAATGGTAGAGGCGGATGGCAGAGTATTGACAGATGATAGAGCAAAATTCTCAACATCTATTTAATTTTCATCTCTTATCATGTCTTTTGAGCTAGAAAATAGTCTCTGCCAAAAAAAGATGGTATGTGAGACTAAGTATGGATTTGACCTACTTATTTGTAGCAGCACTGGGAAGACTAGAAATGTTCTCTATTTGATACTAGACTTCGCTTCTTGAGTGAGCCAAAGGGAAGCATCAAAGGATGGGAGAGGCAGAGGCAGGTGATCCTGGAGAGATCCAGGCGAAGATGCACAAAGGACCAGTGTATACAGCGGAAACATTAACATTGGATGACGGCACCAAGAAGGCTGTTGGTGGTAGGACTAGAGACAAGGTGGTAAAGAATGGAATCCAGAACCATCAGGTTGGCCGAAAAAGGGTCATTCTGTTAGTGAATAGGTTGTTCAATAAAGTTCTTGGTGAAAATGAAAAATGTGTCTTTTACTTTTACTTACAGCCAAACAAACTTTTTAGCCAACCCAATATATATGTGCAGAAACTACCCTAGATTCTTGGTGTACATTATCATATATATATGTGTGTGTGTGTGTGTGTGTGTGTATAAACATATATTAAGATATGATGGCAGCCCACTCCAGTATTCTTGCCTAGAGAATACCATGGACAGAGAAGCCTGGAGGGCTACAGTCCATAAGGTCGCAAAGAGTTGGGCACAACTGAAACAACTTAGAGCACACACACACACACACACACACACACATATACATATCTTAATGAGAGTAGTATTTTGATCCTTGGACTTTTCTGATGTAGGAAATAAGACAACTTGCTCAGGCTATGCAGCTAGCAAGAGGAACACGTGAGATATGACTCCAGGTCCATATGACTTCACAGTCTCTTTCCTCTGTGTGCCAAAGATGGCCCAGTAATAGGGAATCCAAGGGATAATAAACTAAAGAATCAAAGGTACCCATTGACATCAAGGAAGTGTGTCAGCAGCTATGAGGGTTCCTGTCTTAGAACTGGAGTTTAGGAGGCAGGAGGCCTTCCCTGGGCAAAGGGACTGGCAGGAACAAAGTTAGGCCCTAGGCCTATGTGGTCTTGGATATATCAAAAGAATGACCTGTCGCAGGGACTAGGACAGAGGCCAGGAATTAGAAATAGAATTCAAGGAAGATGACTTGCTGCTGAGGTGCTTAAGTACTTCCTGCTAAGATTCATGCAACCCAGAATGGTAGAGGGGAATCCCAGGGTTATAACTGAGCAGAAGGCCTAGAGAGCAATCTGTCACATGAGAGAGGAGGACAGAACAGGAGGACAAGAGAAAGGTCTTCAGGGACCAAAAAATAATGAAACTGATCAATTGCTTCGAATCATCTTGCTAACATAAAAAAACAAACTGATGACATATATTGGAGCACATGTGCTAAACACTTCAGTTGTGACAAACTCTTTGCGACCCTATGGACTGTAGCCCACCAGGCTCCTCTATCTATGAGATTCTCCAGGCAAGAATACTGGAGTGGGTTGCCATTTCCTTCTTCAAATATTGGAGCATGGGGTAGCAGAGAGAGGAGAATTAATAATTAAGTATTTAGAAAAGTAAGCAAATTAAAAAATAAGTTGATTTTAATCTTAGGATACACTAAAGTTGTAAGAGAAAGGAAATAATCGGAGTACACTCTGGAGTTCTATAGTGAACCCTATTTAAACTCTGGCTATTGTTTCATTTTGTTTTTTATGGTAATATAACTGTACTTAGAAGATGGAAAATCTAGAAGAGGGCTTGGATTGAAAGAGTTAAATCCTCAATAACAATAACAGGAAATCATTTGGCAATATCCAAAATTGAGAAATAGCCATATACGTATTTTATTTAGAAATATGAAGTGAAATAACAGAAAAGTGGATAAAAGCATTAAAAGTACTTGCCAGCGGAGAATGGGTCTGGGAGGCATGGGGACAGATGTGGCCGGGTTGGGGTAGCCAAGGTGTAGCAATGATAGCAAAGGACTACTTTTTTCACTGTTCAGTTCAGTCGCTCAGTCGTTTCCAACTCTTTGCGACCTCATGGACTGCAGCATGCCAGGCCTCCCTGTCCATCACCAACTCCCGGAGTCCACCCAAACTCATGTCCATTGAGTCGATGATGTCATCCAACCATCTCATCCTCTGTCGTCCCCTTCTCCTCCCGCCTTCAATATTTCCCAGCATTTTTTCACTGAATTCCATACTATCTGATTTATTATTACTTATATCCTTATATCATTATGAAAAAATTGTGAGCGTTTTAACAACAGATGGGATTGGAAAAAGAGAAAGGAACCACACCAAAAGTAATTGTGGATCTTCCCAAGAAAGCTTTAGGGAAGCTTCAAACTCCAGTCAATACATTTAAAGACAGAGTGAACTATGGGACAATCATGAGCGTAACTCATTAAAGAACACTTTAACCTCCTGGAACAGGTGTATCCTCGCCTCTCCTCCTCAGAAACAGAGTTACTGGCGGCATCAGCTTTGCCTCAGGCCGATAACCATTATCAGATTTGTTGTTGTTGTTCGATTGCTCAGTCGTGTCCAACTCTTTGTTATCCTATAAACTGCAGCATGCCAGGCCTCCCTGTCCATCACCAACTTCCAGAGACTACTCAAACTCATGTCCATTGAGTCTGTGATGCCATCCAACCATCTCATCCTCTGTCATCCCCTTCTCCTCCTGCCCTCAATCTTTCCCAGCATCAGGGTCTTTTCCAATGAATTGGCTGTTCGCATCAGGTGGCCAAAGTAGCGGTGCTTCAGCTTCAGCATCAGTCCTTCCAATGAATATTCAGGGTTGATTTCCTTTAGGATTGACTGGCTTGATCTTCTTGCAGTCCAAGGGATTCTCAAAAGTCTTCTCAAATGCCACAGTTCGAAAGCATCAATTCTTTGGTGCTCAGCCTTTTTTATGGTCCAGTTGTCAGATTACTGGGCATGTTTTCAGGCTTGTTAAAACCCAGATTGCTGAGCCCCACCCCCAGAGTCTCAGTAGGTCTAGGGTGAGGCAGAGAATTTGCATTTGTAACAAGTTCCTAGGTGATCCCTAGGCCGCTACTGGTCTGGGACCACACTGAGAACCACTGAGCTAGAGGAAAGCTAGAGCTGCTCTCTAAAGAAAGCAGGCAGCATGCCTACAGAGCTCCTAATCAGGGTGCTGAGGGATGGCAGAGAGACGCAGCAGAGCTTAAGGTAACCCCAGGCCTCCATAACAGACACCAGGAAAAAAGGGAAGAGACGGAGTGGACGAGAAGGACAGAAATACACTAAGCAGCCATTTCCCCAGAATAAAGCCCATCTTCATTTGATAATTGAGAGCTTCCCCAGCCTCCTGGGCTGCTGTTCACAGACCTGATCTGAATGCCAGTGAACACTCTGCGCCCATCTACCTAAAACACACAGTCAGGGCTCCTATTGAGGAAAGAACCATGTGGATAAACTGCAGAAAAAGCCCAAACCAACTCAGACTAATAAACAGCATTGTTTATTGTGTACTATAAATGTAAAGGACAAAAAGGCACGTGAGAAAAATCTACAGCATAAAAGAGAAGGACTAATGTGGAAAACAAGCACAAAAGAAACAGCTCACTAGAAGAAGCATAATTCAGGAACATAAGAGAAACACATCTTCTCTTAATTCTGATGAGCTCAGTTCAGTCGCTCAGTCGTGTCCGACTCTTTGCGACCCCATGAACTGCAGCACTCCAGGCCTCCCTGTCCATCACCAACTCCCAAAGTTCACTCAAACTCATGTCCATCAAGTCGGTGATGCCATCCAGCCATCTCACTCTCTGTCGTCCCCTTCTCCTCCTGTCCCCAATCCCTCCCAGCATCAGTCTTTTCCAATGAGTCAACTCTTCGCATGAGGTGGCCAAAGTATTGGAGTTTCAGCTTTAGCATCAGTCCTTCCAAAGAACACCCAGGACTGATCTCCTTTAGAATGGACTGGTTGGATCTCCTTGCAGTCCAAGGGACTCTCAAGAGTCTTCTCCAACACCACAGTTCAAGAGAATCAATTCTTCGGCGCTCAGTTTTCTTCACAGTCCAACTCTCACATCCATACGTGACCACTGGAAAAACCATAGCCTTGACTAGATGGACCTTTGTTGGCAAAGTAATATCTCTGCTTTTGAATATACTATCTAGGTTGGTCATAACTTTCCTTCTAAGGAGTAAGTGTCTTTTAATTTCATGGCTGCAATCACCATCTGCAGTGATTTTGGAGCCCCCCAAAATAAAATCTGACACTGTTTCCCCATCTATTTCCCATGAAGTGATGGGACCAGATGCCATGATCTTCGTTTTCTGAATGTTGAGCTTTAAGCCAACTTTTCCACTCTCCTCTTTCACTTTCGTCAAGTGGCTTTTTAGTTCCTCTTCACTTTCTGCCATAAGAGTGTCATCTGCATAGTAGCCTCGAGAAAGTTGAGAGTGAATTTCAAGAAAAAAGAGCAAGCTGCTACCAAGAAGTCTCCTTTTTTGTTCCTCACAGAGTTTGAGGAACCTAAAAAATCTGACTACTGGAGTAAAAGAAAAAAAGTGAATGATTGAAATAATGAATGAACAAAGTTAAAGGCCAAATTAGTGATCTGGAAGATAAACCTAAGGACATCTCCCAAAACATAATGCAAAAAGGCAAGCAAATAGAAGGAAGGTATGTGAAGGAAATTGAATCAGAGAGGATGAAGAAAGTCCAATATTTATTAAGTGGAAGTTCTGCAAGAAAGAAAACAAAGAGGGGGCAGGGAAATCAGAGAAATAATAAGGAGAAAATCCCCTACAGTTAAGAATGAATGATTTCAGATGAAAAGGACCCAGTACATGCCAAAGCAGAGCAGTTATAATGAGACCCAAAGAAAGGGGCGTCTTGGTGAAAATCCAGAATAAAATTAAGGTTAAAACATTTATTATTTATGAATATTGAAAGTTTCCAGAAAGATAAAGTATATTACCTGCCAAGGAATAAGAGTTAGTCTGTAGCTAACGGGAATTTGCTGTATGTCTCATGAAACTCAGACGCTCTGTATCAACCTAGAGGGGTGGGATGGGGAGGGAGATGGGAGGCAGGTTCAAGAGGGAGGGGTTATATGTATACCTATGGCTGATTCATGTTGAGATTTGACTGAAAACAACAAAATTCTGTAAAGCAATTACCTTCAATTAAAAAGAAAAATTAGTCTGACTTCAGACTTATCCACGTGGCTAGATGCTTGACTGTCTTCTGAAGAGGGCTTCATAATTTGCAGGGCTCAGGGAAAATGGAAAGGTGGGACTCCACAAAAAATCATTAAGAATTTCAAGACCCTGGGGCTTCTCTGGTGGCTCAGGGGTAAAGAATCCACTTGCCAATTCAAGAGACATGGGTTCAGTTCCTGGTTGGAGAAGATCCTACATGCCTCAGAGCAACTAAACCCATGGGCCACCAACTACTGAGCCTGGGCCCTAGAGCCGGGGAATCCCAACTTCAGAAGCCTGTGCTCCTCGAAAAGGGAAGTCACTGGAATGAGAAGCCTGAGCACCACAACTAAAGAGTAGCCTCTGCTCGCCAAAGCCAGAGAAAAACCTGCATAGCAAGAAAACCCAGTGCAGCCAAAAATAAATAGATACAAGATTTCCAAGTTGGGACAGGAGAGACTTAAGCCAAACAAGGGCCCTTCTAAATATAAGGCTTCTTTAATGGTACTTCAGTTATTTCCAGGTCACTCTCAGCTACCAATGCTTGTTGTATTTCATGCTGCTCTCTTCCTTGGAGTGAAGGCAGCCCTGCTTCCAAGCTTAGAGAAGCAAAGACTTTGAACCTAAAACTCTATACTCAACCAAACAATCAAATAAATAGAAGTGCAAACCGATGTTCCTGGACTTGTCAGAATTTAGAAAATTTGACACTTACCCTGCATGGAAAAAAAAAAAAGTATCATACGAGTGGTTTTCAAAAACAAACCAAAAAACCCAAAACCCCAGAACTTCCAGAAAAATAAATCAGGAACTCCAAGAAATAGAGTGACTTAAAAAATCAGAAGCAATGGTAGCTGACAATGACCTAGAAGTAAAAGAAGATTAATGCATCTGTGATTTTTCTTTAGGCTTCAAAGATTTCATAACATTGGATTACATTCTTACCCTACAGAGCTAATCACTGTGGGTTCAATGGTGAATACCATTTGTTTATTTATTTTTGGCTCTGCTGGGTCTTCATTACTGTGCAGGTTTTTCTCTAGCTGCGGCGAGCAGGGGCTTCTCTCTAGTGGCAGTGCAAAGGCTTCCCGTGGCAGCGGTTTCTCCTGTTGCGTCTCACGGGTTCTGGAGCACGGGCTCAGTGGTTGTGGTGCACAGGCTTAGTTGCTCCACGGCATGTAGGATCTTCCCAGACCAGGGATGGAACTCATGTCCCCTGAACCAGCAGGTGGATTCCCAACCAGGGAACCACCAGGGAAGTCCCTGAATAATATTCAAATGATTACAATACTGTTATGGCTTTTTACATGATTTTTATTTTTAGAATCAGTCTACAGTCAAAACATGGAAAACTTGACTTATGGCTACAGAACAGAATGTATATTTTAAATCTTGATAACATAAAAAATGTATAATAAAGAAATGAGAGGCAGATGAGAAAAGAAAAGAAAGGAAAGGAAATGTGCAAATTTCTTCATCTGTCCGCAGAGATTCAATAGGATCTGTCTGAATTTGGCAAACCCAGAAAAAAGGCCTTAGTGTTTTATGTGAGGTTATAAGATATCCCATAGAAGATGTAAAGAAGTGAAATAACATATCTAATAAAACTGATTAGGGAGAGTAGGCAGCATTATAGATATGTTAAATTCTTTATTTGCATAGCAGGGAATTAGTAGATACTTTCTACATTGATAATTCAAGAAACAGTCATAAACAAATTATGTCAGTTTGTATCATAACTACCATAAAATGTAAAGCAGAAAATCTTCACAGTGGGGGCTTCTGAGGAGTGAGTCTGAGGGAGCAGTTCGGGGAAGGGAATGTGAAGTTTATTTTCCATCTTATACTTTTATTTTATACTTTTTTGTATCATTCTAATTTTGTTATGTGCATGCATTATTTCTAAAATTACAAAGCAGTTAAGCAAAAAAGGAAACAAGGGAGATAGAGATCAGCAGGAGCCGTTACGGTTTGAATTTGACTTTCTTTTCTGATTACTAGACTAGTAGATCACAAGAATTCATTACCATTGTGTCTCAGACCCTCTTCTTGGAGCCAGGGGTGCAGCAGTGAACTTTAAAAAGTTAAAAAAAAAATTGACTGTCCTCATGGAACTTGCATCCTAATATAGGAAGCTCACATCCTAGGCAATAAGCTCTTATAAATAAATTTCAACCAAGAAAATGTCCATATAGCCAAAGCTATGGCTTTTCCTGTGCTGCTGCTGCTGCTGCTAAGTCGCTTCAGTTGTGTCCGACTCTTTGTGATCCCATAGACGGCAGCCCACCAGACTCCCCTGTGCCTGGGATTCTCCAGGCAAGAACACTGGAGTGGGTTGCCATTTCCTTCTCCAATGCATGAAAGTGAAAAGTGAAAGTGAAGACGCTCAGTTGTGTCCGACCCTCAGCGACCCCATGGACTGCAGCCTTCCAGGCTCCTCCATCCATGGGATTTTCCAGGCAAGAGTACTGGAGTGGGGTGCCGTTGCCTTCTCCGGGCTTTTCCTGTAGTCATTTACAAATATGAGAGTTGGACCATAAGGAAGGCTGAGCCCTGAAGAATTGATGCTTTCGAAATTATATTGCTGGAGAAGACTCTTGAGAGTCTCTTGGACTGCAAGGAGATCAAACTAGTCAATCCTAAGGGAAATCAACCCTGAATATTCACTGGATGGACTGATGCTGAAGCTGAAGCTCCAATAATTTGGCCACCTGATGTGAAGAGCAACTCATTGGAAAAGACCTTACTGTTGGGAAAGATTGATGACAAAAGGAGAAGGAGGGCAGCAGAGGATGAGATGGTTAGACAGTGTCACCAACTCAGTGTGCATGAATCTGAGCAAACCTCTGGGAGGTAATGGAAGACAGAGGAGCCTGGCACGCTACAGTCCACAGGGTCGCAAAGAGTCAGCACTGCTTAGCAACTGAACAAAGGGAAGGACAAGGGGACAACTGAGTGTGAGGGCTGACGAATGGTAGCTTTAGACTGAGGGAAGGCCTCATGAGAAAGTGACTGAATGACTTATACATGATAATGATGAAGGACTGGGAGTCTTGCTACCTGGGCCAAGTATTCCAGAAAAAAGAGCTAGTGCACAGGCTCTGGAGCAGGAATATACCCTGTAAATTCCAGGAACAGCAAGGAGGCCAGAGTGGCTAGGGTAGAAAAAGCAAAAAGGAGTGTTGTCGGAGAAGATATGAAAGAAGAAAGTGGATAGGGGCTAAGAACCATCAAAATTTCCTTTTAACTCTACAGAGAATTTATAAGTGTACAAACTGCATTATCAGTCATATTCTTGACAGGCAAGAGCTATCATTTCAACTAGGCATTGATGAGAACCAAATCAGGTATGTGCAAATTTATATACCTGATGACTTAAAGAATTTTCCGGACTAGCTTCTGGTCCCAGATATTTAAAAACCTAGTTTCTCCTCCCTTATTCACATGTTTCATAGCAAATTCCTGATTCTAGCCCTGCCCCTTCCTGACATAAAATGGGGTGAATCTACAAAGTGGGCAGTAGACATGTGCTGGTTCACAGCCCTGTGATGAAGCCGGCTCCTTCTGGCTCACAGGACTCCATGGTCAGGTTTTCAGAAATTTGAGGAGTCTGTTGTTAAACAGAGACATTATTAAAAGTTAAATAAATAAATAATAACTAAAAGATAATAAATACTCAAAATTCATCATCTCCCAATTATCTCACTGCATTTTACCATTACTATGCTGTTAAGGTTATTTACACCTATTGAGTCTATTGGATGTGAATGCTATATAATGGTGCGTCCTCTTTCCAGCTCTGCTTACAGTGATGTCACACCGAGAGCTTGAAATGTGCACCAGTGGGAGTATTTACACCACATTGCTATAGTTGTTCATTCGCTTAGTCGTGTCTGACTCTGAGACACCATAGACTGCAGCAGGCCAGGCTTTCCTGTCCATCACCAACTCCTAAAGCTTGCTCACACTCATGCCCATCGAGTTAGTGATGCCATCCAACCATCTCATCCTCTGCTGCCCTCCTTCTCCTTTTGCCGTCCATCATCCCAGATCAGGGTCTTTTCCAATGAACTGGCTCTTCACATCATATGGCCAAGGTGTTGGAGCTTCAGCCTCAGCATCAGTCCTTCCAATGAATATTCAGGGTTGATTTCCCTCAGGGTCGATTGGTTGGATCTCCTTGCAGTCCAAGGGACTCTCAAGAGTCTTCTCCAGCACCATAGTTCAAAAGCATCAATTCTTCGTTGCTCAACCTTCTTTATGGCCCAACTCTCACATCCATACATGACCACTGGAGAGACCATAGTTTTGACTAGATGGACCGTTGCTGTCTAGTGATGTCTTTGCTTCGGAAATCAGCCAACACCACAAATCCGCTGCTAAACATTCACTAGCGCACCGCAACCTGGTGGCCATTCCTACCCTAGGACAGCTAGCCATCAAATAACTGCACACAGACACGACTACAACGCACACAAATATGTTCCACAAAAGCAAACAAAATGAAACTCCACCTCAAATTTTTCTTAGCTGTAGCTATTCTCAACAGGAGGATAAGTGTGATGGAGAGAAAGTCCAAGCGGAAAGAGGCAGCAGTTTTAACCAACTGCAGTAAAACTGTCTTTTGACAATTTAAAAAAATATATTTTATTTATTCAGCTGCATCAGGTCTTAGTTGCCACATGCAGGCTTAGCTGCTCCTCAACTTGTAGCATCTTAGTTCCCCGACCAGGGATCAAACCCACATCCCTTTCCCTCAATCAAGGGCAAGATGGATTCTTAAACACTGGACCACCAGGGAAGTTCCTTGCCAATTTTAAAAAACACGACTATGTGAACACTCTGCTAGGGCACCTCCTCAGACATTGGAAGAAGCACCAACAAGTTAGGGGCCCTGAGACGTAAGCTTCATTAGCTTCATGGTAAATTTGACTCTGCGCCAGTGCTTTGGAGATGTTTCTGCCGCCCCTTAGTGGCTCCCCTCAGGGCCAACTCTAGGCTGGAGGCAAGCGGAGTACGGGGACAGCGAGAGCCCTGGGGCCACACACATTCTCCACGCTCCGCTGGAGTTCTGCGCAGTGGCTCTCCTGCACATATTCCGGAAGGACTTCGTGTTCCCCTCCATTCCTCCTATCTGAACATCACTGCCCTAGTGGCATGGCTTCCTTATTCTTAGTTGCCAAATCTATATTCATTTGCTAGGAGCGCTGCAACAAAATGCCATTGACTGGGAACCGTAAACAACAGAAATCACTTTCTCGTGGTTCTGGAGGCTTAAAGTCCAAGATCAAGGTGTTGGCAGGAGTGCTTTCTCCCGAGGCCTCTTTCCTCGGCTTGGAGGCCACCATCCTTGTGCTGTCCCTCTGTGCTCTCATGCTCCTGGTGCTTCTCTGTATGTCCAAATTTTCCTCTTCTTCTGAGGACACCAGTAAGATCAGATCAGGGCCCACTCTAAAGACCTTGTCTTAACCTCATCATCTCTGAAGATATTATCTTTAGATACAGTCACATTCTGAGGTACTGGAGGTTAGTACCTCAACAGCTGAATTGGGTGGCGGGAGGAGGGTCACAGTTCATCAGATAACACTATCCTCCCTGGAGACACTAAGCCTCAGACTCTTATCTTACCATTAATATTGATATTGATACTGGAAAGACCACTAAAGGACTTGACTTATCAAGAAGGAAAATACAGCAGTAAGTGTTTTAAAACCTATCGCACTGTTACAATAGAGATCCATGAAGAATAGGAATCAGAACTAGGGTTTGGAAGGCACAGGGAGGCAGGTTTTAGTATTGTGTGAAAGTATTGTGCAGAAGTGGTACTGCCTCGTACCCAAAGAGCTCTCCATCACCTAATGCATTCAGAGAGAACTCAGCTACCAAAGAGAAGTGCCCACATAAGGGTTTATTTATTTATGGCTGTGCTGGGTCTTCATTGCTAGGCACGGGCTTTCTCTAGTTGCAAGGAGCACAGGCTACTCTCTGGTTGTGGTTGCACTGGTCTTCTCATGGCTGGTGGCTTCACTTGTGAAGTCTGGGCTCTAGGGTGGGCAGATTTCTGTAGCTGCAGCTCACGAGCTCCAGACCATGGGCTCAGTAATTATTGCTCAGAGGTTTAGTCACCCCATGACATGTAGGATCTTCCCAGACCAGGGATCAAACCCATGTTCCCTGCATTGGCAGGTGGATGCTCAACCACTGGATCACCAGGGAAGTTCACACATAAGGTTTTGAATTAGATGATCTTCAAAATACTACTTACCCCACATTCCCCAATTTTTTTTAATAACCAAGATGGCAAACACACTCCTAGATTCAGCAAATTTTTTATTTTTCAAATGTAGGATAGGTTATAATTCAAAATATATTTCACAACTTAGAACTATGGCTCAGTAATTTAAAGTCATTTTCCTTTAACATTTTATCTGGGAAAGATCTGAAATGATCGAGAAGCAAAACGAAAACAAAAATTTCCCAAGCTCCGAGATTTGAAATTCACGAAAAAGGCTTCAGATCTCAGCACGAAATGATCCAAAATAGGCAATATAATTTTTACATCTCTTGGAAAAATACTGAGTCATATTGCCCACCCACATCTTACAAAAATAACAGAAATCCAATGATTCAAGCAAGATACACTCTGCCATTGTCTGAAGCAAACATTTGAGTCATTCAGGAAAATGAGGAGCAAAGTCTCGTCAGTGACAGAAGTTTAAATACGGTGTCCCAAGGAAAATTTTGGAGTGAGGAATTTTTTCCAGCTTCAAACATGACTTTTTCTTGCACCCCTGGTTACCCGAAGACCAGAAATCACCCTCTGCCATGAGAACAACACAGAGCGTTTGCTGAATGGGCAGAGCATGGCCAGGAATCCAGCCAGCAGTTATTTGGACTCAATAAACAGTTCCCAGGGAGAAAACAACACATCCTGGATGAAGGATGCAAAAGGCTTGCTAGAGATCCTCACAGCCCAGGGCAGATGGAGGCCATACCTCATCTGAACCATACCCTCTGAACTCCCTCTCCCAGACTTCCTCTTATTCTAGATTCAGAAGCCACAGCCTAGGGGCTTACCTGGTGGGCCAGTGCTTAACACTCCCAGCTCCTCTGCAGGGGACACAGGTTGGATCCCTGGTCAGGGAACTAAGATCCCACATGTCACAGAGTATGGCCAAAAAAATTAAAGAGTTTGGACAAGAGTTTGAATATAGAGCCCAAACCTGTTTGGCTTTTGAGGTCTGAGTTGCCCTAGGTTGGCAGGCCTCAAAGCCTCTCTTTCCAGAACAAAATGCCCTCACTCCTGGAAAGGAAAGTAGAGAAGGTGTCTTGTGCATGCCAGAAAGTCTAGCCTGAAACACTGGATGGTGAATAAAAGGAGCACAGAATAGATCTGAGAGGTCACAGGTGCTCATTCCTGCTGAGCTGACACCCTCTACGCCCTGGTGGAGAACAGGTCACCTGAAGTTCCCTGACTTCACAGATAGCATGGCCTCATCCCCTCTTCCTTGGGGCTTCCCTGGTGGCTCAGTTGGTTAAAGAGACCACGTGCAATGCAGGAGACCCAGGTTCAATCCCTGGGTCGGGAAGATCCCCTGGAGAAGGGAATGGCAACGCACTCCAGTATTCTTGCCTGGAGAATCACATGGACAGAGGAGCCTGGTGGGCTACAGTCCATGGGGTCGCAAAGAGTCAGACACGACTGACTAAGCTACCACCACCACCTCCTCCTTGTGCCCTGCTCACACCAGGCAGACTGCAAATATTGATTGGAATCATGAATGGAATATATGAATAAGATAGGTTTCTGAAAGGCCATGCATTTTTCAGAAAGCTCAGTCTCTCCGTGAAGCCTTCACCTTAGCGCTGTTTCATTAGCGCTGCCCACATGGGACCTGAGGCGTCCTGCACGCACGCCACAGGGACACAGGGTCTAATTAATTGGTTCACAGATGCAGAAGTTTTTACCACCCTTCTGTTTTCATTTGTCTGACCCTCAACCATTGTTTAGGGGGCCAGGCCAGCATCCTTTGACTCCTGTCATTGACCTCTGACCTTTCAATTGTTTTCAGTGGTTCTCTGTCTGGGAACAACAGGGAGGCTGGGGAGGGGAGAAGGAAGTTCAAGTGTCTACTAAGCATCAGTAGAAGAGATTTTCTTTTGATGAGAATCCAACAGAAAGCCTTGAAATAGACAGCAACAGAGTAAGGGAGAGAGGGTGAGAACCAGATATAGAATCTTTTTTTCTGTGTTAAATACTGGTGACTCTGAGGGTGGAGACAGCCAAGAAGCATCAGAGCAGACAAGCTCAGTCAGTTCAGTTCAGTTCAGTCGCTCAGTCGTGTCCAACTCTTTGCAGCCCCATGAACTGCAGCACACTAGGCCTCCCTGTCCATCACCAACTCCTGAGGTTCACTCAAACTCACATCCATCGAGTCAGTGATGCCATCCAGCCATCTCATCCTCTGTCATCCCCTTCTCCTCCTGCCCCCATCATTCCTTCCAAAGAACACCCAGGGCTGATCTCCTTTAGAATGGACTGGTTGGATCTCCTTTCAGTAGCACCCGGGAAAGACATCCTCCATGCAAGGTAATCATGTATCAGTTCTCATTAACTGGGCTGAAGCAAGAGCCTCCCTTCGCTCTGTTCCTCATTTTGATCACAGAAGGCAGGTAGGATGTTACGATAGAGGAGATCACAGGCTCAGAGCATCACCCACTAGAGTTCACGCTCCAGCACCATCAACAAACACCAGTGTGATCTTGGGCGAAACTCCCACGTGCATGGTCGGTGAGTTCACAGAACCTGCCTCAAGAGGTTGCTGTGAAGATTCAATGAGGTAGCAGTATAACATGTTTAGAAAGACCCTGGGACATAGCAAATCTTGGTAAATCTGAACTGTTAGTCTTTTATTTTCCAAAACTTTCTCCTTCCATGTTCCTTTATTTATTATTATTATTTGGCTGCGCTAGGTCTTCATTGCTGCCTGGGCGTTCTCTAGTTGCAGCGAGTGAAGAATACTTTCTAGCTGTGGTGGCTTATCATGTCACAGAGCATGGGCTCTAGGGTGTGCAGGCTCAGTGGTTGAAACACGAGGGCTTAGTTGCCCCACAGTATGTGGGATTTTCCCAGACCGGGGATCAGACCCACGCACCCCTCATCGGCAGGCAGATTCTTAACCACTTGACTACCAAGGAAGTCCTGTTTGAGTGGCAGATTGATACAAAAACCTGAAGACATGACAGATGTCTCTGGGGAATAAAAAGGAAACAGGGACACTTAGGAAAAGAGAAATACATTTAATGGGAAAGATATACAAATGCCCTTTTGCAGGCTGAAATCACTTTGATATTCAGGAACATTAAAATGTGCTGTGTATATAGCCCACCAGGCTCCTCCGTCCATGAAATTCTCCAGGCAAGAATACTGGAATGGGTTGTCATTTCCTTCTCCAGGGGATCTTCCCAACCTAGGGACTAAACTTGGGTCTCTTGCATTAGAGGAGGATTCTTAGCACTGAGCCACCAGGGAAGCCCATAACTTCTCATCGAATGCTTTATATAGCAACTGCAAGAGCACAGCTTACCTAAGCATTAGCTGTAAATTCATCAGTTGACTTTCTTGGTATATGTTTTGAATTTTTGTTGTGAACGAAACTCGTGTCAAAGGAAACTGACTTGTCGGTTTTTGCCTGTTTTATGAGAATCAGACAAAATCTAAGAACTGGGGGTTGGAGGTGGGTGGTGGGGGTCAGCTTCATAGTAAAACAAAGAAAGTCATTATGTTCTCTGTATTCAGTGTCCTCCACTGTGTCAAAAAGATACAGAAAGCCCTGGTTTCCAGAAAAAGAGCTGAGATCAAAACGAACCCAGATTCATAGAGAACATCTTGTTTTTTCTCTCCCCAGTTTTCTAATCAGTCTTGATTACCGCTTACATTGTCAGCTTTTTTCTTTGTTTCCGTTTTATCACCTTCAAGGATTTTGGAAGAATAAAGTTTCATCCATTCCCAGCTAGTTCAAATGGTACAGAATCTGCCTGCAATGCAGGAGACCTGGGTTTGACCCCTGGGGTCAGGAAGATCCCCTGGAGAAGGGCATGGCAACCCACTCCAGTATTCTTGCCTGGAGAATCCCATGGACTGAGGAGCCTGGCGGGCTACAGCATGGGGTGGCAAAGAGTTGGATATGACTATGACTAACATACAATAAACTGTGGAAAATTCTGAAAGAGATGGGAATACCAGACCACCTGACCTGCCTCTTGAGAAACCTATATGCAGGTCAGGAAGCAACAGTTAGAGCTGGACATGGAACAACAGATTGGTTCCAAATAGGAAAAGAAGTACCTCAAGGCTGTATATTGTCACCCTGCTTATTTAACTTATATGCAGAGTACATCATGAGAAACGCTGGGCTGGAAGAAGCGCAGGCTGAAATCAAGACTGCTGGGAGAAATATCAATGACCTCAGATATGCAGATGACACCACCCTTATGGAAGAAAGTGAAGAGGAACTAAAAAGCCTCTTGACGAAAGAGAAAGAGGAGAGTGGAAAAGTTGGCTTAAAGCTCAACATTCAGAAAACGAAGATCACGGCATCTGGTCTCATCACTTCATGGCAAATAGATGGGGAAACAGTGTCAGATTTTATTTTGGGGGGCTCCAAAATCACTGCAGATGGTGATTGCAGCCATGAAATTAAAAGACACTTACTCCTTAGAAGGAAAGTTATGACCAACCTAGATAGCATATTGAAAAGCAGAAACATTACTTTACCAACAAAGGTCCGTTTAAGTCAAGGCTATGGTTTTTCCAGTGGTCATGTATGGATGTGAGAGTTGGACTGTGAAGAAAGCTGAATGCCGAAGAACTATGCTTTTGAACTGTGGTGTTGGAGAAGACTCTTGAGAGTCCCTTGGACTGCAAGGAGATCCAACCAGTCCATTCTAAAAGAAACCAGCCCTAAGGTGTTCTTTGGAAGGACTGATGCTAAAGCTGAAACTTTAATACTTTGGCCACCTGATGCAAAGAGTTGACTCATTGGAAAAGACTGTAATGCTGGGAGGGATTGGGGGCAGGAGGAGAAGGGGACGACAGAGGATGAGATGGCTGGATGGCATCACTGTCTCGATGGATGTGAGTTTGGGTAAACTCCGGGAGATGGTGATGGACAGGGAGGCCTGGCGTGCTGCGATTCATGGGGTCGCAAAGAGTCAGACACGACTGAGCAACTGAACTGAACTGAACACAGACACACAAAATGAATTGCCCTATCTTTCCCACCGTAGATTATTTCTGGAAGAAACGTATGTCATTTGTTGGTTCACTCAATAAATATTAATGCTCCCCCTCCACCTAGTGTGCCAGGCACCGTGGTCATGGACGTAAATGCAGGCATGGCCCCTGCCCCTCTGGAGCTCACAGGCCGGGGAGGAGAAACTTGTCCAGAAGTAAGTGCAGTGCAGAGTTACATGAGCAGAGCCTGGTGTTCAGAGGAGGCCCTGGGGGGTGGTGCCGTCCTAGGGGAGGGCAGGTTGAGTCTGCCCATGGGTGGGAGGGTTAGGAAAGCTTTGGGGAGAGGCAGTTGAGGACTCCTTTTCAGATACACTTTCCAAATGGACTTTCTCTTTCACATTCTGTAGGATTCAGTGGGGGTAGGGGGTCTCTGGAATCTTCGGGGGCCACTACTTGCAAAGGTCTCATGGAAGCATGGTGGGAATATTTTTAGAGTCTCAAAATCAGCTGACATTGGAACTGCCTTGGTAGTCCAGTGGCTACGACTCCCTACTCCTAATGCAGGGGGTCTAGATTCAATCCTTGATCTGGGAGCTAGATCCCATGAGCTGCAACTAGGGATTCACATGCCCCAGCTGAAGAGCCCACATGGCCCAACAAGGATCAAAGGTCCTGAGTGCCGCAACTAAGACCCAGCACAGCCAAATAAATTAATTAGTTAAAATAAATATATTTTTAAAAATTAGCTGACATCATCAGTGTTTCTCAGGAAGAGATATCTGACAGAGAGATCAACCCAGCCTACATTTCCTTACTCAGTCGATGTCTGTTTAAAGCCTACTGCAAGCCCGGAGGCTAGTCCTCCTGTCTGCCTTTGCAGAGCTTCCCTAGTTCAACCCAGAAGTCATTCTCTCTCTCTTTTTTTTTTTATAATCTAGTTGCAGCAAGTAGGGGCTACTTATTGCGGTGGCTTCTCCTGTTTCTCGTTGCAGAGCTCCTGGTCTCAGTAGTTTCGGCTCCTTGACTCTTCGAGCACAAGCTCAGTAGTTGAGGTACGCAGGCTTAGTTGCTCCATGGCATGTGTGACCTTCTCGGACCAGGGATTGAACCCATGTCTTCCACGTCGGCAGGTGGATTCTTCACCACTGAGTCACCACGGAAGCCCAGAAGTCATTCTGATCAAGGACAGCAATCCTTACATCTTGAAGTCCTTTGGGCACCTCATGTTTCAAGAGCATCTTTGTTTTTTGTAAATGCTCACAGCACCTTATCAGGGGACCCCTTCAAAGATTCCCTGCATAGTTTCAGTGTTGTTTTCCTTCCAGACATCTTTTCCTGATGATGGTATCTACCCAAGTGGCTTTTACGGTGATAAAAGGTCATGACTGACAGATGAGTATCTTCTCTGTAGTAATACCTCAGGACTTAGTACAAGGAAGAATGCGAAAGGAACCAGAGTCTGGGTGGAAGGGGAGTGAGCAGATGGACTGAGTTAAAGTCCCAGGAGAGGAGCAAGCTATAAATCTCAGGCTTCCAGGGTCTCAGGAGCAAGGAGCCAGTGCAGAGGGCAGGAAAATGCTTCCAGACCCTATCACTGCCCCATCTTCTTCATATGAATACCAGGTCCTAAAGACAGAACCCTCCTCTGACTTCTAGAAGTGTTCATTATCTGGCCTACCTTCCCCAGATTTAGAGATAAACAGGAAAGCTGAGCGCTGAAGAATGGATGCTTTTGAACTGTGGTGTTGGAGAAGACTTTTGAGAGTCCCTTGGACTGCAAGGAGATCCAACCAGTCCATCCTAAAGATCAGTCCTGAGTGTTCATTGGAAGGACTGATATTGGAGCTGAAACTCCAATACTTTGGCCACCTGATGCGAAGAACTGACTCATTTAAAAAAATCCCTGATGCTGGGAAAGATTGAGGGCAGGAGGAGAAGGAGACGACAGAGGGTGAGATGGCTGGATGGCATCACCAACTCAATGGACATGAGTTTGGGTAAACTCTGGGAGTTGGTGATGGACAGGAAGGCCTGGTGTGCTGCAGTTCATGGGGTCGCAAAGAGTCGGACATGACTGAGCAACTGAACTGAACTGAACTGATGGTTTTCCCAGTAGTCATGTATGAATGTGAGTATTGGACCATAAGGAAGGCTGAGCACTGAAGAACTGATACTTCTGAACTTTGGTGCTGGAGAAGACTCTTAAGAGTCCCCTGGCCTGCAAGGAAATCAAACCAGTCAATCCTAAAGGAAATCAACCCTGAATATTCATTGGAAGGACTGATGCTGAAGCTGAAGCTCCAATACTTTGGTCACCTGATGCAAAGAGCCTGACTCATTGGAGAAGACCTTGATGCTGGGAAAGACTGAAGGTGGGAGGAGAAGGAGGCAACAGAAGATGAGATGGTTGGATTCATCACTGACTCAATGGACATGAGTTTGAGCAAACTCCAGGAGATGGTGAAGGACAGAGAAGCCTGGCGTGTAACAGTCCTCAGAGTCACAAAGAGTCGGACATGACTTACCAACCAAACAACAACAGATGTCTCAGTTTCCCAGGCACACAGACTCTGGGACACACACTGGCACGCAGGAGGTTTACTGGGAAGGCTCTCAAGTTTAATGATGGGTGAGGAGTGAAGGCTGCAGACTCAGGCAGAGGGAGGAGCTGAGCTGTGAGGGGCCATTAAAAAAGGCCTCACTCCCCAACAGGGAGCTCTGGAGCTGGGATAGCCCCTCAGAGTGTCCAGAATTGAGGAAAGGAGGCCATACCCCAGCACTGACCAGTCAAGGGACATGACCTGCCCCTGGAGGAAGGAGGTATCTTGAACAAGGAGGGCAATTCCTGGTAGGGACTCAGCTCAAGAGTTGAATCCACCTGCTCCCAGCAGCACCCTCAGAACCCACTACTGAGTGATGTGATTACATTGAAAGTGACTAATCATTACCCCTACTTCTCATTGTGTGTCTCCACTGGGTGATAAATACATTGTGGGAAAGTCTTGCCCTTCCAGCTCTAAGCATCCCTCGATCACCACTCCATGGTTTCTGACAGTGTGCCCAGACAGGATTACCAAGTGGCTCTGCCACAACCAAACTCAGTCCTTCATGCTACAGGGACACCAGCCATGAAAAACTTGCCTGCGGAAGACTGTCATTCTAACTCAGGATCCCTCGTCTTCTGATCAGGAAGCCAAGAGTCAAGAACACCTCTCAGAAGCTCAACCTGCTGCAGACCCAGAAACTTTAGTACACTTAGTGGGTCCCAGAGCACGACCCTGGGTCCAGCCTCAGCATCACCTGGGAACTTGATAGACATGCAAATTCTCACAGTGCAGACTTCTGAATCCGAAAATCCACGGGTAGGGCCAGCTACAAGTGTTCTAATATGCCCTCCTGTGACTCAGGCTCACTCTGGAAGGTTGGCTTTAGTGATGCAGCCTCCAAGGGCCACACCTGGCCAGGAAAGACAAGGGCAAGCATGGAAGGGCAGAGTATCAAGGGCAAGGTGTCCATCCAAGGACTCACCCTGGGCTAAGGAACAGGGGAAGGAGCCAGGCAGGCCTGATGCCACCTGAGACAAGGTGCAACAAAGCTGGACGAGCATCTGTGAGCGCCCCCCCTCCTGCTGTGTTCTAAGGGTCCCTGGGCTGGGCTGATTCCTTACTGCAGTGGAAGGGAGGGGCCACTTCCTTGGTGGAGGAAAAAACAAACTTCTGCCCAAGCCACTCCCCTCTGTGGGAAGGAGAAGTGAAACGGGGCTGCAGAGCAGAGGGAGGGGGGCTGACTGGGGTCCTCCAGAGACACAAAGACTTTCTGGTTTAGTCTGCCTGCACAACCCCAGCCGTTCTAGGAAAACAGAAGTGGCTCCCTGAGGAAGCTGCTTCCATTTCGGTAACTGCTCATGAAGCAAGAATTTACTGAAACTTGTACGTGTACCGAACACGAAAGACAGAGCTTTGTGTGACAGGCTCGTGGCGCCCAGTTAAGAGAGACAGGAGTCACGCACCTGAATGAGCAGCTGATGGACTGGCTTGTATCAGCGAGAGGAAGATACAGGAAGACGGAGGAAGACGCCCTGGAAGAGGCTGGAAGGAAGGAAAGGCCCTGAGGCCAGGAGGCCAGGAGGGGAGAGAGCTGGAGGCATGAAAGTGAAGGACCAGAAACCAGGAGGCTGGGAGGCCAGGGAGGACCCAGCTCCACTAAAGTCAAGAATTCTGAGCTGGGCAAAGGGGTCAAGCCTGCCTGGGAGCCCCCTTCCATAGGGTGACTAGATAAAACACCAGATGTTCGGTTCCAGTAGAATTTCAGACAAAGCAAAGAGTAATTTTTAGTATAAGTGTGTCCCAAATATTGCAAAACTTTTTGTTCTAAAACATTATCCATTGTGTATATTTTCCAGTTTGTCACTTGCTCTTCAGTAGCACCTTATGAACTGGTTCTAGTATCACCATCATTCCCATTTACAGATGAGCAAACTGAGTCAGGGAGTTGCCCCGGCCACACAACTAGCGTGTCTGTTTCCACAGTCCGTGCCCCCAGCTTCTGAGCTACCTTACGGAGTTTGGAGTCCATCAGACCTTAATGCAAAGTCTGGCTCTGCAACCCACCAACTAAGGACCTAGTAACAGTCACCTCTGGCAGGTCATTGAACCTCTCTGAGCCTGTTTCCTCAAGGAGTTCCGGCCTCAGCACTTTTGTGCAAATTAAGTGAGGTAACTGAACAAAAAGGAAGTCCTCAATAAATGGTACTTTGATGATGAAGGGTAGGAAGATGAAGATGATGGTGGTGATACCAAGCCTTGAAAGGCATTAAGAGGGTCACTTATGTTACAGAGAATGGGCTACCCATTCCAGAGCTGGGCTGGAACAGATCCTGCCATTTCTTCCTCCTTCTCATGCAGCCTTCTCCCTAGACCTGGCTTTAGTCTGCCCAGTTCTCTAACTTGTCTCCCTGTCCCGACCTGAGCTTCCCCATCCCCTGTATGTCAGAGGCTTCTTCTCCAGAGCTCCCAGGAGCCTGTGAGTCCAGAGTCCCTCGTTCCTGGCGGCAGGGGTTCCCTCCCTGCACTGCTAGCTCATGTAAGCAATACAGGCCTTTCCTCTCGTCTGTCAGCCCCTCGGTTCTCTGTGCAGATGTGCCTACCTCCCAGTTCTTGCTGCCACTGGGGAAAAAATCCAACAGATGGAGTATTTTGCGCCCATCGCCAACCGCATATGACAAACGGTTTCCCCTCGCTGTTACGCAACTCAGGCTGCTCCAGACTGCCAGTGCGCATGCTCGGAACTCCTTTAATCTACATATGCACTGAGTAAGATCCAGATAGAAACTATCTGGTGATTGGGTTCAGTTTTAGTCATTTCCTGCCTTCTCAGGACAAGTCAGGTCTAGAGTTTCGCTCCTGGCCCACCAGCTTCCCACTGAAGCCGCCTCCCTCCTCCAAGGTCGCCTTAGCAATGGGGCATCCCTGACAAAAAAACCTCACCCTCTAACACCTGGGCTTGGTGTCTGAGGTGCTGGGGACCTAAGTCGCTTCAGTCGTGTCTGACTCTTTGTGACCCTATGGACTGTAGCCCGTCAGTCTCCTCTGTCCTTGGGATACTCCAGACAAGAGTACTGGAGTAGGTTGTCATGCCCTCCTCCAGGGAATCTTCCCAACTCAGGGATCGAACCCACATCTCTTATGCCTTCTGCATCGGCTGGGGTTCCTTACCACTAGCACCACCTAGGAAGCAGGACCATGACTGTTTACAAGTTTATTCCTCATGACTTTTTACCATCAGTGCTTCATGTAGATATTAATCCTAGTAAATAAACTTTTAAAAAATGTCTGGTCAGTTCTCTCATTAGACTGCTCTGTCTCCCAGGACTGAAAGGGCCACCATCAGCCCTGACCTTCGAGAGCCATAACTGGCTCTCAATGAGATAGTGTGTCTTTCATTCCAGGCTGTGTTCTAAGCAGTGCAGATTACAGCAGAGAAAAAGAGAGACAAGTTCCTTCTTTCATGGGGCAAATAATATTTTAGACCCAGAAGCCAACCATGTGGTCACTCCCAAGTCTCTAAGTCACTTTCTTACCTTGACTTTAGGACATGGGGCCTCGCCTCCCTACCAGGCTCTGGCTCTGCACATTCCTAACTGCCAACTGTGGTGGACATCTCCAGATCTTACGTGTTCCCATGCCCCTCACCTGGTGAGTTTCTAGCCTTTCTCAGACCCTCCCAAGCCCTAGTGCTGAGTCCTAACCTGAAGACCCTCAGCTACCCACCCTGTGACACTGACAACACCCAGAGTCTGGCCGTCTGGCCCTCAAAAACTGTCCCCAGCTCCATGCCAAGCTGTCCTACAGATTGGCCCTCAGTTCCCTAGGAAATCACAGGCTAAACTGGCTGCCAAGTCAATGGAGGGTTTTGGCCATGTGGTTGGCCACCTGGGCAGAAGGCTTGCTCATTGCTTTCTTACTTGGCACTTTACCTTCCTGAACTCAGGAGCCCAACCCTATCTGAGTCACCCAGGCCTTGGAAACCTGTTGCTTTGAAGTCATGTACAACTTGGAAACCCAGTCCTACTGGATCACAGGCACTGTGCATATCTGATGAGTGTTCTGCCTTAATTAAATCTTTAGGTCTCTGAAATATCTCTTCCTGTTTCTGGTGCTCCCCCTGGATGCCCTAAACCTGTGAGAGCTGGACCCCAAGAACTGGCCCCCCTGTCCCTAGAAACTAAGTCACCAGAGACTTGGTTACATTCCTAGATCAACACCACCCTGCGGCCGTGTCAGTCCTGCCTTCACTCGCCCCTCTGCTCATTCATCTATTCATCCAGGCAACAAATGTTTACAGAGCACGTGCTTTGGAGCCAGATAATGTGCAAGTTGCCCAACAAGGAATGGTGAGACATGCCTCCTGGACCAGGGGAGCTCCCAGCCCATTGGAAGGTATCCAAGCAGATCTAATCCATTTCACCGATGTGATCAGTGTCACAGTGGGATGGAGCAAGTTCAAGGTACTAGGGGAACACTAGAAAGGCATCTAATTCATGTCCAGGGGTGCAGGGACTGTCTTCCTCAGCGAGCGATAGAGAGTCTAAGCTGCATCCTGAATGGCAACAAGAGCTGGTGAATGGGTTCAAGTGAGAATGGCAGATCTCACATGAGAAAAGCCTCAGGGAAACTGAAAAGGTCAAAGTGACTGGGGCAGTTTGGAGGAAGAGGCAGGGCCCAATCACAGAGAAGCTGGTTGGCATCCTGAGGGCGATGGGGAGCCATCGGGGGGTCTGAGTGGTACCCACGGCACCTGCTCTGCTCTTCATGACCAAGGTCTATACTCTGGGAAGCTTGCTCAGCCACCTGATGGAGAATGAGCGAGAGGGACGGCGGGTCCTGGGCAGGAAGGGGCAACCGTGGCAGGATTCCAAGGATGTGATGATAACAGCTTGCACCAAGGGAGTAGTGAAAGGACTGGGAATGTAAGATCAATGGGACTTAGTGGTTGGCTGGGCGTGAAGTGTGAGGGGAAGGGGAGGGGTCTGGAGGCCAGGATGATGGACGATGGGAACGTGGTGGTGCCATAAGCTGTCATCAAGGGACAGAGGAGGAATGAGAGACAAGACCCTGGACAGGAAGAGCGGTGCTGAGCCACGGGTGAGGGAGTTGTGCCTGCAGGAGCCATCTCAGCCAAAGACAGAGGTCTGAGAGGGGTGCACCCAGAGTAGCCGAAGCCATGCGCACTGCCGAGTGAGAAGAGCTGGAGGCTGACGGGGGAGCATGAAGACGTAAGCATTTTCATAATCCTGGGACGTCCCTGGGGGTCCAGTGGTTAAGACTCCAGGCTTCCACTGCAAAGAACGTGTGTTCAGTCCTTGGTTGGGGAACCCTAAAGATCCAACATGCTGTATGGCCAAAAGTAAGTAAATTAAAATGAAATGATGAAGAAAAATATTATTGAAAAAGAAACATACATAGTCTCAAAGTGTCTTCCATACGTGACATTTTTATTATCACCAGAATGTAACTTTACAATGTAAAAACATTGAAGTTACTAACAAAAGTAACTTTACAGTGGAGACATCTGCCAGATACCACCATCACCCAATGATCAAAATGAACATGGCCACTAATGGGGCCGATAGACATCGCGGGCCTCCTGATATGAATCACTGGGAAGGAAACAACATCACTCCTGTGACATTCCTGCCCAAAATTCATAATCTGGGTCTAATCATGAGGGAACATAGGACAAATCCATATCGAAAGACATCTACAGCATTCTTATTTATCTAGGAAAGTAATCAAGACTCTGGTGACTCACAGAAATGGTTCCTAGGGGCAGGGTGGCCAGTTTTTGGCATACAGCTCTCATTGGTCTAGGACATCCAGGAGGAACTCCAGAAACAAGATGAGATATTTCAAAGACCTAAAAATTTAACTGCTGCTGCTAAGTCGCTTCAGTCGTGCCTGACTCTGTACAACCCCATAGACAGCAGCCCACCAGGCTCCCCTGTCCCTGCGATTCTCCAGGCAAGAACACTGGAGTGGGTTGCCATTGCTTTCTCCAAAAATTTAACTAAGACAGGGCAAAATAACTGGCCTGTGCTCTTCAAAAATTTCAAGATCATGAAAGGCATGAAAAGGCTAAGGAACTGTTCCAGATCAAAGGGGACTAAGTCACAAACATAATAACTAAAGGATTCAGTGTATGATCCTAGATTAGAGCCTGTAGCAGGAAATACGAGATACAGTTGATACAATTGCTCTGTGATAATTAGCAAAATTTGAGATAAGGTTTATAGTCAATATAGACATTAGTACTAAATCAGGGGTTTTATAATTTTGATCTGACTTTTGTCACTGTACTGTGTAAGAGAAAGCCCTTTTTGGGAAATACCAATAGAAGTATTTAGAGCTAAAGGAGAATTATGTCTATAGCTTACTCTCTATAGTTCTGGGGAAAAGTAACATAGATAGATAGATAGGTAAACAGATAAGGATAAAGCAAATGTGATAAAATGTTAGCTGTTAACATTTGGGGAACCTGGGTACAGATATTCTGGAATTCTTTGTGGCATTGTTTTCAACTTTTCTGTAAATCCCAAATTGTTTTGAGGTGTGTATTAAAGGCTAGGCATTTACTAAGTAGTGTCAAACTGACTTGTGAGTTGTTCTCCAAAAATTTCAACTCTCATTTCTACCCCTTCCTTTCCTTTGCAACGTAACTAAGACTTCAAATGTTAGTCACTTAGTCGTGTCCGACTCTTTTTTGACCCCATGAACTGTAGCCAGCCAGGCTCCTCTGTCCATGGGATTTCCCAGGCAAGAATACTGGAGTGAGTTGTCATTTCCTTCTCCAGGGGATCTTCTCAATGGGATCAAACTAGTGTCTCCTGCATTGGCAGGCAGATTCTTTACCACTGAGCGACCTGGGAAGCCTAAGACTTCAAACAGCATTTTTTTTAAATTATTTTAAATTGTAATAAAGAAATATATAACACTAAACTTACCGTCTTAACCACTTTTCAAGTGCACAGTTCAGAGTGTCGAGTATATTTAATTGCTATGCAACAGCTTTTGGTAAGTCTGAAAGTATTTTTTTTTTAACCTTTAAAAGTAAGAAGCTTTCTTTTATATTGGAGTCTAACTGATTAACAATGTTGTGACAGTTTGGGGTGGAGAGCATGAAAGTATTTTTACATAAAAGTTTTTTAGGGGCTTCTCCGGTGGTTCAGTGGTTAACAATCTGAGATTCCACTGCAAAAAGGGGCACAGGTTCAATCATTGGACAGGGAACCAAGATCCTACATGTTGTGCAGCGGCCAAAAAATAAATAAAAATTTAAAAAGAAAAGAAATAATCAGATGAAGAGGTGCCCTGGGAGGAGACAAGAAAGAATAGCACAGAGGAAGCAAGAAAATATGAGACAGTAAGGTGACAACAGCCCAGGGAGGAGAGTGTCAGGATGTTGAGCAGGAACTTGTGGTCTGAGGGGTCAGCTCTGCAGACAGGTCCCAGAAATGTAAGGGGGAGACAAACAAGACAAACAAACCACAACCCCAAGAGTTTGCGCTAGAAAACATCATACTCCTTCCACAGGTGCTCCCGGTGGGGAGGGAAGCCTAGGATATTCCTTTAAATCACTGACTCATGAAAGAAGAGTTGAACTCAGAGTATCTGCCAGTGTTTCCTGTGATTAATGATGGAGCCCCCGGGATGGAATGGGGAATAAGGGCCTGCTGGGTAAGTCCAGCGGGGGGGAGGGGACACCCCCAGGCACCCACCCTCGCCCTCACCAAAAAGAGAACATTGAGTCAACACGGAACTGAAATTGCCCAGCGTAAAGAGTAAGAGTTATTTTCATGGGCCTTTGGTGACCCCAGAGACAGAACATTGGGGTGGGCCTTTTGACTAAAAGAAGCTAAAACATGGGAGGAGATTCCAGGTGGGAAGCAAGGAGGCTGCAGCCACAAAGCAAGAGAGACTGGCCAAGAAGAGAGGTGCTGGGAAGAGATTCCACAAGGCCAGTGGCCGGCAGGTCACAGGTCCCTGGGAAGGGTGCTCCATGCTTTCTGCTTTCTCACCTGTGAGGTGATTCCCTGAAAGCATCTATAAACTTGAATAATGTCTCTTTACCCGGTTGCACTGAGTGAGTGGTATGTTCTTGGTATAAAGACAGAGGGGATGTGTTCTAATTTGGGGGATCACGTAAATCAGAGAGAACTGGGGCAGCCCTCAGGAGCAGAACTGAGACAGCCACAGGAAGGGGGACAGGAACAGTAGAGAGGAACGTTGCAAGAGTTTAAAAACATACAACAAAGGTCCATCTAGTCAAGGCTCTGGTTTTTCCAGTAGTCATGTATGGAAGTGAGAGTTGGACCATAAAGAAAGCTGAGCACCAAAGAATCGATGCTTTTGAACTGTGGTGTTGGAGAAGACTCTTGAGAGTCCCTTGGACTGCAAGGAAATCCAACCAGTCCATCCTAAAGGAGATCAGTCCTGAGCGTTCATTGTAAGGACTGATGTTGAAGCTGAAACTCCAATACTCTGGCCACCTGATGTGAAAAAAATGACTCATTTGAAGAGACCCTGATGCTGGGAAAGATTGAAGGCAAGAGGAGAAGGGGAGAACAGAGGATGAGATGTTTGGATGGCATCACCGACTCAATGGACATGAGTTTGAGTAAACTCTGGGAATTGGTGATAGACAGGGAGGCATGGTGTGCTGCAGTCCATGGGTCACAAAGTGTCGAAAACGACTGAGCGACTGAACTGGCCAACTGGCCTGGGCTTCCATAAGGGCTCAGGCAGTAAAGCATCTGCTTGCAATGCAGAGACCCGGCTTCTATCCGTAGGTTGGAAAGATCCCCTGAAGGAGGAAATGGCTACCCACTCCAGTATTCTTGCCTGGAGAATTCCAGGGACAGAGGAGCCTTGTGGGCTATAATCCATGGAGTCGCAAAGAGTCAGACATGACTGAGCAACTAACACTTTCACTTTCATTTTGTTTGGTTCTAGGGCACTACACAAACCCTATGGGATAGGGGCTCGGCCCAGACAGTGCTCAAAGTGATGTTTCAAAGCCCCAGTGTCATCATTTTTATCTTGAGCTAACTGAAACTCATTGGCAGAATCCATAAGACTAGGCCTTTCTACTCTACCCTAGCCGCCTAAGTGGTGGGGACCCTCTTATGAAGGGGTAACGTTAAAGTAAACTAACTGAACATTCTGGGGTTGAAAACAGTTGGACAGAACTGAGTGACTAACACTTTTCCTTTCTTTTTCAACTGAATGTTCACAGCCTACTAATCATTACATACTTGATTACATTTAATTCTCACAGCAGGCATTATTAACCCCATTTTATAGATGAGCAAACTGAGACTCCAGAGAAGGCAATGGCACCCCACTCCAGTACTCTTGCCTGGAAAATCCCATGGATGGAGGAGCCTGGTAGACTGCAGTGCATGGGGTTGCTAAGAGTCAAACATGACTGAAAGACTTCACTTTCACTTTTCACTTTCATGCATTGGAGAAGGAAATGGCAACCCACTCCAGTGTTCTTGCCTGGAGAATCCCAGGAATGGGAGAACCTGGTGGGCTGCTGTCTATGGGGTCGCACAGAGTCGGACACGACTGAAGTGACTTAGCAGTAGCAGCAGCAAACTGAGACTCAGAGAGATTGAGAATAAGCAGCAAATGGCAGAGGAAGAAAATAAGCCTGGATCTTATTCTGAAGACCATTTTCTCTTCACTACTACTACTAAGTAGCTTCAGTCGTGTCCGACTCTGTGCGACCCCATAGACGGCAGCCCACCAGGCTCCCCCGTCCCTGGGATTCTCCAGGCAAGAACACTGGAGTGGGTTGCCATTTCCTTCTCCAATGCATGAAAGTGAAAAGTGAAAGTGAAGTCTCTCAGTCATGTTTGACTCTTAGCAACCCCATGGACTGCAGCCTACCAGGCTCCTCCACCCATGGGATTTTCCAGGCAAGAGTACTGGAGTGGGGTGCCATTGCCTTCTCCTCTCTTCACTCTAGCCCTTAGGAAATACACCCTAAGTCCCTGAGTCAAGAAAATTATGTCTGATTACCTACAGATTCATAAAAGTATAACCAGGCTTTTTTTCTGAAGCCTCCCTGGATTTTCAGAATTATAGAATTGCCTCTCTCTGTATCCCGAACCAAAGAAATCTGAGCCTACATAAGCTGTCCAGTCTGTTCCTCTTGAAACCCAGAAACTGCACTTAAGTGTCTCCCCCCAGGCCATGGAGACTTAGAGCTGCTGAGCTCCATGGTAACATAACAAATCCGATAAGAGAGATGTTCATGGGCTCCTCTCCTGCCTCAGCTGGTACCTCCCGTTCACCTCTGAGGCAATTCCAAGAAACCCCAGGACTTCATGGAACCATTTAACAACCTCAATTATTGATCATAAAGTCTCACTTTTTTTATGAAGATACTAAAGCTCGAAGAAGTAAAGTGATCTGTCTATGGTCACACAAAGAAGTGAATTATAAATTGGAATAAAATGATAATTTTACAGCTTCTAAATCCAGCTTTCTCTGATATAGGCTTCTAGCTGCCTGCCCAACCCAACAGTAATGTTCCTTCCCCTTGGGATAACAGAACTCCAAATTTATTCTGAGTAACACCATACCCTGCTAAAGGATTAATTTTCCCAGTCTTCCTTCAACTTCATCTGGCCATTAAGTTCTAGCCAATGAGTTGTAAGCAAAAGCATAGTATGGTTCTTCCAGAAAGTCTTTGTCCTACTGCTTGGAAGTCAGATGTGATAGCTGGAGCTCCAGCAGTCAATTTGGACCATGAGGATGTATCACACTATCTAGGGAGAGCAGACAGTTCTGGAAGGAGCTTGGGTCCCTTAAGATGGTGAAGCTGACATAAAACAACTAGACCATTTAGTATATCTTGGTTAAGTTGCTGTTGTTGCAGCTTAATCTGAAATAATTGATACAAATCAGGAGCAAGTTCAAAAGTTTTCTCTAGGCCCTAAGGATAATTCCCAACTCTATGGCCTGGGAAGTATGACTAGCAACCTTCCATTCACTCTCAGAGCCCCTGTGTGCTGTGTTTCCTGAGGCAGAAGGCCAGCCTAGCTGCATTACTCAGTCCTTGGAGTACCAGGTCATCTAAGTCACCAATATAGGCTCATCAAGAATGTCTAAGTCTACAAATGGGCTCTATTTCCAGAAATCCCAAAGCCCAACCACTTCCTGAGCCTTCAAGCTGCCTTATTCCCTTAACCTCAGAAAACCCCTGAGGTTGTGTGATTAAGAAACTCAAACAGGGGTCAGTGAAAATTGCAAGAAGTCATGAAAAGAGACTACTTAACCTTGTCCACAGAAACTCAGTAAAATTATTAATACACTTGGTAGCTATGAGTGAGGCAAAAAGAATAAATATAAGGAGATTAGAATCCAACAGTGATAGAAATAGCTTGAATGGGATCCTGAAAACTTCAGCAAAGTTTTCCATTCAAGCAACAAATTCAGTCTCGCTGGAAGAGACCAGAATGTAGGAAATTTCCACCTACTTCCCTCAGATGAGACACAACTTAGGAAACACAGCTCTGTCTGAACTTGGCAGTTCCACAATCATGCAAGGACTACAACATCTCTGGAGCTCTGACCCCAGTCCTAGGAGTGAAGTGGGGAGATGGTAAACACCGGTCAGTGTGAAGACACACAGGCACTGGTTAATGCCTTAGCCGAGCTGTTGGGGCAGCTAACAGAGATGGAAAGCGCTGTATTGGTTCCCATACTTATGAAATGAGGCAAAAAGAAGGTTATCTTTTGATCAAGGTGAATCCTGACATTTGCAATCATCTTGATTATAAAAACTGCAAGAGAAGGGTGAAAGTGAAAGTCGCTAAGTCATGTCTAATTCTTTGCAACCCCATGGATGTCCTTGGAATTCTCTAGACCAGAATACTGGAGTGGGTAGCCTTTCCCTTCTCCAGGGGATCTTCCCAACCCCGGAATCAAACCCAGGTCTCCTGTATTGCAGGTGGATTCTTTGCCAGCTGAGCCACAAGGGAAGCCCAAGAAAACTGAAGTGGATAGCCTATCCCTTCTCCAGGAGATCTTCTGGACCCAGGAATTGAACTGGGGTCTCCTGCATTGCAGGCGCATTCTTTACCAACTGAGCTGTCGGGGAAGACAAGAGAAGGGCAGTACCTGCCCATAGAAGAGATTAGCTACAGCGGAAGTGGTCAAGGAGCAGGTGAGAGATGACCTCACCCGTGATGCTGAGCACTATGGTGGGAAACATAGGTGGAGAACCTAGGAGAACTCTTCCTCCTGGTGCTGTTAGCACTGATGAGGGAAGTCCCCCTAGCGATGCTGAACACCTGCACAGATGGGACATTGTGCCTCACACCCTCTCTGCTCCAGCTCTTGCTTCGACAGTCAGCTGCATGGGAGGGTCATCTACAATGCCTTGTCTCAGCTGTGCCCCAAATCTCTTACTTTCTGGCCCAGGGTCTCTCTGCTATTGTCTGTCATTGGTAGCCTTCAGGAATCCCCTCAGCATGGGACAATGGTGACTCTCAGGAAGCAAGAACCAGTGAACATCCTCCTCCCCCTCCCCTTGAGCGAACAACGCTTCAGTTCAGTTCAGTTCAGTCACTCAGTCGTGTCCGACTCTTTGCGACCCCATGAATCGCAGCATGCCAGGCCTCCCTGTCCATCACCAACTCCTGGAGTTCACTCAGACTCACGTCCATCGAGTCAGTGATGCCATCCAGCCATCTCATCCTCTGTCGTCCCCTTTTCCTCCTGCCCCTAATCCCTCCCAGCATCAGAGTCTTTTCAAATGAGTCAACTCTTCACATGAGGTGGCCAAAGTACTGGAGTTTCAGCTTTAGCATCATTCCTGCCAAAGAACACCCAGGGCTGATCTCCTTCAGAATGGACTGGTTGGATCTCCTTGCAGTCCAAGGGACTCTCAAGAGTCTTCTCCAACACCACATTTCAAAAGCATCAATTCTTCGGTGCTCAGCTTTCTTCACAGTCCAAATTTCACGTCCATATATGACCACTGGAAAAACCATAGCCTTGACTAGACGGACCTTTGTTGGCAAAGTAATGTCTCTGCTTTTGAATATGCTATCTAGGTTGGTCGTAACTTTCCTTCCAAGGAGTAAGTGTCTTTTAATTTCATGGCTGTAGTCACTATCTGCAGTGACTTTGGAGCCCCCCAAAATTAAGTCTGACACTGTTTCCACTGTTTCCCCATCTATTTTCCATGAAGTGATGGGACCGGATGCCATGATCTTCGTTTTCTGAACGTTAAGCTTTAAGCCAACTTTTTCACTCTCCTCTTTCACTTTCATCAAGAGGCTCTTTAGTTCCTCTTCACTTTCCGCCATAAGGGTGGTGTCATCAGTGCTTAGGTGTGGGCTATGCAGCCCCCAGGGAGATTAAGCTCCAATCTGTTGTTGTTGCTTAGTCACTCAGTCATGTCTGACCCTTTGTGACCCCATGGATTGCAGCATGCCAGGCTCCTCTGTCCATGGATTTCCCAGGCAAGAATACTGAGTGGGTTGCCATTTCCTTCTCCAGGGAATCTTCCCAACCCAGGGACTGAACCCCTGTCTCCTGTGTCTCCTGTGTCTCCTGTATTAGCAGGTAGATTCTTTATCACTGAGCCACCAAAGTCCAGTTGCCCAAAGCCAATAGGATGGACCTTTCCCCTTCCTGTTTCGCTTCCCCAGTCCTCTCTCTTGTTCCTTGGAATCTCTTTGCAAAATAAATGAGAGGCAGGTTTTATTTTATTGTGCTTCCCAGAGACTGTATTAAAAAAAAAAATTGAAGGTTTGTGGCAACACTGCATGGAGCCGGTCTATTGGTACCCTTTATTTCAACAGCCTTTGCTAATCTGTATATTGGTGTCACATTTTGGTAATTTGCACAATATTTCAAACGTTTGCATTATTATTCTCTTTTACTTGGTGCTCTGTCCTCTTTGACGTTACTATTGCAAAAACATTACGACTCACTGAAGGCTCAGGTGATTGTTAGTATCTTTCTAGCAACAAAATATTTTAAATTAAGGGATGCATATCTTGCTATTGCACACTTAACCAACTATAAGATAGTGTAAGCAAAATTTTTATATGCACTGGGAAGCCAAAACATTCATGTGAGTCACCTTATTGTGAAATTTGATTTTTTTGCAGAGGTCTGGAACGGAACCTCTAGCATCTCTGAGGTCTGCCTGTAACCTGCAAGCCAGTCCTCCTCTCAGGCTCTAAATTCCAAGGAGAATCAGGCCAGTAGAATGTGGAATAGCACAGGCGCACCACCTCTGGAAACGACCAGCCTTGTGAGGTCAGAATGGAATAGCTCTCATGTATAAGAAAATATCAAAGGGAAAACTATTATAGTAATTGGGAGTATACCTAAAAGCCAGGGACCCTGAATTCTGGGACAATGTGACTCTTGTGCACCCTCTTTGGGCTTCATCCCCTTTCTTCAGCTCTTCCCCTCGGAACAGTTCTGTCCACAAGACCCCACCTTCTCAATTTCTACTGAGTTTCTGCTATCTCATTGGGTTCACAGCTCCACCATCTCATCCAGGCTCTAGGCTCATCTTAAAGCATCTCACCCCCAGCATCTCACTGACAGCCTACCTGGATCAGAAACAGTCTCTCCTTCCCAATTTCTTCCCTGAATGTACAACCACCAGTCTTGAGTTTCACATTCAGAATTATTTTCAGCCTCCCGTCCTTTCCCCACCATGTTCAATCAGGCAACAAGTCCCGTGGTTCCTTTCAAAGTTTTGAAGAGGCTTATATCCTTCAGTGACAGAGAGGGAACTGGACCCCAAGTATAGTGCTTTTCTACTTCCACTGAATAAGAAATTCAAGTCACAGGAAGATTACAGGGGACATAACAGCCTCAGTGAACGTGTAACAGGTCTGAGGGACAAAGGTATCACACGAATCTGAGCAAACTCTGGGAGATAGTGAAGGATAGGGAAGCCTGGCACGCTGCAGTCCATGGGGTCGCAAAGAGTCTTAAGTGAAGACGTGCTTAACGTCTTCACTTCTCCTTCCATACTTGGCTGCAACCCGGGCTGGGACACCTTCCCCCGAAATTCCCCACATGGCAGGTCTGCCAGTCGGTGATCTTCAGCGCTTTCTTCCTCTTATCTGCCCTGTGAGCTGTGCTCAAGTATCACTGACATGGCTGAGGTTTCATCTCTGCGCCTCTGCAGTAAGACAGGCTCACAGGGCTCAAAGGTCCTCTGTTCCTCCTAGGAGTGCACAAAGGGCCCCAGAAGTTCCCAGAAGCTTGGTCTCCTGGGAGTGAGTGGGGAGACGGGCCTGGTTTCTCTGGCACCTGCTAGTTGAGTTGCTTTCTCTGTAGACTCAGCCTAAGTACTGTGGCTCCCAATCTTTCCCACAGCATACCCTTTGCTTTTACAAAGTGCTAGAGCTGACAGTCATTCCAAAGCCTTCCATTTTTGTTTTTGACAGTTTTCACTGTTGCAAAGTTTTTTGTTTGAGCCAAGATTGCTCTCACTCTAATTTTGCCTGCGGGCTCTTGTCCTGCCCCTGGGCTGTCTCTGCCTTGCTCTGGACTTAAACGAATCAGCTTGATCCCTCTCTCACATGGGGGCTTTTCAGATGTGAAGACATTTCTCCTGCCTACATGCTTTAAGCTCTTTCAGCTACTTCCTAAATGACTTGGCTTCCAGGTCTTTCCTCATCTCCCCAATTCATTGCTTTATCCAATAAATGGACATGAGTTGGAGCAAATTCAGGGAGATGGTGAAGGACAGGGAAGACTGGCGTGTTGCAGTTCGTGGGGCCACAAAGAGTCAGACATGACTTAGCAGCTGAACGACGACATCCAGTAAATAAATGATGGTGCGCCCACTTTGTGTCAGATCTTGTTAGGCACTGGGATACAATGTTGAAAAGCAGCCACCTGATCTGTTTTCATGAAGCTTATTTCAGTCTAGGAAATGCTTGAGTTTACCCTTGTCCCCCTTAAAATGTGATTTATTGATGTTGTTGTCCAGTCACTCAGTCATGTCCGACTCTTTGCGACCCCATGGACTGCAGCGTGCCAGGCTTCCCTATCCTTCACTATCTCCCAGAGTTTGCTCAGATTCGTGTGATACCTTTGTCCCTCAGACCTGTTACATGTTCACTGAGGCTGTTATGTCCCCTGTAATCTTCCTGTGACTTGAATTTCATATTCAATGGAAGTAGGAAGGCAATGGACTTGGGGTCCAGTTCCCTCTCTGTCACTGAAGGATATAAGCCTCTTCAAAACTTTGATCTTCCATCCATAAAATAGGGGTAAAAAAAACACCCCGCCGATACAGTATCATTCCTGGTGGCTCAGCTGGTAAAAGAATCCACCTGCAATGCGGGAGATCTGGGTTCGGCCCCTGGGTGGAGGAGATCCCTTGGAGAAGGGAAAGGCTGCCCATTCCAGTATTCTGGCCTGGAGAATTCCATGGACTGTCCATGGTATCGCAAGGAGTCAGACATGACTGAGCTACTCTCACTTTCAAACCCAGTTTTCAGCAGCCTGGAGTAGAAATCAGGTAGTTTTTAGATTGGGACTCCAAGTCATGATGATTCTGAGACCCCAGATGAATCTGAATGCAGGCCCACTGCCCCACCCTGCAAAGTCTCCCCTGGGTCTTTCAGGGAGTCCTGAAAAGGGTCCCTCAATTAGTCCCTGTCATTAACATGCCCCTCCTCTGCCCTGGCTTCTCTGGCTGAGGTCCACAGCCCCCAAACCACCAGTAGGAGCCTTGGGGCCACGAGGGCGAACGTTGGGGAGCCTATTTGGCTCCAGGCTTGTGTGTAGGGTGGGGGGGCTGCTGCCACACCCCAGAGCCTCACACCCTGATGACCCAGCAGTGCTGACTCTGTTCACAGGTGGAAAAAATGCACCTTCCATTCATCCACTCCTACAAGCAACTTTCAGCAAATACATACCCCCTCCCCCTCAAAACAAACCAATTAAGAAAAACACCGATTTCCACAGGAGTGAGTTCAGAAGTCTCAATAATTTGCACCCCCCAGATTCAGACCTGGCTCAGCTTGATGAATGAGAACAGGCTCAAACTGGACCTGTGAACCTCTGTACTTGGGCGACATAAACGGCATCTTGCCAGCTTCCCCTAGGACAACAAGGCACACCTGCCCATCGGGTAGCCTTCAGGAAATAGAAACTCTGCCCCAGAGCTGAACTGAAACATCCACTTCAAAAAGCCAGAAAACTGCCAACTGCTTTTAAAAGGCAGCACCTCCTCCCTCCCAGCACTTGGGCTGCCCTGCAGCCGAAGCCACCTGATCACATTGAAGTAGGAGGCCAGAGACCATCACCTGGGAAAAAATTGAAGGACTAGGTGGGAGCGGGGTGGGCAGTGGGGGTGGTACCTGGAGAGAAATGGTGACAGTGGTGTGGCAGAGATGGGAGAGCAGGTGGGGAAGGAGGAGTTTCAGAGAAAATCAGGTGAATGAAAACACAAAGCAGCTACCACTCCAGGGGAAGACAAGGGTTGCAGGTGAAGTGGGAATGGCCTACAGCACTGCCTGGCTCAGAAGCCCATAGCACTTGTCCCGTCCTAATCACATGAAAACTAATCATTTCATCAAATGTTGTGATGCGGGAGCAGGTGACTCCTCGGCTACCACAGTTAGAAGTAACCGGGTGGTGTCCAAAACTGAAAAATCAAGCAATAGTAACAGAAGCATATTATTTGGAACAAGAGAGTTAACCACCAGGACAAAGGCTATCGGGACTGGCTGTCTCTGGAGAGAGCTGGGGGGCAGTGGATGAGGGTGATGGCTGTTTTTCATCACAATTTTAACAGATTTATTCCATTCCACTTTTTTTTTACTGCACTGTGCAGCATTCAGGATCTTAGTTCCCTAACCAGAGATCAAACCCATGCCCCTGCACTGGGAGTGCGGAGCCTTTAACCGCTGGACCACCGAGGAAGTCCCTCATTTCATTTTCTAAACTATGTCCGTGTATGATTCTGCTAGAGAAAAAGAGAGGGGAGATAATTTTATATAAAACAGATCCTCTTGGCTTCTATTAACACAAAGCAGGATTTCAAAAACCTCGAGGCTCTGCTCTACCCAAGAAGTCATCAGATACGTGGCCATGTGTATTACTTACCAGGCTGCAGCAACCAAGTGCTACAGACTGAGCAGCTTAACCAACAGCCACTTAATGTCTCACTCTGCAGGAGGCAGAGGCTGAGATCAAGGTGTTGGCAGAGGTAATGCCTTCTGAGGCTGTGAGTGAGACTCTCCTCTGGGCCTCTCTTGTAGTTCACATGATTTGCTGGTGATCCTTTGCCTTCCTTGACTTGTAGACACATGACCCCCATCTCTGCCTTCATGTTCACAAGACATGTGTTCACATGTTCACTCCCTGTGTGCCTGTGTGTGTGTGTTAATCGCTCAGTCGTGTCTCTTTGCAATCCCATGGCCATGGAAATCCATGGGATTTTTCCATGCAAGAATACTGGAGTGGGTGGCCATTTCCTTCTCCAGAGGCTCTTCCTGACCCAGGGATCAAACCCAGGTCTCCTGCATTGCAGACAGATTCTTCACCGTCTGAGCCACCAGGGAAGCCCCGCTGTGTGCCTATCTGTGTTCCAAACTCCCCTTTTCATAAAGTTTTGTTTTCAGCCGTGCCACCTGGCTTGTGGGATTTTAGTTCCCTGATTAAGGGTTGAAACCAGGCCCTCAACCGTGAGAGCACGGAGTCCTAACCACTGGACAGCCAGGGAATTCCCACTTCATTCTAAATGAGCACATTTCCAAATAAGGTCACATTCTGAGGTGCTGGAGGCCAGGACCTCCATATATGAAGGGGGGACACAACTCAACCCATGACATCGTGGTGGAACTGGGAGATGTCATCGCTATGCTCTGACACAAATTGGCCAGGGTGCAGGCATGTGATATTTTAGGCTTCAGGCTCACCACCTGCTGCTCCTGATTCAGTTCGGCAAGGGCCCACCCGTCCTCTCTGCTCCCCTGAGTACACACCTCTGCAAAGCACTCTCGCTTCCTGCTAACACAACAGCAATCCCTGTGTCGTCCACCATGTCATTTCCCTCAGCTGCCTGGCTCAGCCCCCATCCATACCTGTCCCCCGCCTTCCCTCTGACTCAGCCAGCTCCGTTACCCCTCCCAAGGACTCAGCCCAGGAGGCCCCTAGTTCCCCACAGCAAGAACTTGTACTCAATCCGCAGCACAAAAGAACGAACGCTCCCATCCCCATGTGTCTGAACCGGACAGTCGTGAGCAGGAGTCCTTACCATCCACTCACCAGTTCAGTGCGTGCGTGCTCAGTCGCTAAGTCGTGTCTGACTCTTTGCGAGCCCATGGACTGTAGCCCGCCAGGCTCCTCTGTCCATGGGATTCTCCAGGCAAGAATATTGGAGCAGGTTACCATTTCCTCCTCCAGGGGATCTTCCCAAACCAGGAATCGAACTCGTATCTCCTGCATCTCCTGCATTGGCAGGCAGGTTCTTTTACTACTAGTGCCACCGGGAAAGCCTATATCTATCTATCTATCTATCTATCTATCTATCTATCTATCTAGGCTCCCCTCCCTCATGAGCCTGCCTCCCATTCCCCATGCCACTGCTGTAGGTTGTCACAGAGCGCTGGGCTGGGCTCCCTGTGTTATGGGGCAGCTCCCACTAGCTATCTATGGTACATGTAGTGGTATATACATATCAGTGCTCCTCTCTCAATCTGTCCCAACCTCACCTTCCTCCACTGAGTTCACAAATCTGTTCTCTACATGTGTTTCTATTCCTGCCCTGCCAATAGGTTCATCAGTATCGTTTTTCTAGATTCCATATATATGCATTAATACACGATATTTGCTTTTCTCTTTCTGACGTACTTCACTCTGTATAACAGGCTCTAGGTTCATCCATCTCAGTTCAACTGAGTCACACTCATTCCTTTTATATGGCTGAGTAAACACATCTTAAAAAGTAAATGATTCAGTAAATAATGTTGAGTTGATTTGCTCTATGAAATTTTAAGACCAAGTTACATAACCCATATCATTTGACACGCTCAGGCCTACAAGCACCCCGCTGAGTCCTGGACCACGTGTTTGTGAGAACTTTCTCCCATGGGGAAGGAAGGACAGGTCAAGTCTGGGAGCATGTCTCCATGGGAAAACACACTGTATAGGTTGTCTTGGAGCATCTTGGTCAAGAATTCCACTGCTAGAGCCATTTGGAGATGGCTCAAGGTAGAAAACAGCCAACCCCTACCAGTTTCTAAAAGAATTCATTCAGGACCTAGAGAGTGTTATATAGAGTGAAGTAAGTCAGACAGAGAAAGAGAAATATTGTATGACATCCCTTGTATGTGGAATCTAAAAAGAAATGATACAAATGAACTTACAAAACAAAAAGAGACAGAAAACGAACTTATGGTTGCCGGAGGGGAAGGGATAGTTAGGGAGTTTGGGAAGATCATGTGCACACTGCTATATTCAAAATGGATAACCAATAAGGATCTATTGTATAGCACAAGGAACTCAATGTTATGTGGTGCCTGGATGGGAGGGGGGTTTCGGGGAGAACTGATACGCATATATGTATGGCTGAATCCCGTTGCAGTTCACATCAAACTACCACGATTGGCTATACACCAATACAAAATAAAAAGTTTAAAAAATAAAGGGACTTCGCTGGTGGTCCCCTGGCTGGGACTCTGCATTTCCAGTGCTGGGGGGTGTGGGTTCAGTTTCCTGTCAGGGAACTAAGACCCCACATGCTACACAGCCCCCCTCAGAAAGAGTTTAATAAATAAAATAATTCACCAGGTCTGCTGCCTACAATTCCTTTAGAACTTGCCAACGCAACAGAGGGAAGCCTTATGCTTCTTCTTTGTAGTAATAACAGTGATGAAAAGAACAGCTAACCTTTCATCATGGGCAGACTGTGGTCCAGGCACTGTTGTGTTTTGTGAGGCTTGATTCGTTTGATTCACCCAATTAACTTTTAGTGAGGAGGTGCTCAGGAAGGAGGGCTCATTCCCACAGCTGCCTGGCCCTAGACCTTCAAGTTCTCTCTACAAAGAGAGGATAAGACCCATGTAATAGCTTTGTTAGGAGGATTAAATGAAGCCATGTAGGTAGAGCACTTTAGCCCAAGACTTTCCATTTCACAGACATAGAGAACTGAACGAAACATTTGAAAAATATGCACTGCTTTAGTTAAAAACCAACGAGAAAGGGGAAAATGTGAGATCCTTTCCAGAGTATGTCAACCGGCCCCTCAAGACGTCTGTCCCGGTGGAGGTGAACTTGGAGCGCTGTTTGATCTCTTGATCCCGGTAGCCAGTCTCTGCTAAGCCTGGCGTCACCCCACATCAAAGGAGACAACGCGAAGTCAGAAGAGCCGAAATGCGGCCCCCACTTCAAAGGGAGTTCCTCTCCCGGAAGCTGTTAGTCTTACAAGGACGGTAAACAGCAATACACCTCAGGGGCCTCACAGCGAGGTACAGCTCCATCCAACCAGTTGCCTCTCGCATCCAACTCAGACTTCCCTGGGACCCAAAGAGGACACCCGAGAATGAAGATGCCGCTGTTTGAGGATGTTGGTCCTTCGCCTTCCTAAGTTCCCTGCAGCCAGAAAGCCCCATCGCAGAGTGGGCCTGACGGCAGTGCCCCGTCTTCCTTTCTGCCCGCGGTCAAGTCCACACCGACAGCTCTGATTCCTGGGCTCCCGTCCTCTGGCTTATATAGACTATGCTTCTGTGTTTAAAAGTCACAGCCAGAAGTAAAACACTCCTTTTTAGACCGGGATTGGGGTATGAGTCCGATGGTGAAGGAGGCACCTAAAAAAAGATCTGCCTTCTGCCGTGGATCCAGCATTTGCAGCCCCGCCTCCCCGCCCTCCGGCCGTTGGCTAAGCTACCGCAAGAAAGATGCGCGGGCCATCACACCCTTCTCCACCTATCTGTGGCCCAGATTCTAGCGACAGGCAGGCTGAGGCCGTCGGGCAGTTTCCCGGAGCTCCCTTGTATATTACAGCTGGGGGAGGGGGGAGGTCGAGCGGCGGCGCGGGGAGTTGGGGGGGGGGGGTGGGCGAGCGGCGGAGGACCCTCATGTGAGCCCCAGGGTGCCCCGATAGACTCATTTGGCGTGCCCGTACTCCCCCGCCCCCCCCCAAACTCAGAAGCTTCCCCTTTCACCACCCCCGCCCTCAGCGCCTTCACACCCCATCCCTGCCACTCCTGCCGGCACCTTCCAGACCCCTGAGAAACCCTCCGCCCCGCACGCTCCCATCCCCGAGACCACGACGCAGCCCCGGCCCCCGAGCGCTCGCATCCCCAGACCCGCGCACGTCCCCCGAGGGCGCACCCCTAGCCACCGCCACCCCCGCACCCCCAGCCGAGCCGGCGCCGGGCGGGGGCCGGATGCGCAGACGTGCCGCACGTGCGCCGCGCGGTGATTGGCAGCGCTGGCCCCGCCCGCGCCCCCGCCAAGCCCTCCGCGCCGCTAGCTCAGGGGTGTCCTGAACCGCAGCCGCTGATGCCGGGCGAGGGGGCTGCCCTGGCGCGCCGGCCGGGCTGCGGGGTTCGCCGCTCGGGGAACAATGCAGGCTGATGGGAAGTGCGTGGGGGGCGGGGCGGGAGAAGGGAAGCCGCTAGAAAGCGCCCCCAGCTCACCCGTGTTTTCTAGCTAGGCGATGTTAAAATAAGCTTGCTCTGAGGAGCTGGAGATGCTATTCCTGCCGAGAGAAAACAGTTTCTGTAAGTGTTGAAAGAAATGTTCCACTTTATTCGGTTGTGCACTGGGGCCCAGGGCATTTACGCCCCAGCATTCTTCACTTCTCCGGGAAGGGGAAGCGTCAGGAAGAAGCCTAAGCGTTTTAACGCCGCCGGGTGCGGGCCTGAGAAAGTGACAAAGGCACAGCTCGCGTGGCGCCGAGAGTGACGCTCCGCCTCCGAGTAGAGGACCAGAAAGACGTCTTCCAAGGGGCCGGTGTGGCTGAGTTTACCTGGGAAGCCTTTCCCAAAGGGGGCGATTTGAGCAGAGACTGGAGATGGCTGATTAGACTGGAGACTAGGATTAGAATTGTGAGCCGGGACAGACTGAGCGCGCGGAGAGGCGCGCTCCCAGGGGTCGATGGGGACCCGGGGGCGGCGAAGGCGCAAGCAGCCCTGAGTGGTTCTCGGCGGTGAACCTCAGAGGAGCCGTCTCTCCTCATCCCAGCCGCAGTCAGCCAATGAAAAACACGCGCAGGGGGCTCCGCAGCCAATGGAAACGTGCCGCCTGCCGAGGCATTGCCACTGGAAACACCGATGGAGACCCGGCCAAGCGCCTTTTCTCGGAGGCTGCTTTCCCAGAAGTCTAGGATCTGTGTGTATCAAGGACCGAAATACCCAGAGCGAATTCATTTACTCAGTCATTCGGCTTAGAGCGCCTGCTGTTTGGAAGGCAAGCGCCGTAGTGGGTGGAGGGGGCAAAGGAAGAAAGGGAGGAGGGCCGAGGGACGGAAATGCGCTTCCTGTCCTGAGCGTCGCGGAAGCTGCCAAGGGGTTTCCTCGGGTCTTCTACGTGCCGCGTTGTTTCGCCTAGATAAACGTTAGCGTTAATATTTGTGTAGTGCTTTACAGTTTCCAGCTTGCTCTCACAACCGTGATCTTATTTGGCAATCATTATTACCTAAGAGACGAGTATTATTACTCATGTTTTAATAGGGAGAGAAGTGGGGCGCCAGATCAATTAAATCATATACCCAAAGTGACACAGCTGTTAGCTTTGGGACTAGAAATCAGGTGTCCAGGCTGCAAATCCAGGGCTCTTTAAATTTATCAAAGGAAGGAAACCAGTTCTGCTCTATGATACTGGTGCCCAGGGCACACCCAGCAATTAAAATGAAATCCAGAAGGGCTAGGTTAATTTTTTTTTTTAAGCCTTAGTCACTGCCCTTTCAAATTGCCCTTTGAAACGCAGCTTAGCAATGCTGTTATACACCTGGGTGTGAAGAGGAGTGTCCATGGACTCACCACCGGGAAAGTCAATATCATAGGGGAAAGCAGAATGAGAAGAATGAGGATGGGTTAGCACCTGTGGATTTCCTCTTCACCTACATCCCCGGGGCCAGTCTCTGTCTTCTCTCCTATTGGTCCACAACTGAAGATACTGCTTCTTGCTCCTTGGGCCAGGCTTTGCCTGCCTAATATAGGCTATACTCCAGGGGACCGGTGAGACCTCCCCCACAGCCACCGTCATCACCTCAGCACTGAGGAAATGAAAACGCCCCACCCCTTCCCTGGCCACAGTGACCTTGAGGTTTGTTTTTCGTTTGGGGCTGTAAAGTATGTGGGATCTTAGTTCCTCAAGCAGGGATTGAACCTGCATTCTGCGTTGGGAGAGCAGAGTCTTAACCACGGGACTCCAGGGAAGTCCCACAATGGCATTATTAAAAGGAATTTTGCTCCCAGAGGATTTGTCACTCTGGAACTTGCTGTGTCTCTGCCACAGACGAAGTCTCTGGCCTGGTCAGCAAAATCGATAGTGCTGGAGGCTGAATGCCCATATCAGTCATCTGAGATTTTTTTTTTTATTATGTTATTGTTCCAAGACTCACCTGGAGATCTTAGTTCTCTGACCAGGGATGGAACTCACGATACCCTGCAGTGGGAGCTCAGAGTCTTAACCACTGGACTGCCAGGGAAGACCCTGCTGATCATTTTTTTAAATGCACATTACTGAAGACAACTCTGGATTGTGCTTCAGGAGGTCCTAGTTGTGTAATTTGTTTTGTCTTCTTTTAAATACTCTGAAGTGATTCAGATGACCAGCCAAGTTGGGAACCCACAGACGTAGAAAGACTTTGATCAGGAAGTTTGAGATATCCCAAGGGTGAAATTGACAGGTGATTGGTTAGATGAGGAACTTGTCACTCATATGTTGATACTGCCTAAGGATGTGCAGAATGACAACTCCATTCATTAGAGAGCCTAAAGGGGAACTAAAACTCCTCAAAGAAAGAAAATACTATGTTGAGTAATCTAAGACTTCACAGGAGTATAGGGCTAGGGAACTGAGAATGGGTGATACCTTACTTTAACTAAAAGTTGTTGTTCAGTCGCTCAGTTGTGTCTGACTCTTTGTGACCCCATGGACTGCTGCATACCAGACACCCCTATCCTTTACCATCTCCCGGAGCTTGCTCGAACTCCTGTCCATTGAGTCAGTGATGCCATCCAACCATCTCATTCTCTGTTGTCCCCTTCTCCTCCTGACTTCAATCTTTCCCAGCCTCAGGGTCTTTTCCAATAAATCAGTTCTTCACATCAGGTGGCCAAAGAATTGTAGCTTCAGCATCAGTCCTTCCAATGACTATTCAGGGCTGATTTCCTTTAGGATGGACTAGTTGGATCTCCTTGCAGTCCAAGGGACTCTAAAGAGTCTTCTCCAGCACTACAGTTCAAAAGCATCAATTCTTTGGTGCTCAGCCTTCTTTATGGTCTAACTCTCACATCCATACATGACTACTGGAAAAACCGTAGCTTTCACGAGATGGACCTTTGTTGACAAAGTCATGTCTCTGCTTTTTAATATACTATCTAGGTTGGTCATAGCTTTTCTTCCAAGGAGCAAGCATCTCTTAATTTCATGGCTGCAGTCACCATCTGCAGTGATTTTGGAGCCCAAGAAAATAAAGTCTGACACTGTTTCCATTGTTTCCCCATCTATTTGCCATCAAGTGATGGGACCGGATGCCATGATCTTAGTTTTTTGAATGTTGAGTTTTAAGCCAGCTTTTTCACTCTCCTCTTTCACTTTCATCAAGAGGCTCTTTTTGGTCCTTCTTCACTTTCTGCCGTAAGGGTGGTATTATCTGCATATCTGAGGTTATTGATATTTCTCCTGGCAGTCTTGATTCCAGCTTGTGCTTCCTCTAGCCCAACATTTCTCATGATATACTCTGCATATAAGTTAAATAAGCAGGGTGACAATATACAACTTTGATGTACTCCTTTCTCAATTTGGAATGAGTCTGTTGTTTCATGTCCAGTTCTAACTGTTGCTTCTTGACCTGCATGTAGGTTTCTCAGGAGGCAGGTTAGGTGGTAGTCTGGTATTCCCATCTCTTTAAGAATTTTCTACAGTTTGTTGTGATCCACACAAAGGCTTTAGTGTGGTCAATGAAGTAGCAGTATGTACTCTAAAGAGAGATAAGGTCAGTGACTCACATCTTACATAACTTCTATTCTGATCAGTGGAAACTGTTTGCTTTAGTTCTTTATCATGCTTACCCTCTAGACCAGCACTGTTCAATACAGTAGCCACCAGTCATGTATGGCTATTGAGCCCTTGAAATGTGGCTGGTCCAAACTGAGATGTGCTGTCAGTGTAAAATGCACACTGGATTTCAAAGGCTTAGCCAGAAGATAATGGATAGCTCAGTAACACCTTTAACGCTGATTACATATTAAAACAGTATGTTAGGTCTGTTGGGGGGTAAATCAAATATATTATTATAATTAATTACACCTGGGTTTCTGTTTTTGTTTTAATGTGGCTACTGGAGAATTTGAAATTCCATATATGACCTGTGGGGGCTAAAAACATTAGGCACAAATCATGCCCTAAGCTTTGTGCATTCTACTGCTGTATGTAAATGAAAATCAAATTTAAAAATTAAACAAATGATGGCTTCCTGTTGCATTTAAAGCAATATCTAAGATCCTCTCCTGGTCATCAAGACCCAACCTGCTTCTCTGCCTCATCAGATATCATGAGGGCTTCCCAGGACTCACTGACTGTCCTGCTTTTCACCTGTGCCTGACTCATGCCCACTTCTGCACATTGCCATTTACTTCTTCCTCTGTTTGAAAAGGATTTCCCTCCAGATCTTTACAGTTATTCACATCTCAGCTCAAACATCACCTCCTTTTTACCTTGGGCATCTATACCAGTTAGAATGTTGTTGGTCAAAAGAAACAAGAAACTCAGATTGGCTTAAACATTGAACAGAATATAGTGGCTTCTGGACCTAAAATGCCCAGCAGCCAATCAGGCTCCAGGGCCCTGGATCTGTGTCTCTATGATTCTTTGGATGCTCCCCTCTTAAGTGGGTCAGCTCTGTCCACATGCTAGCAGAATGGCTACAGCAATTCCTGGCTTCACCTCTGTCCCACCTCATGCAGAAAGAGAGTTTCTTATCCTCCAACACTCAAAGGAAAGTCCTAGACTTTACCTAACCCATTGATTAACCTAAGAGACTCCCATGTGCTGATCAGCATATCCCTGAACCAGTCACTGCTGAAAGGACCCAAATTAGGCTTAGGCAGCTAAGGTCCTCTCCCACCCAGATCTCTAGGCTGTCAACTACTAGGGAGATGCTGATGGTTGCTATAGAGTTCTCCAGCAGTGTTCTCTAGACCAACTGTCCCCAACCTCCGGGATCTAATGCCTGATGATCTGAGGTGGAACTGATGTAATAATAAACTTCAATATAAATGTAATGTGCTTGAATCATCCTGAAACAATGCCACCCCAGTCTGTGGAAAAATTGTGATCCACGAAATCAGTCCCTGGTGCCAAAATGATTGGAGGCGGCTGCTCTAGACCACCCTACCACCTAGGGCTGGGCAAACTTTGTAAAGGGCCGAAGAGTAGGTCTTTAGTTTTTATATTTCCTAAGGGTTTATTTTGTTTTATAATCCCTTAAAAATATAAAAATTGTTCTCAGCTGATGGTCCTTACAAAAATAGGCCTCAGGCTGGATTTTGCCCAAGGGTCGTAGTTTGCCAGTCCCTGAACTATACTATTATGATGCTTGTGGTGTCTAAATTTACTTTGTTAATCGGCTTCCCCTGACTACAACATACAGTCTGTGAGAGCAGGAACCATGTTTGTCTTCTTAACACCTAAAAATAGTGCTGGGCACACAGTAGATGCTCATTAAGGGGTCCCTGGATAGATTACGAAGAAAAGTTGCTGGTGGAGCATGTCAGGACCCAGGACCTAGCTCTGACCTGGGATTTTCTGCCCTCCCTGTAGCGGACACCGCTGCTCCCATATTGACCAATGCAGGAATGGGCAGGGCTGCTAATAGTTGCTTTGTCTTTACACAAGTCAAGGGGTTTCTTCTGGCTGGTGCAGCCCAGCACCCCAGGACCACGGTGAGTGGGTGAGGACTGGGCTGTAGCCCCCACCTAACCCCTTGGAGGGCACCGTTGGGTCAGATGCAACTCGCACATCTAAGATCTCACCTTTCGTTGTTCCCACAAAAAAGATCTCACCTTTTATTCAATGGCAAAACCCTCTGCTGGTGCTCTGCCTGCTTTCACTCTTTCTTTACCCACTCCCAATCCCCTCTTTTCCCAGTTTTCTTCAGTCAAATAGCTACAATTTTTATGTGTCAAATAAAAATTCTCATTTGGTTCTTGGAAGTGTATCCCAGTATAATAGAATGCAGCAGAGGGGGAATTGTGGCTGAGGAGGGATTTCCATCCTGTGTGATTTCTGTGCTTCAGGAAAGACAGTGGGCAACGAGAAAAAGGACCAACCAAAGTTGCCAAAGGAATAGGGAAGCTGCCGAAAATATAGAGTGGTACATTGAGGGTTCTTCTATCTGGAAAGATAAAGGCTAAGAAGGAATAATATGTTTGATCATGAACTTTATGGTCAGTGAACTCATTCACCCAATCCCGAGCTATAACCAGGGGGCTCTGGATAAAGCTAGAGGGAATGTGGTTTCAGAATAATAGAAAATCAGACTTCACTTGGTGGGTGGTAAGTTCATGGAACTTATTACCCCAAGCAAGAGTCAAACTGGAAATTAAAATACCCAGTATGCTATGGAAGATTTTGTTGTTGACAGACTGTAATGTCTTAGGAAGAGGAATGAGGATGCCTTGGGATATGTCTCCAAGATACGCTCTTGGAGGTCCCAGATGGGAAGAAAAACTGGTTGTTCACAGTCCTTCCCAGCGTGTCCTTGGTGGACACAGAGTTCTGAACTGGGCAAGACCTAGAGTCCAGGCTGCTACCACACACCCTAGGCAGTCCGGAGGGCTGTTTTGCTGAGGAGAGGGGATCTCATAGAAGACTTTTCCTGCTTGGATTTCCTTACCCAGCTACAATCTATTGCCGAGAATGCAGGGGTCACTGAGGCAATAAAATGTTTGTGGAAACCTTACATTAATGTCTACTCTGCCCAATGGAAACCCACCTGTTGTCATTAATGATAGCTAACAAATACTATGTTGTTATTGTTCAGTTACTCAGACTCTTTGCAATCCCGTGGACTGCAGCACGCAAGGCATCCCTGCCCTTCACTGTCTCCCGGAGTTTGTTCAAACTCATGTCCACTGAGATGGTGACACCATTCAACCATCTCATCCTCTGTTGCCCTCTTCTCCTCCTATACAACAAATACTATGTACTATGTGCTGTTATAGGTAAGTAATGACTTAATCCTCATAACAACCCTGTAAGATGGATCCCATTGTCATCATCTTCCCTGGTGGCTCAGACATTAAAGAATCTGCCTGCAATGTGGGAGACCTGGGTTCGATCCCTGGGTCAGGAAGATCCCCTGGAGAAGGGAATGGCAATGCACTCTGGTATTCTTGCCTGGAAAATCCCATGGACAGAGAAGCCTGGAGAGCTACAGTCCATGGGGTCACAGAGTCAGACATGACTGAGCGACTGACACTGTTTGACAGATGGGAAATGAAGGCACAGAAAAATAACCTTCCCAAGGCCTCATAGCTAATAAGCATTCCAGGACTGAATCTCCGGCTGGCTGACTCTGGGATACACAAACCCCACCACGCTGGGCTTCAGGCCACTCCTGCACATCTTCTGGGGGTACACCTCTCAGCTCTAGCCAGGTGCTGCCCAGAAGGAATGCAGACCCATTGTAACCTTTTCTTTTTCTTATTTCAAGAAAAGCCATAAGGGTCCACAGTGGGTTCTGGATTGAATAAACCCAGCTAAATCCCCCAGAACTCATCCAGCTTCTGACTTCTGTTCAGCCCAGGCCACCTCTCCTACTGACTTGTCTTATGGAGAGGGTGCTGTGGTCCATGTCCAGGGACATGGGTCACTCGATGTGGACTCTAAGCAGAGCAAGGGAGACAGGCAGGACATGTGTACAGAAGCAGCTCGGGGCAGGGTTGGCGGGGGGCAAAGGCTCTGAGTTGGGGTGCTTCTGTGTCTATGGTCTGTCCCCAAGGGAATAGACTTGCTGGCCTTATCAGTCAGCAGTGACTAGTAATCTCTGGGTCCCTTGCAGTTCCAGGGCTCAATGAATCTATGGATGTCATCACAGAAAGCAACACCTAAGGCAGAGAGAGATGTTTGATGTTGGGAAGATAGGCTCTGTGGCACATATATATATGTATAACCTGACTGTCCATCCTAAGGCCATCAACCACACAAAATGTGCAGAGCCCAAGGCTATGCAGTGTGGTGTGGGCTGAGAAAGCTGGCAGGGCAGAGGCTGGGCAAGGAGTCCGCAGCATCGGCAGAAGCCTTCCTACAGGGCCGCCCCATCGGGTTGGGCAGGTCCTGCACCGCCCCTCGCTGCGCAGAGAGGACTGGGGGCATTCTTCTAGTCTGCACAAAGGCACTGTTCATTGTGCTGAGCACTCATGGGGCTGTGTCCCCCAGAGGAGGGACCTTTTCTCATTCACTTCGAGTCCCTGTATGTAGCAGGGGTCCCTAAAGAAGTCAGGTACCACTGTACTCCTCCACATACCCCACTTTACTCGATTTCTTTCTTTCCATCTTTCCTACTATTGAGAATGCAGGTGGGATTTGGGGATGGGGCATAGGATTCTGCCCTGGTCCACCCACCCCTTCCTTCCTGTGGGGCTCCAGGGACCAGAGCCTGACACACTGCCCGGAGGCAGGAACACCAGATCCAGAACTCTGACTCCCCTGCCCCCCGACACAAACCCTGGGAAGGAGCTGAGGGGGAACCAGGAGGCCAGGCTGCCAGAGGACCTTGGTTGTTTCCTCATTCTGTCCCGAGCTGAAAAAGCCAGGGAGAGCGAGGTCACCCAGCTCCCAGGAGTCGGGGGGCAGTGGGCAGGACATGGGTGGAGGCTGTCCCATGGCAGGAACAAGGTCTCCCAGTTTCCCTCATCACAGATAAGGAAATGCTGACTGAATAAGGATAAGGAAACTGGTCAAGGTCACATAACTCGAAGTTACAGAGCTGGGCTTTGAACCGGAGGTGGACGCTGTGGCCTCTGCCCAGGTTCCCCTTAGGGACTGAGGGCAGCTCCCAGCCAGTCCCTTCCCAGGAAAGACCTCTCCTCAAGGGAGCCGCCATGTCTACTGGCCAACAGGGACAGTCCCCAGGCCAGCTTACTGCTGCGGGGGTGGGGTGGGGTCACAAGCCCAGCCTCAGTTTGGGACAACTCTGGGATGGAGGGAGGAGGTGCTTCTATGGCATTTCTGCTGCATTTCGACACCTTCTGCCCAGTCCTGCTGCCCTTGCTGCAGCTGTTACCAGGAAACTCTCAGCCTGCGAGTCCCTCTCTTCGCATAGGCTTTGGAGACATCTACCTAACACACCTCTATCACAGGCTGCCTCTCTGCCTCCAGCCTGCCAGGAGTCCACTGATGGGAGGGTATGGGGACCCAGAGATGAACAACGGCAGGAGGCCCCACCTCCCCCAGGCTGGAGGGACAGGAGTCGGGGCAGTGAGACCTGAGCCCAGGGATCACCCAGGAAGCACAGTCGGTCACACTGGGTCTGTCTGGAAGAAACTGAAGCCCCTATAGGAGACACCCCCAAAGGTGGGAGTGGGTGGGTGAGACCCTGGCATCTCCCTTCGTTCCAGCTTGAATTTTGTGATTATGGACAACTTATGCACATATGGAATTCATACTGAGGTTGAAATGTGCACATATTGGGGTAATATTAAAAATTCAAAGTTTTAAATCTGTTCAGGGTCCATGATAATTTTTTTCTTTTTCACAGGGAAACAGTGCTGTAGAACGCTATGCTGGTGGCTGGATGGAAGGGGGTGTCCCGGGGAGGGGGTGTGCAGACCATGGCTAGCCCCAACCCCAGTGCCAGCCCACACCCTTAAAGGTACAGAATTTCAATTGGTTTGCTCCTTTCTGGATTAGGGGTGGGCAGCCTTAAACAGCTCTGAGAGTCAGAGAAATTTTAGGGCCAGGAGGCTTTCTGGAGGTTTCCCCTCTCACTCATTCTCCCTCAGGCCCAGAGCCCTGTAGTGAAGCTTAGACAACACATCCCATGGAGAGGGGCCCATAGCTTTGAGGGCCCATCGTTCTGGGGACTGGGGACAGCCTGAGGCTTCTTAATCTTAGCATAGATAGGTAGGAGTGTGGGTGTGTGTGAGGTGTGTGTGTGTACGTGTGTGTGCACAGTCTCCACTTTCCTAGTTCACAGGAGAATGGTGTCTGGACACATCTTTTCAATGTGAAGGAGTCACTGGCATTGGTAATAGATTGTGAATATATCTGGCTTGCATTCCAACGGAGGGAAAGCCCCTCTGGCCCGTTCCCCCAGGAAGGGAAACAGGATCCAATGGAGAGATGAGAATGGAGGGGCCTGTCCCAGCTCCCAGCTTCCAGGAGGCCAGGCCCAGCTCTGGAGCATAGCTCTTATCAGTCAGCTGGGGACCTGGGCGAAAGGCACATCTGCTTCTGTTTATTCTTCCTCTTTATCTTAATGGGCCCCCCACCTATCGCTCCCTGCAATATCCCACACCACTGCCCACAGTACTCAGGTACCTCTCCCCGCCCCCAGGCAAAGACCCAGGGAGGGAGAGCATGGGGACAGACAGGCCGGAGACTTGGTGTCTGGGTTAAAGCTCCTCACTAAACACAGGCTTAATTGAACGCTGAGGTCAAGGTGGAAAAGAAGGAAAAGATTAAGAGGCTGACGCCCTTCCTCCTGGGAAGGGAACTGGCAGGTTGCTAGGAGCAATCTCATCTCTTAGAGAAATGTAATTACATTTAAATTTCAGGTTATACCTAAGCTAATAACTCTAACTGGAAATTCCTGTTGGGAGCAGAAAGTTTTCTCTCATTACGAGATAATGGGGAGTCTCTTGCCCTTGAACTCAAAACAGTCAGTCTCAAGCTGGGAGGACTTTACTTGGGTAGAGCCTCTACAGCCCACAGGGCACCTTTGTGCAGATTAGAAAAAGGGGCCCCTTCTTCCAGGCGTCACAGCCCTTGACTGGGCAAGTCCCCTCTATCTTTCCTGGCACCCTAGGACATTGAGAACCAGGACACAGTTACATAATCACAACAGATCTCCCTCCAGCCCCTAGCTATCCCTCTCTTTAACCTGGACAGCTGAAGCACTAAACAGATCACCCCAGAAACAGAAAAATGTTGCAACTGGGAGACGCTTGGAAGGCTTTAACGATGACTTGGTCCAGAGTCCCTGCTCCAATTTACTCCATGATAAGGCTTCTTGTTGAGCTGCCAATCACATTCCAGTCCTCACCCAGGTTACCCTAAATGGTGATTATTGGCATTTTGGAATGAATGGGAATGTTACCAAATTTCTCAAGGATTTCTTTCTTTACATTTTGTGTAATAGGTATCATTTTAAAGCATGAGGCTTTTGTTTTGTGTTATCTATATTATGAAGTTCAGCACTTTTAAAGTAGTTTCTCTTTTTGTAGCAAAATTGGTAATATATCACAGGGATTCCAAGCTTGATTTTGGAGTCAGAATGATCTGAGTTCTGATTTTAACTCCTCCACTTGCTAGCTGAATGGCCCTGTGCAATTTGCTTTACTTCACACCCTGATTTCCTCATCTGAAAATGGGGATACGTAAAAGTATTTACCGCAAAGAATTTGTACATGAATTAAATGCGAAGAGTTGACTCATTGGAAAAGACCCTGAAGCTGGGAGGGATTGGGGACAGGAGGAGAAGGGGATGACAGAGGATGAGATGGCTGGATGGCATCACCGACTTGATGGACATGAGCTTGGGTAAACTCCAGGAGTTGGTGATGGACAGGGAGGCCTGGCGAGCTGTGATTCGTGGGGTCGCAAAGAGTCAGACACGACTGAACTGAATGCATGGAAAACACCTGCCCAGTACCTGGCACACAGTAATAATAAACAATGAGCCAGTATTAAGCTTATTTTAAGTGGTAAGGAAAGTGACATCTTACTTATAAGTAATTGAGGAGGATGGCCATGTTTTCTATCCCTTGAACAAATAGCCAATCCCAAATCTCAGGCAGGGAAAGTGAGCCTAGGGCATCAAATTGTGCCAGAAAACAAAGAAGTATTCAAAAAACATAGGAGCTAGCTGAAAAGGATTCTTACTGGCCAAATTTGAGGAAACCAGAGCATCAAAACACATAATGACTACAATTGGTAGCACGATGAATAAAGCAACATCCACATGATGACTGCGATAAAACAAAATCGAAATACCAGTCAATAAAGCTGAAAGGAATGATAGAATTGGAAATCACTATTTCGCACCCTGCAATAAAGTAAGTGATCTAAGCAGAGATCATCAATGGAACTGCTGGGTGAAAAAGTGAAATATCTATATTGGGTTAAAGTGACACCCATAGGTGACTTACAAATTACTTACAAATGGAAAACTTCTCTTTACACTGGAGAGATCTGGTAGTCACCATCTTAACCAAGCAATCAAACTGAGCACTAATAGTGCAACAATTATGCACCTTCTGATATGCTATAATCCAAAATACACAATACCACCTATGAATTGTTCCTGTTGAAGAGATGAACATACTTCTAACCAAGCCTCATGACCTACACTCCAGTTTACAGAAAATATGGGGATAGAGGAACAGTTAAATTATACCAAGAGAAATCAGTTAGACAAGTTCACAGTGTGGAACACAGTATAAGACACTTAAAAGCTATGACGAAGGCTCTCCCTTTAACCAGACTTTCATGAGGTTCCTCTGCACCCTCTTTCATCAAGGCCTCCACCCTGCCTTGGGCCTACCCCACCCAGTCTCTGCAGGTGGTGATGGTGGTGCATACGTGCTCAGTGGTGCCCGACTCTGTGACCCCATGGGCTCCTCTGTCCATGGAATTTTCCAGGCAAGAATACTAGAGTGGGTTGCTATTTCCTTCTCCAGGGGATCTTCCCGACCCAGGGATCAAATCCGCATCTCTTGGGTCTCCTGTTTTTGTGGGTGGGTTCTTTACCAGTCAAGCCACCCCGCTATCTGATCTCCTTTAATATCTGATCAAGTTCCTCCTCTTCTACCCAAGATCAGGTCTAAGCTCTTGGCGACGTATCTCTAGCGAGAATCCTGTTAAGCCAGTTTAGCAAGATCCCCCTCCCCACATCTTGTCTCCATCACCATACACTGACTCCCTCACCTGCCTGTTGGCCATACATCCCCACCTAACCAGGCTGTATTCAGAGTTGAACTCCTTCTCTCTCCCCTGTTGTAATAATCGTGCATAAAGTCTTCTTTATAGTTTTTTTTTTCTTTATAGTTTGAGAATAATTTTTTCTCTATCACCTGGATACTTGAAAAATTAATGTCTTTCTTTTTTTATTTTAAAGGTAGATTACTATAGAATGAAAGGTATTAGAGAAATATAACAATCAAATGAATATAAGATACCTTGGTTGGATCCTGACCAAAAAAGAAAGTCTGCGAAAGTTATTTTGAGTGCAATTGGATCCTTTTGATTATGAATTGGAAATTATAGAATGAGTCTTAATTTTCTTAGATGTGATAGTGGCATTGATATGAAAAGAATGTTCTTACTCCTATGAAATATCTGGCTTTGGGGAATTCCTGTGTTTAGAGGTTGTAGAGGTTATATTAATTTTCTAAAACTTCTATATCAAACAATCACAAGCTAGGTGGTTTACAACAACAGAAATGTATCCTCTTTCTGTTCTGAAGGCTAGAGGTCTCAAACCAGGTATCAGCTGGACCATGCTGTGTCTGAAGGCACCAGGGGATGATCTTTTCTTGCTTCTTCCTAGCATCTGGTGTTTGCTGGCAATCTGAGGTGTTCCTTGGCTTATGACAGCACTAGCTCCATCTCTGCCTTTGTGCTCACTTGTCCTTTCCTGTGTGTTTCTCTGGGACTTTAACCTCTCTCCTTATAAGGACATCAGTTATTGGGTTTAGGGCCCACCCTAACCCAATATTCTCTCATTTTAACCTGATTACATCTGCAAAGACCCTGCTTATAATAAGGTCACATTCACTGGTACTAGGGGTTAGGACTTCTCCTTGGGGGAAACATAATTTGACCCACAATGAGAATAAAATGTTAAGATGTCTGAAATTTACTTTCAGATGTCTCAGCAGAAAATTTTATAGCCAGAGAGAGACAAAGAAAAGGAAAAAAAAGAAAGTCTTGAAATGTTAATAATTGTAGAATCTAGGTAGAAGGTAGAGGATGAGCATTATATTCTTTCAACCTTTCTCTAAGTTTGAAATTCTCAAAATAAATAGTTGAAGGAAAAATAGATTCATAGCAATTCCTCCATCCACAATCCTGTTATTTCATAAACCTGAGGAAGGGCCTAGGAATATATATTTTTAGCAAAGATTCTCACTGTTAATAAGCACACAAAAGTGATTCTAATGCGCTGCTAGGATTGAAAAGTACTAGTTGATATTAAAAACTCACATGGATATATTTAAATCCCTTGACACCTTTCTATCAATATACTCTAAGATGTATTCTTTTGAGGACATAGATTATGTAAAGTTAAATCACCAACACAGCATGTAGACATGTTACATAAAAATGGTGAGCATCTCTGTCACTGATCAATGTAACAATATCTAACAACTTATTATTAGATATGTGTTTCACAGGAGGGAAATATCTCTGAAGTAAATGTATTTCTCTAGAACATCAATAGGTTTCAGCTGGAATTTTTTTTTCTGATCCTTCTTTCTACTCTTATCTCTCCTACAGATATATTTGGTTTTTGTTTTTAAGATTGTACTTGTGCTTGGTCATGTCCAGCTCTTCGTGACCCTTTGGACTGTAGCCCCCCAGACTCTTCTGTCCATTGGATTTCCCAGGCAAGCGTCCTGGAGTGGGTTGCCATTTCCTCCTCCAGGGATCTTCCTAACGCAGGGAGTGAACCTGCATCTCCTGTGTCTCCTGCATTGGAGGCAGATTCTTTACCCACTGAGCCTCAGGGAAGCCCATGGATGCATGTCTTTTTTTTTTTTCAAGTCTCTTTTCTCATATTTTAGTGAGGCTTGGAGAGGAGGCTGAAGTTTATACACATGTTCAATCTGCTGTTTAATGGGAAGTCCTCAGAACCCACAGTTTTCAACTCCAGTTTTATTGATGTCAGCTTCCTCATGTAAACTAGTCCCAATTCCAAAATGGAAGGCAAACAGAAATGTGACTTGATTCATGGAGTTGGAAGACCCACTTTCCAAAAATGCTTTTGGCCCGTGTGGTTAAGGCTGAATGATCAGTCTGAGTATAATTGTCTGACCATCATGTGTGGACTGGGTACACACAGCCCAGCCCCACAGTCCCAGCCTCGTCCCTTCTGATGAAACACGAGTGCCCACAAACAGAAGGTTCCTCTTCTCTCACCCTGGGATAAACAGGAAGGTCTCTTGGGACTGCGGTCTTAGGACTCCAGCTCTGCCTCCAATGTCTTCAGTCCCTTCACTGAGAACTGAGTCACTGCAACGCCATGCTCTGCCAGCTGTCTCAGCACAAGAAAAGCTTTGCTGTGGTATGAGGTTTTGTGGGCTGCAAACTACATCTAGGTCAGCAAATTAAACTCCACAGTGTGGTTACCAAGTCCAGCTTCATCTGGCTAAAGGGCTGTCTGATTTTACCCTCTGGGCACTGGCTCTTCTGGTGTCTGGGATACAAAGCCCCTCTGCGGGTGTTTAAGGTACAACCCTGCAGGCCTAAACCCCGGGGTGACACGTGCCTAAGCTCAAAGTCTTATTTTCTCCACCAGGGCTCCTGGGCACTTAAGAGTAACGATACTCTGTCCCTGCAGATACATTGTGATTTGTGTCCGTGTGCTGGGACAAAGTGGGGAAATGGAAATGTATTTCTTTGTTCCTCAGTTTCACCCACTGTTTTTCCTTCCTGCCACGTGGACCCCAACATGAGCCTTTTTTCTCAGTTCCCTTTCATGGAAGTTTTTCAGAAAGAGCTCACAACAGATGGCCAACTGTTCTACCTAAATAGGGCTTTACAAAGAGCAGCATCTCTGGAATTCCCTGGCAATCCAATGGTTAGGACTCGGGGCTTTCACTGTTTTGATCCTGGGTTCCATCCCTGGTTGGGAAACCAAGGTCTTGCTATGCGGCCAGAAAACAACAACCTCAACAAAGAGTAATGTCTCGATGGGCTATGGTTTCACATCTTGGTTCAGGAATTGGGGCTCAGTTTTTATAGTGGATAAAGTCCTCAGGGACTAAATCATATTAAAATTTCAAAATAATTCAGGAAATATTTATTTGAAGGCTTGATGCTATCCAGGTATCTGGAATACAGGAAAGAAAACCAGACTTGCTATCTTCCAGAAACTCTTTAACTATGGGGGAAGAATAACATTCTAGTGGATGGCTACATACTTCACTGCCTAGCACCTATTCATGCTTTTCCTGGTAATAGAAATCCAAGCTTACCCTGAGGAGAACCCCCTTCTCCATCCTTAGCCTGTGTGCATTCAACACCTGGTTCTAGAGCTGAGGCACTGACTCAGGCCTGGCCACAGTGACTGATTTAGAGATAGGCAATCTCAAAAACGACAGAATGATCTCTGTTCATTTCCAAAGCAAACCATTCAATATCACGGTAATCCAAGTCTATGCCCCGACCAGTAACACTGAAGAAGCTGAAGTTGAATGGTTCTATAAAGACCTACAAGACCTTCTAGAACTAACACCCAAAAAAGATGGCCTTTTCATTATAGGGGACTGGAATGTAACAGTAGGAAGTCAAGAAACACCTGGAGTAACAGGCAAATTTGGCCTTGGAGTACAGAATGAGGCAGGGCAAAGGTTAATAGAGTTCTGCCAAGAGAACAGACTGGTCATAGCAAACACCCTCTTCCAACAACACAAGAGACGACTCTGTACATGGACATCACCAGATGGTCAACACTGAAATCAGATTGATTATATTCTTTGCAGCCAAATATGGAGAAGCTCTATAAAGTCAGCAAAAACAAGACTGGGGGCTGACTGTGGCTCGGATCATGAACTCCTTATTGTCAAATTCAGAATGAAATTGAAGAAAGTGGAGAAAACCACTAGACCATTCAGATATGACCTAAGTCAAATCCCTTATGACTATACAGTGGAAGTGAGAAATAGATTTAAGAGACTAGATCTGATGTCCAGAGTGCCTGATGAACTATGGATGGAATTTCGTGACATTGTACAGGAGACCATCCCAAGAAAAAGAAATGCAAAAAAGCAAAATGGCTGTCTGGGGAGGCCTTACAAATAGCTGTGAAAAGAAGGGAAGTGAAAAGCAAAGGAGAAAAGGAAAGATATGTCCATTTGAATACAGAGTTCCAAAGAATAGCAAGGAGAGATAAGAAAACCTTCCTCAGCAATCAATGCAAAGAAATAGAGGAAAAGAACAGAATGGGAAAGACTAGATATCTCAAGAAAATTAGAGATACCAAGGGAATATTTCATGCAAAGATGGGCTCAATAAAGGACAGAAATGGCAAGGACCTAACAGAAGCAGAAGATGTTAAGAAGAGGTGGCAAGAATACACAGAAGAAATGTACAAAAAAGATCTTCACGACCCAGATAATCACTCACACTCACCTAGAGCCAGACATCCTGGAATGTGAAGTCAAGTGGGCCTTAGAAAGCATCACTACAAACAAAGCTAGTGGAGGTGATGGAATTCCAGTTAAGCTATTTCAAATCCTGAAAGATGATGCTGTGAAAGTGCTGCACTCAATATGCCAGCAAATTTGGAAAACTCAGCAGTGGCCACAGGACTGAAAAAGGTTAGTTTTCATTCCAATCCCAAAGAAAGGCAATGCCAAAAAATGCTCAAACTACCACACAATTGCACTCATCTCACACACTAGTAAAGTAATGCTTAAAATTCTCCAAGCCAGGCTTCAATACATGAACCGTCAAATTCCAGATGTTCAAGCTGGTTTTAGAAAAGGCAGAGGAACCAGAGATCAGATTGCCAACATCTGCTGGATCATAGATAAAGCAAGAGAGTTCCAGGAAACATCTATTTCTGCTTTATTGACTATGCCAAAGCCTTTGGCTGTGTGGATCACAATAAACTGTGGAAAATTCTGAAAGATATGGGAATACCAGACCACCTGACCTGCCTCTTGAGAAACCTATATGCAGGTCAGGAAGCGACAGTTAGAACTGGACATGGGAAAACAGACTGGTTCCACCTCGGGAAAGGAGTACGCCATCCTGCTCATTTAACTTATATGCGGAGTACATCATGAGAAACGCTGGGCTGGAGGAAGCACAAGCTTGAATCAAGATTGCTGGAAGAAATATCAATAACCTCAGATATGCAGATGACACCACCCTTATGGCAGAAAGTGAAGTACTAAAGAGCCTCTTGATGAAAGTGAAAGGGGGGAGTGAAAAAGTTGGCTTAAAGCTCAACATTCAGAAAACTAAGATCATGGCATCCAGTCCCATCACTTCATGACAAATAGATGGGGAAACAGTGGAAACAGTGTCAGACTTTATTTTTCTGGGCTCCAAAACCACTGCAGATGGTGAAGCAATGAAATTAAAAGACGCTTATTCCTTGGAAGGAAAGTTATGACCAACCTAGACAGCATATTCAAAGGCAGAGACATTACTTTGCCAACAAAGATCCGTCTAGTCAAGGCTATGGTTTTTCTCAGCTGTGATGTATGTATGTGAGAGTTAGACTATAAAGAAGGCTGAGCGCCGAAGAATTGATGCTTTTGAACTGTGGTGTTGGAGAAGACTCTTGAGAGTCCCTTGGACTGCAAGGAGATCCAACCAGTCCATTCTGAAGGAGATCAATCCTGGGTCTTCATTGGAAGGACTGATGTTGAAGCTGAAACTCCAATACTTTGGCCACCTGATGCAAAGAGCTGACTCATTTGAAAAGACCCTGATGTGGGGAGGGATTGGGGGCAGGAGGAGAAGGGAGCGATAGAGGATGAGACGGCTGGATGGCATCACCAACTCAACGGGCATGGGTTTGGGTGGACTCAGGGAGTTGGTGATGGACAGGGAAGCCTGGCGTGCTGCAGTTCATGGGGTCACAGAGTTGGACACGACTGAGCGACTGAACTGAACTGATGAAACCTAATCAAAACCAAAATGTTATTTGCAGAACAGAAATAGAGACGGAGGTAGAGAATAGACATGTGGACACAGCGTGGGAGGGGAGGGTGGGATGAACTGGGAGAGCAGCTCTGATATATACACACTCAGTTCAGTTCAGTGCAGTCGCTCAGTCGTGTCCGACTCTGCGACCCCATGAACTGCAACACGCCAGGCCTCCCGGTCCATCACCAACTCCTAGAGCTTGCTCAAAGGCATGTCCATTCAGTCGGTGATGCCATCCAACCATCTCATCCTCTGTTGTCCCCTTCTCCTCCTGCCCTCAATCTTTCCCAGCATCAGGGTGCTTTTAAAGAAGTCAGTTCTTTCCATCAGGTGGCCAAAGTATTGGAGTTTCAGCTTCAGCATCAGTCCTTCCAATGAATATTCAGAATTGATACTTTAGGATGGACTGGTTGGGTCTCCTTGCAGTCCAAGGGACTCTCAAGAGTCTTCTCCAACACCACTGTTCAAAAGCATCAATTCTTTGGCATTCAGCTTTCTTTATAGTCCAACTCTCACATCCATACATGATTACTGGAAAAACCATAGCTTTCACTAGATGGGCCTTTGTTGACAAAGTCATGTCTCTGCTTTTCATGCTATTTAGGTTGGTCATAACTTTTCTTCCAAGGAGCAAACGTCTTTTAATTTCATGGCTTCAGTCACCATCTGCAGTGATTTTGGAGCCCAGAAAAATAAAGTCTGACACTGTTTCCATTGTTTCCCCATCTATTTGTCATGAAGTGATGGGACTGGATGCCATGATCTTAGTTTTCTGAATGTTGAGCTTTAAGCCAACTTTTTCACTCCCCCCTTTCACTTTCATCAAGAGACTCTTTAGTTCTTCTTCACTTTCTGCCATAAGGGTGGTGTCATCTGCATATCTGAGGTTATTGATATTTCTTCCGGCAATCTTGATTCCAGCTTACACTTCCTCCAGCCCGGCATTTCACATGATGTATTCTGCATATAAGTTAAATAAGCAGGTGACAATATACAGCCTTGACGTACTCCTTTCCCGAGGTGGAACCAGTCTGTTTTCCCATGTCCAGTTCTAACTGTTGCTTCTTGACTTGCATACAGATTTCTCAGGAGGCAGGTCAGGAGGTCTGGTATTCCCACCTCTGGAAGAATTTTTCAACAGTTTGTTCTGATTCACACAGTCAAACGCTTTGGTGTAATCAATAGAGCAAAAGTAGATGTTTTTCTGGAACTCTCTTGCATTTTTGATGATCCAACGGATGCTAGCAATTTGATCTCTGGTTCCTCTGCCTTTTCTAAATCCAGCTTCAACATCTGGAAGTTCATGGTTCACATACTGTTGAAGCCTGGCTTGGAGAATTTTGAGCATTACTTTACTAGAGTGTGAGATGAGTGCAATTGTGCGGTAGTCTCAGGCATTGCCTTTCACTGGGATTGGGACGAAAACTGACCTTTTCCAGTCCTGTGGCCAATGCTGAGTTTTCCAAATTCGCTGGCATATTGAGTACAGCACTTTCACAGCATCATCTTTCAGGATTTGAAATAGCTCAACTGGAATTTCATAACTTCCACTAGCTCTGTTCATAGTGATGCTTTCCAAGGCCCACTTGACTTTACATTCCAGGATGTCTGGCTCTAGGTTAATGATCACACCATCGTAGTTATCTGGGTCACAAAGATCTTTTTGTACAGTTCTTCTATGTATTCTTGCCACCTCTTCTTAATAGCTTCTGCTTCTGTTAGGTCCTTGCCATTTCTGTCCTTTGTTGTGCCCATGTTTGCATGAAATGTTCCCTTGGTATCTCTAATTTTCTTGAAGAGATTTCTAGTCTTTCCCATTCTATTGCTTTCCTCTGTTTCTTTGCATTGATTGCTGAGGAAGGCTTTCTTATCTCTCTTTGCTCTTCTTTAGAACTCTATATTCAAATGGGTATATCTTTTCTTTTCTCAGCACACTACCACGTATAAACTAGATAGCCAGTGGGAAGCTGCTATATAGCACAGGGAACTGAACTTGGTTCTCTGTGATGACCTAGAGGGGTGGGATGAGAGTGGGAAAGAAGCTCAAGGAGAAAGGGATGTATGCATCAGCTCAGTTTAGTTCAATCACTCAGTGTGTCTGACTCTTTGAGACCCCATGGACTGGAGCACACCAGGCTTCTCTGTCCATCACCAACTCCTGGAGTTTGCTCAAACGCATGTTCTTTGAGTCAGTGGTGTCATCCAACCATCTCATCCTCTGTCATTCCCTTCTCCTTTTGCCTTCAATCTTTCCCAGCATCAGGGTCTCTTCCAATAAGTTAGTTCTTCACATCAGGTGGCCAAAGTATTGGGGCTTCATCTTCAGCATCAGTCCTTCCAATAAATATTCAGGGTTGATTTCCTTTAGGATTAACTGGTTTGATCTCCTTGCAGTCCAAGGAACTCTCAAGAGTCTTCTCCAACACCACACTTCCAAAGGAACAGTTCTTCAGTGCTCAGCTTTCTTTATATTCCATACATATATATGTATACATATAGCCAATTCACCTCCTTGTACAGCAGAAACTAACACAACATTATACAGCAATTATACTCCAGAAAAAAAGTTAATGATATGCATGAAATGTTTGATCATACTGTTTTGGAGAGAGAGACACTAGATCATTTTTGCTTGGATTACAAGGAGGATGTGAGCCAAGAGTTGCCAAAAGCCACACGACAGAGCCTAAGAATGAGGCCAGCACAGCAGAAGACAGATCAGAATGAACGAGAAAGACTGACTTTCTTGGTCAAGCCATTCTTAATGTTCCATGTATTTCTAGCCTTTTCTGCTAATTGTTTCAACAGTTATTTTTATTTGTTTAAGCTACTTGGATGGGGTTTTAAGTTGCAACTAAAAGAGCTCTATGTTGCAACTAAAAACTTGAATAGTGTCCCCCTCCCCAAATTCACATCCACCCAGAATTTCAGAATGTGACCTTATTTGAAAATAGAGTCTTTGAAGATGTAACTAGTTAAGGGTGTTAAGGTAAAAGCATCTTGGATATAGGGTATGCCCTAAATCCAATGACTGGTGTCCTTGTAAGATGAGGCAAGGACTAAGACACACAGAGAAGAAAGCCACGTGGAGGGGCAGAGAGGGATTGGAGCTGTGCTACTCAAGGCCTAGGAATGCCTAGGGCCACCAGAAACTAAGAGGAGGCAAGGAAGTAACCTATGAGCATCAGGGGGAACCTGGTCCTTCTAATACCTTATTTTTTTTTTTTTTAACATTTTTTGTAATGCAGCATGTGGCATCTTAGTTCTCCAACCAGGGGTCAAACCCATGCCTCTTGAATCCGAAGCATGGAGTCTTAACCACTGGACCACCAGGGAAGTCCCTCTTCTGACACTTTGATTTCAAACTTCTTGCCTCTAGAACTGTAAAAGCTCCATTGTTTTAACCAAGTTTGTGTTCTTTGTTCTAGCAGCCCTAGGAACAAAAATACTCTAATACATGAAAGGATTCAATAAATATTTATAGATACCTAATATGTATCTGAAAAGATTTTAGCTCATTATTGACCAGGGGATTTTTGCAGAAAGTAATGTCTGTGGCTGGTGACTTTTATTTTGGCTGGCTAAAAAAGAATTCTGTTATTGCACTAACACTTTGCAGGTTACTACATTCAACAATGTGGGTGACCTGGGTTCAATCCCTGGGTTGGAAAGATCCCCTGGAGAAGGGGACAGCTACCTACTCAGGTATTCTGGCCTGGACAATTCCATAGACTGTATAGCCCATGGGGTCACAAAGAGTCAGACATGCCTGAGTTACTTTCACTTTCACAGTCAACAGTTACACGTGAAACACTTATAAAGTCTTCTAATTTTTGCAAAATGTTATCTTCAATCTATTCTGTAGAAGCAAAGGAGTGTTCTCCAGCACTGTGAGTTTCGTTTTCACTTTCTGTATCAGAGTCAGTCACTAAGGTTTTTGTCTTTTTGCTGGTCTAACATTCACATTGTCTGAATCAGAACTATATTCTGAAGAACTGTCATCTTCTGAGACACTAGTGTAAATGTTGCTCAGACAATCAGAACAAGTCTCTGCATAAAATTCACCAAAAAATTCTTCTTCACTCAAAATTTCATGATGCATCATCCTGAAAAGATTTTACATTTATAATATACACAAGGTTGGAACAGGCTTCCCTGGTGCCTCACTGGGAAAGAATCCACTTGCCAATGCAGGAGACGCAGGTTCGATCCCTGGGTCAGGAAGATCCCTTGGAGGAGGAAATGGCAACCTACTCCAGTATTCTTGTCTGGGAAATCCCATGGACAGAAGGAGTCTGGTGGGCTGTAGTTCATGGAGTTGAAAAAGAGTCGAACACAACTTAGTGACTCAACAGCAACAGCAGCAATGTTGGAGCAGAAACCGAATGGGGCAAAATGTGAATGATAAGGATGATCATAAGTTGTATAATGAACGCTTGGTCAATTTTAAGCTCTAACAACTTCCTCCAGTGATGTTAATTGTATCATTCTCTAAAAATGTATTGATAGGTCTGAGATCAATAACGTTTCTGTAACAAAAGATATATTGATACATCTCTGGTCAATAATGTGCTGTTATCATCGAATTCAGAGAAAACTGTCATGGAGGTGTAGAGGGATATTTGGGCTGGGACATTATGCAGCCTGAAGAACTTTCTGCCCCACCAACTTGCCCCACCCTGGGTGCCTCTGCAAGGCCCTGGAAAAATTAGAGAATTCGTGTTCTCCAGAACTTTCTGGCCTTCTGACAGGCCATTCTCCTAATATATGAACTTCCTTCTTTAGCATGGCAATGAGCTTATTTTGATATAATTGAAAATATTTTTCCTCATTTGTTCTTTGTCTTTTGACTTTGTGTGGACTGATCTTTGCCCTGTAGAATTTTCACCTTTTACATAGTCAAATTTATCAATGACTTTGTGGCTAATAGTTGTTTTTTTTTTTTTTTCCAATTCCCCTGTTTTCAAGTGTACTGTACTGTGGAAGAAAGTATTTCTTTTCCAATTTTTTTCTTCTTGTGGTGAAATACACGTAACTTACAATTTACTATCTTAATCATTTTTAATTGTATAATTCAGTGGTTTTCAGTACATTCACGTTGCTATGCAATCATCACCACCATCCATCTGCAGGAGTCTTTTCATCTAACAAAACTGAAATTATACCCGTTGAACAATAACTCCCCATTTCTCCCTTCACCCAGCCCCTGGCAACCACCATTCTACTTTTTGTCTCTGTGATTTTAACTAAGTATAATGTAGCTTTCTTTTATCTTTACTGTGTTTCCCTTCCCTGCTCTGCCATCACCTTTATTGAGTGTTCCCCCAAAACAGCAACAGTAATAACACTGCCATTTGGGTCCAGGCCTTACACCCAAGGCTTAAGTACAGTAGCTCCAGTCTTCCCAGTATCTGCTAGGCAGCTAAGGAAAGTATGGTCCATAGAAGTTACACAATCGGCCCCAGTTAAAGGTCTCACAGTTCTTAATTGGAAGAGGGAAGAGTCATGCTTGTGTTTGTCTAAACCAAAGCCAGGGCTTCTTCTTTAACACCATTCAGAAGTCTTGTGTCTGCAACCCTCAGACTACAGATGGCTGATCTTGCCTCTGTTGATTATTCCTAGCTTGACTGTCACAGGAAAAGCTTATTTTCAATTATTATATATAACTTTTTCACCCTACAACTTAATTATAAGATATAGCTCTATTAACATCATGGGAAGACAAAAGGAAATAGTTACTAAAAAGCAAATTCTGTCCTCAAGGTCAAAGTTCCAAAGTATAGCCCGCAGAGGCTCCTGCGGTCTGGGGACCCCTCCACTATCTGATCTCTCTCAGGTGGATGACCTCCCGCTGCCATCTGGATTGCCCTAACCACAGGAAAGCACAGGGGAGTTTGAACTTCACCCCAGTGGAACTCTTTTTCCTATGTGAGAGCTGTGCTTCATTTAAGGAAGTGTAAACAATGGTAAATAATACTCGTATGTGGTCTAGGGCTGCCCTAAGGGTGTGGCTCACGACAGAAATGCTTCTCACTTGTAGAGAACAAACATTTGAGGTGAAGGTGTGACGGGTGAGGTTTCTTCTGAGGCCTCTCTCCTTGGCTCATAGATGACTGTCCTCCTATCGTGTATTGGTCTGCTTGGGTCTCCATAACAACACACCACAGACTGCCTGCCTTAAACAACAGAAATTTGTTTTCTCGCAGCTGTGGAAGCCAGAGTCCTAGGTCAAGGTGCTGACCTGGTCGGGCTCTGGGGAGCACTCCCCTCTCGGCTCTGAGACAGCCACCTTCTCTCTGTCTTCTCATCTCCTCACAGGGTGGAAGGGGTTCTGGGGTCTCTCTCTTCTTACAAAGGTGCTATCATGCAGTGCTGCCTTAGCTCAGACTGCTATAGCAAAATACCATAAACTGGGTGGTATATATAAATAAAAGTTTATTTCTCGGAGTTCTAGAGGCTGGAAGTCCAGGCTCGGGTGCCAGTCCTGGTCACATTGCGGTGAAGGCCTTCTTCCAGGTTGCAGACTGTGGACTCCTGAGTGCTCAGGTGGCAGAGAGCAGAGCATAGCAAGCAAGCTCTCCGGTGACTATTAGAAGGATGCTAATCCCATTCACGAGAGCTCCACCCCAGGACCTCATCTCATGCTTGTTACCCACAGAAGCCCCACCTTCTAACATCACCACAGGGAGGGGTGTACAGTTTCTGCACAGGCATTTTGGAGGACGCAAACCTTCAGTCCCTAACAGGGCTCTGCCCTCACAACTTCATCTAAACCTAATTATCTCCCAAAGTCTCCATCCCAAAATACCATTACCTTGAAGGGTTAAAGCTTCAACACATAAACTTGGGGGGCAGGAGACACAAACATTTAATCCATCTCACATTGTCTTCTCTGCCAGTCTGTGTCCAAATTTCCTCTTCTTACAAGACAGTATTCCAATGGCCTCATTTAACCTCTGTAAAGGTCCTATCTCTGAACGCAGTCACATTCTGAGGTCCTGGGAGTTAGCATTTCAATATATGGATTTTTTTGGCCACATCACCAACATGTAGGATCTTAGTTTCCCAACTGGGGATCGAACCTGTGCTCCCTGCAGTGGAAGCACTGAGTCTTAACCACTGAATCGCCAGGGAAGTCCCTCAGTGTATGAATTTTGAGGGGACAAAATTCAGCCCCAAACACTACCCTTTGAGCCTCATAGAATGAAAAGATTTTTTCAAGTCTGGTATAACTAAGCTCTCCCATACCTGTGATATACTCAAGGACCCTCAGATTCACTGGGTGTCTACTGCCGCTACCCCTCACTCTCAGCAACTTATTATTACAAAAGTGCTCAAATATAAATATATAGAAAGATTGAAAGAACAGCACACCGATCAGCCATATACCCTCACTTAGATTTAAAAGTTGCTGACATTGTGGGGGGCTTCCCTGGTGGCTCAGTGGTAAAGGTCGACCTACCAGTGCAGGAGACACAGGTTCAGTGCCTGGTCCAGGAGGATCCCACCTGCCTCAGAGCAACTAAGCCCGTGCGCCACAACTGCCGAGCCTCTGCTCTAGAGCCCGGGAGCCTCGATTATTGAGCTCACATGCCCTGGAGCCCATGCTTTGCATGAAGCCACTGCACTGAGAAGCCCGTGCACCTCAATGAAGAGTAGCCTGCAGTCTCCAAAACTAGAGAAAAGCCCAGGCACAAAGACCCAGCACAGCCAAAAATAAACAAAGAAAGTTTTCAAAGATTGTTGATACTTTTTGCTGTATCTCTAGGTGAGCGTTTTTTCCCAAAATGCTTGAAAATAAGTTTGGGAAATCATATTTCACTAAGTGCTTTAGTAGGTGCCTCCTAGAAATCAACATAGCGGACAATCCTTGCCTGAAGGAGTTATTTCCTTGATTGGCCTCCTATCAGTTTGAACCTGAGTTTACCCCTCAAAAGGCTTAACACTCAGTCATTAACGTATGTAGTAGGATGAGGCTCAATCCCTTGCTCTTAGAAGCTTTTCTCTTTCCTATGATTCCTCCAACTTATCTCCTGAGTCTGTAGGGAACAGACCCACTGGCTGGTTCCCTGGTGCCTGGAAATTCAACACCAGGAGAACAAGAATCTGAGCCATTTGTGGGGGTCAGTGGCAGGGAGGAGAAGTGCCAAGGTGAAATACGACAAACCAAATAAATACATCTGAAATTACGAGCAGGATAAGTTGAAGAAAGTACCTGATGCAGAGGTGAAGATCCCAGCAGAGGGAGGAATTCTGTGACTTGGGAAAAGGGGGTCTGGAAGAGCCCAGCTTCTGTGTGCAGCCCAGGGGGTACCAGGCCATCACGGGGTCTCCCAGGTGACCCGGAAGCCCCCATTCTTCTGTCCCAACGCCCCCATGGCCCGCACCAACACTGGGAGCTACAGGTACCCCAGGAAGTGCGTCTGTGGAGCTTGTGAGAAGCCAGGGCAGCAGAGCCGGCTCTGCTCCCCACAACCGCCGCTTCCCTCCTGCCCCTCGGTGGGCCATCTTCCTGCCCCAAGCCCGCTAGGCAGGAGCTTCCTGCTGCGCTTCCCTGTTGCCTTAGCACCTGGGAGAGATTAGCTTTGCTGGCAAACCTGGAGAGCTCCTAGCTGCTTCCTTTTCAACGTGATTTGTAAAACAAAGTATTGAATGAGATCAGTTCCAGCACTCTCCCTTGAGATTCACATAAAATCTACAGAGAAGTGTCCATTTATCACTACCCTGGGGCTTCCTGTTTTGAGCTTGACCTATTCTTGGCAGACCCTCCCCTCCACCCTGGTTTCATCATGTTGAAAGACCTGGGCAGATTTAACTCTCTCTCTGCCCTGCTCTTCATTCCCTGCCCTGTTCCTTCTAGTTCAGGCACCAGGGCAGGACTCCAGGACTCAAAAGACAGGAGAGGTGGCTGAGTCACTTTTGAGTCACATCCCTCTGGTCTATACTTGCCCCTTTTCTTTTCCGGTAACATTTCATGAACATGGGGGACCCACCCCCTTCATTCTGGGCAGGCAGAAGAAATGCAGACCCCCTGGACAAAACTCGCCCTGATGTTCTCAAAGAGAGCAATCGTCAGAGTTGGGTGTGGCTTAGAAAGAGCCAACAGGTCAAGTTCAAACGCAAAAACCTGGCTAGGCCTGACTGTTGGGGAAAACAATGGGAGTGTTGGTCACAAAATAGGGAAGGGGAACCACAGAGCTCTTTGGATCTACTTTAAGGTCACTAAATCCTAGTGACAAATAGCCAGATGATTGTTGTATATCTACCCCGCACCCCTTCCCAGCTTCTCTTAGACTCCAGCTCCCAAATACAGGGTGTGCACGTGACCCTGGCTGTCCAGTCATGGTGCCCTGTTGCCCTGTGCCTGCTGCCACGCAGCCCAGAGACACCTATTGTAATTGATTGCAATTTAAAAGCAAATACAGGGACTTCCTGGTGGCCCAGTGGCTAAGATTCTGCACTCCCAGTCCAAGGGTTTTATCCTTAGTTAGGGACACAGGAGACATGGGTTCGATCCCTGGGTCAGGAAGATCCCCTGGAGAAGGAAATGGCAACCCACTCCAGTATTCTTGTTTGGAAAATCCCATGGACAGAAAAGCCTAGTGGGCTACAGTCCATACGGTTGCAAAGAGTCAGACTCGACTGAGCAACTGAGCATCACATAGGCTTGGGATTAGATCCCACATGCCACAACTAAAGATCCTGTGTGCCCTGCTAAGACCCCGTACAGCCAAATAAATAAATAAAAACAAATATGTAAAACTGCTGGGTGCCTGCCCCAATATTCATTTTCATCTTATTCTCCAGTAACAGAAGTCCAATTTTTAAAAATTGTGGTAAAGCTCACGTAACACCATTCATACTTTTCAGGTGTACAACCACAAGGTAATCCAACCATCACCATGTCTAGTTCCAGAACGTTTTCATCACCTGCAGAATTTATTCTATTCAGTTGCCGATGCTGCAAGCTCAAGGACTTCATTTCTCCACTTCCCTTTCCGTGAGATGTGGCTTTCTGATTAGGTTTTAGCCAATGAAATGTGAGCAGAAGTGTGAGGGACTCCCAGAGAAGCTCCTTGAAAGGATGTGACACCCTTTTGGTCCTTTCCTGTTTCTTTCCTCTGCTGACCTTAAATATCAGCATTTCATCTATGGGTCTGGTGGAAGAACTGAGCTAGTCGGGGTGTTCACCCCTGCTGTGGTCAGTATGGGTCTTAAGAAGAAGTTCCCTTCTTAGTTGAGATAAACAGATATACACTATTTATACAAAAAAAAAAAAAAAAGATAAACAGGGGCATTCCCTGGCGGTCCAGTGGTTAGGACTCCATGCTTCCACAGCAGGGGACGTGGGTTCAGTCCCTAGTCAGGGAACTAAGATCCTGAAGGTCAAATGGTGCTCAGTCAAAAAAAAAAAAAAGACAAACAATAAGGACCTACTGTATAGCACAAGGAACTATACTTATCATCTTATAATAACCTATAATGGAAAATAATCTGAAAAAGAATATATAAAGAGAATATATGACTGAATCACTTCACTGTACACCTCAATCACTGTCAACCAACTAAACTTCAATAAAAATAAATAAATAAAAGGAGTTTCCACTGCTGCATATTAATGCTGAAAACACCCTAGCCCAGATCCACAAACAGGTGTGAAGACTCCTTGGCTCCTTGGAGAGACGCCAATGCAACGGGCTGGCAGCCCTGCCCATGGTCCTGGGTTGTCTTGGCTGAAGATCCATCTCTGAGGTACGCCCATTTGATTTGACTCTTCTGACATCACCTAGTGTCTGTCTCCAAGTCACTTGAACCTTGACAGCTAGAGTCCCCCTCCCATGCCTGATGACCTCCCTCAGTTCATGTGCGCCCTGGACAATAAGTTTATATAGCGCTCGCTCTGGGCCAAGCTCTGATCTAAGGACCTTAATGTGGATTAACCCATGGTAATCCTTACAGTAACCCGAGGGGGTTAGAATCACCATCTCCTTTGCAGAGGTGAAGAAACTGAGGCACAGGGCACATTTATTTCACTGTGTGGCATTTTGTCTTAGAACATAGGATAAAATGCCAGACAGTGAAATAAAGGTAAATCCTCCTTCCACCCCTGTCCTCCCCAAACCCACCTCCATATCTTAGCTCCACAGCTCAGATGGTGGTATAAATAAGCAGAAATTTATTTAGCCAGCCACCTCTTGGTTGTTTCCAAACTTTTGCTACGTCAACAACACTGCAACAATTATCTTTGTATTATATATACATAATATGTACTATATATATGTATATAATTTAGCTCATGTACTTAATCTGTTAGATGAATTACTAAAAGTGGGATTTCTGAGCCAAAATCCTGTGCATTTGCAATTTTGATGGATATTGCTCTCTGTAGAGATCGAAACAGCTTGTCCTCCCATGGACAATGTTTGGGACCACCTGTTTGTTTATCTTTTCCTTTTAGTTTTTACTGTAGTATAGTTGATTTACAATGTTGTGTTAGTTTCAGGTGTACAGCAAAGTGAATCAGTGAAATGTATACATATATCCACTCTTTTTTTTTAAGATTCTTTGCCATACATGAGACCACCTGTTTTGCCATAGCTTTACCTACACACCAAAATATTACCAGATTTTGCCAAATTGATAGGCAAAAAATATAGCGAGAACTTCATGGTATTTTAAATTGCTATGTACAAAGTTAGATTGAGCATCTTTTTTACATGTTCAAGGGCTACGACTTGTGGTTTTTGTTGTTGTTGTACTGACATCCCCCTTTTATTGGACCTTTATAGCGTTGTCATTCTTGCCTTATAAACATGGTCCGGGAATGTCCTTGGGCATACTGCCCTGAGCACATGTGCAAGTGTTTCTCTGAAGATACAGGCCAAGAAGTATGGCTGCTAGATGGAACGGTTATGTACACGTAAAATTTCATCAGATTGTGTCAGATGGCTTTTCAAAAGAGGCAGTGCCAATTTATACTTCACTAGTAGTGTTTGAGATTACCCATACCTCACCAGCAGCTAATAATGTATACCTTTTCTTAGGTGCAACCATTTTTTTCTATATACCCATAGTTATATATATGTGTGTCTGTGTGTATGTATGTATGAACATAAGTTTTTAATGAAAACCAACCATCCCCTGCCTTAAGCTTTCTCACCATCATGATCTACTACACTTGAGGCAGCCAATGAAACTCTTCTAGCTACTTCCTCCAATATTTATCTCCATATTTAAGAATATTATGCTTCTACTGCTATTTTTTTTCTTTTTGGCGGCACCGTGTGGTATGTGGGCTCTGAGTTCCCTGACCAAGGATTGAACGCTGGGCCATGGCAGTGAAATCATGCAGTCCTAACCACTGGACCACCAGTGAGCTCCCCAGGGCTCTTTCTCAATCTGTCACCTTGAGACATTCTACACTGCCTCTGACAGGGGAGTATCTAACTCTCCCACATGTACATCCATCACCTCTCCCGCATCACCCCAACATAGTGTTTTTATATGAATAAAGAACTGGGGATGAGTAAATAGTATTTACATTATAATGACTGTGCAAGTATCATTGACTGCTGAGCCAGGTGAGCATTACTTAGCTCAATTCTTGTGCAGGCTTCAGTATACCTAAGGTTAAGGAAGGCCTTGTTTTTTTATTCGCTTAATTTTCTATGACTCATCATTAGTGATCTCTAAAAGCTCTAACATCTCTGCCAAAGGCCTTCCCATGATATTTTCCATATGCTCAAGCACATCAGTTCCATTTCTTCTTTCCCAGAGCCTCTCAAGAAGCTTCCTTCCTCCTTCCCCCAGGGCTGGCTAGGCTCCGGCTTAACGCTCCTAGGACTGTTACTCCTAGGACTTCATCACACCTCCAGGGATGAACACCCTAATCCCTAAGTTGAGGATCCCACCTGTCTCTCTGCCTCTCTACCCCCTTAAAAAAATTTTTTTTGCTCCCTCTTTTATTTATTTTTTGGCTGTGCTGGGTCTTCGCTGCTGCACATTGGCTTTCTCCAGTTGCAGCAAGTGGGGGCTACTCTCTTGTTGCAATGTACAGGCTTCTCATTGCGGTGGCTTCTCTTGTTGAGTGACACAGGCTCTGGGGCACCTGGGCTCTAGAGCAAGGATACTCCCTCCTTTTGATGAAGCATTTCTAGTAGCGGCTTCCCAGGTTGTGCTAGTGGTAAAGGACCCACCTGGCAATGCAGGAGACATAAGAGACATGGGTTCGATCCCTGGGTTGGGAAGGTTTCCCTAGAGGAGGGCATGGCAACGTACTCCAGTATTCTTGCCTGGAGCATCCCACAGATAGAGGAGCCCGGCGGGCTGTACAGCCCATAGAGTCACAAAGAGTCCGACACAACTGAAGCTACCTACATGCGCACCCATTCCCTAGTGGTGTCCTAATAAATTGAGAGTGTACTCAGATAATTCTGTGATTGGGTGAAAAACTATGCATTGTTTAGACCACATCCCTTTGGAGTTTTCTGATTTTGATTCTATGGGGGTTCTGTGCCTTTCATTGCCTGTGAGCTATTTTATAACTCTGTAAATTGTAGATAACTGATAACAGTGCAAAATAAATCTTATCTAGAGATATGCAAATAAATAATGCACGTCCCTCTTCCCATCCCACACAAGGCTCCCTACAAAAGGCAATTTCATATCTGTTTGTAAATTTATTTCCTTTTTGAAATTCCATATAGATTCGTGCTTCTTTGACTTCTTTAAACTGGTTGTAATGTCTTACTGGTTCCCTCATTAATAATGAGTTAAGTATGATATTCAACACACATTAATTTTATATGTGTGAGGCCATTCATTTATATTTCACTATGCATTCATTTATATTTATATTCATGATTTTATTCGTACTTTAAAAGCACATTCCTTTAATAGAAATATATTTTTCAAGTCACTGAAGTCTGAAAATATCTTTGTTCTACACGCACTCTTGATTGACAAATTGGCTGGGTATAAAATTATAGGTAAAAAAATCCAGTGAGATAGGTACTATTGTTATCTGCATTTTGAAGGTAAAGAAACTTATCTGAAAGTTTAAGTGGCTGAGCTGAGATTTAGCTCCAAATATTTTTCTTTTAACCATCAGATTAGGTGCCTCTTTAGTTGGTTCAGCTCATAAGCCAATTCTGATCTGTTTATAGCCGTGGCAGACACATATTACTGAGAAGAATTCTAGGGCAGCATTTAGGTTCCATGGTAAAAACAAAACAAAACAAAACAAAACAAACAAACAAAACTACCTCGATTGATTAATGAGGTCTGCCACAAGCTCAGGAATTGGGAGTTGGGTTATTTTTTTAAAAAACACTGCTTAATCATTCCTTGAAGAAAGAGATTGTCTTTGGGGTTATACACAGCTCTAGCACTTTTGAAATTAGGGCATGTTGACATCAAAAGTGTTTAAAGGCTGCTTTGTTTCTTTGCTGTAGCAGGAGAATTTTTTAACAGCCTGTTTATAATTTATCTGAGAGAAGCACTGGTAATTAGGCATCTGATCACTTCTCTGATTCCCTCGCTCCTTCCTTTTCTTGTGACAAAAACAAAAAGGGAAACGATCACATTGCATCACGATACCAGTGGGCCATATAAAAAACCATGCAATGTTGTTTTTCCAATCATGGGTTTCCTTGACAGCCAGCATTTCAACACTTCCAAATACCCTTCCCATCCATCATTAGCAATGACTGTAGGACTGGTCTCTTTACTAACCTTCTATGTCCCAAACAGCTTTACAACTTGGCTTCATCTGCAGGGCAGCCCAGCTTTTAAAGGAATGATGTTCTTTTCCCAGAATATCTATTAAACAGAACTTAACCCAGTTTGAAGAGAGGTATAAAGTGACTTTCTCCCATCTCGCTTCACTTTTCAAAGTGCACTTTTTACACTCAGGACCAGCATCTACTTGTTTAGGAAAATTCTATAAACTGTTCATTATTCCCTTTCTCATCCTTTAGCAATATTTTTTCCAGGACAAATAATACACATTTACTGAGAATTCTGGGATGGCTACTATCTCCTCTTAACTACAAAGCAGGGAACCAAGCAAAGAAAAAAACATCACCAATAAATCCCACGGCCCTGATACCTCTGGCTGAGCAAAGGGAAGAGAGTGGCTGCTAGGGGAAAGTTCTTATGAAGCCAATGGAGGCTTTTGGGGCTGGGTCTTCACTGCTGTGCGGTCGTTTCTTTAGTCGTGGTAAGCAGGGACTACTCTCTAGTTGCAGTGCACAGGCTTCTTATTGCAATGGCTTCTCTTATTGTGAAGCATGGGGTGCACAGGCTCAATAGTTGTGGTACATGAGCTTAGTAGCTTGGCAGCATGAGGGATCTTCCCAACCCAGGGGTCAAACCCATGTCTCCTGCATTGGCAAGCAGATTCTTTGCCACTGAGCCACCAGGGAAGCCTGCCAATGAATGGGGTTTTGAAGGAGGTGTGTGGGAAGAAATCCCCTGACACCAGGGATGGGAGCTGGGGTGAAAGCTGCTCTTTCCTACCAGTGGCTCCTCTATCCAATTTCTGGAAGGGGCTCCTTCTGGTCTGTGATGAAGTCTTCTTCCTGGAAGCTCCACAGGGCACCAACAGACAGCCAAGTGTGGCCCCAGGTTGTAAAGAGCATCTTGGAGAGGGCTCGACTGTTCAGACTGTGCCCTCTTTGTGGAGGACAGGGCTCCCACTTAGCTGTACCCCAGGCATCCCCCATCAGGGTGAAGAAGGAAGACCTCGGGCTGCTCCCTGCACATTTGCTGCAGGTTGGCAGGCCCCAACAGAGCTTCCTGAGGGACCTTCCCCACTTCCGCTACCCAGTCCATGACCTTCCTCTGAGGGGACCTGGCCGCTGCACCCAGGAAGAAGGCGCATCCCATCTTTTTATTGAGTTGGCACCTCCTGGAATGGTGTTTGGTCTGTGATCACATGAAATATTCACATACAAGACAAGAAGCTTCCACTCTCTGCCATTTGCTGTATTCCATAACTTATGATGTTCAAGTTCAACCCCAGAGAGTCCTCTCCCAGAGAAGTCCCAGAGACCTGCCATGATCTTGGCACATAGCAGACCCATAGCCAAAAATGCTCCACCTGAACACATCTTCAAAGCCCAGACCCTTGCTGGATATTCCTTTTCTGCTGTTACTTATTTTTATTTCTGTTAATGTGAAATCATATATGTATGGTTTAAAAACAATCCTAAAGCCAACCCCTTAGTGCTCATAACCCAGGTGAAGAAATATCACATTAGCAAACTTTGGGGATTGTGTTAGTTTCCCATGGGTGCTGTAACAAATTATCATCACCCACATGGCTTAAAACAAGGGGGATTTACTCAGTTCCAGCTCTGGGGGCTACAAGTCTGCAGTCAGGGTGTCTGATGGTTCCTGAGGGAAGTCTTTGCTTTTTCTGGCTTCTGGTGGCTCCCAGCATTCCTTGGTGTGTTCCTGCATTACTCCCATCTCTGCTTCCATTGTCACCGGCCTCTTTCCTTCTCCTTTCTCTTATAAAGACATCAGCTGCTGGGCATACACACCAAGGAAACCAGAACTGAAAGAGACACATGTACCCCAATGTTCATCGCAGCACTGTTTATAATAGCCAGGACATGGAAGCCACCTAGATGTCCATCAGGAGATGAATGGATAAGAAAGCTGTGGTACATATACACAAGGGAGTATTACTCAGCCATTAAAAAGAATACATTTCCATCAGTTCTAATGAGGTGGATGAAACTGGAGCCGATTATACAGAGTGAAGTAAGCCAGAAAGAAAAACACCAATACAGTATACTAACACATATATATAGAATTTAGAAAGATGGTAATGATGACCCTGTATGTGAGACAGCAAAAGAGACACAGATGTATGGAACAGTCTTTTGGACTCTGTGGGAGAGGGAGAGGGTGGGTTGATTTGGGAGAATGGCATTGAAACATGTATAATATCATATATGAAATGAATCGCCAGTCCAGGTGCAATGCAGGATACAGGATGCTTGGGGCTGGTGCACTGGGATGACCCAGAGGGATGGTACGGGGAGGGAGGTGGGAGGGGGGTTCAGGATGGGGAACATGTATATACCCGTGGCAGATTCATGTTGATGTATGGCAAAACCAATACAATATTGTAAAGTAATTAACCTCCAATTTAAATAAATTTTTTTAAAAAGGAACAAAAAAACAAAGACACCAGTCATTTCATGGAAGCAACATAAATCCATCGACGGAGGAATGGATAGAGATGTGGTACACACAGACAATGGAGTACTGTTCAGCCAGAACAAAGACTGAAATAATGCCATTTGCAGCAACACTGGATGGGCCTAGGGCCCATCACACTAAGTAAAGTAAGTCAGACAGAGAAAGGGGAATATCGTATGAATCTAAAGAAATGATGCAAACAGACATATTTATAAAACAGAAACAGACTCACAGACTTCAAGAATGAACTTATAGTTACCAGGGGGGAAGGATGGGTGGAAAGAATATTTAGGGAGTTTGGGATAGACACGTACACACTGCTATATTTAAAATGGATAACCAACGAGGACCTACTGTATAGCACAGGGAACCCTGCTCAATGCTATGTGGCAGCCTAGAAGGGAGGGGAGTTTGGTGGGGAAGGGATACATGTATATGTATGCCTGAGTTCCTTTGCTGTCTACCTGAAACTATCACAGCTTGTTAATCAGTATGTGCTGTGCTGTGCTTAGTGGCTCAGTTGTGTCCAACTCTTTGTGACCCCATGAGCTGTAACCTGCCAGGCTCCTCTGTTCATGGAATTCTCCAGGCAAGAATACTGGAGCTGGTAGCCATTCCCTTCTCCAGCGGATCTTCCCGACCCAGGGATTGAACTCGGAGCTCCTGAGTTGCAGGCAGATTCTTTAATGTCTGACCCACCACGGGAAGTCCAGTACAGCCCATTGTACAGATGCAGAAACAAGAGCACAGGGACAAGGTCTCTCTTTGCTGCGTCTACTGTAAGAATGAAAACCATTTTTAGCAACAGGCAGTTGACAATCCAGAAAATGTAGACATCACTTGGAAGGGATACACAGGTGTTACAAAGGGCCCCAGAGGAGGCTGCAGAGGGACTTCAGTCATATCCATGTAGAACTCTGCCTCCTTAGAAAGAAAAAGAAGAGGCTTTGGGAAGAAATAGGAAGGAAGCAGCTATGGTTTGCATTGTGTTGCCATGTATAGAATGTAATGGAGTGTGTAAGCCTGGCTTCTGTTTCAAGAAGAGGTGAGTGTGCACATCCCCATCACTGTTGTCATTCAGGAGGCCGGGTCTCTGGCTGAAATCTGGAAATTCTTGGATGAGAAAAATGTCAGCAGTGCTTAAAAGTATTTGAACCAGGAATTGCTTGTTCAGTGTCTCAAGCCCAGAAAGAGGAGTTAATTCTTAAAGGTAAAGACGGCCTTATAGCAACTTTAGCTTGTTCCTTTCACAACAGTTAAAAGGATACCAGGACACTTTGGGTTGGTATCTCAGTCTCTGAAAATTGAACATTTCAGCAGGCAGATGGAGATCTAAGAGTTGGAAATAACTAGACGGTGGATGATTCTTAAGACCTAATTCTAATTTGAATGATGCAGTAAAGGCCTTCTATTGAAGGAGCAAAAGGACAGGGAGGTTAAGCTACTTGTCCAAAGTAACCCTGTGAGTGGGTAGCGGAGCCAGATCTAAACCCAGGCAGGTGGACTCTCAAATTCACACCCTTACCCACATGCAACCTCTCCCTGCGGGTCTTTAGGTGGCTAATCAGACAGATCACTCTTCAGCGGGAAAGCCAGAAGAGTCCAGAGCTCAGCTGGGGTCAGTCATGGCTCCAGATAATCCGATGGTGTGGAAGATGGAGATCAAGCAGAAGAGGGCACACCTGCTGGCAAGAGCACCAGTGTGGGCACTATGGGGAAAGCAAGCAACTCAGGGCAGGTGAGGGTGGAGTTATCAGCCAGGGCAGCAGCAAAGAGCCCAGACTTTGAAAGCATTCGGGCCTCTGTGAACTATTGGGGTTTACAAGTAAGACATCGCTTGAGTCTAGCAAGTGCTGGCCTCCAAGCTCCTTCCCACTGCACTCAGCTGTTCCTCACCAGGCCGAGCAACACACCTAAGCTCCCACCTCTGGGTCTCTGTACTTTCATCCTCCATCTAGAACAGTCTTCCGCAGACATGCTCGCTCCCCTCAGGCCTGTGCTCCAAGGAGGCTCAGGGAGGGAGTGTGCCTCTCTTCCCCACTTGCCCGTCCTTCACTCTCCCCTTGCTGTGTGGATGGTGTTTTCCAAAGATGCCACAGCAGTCTCTTCCAACCTGTGTTCTTTCTCCCACCCCTTGAATCTAGGATCCCCGTCACTGCTCTAGCCAACAGAATACAGCAGAAGGGATGCTGATCCAGTCCCGGGCACTTCATTGCCCTGGCTGCCTCTGCTTCCTGTTTCACGGAACACTTACTCCTGGAACGCTCCTCCAGGAGCCAAGCTGCCAGGCTGAGAAGCCCGGGCCACATGGAGAGGCCACCTGGAGATGTGCTGGGCAGCAGCCTGGCCAAACTCCCAGCTAGCAGTCAACATCCACGGCAGCCAAACGAGCGAGGTACCTCGATGTCCAACCCAGCTGGTCCTCCCGATGACTCGAGGCTAGTCCGATATCTGGCTGCACCCCATGCAAGACCCCCAGCGAGACCACCCTGATGGGCCCAGACCACCAAAGAACCATGAGAGAGACTACGAAATTGTTTCAGGCCACTGAGTGTTGGGGCCATTTTCTTCCCCAGCAATAGTCATCAGGAAGATTGACCGTGCCTAAGCTGGGAGGGATTGGGGGCAGAAGAAGGGGACGACGGAGGATGAGATGGCTGGATGGCATCATTGACTCGATAGACGCGAGTTTGAGTGAACTCCAGGAGTTGGTGATGGACAGGGAGGCCTGGCGTGCTACGATCCATGGGGTCGAAAAGAGTCGGACACGACTGAGCGACTGAACTGAACTGAACTGAACTAGTTATCACAGCACCTCTCACCACCAGACATTATACAAGCTGTTTGTTTATTCTCTTTTTCTCCCTCTTGGTTTTGTTTACTACTGTACTCTTTATGGTTCATAGTTTCCTTGAGTTAGACAAGGCTGTGGTCCATGTGATCAGTTTCAATAGGTTTCTGTGATTGTGGTTTTCATTCTGTCTGCCCTCTGATGGATAAGGATAAGAGGCTTATGGAAGCTTCCTGATGGGAGAGACTGACTGAGGGGGAAACTGGGTCTTGTTCTGAAGGGCATGGCCATTCTCAGTAAATCTTTAACCCCATTTTCTGATGACAGGCAGGGCTGTGTTCCCTCCCTGTTGCTTGACCTGAGGCCAAACTATGGTGGAAGTAATGAAGATAATGGTGACCTCCTTCAAAAGGTCCCATGCCTGCACTTCTACACTCAGTGCCCCAACCGTGCAGGAGGCCACTCAGTGAAACTAGGAGCCATGTCATGTAGGGCCACCCAAGATGGGCAGGTCACCGTGGAGAGTTCTGACAAAACGTGGTCCGCTGGAGGAGGGAATGGCAATCCACTTTGGTATTCTTGCCTTGAGAACCCCATGAACAGTATGAAAAGGCAAAAACATAGGACGCTGTAAGGTGAACTCCCCAGGTCAGTAGGTACCCAATATGCCACTGGAGATCAGTGGAGAAACAACTTCAGAAAGAATGAAGAGACGGAGCCAAAGCAAAAACAACACCCAGTTGTGGTTGTGACTTGTGATGGAAGTAAAGTCCGAAGCTGTAAAGGGCAATATTGCATAGGAACCTGGAATGTTAGGTCCATGAATCAAGGCAAATTGGCAGTGTTCAATCAGGAGATGCTAAGAGTGAACATTTTAGGAATCAGTGAACTAAAATGGACTGCAATGGGTGAATTTAACTCAGATGACCATTATATCTACTTCTGTGGGCAAAAATCCCTTAGAAGAAATGGAGTAGCCATCACAGTAAACAAAAGAGTCTGAAATGCAGTATTTGGATGCAATCTCAAAAACGACAGAACGATCTCTGTTTTCATGGCAAATCATTCAATATCCCAGTAATCCAAGTCTATGTCCCGACCAGTAATGCTGAAAAAGCTGAAGTTGAACAGTTCTATGAAGACCTACAAGACCCTCTAGAACGAACACTCAAAAAAAGATGTCCTTTTCATTATAGGGGACTGGAATGCAAAAATAGGAAGTCAAGAGTTACATGGAGTAACAGGCAAATTTGGCCTTGGAGTACAGAATGAAGAAGGGCAAAGGCTAACAGAGTTTTGCCAAGAAAATGCACTGGTCATAGCAAACACCCTCTTCCAATAACACAAGAGAAGACTCTACACATGGACATCACCAGATGGTCAGTACCGAAATCAGACGGATTATATTTGAAGCCAAAGATGGAGAAGCTCTATACAGTTTGCAAAAACAAGACTGGGAGCTGCCTATGGCTCAGACCGTGAACTTCTTACTGCCAAATTCAGACTTAAATTGAAGAAAGTAGGGAAAACCACTAGACCATTCAGGTATAACTTAAATAAAATCCTTTATGGTTATATAGTGGAAGTAACAAATAGATTCAAGGGATTAGCTCTGATAGAGTGCCTGAAGAACTATGGACAGAGGTTCATGACATTGTACAGGAGACATGGATCAACACCATCCCCAAGAAGAAATGAAAAAAGGCAAAAGAGTTGTCTGAGGAGGCCTTACAAATAGCTATGAAAACAAGAGAAGTGAAAGGCAGAGGAGAAAAGGAACGATATACCCATCTGAATGCAGAGTTCCAAAGAACAGCAAGGAGAGATACGAAAGCTTTCCTCAGTGATCAATGCAAAGAAATAGAGGAAAACAACAGAATGGGAAAGACAAGAGATCTCTTCAAGAAAATCAGAGATACCAAGAGAACTTTCCACCAAAGATGAGCACAATAAAGGACAGAAATGGTAGGGACCTAATAGAAGCAGAGGATAATAAGAAGGGGTGGCAAGAATACATAGAAGAACTATACAAAAAGATCTTCATGACCCAGATAACAATGATGGTGTGATCACCCACCTAGAGCCAGACATCCTGGAATGTGAAGTCAAGTGGGCCTCAGGAAGCAACACTATGAACAAAGCTAGTGGAGGTGATGGAATTCCAGTTGAGCTATTTCAGATCCTGAAAGACGATGCTGTGAAAGTGCTGCACTCAATATGCCAGCAAATTTGGAAAACTCAGCAGTGGCCACAGGACTGGAAAAGGTCAGTTTTCATTCCAATCCCAAAGAAAGGCAGTGCCAAAGAATGCTCAAACTACCGCACAATTGCACTCATCTCACACGCTAGTAAAGTAATGCTCAAAATTCTCCAAGCCAGGCCTCAACAGTACGTGAACCATGAAATTCCATATGTTCAAACTGGATTTTGTAAAAGCAGAGGAACCAGAGATCAAATTGCCAACATCTGCTGGATCACTGAAAAAGCAAGAGAGTTCCAGAAAAACATCTACTTTTGCTTTATTGACTATGCCAAAGCCTTTGACTATGTTGATCACAATAAGCTGTGGGAAATTCTTAAAGAGATGGGAATACCAGACCACCTGACCTGCCTCCTGAGAAATCTGTATGCAGGTCAGGAAGCAACAGTTAGAACTGGTTATGGAACAACAGACTCATTACAAATTGGGAAAGCAGTACATCAAAGTTGTATACTGTCACACTGCTTATTTAACTTATATGCAGAGTACATCATGAGAAACTCTGGGCTGGAAAAAGCACAAGCTGGAATCAAGATTGCCGGGAGAAATATCAATAACCTCATATATGCAGATGACACCATCCTTACGGTGGAAAGTGAAGAAGGACCAAAGAGCCTCTTGATGAAAGTGAAAGAGGAGAATGAAAAAGTCGGCTCAAAACTCAACATTCAGAAAAGTAAGATCATGGCATCTGGTCCTATCACTTCATGGCAAATAGCTGGGGAAACAATGGAAACAGTGAGAGACTTATTTTCTTGGGCTCCAAAATCACTGCAGATGATGACTGAAGCCATGAAATTAAAAGATGTTTGCTCCGTGGAAGAAAAGCTATGACCAACCTAGAGAGCATATTAAAAAGCAGAGAGATGACTTTGTCAACAAAGATCTATCTAGTGAAAGCTATGGTTTTTCCCGTGGTCATGTATGGATGTGAGAGTTGGACTATAAAGAAAGCTGAATGCCAAAGAATTGATGCTTTTGAACTGTAGTGTTGGAGAAGACTCTTGAGAGTCCCTCGGACTGCAAGGAGATCCAACCAGTCCATCCTAAAGGAAATCAGTCCTGGAAGGACTGATGCTGAAGCTGAAACTCCAATACTTTGGCCACCTGACATGAAGAACTGACTCAATGGAAAAGACCCTGATGCTGGAAAAGATTGAAGGCGGGAGGAGAAGGGGTCGAGAGGGGATAAGATGGTTGGATGGCATAACCAAATCAATAGATATGAGTTTGAGTAAACTCCAGCAGTTGGTGATGGACAGGAAAGTCTGGCGTGATGCAGTCCATGGGGTTGCAAAGAATTGGACTCAACTGAGTGACTGAACTGAACTGTACTCTTGGCAGCACTAGTGGTAAAGAACCTACCTGTACCCCAGGAGATGTAAGACCCAGGTTCAATCCCTGGGTCCGAAAGATCCCCTGGAGGAGAGCATGGCAACCCATTCCATTATTGTTGCCTGGAGAATCCCCAGGAAGAGAGGAGCCTGGAGGCTACAGTCCATAGAGTTGCAAAGTTCAGTTCATTTGCTCAGTCGTGTCTGACTCTTTGTGACCCCATGAACCACAGCACGCCAGGCCCCCCTGTCTATCACCAACTCCCAGAGTTTACCCAAACCCATGTTCATCAAGTCAGTGATGCCATCCAACCATCTCATCCTCTGTCATCCCCTTCTCCTCCTGCCCTCAATCTTTCCCAGCATCAGTGTCTTTTCAAATGAGTCAGCTCTTCACATCAGGTGGTCAAAGTATTGGAGTTACAGCTTCAAAATCAGTCCTGCCAATGAACACCCAGGACTGATCTCCTTTAGGATGAACTGGTTGGATCTCCTTGCAGTCCAAGGGACTCTCAAGAGTCCTCTCCAACACCACAGTTCAAAAGCATCAATTCTTCGGCACTCAGGTTTCTTTATAGTCCAACTCTTTGCAACTCTTGAGTTGCGCAACTGAGTGACTAAACACACGCACATGAATTCTTAACACTTGAGTGCTTTGCATGCAGCAGATGCTCAATAAATATTCTCTAAACAGATGAATGAATCCAGGGAACTCCCTGGCAGTCCAGTGGTTAGGACCCTGTGCTTTCCCTGCTGAGGCCCAGGTTCAATCCCTAGATGGGGAACTAAGATCCCACAAGCCACACAGCATGGCCCCCAAAAAGAAAAAGTAAAAAGATGAATGAACCAAAAGACATTTCCCCCCACATCACAAAGCAATAGTCAGTGTGATTCCATTAGTTCTCAAGAGGCCTAACACTGAGCACAGGCCAGGCATCAGATATGGTTGTATTTATTCACTCAGCAGTTGTTTATTATGTTTCAATTATGTGCTGCTTTCCTAGTGACTAAGTGGTAAAGAATCCACCTGCAAAGGAGGAGACACAGGAGATGTGGGTTTGATCCCTGAGTGAGAAGATCCCCTGGATGAAGCAATGGCAACCCACTCCACTATTCTTGCCTGGAAAATCCCATGCACAGAGGAGTCTAATGGGCTACAATCCATAGGGTTGCAAAGAGTCGGACGTGACTATGTGCTAAGTCCTACAGACAACAGCGAACTAAAACAAAAGTCCCTGCCCTCACTCTAGTCGGGTAAGACAGGCAATAAAATAAATAAGGAGATTATACTGTATACTAGAAGGATATAAGTTGCAAAGAAGAAAAATAGAGCAAAGAAGAGGGAGAAAGAGTCCTGGGGTCAGGTTGGAATGTTAAGTAAGTTGACTAAGTGTACAGCAAGTCCCCTACATATGAACAAGTTCTGTTCTGAGGGTGCGTTGGTAAGAACAATTTGTTCATAAGTCCAACAAAATTAGTCTAGGTACCCAATTAACACAATTGGCTATTTAGTACTGTAATAGGTATATGATATTGATACTTTTCACACAAATAATACCTAAAAAACAAACACAAAAAATAAAGAAGGCATTTTTAATCTTATAGTACAGGACCTTGAAAAGTACTGTAGTACAGGACAACAGCTGGCATACAGGGACTGGCATCGAGTGACCAGGCAAGATGAGGTACTGACTGGGGGAGGGAGAGGAGGTGGGAGATGGTAGAGCTGAAGGGTCATCAGCAGCAACAGGAGAGGGAGGCAAGCTGCGGTTTCACTCATGCTTGATGTTGATGGAATGAATGTTCGCATCTTTGAAAGTTCACAGGGTGAATGTTTGTACATCGGGGACCTATAGTATTGGCTTGCTAGGGCTGCCAAAGCAAAGCCCCACAAACTGGGTGGCTTAGACAATAGAAATGTATTATCTCACAGTCCTGGAGACTAGAACCCAAATGAGAGAGACAGATTCTCTGTAAGTGCTTTGCATTTTAGAATAATGTAGGGTGGCTTTAATTTAATAAAAACAAGAACTGAAAGATGATACTATAAAGTAACAGGATGAGATGGAAAGGGAGGTTGCAGAGCTAAGGAAATAAGCTGCAAGCTGAAATACTATGATTATATATATAATAAATAAATTAGAAAAGAAAATAATAAAATAATCACGGTTGAAAATCAAATTAACATCTTGGAAGAGAGACTTGAGATAACAGATGTACAGGGAAAAGACACAGAGACTGAAGCAATTTAGAAAGAATGTGGTAGAAGCCAAAGATGTTCTAAGTTGAGGACATTTGATACCCCTTGTATACAGATCTCAACAAAAGGAACTTAAAATTATTCAGAAATATAACAGCAAAATATCTGACTTGAATCAAAACTTAAATATAAAGATTGAAAAGATCATGTGTATACGTTAGGAAAACTTGTTTTAGTAAAATCAAAATTAACATGTCCTATTTAAGATTTTGAACATCAGATTTAAAGGGAATAAATTGTTCAAGTAATTCCCTGGTGGTCCTGGTAGACCACCACACTCTCACAGCCTGGGGCCTGTGTTTGATCCCTGATCAGGGAACTAAGGTCCCCCAAGCGGTGTGGTACAGCCAAAAACAAAAAATTATTCAGACATTCTGGTAGAAGAAAAAAATAAAAACATCACTTTCAAAGGAGGGGGGAAAAAATCAAGCTGGTCTCAGACTCCCCTTATAGCAACATTCAATGCCAGAAGACACAGTTGTTGTTCAGTCACTCAGTCCTGTCTGACTCTTGGTGACCCCATGGACTGCAGCATGACAGGCTTCCCTGTTCTTCACTGTCTCCTGGAGTTTGCTCAAATTCATGCCCATCAAGTCAGTGATGCCATCCAACCATCTCACCCTCTGTCATCCCCTTCTCCTCCTGCCTTCAATCTTTCCAGCAACAGGGTCTTTTCCAATGAGTCAGTTCTTCGCATCAGGTGGCCAAAGTATTGGAGCTTCAACCTTAGCATCAATCCTTCCAGTGAATATTCAGAATTGATTTCCTTTAGGAAATCAAACCAATTGACTGGTTTGATTTCTTTGCAGTCCAAGGGATTCTCAAGAGTGTTCTTTAACACCACAGTTCAAAACCATCAATTCTTCAGCACTCAGACTTCTTTATGGTCCAACTCTCACATGAGTACATGACTACTGGTTTTTCCAGCAGTCATAAAACCATGGTTTTTCCTATGGAGAAGACACAGAGTTGATCTGAAAAGATATGAGAGGAAAAAGAATGTCACATTCAGTCAAACCGACCTGGAAGCAACAAGCAAACACACTCAATGAAATAATCCAGAAACTATAGTCACTTCTTTAAAAAAAAAAAAAAGTATTGATGATGAAATCGAGCCAAGAGATGAGTCAAAATAAAGAGTTCCAGAATAGGGGCATCACACAGAGGGATAGATGGTAGGCACTTAATCCACTTAAATAGGAAAATAGGACGTAAGGAAAAACAGTACAAACAAAAGCTGGGAGTGAGGAAAGGGGAGAAGGAAGGCTCAGTGAAGCAGCATTATCGCTTCATCTCTCACAGTTCGGAGTAAATCAAGTCTATGTAAAACTGAAATATGATTTCAAAAACTAGTGGATTCAGGCCTCTGATGGTTACCATAATTCATAATTTTTTAGACTTCTAAGATTATTTTAGGAATTAACATCTCTTGTAGTGAAGAAACATTTCATTTCAGCAAATTTTTGTTTTACCTTCTTTAAAAAAAAATTAAATAGACTTTAGATTTAGACTACTATATATGGTAGAATGCATTAGTTTCTAATTCTTCAGCTCTCCCTGCACCCAAGCCCTTTCTTTGTAACTTCAGAGCTGTTCTTACCAGAGGCAGGATATTTTTACGTGCCACACTGACATCTGGGTTGGCTATGTTTCAGCCGAGTTTCAATGAGGGGAGCATGATTACCTGGGATGAGTGGCAGTGGGGAGGGGCACGGTGGTGAACTGTTTCATGTGCCAGATAATAAATATATTTTAGGCTTTGGGAGCCATATGGTCTTTGTCACACCTACACAACTTAGTCATGAAGCGGCCATAGATAATATGTAAATGAACAGGTGCATCTCTGTTCCAATTAAACTTTATTTACAAAAACAGATGGCGGGTTGGATTTGACCCATGACCCGTAGTTTGCCAACTGCTGGGTTAATGTGTAAAGGATTTACAATGTACTCAGACCTTACATTTGGAGAAGTAAAAGTCCAGGAGGGAAGCTGGAAGATCGCAGATAAGTTACCCATCAGTCAATCTGAAACCCAAGCGCTTCCAACCGCCAAAGGGGACTGCAAAGGGAAGGCTCATGGAGACGTCACAGGACGTTGTAGTTCTAAGAGGCGCCCGGGGTCTTTGGCTTTCCAGCTCTCTTCCTCCTTACTCACATTGTGAGGTAGCCATTCCATGATTCTATCAAGCCAGTTCCCCCCCAGATAATGGGGAACATGCTAAGACCAAGGAATTCCATGAGTATGAGCCAACTGTCTCTCTTCATTTGCAGTGAAAAGAGTTGCTGGTCAGAGCTGATGCTATGTGGAATACCTTGGTGGTGGATAAGGCACTCTGTAAGTGCAGGGATGGGAGTTTTGGCCAAAGTATTGTGGGCAGGAAAGGTATATCTATAACCTGAGTAGGAGTTCCAGTAAGAAAAGACTCCGTCCCTTCCTTGGTGGAAGTGGCCCAGCGTAACTGCTCTGTAACTCCTGACTACTGTGTATAAGGCAGCAGCAAACTTGTGTGTGCCATTATCTCTTTGAGATCCTGTTTTCAATCATTTTGGACATATGCCTGAAAGTGGTACTTCTGGATTATACAGTAATTTTAGCTTCTATTTTTTGAGGCCCCTCTATTCTGCTTTCCATGGTTTCTGTACCCTTTTACATTCCTACTAACAGTGCACTAGGTTTCCAATTTCTCCACACTCTTATCAACACTTGGGTTGTTTTTTTTTTTTAATTTGATTGGTTGGCTGGCTTGTTTTGACTGTGGCCATCCTAGTGGTTTTGAGGGGAATCTCACTGGGGCTTGATTTGCATTCCCCTAATGATTAATGATGTTGAGCATCTCTTTATGTGCTTGCTGGCTATTTGCATGTCTTCTTTGGAGAAATGTCTATTCAAGTCCTTTACCCATTTGTTAACTAGGTTATCTGGGTGTCTTGGTGGTGAGTTGTAAGAGTTCTTTATTCTGGATACTAATCCCTTATTAGATATAGAGTTGGTAAATATTCTCTCTCATTCTGTAGGTTGCCTTTTTCCCTCTGTTGATTGTTCCCTTTGGACTTGAAGTTCTAGTAATTAAGCACAGCATTTTAAGGGAAGACTAAGAAACTCTCATAGATCAAAGGGGACCAAAGAGACAGGACAGCAAAATAGTATTCCCTTTTTCTCCTTTTTAGCTATCCTGGGTCTTTGTGGCTTTGCGCTCACTTTCTCTAGTTGTGGGGAGCAGGGGCTGCTCTTCACTGTGGTCTGTGGGCTTCTCATAAAAGTGGCTTCTCTTGTTGCAGAGCACAGGCTCTGGGGCACACGGGCTTCAGTAGTCGCAGCTCTTGGAGGCAGCTGCTCCGCCACATACGAAATCTTCCAGACCAGGGATCAAACCCGTACCCCTTGCACTGGCAGGCGGACTCCCATCCACCAAGCCATTAGGGAAGTCCTGCACTTTTTATTTCTTTATTTATTTTGGCTGTGCTGCACCACATGTGGGGTTCTAGTTTCCTAAGGATTGAATTGGCGCCCCCTGCACTGGAAGCGCAGAGTCTTAAGCAGTAGACTGCCAGGGAAATCTCATGCTCTATCTCGACTGGGTTCTAGAACAGGAAAACGACAGTAGTGGAAAAACTGGTAAAACCCTAATGAAAACCTATATTGAGTTAACCTACCATGGTTATACAAGATGTTAACGCTAGGGGACTCTGGATGAAGGTACATGAGGACTCTCTGTACTATCTGTAACTGTTCTGTAAATCTAAAATTACCCTCCTCCAAAATATGTGTATATTTATATGAAACTGTGAGTCATCAAAGAGATATCACGTTGCCAACGAAGGTCTGTATAGTCAAAGCTATGTTTTTTCCAGTAATTGTGTATGGATGTGAGAGCTGGACCATAAAGAAGGCTGAGTGCTGAAGAATTGATGCTTTTGAACTGTGGTGTTGGTGAAGACTCTTGAGAGTCCCTTCGACAATAAGGAGATCAAGCCAGTCAATCCTAAAGGAGATCAACCCTGAATATTCATTGGAAGTGAAATAGAGCAGGACCTTATGGTCCTTCCCCCATCCCCACCATGTCCTCTGCCTGCCTTCTGTCTGTGGAAAATTTTACTCAAAGGATAAGTTTAATTAGAGAAGGGGGAATGCGGAGACAGAGGAAAACATTCAAAGGAGACTAAATAATAATAATGTGGTCATTAAGTATAGTCAAGGACCTTGAGGTTTTTTCCTCTAGGGCTATAGATAATATTCGGATCCATAGCCTGGCAGCTGTCTTATAGATACCAAAACACCAGGTGGGGAAGTTAACCAGACTGTACCCAGAACACGAGCTGTCACAATTCTGAGAACTGACCGCAAAAAAAATGGGAACAAATGGGCCTTGGAACTGAAGGTTAACTGTACCTAAAACAACCAAGATGATGTACACCTCACCCCCTGCCAGCTGCTGGCATCTGAAATAAAGCAAACTTTCCCTTCTACCAACCTGGACTATTTATTGGTGTTTGAGCGGCAAGCAGCTGGACTCCACACATCTTTCAGTAACAGAAGGACTGATGCTGAAGCTCCAATACTTTGGCCACTTGATGTGAAGAGTCAACTCATTGGAAAAGACCCTGAGGCTGGGAAAGATGGACATCAAAAGGAGAAAGAGGCGGCAGAGGATGAGATGGTTAGATGGCATCACCGACCCAATGGACATGAATTTGAGTAAACTCTGGAAGAGAGTGAAGAACAGAGGAACCTGGTGTGCTTCAGTCCATGGGGTTGCAAAGAGTCGGACATGACTTAGCAACTGAACAACGAGAAATCATCTAAAATGAAATGGGATAGGCACTTACCATTAAGGCTGATGAGAGGATTAAATGGGCTGGTTTCAGTAAAGTATTTACACAGGGCACATAGCTAAAAGGTCAATAAACGCAGGTTATTGCCATAGTTGTTACTTTCCTCCAAACTCTCTTCTGCCTCTTGGACTCCGTGCTGCTTAGTAGCAGTGTGCATACACACTGCTTCCATTGTGGGGAAAATTAAGTTGCAACGCAGTTCCACTTGCTGGTGTCCTACTAAACACGACATAGAGCAGTTCTGTCTCACCCACTCCATTTCCTTCTTTTAAGACCACAGAAAAGACTGCCAAACTAACACATGGGGTATCTGAGAATGTGAAAAGCTCTTTGAAAAAAAATTTTAGAAGATTCTACTCATCGTTTTCATCTTCTCCGGGCATGATCCCTCTCCCCCAGCCCTCTCTTTTCTTCTATCCCTCCCTCCCTCCTTCCCCTTTTTGCTTCCTCACTCCCTTTCTTTATTTCTCTTATTTTCAAAGACCTTAGAGCTGAAGGGCAATGTCTTCTTTTCCCAAAGAAAAGTTCTCTAAATCTTCAGTTCTCAGTCTTTTGAATGTCATAGATCATGTTAACTTTTAAAAAAGGAAGGGGCTGGGGTGGCAGGGGTGTGGGGGGGATAGGGGATGATTTACAGTTGTCAATTGGTTATTTAATGTGTAAGGGATTTTTTGGTTTTAAATCAATATTACTATCACCAACCTTTCCTTAAAATGCTGTCAAAGAAAAGGGCCAATTAATATCCAAAAAGTAAGACGGGAAGAATCTCAAAATAAAGTGTCCTTCCAAAAAATCATAGTTGCCAGCTTACTCTGTTATGTCAAAAACTTTTGAGTAACAGAATATCCTAAAGAGTCAAGCACAAGGAAATTTCAACATAAAATGTTATCTGAAGATATTACAGTGCATTTTCACTTTTAGACTGTGAGCAATGTATACAAGTGAAAGAGGACAGAAAGTGTATATGCTGTGCAGTCTAAAGAGTAATAATAGAATACACAGCTGTAGGCTTCCTTGGTAGTCCAGTGGCTAAGACAATGGAGCAGGCATGGGTGTGATCCCTGGTGCTAAACGCAACACTTGCAGGAATTACAGGATATTACTAATACTTTGGAAGGCCCTGAGCAGCCCCTCCTTCCTTTCCTGTCCCCAGAGAATACAGCCTCCTTAGGACTTAGTAGTTATCTCCTGTCTTTTCTTTATATTTTACTACGTACGTCTTAATCCCTGAACAAGGTGTTGACTAGTTCACCTGGCTTTACTGCTTCTATGAAAGGAACCATACTGTGGGTGACTTGCTTTTTGTCCCTCAAAATCATGCTTGCTTGTCTGTTTTCAGTGGTTGCTGCACGCGTGCTCTCTGCAGTCGCGGCGAGCGGGGGCTAGTCTCCAGCTGCGGTGCTCAGGCTTCTCACTGCAGTGGTTTCTTTTGCTGCGGAACGTGGGCTCTAGACAGGTGTGCTCAGTAGCTGCGGCGCTCGAGCTTAGTTGCTCCATGGCACGTGGAACCTTCCCGGACTAGGGATCAAACCCATGTACCCTGCATTGTCAGACAGATTTTTTACCACTGAGCCACCAGGAAGCCCCAGCCCCAATCATGATTTTTCTTGCTATAAGTTTGGCATTTATGGATCTCTATCCTGCAGAGTTTTTCAGAGGAGCTGGGATGCCCAGTTCACTCACACAGCACTCCTAGCTAACAATCCCGTTTTTCGTGTGTGTGTGGATGGAGAGCGAGCGAGGCCCCCAGTACCCTCAGTGCGCTCTTTGAGGGTAAGCCAGTGGCTTCTATGGTCCAGACAGGCCAAGATCCCTAATGTGAGCTGCAGAGGCTGGAAACCAGCTGATCGCTTTTCTCGAATGGCCCAACTCTAGGCTCTGACCACCCAGTAGTCAGAAAAGCCTCCACAGAGGTGCTGGGAGCAGGCAGATATCACAGTCCAGCCAACTATGCACTGGTCTTGGAAACCACACTCTGGGTGTTAATAACCTTCTAGGTTAACATCTCTGTATACTGACTCCTTCACCGCAGGTCAGGAGGGGCCCGAGACACTTTCCTCTGGACCTCTCTAAGGAAAGATCCTGAAGATGCCAATCTCTAGCAGGGCAGACTCTCATGTCTTACCCAAGACCAAAAGAGTAAGAATTTTGTATTTTAATAAGATTCCCAGGTGACCTGTATGTACTTTCATGTTTGAGAAGCACTGGTCATTGTGTGTGTGTGTGTGTATGTGTGTGTTTTAATGAATATTTTTATTGAAGTACAACACATATGAAAAATGGCTAAGTCTGGTAAAAGAATATGAAAAAGAACAGATCTATGTACATGTATAACTGAATCCCTTTGCAGTACACCTGAAACCAACACAAAATTGGAAATCAATTATACTCAATGTAAAATAAAATCTTTTTAAAACTAGGTGAGGGAGATTAATACAGACTGACATTGAAGAAAGTGGAGAAAACCACTAGACCATTCAGGTATGACCTAAATCAAATCCCTTATGATTATACAGTGGAAGTGAGAAATAGATTTAAGGGCCTAGATCTGATAGACAGAGTGCCTATGAACTATGGACGGAGGTTTGTAACATCGTACAGGAGACAGGAATCAACACCATCCCCAAGAAAAAGAAATGCAAAAAAGCAAAATGGCTGTCTGAGGAGGCCTTACAAATAGCTGTGAAAAGAAGGGAAGTGAAAAGCAAAGGAGAAAACTCTCCATTTGAATGGAGAGTTCCAAAGAATAGCAAGGAGAGATAAGAAAGACTTCCTCAGTGATCAATGCAAAGAAATAGAGGGAAACAATAGAATGGGAAAGACTAGAGATCTCTTCAAGAAAATTAGAGATACCAAGGGAACATTTCATGCAAAGATGGGCTCAATAAAGGACAGAAATGGTAGGGACCTAACAGAAGCAGAAAATATTAAGAAGAGGTGGCAAGAAAACACAGAAGAACTATACAAAAAGATCTTCATGAAGCAGATAATCACAATGGTGTGATCTCATCTAGAGCCAGACATCCTGGAATGTGAAGTCAAGTGGGCCTTAGAAAGCATCACTACGAACAAAGCTAGTGGGGGTGATGGAATTCCAGTGGAGCTATTTCAAATCCTGAAACATGATGCTGTGAAAGTGCTGCACTCAATATGCCAGCAAATTTGGAAAACTCAGCAGTGGCTACAGGACTGAAAAAGGTCAGTTTTCATTCCAGTCCCAAAGAAAGGCAATGCCAAAGAATGCTCAAACTACCGCACAATTGCACTCATCTCACATGCTAGTAAAGTAATGCTCAAAATTCTCCAAGCCAGCCTTCAGCAATATGTGAACCGTAAACTTCCTGATGTTCAAGCTGGTTTTAGAAAAGGCAGAGGAACCAGAGATCAAATTGCCAACATCCGCTGGATCATGGAAAAAGCAAGAGAGTTCCAGAAAAACATCTATTTCTGCTTTGACTATGCCAAAGCCTTTGACTGTGTGGATCACAATAAACTGTGGAAAATTCTGAAAGAGATGGGAATACCAGACCACCTGACCTGCCTCTTGAGAAACCTATATGCAGGTCAGGAAGCAACAGTTAGAACTGGACATGGAACAGACTGGTTCCAAATAGGAAAAGGAGTATGTCAAGGCTGCATATTGTCACCCTGCTTATTGAACTTATATTCAGAGTACATCATGAGAAACGCTGGGCTGGAAAAAGCACAAGCTGGAATCAAGATTGCCAGGAGAAATATCAATTACCTCAGATATGTAGATAACACCACCCTTATGGCAGAAAATGAAGAACTAAAGAGCCTCTTGATGAAAGTGAAAGAGGAGAGTGAAAAGTTGGCTTAAAGCTTAACATTCAGAAAACTAAGATCATGGCATCCAGTCCCATCACTTCATGACAAATAGATGGGGAAACAGTGTCAGACTTTATTTTGGGGGCTCCAAAATCATTCCAGATGGTGATTGCAGCCATGAAATGAAAAGACGCTTACTCCTTTGAAGGAAAGTTATGGCCAACCTAGACAGCATATTAAAAAGCAGAGACATTACTTTGTCAACAAAGGTCCGTCTAGTCAAGGCTATGGTTTTTCCATTGGTCATATATGGATGTAAGAGTTGGACTGTGAAGAAGGCTGGGCACCGAACAATTGATGCTTTTGAAGTGTGGTGTTGGAGAAGACTCTTGAGAGCCCCTTGGACTGCAAGGAGATCCAACTAGTCCATTCTGAAGGAGATCAGTGGGTGTTCATTGGTAGGACTGATGTTGAAGCTGAAACTCCAATACTTTGGCCACCTGATGCAAATAACTGACTCACTGGAAAAGACCCTGATGCTGGGAAAGATTGAGGGCAGGAGGAGAAGGGGACAACAGAGGATGAGATGGTTGGATAGCATTACCAACTCAATGGACATGGGTTTGGGTGGACTCCAGGAGTTGGTGATGGACAGTGAGGCCCGGCATGCTGTGGTTCATGGCATCGCAGAGTCGGACATGACTGAGCGACTGAACTGAACTGAGGGAGTTTAAGAGGTATAAATTTTCAACTGGAATTGGGAGATTGGGACTGACATATACACACTACTATATAGAAAATAAATAATAAGAACCTGCTGTCTAGCGCAGGGAACTCTACTTAATACTCTGTAATGGCCTATATGAGAAAATAATCTGAAAAAAAGTAGATATATGTATAATTTATTCACTTAAAACTAAAACAACATTTTAAATCAACTATACTCCAATAAAAATTTAAAATAATAATAAACTTTCAGTTGCGAAATAAATGAGTCATGGGCATGAAACATACAGGGTGGGGAACACAGTCAATAACTATGCAATACAAATGTATGGTGACTGATTGTAACTTGATTTATCATGGTGCTCATTTTGACAGGTACAGAAATACTGAATGACTGTGTTGTATAATAGAAACTAACATAGTGCTGGAGGTCAATTATACTTCAAATACAAATAAACAAACTCATAGGAAATGAGATCAGATTTGTGGTTACCAGTGGCAGGGGGATGAAGGCAGTCAAAAGGTACAAACTTTCAGTTATAAGCTAAGTAAGAATTAGGGGTGGACTGAAACAACATGAAGAATCTAATTAGTACCGCTAATTAGATTAATCTAATTAGTACCATCTAATTAGTATGGTATATATGAAAGTTGTTAAGAGTATAAATCCTAATTTTCTCATCACCTGGAAAATTTTTTCTATTTCTTTAATTTTGTATCAATATGAGCTGATGGATATTTACTAAACTCACTGTGAAATCATTTCATGATGTATGTCAGTCAAATTGCTAGGCTGTACACAAACTTATACTTGCTGTATATCAATTACATCTCAAGAAAATTGGAAGAAAAAAAAGTACTAAGTCATAGGAGTATCATTTGATGAATTATATATCACAAAGTGAGGCACTCAGATCCAGAAACACTGCCAAAACTCTAGATGCCCCCTTTTCACATGGCCTCCATAACCAAAGCACCACTCACCAAAGAAAACCAGAATTCCAGTTGCTAATAGCACAGGTTCATATGGTCCATATTTGTTCTCCATATAAGTGGAATCATCTTTTGTGTCTGGCTTGTTTTGCTCAACATTATGCTTGTAAGACTCTAAAAGCCTCATTAGGAACCCCAGCTTTCCTTCCTGTACTCACTGTGTCTTGGTGGCTCTCTAGTTTTCTGCAGCTCTCATCTCCAGAGACCTGTAATAGTGTGAAACAAACCCTTTATTCAAATAAATACTTATTGAGCATCCAGATGATGCCAGGGATTGTGTTAGGGGATGAATCCCAAAGTGTGCTGCCAAACTGAGACTTCTGTTTCCACGAGGCATCTTGACTAAAGTGTGTTGAGCTGGGTGGAAGATTCACACTGGTATGTGACTGCAAATTTTGAAAGGAATTTATTACCTGCCCTAAAAAACACCCCAAGTTGCAGCTTAGCGCACGGCTATCAACTAGCAGTAGGGCTTCTCACTTAGGTCTTTTGAACGGATCATAAAATCTAGGTCCCATACATTTCTGGTTCAGTTACTTCTACTTGTCTTCAAATGTGATTTGGCTAAATACTGGGATACTTCCAGCCAAAACTTCAAAAAACTCTCGGCATTTGTGGTTTGGGACCTTCAGGAATAAATTATGTACAGACACACACCCCTGGTTTTCCTGTGGATATCTGTGGTACTTCAATCCTCTTGTCTAATTAGTTCACCACAAGCATTGCTATGAGACCAATGGTCAACCACCTTCTGTTTGAGTGTTAATTTTCTCATCTACAAAAAGACGGAAGTATACCACATTAGAGACGCTTAACTTGAAATCTGTGGATTTGCTAGGGAATATACTAACCCCTGGGCTTCCCTTGTGGCTCAGCTGGCAAAGAATCTTCCTGCAATGCAGGAGACCCTGGTTCGATTCCTGGGTTGGGAATATCCCCTGGAGAAGGGATAGGCTACCCACTCCAGTATTCTTGGGTTTCCCTGGTGGCTCAGACGATAAAGCATCTGTCTGCAACCCAGGAGACCTGGGTCAGGAAGATCCCCTGGAGGAGGGCATGGCAACCCACTCCAGTATTCGTGCCTAGAGAATCCCCATGGACAGAGGAGCCTGGCGGGCTACGGTCTGTGGGGTTGCAAAGACTGAGCAACTAGTAACACAGCCAGCACATACTAACCCCTGGAAATGACATGGAAGATTGTGAATGTGTGTATTTTTGGTGGAATAGAGTCCCAAGTATAACAATACCCGCCCCCTCCCCTGAAAATCAAACACCATCATGACTGGTGATCTCCAAGAACCATCTTAGGGCTTGATAGTCTGCAGTCATGTGGCTCCTTGCGTCAACAGAAGGGTTTGATGTTCGCTTAGTGTCTGGCTCCAGCTGAATCTTAAAAGGAATAGATGGCCTTGCTTTTTAGCTTCCGTAGATTTTTCTGCCTCAATAGAAAGGATACTGTAAACTGCAGGGCCACACAGCAGCATCTCTCTCTGATCTCTACAGGTGAGATAACATCAAGGGTCCATTCCTTTAAAATAGCCTGGCCCTGAATCGAGTCCCGTTTTTAATATGACCTCAATCTGGGTCCTATTGTATGTAGCTGGCTTATTTCCTAAACGCTGTATCTATTGTAACCCTCAGAACTTCACTGGTGGGTCTGGCTGTCACAACCAAATAGATGTGAACACACCAAGATACTCTGATCAGTTCAACAATCCCGTTATCTCTACCCAGAGAAAGAGGTTGCAGCAGTCCTGCGTGGAGAAGGGCATCCTGGTTTGCCTGCCCGGGCTGGGGCTGTCACCTGAGCAAGGGGCTGAAACAGAACCTCTCCTATCTCTCCAAGGCTCGAGCTCATCATTCACACACAGTAAGATTAGGTTTCACATTCCCTTTGAGTGGCTGGTTCCCCTGGCAGTGCCCTAGCGACAATTTGAGTCCAGTTTTCATTACAAACCACCTCAGTCAGTATGCATATTTGCTCTATTGTGTTCAACTTTTTGCAACCCCATGGACGGCAGCCCACCAGGCTCCTCTGTCCATGGGATTTCCCAGGCAAGAATTACTGGAGTGGGTTGCCACTTCCTCCTCCAGGGTCAGTCAGTATGAGGAAGCATCTTATAGTCCTTTCATAGAGGAAGACACGTGGACTTGTAAACAGTGTTCTTAATCATTATATTGGTTTCACTGTAGACAAGAGTGATCTCAGAGCTCATCCTCTTCTTACAAACATCCTTTTCTGCTCATACTTATCTAAAAAAGAAGTAGAGCCACATTTTCAATCCTTGCTCCTCTAAGTGTGGACCATGGACCAGTAGCATCAGCCTCACCCAGGGGCCTATTGTTGTTGTTCTGTTGCTAGGTCGTGTCTGACTCTTTGCGAGCCCTTGCACTGTAGCTCACCAGATTCCTCTGTCCAATTTCCCAGGCAAGAACACTGGAGTGGGTTGCCATTTCCTCCTCCAGGAGATCTTCTGGGACCAGGTATCGAACCTAAGTCTCTTGCATTGGCAGGCAGATTCTTAACCACTGAGCCACCAGGGATGGGGCTTGTTAGAAATGCAAAATTCCTGGCCCCACCCCAGATCTATTGGACCAGAATCTGCATTTTAACCAGCTCTCCAGATGATTCTTAATCAGAAGCATTTTAAAATTTGAAAAGCACTCTCAAGAAATTACCAATATCTTGCTAATATTATGTCTGTAACCTTCCAGAAAATAATGAAAGAGCAGTAAATGTGAGCTTTCTTCCATTTCCCTTTTAAAACCCAGAGGACCACCAGGGGTGCTTTGAGGAAAAAAGGAGAGTAGGAACAGCCCAGAAGAGGAGAAACTTAGAGAAAGAAGAAGGAAAAAAAGGAAAAGCAAAGAGAGAAGGGGGGCAATGGGCAGTGAGGGCCCAGGGTCTCTGTACTCCCTCCACGGGAGCTCCACACCTAAGAGCTGCAGATCCCACCTTCATGGCCCTCTCTAGCCATGTGCTGCCTCCTGTGTTTACCTATTTAATGGTTTTTAAAATTGGCTCACTTTCAAACTCTGATTCTTTTTGAGAAGAAAATTCCTATCTTGGGGTTTATGTGTTTGTTATGTTTTATTTTCTTGGGCTCCAAAGTCACTGCAGATGGTGACTGCAGGCTTGAAATTTAAAGACACTTGCTCCTTGGAAGAAAAGCTATGACCAACCTAGACAGCATATTAAAAAGCAGAGACATTACTTTGCCAACAAAGGTCCGTCTAGTCTAAGCTATGGTTTTTCCAGTAGTCATGTATGGATGTGAGAGTTGGACTATAAAGAAAGCTGAGCACGATGAATTGATGCTTTTGAACTGTGGTGTTGGAGAAGACTCTTGAGAGTCTCTTGGACTGCAAGGAGATCCAACCAGTTAATCCTAAAGGAGATCAGTCCTGAGTGTTCATTGGAAGGACTGATGATAAAGCTGAAACTACAATACTTTGGCCACCTGATGCAAAGAAATGACTCATTGGAAAAGACCCCGACGCTGGGAAAGATTGAAGGCGAGAGAAGGGGTCGAGAGAGGATGAAATGGTTAGATGGCATCACCGACTTGATGGACAAGAATTTGAGCAAGTTCTGGGTGTTGGTGATGGACAGGGAAGCCTGGAATGCTGCAGTCCATGGGGCTGGAGAGAGTTGGACATGACTGAGTGACTGAGCTGAAGTGAACTGTTTTTTTCTAATACTCATGAAAAGAGATTCACAGCTATTAACATTTTGTTAGATGTTTGTAAGCCCTTCAGGTGATCCCTAGTGATGATCCGTAGCCACACCTGGGACCCCTGCCCCAGGGGAATCGTCGTCCCAGTGGTACAGGAAGGCCCCTCAGAGCCCCACAAAGTGTACAGATGTGGGTCCTATGTTCCCATGTTTTTAAACTGCACTGCAGGACACAAGATGTTATTGAGGCTAAAAGCAGCAGATTAAACTCCTGCTCATCTGGAACCTGCAAAATTACTGGTTCCCAACCTTTCTGGCATGAGGGACTGGTTTTCTGGAAGACAGTTTTTCCATCAACGGGCAGGGTAGTGGGGAGGGCAGAGAAGGGCTGGGGTGGGGGGTGGCGGGCAGGGAATGGTTTCGGGATGGTTCAAGTGCATTATATCCATTATGCCCTGCTGATCTGACAGGAGGCAGAGCTCAGGTGCTAATACAAGTGATGGAGAGTGGCTGTAAATACAGATGAAGCTCTGCTCACTTGCCCACTGCTCACCTCCTACTGGGTGGCCCATTTCCTGGGCCTGGGGACTGGGGACCCCTGAGCTAGATTCTTAAGGGTACTGGCAAGAACTTGGGATAAAGTCCACAGAGTAACAAGCAGATGCAGACAGTACTCCAGGTGACTCAAGGTGTGTTAGGCCTACTAAACCCCCGCAACTAGGCTCAGAGCAAAGATCTGAAACAGCAAGAAGCCCTCACTGGGCTGTGGCCTGGCCTGAAGAAGGCTGGGGGTTGCTGGTCACCTATAAGGTATTAGCACCCCTTTCCCTCACTGTCTTCACAGAGTTTTCAGCAATTTACAGAACAGACTCTTCCCTGTCTTTTGAGGAAAGGGAGATGAAAAACAAATCAAAGAAATAACAACGTGAACACACTGAGCTGCTACGTCTTAAAAGAAACATAGAGAATCCAAAGATAACAACAGAAAAACAATAAATAACCAAGAGGTCGGAAACACACACTAGAAAAGGAGGTGGCAATTATTTCCATGTGCAAGTTGGCGGCAGTGCTTAGGAATTTAACAGGTACACATACGTCACAGACGACAGTGTCTTTTCCACCTCCACTGAGAACACGACATAAGAGGAGCAGACTCAAATCATAGCCAGAGCACAAAGCAACATTGACATGTTGGGGCTATTAGACTCTGATCCAAACTAACAAAGGAAATAATGGGCTCACCACAGAAGGCCTTTTTTAACGGATAGTTAAAAAAAAAAAAAAATCCCCTTGGTTCTATTGTGGATTACGTGAGCTTCTGACAGGATGTCAGGGGTAAGTCTATGGATCCTTTCAATCCAGTTATAAAAAGCTCCTAGGACCTTAGTCCCAGGCTCTTCTAGTGGTACAATTAATTCTATCTCATTAAATATTGCTTGTGATAAGTGAACCATCAACGGACTCTGAGCCTTTCTGTTATTCATGTTCTTGTGCTTTCAAGAAAAGGGATCTTCTTACAGAGGCTGTTGTAAACAGACTTTCTACAAATTGTATATAGTATATTAATTGCACTGGAAGAGGAGGGAGAAATGGGGTTTACTGTAAAACAGAATCTTTTGTAAATCCGAATTTTAAAGAGCAAGATAGAAGAGCCCACCCACAGTAAAAGAATGAATTAGTCTCAAACACATGACAGAAATTCAGGGCAGCTGGCAGATATCCAAGGCACATAAAGTTGTGAGCAGAATGCCTCACCCTGAGGACCCAGGCAATACATGGATGCTCTGAAAATACCACTGTCCACCTTGTTGGGACTGTGTAATCCACGTGTACACAGGGGTTGGGGCCCCAGCGATCAGTGTCTTACCTCGTGCTCACCTGTCTTTTCATCTCTGCCCAGGGGCCCATGGCAGTTCACCTCTAAGCTCCAGACCAGAGCTCAAGTCCACTCTGGCTGTTATCTCCCTGCATCTGGGTCAGGCCAGCCTCCTCCTTCCATCTCCTCCGAAGAGCATCAACTCCTTCCTACTCAGGCCTTCCCTGTTCCCCCTGTGAGATGAAAGCAAACAGGCTAAAAATCATTCGTGTCAATCAGATCCAAAATCCAGGTCAAAGATGGCTGTGGAGACCCTGAAGGAGCCCAAGGCCCAGCCCTTTCCCCTCCTCCCTCTATTCCTTCCAACGTCCTCTGCAAAGTCACCAACAGCCAGAGGTCTACACAGTCGTGAGCATGGAGGAGCCTGCCTGCCTCCACGAAACTCTTCAAGTGAGTATCTGGAACTACACACCAATTACCAGGTATCTTAGTTACTAGAATAAAGTTATGTATATTTTATGAACCATGCATTGGCAGGAGAATTCTTTTACCACCAGGCTTCCCACATGGCTTGGTGGTGAAGAATCTGCCTGCCAATGAAGGAGCCACAGGTTCAATCCCTGGGCCAGGAAGATTCCCTGGAGAAGGATATGGCAACCCACTCCAGTATTCTTGCCTGGAGAATCCCATGGATAGAGGGGCCTGGTGGGCTATAGTCCATGGGGTCGCAAAAGAGTCAGACATGACTTGGTGACTGAACAAGAAGAACCACCTAACATGGAGGGCTGATGTTATTGCTCTGGCTCAAAGGCCAGAGTAAGACTGCAGAGTAAACAACAGCACGATGTAATCCTCAGCTGAAAAGTTGGAGGGAATAGCATTTCAGAGGAAGTTTCAAAGGAAGAACGATTTCTGGGTCAGTTTAACAGGAGAGTCTAAAATAACTGCAGCAGCCAGCTCACAAGATCAACTCTAAACCGTACCATGCCTGTCTGTGTCAGAGAGGAGGAAACGGACTTTTCTGAGCTGTATCTCAAGTGAATGCTGGTCAGAATTATCCCCAAGAACATTCTGGTGAAAGGATGGACTGGAAGCGTCCAGACGTCACTCATCAGTCAAGGCTGCCAAGTGGGAAACGGGTCCGGAAAACGCTTGTCTCGGTTGGGAGAGATAAAGCTAGCAGGGGGAGGGGTACGTTTTGCTCAGGTCTCGTCATCACCAACATGGTGTCCACCGTGGCCCGCCTGAGGGGCAGCTGGCGACCCAGCAGTAGGACATGCGCTGCTGGGAACTGTCTTCTTCCTTCTGCTTAGTCTGCCCTGCGCCCTTGCGGGGGTTGAACTGTGTCTCCCCAACTGCCCCCAAAGACACGCTAGAGTCCTAACCCCTGCTCCCTGAGAATGTGGCCTTTCTGGAAATAGGGTCTTTGCAGAGATAATCAAATTATGATGAGGTCACACTCCCTTAGGGGTGTGTCCTAGGGAGTCGGGAATTAGAGCTGGAGACAGACACACAGAGGGAAGACCACACGAAGAGAGGCGGGGAGAAGGCCACGTGATAACAGAGGCAGAGATTGGAGGGGTGCAATCTGGCAGCCAGGAACCCCAAGGATTACCAGCTAGAGGAGGCAAGAAGGATCCTCCCCTGGTGGCCCAGAGAGAAGCTGCTGACACCTCGAGTTCAGACTTGTAAGCCTTCAGAATTTCGAGGGAATAAATTTCTGTGGTCTTACGCCCCTGGGTTCGCAGAACGCTGTATAGCAGCCCTGGGAAACTAACACATCCCTGAACTGCTCTGGCGTCTCATCCCTCCTCATCCACATGGGTACAAGAGCCTGGGGAGAACCTCGTGGAGTCCATAGTCACAGCTCTCCACAGGGAGCTCTCCAGACAAAGACAGTATGACGTCTTGGGTTGTGGTTTTTTTTTTTTTAAGTTTATTATGGGGGAAAAAAAAAATTCACATTCACAAAAATAGAGCAGTATAATAAACTCCATGTGCCCATCCTCCAGCATCAACAACGATCCACATTTTGTCCATTTTATTTCATCCAACCCCCACCCAAGGGTATTTTGCATGGAAGGATGCCTGGAGCATTTAAAAGCAAACTCAACACATCATTCCAGGTCATCTGTAAATGCTTTAGTCTAAACGACTTTAGACACTTTTTTTTTTTGGTCATCTTTGAGTATTGTGTACTTTATTAGTTATGTAAAGGGAGTGAATAGCACTTTATGTCTGGGTCCTCTGTTTCTTTTTGTTTACAGTTCAGCGGTTTCCAATATATTCACAGAGTTGTACAACCATCACTATGACCCAGTTTTAGAACATTTTCATCACCCCCAAAATAAACCCTGTACCAATAAGCAGTTGCTCCTCACTGCCCCTGCCCTCCAGTTCCAGACAACTACTAAGCTACTTTCTATCTCTATAGATTTACCTGATGGGAACACTTCATATTAACCTAAATGGAATCATAGTGCAGTATGTAATCTCTTGTGTCTGACTTGTTTCACTTGGTGTAACATTTACAAGATGCAGCTATGTTACAGATCAATACTATGTTACTTATCAATACTTTGTTCCTTTTTTCTGGCTGAATAATATTCCATTGCGTGGATATGCTGCGTTTTGTTCATCCATTCATTAGTTGTTAGAAATCTGGGTTGCTTCCAATCTGGGGCTTTATGAGCCACAACGCAATGAACACTTGTGTGCAAGTTTTAGTGTGGACGCGTGTTTGTATGTCTCTTGCTGACTGACATAAGAGTAGAATTGCTGGATCCCATGGTGATGCTATTTTAACATTTCAAGGAACCAGCTGTTTTTCAAAGTGGCTACACCATTTACAAACCTACCAGCAGTGGATGAGGGTTCCAGTTTCTCCATAGATTCTCCAAAACTTGCTATTATAATTTTTTTTAATTATTACAGCCATCCTAGTGAGTATGAAGTGGTAGGTATCTTGTAGTTTTGATTTATGTTTTTTCAGTAACTAATGATGTTAAACTTTTTCAGGTTCTTGGTACAACTTCTTTGAAGAAATACCTCTTCAGATTCTTTGCCTATTTTTTAATTGGGTTATTGGTCCTTTTACTGTTGAGTTGTCAGAGCTCTTTATATATTCTGGATGCAATTTCCTTCTCAGATTTATGATTTGCAAATATGTTCTCCCATTCTGTGAGCTTTTTCATATTCTCACTGGTGTCCTTTGAAACACAAAGTTTTCAACTTCATGAAGTCCAATGTATTTTTTTCTTTTGTCACTTCTGCTTTATCTAAAAAAAACCATTGCCTTACCCAGAGATTTATTTCTATATTTTCTACTAAGGGTTTAATGGTTTTAGTGCTTACATTTAGATGATATCTATTTTTAATTGAAATATAGTTGATTTACAATACTATATTAGTTTCAGGTATACATCAAAGTGATTCAGTTATATATATTTTTAAATTTCAGATTGTTTTCCACTATAGGTTATTACAAGATATTAAATATAGTTGTGTGTGTGTACATGCTAAGTCACTTCAGTTGTGTCCAACCTTTGCAACCCTATGGACTGTAGCCCGCCAGGCTCCTCTGTCTATGGGATTCTCCAGGCAAGAATACTGGAGAGGGTTGCCATGCCCTCCTCCAAGGGATCTTCCCTGTGCTATACAGTAAATCCTTGTTGCTTATCTTTTTTACATATAGTAGTTTATATCTGTTAATCTTATATTTCTAATTTATCCCTTTCCTCTTTCAGTTCAGTTCAGTCATGTCCAGCTCTTTGCAACCCCATCAACTACAGCACGCCAGGCTTCCCCGTCCTTCACCAATACCTGGAGCTTGCTCAAATTCATGTCCATCAAGTCAGTGATACCATCCAACCATCTCATCCTCTGCCATCCCCTTCTCCTCCTGCCTTCAATCTTTCCCAGCATCAGGGTCTTTTCCAATGAGTCAGTTCTTGGCATCGAGTGGCCAAAGTATTGGAGCTTTAGCATCAGTCCTTCCAATGAATATTCAGAACTCAATTCCTTTAGGATTGACAGGTTTGATCTCCTCAAAGTCCAAGGGACTCTCAGGAGTCTTCTCCAACACCACAGTTCAGAAGCATCCTCTTTCCCCTTTGGTAACCATGAATTTGTTTTCTATCTCTGTGACTCTACTTCTGTTTTGTAAATAAGTTCATTTGTATCATCTTTTAAGATTTCACATATATGTGGTGTCATATGATGTTTGTCTTTCTCTGCCTGACTTATTTTATTCAGTAAGATAGTCTCTAGATCCATCCACATTGCTGCAAATGGCATTATTCCATTCATTTTCATGACTGAGTAGTACTCCACTGTTTAGATAGCCCACACCTTCTTAAACCAATTGCCTGTTCATGGGCACTTGGGTTGTTTCCACGTCTTGGCTACTATGAATACTGTTATTATAAACACTGGGGTACATGTATATTTTCAAAATAAGAGTCTTCATCTTTTCTGAATAAGTGCTCAGTGGTGGGACTGCTGGATCATATGGTAGCTCTACTTTTAGTTTTTTAAGGAAACTCCATACTGTTTCCCATAGTGGTTACATCACCAATAGTTATTTTTTGTAATATGATGTGAGGTAGGGGTCCAAATTTATTTTCCTACATAGGGATACAGACATTATACTCTTCACGTTTCTATTATTCATTTACTTCATTTGTTTACTCTGGCCGTGCTGGGTCTTTGTTGCTGCGTGCAGGCTTCCTCTAGTTGCGGTGAGCAGGGGCGTCTCACTGTGGTGGCTTCCCTCACTGTGGAGCACCGGCTCAGGAGTTGAGGCACTTGGGCTTATTTGCTCCAGGGTACGTGGGATCTTCCCGGACCAGGGATGGAACTCATTGGCATGAGGATTCTCAACCACTGGATCACCAGGGAAGTCCTTAGACATTACACTTTAGTTCTATTTCTTAATAACATGTTCTGTATTATACCTCAGTTTCGGTTTCCCATAAATCATCTTGTAGAGGATTTTCATCCAACTACAGCCTAGGGCGATAAAAAAGAAAACTCTAGGGAAGAAATATTTTACATGAGGAAGTGGTTAGCCCTTCCCATATTGCCTATAATCTACAACTCATTTCCCCAGTTTTAGGCTTTCCCCCTTTTCTTATAACATGCGACAATGCAGTCTTACGTGACTCAGTCAGTCATAATCATAAAATTAGGCCTGCCCTAAACCTAAGTCATTCAGTTAAGACTTTGGGTATAACAATGTGCCAGTCAGCTCTAGTAAATCAGAGATAAAAAGACAGGCATTCTGCTCTCGGACAATTACAGCCTAGATGGGGAGAGGAAAGGCATGTACACAAATACTAACATGGAGTGAGCACCAACACAGGAAGGAAGCAGTGTTCACCCGGGAGGGGTGGGGAAGACACCGGGAAGGGAGGGGACCAGGACTGGGCCCAGATAGAGGGTGCCAGCCTCTACCACCAGCTGGGTAAGGATCCTGCTGTGCCGGAGACTAGACATCACGTCTACAGGGGGATGTTCCCCACTCATTCCCAGCAGATCATATCTCTGCAGAGACACGGATCCAGGACTTCCTGGTGGTCTAGTGGTTAAGACTCTACGCTTCCACTGCAGTGGGATGGGTTTAATCCCTGGACAGGAAACTAGGACCCCACATGCTGGGCAGCCAAAAAAAAAAAATTTTTTTTAAACAAACCAAACAGAGACATGGACTCAGGATAGCCAGACTTCAGACATTCTCATTTATTTTCCAAGAGAAGTTGAGGGGGAAAAAAATCTGATTTTATGTGTAATCCTTCATTTTTTGAAGTTGTCAAGAAATTTGAATTTTAAAAACTCTACAGTGGGTTTCTCAAAAAGTTGAACATAGAATTACCATATGACTCAGCAGTTTCATCCCTAAGTATATACTCAGAAAAAGTGAAAATAGAGACTCAGACGGATACTTTTATGCCAGTGTTCACTGCAGCATTCTTCACAAGAGCTAAAACGTGAAAATGTCCATTGACAGACAAATGGATAAAAGAAATCTGGTACAGCCTCACGTGGCATATTATTCAGCCATGAAAAGGAGCAAAGCGTTGATACTGTAACACAGATAAACCTTGAAAACGTTATACTAAGTGACACAACAAGTATTGTATGATTCCACTGATGTGGCATTTCTAGAAGACACAAATCCACAGACAGAAAGGAGATAAGAGGTCACCAGGGGTTGGAGGGTTGTTGCTTAATGGTTACAGAGTTTCTGTTTGGGGTGATGAAAACACTTCTGAAATAGACAGTGGCAATGCTTGCACAACTGCATGAATGTAACTGATGCCACTGAACTGAGCTCTTAAAAATGGCTAAAATGGAAACTTTATATTTTACGTGTTTTAACACACACAACAACAACTCAACTCTAGAATGGCCAAACAAAACATGTCCAGGATTACTGTGTCAGCTGTGGGCGCCAATTTGGGATCTCAGGCTCAGAATGATTAACACTGGACACTTCATGTGCACCAAGCAAGGACTCAGCAGTAAGGCAAACCTCTCACTGATGCTGGAGTAGGGGCAGAGGAGATGGATAAAATTAAAGATACATATGTCTGTATAGTCAAAGCTATGGTTTTTCCAGTAGTCATGGACGGATGTGAGAGTCAGACCATAAAGAAGGCTAAGCGCTGAAGAACAGATGCTTTCAAACTGTGGTGTTAGAGAAGACTCTTGAGAGTCCCTTGGACTGCAAGGAGATCAAACCAGTGAATCCTAAAAGATATCAACCCTGAGTATTCACTGGAAGGACTGATGCTGAAACTCCAATATTTTGGCCACCCGATGCAAAGAGCAGAATCATTGGAAAAGACCTCAATGAAAGACTGAGGGCAGGAGGAGAAGGGGTGACAGAGGATGAGATGGTTGGATGGCATCGTCGACTCAATGGATGTCAATTTGAGTAAACTCTGGGAGATAATGAAGGGCAGGGAAGCCTGGCGTGCTGCAGTCCATGGGGTCCCAAAGAGTTGGACACAACTGAGCAACTGAAAAACAATTCCTTATCCTTAAGGAGATTAAAGGCTAGAAATAGACCTAATTGTAGTAATACAGCAATGCTCTCAGGAAGTTCTAAAAATGTGCTTCAGGAAATTCACAGGCGAGATCACACCTGGTCGTGGGATCTCTAAAGGATTCATGAAGGTGACTGGACTGCAGCTGAGCTTTGCAAGATGGGTGAGCAGGTGGGGCTGCTCCAAAAGTAGCAGCTGGAGTCAAGGTTTAGAGGAAGAACAGCAGATGGCATATTTTAGTATCGACTCCAGTTTGGCTGGAGAAGACTCCAAGTAGAGAGGGAGCTGGAGAGGCGGCGGGGACCAGCACCAGGATGCCATGAATACCAAATCAAGAATTTTCCATTTAATTCTGAGCAGAAGAATGAAGTTCTCAAAGCTGTCCCTGGGACTGATTAGCCAGACATTCGTGTATAAGATATATTGAAAAGAGGAGAGTGGGGCCCCTAAACAGTCAGGTGAGAGATAAGAAAGGGCTGGGCCTGACTAGTGGCCACGGTATGCAAAGGAAGGGGCGAGTAGGGATAGGAGGTGGCTGCTTGGATGGATAATAGCTAGAAGCTGATGGCTGCAAGGGGAGGAGGGTAGTTTGTCTCATCTCTATGTGAAAGAGGCTTCCTGAAAAGAAAGCAGTGTGATAGAAATCAAACATACAGCAGGGGTCTAGTCCCAGCTGTGCTAACCAAGCCTGTGCCCTTTGGAACAAATGTGGAATGACCTCATTCATTTATTCATTCATTCACGGGGCTTCAGTGTCCTCACTTTACGATGGGCCTAAATCTCTGTTCTACCCATTTCATGGCATTGCTCTGATGATAAAAACGAAAACTACTTCAAACCACTTCACATTTAAGCGCCCCATGTTACCTCATTGAAATGAATTTTAGATAACTATCTCTTGTGCTTTTAAATATTGTGTAATGTGTTTGAAATAAATGGTTCATTGGCTGGGGCTTAGAATTAGCTGTGATCCAGAGACACGATCATATTCATTCCAAGTGTCGATCCCACAAAAGTGACGTGTTATTCACACCCAGCCTCCTCCTGTTTCCTATGCTCACATAAGGTATAATCTCCACTTCCCCAGTGCTTCATCTCATCCAGCTCTTTTGGGAAATAAAAGCTCTTGGATGTTTTGTTACTAAAGCCACATTCTCTTCAGAGCGTGTGTGCTGAGCAGCCATGAGGAATGGAACACGGAAAACCTTTGAAAGAATTTGTTATCTGACTCAGGGAACTCAAATCGGGACTCTGTAACAACCTAGTGGGGTGGGATGGGAAGGGAGATGGGAGGGAGGGTCAAGAGAGAATGGACATATGTATACCTATGACTGATTCCTGTTGATGTCGGGCAGAAACCAACACAATTCTGTAAAGCAATTATCCTTCAATTGAAAAAATAAAAAAATTTTTTTAAAGAGTAAGTTATCATTCTTGCCAGACAGTGCTATGTCATCTTAGGCAAGCCACCAAGCCTAGCTGTGCCTGGATTTCTAAAAGGTGTCGTGGAATGCGTCTGGTGACAGACACATGCAGAGATGGAAGCGATGCACTCCCGCCGTGAAGGAGGAACAGGAACACTTCAGTTTTAACTTGAGTGGATCCAAGAAAATGAGCACTGGAAAAGTGGCAAAGAGGAAAATGACTTGCTACAAAAGTGAAGTGGGACATACAGCAAGAGCCGTGCACTGGGGAGAGAATGAGAGTTCAGCTGAAGGAGGTTCTGAGACTCGGGGCCTGTCTCAGGTCGACCAGATGAAGAAGGATGCTGCTTTTTTCTAATTTTTAAAATTATTTTTATTGAAGTATAGTTGCTTTACAATGTTGTGTTAGTTTCTATTGTGCAGCAAAATGAATCAGCCATTTATATATACACATATACACCAGGGTCCTCTGCCCATGGAATTCTCCAGACAAGAGTGGGTTGCCATTTCCTCCTCCAGGGGAGCTTCCCAACCCAGGGATCAAACCTGTGTCTCCTGGATTGGCAGGCAGATTCTTTACCACTGAGCCACCAGGGAAGCCCATATATACATATACCTCCTCCCCTTTGGGTTTCCTTCCCATTTAGGACACCTGTTGGTCCAGTGATTAAGACTCGGCACGTTTTTAAGCATCTTATGGTGGATATCAGGATGATTTTTCAACTAGTGATTCTGCTGCTGCTGCTAAGTGACTTCAGTCATGTCCGACTCTGTGCAACCCCATAGACGGCAGCCCACCAGGCTCCGCCATCCCTGGGATTCTCCAGGCAAGAACACTGGAGTGGGTTGCCATTTCCTTCTCCAATGCGTGAAAGTGAAAAGTGAAAGTGAAGTCGCTCAGTAAGTGTCCGACTCTTCATGACCCCATGGACTACAGGCCACCAGGCTCCTTCGTCCATGGGATTTTCCAGGCAAGAGTACTGGAGTGGGGTGCCATTGCCTTCCCCGAACTAGTGATTCTACTGTGGGTTAAAGGGGAGCCTGGGTCTGACAGGGCAGGTTAGTGTTGAGAACCCTGGGCTATTCTCTCTGCTAGGACTAGGATAGGGCGCACCAGCCAAGAGATGTGGCCTGAGAATGAAAAAAATCCAATCGCTATGATTTCATAAAAACATATAATCCTTGCTGAGCAAGGGGAGAGAGAAAAGAAGGAAGAGACAAGGATACGGAAAGCAAGAGAGCGGAACCCCCATCCGGTAGGAGAGGGCAGGACATCATGGATGAGGGCTCTTGTAGGGATCCACATGGCAGCGCTGTCCAGCTCAGTGGGGCAAAGTGGCCTCGATTTTGGAAAGGCCCCTAAATGTACTCTTCCTTCCAAATATCAGGATTCTTCTTCTCCCCCAAATTTCCCTAGAGCCTGGTGCAGTGCATGCACGCTAAGTCACTTCATTCGTGTTTGACTCTGCAATTCCATGGACTGTAGCCCGTTCAAGCTCCTCTGTCCGTGGGATTCTCCAGGCAAGAATACTAGAGTGGGCTGCCATGCCCTTCTCCAGGGGATCTTCCTGACCCAGGGATCGAACCCATGCTTCTTATGCCTCCAGCATTGGCAGGCAGGTTCTTTACCACTAGCGCCACCTGGGAAGCCCAGGGCTTGGTGCAGCCTGGAGTAGAAACCCCTTCAGGAAGGAACAGACCAGAAAAGGCACCCTCTCCTGGCTGGCTCCGCTTCCTGGGTCATGAGCCTCCCCTTCCTGCTCCTGACCCGACCCAGAAAGCCCAGGGAGGAAGCTGCGGGAGGCCTGACTCACGCAGTGCTCAGCCGCTCGGATCACGGGTGGGCAGGGCCGCGCGTGATGAATCACTGAGAGCCTGACTGCTATTCTGAGCGCTGCCAAGGACACGGATGCTCTTGTTCTCTCCTTCCCTGTCTGGCTGCCAGGAGACAAGCACTTTAGGAACTGAGTATCTTCATTTTTTTAATACAGCCCAAGACGGAAACTATCTAACACTTTCTATTCTTCCTGCGCCCCCTTCTCAATTCCTGGAAATCACCCATAGGAGAAAAGGACCAAAAGCCAGCTCTGTCCAAGCCCAGTGAAAGCAACCTTGCTGAGGGAGGAGCCAGGGAGGAGAGAGCGCACATTGTGGAATTTCCCAGGTGAATCACCTGGCTATTAATTTTGATTAAAAGTGCCTAAGAAGTATGTAATTTTAAGTTCTAAATTCTATTAATACAAGAAAAAATCAGATTGGTACCTCTAGCTCTATATAATTACACAGCACTTGGATTAATTTCTCAATTTTTTCAGCTCCCTTGTAGTCCATGACTAACAGTTAAAAAGACAGACAATCAGAGGTGACGGTGAGAACATGGAGAAACTGGAACCTTCACAGATTGCTGGTGGGACTGTAAAATGGTACAGCCACTTTACAAAATAGTTTGGTAAGTCTTTATGTTAAATATAGTTATGATATGACCCAGAAATCCCACACCCAGGTATATATTCAAGGGACCTGTAAACATATAGCCACACAAAAACTTGTACACAAATGCCCCATCAGCATCACTCATAGTAGCCAAAAAGTGAGACTAACCCAAATGTCCATTAACTGATGAGTGAATAAACGTGGAAAATGCATATAATTCAGTCATAAAAAGAAATGAAGTACTGATATTATACATGCCACAACAGAAATCAGCCTTTGTCTCAGCTGTATCTGTGGGATATTTATTTATTTAGTTTAGGTGAAAGAAAAAAAAAACAGATTTTAATGTATAATAGTGTTTGCTGGACTTCCCAGTGGTTAGGAATCTGCCTGTCAATGCAGGGGACACAGGTTCAATCCCTGGTCCAGGAAGAGTCACATGCTATAGGGCAATTAAGACTGTATGCCACAACCATAATTGTAAAACAAAACAAAACAAAACAAAAAACAGTGATTGCTTTGGTAGCACATATTTTCAAATATAAATAATATAACTGCAGAATAAAAACACAAATTATGTCAGTAAATATAAATAAACCAAACATTCAAGAGGATTAGATTAAATCACAACACAATTTTTTAAATTTATTTTTAATTGGAGGATAATTGCTTTCCAATGTTGTGTTGGTTCCTGCCATACATCAACATGAACCAGTCATAGGTATGCATCTGTCCCCTTCCTCTTGAACCTCCCTCCCGCCTTCCACCCTATCCCACTCCTCTAGGCTGTCACAGAGCAGTGGGTTGAGCTTTCCACTTCATATAGCAAATTCCCACTGGCTGTCTTTACGTATGGTAGTGCACGTTTTCAACGCTGCCCTCTCAGTTCATCCTGTCCCCTCCTTCCCCCGAGCACCATGGCCACAAGTCTGTTCTCCATGTCTGCGTTTCTGTTGCTGCTCTACAAATAGACTTATCGGCACCATTTTTCTAGATTCCATAGATATATATGTTAATATGACGTTTGATTTCCTCTTTCTGACTTAGTTCACTCTGTATAACAGGCTCTAGGTATCCACCTCACTAGAACTGATGCAAATTCACTCCTTTTTATGGCTGAGTAATATTTATTATATGCTGTTGCTGTGTTCAGTTGCTAAGTTGTATCCAACTCTTTGCAACTCCACGAATTGCAGCACACCAGGTTTCCCTGTCCATCACTATTTCCCTGAATTTGCTCAGACTCTTATCCAATGAGTTGGTGATGCCATCCAACCATCTCATTCTCTATTGCCTCCTTCTCCTCTTGCCCTCAGTCCTTTCCAGCATCAGGGTCTTTTCCAACGCACCAGTTCTTCACATCAGGTGGCCAAAGTATTGGAGCTTCAGCTTCAACACCAGTCCTTCCAATGAATATTCAGGCTTGATTTCCTTGAGGATTGGCTAGTTTATCTCCTTGCAGTCCAAGGGACTCTCAAGAGTCTTCTCCAGCACCACAGTTCCAAAGCATCAATTCTTCAGTGCTCAGTCTCTTTTGTGGTTCAGCTCTCATAACCATACATGACTACTGGATAAACCGTAGCTTTGACTATTCAGACCTTTGTTGGCAAAGTCATGTCTCTGCTTTTTAATACACTATCTAGGTTTGTCATAGCTGTACTTCCAAGAAGCAAGCATCTTATAATTTTGTGGCTGCAATCACCATCTGCATTGATTTTGGAGACCAAGAAAATGAAATCTGTCACTGTTTCCACATTTTCCCCGTCTATTTGCCATGAAGTGGTGTGACCAGGTGCCATGATATTCATTTTTTGAAAGTTGAGTTTTAAGCCAGCTTTTTCACTCTTCTCTTTAACCTTCATCAAGAGGCTTTTTAGTTCCTCTTCACTTTCTGCCATTAAACTGGTATCATCTGTATATCTGAGGTTATTGGTATTTCTCCTGGCAATCTTGATTCCAGCTTGTGATCTGTCCAGCCTAGCATTTTGCATGATTTATTCTGCATATAAGTTAAATAAGCAGAGTGATAATATACAGCCTTGACGTACTTCTTTCCCAATTTTGAACTAGTCCATTGTTCCATGTCCAACAGTCAAAGGCTTTAGCAGAAGTAGTTTTTTTTGGCATTCTCTTTAGGATCCAGTGTATGTTGGCAATTTGATCTCTGGTTCCTCTGCCTTTTCTAAATCCAGTTTGTATATCTTGTACCACAACTTCTTTGTCCATTTTTCTGTCGATGGACATCTATGTTCCTTCCATGTCCTGGCTATTATATATGGTGCTGCAATGAACATTAGGGTACATGGGCAACACTCAGTTCTCAAAGTGATTCAGAAAGGTTGAAAATGGAAATTATATTAGGCAAATTCAAACAAAGAGAATATCAGACATGGTTCAATTCAGAGACAAAAAGCATTGAACAAAAACAAACACGACCCTTTGCAATACTCAAGGGTGCAATTTATAATCCAATTATATAATGAAGAAAAATATATACAAGTGTACTTTCATTAACTAATATGGTATGAACATTTATAAATGAAAAATTATAAAAGATATGAGAATAAATATATACTGATAATCACTTTTCTCAGTTCACTAGTAAGTGGACAAAAGATATCTAAGAGTATGCTGCTGCTGCTGCTAAGTCGCTTCAGTCGTGTCCAACCCTGTGTGACCCCATAGACGGCAGCCCACCAGGCTCCCCTGTCCCTGGGATTCTCCAGGCAAGAATACTGCAATGGGTTGCCATTTCCTTCTCCAATGCATGAAAGTGAAAAGTGAAAGTGAAGTCGCTCAGTCGTGTCCGACTCCTAGCGACCCCCTGGACTGCAGCCTACCAGGCTTCTCCGTCCAGGGGATTCTCCAGGCAAGAGTACTGGAGTGGGGTGCCATTGCCTTCTCTGATCTAAGAGTATAGAAGCTTTCAATCTCAAAAATAAGATTAAATTGATATATTGAACTCTGTAGCCTAAAAACAAAGTACATTTTCATTCAAGTCCTGTGAGATTTTAACTTAGGGAGGTGATTGAGTGATGACAAGGAGAGGTCAAAGCCATTGAAAGATTTCTGTTACTCACTATTCCTGAAAGGTGGGCACACCACACCCACAAGACCACACAAGGAAGCTCGGATTTGGACCAGGAGACGGAAGAGGCGGGGGAAAACCTTAGCCAGAGCCTTTATTGTGTTTCCTGCAGGAAAGGCAAGACACGACAGGATAAACACTTTAGGACTGACTAGTCTCTATAATTCTGGCAGGCTTTGGGAATGGCTGTCTCCTAGCTGTTTGGCACCTGGCTTTCCGTTGACTTAGGGACGGGGAGAGACTGGCTTGGTGTGTGAGTCTGATAAAGGGTGTGGCTGGTTAGGTGTGTGGGCTCAGGACAGACTATTTGCATATGAAAAGTGGACTGCAGGGCAAGCCCTTTGCCAAGGCTAAGAGCTGGCTAGTCCTGGGAGGGGGGCTGTCTCTGCCCCGAGGCCACAAGTGCCAGAGCATCACACAGAAAATAAAACACAATTAAGATAGTTGGTCTTCTGATGAATGGACACCAGATAGACAAATACAGGATCTAAGAAAATGCAGTTAGAACAGCCTCAGAAACAGGCCTAAGTGAAAGGAGCTAATCACAAAAGACCATGTATTCCATTTATATGAAATGTCTACAACAGGCAGATTCACAGGTACAGATGATATCGCCAACTCAATGGACATGAGTTTGAGCACACTCCAGGAGATGGTGAAGGGCAGGGAAGCCTAGGGCGCTGTTGTCCATGGGTCACAGAGAGTCAGACACGACTGAGCAACTGAACAAAAACAGTAGGTACAGAGCCTTCCCCACAGCTCAGTGGTAAAGCATCCGCCTGCAACGCAGAAGACAAGGATTCCATCTCTGGGTTGGGAAGCTCCCCTCAGTTCAGTTCAGTCGCTCAGTCCTGTCCAACTCTTACGCACGCCAGGCCTCCCTGTTCATCACCATCTCCCAGAGTTCACTCAGACTCACGTCCATCGAGTCCGTGATGCCATCCAGTCATCTCATCCTCGGTTGTCCCCTTCTCCTCCTGCCCCCAATCCCTCCCAGCATCAGAGTCTTTTCCAATGAGTCAACTCTTCCCAGGAGGTGGCCAAAGTACTGGAGTTTCAGCTTTAGCATCATTCCTTCCAAAGAACACCCAGGGCTGATCTCCTTCAGAATGGACTGGTTGGATCTCCTTGCAGTCCAAGGGACTCTCAAGAGTCTTCTCCAACACCACACTTCAAAAGCATCAATGCTTCAGCGTTCAGCCTTCTTCATAGTCCAACTCTCACATCCATACATAACCACAGGAAAAACCATAGCCTTGACTAGATGGACCTTAGTTGGCAAAATAATGTCTCTGCTTTTGAATATGCTATCTAGGTTGGTCATAACTTTTCTTCCAAGGAGTAAGTGTCTTTTAATTTCATGGCTGCAGTCACCATCTGCAGTGATTTTGGAGCCCAAAAAAATAAAGTTTGACACTGTTTCTACTGTTTTCCCATCTATTTCCCATGAAGTGATGGGACCGGATGCCATGATCTTCGTTTTCTGAATGTTGAGCTTTAAGCCAACTTTTTCACTCTCCTCTTTCACTTTCATCAAGAGGCTTTTTAGCTCCTCTTCACTTTCTGCCATAAGGGTGGTGTCATCTGCATATCTGAGGTTATTGACATTTCTCCTGGCAATCTTGATTCCAGCTTGTGCTTCTTCCAGTCCAGCGTTTCTCATGATGTACTCTGCATAGAAGTTAAATAAGCAGGGTGACAATATGCAGCCTTGACATACTCCTTTTCCTATTTGGAACCAGTCTGTTGTTCCATGTCCAGTTTTAACTGTTGCTTCCTGACCTGCATACAGATTTCTCAAGAGGCAGGTTAGGTGGTCTGGTATTCCCATCTCTTTCAGAATTTTCCAGTTTATTGTGATCCACCCAGTCAAAGGCTTTGGCATAGTCAATAAAGCAGAAATAGATATTTTTCCGGAACTCTCTTGCTTTTTCCATGATCCAGCGGATGTTGGCAATTTGATCTCTGGTTCCTCTGCCTTTTCTAAAACCAGCTTGAACATCAGGGATTTCTTGGTTCACGTATTGCTGAAGCCTGGCTTGGAGAATTTTGAGCATAAGTAAAGTCACTCAGTCGTGTCTGACTCTTTGTGACCCCGTGGACTGCAGCCCACCAGGCTCCTCAGTCCATGGGATTCTCCAGGCAAGAATACTGGAGTGGGTTGCCATTTCCTTTTCCAGGGGATCTTCCCGACCCAGGGATCGAACCCCAGTCTCCCGCATTGGAGGCAGACACTTTAACCTCTGAGCCACCAGGGAAGCCCAATTTTGAGCATTACTTTACTAGCATGTGAGATGAGTGCAATTGTGCAGTAGTTTGAGCATTCTTTAGCATTACCTTTCTTTGGGATTGGAATGAAAACTGACCTTTTCCAGTCCTGTGGCCACTGCTGAGTTTTCCAAATTTGCTGGCATATTGAGTGCAGCACTTTCACCGCATCATCTTTCAGGATTTGAAACAGCTCAACTGGAATTACATCACCTCCACTAGCTTTGTTCATAGTGATGCTTTCTAAGGCCCACTTGACTTCACTTTCCAAGATGCCTGGCTCTAGATGAGTGATCACATCATCATGACTATCTGGGTCGTGAAGATCTTTTTTGTACAGTTCTTCCATGTATTCTTGCCACCTCTTCTTAATAGCTTCTGCTTCTGTTAGGTCCATACCATTTCTGTCCTTTATCGAGCCCATCTTTGCATGAAATGTTCCCTTGGTATCTCCAATTTTCTTGAAGAGATCTCTAGTCTTTCCCATTCGGTTGTTTTCCTCTATTTCTTTGCATTGATCACTGAAGAAGGCTTTCTTATCTCTTTCTGCTGTTCTCTGGAACTCTGCATTCAGATGCTTATATCTTTCCTTTTCTCCTTTGCTTTTCACCTCTCTTCTTTTCACAGCTATTTGTAAGGCTTCCCCAGACAACCATTTTGCTTTTTTGCATTTCTTTTCCATGGGGATGGTCTTGATCCCTGTCTCCTGTACAATGTCATGAACCTTATTCCATAGTTCATCAGGCACTCTATCAGATCTAGGCCCTTAAATCTATTTCTCACTTCCACTGTATAATCATAAAGGATTTGATTTAGGTCATATCTGAATGGTCTAGCGGTTTTCCCTACTTTCTTCAATTTAAGTCTGAATTTGGCAATAAGGAGTTCATGATCTGAGCCACAGTCAGCTCCTGGTCTTGTTTTTGTTGACTGTATAGAGCTTCTTCATCTTTGGCTGCAAAGAATATAATCAATCTGATTTCGGTGTTGACCATCTGGTGATGTCCATGTGTAGAGTCTTCTCTTGTGTTGTTGGAAGAGGGTGTTTGCTATGACCAGTGCATTTTCTTGGCAAAACTCTATTAGTCTTTGCCCTGCTTCATTCTGCATTCCAAGGCCAAATTTGCCTGTTACTCCAGGTGTTTCTTGACTTCCTACTTTAGCATTCCAGTCCCCTATAATGAAAAGACATCTGTTTGGGGTGTTAGTTCTAAAAGGTCTTGTAGGTCTTCATGAAACCGTTCAACTTCAGCTTCTTCAGCATTACTGGTTGGGGCATAGACTTGGATAACTGTGATATTGAATGGTTTGCCTTGGAGACGAACAGAGATCATTCTGTCGTTTTTGAGATTGCATCCAAGTACTGCATTTCGGACTCTTTTGTTGACCATGATGGCTACTCCATTTCTTCTGAGGGATTCCTGTCCGCAGCAGTAGATATAATAGTCATCTGAGTTAAATTCACCCATTCCAGTCCATTTTAGTTCGCTGTCGACATTCACCCTTGCCATCTCTTGTTTGACCACTTCCAATTTGCCCTGATTCATGGACCTGACGTTCCAGGTTCCTATGCAATATTGTTCTTTACAGCATCGGATCTTGCTTCTATCATCAGTCACATGCACAACTGGGTATTGTTTTTGCTTTGGCTCCATCCCTTCATTCTTTCTGGAGTTATTTCTCCACTGATCTCCAGTAGCATATTGGGCACTCACTCCAGTATTCTTGCGTGGAAAAACCAACTGACAGAGGAGCCTGGCGTGTTACAGTCCATGGGGTCGCAAAGAGTAGCACACAACTTAGCGACTGAACATGCACCATGGATACAGAATGTAAATCATGAGTCGTCAGGAACTGGAGAAGCAGAGAATAGAACTTAAAATGACTGCTAAGAGATATGAGGTTTCTTTGGGGATTGATGAAAACGTTCTAAAATTAGATAGACCTGTGACTATCCCTAAAACCATTGTTCAATTTTTTAATTAATTTGTATTGAAGTATAGTTTCTAAACGACTATATATTTTGAAGGGTGAGTTATATATATGCAAATTATATCTCAATAAAGTTTATATATATATATATATATATATATGGACTTCCCTAGTGGCCTATGGTTAAGACTCTGCCCTTTCAATGCAGTGGGTGCAGGTTCAATCCCTGCTCAGGGAACTAGATCCCACAAGCCACGTGGTGCGGTGAAAAAAAAAATCAGCAGAAGAGAAGTATCACTACTACTTACCCTCAGATCTCTGATGTCTCAGATTTTCTAGTTAGAGATGAGGATCATGTAAGATGTCAACATTAACCCAGGAAACAAGAGAGCCCCCTTTTGATAGCTGAGCAGGAGAAAAACAATACAAAAATACTGTTTAGGAGGATTATTCTAAGAGATGCGCATGGGGCAGACTGGAAAAGGGAAGACTAGAAGGGGGAACACTAGAAATAAGGCCCTTGAGAATAATTCAGGTAGAGGAAATTGACTTAGAAATCAACAAAATAAGTTCAAAAAGCAAGCCAGTTGTATAACAGATTCACGGTGCTGTACAGCAGAAACACAAGCAACATTGTAAATCAACTACACATCCCAATAAAAATCTTAAAAAAAGAAAAGCAAGGGGGAAGAATCAGCAACACCTGGAGACTGTGGACAAGGAGCGAGGGAAAGATGTGGCAGCAAGTATCCTTAAGGCTGTGAGCCTGGGGCTGATGGTGTTGCCACTGACAATTCAAGCCAGCTCAGGAAATGTGAGAATTAGGGCTCAGTGGAAATTCTCAGTCACTTAATAAGACAGCCCCTTAATGAATAAGGATCAAAATGTGTCTTGACGCCTAAGGTTACCCAGAAATGTTTCAAGCAACTTATTAAGCAAGACCAGAAGGAGAGTATGTGGGAAGTAGCTTTGCCAGAACTGGGGTGAGAAAATGAACTCTATTACTTTGGGCTGCTGGCAGGATGTTGGGGGTGATCACCAGGCAATTTAAGATTGGAAAATGAGTAATAAATAGAGGCTAGTGAGAAAAATCTGGTAGTCATCGGGAGGTTTTAGGAAAATATGAAGAAGTGAACCGTGTAAAAGAAGTACCAGAACAGGCACGGAGAAAATTAAACATTTAAGTTCTACCTCCCATGTGCCTTGCACTGTAGGAGAGGATTTTTCAAAATGATGAGAAGGTAGTCCTGACTTGCTAGAGTTTTGCAGACAGGTGATGACAAAACTAAAAATAGAGTATGAACAAGTGTCTGGAACACAGAAGATGAAACAATTTTGTCTGGAGAGTTCTCTTAGGATTGAGGATTAGGAAGAAAGGGGGGGAATCAAAATGGAGAGAAACAGAATTCAAAGAATAAGAAGGTAGTTACAACATCAAAAGTAGAGAATGAAGATGGTCAGCTTTGATCAGGAAGCAATGGCAGGGAGAATAGCTTCAATGAAGATTTAAGATTAGAAGCATAAAAAGCTGAAAGGGAAAGATGGAAGTTGTCTTCAATATATCAAGGGAAAATATAGACCTGTCTTGCTTTCAGTTCAGTCGCTCAGTTGTGTCCGACTCTTGCGACCCCGTGAACTGTGTACCAGGCTTCCCTGTCCATCACCAACTCCCAGAGCTTGCTCAAACTCATGTCCATCGAGTCGGTGATGCCATCCAGCCATCTCATCCTCTGTCATCCCCTTCTCCTCCTGCCTTCAATCTTTCCCAGCATCAGGGTCTTTTCCAATGAATCAGCTCTTCGCATCAGGTGGCCAAAGTATCGGAATTTCAGCTTCAGCATCCGTCCTTCCAGTGAATATTTAGGACTGATTTCCTTTAGGATTAACTGGTTGGATCTCCTTGCAGTCCAAGGGACTCTCAAAATCTTCTCCAACACCACAGCTCAAAAGCATCAATTCTTCGGCGCTCAGCTTTCTTTATAGTCTAACTCTCACATCCATATTTGACTACTGGAAAAACCATGGGTTTGACTAGACAGACCTTTGTTAGCAAGGTAATGTCTCTGCTTTTTAATATGCTGTCTAGGTTGGTCATAGCTTTTCTTCCAAAGAGCAAGTGTCTTTTAACTTCGTGGCTTGAATTTAATTTCACTGTTGTTTTGGAAGGGAGAATCAGGACCACTGGAAGAACTGTTAAGACTTTCGCTCAGTAGAACTCATTTTCTATTGAGAGCACTCCCACAACGAATGGCCTCATGTGGGAGGGCCTGGCTGGGGGGCACATGGGTAGAGCATCCACTCAGAGAACTGATGTGCAAAGCAAGGGCGAGAGTCTCACCAGAGAGGCCCAGAGAACTGACAAACTGGGGTGGGGGCAGGGCGGGGGCGGGGGGAGATGGAGAACAGGTAATCAAAAGGAGTGGAATTTAGAGTGACATTAAGGCCTCAGTTCCTGTGCAGAAGAGAGACTTGTCCAAGCAGAGACCCTCTGGACAGTCCTGATCTTTCAATGAAGCAGGCAGGCTGTGGTGATAAGAGGCTGGTGGGGCGGGGATGGGGGCGGGTGGGTGGACTGAGAACTTCTGAGAGAATGACTAGCCAGGAGGGTTTCAAAGCCGATGGATGTAAAGTAATAATGAAATGAAGTGCAGTGGGCAGGGTCTTTGGAACTTTGTCTCCCCCTGCTGAGGCCAGAGGTGTGAGCAACTGAGGCAAAGAAAGGAGCCCCCGAGCAAAGAGCAGTCTCTTTGGGGGGTTGGGGAGTAGAAAGAGGAAAATATAAATGCTGATTTTCATAAATCGCCTTATTAGTTAGATCCTGCAGCATGAAGTGAGGTGCTGTGCCAAAGCCAAACAGCAGACACACGTGGGAAGGGGGCCAGTGCTGGTCATCCCTGTGGGCCACTCTTGCTAATGTTTTTTGGGACTTTCCTGGTGGTCCAGTGGTTAAGACTCCACGCTTCCACTGCAGGCGGATGGGTTCGATCCCTGGTCAGGGAACTAAGATGGCTTAAAAAAAAAAAATCTTGCTAGGCTTTTCTCTAAAAGGCTCTTCTCTTAAGTAACCCATCCCTTTATCCAGACGCTGTCTCAACAGCCTCAAAGTGACTGCAGAGACCAAGAGCGGGAGCTTTGGTCTTAATTAAGGGTCTTTCCCTCAGACATGGCACAGGCTTGTTTGGAATTTTCAAAGCTCTAATAAATTATCTTCTCTCCAAGACCTTGTTCACAGAAATCATCATCTTTAGGCGAATCGACCTAGTAATGCAAACAAGGACGAAACCTCTCTCACACCTGGGGGCACATTTGGGGACGAGTCTGCCTGCAGCCTCTACTTCACTCACTGCTCCTTCCTCCCCTAGCCCCACCCTCCTGGTTCCAGAGCAGTCTCTCTACCTTTTGTAACCTCTTTAACATCTTCATCCCATGCAACAAAGGCAAGTTATGTACGCTACTCCTTAGGTATTATTTCTTTTAATGGAATCCACAGCAATAGTTAGGTTCCTGAAACTCTATGATGAGCCTCAGAAAACAAACAAAATGCTAAGTAAATAAGCAAACACGCATAGACACATACAATCGTATCCTGATGTCACTCCTTGGGGCGCGGTGATAGCTATTAAACACGCTGAGGGCCTTAGAAGCGCTCAAATGAAAGGCTTTACCTAAATTCAGTTATCCTATTACAATCCACAAGAACATTTTCACCCAAAGGGGTGGCATTTTTACGAGTATTTCACTGATGATGAAGTTATGGCAACTTCCTTGGGCTTCAAGGGGATTTAAAATGGTTGCAAATGATTTTACTTGTTACCTAATTTCGGAAAGGACAAAAAGGAAAAATAAGCTATTTCTTTAATCGGAGGGCAGTGGCAGATGAGAAAAAGCTGACTCATGGCACTTTAGATGCAAGACCGTTATTCAAAGCGAGTTAAACATTCATTAGCAAGAAGGGTGCAGCCGAGGCGCGGGGGCGGGGGAGGGGGGTGGGCGCGTCCCTGGTGGGTCAGTGGTAAAGAATCCGCCTGCCAGTGCAGGAGACGCAGGCTAGATCCCTGGTCCAGGAAGATCCCACGTGCTGCAGAGCAACTAAGCCCATGCACCGCAACTACTGAGCCTGTGCTCCAGAGCCCGTGCTCTGCAACGAGAGGAGCCACCGCAGTGAGAAGCCGTGCACCACAGCTAGAGAGCAGACCCCACTGCTGCGCCTGGAGAAAATCCCACGCAGGAAGGAAGACCCAGCACAGCCACAAACAGATAATCCTAAGAAAAGAAAGACGAGTAAGGGGACTCCCTGGCGGTCCAGTGGTTAGGACTCAAGAGTTCTCACCGCCAGGACCCAGTTTAATCCCTGGTTGGGGAACTAAGATCCCACAAGCTATGCAACTTGGCCATGAATGAAGAACAAGGTAAGAGTAGGGACCGTGGTCAAGACGAAGGGGCAGAGCTGGCTCAGGTGGGCACGTGGCACTCCACGGCCGAGAGGAGGGAAGACCAGAGTCTGTCGGGTGGGAGATCTTCCCGAGCCTCAGGCGGAAGGACCAGGAAAGAGGGAAGAGATGCTCTTTAAAAAGGCAAACCTGGAGCGCGGAGGGGCACTCAGCCCAGCAGCAGGAGCGAGGCGACAGGCAGTTTTAAGACAAAGCTTCGCAGCGTCTGGCCGGCCTCTCACCTGCGGGACTGCAGCTCAGAGGACAAGAGCTTTAGCACACCATATACCTTGGAAGGAAGCCTAGGACAAGATTCAAGTCAAACGAGAAGAGGACGCGTGGCATCACAGAAACCAACACTGATGTCAGAAGACCTGGGTTCTGAGTCAGTCCTGCTGTCCGATATTAGATGTGTGTCCCCGGGCAAAGCCATGAGCTTCTCGGAGCCTTAGCTCTCCAGTCTAAGGACCAGATCCATCCCCTCCTGCGTCACAGGGGGTAGGACACAGCGATGGATAGGAGGGCACCTGCAAAAGTCGTGTGAAGGAAGGCAGGCAAGGAGGGAGGGAGGAAGGAAATGAGGCCAGGGAGATGAGAAGCTGAAAATAAACAAATAAAAGAGGTGCACACACATGAAGCATTGTTCTGGTGATGGTGGGAAGACCACACCCCTGGGGCTTAAGCACAGAATGCCCTTTCAAATGCTAGTCTTGACTTACACATACATTTGTATATAGTTATATGCGTGTGTGCAGTTGAAAGTACCACATAGTTTTATTATATATATACATAGTCACCTAGAATTATTTATAACACATATATAACAATTTAATTTGTATTATCTGTGTTCACACATATAAATTTCATACAGAATCTGATTTATTCTGGATATATGCTGAAACAAACTTGGTCACAGGAAATGATTGGGGCATTTATAGAAAAGCAAAAGGAAGATGGGGCTTCCTTGGTGGCTCAGACAGTAAAGAATCTGCCTGCAGTGCAGGAGACCAGGTTTCGATCCCTGTGTTGGGAAGATCCCCTGGAGAAGGGAACAGCTACCCACTCCAGTATTCTTGCCTAGAGAATCCCAGGGACAAAGGAGTCTGGCAGGCTACAGTCCACAGGGTCACAGAGACAGACACGACTGAGTGACTAAGCGAACACACACACACACATGGGCACACACACACACGGGCACACACACACGGGAACATGAACACATGGGAACACATGGGAACTCACACACGGGAACATGAACACACACAGGAACATGAACACATGGGAACACACACGGGAACTCACACACGGGAACATGAACACACACACGGGAAGGTAAACCAGCTGTCTTGATTAAATAGCTGCTGCAACCTTGGACATGGAGTTGACTCTTTCATATTCACAATGTAATTGAGGAAATGACAACTTAACCAGAAACAATCAGAGAATAAAATAAGGCAGTAAAACCACTCAGCCCGGGCAGACTTCATAGTCTACCTGCAATGGCTCAAGAAGTTCAAAGGAAAGAAAGAGCATTAGAAGGGGGTAAACAGGAAAAGCTCCATGGAGATTAACACATACACAGAACTATATATAAAACAGATACTCTGGATAGCACAGGGAAGTCTACCCAATATTTTTTAACAACCTATAAAGGAATAAAATCTGAAAAAGGATACACACACACATATAGATATAAAACGGAGTCATTTTGCTGTACACCTGAAACTAATACAACATTCTAAATCAACTATACTTCAATTTAAGTAACCTGGCCATTCACTGCAGGAAGCGGTATCCTAGTTAAAGCAAGAGGAAGGGCAAGGTGCAGGGTCAGGAAGACACACCCACTAGATGCCCTTTCCACTCTCATTTTCCTTCCACCTTTTCCAACATGATCAACATTTACTCAGCACCAACCATGCAAGAAACTAGGCATTGGGAGAAAATGACCAATAATCTCCTTGGAGAGTCAGATATAAAAATAGGTAAGCAGCTAAGCACCAAGTAAGTAATCTTACGCTCACTACCAAAAAAAGGCGAGACAGTGGATGCTAGTAAGGCTGGCTGGGAAGCTGTTCTTGGACCACATGTTGCTTGGCCAAGACTTGAAGGAAAAGTAAGACTCAGAAAACAGAGAGTTAAAAAGAGGTATTATGGATACAAAGTGTGAATCAACACAAGACGTTAAGCACTACAGTGTGAGTATATCAGTAAATACTGAACTGTACACTTAAAATGGTTAAGAGCATACATTTTATGTTACATGTATTCTATCACAGTTAAGCTTTTTTTCATCTAAAAACCAAACCAAAAAACTGGTACTTCCTTAAAAAAAAAAAAAAAAAGACATAAATACTGCCATTTGTAGCCAACTAATAGATGACTGGGCTTCCCTGGTAGCTCCGCAGTAAAGAATCTGCCTGTCAATCCAGGAGACACAAGTTTCCATTCCTGGGTTGGGAAGATCCCCTGGAGAAGGAAATGGCAACCCACTCCAGTATTCTTGCCTGGGAAATCCAATGGACAGAGGAGCCTGGCAGGCTCCAGTCCATGGGGAAGCAAAAGAGTCAGACACAACTTAGCAACTAAACAACAGTTAAGATGACCAGTCTGATTCTGTAGCAAGTTCGTGTAGAGGGACAGTGGGAGATTCAATTAAGAAATAGACAGAAGCTGGGCTGTGGGAAACCTCGGGCAAACAGGTACACCCGATTCTCTCAACCAAGGTTTCTAACTTTGTGTTCCAAGGATTGGCTTCAAGTTTTGGTCCCCGAACACCCTGTAATAAGTCTTTTTTTTCCTCTTTAATAATTTTGCTTTTACTTTTGGCTGTGCTGGGTCTTCGTCACTGCGAGGGCTTTTCTCCAGTTGTGAAGCACGGGCTCCGGGGCTCACGGGCCTCTGCGGTCGCAGCTCTAGAGCACAGGCTCTAGTTGTGGCGCACGGGCTTGTCACTCCACGGCATGCGGCACCTCCTGGATCAGGGGTCGAACTTGAGCCTCCTGCATTGGCAGGCAGGTTGTTTACCACTGAGCCACCACGGAAGCCCCCTTGTAACAAATCTTGAATGTTTGATCTGGGGAGAGGGTACATGTGTTTTGGATTCTCAAAATGGCTTCTGACTTAGGAAAATTTGAAAACCATTCATGAAGGCAATTGGCAGTGTGGTCTGGGTGGGGACAGGATGGGGACTGAGGCTACATAAGTTGAGCTCACTTCCCTTGAGACTTGCTCTTAACTAAACACCAGATAGTATTATGTAAACAGGTGCCATACCTCTCTTTAGGACTTAACAGAACTATTGTTAGGATCTAAGAACAGCTCTCTGGGAAAGCTGGTGACCCCTATTACAGAAACTAGCAGAAGATGAACAGAGAAGAGAACCCAGTGAAAAAAAAAAACAGGCGGTAAGGAGATTCAATACATTGAAATGCCGTAAAAGCCAAAGGGAAAAAAGTCCTGGAGAAGACGAAGGGGTTACCGGCATCAAGTTTAAGAGGAGGATTAAGAAAGGAATGAGAAAAAAGAGATCGCTAAGTTCTATGACATCCCGTTGCACTGTTTCTGTAGTGATACAAAAAAAAAAGGTCAGAAGTTAAGGGTAAGATATCCAAACTAGAATACTTGGGAGAGCAGAGAGGCGCTGTTAATTATGACATCATTATGTCAGAGCATCAGATGTAAACCAGGACTGTCCTGGATGAATGGAAATACAGTTAGTTCCCTAGTTGAGGAGGAAGTACAACAGCCAGGAAGGCAGCAGATACCATCTGTTAACGCAAAGGACTTGGTCTTGAAAAGGAAAATAGGACATAAGTCAGAAGAATTAGTCGGGATAAGAAAGGGCTGTGTCAGCTACCTACGTGGGAGATGGGAGGACGTCGAAGGTTGAAAAGGAGAGGGAAGGAGTGGACAAGAACATCTTGTACCCTCTGTCTCGCTGAACATAACACACAAAGGGGTGGGCCCTCAAGACACTTGTGAGTGTTGACCGTGGGGACCATCCTCCAGGAAGCAGCAAAGAAAGCCGGAGTGGAGAGGGGCCCTTCTCCCTTTGAAATTATAAGGAAGGAGAAAGGGCTTCCCAGGTGGTGCTAGTGGCAAAAAAAAAACCCTGCCTGCCAGCACAGGTGATGGAAGAGACGTGTGTTCGATCCTTGGGTCGGGAAGATCCCTTGGAGGAGGAAATGGCAACCCACTCCAGTATTCTTGCTTGGAGAATCTCACGGATAGAGGAGCCTGGTGGGCTACAGTCTATGGGGTCACAAAAAAATAGGACACAACTGAAGCAACTTAGTATCCACAGAAGGAGAACAGAAACCACCACGCGACCAGAAAAGGCAGGCCAGAGCATCCTGTCAGAGATCGAGGCCTCAGAGAACGCTTTTCCAAACTACCTTCATGATGGCCTTTTCCTCAAGGGAAAAACAGCAAGAACGTGAGGTCAACTCTTATGAGTTCTTTAAAGCTAATCCGCACGTAGACTGCCAGAACCAGAACAATAGGCAATCTACCCGTAGTGCAAGATATAATTCATTCAATGCCAAGGAGTTATTTTATTTATAATTTCATTGCAGGTACAGCTTGGGGGCTACAGAGAGGTCAGAGGAACACTCGTCCAGCTAAGTTTAAACTGGGGCAAGAAAACAATGGTTGGTGTCAGGATACGAAGGTGTGACCACACTGATTACATGGCAGGGGAGAGGAAATTCTCTCAGCCAAAGGTCACCAAGAGGCTAAATAACCAAAACGGGCTTCACCCACAGACGATTCTTAAACTACAGCTAGGCCACTCATCCAAACAGCACAGGCCTGCACAAAGAAGGGGAGGCTTTTTCAGAGGGCAGCAGACATAGGCCTGTACAATCCGGCAGTCCAGCGGGGTCAGTGGCTGGTCAGCAGGGGACACTCAGGAGCACGAACTCTCCAGGCATGAGTCACATTCTACAATGCGGAGCTCAGAGTATAAAGAAAATAACCAGACGGACAGATATTTATTATAAAAGTCAATTTATTTTCCCTTTCTGTGTTTCAAAAGTTTCCCTTTCTGTCAGTAATGAGCAGTTAACTGATTGGAAGTCTGCTTGATTAAATAACATTAACAAGTTCATAAACACACATTTGAGAGTATAAAGCAAGAGGTTGAAAATTTTCCCCTAACTCCATGTAAATTAGGCAGCCCTCAAAATTGCACATTTTTCGCCTGCTCACTTTCATAATTTAAAATATATATACAGGATGACCTTAAAATATTGATAATTAGTATAGAATTCACAGCCTTGAAGATGTATATTCTACAAACATCTAAAGAATAGATATCTAGATACCTCTCAGGCCCTAGTAATCCACTGTGATTCAACATCATGTACTTCATGCATAGAAGGCCAAATGGTCTTTCCTTGTTCTCTAATTCTAGTCTTCTGCTGAGGTAACGCAAGGAACCCGGGTATGACAGAGACCAAGCCTCTGAAAATAGGGCTAAGCCAACTGGCTTCCTAGTGGATCCTAAAAAGTTCCCAGAGAACAAGCCTGGGATTGAGTACTTCGGTTATAAATTACATCCTGGAATGTTCACAACTGAGGTACCTCATGGTCCTTGACAGGAAGCCAAAAGACTTTCAGGAGTTGAAGGTAATTCTGAACGAAGGTGGAGGAGAACAGCTGACAATCACTGGAAGATATTTCTGCTTCCGGAGCTGATCGACTTCAGAGCAGACACAAAGTAACTGAGCCACTTGGCACGTAGTGTGACTTTTCCCACTTAAGAGTTTAACTAAGGGATTCTCTGTCCAAGACAGGCTTACGCTGGACCCAGCTGGAGTGCTGTACCAGGATGTGATGCTTCAGAGATGAGCTGCTCTCTGTAAACTCATGACCGAAGCAAAATGCAACGATCCTTTCTATTCGTGGAACGTGTCGTTGCTACAAACCGGGCACGACCGCCTCATGGTCACTTAGCTTTCCAGACAAGGGTCCAAGTTCAATAAAGCATTTACGGTTAAAAGGATGAACCTCCACAGGCCAACAGAGTTGCTGGCAGATTCACAGGCCATTCGGTACATTCACGGAACAACAGCGATAAATAAAAATCATTAATTCCTGTAGTGTAGAAAAAGCCACCCAGCCTTCAACTGGTCAGCATCTCCGGGGGCTGACACTGCTGAAAGAGGCCCGACAATCTGAGGTTATGTTGGAGTTAAGACAAACCCAAAATAGGGTGAATTAAAAGAAGTAAGAGTCCGGACGTTCTTTTGTGGGCACCAGTCAGTCACTCACTCAATATGCGAGTTTGTCGTCTTTGCATAAGGGAGCATGTTTCCCTCACTATTAATGGTGAAATAAACAGAACTGTGCAACTTGTCTGTGAAGAGAAAAAGAGCATTAAATGTGCAGTGATAATTTAATTCTGTTAGCGCTTCATCGTTTGAACATAATAAGGAATTTGGACTACATTCTTTTTGACTTCGTACAAAGATAACTCAATCTTTAATGAAACAGAAAATGATTTTGAAAATTACAGTTACTGTAACAAAATACTTAATGTAACATTACAGTCTCCTCAAAAAAAGAACCTAATGAAATAATTTGCTATAAGTAGAGCAGAGAATTGATACTGGAGCTCAGATTTCAAACAGCGTTTCTTCCTACAGATTCTGTTTTCCATGACAATTTCTGGTATGATCAGACCAGCAGGTACATCAGGAGATATCTCCCTCTGCTTAGGGCGGATATCAGAAGAGGAACACAAGAGTTATAGGGCCAAGCCTTTAGGAGCCAGAAACCAGTGAAGCTAACGGAAGCATCCTTTGTGATAGCAGAGAACATAAGCCTTAAGGCTGCTCCAGGGGATTCCAGGTGCTGAGCTGTCTCCAAGGCCCTTTGGACAAGGCTGGAGGACAATGTCTGGACTTGGGCGATGGAGGCTGCCTCCAATTAGGATACTCTCAACTGAGGGGAAGGATACTAAATACACCCTCTGGTGCACGAAGCTGTCACCAGACTCTCAAGTAGACCAGTCTCGAGCACTGTCTCAATAACGTGGTAAGAACACGTCACGTGCTTATTCAACAGAGAGCAATGTTTTGAAAGCACAAGGCCTTATTTTGTATTGGCTGTTTCCCAGAAAATACAGAGTTCCAGCGAAGAATATCTAAGGTGCAACAGATATTTTCTCAAGAGACTCAAGGTTCATTTTAGAACTTGCACGCCACAGTGTTAATTATAGTAATGCTTCTTTTTTAACCCTACGTGGTTTGGCATACACATTTCCTTCAGAATTCCCAAATTATATTTAGTGACAGAGAGTACCCCGGAAGAGTACCCTGATTAACAGTTGCAGATGTAAGTCTCTCATCATTTTTTCTGGAATCATGAATGACAATACTCATTAGACTCAGGTCAAGGGCAAACGTAACAGCCCTTTCCTTCCTTGAAAAATGAATGTGTCTTTTAGAATAGGAAGACGCTATTTTTCACAAAAGAATCTTTAAAAGCAGTCAGCAGTGTTGCTGGCTTAAGAAGTGATTTAACCTAACTGCAAGAAGAAATGAACTACTGACACATCCAACAACACGGATGAACTGCAGAATGCTTATGCTGACTGGAGGAAGCTGACAAAGACATGGAGTGTATGATTCCATGCGTATGAGGCGCAAGAAGATGCAGAGTAGTCTACAGCAACAGAAGCGTGGGCCAGCAGTTGCCCGGTGGAGAAAGGTGGGATGGCGAAGAGAAGTGGGGCACAGGCATGACACAGGGGCCGTGAGGAAACTTTGGGGAGTGACGGACACTTCCTGCCCTGATCCGGATAATGTTTTCACAGGTGTGTATGGACATATGTTAAACCTTCCGGAATTTTATATCTCAAATGCATGCCATTTGTTTTAAGCCAATTATTCAACAACAAAAAAGACTACTCTGAATGTTAAAACAAACAAACAAATAAAAAAACAAACAGTGATTTAAGTAAATGTTTTGAACTCATTTACTTTAAAAAACTACTAGCTAAAGACTGCCCTGTTGGACTAGTGGTTAAGAATTCACCAGCCAGTAGAGGGGACACAGGTTCGATCCCTGATCTGGGATCCTACATGATGCGGAGAAAAAGGCTGGGCACCAGAACTACTGAGCTTGTGCTCTGCAACAAAGGAAGCCACTGCAATGAGATGCCCACGCACCACAACAAAGAGGAGCTCCTGCTCACCTCAACTAAAAAAAGCCCACGCAGCAGAAGACCCAGCACAGCCAAAGATCAGTAATAAAATAAATATGTAAATCTTAAGGGAAAAAAACTACTAGTTTATAAAAAAAAAAAAGAAGAAGAAGAAGAGGCACATACTTACCATAAGAATGAAAAAGTAGAAAACCCACATCCATCCCAGGTTGTCCTGGATCAAAGACACCAAATACTAAAAGGGAAAAAAAGAAATCACAATATAATAAATTAATAAAATGAAGTGGCTAAAAAGTAGATGAAACATGGCTCTTCTAGAAAATGAGAAAGGAGTCAGGGTGTGTATAACGTTTCACAGTTTTTAGTGCTCCTGCATATGCGTGCTCCTAATTAAGCTTTACTGACAGCCTTCGTTTGGTAAGCTGGCAGAATCCAAATAAAAAATGGAATGGAAGGCCTAAGTCCAAGAGGTCTATATTTTTTTCACTTTGCTATTAAGAGAGAATGATGAACAACCTCAAGCTACTTCTGTTTCATCATCGCTTCTTCCAGTGAAAGGTACTGTAACTGATGCTTTTAAAAATACTTCATCTTTTAAGTATACCACTCATTTTTCATACACTATTTGCTCACAGGATTACTGCATGACTTCGACACTCTATAGCATATTCTTTTATTTTCAATTACTAAAAAGTACCCAGTAGCTTTTAACCCATTTTCTTTTTTAAAATTATGGTAAAATACATATAACATACAACTTGCCATTTTAGCAAACTTTCATTGTACATACAACTCAGCAGCACCAAATACATTCATGTCTTTGCACAATCATCACCATTACCTATTTTCAAACTTTTTCATCACCCCAAACAGAATCTCTGCACCTATGAACTCTCTGCAAGAACTCTCCATGGCCCGTCTCCTCAGCCCCTGACAAACTCTAATCTGCTTTCTATTCCTATGAATTTGCCCATTCTAGGTATTTTGTGTTAAGCAGAACCACCCAATCTGTCCTTTTGTGTGCAGCTGATTTCATTCAACACAATGTTGTTAAGGTTCATTCATGAAGCACACATCAGAACTCCACTCCTTTTTATGGCTGAATAATATTCTACTGCATAGATATACCACATTCTGTTTATCTATTCATCTATCCATGGACATTTTAGTTGTTTCCACCTTGTGGCTATTATGAATAATGCTGCAATGAATAATGGCAAACAAATAACTGAAACTGTCTTCAAGTCTTTGGAGTACAGCTTACCTGGAGTGGAACTCCAGGTCATAAGTTAATGTTTGCCTTTTTGAGGAACCATCATAGCATTTTCTACAACAGCTGTGTGGTTTTACATTCCTACCAGCACTGTATGGAATTTCTCCACATCCTCACCAGTACTTACTACTTTGTTCTACTTTGCTTTAATTACAGACATCCTAATCAGGTGTGAAGTGGTAGTTCATGTTTCTCCTTTGCATTTCCCTAAGAGACTAAGGATGCTAAGAATCTTTTCAGGGGTTCACTGACCATTGGTACACATCTGTCATAAGGAGTTGTCCCTATGTTTTCTTCTAAGGGTTTTATTAATTCTTATTAAGAGATTTATTAGCTCTTATAGGTATGTGATTCATTTTGAGTTAATTCCTGTACATAATGTAAGGTAAGGGTCCAAATTCATTTTTCTGCAATGTGTACATCCAGCTTTCCCAGCACCTTTTAGTGAAGAAACCACTCTTTCCCCAATGAATGGTCTTGGTACCCTTCTCAAAACTCAGCTGACCACCCAACATGATCATTTAACCCCTGTTCTTTGATCACATTATTAGTAAAATTTTTAAGTGGGAGAAATTAGAGGAGATTTAATTTAGCATGAGTGATTTAGCATGGATGGCCTTATGGAAAACAAAAAAGCTGAGGTGTAATCACCCCTCAGAGGAAGCACAGTGGCCCTCCAAACTCTCTGAATGCTACTTTATCTTTTAAATAGCTTTACCGACATACAATTTACATAATACTAAGCTCATATCACTCAATGGATTTTAGTATACTTACAGAGTTGTGCAACCATCACCATAATCTAATTTGAGACCATCTTCATCACCCCAAGAGAAACCCATTAGGAATCACTCTCCAGACCCACCCAACCCAAAGCAACCACTAATCTAATTTCTTTCTCTATAGATTTGCCTATTCCGGGTATCTCATATGAATGAAATCACATAAATAGGTGGTCTTTGGTGACTAGCTCCTTTTACTTAGCATAATAGAGTTGAAGTTCATCCATACTGTAGCATCTATCAAACCTTCATTTCTCTTGAACTGCCAAATAATACTCCATTAGATGGCTGGATGGCATCACCGACTCAATGCACATGAGTTTGGGTGAACTCCGGGAGTTGGTGATGGACAGGGAAGCCTGGCATGCTGCGATTCACGGGGTCACAAAGAGTCGGACACGACTGAGCGACTGAACTGAACTGATATGAATATATCATATTTTACTTATCCATTCATCGGTTGATGGACGTAAGGATGTTTCTACTTCTTAGCTATTATAAATAATCATTTGCTATGAAACACATTTCTGTAAAAATGTTTATGTGGACATTTGTTCTCATCTCTCTTGGGAAAACACTGCAGTTTAACCTACTGAACCCCTGTTGTGTGTCAAAAACATATTAAGCATTGGGAACGCGAAGAGGAAGGACACAGCACGGTTCTATCCTCAAGGAAGGCAGAGTCTGATACAGGGGATCAATCAGCCAGTCAGTGTGAAACACCACGGCAACTGTTCTACCACAGGCATGCACCAACTGCTGTGGAAACCAGCAGGAGAAAGCAGTATTTTTCTTGGGAAGTCAAGGAAAGGCTGGGAGAACAAAGCTATTCAATGTGAATCAGGCGAGTGCTAGGGACCAAGTTTACAGAATTTTTGTTTTTGTTTTGGCCATACTGTGCGGCATGGAGGATCTTAGTTCTCTGACCAGGTACTGAACCTGTGCCCCCTGCAGTGGAAGTGAGGAGTCTTAACCACTGGACCACCCAGGGGAGTGTGAAGTTTTTAACATTAAGTCATGAAGTTTGGGGTTTTATACCTCAAACAGTAAGAAATCATTCAAAACTCAACACACCAGGGGAATAAGTAAAGCAAACAATGATTTACTCTCCTGATTCTGCTTCTAAAACCGTGAAAGTCAGTCTAACGCTGACCCCGAGTTCCTAGTTAGGGATCTTAAGACTAGCAGGCATTCTAATTAAAAAGAAACTCCTTGAAATGTTCATTACAATCCATCCATCTGATTAACGAAGAAAACATTAGCTAAGAAGGAAAATCTAAAATACAGTCATTTCAGAAAAGGATGCCCAATACCCTTCATACAAAGACATCTGAACGGGTGGCCAGTAGCATTTTTTAGCTCCTACTCCAGAGCATAGCAAGAAAACAGAGTCCTCCTACCTTTGCTAAGTTTTCCTTTTTCCCTTTAGCTCCATAATCAAATAAGCTAACACCCTGATCCTATAAATCATTCTTTCTACAACCATTCAACAAGTACCTGAGCGTCTCCTGTGTGCCAGGCACCCTTCCTAGGACTGGGGTGACAGCGAAACCCAAAACACTGCCTCGTGAAGCTCATCTTAGTGGGAGAGACAGACAGTAACAAATAAGCACGCGCTGCATGACCAGGGAGAGGTGCGCATTCAGTTGGTATATCTCCTGCAGCGGGTTTCCCAGCCGGCACAGCGGTAAAGAACCCACCTGCCAGTGCAAGAGATGCGGGTTCCATCACTGAGTTGGGAAGATCCCCTGGAGAAGGAAATGGCAACCCGCTCCAGTATTTTCGCCTGGGAAATTCTATAGACAGAGGAGCCTGGTGGGCTACAATCCACGGGGGTCACAAAAAGCCAGACACGACTAACTAAACAACAACAATCTCCAGCAACATCTGCTCTTGTATTAACCACTCACGATCAGATACCAGTGGTCCAACCCCATTAAGCGAGCAAAGCATCAATCTTCAAGGCCATCTACTGACCTCAGTGTCAAAACTACAAGCCTTTTTCCTTCCATTCTCTTTCTCCCGACCTCTCTTCATTTATGATCTGAGTAACACCCCCACCCCTCAAATTCTGGCTTCCTGTTTCTGTGACCACTGGGCATCCTCTGAGGTTTTGCCCATATTTTCTTTCCCCATTAAACATCACACCACTGCCATAGTTTCAGATATTCTATCCATGCAGTTGATTCTCAACTCTACATTTTACAAAATTAGCACTCAATGACTGAGAGTGGTATACCCCAGGAGAGACAAATACTCATGACTGCCCCAGAGAAACAATGCCTTTCTGAAGCTGAACAAAAGCAAGAAAGATCAATTAGAATGCTTCTGACAAGGACTTCCCTGGCGGTCCAGTGGTTAAGACGCTTCCAATGTAGGGGGTGCAGGTTCGACGCCCAGTTGGGGAACTAAGATCCCACACGCTGTGCAGCACAGCCAAAAAAAAGAGACAACAGTTCTGACTACCTACAGTAGGCCACTCTTAACCTAGAAGATCTCAAACTTTATCGAGTACACAGGACTCACCAGGATGGCTTGTTGAAATACAGATCCCCAGGCCCTCATTCAGCGAGTCCACAGTAAGCTAACTGTTCTGTACTTTAATGAGTTCCCAGATTGATTCTGACGTAAGACATTTATGAACTGTCTTTTGAAACACAGTTGTAGGAAGCAGAGGAAGCATCTCAGGGAAGCCGCAGGGTCCATGGCAATTTCTGGCGGGGATGTGTGGGAAGAACGTGTGTATGTCTGTGTTTGGAGGGTGGGAGAGCTGGGGCCTGTGTGTCAAGTGCGGGGTAATGAGAAGCATGGGTCTCCTGGCCTCCCTGAAGTGCCAAGTTCAGGCTGGAAGAGGAGGCGGTGGGCAGCAGGGACTGAAGGATCTGTCTTACTAAGTGTTCACTTCTTTCTAGACAGGAAGAATCTGAAGGTAAAAGTGGAGGGGACGAACTGATAAATGTCGAGGGGCCTTCCATGTTAGGTCACTAAGAACCCAAGGCTTTTAGTACAGCGTACTACAGCACGAGAGCGCCACCTACCGTGGCCCTGCAGGCGGGGGTAGGCCCTCCCACCGCTAAACACTCCCTATCCAGCCCTCCCTGCCCTCTCACCTGGCCCACCGCAGCTCCAATGCTCCCGGTTCCATCAACGATCCCAGTGACGGTCGCCAAAGCCTCACTGCTCCCTTGGATCAGCTCCTGACGACCCAGGTCCGCAGAAATAGCAGAGCTAATCATATTAGAAGGTCCACCAATAAAGAATCCTAAAGTCAGAAACAGAACAGGTTCTTAAGTATTAAGACACTACTCGTAACAACGCGTTAGGAATCCATTGAGAATTACGTAAACTCTAATCCCAATACTCTAACTGGTATGTTGGAGAGAAACAGAAAGAAGGGGGCAAAATTACCTGTAAAAATGGAAACTCCCCCAGATGTAACATCTTAGTTAGCATCCACTTTCCTCTAGAAAACAGTGAACACAGACCTCTCTAATCCAGTGAAGTGTGCATTCACTGACAACTGTCTGCACTGGTTTATCAAATTCTATTATGGCAGAGATGAGTCAGAGTATCTGAATACCCAAATTCAACCAAACAGCGAGAAAGAGAGAGAGAGGAGAAAAAGCGATTTAAACAGTGCAAGGGGTTCCATCTGCCACTGTTCTCGGTGAGGCTGTCACAGGAATGAGCGCGGTCAGGGCCAAGAGTCTCACAGAGCAGCAGCAGCTTCAACTATCCCATGAGCTCAAATTTAATAGGAGTTTTTCTGTAACATGGTCTCTAATGGCACTCAACTGATTCATCTGGGGTTCAAGGGAAGAAATACTGACCAATTCCAACATAGAAGGAAAAACCAGCTATACTGGACTTCTTGAAAGTTGGTGAACTGGTTTCCAGCGGGGCATTCTTCCTACACCACTTCCGGGAGTGATATCAGCGGGTGTGGGCCGCAACCAAAAATCGGAGGAAATCTCTAAGGGACGGCTTCCGCCACATCAGGACTGAGGCGGTCACGTGAGAGCAGAGAAGCAGGATCTGGGGGACGCATCTTTCCTTTACCACCTGAATTTTCTATAATTAAGGCTTTAGAATAGCTCAGCTTGAAGGAGCAGTTTCCTTTTTCCCTTTTTATTTACAGAGGAACAAGACAGTGAAATGGAGCCTGTGCCGTACCTGTGATAGCCATCAGAAGCGCATTGATGGACTTGTCGTTTGGAGAACCTGCAAGGAAAGACAGGCACGGGGTGATGACGTGAGGAGCGCAGTACGTGTGTCTCCTCCCAACAGTACACAGAGGCCTGGATTCCCATGACCTCACAGATCTCCCCAAGATAGCAAGCGGATACGGCTCCATCACCACCTCTCCCGACTTTTATTTGTAATGTCTGCCTCTGGCTGGTGCTCAAGCTACTGTGACTTCTAAAAGCTACAGGAAAACTCCTATCTCAGCAGCATCTTAAGGGACAGATACCAAACCTACTAATTACCATCTTTCCTCTTTTGAAATCTTGTCCCTTTTATTGTTTTATTGGCTCTAATGCTGCACCGCTGGAGCCTACCCTTGGACAAAGCATATACACTCCCAAGCAAGCTTTTAAACAAACCGACAAAGCACAAGAGATGCCAGTTTCCTCCCCAATGCAAATAAAACTACGTAATGGTACTTTTACCACTGTTCACAGGACAATACAAAGATCCCATTTATGCCCTGGCGCCTGGTCTCAACCACCTCCCCAGGGCTGATCACTGACTCGAGGCAAGTAAATGCCTTAGTCCTAAGAGATGAGGCAAACAGTTTAGCTGCAAGGAAATACTCACGACTGTATCCAACCAGGGACCCGATGGCCAGAAGCAGACTGAGAGCTAACACCGGCGCTCTCTTCTGTAACATGTCGGAGATGAAGCCTTGCAGCGTTCCACCTTCCAGCACAAAGAGGTGCAACCCAGTCAGCATCTCGAAATTAGCTTAGTTACCTGACTCTTGCTTACCACGTACCCTCCACCCGCCGGCAAGATCCTAACACTGGTCTATCCAACAAGACAGCTGACTCTCCTAAAAAAATCTCCTCCATAATTTGCTTTTAGAAAGATCACCTGTCAACTCACATGATGGCAGATGGGGACAGACCACCAGTCAGACACCAAAATCAGGAAAAATCATCAGACCCACCCTCACTGTTCCTTGCTGTTTTCCCTTCTCCGATCAGCTGTGAAGTCTTTTCTTGCCTTTCCCCCCACCTGCTTTTTATTTGAAAGATAATTAATGAGACTCTGTGTGTCACAGGTTATGAGTGAACATAAATATTCACTAAAATTAAATGCAGCAATTATGGTTTGGCAAAAACTAATAGGTCAAGATGTTTAAAATAAGTTAATGTGGAGGACTTCCCTGGAGGTCCAGTGGCTAAGACTCTGCAATCCCAATGCAGGTGGCCTAAATTCAATCCCTGGTCAGGGAACCAGATCCCACATGCTGCAACTGAAGAGTCTGCATGTGGCAGCTAAAGAGCCGAATACCACAATGAAGACTGAAGGTCTCGAGTGCTACAACTAAGATCCAGCGCAGCCAAATAAATAAACAGTTAAAAAGAAGAAGAAGAGGTGATGTGGATCCTTGAAGCAACACAGTCACATTCAGATACAGTCCTGTTTGGAATCTCGGGGCACTGGGACATCTGGCACACCCTCATCAGAATCTGTTCAGGACACAGAAGTATGTGCAAGTCTAAAGGCAGCATCCTCACCTTTGGCTCTGAGTCTAAGAATGAGGGCACACAAGTTCAGATACAGTAACAGCATATCACCTAAGGATACACTGTATTTTTATGCGCTGAGGGCAGTTTAGTCTGTCCACAGATCTAAAGGTAAAGACAGGCTACCAAGGTTCTGCCACAGTCATGTAGGTGGTGCCCACTACCGTGCGTTCTGTATATCCATCTGGTTTTGAAGATTCCTACTTCCTTGTTTGGGCTTCCCTGGTGGCTCAGTGGTATAGAACCTGCCTGCCAATGCAGGACACGTGGGTGCAATCCCTGATCCAGAAAGAACTCCTGGAGAAGGAAATGGCAACCCACTCCAGTATTCTTGCCTGGACAATCCTAAAGACAAAGGAGCCTGGCGGGTTACAGTCCATGGGGTCAGAGAGAGTCAGACACAACTGAGTGACCAGCTATAGCAAAAAGTCACTATTAAAATCTGCTGTGGGGCTTCCCTCATGACTCAGTGGTGAAGAATCCGCCTGCCAATTCAGGAGACACAGGTTCGATCCCTGATCTGAGAGGACCCCTCATGCCACGGAACAACTAAGTCCATGTGCCGCAACTACCGAGTCTGTGCTGTACAGACCGGAGGCTGCCACTGCTGAAGCCCACTGCCCTGGGGCCTGTGCTCTGCAACAAGAGAAGCCACAGCAAGGAGAAGTCTGTGTACCTCAACTGGAGAGCAGCCCCTGTTCTCTGCAACCAGAGGGAAGAAAAAGAACCCAGGCAGCAACGAAGACCCAGCACAGCCAAAAATGATAAATAAGTAAAATCAACTTTAAAAGAATGGGACGCACAAGTTCAAACCCAGTAACAGCCTAAGGGCACACTGTGCTTTCATATGCGCAGGGCAGTTCAGTCTGTCCACATGTCTACATGTAAACATTACAGAAAGCCTACCAAGGTTCTGCCACAGCCACGTAGGTGGTACCCAGTAACATGCATGCTGTACGTCTGTCTGACTTTAAAGTTTCCCACTTCCTTGTTGATGCTTCCAGCTATAGCAAAAAGTCACTATTAAAGTCTGCTGTGTACAAGGAAGCAAATGCAAAACAAAATAACCCCTGCTATTATTCCTACCTTTACGATCCGACAGTCAGTACACCAAGCTAGTATGTTTCCCTTCTTCGGCTGTGGGTGATAGGTAAACGAACATAACTCGGATCTCTAACATACAATTAGCTTTAGAGCTAAGCGATCCCTGGGAGTATACAAAAGGCTCTTAAAGTATACTTAAAGAGATCAGAGAAAGCAACATCCCAGTGCGTCCCAGGACAAAAGAACTGATCCCGCAACAAAGGACTGAAAAAAAAGAACTCTATATCACAGGGCTGCCGCAGGCTGGGTCTTCTTTTCTATGGACTTTTTTTTTTTTTTAAGAGTCTGGCTATTTACCAGTAGGACAGTTTAGGAAAAAGGGCTGTGGAATAAGTGATAAAACTTTAAATGATGCCAGATTTCATAACCCAATAAAATCTGACTAGTGACTCACTCTTGCTAGAGGAAAAGATGCTTCACTGGCCGTACCTATAATTCCTCCGACGTCGTACCAGATGGACAACTGGTCAGCTTCGGCCTCCTTCCATCCAAAGTTGTTACTCAGATAAAAGGGCAACCAGAAGAAGAAGGAGTAATTCACTAACTTCAAGCACGCGTAGGCCAGTGAATACTACAAGGAAAACACCCAGCTGTCAGCAAGGAGCGAACAGCACAGTGTAACCACCGCTCTAATGCAATTAAACAGCAAAACAAGGCAGAAGAGCTGGGGCCGCATGGTACCTGATTTTAAAATTGAATGTTCCTATGAATTCCCATTGCCTGACTTGTCCTAGTCTTCCTCCTCTCTCCTCCCAACTTAGCGTCTAGAAAGGTAGTATAATAAGCCTTGGGATTAAAAACACAGAGGACTACTCCCTAACTGTCCCCACTTTCTTCTCCTTTTAGCTTTCTGGTAGAAGCAACCTGGTATTTTGAACCATAAGGCAGGGCATGGACTCACATTTCTTTATTTAGATAAAGATAAAAGGTATTCATGCCACCGAGGAGCACTAACCATAAGCAAACGAATCCAGTGAACATCACAGCTTTTACTGCAGGTAGTCAACCCTTTCAGGTTCTCCTTCCTTCGAAGTTAATATGATGACCAATGCAAAGCAAAGTGACTGGATTCTAGTTCCAAAGGTCTAAGAAAAGCATCAGCATGAAAACTACTTTCATAGGGTAGTTTCTGAAAGCTGAGTCAAAAATGAAAGCAGAGGATCATCACGGGCCTTGTGGCTCTAGGTTGAGGAGCAAGAGCTCCCATAACATGGCAGTGGGGCTGAGAAACCTATATTCAACACATTATTACCAGGAAATCCTGACATTCAGCATCAAAGGAAGAGGGGGAGGAGCAGAGAGACTCACTTCAAAGGGTGTCTGGCTAGTATATTCTCTTCCCTGGAGCTGCCACTTATTCCCTAGGTATCACTTGTTTTAAAGGGGCTTTCCTGGCAGGACCGCCGCCCCCTAGAGAGCCAAATCTCAACCACGAGTGCATTTTGTCCAGACAGCCGGCCACAAAGACAAAGGGATTAAGTTCACCAGATTCCCTTTATACCCTGTCCATGGCAGGGAACAATAGCTTGTGAAATACAAAGGGATAGCAAGGGAGTGCCACGTTTAGTCACAACAAATCTAAGTCCTGTCTCAGAAATTAAACTCTTACCAGCAGAATATTTTAATAACTACTGTAAAAAAATAACTAATCATTAGCATCAGAACAGGCCCCCAGGGAACATGCATTTCCCTGAATCTTTTGGTTGGAGAACTGTGGGAGCTCGCACTTCGATCTGAACTCACGCTTAAACTTTATCTGTTGCCAAGTGTCAGTTCTCTTAGCCTGGGGCAGGGAGAAGGGAGTAAGTACGAAATAGGACAACCAGCAGACTCTGAATCTGCTTGAGAGGTTGTATTCATAAAGCATCATTAAACCATAAAATTAAAAAGGTGTTTATTCATAATAACTCGACATTGCAGACTTCAGGGAGGATGGACTGGTAGGCCTTCTATCCACAGGAAGGGGAACTGAGACACAAGGAAGAGCTGAGTAAAGCCACAGACCTCACAGAAACTTAGTGGATAAGCTGGCAACATAGCCTAGGCCTCTTAACTCCACTCCCGTGCTAGAGGCCTAAAACACCAAGACAGAAAAACTGTGGCAGAATGGACTCAGTTTAGATGTTAGGAAAAAAGCCTGACTGTGGAGGTTATGCCAACCCTGGAATGCACTACCCAAGGACACTGTGCAGCACTCTGCTCTGGCCTTTTATAGAAGGGCAAACTATTTTTTTCCCTAGAATGGCAAGAACATTGGCAAAGAAGACAGACTTAACGAACCACTCAAGCCCCTCTTGATCTACTTATAATTCTATAAGACTTCAACAGGCCAAAAGGCATATATTCAAAAATACCCATTTTTGCCTTCTTACTCAAACTCTAGTATCAGCGTCAGCAAATTGGGGCTCACGGGCCACTTCCGGTCAGGTCCGCTGGTTCCATGTTGTCTGTGGAGTCCTCTGCTCTACTGAGCTGAGTGGCTGTGGCAGAGACTGTACAGTGGCCCCAGAGCTGAAAACATTTACTTTTGGCTCTGCACAGAAAAGGCACCACCCCCCGCACTGGGTATCAGATACAAGCTCAAGCGGTATCAATAAACAAGCTGAGGGCCACTGTTCCTCTGGACATATATTCCTGAAATAAAGTCTCAAAGAGAAGCTAACTGCTTCAAGGTGCCTTATCCCCAGCAGTGCTACTATCCAGGCTATGGTATCTCCCAGGCTTCGGTGGGGAGGTTTGAACAGTCCTTACCGCTATAACTCCAGGAAGGCAACAAGCCTGGTAGAAACTTATTGCCTTGACTTGGCTCATAGTATTGCCTTCTTGGATTGAATAATTAGGCTCAGCTTCATCTTCATTTTCAGCACCATTAATTAACGGCCTGTGTGAGTCTTCTTCAAAATTTTCTTCTGTCTCAATACCTGGGATACCTAAAACAACAGCAACAGCCACACTGAGAGGGTGCCTTCAGGTGCCCAACACTGTGCTAAGGGCTTTACACGTACCATTACTTACGAGGTCCATGCTATTTTTATTTGCGTTTTACAGGAAAAAGTAACTAAGGTTCAGAGTCGAAGGTCAATCAAGGTCACACAGCTAATGAGCAACAAACCCAGGACTCAAATTCTCCTTTATCTGGCTTCAAAGCAATGTTTTTTCAACCACATCATGCTCTCTTTCATACAGAAAAACTCGTTAATTACGTACTATTAAACTGACGTGTCTCTTCAGTAAGACTCAAAAGATAGAAGAATCATACATCTATCTGCTTCTGTGGTTTCACTTGTATGTTCTGCCTGTATGATCTGTATTTAACCACAGATAAGTATTTCACTGAATTATTCTTCTGAAGAAAAAAAGATCTGTCTCAAGAAGCAAAATTCAAAATCCATCCATGCTAATTTCAAGCCAATGTCTCCATTATAAAACCTCATTTGCAAATGATGAATTTTCCTGAAACTATAAAAAGGTGAGCCTCACTCCCTCAAACATTTGCAGCTGTGCCAGGCGAGGCTGTGGCGTCGACAGGACACAAAACAGCAAGACTGCTCTTTTAATTCACTGAAAGCAGCTCACAGTTCTCCTAGGGAGAAAGAGCTGGGCTGTTCCAGCCTTGGGTTTCTCTCTGCCGGTGTTAGCAAGACAATCTGAGTAGAAAAGCAGCCTCTCTCACCAATTTCTTCCGGTGACACCAGGAGTCCAAAGAAGATGACGATCCCACCAGCAAACTGCACGGCCGCCGTCACCAGGAAGGCATACTGGGGGGGCGGGAAGGGGAGAGGTGCTCCTGACACATCTGGGATGCTCGTTAACCACACCGTCGTGAGAGACACACGTGGGAGGACGGGGCGCCTGGGAAGGAAATGCGCGCAGGGCACCCAGCCTCTGCCAGGCACTGAGCTAAGTGTTTTACTTGTTTTCTCACAAGTTTTTCCCAGGGACTCTGTGGAGCTCAGAGAGGATAATTAAGGTCTCCTGGACACTGAGTGGTACTATTACAACTGGGAAGCCAGAACTGGCTCCAAGAATGGCACTCTTGCCACCACTCAGCCTCACGCAACAGACAGTATCTGCCCTCGGTTTCCCGTTGAGGGGGGTTACACACTACACACAACATTAATTAATAGGAACTTCCCTGGTGGTCCAGCAGTTAAGAATCTGCCTTGCAATGCAGAGGATGTGGGCTCGATCCCTGGCTGGGTAACTAACATCCCACATGCTGTGGAGCAACTGAGCCGGTGCAACTGCTGAAGTGCGCATGACGCGACAAAGACTCTGAGTGCTGCATCGAAGAACCCACACGGCCAAAACATGAAATACAGATAATTTTTAAAAAGAGACACCACACGTTAATACAGGCAGCATGGAAGTGGATAAATGAGAAGGCTGAGTCCCCATGGGAAACATACAGAGGAACTGAATCTGGAAGAAAAAAGCCAAGGAGGTTGAAGGAGGGAGACAGCGCTTTAGGGAAGAGCTGAAAATCCTGGCAAGTGACCACCTTTCCCAGCACAACTGAAGCCACGGCACCAGGCGGGAGGGAGACGGGAGGGAGATGGGAAGCCTTCTGCACAGGGGGAGCTGAGGGCTGTGCTGGGGGTCACAGGGAAGAACAGTGTCCTTTCGATGGCCCAGGTGAGACACTCGAGAGCCAGACAGCATCAGTGAATTTTATTTAAGAGAGAATGGAGCCTGAGGTGTCAATGAGTATTTCCAGAATTCAAATCTGGGAGGAGCCCACAGGGTGACCTGAAATTCCCATCTGAGCCAATTAGTACAATCCACGTGTGAAGCTAAGAAAGCTGGGAAAAGGTGACTATGAAGACAGGAAGGACTTCCCACTGGCCCTAACTAGACCAAAATTCTTCAAGGACCAAACACTTGGCAAGCTGTTTAAAAACTCACCTACTTTCTAAAAGAGCAACTTACTTTCAGTTATTGGGTTTGGGGTTTTGTTTTGGCCGCACTGCATGGCTTTAGGGATCTTAGTTCCCAGACCAGGGACTGAACCCACACCCTTGGCAGTGAAAGTTTGGAGTTCTAACCACTGGACTACCAGGGAATTCCCAATCATTCCCACTCAATGTCCAGGAGACCTTAATTATCCTCTCTGAGCTCCACAGAGTCCCTGGGAAAAACTTGTGAGAAAACAAGTAAAACACTTAGCTCAGTGCCTGGCAGAGGCTGGGTGCCCGGCAATCCATTGACATGAGCCATTAGATTTTTATTTGTCGAACATATAAGCACTGTTATTTAGCTTGTACTTTCCAAAGTTTGTTTTGGAAACAGAAGCCAATACAACAGATACTCTTTAATTCTTCCTCCATTTCACATAAATGGCAATACTCAACACACGGTTATCTTCACTTCACTGAGCTCTATCCCAATCTGGACACGCAGGGCTGCCTAATTCTACTTCACAGCTGCACAGATTCCACTGAATAGGTGTTTTGTGGTTTAACTATTTGCCGTTTGGTTGACATCTGTTGCCAATCTTTTGCTCTTACAAACAATGCTGAAGCAAATACCCTTGCAGATGTACTCTTTGTATATGATGAAGTATACTCATCAGTCAGATTAATTCATGGAGGTCGAACTGCTAGGTCAGAGCCATTATAATTCTGATGTGTTAGTCACTCAGTCATGTCCGACTCTTCACAACCCCATGGACTATAGCCCACCAGGCTCCTCTGTTCATGGGATTCTCCAGGCAAGAATACTAGAGTGGGTTGCCATTCTCTTCTCCAGGGGATCTTCCCGACCCAGGGATCGAACCCAGGTCTCCCGCATTGCAGGCAGATTCTTTACCGTCTGAGCCAGCAGGGAAGCCCAGGTTAAGTGACTGGGTTTTTGACAGACATTCCTATATTGACCCCAAGAGGAGTTATTTACTCGCCCACCCGGCAATGCCTGCTGTCACCTCCTAATAAACATGGTACCAAACTTCTGGATTTTTACCAATCTAATAAGGATACAGCGTAGGTTTTTTCTCTCCCTTTTTTTTACAGTGTAGTTTTAATTTGCATTCCTCTACCACTTCATACCTAAACTCCTATAAGAGCAGAGATTGTTGGCTCTTTGGGCCAAGACTCTATCCTCTACTGCCTTGGGGCACGTAAGAGGAACTTAAGAATATTACTGAAAGAATAAACAAGTTCTGAGTGAAGTGGAATAGCCTGTCATATGTTTACAAGCCATTTCTCTTTCCTTTCCATGAACTATACATTCAAAGGCTTTGCTTTTCTTTCCGTGTGTTGTTAGTCTTTGTCTTTATCAATTTGTGGACACTTTATACATTAAGGAGATCTGCTCTTTATCTGTAACATGAGTTGCAAGTACTTTTCCCCACATGATTATATGTCTTTAGACTTAGGTGTTTTTCCATGACTAATTTTTTTTAATGTGTTTTAATTTACCATAAGCTTGTCCACTCTTAACACAAACCTTGCCCCTCCCAGACACAGCACTAGGTCATTTTAAATGGTCACAGGATTACTTTCTAAAAACAAAACATTTATTTATATACTGAAGAAAAAGCTAGGAAAAAAAACACCTACCTCATAACCATACTGCAGAACAGAAGAAGCCAGACATGCGCCCAAAATATTGCCCACAGAGGCACAGGCACTCCAGAGACCAAAAACAACTCCTCGCCTAGGATGGGAACAGAGCAGAACAGAAGACAACACAATTAGAACGGGTTCTGTGTGCAGCTCAGGTACGGAATGGCCAAACAGTGCAGGCTCACATTACACAGACTCAATGTTCCATTGCAATGTGTTTTTTTTCAAAGTACACCCAAATGGCAAAACACTTAACTGGGTAGCTCTCTTCTTCTAAGATTTTATTATACTAAAGTTCAATTTGGGGCTCACGGAAAGACACTATTAAGAGAATTTAAAAAGAAAAGCCCCATGGATTGGGAGAAACTATTTGCATACCACTTATCTGACAAAAGACTTGCTGCTGGGATATAGAAATCTCAGAACGCAATACTGTGAAAGATAATGCAATAAAATTCTAAGGAGTGTTAAATCTATAACCATCTCAAATACAAAGTTTCTGAAAAGGGGGCCAAGATTTTAACAAATGCTTTACACACACACACAGACACGTAAAATAAGATGCAAATAAGCACATGAATGGAGAAGGAAATGGTAACCCACTGCAGTATTCTTGCCTGGAAAATTCCATGGATAGAGGAGCCTGGCGGGCTACAGTCCATGGGGTCGCAAGAGTCAGACACCAGTTAGCAACTATGAAAAGATGCTCAGCATCATCAAACATCAGGGAGATGCAAATTAAAATCACAACAAGGTATCACTACACACCTAACAGAAGAGCAAAGTCAAAACACACGGAGCATACCAAGTGCTGGCAAGGGTGCACAGCACCTAGACCCCTTATACTCTGCTGGTAGGAATGTGAAGCGGTTCAACCACTTTAGAAGAAATCGCCAGTTTCTTAAAAAGACAAACATGCTCCTACCATAAGATCCAGCCATTCTACTCCCAGGTATTTATCCAAGGAAATGAAAGCACGTGTCCATACAAGGATTTGTGAACAAACAAGCACAGTGGCTTCAATAGTAAAAGCCAAAAACTAAAAACCTAGATGTTCACCAACAGCTGAACAGATAAACTGTGATACAATGGATGACTCCTTAGCCATAAAAAGGAATGAACTGTCGATGCAGACATGGATGAATCTCGACAATACTGTGCCGAATGGGAGAAGAGAGACATGAAAACATACTGCAGGGACTTTCCAGGTGGTCCGGAGGGGAAAACTGCGAGGTCCCAATGCAGGGGGTACCAGTTTGATCTCTGGTTCGGGAACTAAGATCCACATGCCACGAGGCACAGCCCAAAAAAATAAAAAACAAAAACGGAAAGGGAGACAACACTCTACAGTGGCACAACGTGCTCAGAAGCCACTTCCAGCTGTGCAGAGTGACCGCCGCAGCAGCTCACGGCCCGGGCTCAACACTCTCATCTGGAAAGCACTGTGCTCCTCAAAGGCCTGGGTGCAGGGGCAGATTGACAGCGGGGGCCTGCACAGGCGTATCTACCAGGACTACCAGCCTCGATGCGCTCTAAGAAACTATGACCCCAGGACTTCCCTGGCGGCCCAGTGTTTAAGACTCCCAGCTCACAATACAGGGGACACGGGTTCAATCCCTGATTGGGGAACTGAGATCCCGCATGCTATACGGTGAGGCATCAAAAAAACAATGACCCCTGACAGCGGGAGGAGGGATATGACTCACATGGTAACAGCTTTCCAGGGCAACGTCTTCAGTAGATCATTCAAATTTTTTCACTTGGAAATCAAATGATTTGAACTAGACAATCTCTATATTTTCATCAGGATGATAACACCCCAAGCCTTTAAAACACAAAACCTACCAAGAGGATCCTAGAGAGAAGAGCAAAGGTCAGGGTCTGAAGAACACGCTGATCAAAGACATTTCGGAAGAAACTGGCTGAAAACAGCTGTGACTGTAAGTTGTCACGGTTTTACTGGCACTTTGTGGTTTACTGCTACATTTCACAGGAAGAGTCACTGCGTCAAGTGCAGCAGCATCAATTTCACTTACTAGTTGTTATTCGCTTAAAAACAGAATGCCTTACTTTCAAAAGTGAACTATAATTAATGGCTTTCTTGAACGTCCTGTTTGTCTTGTGACTGAAAGAGAGAAATAATGAAGAGTTAAGAATGTCCAGTCACTGCTACCAAACACCCAGTGTCATCCAATTTGGAAAAGCTCAGATAAGGATTATCTCAAAATGATACATGTTCAAGTGATTATCTTGAAATAACAGCATTTCAGGTGGTTTTCCCTTTATTTCTCTTTGTTCATTTGAAATAGCTGGTTTCATGACAATAATCAAGTAGCCTTGGTATAATTTTCAAAAATCATGAATGGAAAGACATTACCTTAAAAATCTTAATACAAATAAACAGCACCCACACAGCATCCAAAAGAAAACTAAAGCATAAGAGGGGAGGGACTTCCCTGGTGGTCCAGGGGTTAAGAATCCACCTTGTAACACAGACGATGTAGGTTCAATCCATGTTTGGGGAACTAAGATCCCACATGCCGCAGAGCAACTAAGCCCGTGCACTTCAACTACTGAAGCCCACACCCTCTGGAGCCCACACGCCACAACTAGGCCGTCCCTGCACTGAAAGGAAAGATCCCACAAGATGTGACAAAGATCCACGTGCTGCAAATAAGACCTGGTGTAGCTAATAAATAAATAAGGGTTTTAAAGTATCACTGGGGAATTAGTACCTCTGAAAATCAATTCTATTAACCCAGTGACAGCAGAGTTGGAAAGAAACATAAGTCACTAGCACAGGGCTTCCCCTAGTGGTACAGTGGGTAAGAATCCACCTGCCAGTGCAGGGCACACGGGTTTAACCCCTGGTCCAGGAAGACTCCACATGCCGAGAAGCAAGTAAGCCCGTGCACCACAACCACTGAGCCCACACTCCAGAGCCGGAGAGCCTTGACTACCGAAGCTGTGCCCCGACAGCCTGGGCTCTGCAACCGCAGAAGCCACCGTGAGCAGCCCAGGCACCGCAGCTAGAGAAAGCCCACGTACAGCAACAAGGACCCGGTGTAAACAAAAATAAGTAACAGTATTAAAGAAAAGAAGAAATTACTAGCACACTGAACATAAACATTACTCCACAACAAATACAGATCATTATCGACAAGCACCATTACTCCCATTAGGAAACTGGGGAAGCTGGAAAACCGAGAGGAGCTGCCTAAAGCATGCGCTGATCACCACGGCGGGTGGGTAATACCTGCTGGGTACACCGGCCCCGACGTAAGAGAGTAAACAAAAAGACTGAGCTATCCATGAAATACATGTGCGCTTCACAACACATGAATATCTTACCCAGGACAAAAGCTAGAAATCCAGACTAACAGTCCCTGAAGGCAGAGAATCATAAATGACGATAAACAACAAAGGCAGAGCGTCACGAACGGTAATGAGAAACAAAGCCAAGTCTTTGGGAATCTCTACTTATTTTCCCTCCTGTAGGTTAAGTATGGGTCCTCCTGGGTGGCCCCGAAGATCCGTCAGCAGGTGCCCATCCATATGCCATGGCCCCCATCACACACCACCTCACACACAACTGATAAGTGCCAGAAGGTTTGGGGGGAAATGGCCAATTTAACTAAGGCCCCAAGTCTGGCATTCATCATCTGCATCTTCTTAAAGCCTACGTTCTGTGACTCTAGGCAAGTCCCAAGGACAACTTCTGAGCTCAGTTTCCTTATCTTTAATTTTAGAAGGTCACATTAGATCACCGAGTCTCAAAAACAGGGAAGGCAAAACCCACAGGAAGATACATGATGAGATGGCATGCAAGATTTCTATTACTACAATGTGTTATCTGTGTTCTCTAAAGGAAAGATTTGAAAAAACAAAACTGAGATGTACTGCCTCAGCCACACTCAAAGTCTGACCACAGTCAGAACAGTGCTGTGAACGTGTCTCACGGGCCAGACCTTCGCTATAGAGCGCACACTGTCTCCAGTGTCCACTGATGTGAAACCTCCTGTCTCCGCTATCCTCAACTTCCTAAAATAGAGGGAAGACATGGGTGGTGTTGAAAAGATCAAGTGATGGGCAGCTGGACACAGAGGGGTAAGGGGAGGGGGGAGGGGGGAGGGATGAACTGGGAGAACAGCACTGACGTATATACCCTGCCAAGTACAAAGCTGGCAGCCAGTGGGAAGCTGCTGTCTGACACAGGGAGCTTAGCTCGGTGCTCTGCGATGACCTAGAGAGGCAGTGCTGGGGTGTGGGTGGGAGGGAGGGTCCAGAGGGAGGGGATATGCGTACACATACAGCTGATTCACTTCACTGTAACACTGTAAAGCAATTATACTCCACAATAAAATTTTTAAATTAAAAAAAAAAGGGATAGAAAGAATTGACACTGACAAATCTGACCAATCAGATATTGAAACTACGATCAAACAGAGAAATGAAAGAGGAAGAAAGTGGCATACCCAGCTTTCCCAAACCAGTTGCCCATAACAGCAACGACGCAGGGCCAACCGGTGGACTGCAGCAGGCCGTTCAGGATCCACAAGCTACAGTACAGCCCCTTGTTGTAGAAATGCAGCCATTCCGTGAGAGTGCCAAAGACGAACACCTTAGGGCAGAAGGAAGAACAAGATGCATGTCACATCCACATGGACACCCCGACCCAAGACCCTCCGTGATAGACACATTCAATGTCTGAGAGACTCTGCAGAGACGCTCCAGGTGCCCTTGCTCAGAGCGGCCCTGAGCAAGACAAGCATCAAACCACCCCTGACCAGAGAGGCAGAGATGGCAAACAGCATAAAACACAGCAAGGGCCATCCCTCCAGCTTGCATCTTCCACTCTAAAAAACTGAGTCCCCACTGTGTGACCTCATCTTACATCTATTTCCCTTTCTTCTTGTTTATGGAGGACGGTAAAAAAGACTACTGGAGTGCACGTGTGTTGATTTCCACCAGAACATGTGTAAATTTCCAGGCACACGGTGGGGCCAGAAAGCACCAGCTATTTTTACTAACCGTGGCTACTCAGTGCATCAGCATAGCTTGCGACTGACTCAGTCATTCGGTGGCATGTATCAAGTGACTGCTTTTTTCCAGGCGTTCTGCTCGGGGTGGGCGTTTTATTTGTAGTCAATCTCCTTTGGGAATGTTTGGCGTGGGTTTAAAAATGGTGTATGTCTAATATGGTATGATTCCAGCTACATGACATTCTGCAATGAGGGAAACCATACAGAAAAATGGGCAGCAGGTGCCAGAGGCCTGGGACAGAAGGCAGGTGGCAGTTATAGGACTATAGTCACTTGTCAAAATTCAAAAACTGTGCACTGCAAAGGGGGAGTTTACGGGGAGTTTACGGACACACTTCAGCTTTTCTAAAAGTGTGCTTAAAAAAAAAAAAAAAAAAGAAAGAAAACATTGGGTTGGCCAAAAAGTTCATTTGGGTTTAGGGAAAAACCCTAAACCAGGTTTTAAAACAGTCTGTACATATATGTGGGTGAGCAGCTTATGAATAAAGTGCTTCAATCTCTGAAATATAAAGGAAAATAATTTTTCCCCATACACCAATGGCAGACATTGAAAAACAATAGAGTCTAACTAAGCTCCATGCTTTTATTCAATCAACAAATGCTTGTGAACAAATACAGAAGATTCTAATATGGATCCTGCCCTCTAGAGCACTGAATACGCCAAGAACCATTCTAAATGCCCCCCACACAGTGACTCGCAGGACCCTCACTGCAACCTTGGGGTGCAGGTATTAAAAAGTGGAGCCTGAAGCATGGAGAAACCATAGCTGGAAGCTGCAAGGGAAGGCCTGAAAGCCTGTCAGTGCAGCCCTGCTGAGTCTATGGGCTCCACCACCCTGCTGAAGGCTCCTAGGGGCAACAAGGCTGACCTGAAACAAGCAGGCTGAGCAGCAGACAAAGGAAGTGCCTCCATGGAAAGTCAGGGACAGGGGCTCAAGACAGGGAGCGACAACTTCCAAGAGACGGGCGAATAAAGTCAGGCATGAGGAAACAAGGGTCATCTGGCCAGTGACTTGAAGGAGACGCTGAGTTAGACTATGAAGAGCTGCGCGGAGGACACTGAAGGCAGGAAGAAGAGCAGGAGCAATAGCAGTGAGGTAGAAAGGAGCAGATACGGGAGGGCCACGGAAGGCAGCCTGGTTTGGGAGAGCAGAGGGCTGACACGCAGGGCAGACAAGACTGCAGAAGAGAGCTGGGACCGGGTTCTCGAGAGCAATGGACGCCACTCGAGTTATGCTGTGACCTTTGTTGGTGACTGAGAATCAAGGAAGGGGTGTGATTAAAATCACACTCTCAAGATGTCCCTTAACCAAAAAGGCACCCAAGGAAGGGATCAGAAAACCGAAGATTCATTTTACTATTCTATTCTATAGACAGAAGTAGGGGGCTTGCTTGGATTCTAAAATTCCTGGCCAAGATAACAGTAACTGGAATGAAAACAACTTACCACTAATGCAGAAGAGCACATGCCAAAAGACAGAACCCATCGCAAGTTCAGCCGATCCCCGACAATGCCGCTGATGAAAAGGCCCTAGAAGAAAGCATTTCATTTTACAGTTCTGGGTAACAACACAGCCTGGAAAAAGTACGATACATTCCAAAGCAAAGCAAATGACTCAAAATACAAAGATTAAACCTCACTCTTGTGCTCAGCCTAACCTCTGTATCAGTTTCACCAGTGTTTCAAGAAATGACAACTGCTTCTGCAACACTGTAAACATTGCATGCACCAAGACAATGTAATTCAGTGCAAATTTTCCTCCTATCTGATCCCCCTAACTGCCTGAGACACCTAGGGGAAAAAAAGAATTATAATAAAACAAGCACACAAATATACTGCATCTTCTACAACAGATGAACTCCAGCATCAGTATCTGCTTTCCCAGAGGGATTCGTCTGAGCTATTTGCATTCTGAATGAAGATGTTACAACCTGTCCCACAGAACAGAAGCGATGGGGCCACGTGCCCTGCCTGCTCATCTAACCCTTGGGCTTCATCACACCAGGAGGCAAGGAGCACAGGGAGGCACAAACGGTAATTAGCTGAAGATAAGTACAAGTGTTCTGCCTTCTGCTTTCCTCCCACTGAGTGGTAGGAATTAAAAGGCTGAGCTCATGGCAGGACTTTCCGGGCTTCCCTGGTGGCTCAGACGATAAATAATCCACCTGCCAGTGCAGGAGACCTGAGTTCGATCCCTGGGTTGGGAAGATCCCCTGGAGAAGGGAATGGCAACTCCACTCCAGTATTCTTGCCTGGAGAAGTCCATGGACAGAGAAGCCTAGTGGGCTACAGTCCATAGGGATGCAGAGAGTCAGACACAACTAAGCAACTAACACACACACACACACACACACGCACACACACAGCAGGAAGGCAGACCAACAAGCTAAGGGCAACACACCTCAGGTTTCTGCCACAAATATGTAAAATGAATAAATGTCTTAACTGAATACCTGAATTCAGATACAGGTGTTTCTAATAAGTTGACTATATTATACATATAACAGATATACTGTGGCTCAGCTGGTAAAAAATCTGCCTGCAATACAGGACACCTGGATTCAATCCCTGGGTTAGGAAGTTTCCCCAGGAGAAGGGAAAGGCTACCCACTCCAGTATTCTGGATTCTGGCCTGGAGAATTCCATGGACTGTATAGGCCATGGGGTCACAAACAGTCAGACATGACTAAGTGACTTTCATACACACACACATAAGAGAAAATTTAGATGATAAACATCATAATAAATGTTTCTCCCTCATTACTGTCAACCTTTTGGCACCCACCAGAGTTAGAGAAGATTGTACCTTCTAAAGCTCCAATTTACAGGGTGTTATGCTATACACAGGGTTTTCCTGGTGGGTCAACAGTAAAACATCTACCTGCCACTACAAGAGATAAGGGTTCAATCCCTGAGTCAAGAAGATCCCCTGGAGTAGGAAATAGCAACCCATGCCAGTATTCTTGCCTGGAAAATTCCATGGGTGGAGGAGCCTGTCGGGGTACAGTCCATGGGGTCACAAAGGAGTCAGGCACGACTGAGGGACTAAACAACAGCAACCTTATAGTAAAGGCAGAGAAGAAAATCTCTCAACTGTGCTTCACATTAGGGACCTAATTTACTCTGTGCTGCTCCACATGCCCAGACGATACCTGAAAGTTACAGAACGAAACGCAGTTCAATATAAAGAGCTATGATCCCTGATTTTTTTTATTTTGCCGCACCACACAGTAGGTGGGATCTCTGCTCCCTGACCAGGGATCAAACCCCATCCCCTGTAGTAGAACCACAGAGTCTTAAATGCTGGACAGCCAGAGAGGTCCAGATCATTGATTTTTTCATGGTACATATCTTTTATCTCCTAAACCTATTTAATCCTATAGACAACTATATTCTAATCATCATAACTCTATAGATAAGGAAACGATCCAAAAAAAAGCTAAATTCCATTTTGATACTGAGTATCACAGCTACTTGCTAGCACTGAGCCACCATGAGACCACAAGACTTCCTCTAATACTTCCTCAACGGCTGAAGGAGAAGCACCACTGGATGAGATTCTGCACCGAAAAGGCTGGGCTGAAGGATCCAACATCCGCTCCAACTGTGTGTGTCTGTAAGTTTCCTCTTCACAGAAGGGATATTCTAACAATTACCCAAATAAGCATGTGGAGATGACGTTGGGACTTTCACCCAGTATTTCACATCACATGCACGGCTGCTGCTATTTAGTTGCTCAGTCGTATCTGACTCTTGGTGACCCCATGGACTGTCAGGCTCCCCTGTCCATGGGATTTTCCAGGCAAGAATACTGGAGTAGGTTGCCATTTCCTTCTCCAGGGGATCTTCCCCATCCAAGGATTGAACCCTCATCTCCTGCTTGATAGGCGGGTTCTTTACCACCAAGCCACCTCTGCAGCCACCAGATGTTCCTGATGACCAGTCAGGGACTCCGGCTGCCTGATTCCAGGACACTACCTCAGTCAGAGCTGGCCCGGTCTCCCTCGTGTGGCTCTCCTGCTCCCTTCCAGCCTCCCCGCCCAATCCTTCGACTTCCCCAGCTGGAAATGCGGGAACTCCTCTCCTGAGGCCCAGCTCAGTCTTTGCACCTCATCAACTCTCCCTGTCCTCTCTTGCCTGTCCTCAGCAACTCTCTTGATGATTTTCATCCAATCTTGAAAAAAATCATCTATATGCCAAGGGATCCGAAATCTCGACCTACACTCGTCTCTCTGCTCTTCTCGAGGTCCTTCCTGGCCATCCTACCTACGGGACAAACTCACTCCCTGCCTGGTTCTACTCTACAGCACTTACCACCTTTGAACACACTCAGTCATGTCCTTCCTTATGGCACTGTATTACTGTTTGTCTCTTAGTTCCCAGTCAAGAACAGAAGCTTTTTAACGGTTGGGAGTTTTCCCGTGCTGCTCACTGACGAATTCCCCTCAACGAGAAAACTACAAGGCATACACTAGGCGCTCTCGAAATATCTGTCACAGGGATGGACAGATGGATAGATGGATGGACGGGAAGGACACAAAACATAAACTCCAGGGAAACTGAGCTCTCCTCAGTCAGCACATTCAAAATCCCTCACCAACTTGGTAAGATGTGAAGTCATTTACATCTTTCCTCAACAGAAAAGCTTAGTGTTCTAAAACTTACCACGGCATAGGAGAAGAGGAAAATGGTGTCCAACGTTCCAAGGAAAAGAGTGGCTTCCTCTGCACTGGGAAACAAATGGTTGCTGCTCCAAATCTGAGGTCACACAACAAGAACCTGTTAAGACTCATTGGGCCAAAGCACCTTCTGGAACCACCTCCGCCCACCCTCACGGAAACCTGGGGAGGTTGAAAAGAGCAGATCAGCGCTCTGTACCTGAGGAAACCCCATGCGCAAACAGGTCCATGAGGCCACAACGATTTGCATAGTAACACTAAAACGCTATCTGCTTCTTCCCTTTTAACTGTTCCACTGATGGTGCAAAAGCAGTGGTAGGTAAACTCCTATGCCTGGGCATGGATGGAGGCAGTTATGCCAAACTGTACCATTCAGCACTGCGTCTTTCACTGCCTCACAGGGCCCAAAAGCGGCAGTTTCACTGAAGAAGGTCCTTGGCACATACTAGACGCTCAGTAAATATTTATCAAGCATTAAAAAGTATTAATCTTACTAAATCTGGCCCGAGTCCCCACTCCCCCTTTTTTTTAAATAATCTGTGCCATTGAGTAGAAAATATGCATCTAGCACTCAGCACACCAAAGAAAGACAGCTGTTTTGAGAAAACTGTGAGTTGCAGGCTGGAATGTCATTTTTCCTTGAAAGAGTGACTGACAGATAAAGGCTAGTTATTCAGATTTGCGTTTCTGGCAGATATTTCCTCCAAAAAAGAATGAAATGAGCCTGTCACTTCCAAGACCCATTCAAAGGACAAGACAGACAAATAGATCTTAATGTAAGAGGATAAAAAAGTTAATTAATATAGTTTCAGATTCCACATTGTCACTAACCTTTAAGAAATTGCCTCTTGTCAAATTCTGGTACAGTATCAAAGACAAATATCCACAATTAACTAAAAAGGCTATTAAAATACTTCTCCCCTTTCCACTATGTATCTCTGGAAGCCAAACTCTCTTCATACCCTTCAAAGGATCCTGCTACAAGAGACTGAATTCAGAAGCAGACATGAAAATCCACTGTCTTCTATTAAGTCAGACAGGAGGAGATTTGCAAAAATGTAAGTCAGTGTCACTCTCCTTAGCAAGTGGTTCTTTTTGTTGTTTTGAAAAACTCGTTTTTCATGAAATGTTATTTATGTTATTAACATGTTATGGGTTATTTAGTTCATTTTTAAATAACTTAAAACCAATGTATTTTTAAAACGTCTCAGTTTTAATTTCTGAAACAGTAAGTTTCTATAAATACAAACTCATAGCTCTTTGGGATCTCCAGATCAGGGAGTTGTACTACATGGTTTCTCAGATAGGTTATTATAGGAAAGAAAATTGGGGGATCTCCCTGGTCGTCCAGTGTTAAGGCTTCGCCTTGCAATGCAGAGAGTAAGGATTCAACCCTTGGTCAGGGAGCTAAGACCCTATAAGCAGGCTAAAAAGCCAAAACCTAAACCAGAAGCAACACTGTAACAAATTCAATAAAGACTTTAAAAGCGGCCCACGTCAAAAACAGAAAATCTTGTAAAACAGAAAACTTTCTGACTTCAGAATATTAAAAAGAGGGCCTTCCCCAGGAGCTCAGAGGTAAAGAATCTGTTTGCCAGTGTAGGAGACATGGGTTCAATCTGTGATCCAGGAAGACCCCACATGCCGTGTGCCACAACTACTGAGTCTGTGCTCTACAGCTGGCGAGCCACAGCTACCGAGCCCACGTGCCGCAGCTGCTGAAGCCTGTGCGCCCAGAGCCCCGACGTGCTCTGCAACGAGAAGCCCCTGCAGTGAGAAGATGCAGTGAGAAGACCGTGCCCTGCAACTGCAGAGCAGCCTCTGCTCTCTCCAACTAAGGAAAACGCTAGCACAGAAGCAAAGACCTAGCACAGCCAAAAATAACATAACTCACTCAATACAATGATTTTTTTTAGAAAAAGAATATTAAAGAGAAAAACCATAAGCAGCAACTCTGAAAATACATCATCACTTCACAGAAAGAAAAATCCCCAAATTGTCAAGAGAATATATAAACTGTGATTATAGTCCAGTGACTCACTTCTGTGTGGCTTGTGCCATCTGTCTTGTTATTGATGCCTTAACACACACACTCTGCTTTCAGGAGCGGAAGAGACACTCACAACTGAGACCCATCAGTACGTCAGGGTGACAACGTGGGGCCCTAAATACTTCCAACGAGAGTTGCCTCACCATCTTTCCCTCGAGCCACAAGCTCTGACTCCTGATCCCCTTCAGGCTCAACAGGACCCAGGATGAAGCCCTGTGGGGCACAAGCCAATGTGAACCAGAGCTCACATCCGAGCAGCTGCTCCAGGTTTCAAGGGTTTTTTCTTCACTCTCATGAGAAGCCACCGAAAACTCCCTGCAGGTGTGGCTGTCACAAAAAGGACAGATTTTAAACAACTTTTTTCTGCTTCACTGCCAGAATTCAGCTGAAGATACTAGTGACTGCCTCCTTCAAAAGTACAAATCCCAAAACTAAAAGAAAAAAAGCAGGACGAACAAAAAGATTCAGAAAACAGGATGAAAGAAAAAAGGCTGGTGAAGAGAGCGTACATCAATAATGCAGCTCCGATCAAGACAACCATACTAACGGGCGAGAAGATAGCTGTCTTGAGGAAAACTGTGTGGGTCGCAAGTTCAAAGGTCATTTTTGCTTGTAAGAGGGATTGACAGATGAACTCGTTATTCAGATTTGTTTACCGGCAGCTATTTCCTTAAAAGAGAAGGAAATGAGCCTGGAATCACCGACAGAGTGACTCTGAGTTGCCAGTCTCACACGCTGGCCTGCACCTGCACAGCTGCCGGGTGGAGGGCCAGCCTTAGCGGCCTGCGCGGACGGAGGCTCTTCTTGCTCTTCTTGTGGGGGAGGGCCTGTATTGAGCTACAAGGATTGCTACGCGTTGGGACACTTCCTGGAAGCACGGAAGGTTGCGGTGTGGGCTTCCTAAGCGAGAATGTTTATCACAGAGTGACAGCTCTGCATGGGGTGGGGGAACTTCTGACATGAAAGAGCTTCCTGAAGCGGCGCACAGAGGATGAGCTGAAGCTGACACATGCTCAGGCTCTGGTACTGGGCGCCGTGAGAACCGGAGCTAAGAGCATCTGTGGTCAAGGTTGAGCTGGAACGCTGAGGGCACCTTGAATTCTGCTTTAGACTGGAGAGAAGAAGTTTAGACTCTGCACGCTGGAAGGACTGTGCTGCCTGGAGTGGTAAGACTTTCTAATGTAATAGAAAAAAAAATTCTTGTATTAAAAAAAATTGTAAGTTTCAGTCAAGTTGTCCTCAAATATTAGGTTCAACCATTTCCTCTCCGTTATCTATAAACATAGATTTTATATTATGTTCTTTTACTATTTCCAATGTTTGCCCATGTCAGTGGGATCCATTACAAAGTCTCAAGGTACAGAGACTGTGCCTGCTTAACGTCTTTTGTAAAGCACCTAAGATAGCTATACATAAACATGACAGCTATAATAAGTACTTTTGAAGGTACTGTTTAG